>NC_140704.1:145572500-146822500 GCF_050655825.1 Lonchura striata | reverse complement strand
ACAACAGTTATATGAGAATGGAAGGGTTATAAATCACCAACAGCATTGAAAATCCCTAATAACTGTAACTGGTAACTATTAGAAAGAACAGATTTAAGTGAACAAGTGTGCTACTCTATCCCAGTTGAATGATGGATTTCAAACCATCTGGTCCTTGGGGAACAATGTTCCATATTGTACGGATCTGTGGAAAATAACATCAAAAATGCAACTCTATTGTCAGAAGGTTTAAATTTATTTGAAAGTATCTGACATCTTCATTAAAACAAAAAACTAAAAAAAAAACCAACACATTTAGAAACTCACAAGATGAGAAAGGCTTGGAAAACCAGTTAGAGGGTGCATAATGAAAGAAAATCCACCCTTGGGTGGAAAGAGCTGTTAAAAATCCAATCACCCAAACCCCTCACAACATCAGGGACCTCACTAGCTAGTATTGTTTGTGAGGAACAGTTTATTCAACAAAAATGAAGGTGTTCAGAAGGAAGAAAGTGAATTGAAATTTAGCCAATACAAAGATAAATGTGCATGTACAAAGAAATGCTTTAATATTCTGAATGATGATTAAAAGCTACAGGTGGGAAAACAACCATTTCTTGCATCACCAGTGTCCTCATGTACAAATGGCACTTGGAAGCACCCTATAACCCATCCAAGCAGCCACCAGGCTCAATCATGTTTAGCTTGAATGTGCCAGTGAACACAATAACAAAGCAAATTCCTACATGTGTGTGGGTGACAAGACAAAACAACACTGAAATGAAAGGAGCTGATGGTCTACCAAGCTCTTCCCTTCTATAGGAATAACATTTTACCCTATGGCATGATTACCTGCAGAGGACTTGGGCTGCTTTCAAGATAGTTTAGAGGGGAAAAAATCAATGACCATTTATCTGTACCTCAGCACTTTTGGGACTCTCAAAGCAGTTGGGGAGAGGAAAAAAACCTCTTCAGAAAGAGGAAAAAAAATACAAAAAACTTTTTCATGTCTCTAAATGATGTGGATGCAGCCTCGATGGGTGAGGTGGACTGGGTTGAAAACTTCACAATGTGCAAGTCTAACACTTCATCACTGAAAAAGACCAAGTAACCTTTCCTCACTTCCTAAAGCCACTGCTGGCCCTGGTGCTCACCAGACCTCTCCAGCTGCTGATACAGTTCCCTGACCAGCAGGAAGCTCACCCAGTACACACACAAGCTGAATTTCTACCAGCACAGTGAGCTGTGGGTGGATCAGTGCTGGAGCAAGCACAAGAAGCTGAGAAGAGCTGGAGAAGAGAGCAGTGCCATGCCCATGATGGCAGGAACGGTGACAACCCAGCAAAGCCAGCATAGCCCAGCACACAGCCAACAGTCAGCAGCAGAAGGAAGAAGTGGACAAGGAAAGGGGAGGAAGAAAGGAAAATGGCAACAAATATAACACTCGTTCTGAGGAAGCTGCCGCTAATTAAAACCCAAAGCAAACACAAAATTTGGTAGCTGGAGAGAACAGTGCTGGGTTCTGCTTTGGATTTGCCTGGCACTTATCAGCTTGGTTGGCAGGACACTTGTTAAGTAGCTCATCCTAAGGGAAATTCCTGATTTTCCTAAAAATTCCACACTGCTTCAAACAGTGTGTCCTATACCCAGGTTTCCCGACCAGATAAACACATTAATTTTATCTCTGAACAAATATTTTGCCACTCACTACCTCTGTGTGAAGAAACCAACTAAGGGAAAGGAGGACACCTGTTAGTTCAGGAGAAGAAAATCTGGATATGCACACAATGCTTTGAGAATTGCACAAAACACTCCAGTGGGAAAGAAAAGTAAGGGAACAGACAGGAAAGTTGCTCTTGGCCTGGGTACTGGCTATGGTGAAGCTCTGGTTGCTCCTAGAGGTAACTCCTGCCTTGCAACCCGTCTGTGCCCAATATTGAGCTTTCTCTTCTTTCATTAAACAACACGAAAACAGCCTTTTTGAAGTGATTTGACAGAAAAAGCTCTGACAGATTTAAGCTGTGGCTCCAACACTGCTCTGTCAATCCAAATTAAGGATGCTACCTCCTGATTCATAGCCCAAAGGGGTTTCACCTTGTACAGGTGGAACAAAGTGAAACCTAGGTTCCAGAGGATTCTTCTGGCTGTCTCCATTCAGGGTGGGAAACTGAGATGGGTATTGCTGGATCAGAGCAGGTATCTATCACCACTGCTATCCCTATCCCTTGGGATATCACTGAGAGAAGTCAGCATGGTAGAACAAGGCTGATGTGTTGCACAGAAGCCCCTGATGCTCCTACCCAGATGTGTCAGCTGCAGCACTGGGAAATGGAAAGCAATCTAGAAGGAGGAGAGGGAAGAGTTGCACAGAGGAAAGGTACAGCAAGTGGGAAATTTGGACTTATTCCCAGTTTCCAAAGGACAGGGTTCAGTCACATGAAGTACATGTTGCCCCTGCAAAGCTTCACCAAACTCCCAGCCTCTGCTGCTGATGGCCCCAAGGGACTGCCACTTCGATGCTCAGCACTGCAGTGCCCTGACAGGCAGCAATACTTTGGGGCTCACGTGTATGCCCCCAAGTCCCTGCATCTATTACCAAGTAGTCTGCTGGACATCCCACTACAAAAGTATCAAAGTGACATATGTGCCACAAAAATAGCTGAAATCAGTATTCCTAGCCCTTTAATCAGCTTTTAACTGCCAAGGTAATACAGTACAGATGCTCAACAGCAGTCATGCTTGAATGCATTAGAGGTGTGATAGGCCTTTTTGTGGAAATCTTCATTTTTTCAACAAGCATCTTTGAAATCAAAAGCATCCTCTGGGAAGACTTGGGAAAACCCAAAATAACAGCAGTGATCTAACCAGCATGCACTGCTCCACACAGCAAAGACAAAAGCAATAAAAGTCAGTGACGTTAGCAGCACACCTCGGAGGTTTGTAAGCAAACAAAAAGTTAAAGAAGCACAAAGCTGAAAGACTCAAAATTATCAAAAGAGATGGGAAGGAAACAGAAGGAAAAATGGAGAGAAGGTAAATCTTCCCTGATTATACCAACTTTTGGTATGGGGCCATGGGTACCATTTCAGTAACTTACTTCAAACAACAACCCTATTTCATTTATACATCCAAGCACACTGGCACAGCCCTGACACCACTAAAACTTTTTATAAACCCCTCTTTTACCACAGTAAATACCAGAAGGGCAAACCTCCTGACAGCCTCCTGCCCAGAGAGCAGCAGACTCAGTACTTTGTCCAAGGAGCTCTGGCAGATGCTCCAGCTGTGGGTCGCTATCCTGACTTCAGATTCTTGCAAAGACATCAACTGGTGCAAGTGGAGTGTTGTAAAAAAGGCTGAACTCATCCAGGGAAGATGAAGCCCTTTTCAGTCTAGAAAGTCTACACTACATATTTTTAAATCACAATCATGCATGGGGAGGAACCCAAGCAGAGGGCTGGAGCACCAGCTCCTGTGTGTATGCTCCATGGCTGAGCATCATGGGGAACGGGCAACAGCCCCAGCAGCCTGTTACAGCATCAGGTTGTTTATGTTTTTAACTAAAATGGTAAAAACAGAGGTGGGGGCAAGGGTGGATTCACTGCTGGTTATTAACCAGCCAGAAAGAAGGTACACTGTAGCTGCCTCCTCCACACCATATAGTACTCCAGTATCATACCAAACTCACATGGCTGGATTAGTGATGAAATCTCTGTAGAGGTCAGTGAAGGAGCAGGAGGAGGTGCTTCAGACCCTGCAGCCTGCCGTGCAGCCCGAGGTGAGGCAGCTGTGTCCCTGTAGCCCATGGAGGACCACAGGGAAGCAGAGCTCCACCTGCAGCCTGTGGAGAAGACCCGTACCATAGACAGATGAGAGAATCTCCTGCTACTCCTCTCAAGAACTTTATTCACCAATGGCAAAAGCTGCAGAGGGATTGTCAGCACTGATTCAGATGCCTGTGAGGTATTTCCACATGATTTTGTTTTTTACTGGCTGCATATTTCTGGCTAAGTCAACAGATCCAGTCATTGCTGTTACACATTGTCCTCAGTCTGACATTTATTTTTGCTCATAGTAAAAGAAACTGCAGTTCTTTCTGATTAACTCCACAGAAATGCCTATTACTCAGACAGGAGTCTCAAAGTTGGCTTGAACTAATCAGCAAATTGGTTTAAAACAATTAGGTTTTGAGGATGAGCATCCTCTAGCACCCAAAATGCAATTCTGAGGGGTTTATTTACTACTAATGTTATTTTTTGTCTTATTGTCCCTATCAGGTTAATCCCAGACAGGACAGAAATGTCATCAAACCCAGCCAGCCCACTGTGGTATAACCCAAAATAGCACAATTAGTTTCCACAACAGGCTTCTCCACAGAAGGACCCTGTTGCAGTTTTGGCTCTCTACATGCCTTGTGATTCAGTTTTGAGGGGATGAAGTTCACAAAGAAGCTGCATGAGTTAGTGCAAACCCCAGAAGTGCATCCTGCAAAAGCCAGTAGAGATGACCCAAAAGGTGACTGCACAAGTCAATGCTTTGCAGCATCCAATTCTTTAGAAATAGAGAATCATTAATTGAGCTGAGGGGACCCGCAGAGATCATCAAGTCCAACTCCTGACCCTGCACAAGACAACTCCAGGAGTCCCACCATGTACCTGAGAGCATTGTCCAAACACTTCCTGAACTCTGATAGGCTTGGTGCTGTGACTCCATCCCAGGGGAGTCTATTCCAGTGCCAAAAAACCCTCTGGGTGAAGAACTTTTTCTTAATAGCCAACCTGTCCCTGTCTTGCCCAACTCAGCTTCATGCCACTCTCTCAAGTCCTATCACTGCTCACCAGAGAGAAGAGATCAGTGCCTGCCCTCTGCTTCCTCAGACCTGCAGCAGGCTTGGCCAGCTGGCCAGGCACAGCTGTTTGCTGGTGGCCCAGCACAGGACAACTCATCCCTTAAAACAAGATGAATGAGTTTCAGCAAGTAAGCACAGACTCCCTGACAGAGGGACACAAAAATGCCTAAAAAAGACTTACAGAACATAAAGAAAGCCAAGGCTGTCAGGCAAAGAGTTGCACAGTGCCCTTTCATACACCATTCCCCCAAGTCTGACAAGAGAAGAACATGAGGCAGCAGCTGGGCTTTCATGGGAGCACAGTGCCTGTGCTGATGGTTTCAAGTTGGCTCAGGGTCAGTGCAGCTTCTCAGTGGGAAAACAGCCCTGAAGGACTCAACACAAAGCACAGTGACTCTCTTCTCCTCTCCCTCTTGTCAAAGCATCACTTGAAGCAAAAGCCTGAAAATGTGTTACCTGGGAAAGCAAAGCAACCACATTAGGGAGCAAGAGCACAAAGCACACAGTGACATTTACAAGTGAGCTTGAGCACACTCATTTGTATTTCAAAGGCCAGGTTGACACAATATATTTTTCTTGTTCTAGTTTTGGCTGTGAAGGGAATAATACACAATTTTGAGTGCTACTGCCACTGTGTCAACTTTCCTGCAGTCGGATACAACATTCAGCCTGCTTTGCTTGGAGAACATAAGGACCAATCTTGGAAAATCCCCCTTTGGCTGACATAAAGAAAACCAATTTAGGAGGCTTGATCACATCCATACAGTCACCAACCCACCCTCAACTTCCTATGGCTTGCATGAATGAAGCTGATCGTGTTGTCTCCCCTCCTTCAGTAACTTCACACTATGAAAGTTTTCCATCTTCAGAGCTCTAGCTCATTGATGGTGTCACATTTAGTAACAAAACAGGCTCAACAGTTTAACACCCTTTTGGCCTGCATCACACTGTAAGATGTCCTCCTTTGTAGGAAAGGATCAGTATTTCTGACATCACCATCAGCAGCAACTGGACCAGCACTAATCAGACACAGCCCTCCTGGTGACAAGCCACGGCGCTCCTTAGATCAAGAGCTGCCTCTTCAGCCCAGAAACCCAGTGTAAGACTGAGTAGAAATCCAGTTTACAGCCTTCCCTGTCATGCCAGACCCATCAAGACCCTTGTTGGAGGTGGCAATATCCTGCTCTGGCATAACACCTGCCTCAGCTGTCAACCTTGAAACTGGCAGCCAAGGTACACAGTGCACTTACCTGCAATAATTTCAGCCTCACATCCTCCTCCTAATAAACACCCAACTGTCTCAAAGGAACAACCCATCCTCCCCATTTTTCACCTCATATATTTTATGCCTCTGTTTTCAGGTCTTCAGTCCAGGAACTCCAGAGCTTCTTGGAAACCTTTACTTGCCTACAACAAGACCCATCACAGTTCAGCTGGGCAAGTATGTGAAACTGACAAAGCCATAATGAGCCAGGTCTCCATTCCCTTGGTAGATACCGTCATGACAATGTGAAGGCCTTAAAGAGATGCCATCATATAACAAAGACCATGAATGTCCAAGCAATAGAGATCACCCTCTTCTAAGCAGGACCAAAAGACAGGAACATTAGGTGGTCATTTTGCTCCACTGGTTCCTTCAAGTTAGAGTTGACCACAAAGTTTCACTCTTCCTCCATGACTGGATGACACAGTTAACTCTGGCTCCTTTCCTGTCCCCAAACATATTGGTACTGTCACAGTCCTTCTACCCAGTGTTTGGGTCCATGCATGTGACCCAGGCAGGTGTCCTAGGAAAGCAAAATAGCAAACAAAGGTAGGTGTTCAAGAAACTATGGGGTAATCAATTTACCCAACTAATGATCTTCCTATCCACATCAGAATTTTTCTTTCAAGTTTGCTGTCCAGTGCAGTTTCTCACACTCATCTTCTCCACTCAAACACATATTCTACCTCTGCCCTGGCTGCTGTCTCCAGCTTTCATCTACACCTGTGATACTCTAGTCATGGTCCAACATGTCTCCCCTCTACTTCAGGGCAGTTTTATCCCCATTTTTAAAACCGTTTTCTCCATATGCACTTTGATCACATTTGCAGACACATGCAGCTCATTAGTGTGTGTAACTCGGGGATCTGGAGATTTCCACCCAGCAGCTCCAAAGCCCCCACATCCCTCACCTGAAGTCACCTGCAGTGGTGCTCCACAGTTTGTGTCTTCCCTTGCCTGGCTGGGGCAATGGCCTTGCTTGGGAATGAAGTGAAGCAAGACAGAGAGACCTGGCAATGGACTGGTTGGACACAGCATATCCAAGCCAAGATCCCACCACAAAAGTGAGAGTTATTTCGGTGACAGTACAGACAAGACAAGCTTTATATAAATCACATACAGTAATGCATACTCACACAGAGCTATACGTAAGATTTATACACAGTACACACCAAAATAACACCAGGGAGTATAGATGCCAAAGAAGGGGTAAAATTAGAATATTAGAGAAGTGGCAGAATCTTGTAAGAGAATGGAAAAAAGGCCTATTTTGAACAGCAATGAACACATTTCAAAAATATTGGATATTCTTGGCTCAGAGCCCTACATACCACAACACACGACAATCACATCAGACTGAAGAACGAGAAAAATCAGCCAGAAAGTCCATGGGAGATATCCCAAGAAAAACAAGGATTGCATGTGGTAGGGCGCTGCAGCAAATTATTTCCTTGGCGTCACAGAGTGCACCAGTGTTCTGTCTAGTCCAGCCTGCTGCTGAAATGCAACTTTCTGAAGGTCACACAGCCCCTACATGGCAAAAATTAGCATAACCTCAAAAATAATTTTTCAAAATCTATTCCTTGAAGGTTAGTCCAACATTAACAAGACAAAAAGTAGTATTGGCAGGGAATATCAGGATGCCATTTAACCCAGAGAAAGCTAAACTGTCAATAATGTAAATTGGAACCAAATAATACTGTTGTTAGCTCAATGACTTCATAACTTCATAATTAAGTTAAGGAGGAAAAAGGAGATGGAAAATAAATGAAAATGGGCTGGACGGTTTTTACCACAACTGGATAATGTGTCCAAGGGCATTGAAGGGGGCAGGAGCATCCTAAGATTAGGAATCAACCCTGACTTAACAGATCCTCTAGAATGGAAAAACTAATAAATGCAAGGTAGTACTAATCTGTAATAAAGCCTACTATAATATTAAACAATAACTAATAAATTCAAATAAAGGCACTACATACATTGATCAATCATAAGTGCAAAATGTAATCAGAATCACAGCACTCAATAATTAAGACCTACTACCGAGATGGGGGCAAGCATGGTGCATTTGAAGACACATCCATTCTGCTCCACACTTTATGGACATCAGGACTTCAATGCAATACCTTGGGTAAAATACTCCCCAGCACTTTCTGAGGAGAAATCTGTGCCCGAGACACAAACACAGCTCTGAGCATCATTTGCCCAGCTCAACTTACAGCAAAAAGTTTTCCGAACTTTCCCATCCTTTTTGACGCCGTTTTACTGGATTATTTGATTATAGGCATGAGGGATGAATTGCAGGCAGAGGGTAACTCAATCCCTCTCTCCCTGGAGGAGTCCCACTGGCAGCTTGAAGTGAGGTGCTGACTTTGGTTACTTTATCCTGGTTTTTTTCTCCTGCAAGCAACCACAAGAGAAACCTCAAGCAAAATTGTCCGAAACTCTCCTGGAGATATGGAATTCAGTCCAACATGGGTGCTATTTGAACTTCATGAAATGCACATCTTAAATAAAAAGGTTTGCGGTGGTGTGTAGCTGTAAAATTGATTTGAAAGCCTTAGCACACCAGCTCATCAAGAGAAATGCAACCACATTCATCAGCTCTCAGCATGCTGGCAGTTTCAAAGATGCTACCCATGGCCAAGATTAGCCTGTTATCCCAAACACAGGCATTCATTGGCTACTGTAGCCAGGAGACAGCCCCAAGTTTTATATATATTCTCTGTTTGAGGGAAACAAGGACTTAATATGAAACTAATTTTTTACACAAGCAACAGAAACATCAAGAAACTACAAGGTGGGACTGCTCTCGCCCTAATTTTAGCTGTCTGGAAATTGGGCATCTAACATAAGCCAAATGCTCAGAAAATTTCCATGATCCATAGAGGATCCTGGTCCAAAGCATTATTTGTTCCCACTCTTCCCACAGAATTAAGTGGTGTTTACACTGAAACACCATTTTTTTTATTTCACACCCAACCTCCAAACCACAGCCATTCAAGAGCTGTGACATCCACCAAACAGCAGTTGAGACTGGCACAGACATGCTGGTACAACATGTCCAAGTGGGTCAGCATTTTTGATGCTCAGTCACACTTTTGGACATTTCTAGTCTGCCCAAGGTCACTCAGGAAGTATGCTGCAACACCAGGATGTTTCACACTCAGGCTTGAGCTCTTCCCCCTTTTGGAAAATGAAACTGCTTTTATAGCCTTTATCTGCCCTCTCAGAAAATACACAAAAATTGATCCCAAGAAGTATCAAGCTTTTTGGAGGGCTTTTTTTTTAGCACAGCTGTTAAAGAAATATGAAAATTCAGTTCAACAAGACAATCCATTTTCCTCCATCGTTGCGACTTCTCTTCATGGATAACCTACATGGTATGGGATTTGCCAGCAACCAAACACAAGGAATGGCCCTTCTGCCACTTCCCACCTGGTTCTGCTCAACTGCCCAGCAGCCCTGCCCACACCAGTGGCACCATCACAGCAGAGCGCATGGAAAGGGCTGCAGCCTCACGTTCATCCAAAACACCATGGCATTGGAAATAACATAAAAGAGCCAAATCCATCCAATTCAGGCTCTTTGGGACTATGCCCAGTTAGGAAATCTTCCCAGCAAAGGATAATTTGTAAAGCCCTATCTATACAGTAAGGTCTAATGAGTTAATCCCCATCACAATGTATAGCTGATGCCTTCCCACAGAAGAATGCAATCCAGCAAGGAGGTATTCCTGGCATGTCACTACACATTCTCAATTAGAAGGAACATCAGCTCTCCCTGTCATGACCACGCTGAAAGACAAGATAGAAAACCACCACCCATCTCATCCCAAGCCAGCAGCACCCAGTTTGTCTGCTTGGCACAATAAGGGCAACCCTTTCCTCCTCACATGAGCTCCCTTTATTGCTCTTAAAGACCTCTCAGCTCCTCTTTTTGGGAGGAATCCAAATTTGGACAAAAAGACAAACAAAAGAGAAATAATAAAAAATAGGAAACGTATCACACACAACCATTTGGCAGCTTGGACCCTGTGTTTACCTGCCCAATTGTCAATCCCCCTTTCCATGGGGGTATATCAGCATCATGTACCCAGCAGCCCCACCAATGTGGACCCCTCAAGCCTCCAGGCTCCAGCTTCCATGCCAGCTTCTCTAATGTGACACTGCTTTGGTTGGAAGTAGCACTGGGGCGGGCAGTTATGACTCAGGGTTACAGCTCAGAAGCATTACCCCTGGGGCACTGGGATGTTAGCAGAATACACCCCAGTTTTCATAACTAACCCTTCTTGACCTCAGCCCCCTTTACTCCATATTGGTTTTCAATACACAACTTCATAATTCAGAAAATGAAAAGAGTTTTCTTTAAATGGGTCAAATTTATTGAAGAAAAGCATCCACACAAGGCAACATCTCCCTAAAGGAGTCATCTCTGAAGGACATGCTGCAGATCAGAAATTCAAGTTAAAAATACAGACAATACAAACCACCTCCGAGAGCAGCTTTTTCACGCATGTGAGTAAACCACCCATAGACACCGTTAACTTTAGGAGGAAACAGCAGAACCAAACAAACCATTGATGCAAAACCTAAAAAAAAAAACCAAAAAAACAGAAAACACCTGGTTCAACTAAATATATGCAGTCTGCAATTGGATGCCCTCCATGAACACAGAGAATGGCACAGAATGACAGAATAGGTAAGGCTGGAAGGGACCACACGGCCATACATACCATGCAGGCTGCAAAGGAGACTGCACAGCTCCACAGCGATGCTGTGCTCTCTCCAGACACAGACGTGTCACCACGGAACATGGCATGCTGCCGGCTGGCCCAGACAACCCCAGCAGCTGCTGATGAAAAGCAGCTGGATCTCAAAGAGAACTCTGCAAGAAGCTGAAGGGAGACCAGATTGAACAATGTCATAATTTTTCTCCCCAGTTTTATATTAGTGGCTCTGTGAGGACAGAACACCTCAAAACCTTTGTACAAGTGCCTGGGTGCAAGGATGGAGCATGCAGAGAGCACAGAGCCCAGCCTGCTGCTCCCTCCCCACCTTCCTATCCAAGCACCCCTGTACCACTCTGTCCCATGAAGCTACTTTAAAGAGGCAAAAAAGTCTGAAACAGGAGACAGCTCGAACAGATTTTTATCACCACATCCTGCATATATCAAGTGAAATCAGAAAGAGGGAGGTGCAGTCCACAAAATAAATAAGCAATTAAGCCTCACAGTGAAAGAGTCAACGTCTTGGCTTTGGGGAAGGGGGGGATGGCAGCTGGGGAGATTAGTGAAACTATCAATGAAATTAAGCAGGCCACCTGCAGGACAGGAGAGCACAGGTGAGAGTGGGGGGAGACCAGCCATCTGTGGCTACAGCTGAGCTGACAACAGCCAACAGACACATGTGCAGGTCCAAATCACACAACTTGGTTAAAAGTTCTGCTAGGCTGTAAATACAGGCTGGGTGTAGAACTCGACTGAGGCAGAATCAGAGTGGGATGGGCAGAGCAACTGCTCAGCACAGCTCCGCCTGCACTCAGCATCGCCAGGCTGGCCATGGAGGGTCCCGAATCCGCACCAGTTCCGAGCTCGGGCACTGTCGCCACTTGAGCAGCCAGCCCGTGCATTGCTACTGCACCAAAGATGAGGCAAAGCTCGGCCCAGGAGCCGTTCCAGGTGGATTGAAAGAGCCAGCCTCGTGTGGTACTGCTCGGGCAGGAGCTCACTCCGCTTGCCCAGCGCTCCTCACGCTGCCTCCACCACGGGGGCTTCAGCTGCGGCCACAGACCCGCTCTGGATCCCCGCTCTGGATCCCCGCTCTGGATCCCCGCACTGGATCCCCACTCTGGATCCCCGCACTGGATCCCCGCTCTGGATCCCCGCTCTGGATCCCCGCTCTGGATCCCCGCTCTGGATCAGCTGGGCTGCTGAGAGACCTCACAAATGCCAACCAGGGCTCCCACCTCCCCAGCAGGTCAGCAGAGCCACAGCCCATCCTTTTCTTTCTGTATCCTGGCCTCCGGGCTTTCCTTTTTTCGCCTCTTTGCAAGGTCGTTAGGCTTGACAAAGTTATCTTCTGCAGTTGGACCGAACTGCTTTTTCTCAGGGTTGACCAACTTGTGTCATGCAAATTACCCAGGGTGGAGGTAAACCAAGAAAAGGGGCATTCAGATGGTTCCTTTTATGTTTCACAAATCATTTGCATCCTTATTCTCAGCCTTTAGGGCAACTCTCAGTTGATTCAACACCTGCTTTTAGCTGCCGGGAAGCACATAACAAACCTTCTCCACACGCCCCCAATTCACACCCCTTCCGAGCACTTAACTGCTGTCACTGAGGCTTGCAAAACCCCCCTCACTTCAGGCAGGCTGCTCATTTCATATTGGTCAAGGTGGAGATGACAACATTCTCCTGCTACCCACGTCCCAGAATCCCAAAGCATCCCAGCTCAAAGAAATCTCTAACTCAAAGAAAGCAGAGAGCCTCACAGCAGACCATCAGCTTCGTGGCTTTGCATTCCATGAGCCCTGAATATCCTTGCTAATATCCACATTGTTAGCCCCAGCTTCAAGAAGAATGGAGTGACAGAAAAAGAAAGCCAGATGGTGCGAACTTAAATGTGAAAAACCCAGAGAGACGTCCAGCAGCCAAGTAAAAATGAGGCTGTTCCCTGGAATCACTGATACTGCAAAAGTCATCCCCCTTCTTAGATACAGCCCTTGCATCTCCCATTAAATTGTTCATCCTTAACATCAATTCTCACAACTCCAAAGAATCAGTTTATTCCTGCTCTCTGGATGGAGAATCAAGGCATGGATTCAGAGCAAAGAGACCAGTGGCAGAAGCAAGCATCAAATACAAGGGCACCGTGAGTCCCTGCAACATCTTCTGGTCCCCAAGGCAGACAGACAGAAGCAGGAGAGGTATGTGTCAGGCTCAGGCAAAAGGCAGTAACCACATCATTCCACTGTGACAGTTTCCCTTGCTATAAAAAGGAGAGATTCCTCTCTCCAGGGTGGCAATGAAACCACTCCAATTATCAGTAATACAGAAAAGCTAACAGTAAATTGCAGAAAAAACTAAATAAATTAAGAATAACACACACACATATATTTCCTTTGCCCACTTACAACTAAACAAGAGTGATGTACTACAGCAAATTATATTTGTTCTTTGACTTAAAGGTGACAATCTTGACAGTGGACCATCATCATTAATCCCTATTTCTGAACAGACTGCCCTCAAGAGAATAAACATATTGAGGGCATCAGCAGAAACATAAGCATACAAAAAATCTTCCAGAGTTACCTCCGCTTAAGTACAACACCTTGTACATCTAAATTTCAACTGGTGTCAGTATTTATCCTCACTGCAGTAGGGATGAGCCAACACAGGCTGAGTACTCTGCAAAGTGAAGCCGAAAACATCTCCAAGAACTAGGAGGGGAAGCAGAGGGGGCGGCCTAGCAAAGACAGCAGATGTCTGTGCAGGATTTCCCCTGGCTGAGAGATGCAGGATGTGCACAAAAGCTCTGGATGGAGATTCTAATCAACAGAGAGCTGGCATGCAGGTCCCAGTTCTTCACAGAACCAGACCTGGGGGATTCTGCACCTTAGCCAAGGTATCAGGATGTGGATGCTCCCTCTACAGGTGTCAGGTTCCCATGGGGAGATGGCAAGCATTGTTCCAAACCTTCCTGTGGCTGAAAAGCCACAAGCCACATCACTCAAAAAGCCAAAGAGCAGAGCAGCTCCAGGGCTGGTTCCCAGGAGGTTACAGTGCAGCCCAAGCAGCTTCACTGGGTCTTAGTGCAGCGGCTCCTGGGCTGGAATAAACTCCTGAGGCTGGAATCTCTTGCTGATTCTCACTGGGGCTGCAACAGCCAGTGTGAGATGACCCAGTTGGACTGAAACCTTCTCAGCAATCATACCCTATCCTTCAGGAATGTACGTATGCTGCCAGTCAGGCTGTATAAATGCCGAGAGCAGGCTCAGACAAGTGGCTCACAGATTTAAGCTGTGTCCAAACCTTGAAGGAAATTTAAGGGCAGCTTAGGAGAGGCCAAGCTTTTATGCAGTGGCTTTGGACACCTGAAGCCACAGGCAAGCACCCTGAACTCCAGTCCTCCTACACAGGGTACAGACATTACAGATGCCTTGCAGACCCTACAACCAAATAAGCTGCCCCAGCTGTGCTGACAGTGCAGAGAAACAGGTATTGTAGGGAAGGATTCAATCCATTCAGATCCCTACAGCAGGTCAGGGTCAGGCACTTCCTAAAAATGTCTATTTCCCTCAGCAACTGTAAAAGGAGGCTGGGGGGGAGGGGCTGGATCAGTAGCAGGTAATGGCAGCAGAGTTCTCTAAACCCAGATGAGTAAAGTCCCCTGCTGTGAAGCCCAAATAGAACCAGAAACAAGAACTGTGTGATGCACAAACATCAACATATTCCAGATAGACCAACTGTCTATCTGGACATATTCCAGATTGTCTCCAGCCCTTCTGAGACTCCCAAGCACAACAGCAGTCTACAATCCTCCCATCAGCCCTGAAGAGGCAAAATACAGCAAAACCTGTACCAAAAGGAAATCTGGAAGATCAACAGAAGAGGTCTCACACATAGGGTGCAGGGAAGACCTGGAGGGCTTCTATCTCCAGGCTTATGAGTACTGAAAGAGATCACCACTCACCTCATTTCCCAGGAAACCCTGGCAGGATCTGACCTCCCTTTGACACACTCTTCTCTTCTCCTTTTTGCAGTCAACTGAGACCTGTATGACATTACAACAAAAGAAATGTCAGCAAGCTCAATCTTGTCCCCTCCCTCCAACCAAAAAACTTCAATTCACTTAATTTTACAACATAAGGCTGCAATGGAAACCAGTTATATATAAATTACAGCTTATATTAATAGTAGCTTATGTATGCATTTAAATATTTATAATATTCATATATCTATTTAATAAATATTGTCTATTTAAATATATACATACATACATACATACATATATATAAATGTATAAATTGGTGAAGGGACAGGGCCTCATGCAAGTGGCTGAAGCAGCAGCACATTCCTCTGCAGCCACCAAAGTTCAGGAATCAATGATGCAGCCCTACAGCCTGTCCCATGCTGGACTCCCACAATGACCAGCAACGTGGCATAAAGATGCATGTCAGGGTCCTCCTGAGATGTTCACTGCCAGCTCCAGAGCAATCCCTCAAATACTCCTAAGGAGTAATGGGGGGAAATACAGACAGGAGTGACGGGGTGGCCCAGAGCTGTGAGAAAAAGGAATGGAGGCAGCAGACTCCTGCTCCATAACCCAGAGCATCCCAGTGTCATCACAGAGAGGATGTCAGCTTTTCCTCATGGTGGCCTCCAGACATTGCTGACCCCTCTCACTACAGCCCAATGGTCACACACGTCAGCCAGGTGGACATCAGGGTGTGTTCAGGTTCTCAGTGCTCTGCTGGGTTGTGGTCCTCACAGACTGTTTTCTCTCACCATCCAGGATCCCATCCTCTCCTTCTCAGGCCACAGAGCCCTTGTTGGCACAGCCATAAATCACACAGCCATATATCACACAGGCTGCTGGCAGTGCAAGTGTGAGGCAGAGGAGGGAAGGGGACCGGTATCACCATCAAAATCTCCTCTTTGCTCAGCCTACTTAGACTCAGCCACATTTGCACTGCTAAATTTGGGAGAGTATGAGAAGCATTCCCTCTGTAATGGGAGGTGGGGGAGGGACAAGGCAGCTTCTGGCCTTCTTTAACTCCTGCCAAGTGCTCTGCAATTCAAAGTCCATGTCAGGGAAGCTACCCCTGGCTGCACAACAATAGCCTAGACCCAGCAAACCTGGAGATCAGTACCTTAACCCCTTCCAGTCAGCATATGAGCCTGCCAATTTTAAGCAAATGATTGAGTCAGGCTTTAGGAAACAGATCCCACTGAAACAGCAGTATCCAGGAGGTATGTGGAGGGAATTCTGGATACATCCACACATCAGCTTCAGACAGTAAGTTTGAAGGGATGTCCTGAAGGGATGCAGTGCTCAGTCTGGTACCAGCTAGCAGCAATCCTCACCTTCAAACTGATTTAAGAAGCTATGAATGACTATTTTTGGGTGCAAAACAGATTAACTACTCATGAATGACAGCATCAATACCTGCAGCAGGAAGGGGTCACCATCCCTGCCAGCACCAAGCAGCATGATTACCCTTGACCTGCAGCACAGGCACCTATAAAGCTACCATCAGGCTTTGCTCTTGAGATCACAGGAACAATTAAACTTCTCTCTCCTTGTTGCTGGCAGGTACAGGAAGGAAACACAGGTTACAGTAACCTTTCTGGGCCTGTTCTCCATAAACACCATCAGCACCTGCACCCTTCTGCAGATGCCCAGAAAAATCTGGCCCTGGAAACACAATCCATGGAACATCTGGGAAGTGGGGGGGGGCGCGCGCGCAAATGTCTTGCTGCCCACACCCAACAAATAAACATTTTAATTAATACCAGAGAGTGCCAAGTCCAGTGGTGTACATGGTGAGCCAGAAATTTTCCTCAGCATCCACACTGAGACATTGGAGGGAGCTTTTGAGGAATCCAGGCATGAGCCTGGGCAAGGGCCGGAGACATTTCCCAAGCAATTCACACGCGCAGAAAAAAAATGAATAAATAAATAAACAACCTAGGCTTGTTTTCTGCAGAATTGGGCATCAAACGTTCTGACATCAAGAAGGATGATTAAAGACAGCTGAGGTGCAGGAAAGATTAAAAGAACTAAATATGCCCAACCTGGCTAAGCAATGAGTAAGAGGAGACGTGATAAAAGACTCCAGGCATCTGAATGGAGGGAGTGGTGTGGCATTAAAGGACTGAATAAAATATCCTTCTGAGAAATGGATCCATCAACGATCTCTCAAGAGATAAGGTACAAGCCTCATTTTTTAGGCATTTATAAAACCGGTCGCCAGAACTGAGGTTTTTGAGGAGAAATCCACATTGCCCCGAAGGGAAAATACACCAAAGCTTTATATCTCTGCCATGGAGTGCTGCAAACAAGAACCTCAATGCCACCAGGGAGCACAGAAAACCTGGAACAGGGCAAGCATTTCATACCACCTCAAGAAGCAGAAATATGCCTTTTCACTGTAAAATTAAAATTTATGAACATATTTGATTTTTCACTTTCATTCAGCAGCCTTAATCCATAATGTCTCAGGGTTAGGCGAAAATAAAGAACAAAAAATAAAAAGGAAATAACCACCAACCTATTACACAGGTCTAGGGATCTAACAAGCACTAGTTTTTTTTTTCCCCACAATAAATAAAGATACATGGCATGGTACCAAGGAAGGAAGAGCCTGGACTGAGCTGGGCAGTGGTGTCCCTGACAACTGCCAGCCCAGCAGCTCTCTAGACACAGCCAGACACAGAACACACATGGGCAAAGTGACAAAATCCTGGGAAGTTTTTCAATTCTTGGCTCTGATGAGATCATACCCTTCAGTCAAAGTACCCTCTGACCTTCTGAAACCCAGGGGCCTGATACACCTTATAAAGATCAGAAATGAGTCCCGAGGCCTGAGAAAACCACCCAGGAGGAGAGATGAACTCACTATCAACTCTGTGAAGCCAAAATAGTGAATTCTGTGTAATTTCACACCATGTCCTGCTATATGAGGGTCATCTGAACATTCCCCCCTGGCACAGAGCGGTGCACCCTAGGGAAGGAGCTTGACCAGGCCAAAACTATTTACTGAAAGCAGACATATGCATGGTGAGGCTTTACCAACACCAGCTTATCAGTTCATCAGATGTGCCTAGGGACTCCAGCTGACCCCAGAATGTTCTTTCGGGTGCTTCTGCCCCAGTATTGCTGATGCAACTCAGACACTGGGGGTAGGACATACAAAGCTCAGTGGTATACCAGATTTGGGTACTTAGAGACTTCTTCCCCAGTTGGGAAAAGCCAGAATTTGTCAGTGGTGTAATTTTAAATCACTGTTAAATTCACACAAGGGACAAGTAAGTATCCTGTCCCAGCTGCCCCCGACCCCCTGACCTAGTGAGCTATGGCAGAGTAGTTGAATCTAAGAGAAAACTAGATAGGAAAAAACACAGAAGGTGAGTAAGTTTCTTCTAATTAATTCCCTAAACCAGTTCAGTGGGGCTCAGGCAAGTACTAGAAATCTTTACCCTTTTGGCATGAGTGAGATCAGTGGAACTGCAACATGTGACTGCAATCCAAGGCAACCTTTGTTTGCAAAACCAAGACTGGATCTTTTAAATTTTATTTTTTTCCCCCTTTCCCACAGCAACTTCTTAAGTCTGCAACTGTCTTTCTGCATGGGAACAGGAGATCCACCATTAATTGACCACTGAGTTTTATTGCAGAGTTGAAACAGGATGCTCACTGAGGATTTTATTGTGGGTTTTTTAATAAGTGGGACATTTTAGTAGGCAGTGTATCTTCTTGTTTTATGCTTGCTTGTTTCTTTGGGAGGCTGAAGTACAAAACCAGACTGCCAGATTCATTTTATATACTGAAGAAACATGATTTTGTTCTACCCAATTGTAAAAAGAGAATATTAAAAGACCCGTTCAAAGTGGAGGAAACTCTGCTCCTTATGTTTGGAATGAAAAGGAAAAATTAAAACATCTAAGATAGATTATTATACCTTCCATCAAACCTTCATCTTCCCACAGAATCAACTGCTTCCATTACCGCAGCAACACTGATGCTGGAGATTACCTGGCTCAGGGTATCACTGTCATACAGAATTAAAGGATTGCAGGCTGTATTTGGACAACTCCCTCCTTTCCTTTTGATGTTAATTTTGGTTATCCCTGCTCAGGCCATGACTGCAGTTTTATTCTGCTCTCATGCTCTCAGACTGACAGCCAGACCTGGCAGCTGTCACAGCAGGTGTGGCAGGAGGGCACAGCCCCTCTCTGACCCACAACTCATCCTTCCAGGAACGACTTTGGAGTCTGGAGAAGGGAATGTAAAATTCTGACTTGTGCAATTCCCCCTACAGGGAGTGGAGTTGATTTTTTCCCTGTTCAGAGAGTTAATGAGAAACAACTCTCTCCCAAAACACAGATTAGTTTCTACTCAGAAGAGTGGACTGGGGAGATAGCCCATGTGTTTAAAAAAAAAAATGCAGACAGCTCCCATAGGAAGAGGCCCAGGAGAAGCTGTGTGCTGGGAAGCAGGCAGCTCTCCATGTCCTTCCCAAGAAATACATTTCTCATCCTGACACATACATTTTGGTACACCCACTCCCACTCAGCAGAGCCTTTGCTGGCATCCATTTCCTCTGGATATTTTACAAATGCTTATCCAGAGCCTCCCATTCTCACTCTCTCATATAGAAATATATTAATATATTAATAGAACAGTAAGTGCTAATCTATTTTTGCTCCAGTTTTGAAAAGGTGTGAGAGAGAAATGAGTGTTTTTCATGTTTCAGAAAGATGGGCACCTCTGTCTGAGCTGTCAGCAGCTCCTCTGCTGAGGGAGAGGGGATGCACTTGCCCTATGCACAGAGCTCTTGGAGAGGGAATGCAGCAGGATGTAAGTGCCTGGACTGCTGCTGGTAGTCTGGAAAGAGTTACTGCTGGGCTGGGGTGAAGAATGCAAGTGACGCAGCAGCATCCTGCAGGGAGAGAAGGGAAAACGTAAAAAAAAAAATGCCTTACAAAACCTCCAGCTCTTTGGCTGAGGTTCTGGATGACTACACTTTTACTGTAAGTGTTTAGTAACTCAGACTCACATAACCCTCTCTGCCCACTTGGGGCCACAAGATGCAGCTTAGAAACTACAAGAAATGCTTCACACATACACACACACACACACAACCAATCCCTGTCCAAGGGAGGACAAAAAGCTTTTAACAAATTAAGCTGCATTTCCAATTTAAGCAGAGCTCTATCACTATTTATTTAACAATTTTAAAGTGTTATTTTAGCCTTCCTGGTTTTTGTGTGTTGAGAGATTGTTCCTGGGACAGGAGCCAAAGTTGCTTAGAGCAGCTGGAGGGAGGGAAAGGCAGGACAGAAGAGAGGAGGAGGAGGAAGATGACAACGCAATGCTTCACTGTGGTCACAGCAGCCCCCAGTCACAGAGCTGGAGGGAGGTGAATAGAAAACTGGGGACAATGATGGGGAGAGAGAGCTGGGGTGGAGAGCTGGGTGTGCTCTGTCACCATTCGGTGGCTGTTGAGGTTCCCTGCTTTCAGCACCCTGAGCCAGTGTGTGGGGAGATGAGCAGGTGAAAGCGAAGCTCTGGCAGTCCTGCACACACCAGCATCCATCCCAGGAAGATGCCACACAGCTCTCTGTAGGTACCATCCAGGAGAGGTGCTGATCCTGCCTGAGAGATGTGCTTACAGGAAAACTGACCAGAGGATGGATGACCCACCTGGTCAAAATGCTGTTTGGTATCCATCTGCTCAGAATGCCCTGCACTAACAACATCCCTGGAACAAATGCATCAAGGCAAAAACAACATTAAACATTTCCTGTGGCTATCAGACAACTCCCACTTGGACCGACATCCTCCTGCCATGACTATACTTCCAGATTAGCTTCCAAGAATATCTCTTTGCATGAAGTACTAGTCCTGTGAAGTCACCAAAGCCAGGATTTCATCCTTACACATAATTATATTCACCACTGTCATTAACATAATAGATCTGTTCCTAGAAAAGGGACTTTTAAAGAGGAAGTTAGTAGTTATTAGTTTGTCTTCCTTAAAAACATTTAAAATATCCTTTTTGCCAATGTCTTTGCAGTCCTGCCTTTTACTCTGTCCTCTGAAGTCTAGCAGTTGCCAGACTGCACTTCCTCATTTAGAACTGATGCTGTTGAGTCACCTGTACAGCACCCTGAGGTTTCAGGAATGCAGTTCAGAGCCTTCAGCATCACCCAAACCACCAAAGATGGGTTTTCTGTGTGTCCAAAGACACATCCTTGAGATGCCACTACAATTTTGCTGACCCTACTGAAGGGTTCTGGAGCTCCTCTATCAGCAGTCCTGCCACACCAGCCCTGCCATCATCAGTAAGCTTCAGGTGGTGGTCACCCCTTCATCTGGTGATATGATATGGAACTGTCTGGGAATTTGACTTCTTCCCAGAATAAGCCCCAGCCTATCAGCGTGGAAAAGGCAATAATTAGTAAACAGCTTGTTCTCTTCTTCACTTTTTCTTTACCCTTTTTAAGACAAATTACTATGCTTCTTTTATTTTTAAGCAACCGAGATCAACGTAAGTCAGATTCAGTGCCAACATGTCAAACATGTCACAAGCAAACATAGTAAACTTTTTTTTTTCCCCCAGGGGAATTTTAGCATTAACAAGACTGGAACTGAAGCCTAGATCTTCCTAGCAAGGCTCACATCTATATCCTTCAAGATCATGAACAAAGATGCTATGCTTTGAGCTGTACAGAGATGCAGCAAGGCAAATGAACCCTGCAAACCACAGGGAAAAACTCTGCAGCCTACAAAAAATCAACCAGGCATATCCTGTAGGTCTGCCTATCTATGATCTTCCTCTTCAAGGCATTTCTATATCCTCCAGTGATTTCAAAACCCAGCACATACTGTTTCAGCTTTGATGCTCTGTGCTCTCATTATCAACCAACCAATACCGGAATATCCTTTCTTCTTGCAGTAAACCCCCTTTTTTTCCCTAGGGGTAGAGCTGGTTGGACAGAACAGATCAGGCATTTAGCATTTCATCATAAACCTAAGTATCAGCTTGAATCACTACGGCTTGCATAGCTCCAGCATATTCCCATCAGCAGCAAACACCAGCCTGGTAACATCCCAGCAGCTGCAGGGATATTTGGTTTAGCATACACAGCAGAGGAGATCATCAGCTTACATCACAGCACAGAGTGACCACTTTGTGGCCAACCAAACTACTTCCAAGAGCCAAAAAGCCAAGTGCAAAGCAGTAATGACAGGAATTTGGATTCGGAACATCAGGAGCCATTGAGACACTCAGCCTCAGCAGGACTGATGGGGCAGAAACCATGCCAAAATCTGGATGCAAGGACTGCAGAAATGCTGGGCCAGAAGGGAAGTCAAACAGCCACCAAGCCCTGAACCCTCTCTTGGCTTGTCTTTGTGCTGCTCTCCAAGGCAACACCAGCACAGCCCTGCCAAGAGCAAGCAGGACTCGGCTGCAGTTCCCAGCGACAAGCATCACTTGCCCCACCACCCAGGAAGGGCTGCTGTGCTGCTAACAAAGAGGTTTCTAATGCTTTTTGGGTCAGCTCCAGCCTCACTCATTCTCCTTCACCACCATCACCAGGAGCTGGAACCCACACTTTGAGAAATGCCAGCCTACCCTGCTGCTACCAGGCATGACAGGGACGATGCACTGGAAGACAGAGCCCAGACAAGGAATTCCCTGTATGCATTTTTTGTCTAGCCCTGTCTTCAGACATGGAGAGACACTGTGTGCTGCACTCTTCACACCACCTGCCTGGATGTCTCAAATCTGCTGTGTTCCTTCAAGTCTCAGCTCTACCAGGTGCTCTCAACCTCCAGTTCCTCTCCTTGCCCTCCTTCCTCCTCCATAACATCTGCTGTCTGCGTGGCCATACTTTGAAATGAATTTGGAGACACAATCTTTTTCTATACTGAGAGAAGTTCCTTTTCCCAGCTCACAGTGTGGACATAAGTTGTGATTACACAACTGACCACACAATGAGCTGCAGCACAGTCAATACCAGGAGAGCAAAGATACTTAGCCCCAAAACGACTGCTGAAGACAGCATACCATCAAACCATGGCCTGACACCTGTGGGCTGTTGGTTTTGGGTTTTTTCCCTAGCCTTAACGTATGCAAATCTTCCAGCTATTCCTTGTAAGTAAATTTTCCCAAACAGAAGCTTCATCTTCCCAAGCTGCCTGCTTTCATATTTAAAATAGAGGGGCTGAGACTGGATGCTGTGTTTCAAACAGGGTTTTTATAGGACAAATTATTACCTTTGCCATTTTTGTCTGGGCTATTCAAGATCTACCTGTCTTCTAACAGCACCTGACTGCAATTCACAACCAGCTTGCAATTCACTGCAGCTTACAGATTCCTTTCTGTAGTTAACCTGCTCATTTTGAGAGTTACTGCTCATTTTGGATATGTGCACCTGTTTTCCAAGAATGCTGCTTTGCACTTGTCTTTATTAAATTTATTTTTCTTATTTTTAAACTATCCTTGCAGCTCATTAAGGCAACTGTAAGAGAAGATGTTATGACCTGAAGTACCTGCAATGTCCCTGGTTGCATTTTATCTCCGTATCATCTGCAGTCTACCATCTGATCCTCTACTGACCCTGAAAATTACTTCCTGATCCAACAGGGAACTATGTCTTTTAGCTTCTTAAGTACCACCTTACAATGATTTCATCTTCAGCACATTTGACAAGTTTGTTTTCTGAGCTGTTGGGATTTCCTCAAGAACTACTCTACAGCTTTCTGCACTTCTTTGGTAAAGTCACTAAAATACAAGACTTGGTATCTGGCAGTTCTGCAGGCTCTCCATCCTACAGGAGAACTTGGAGGTATCACAGCTAAGGACTAGCAACTCCAGACAATATGAGCTCTGAAGTTACTTGAAATGTTCTTTAAAGTCAGTTCAAGCAAATCATCCATTCCCCATTTAGGATCAGAATCACAGTTTTTCAAGTCCTTCCTACACAGCTCCCTGTTGCTGTTTCCTGTGGCTAAGACTTCAGGGCTGCAGGCACTTTCAAAGAAAAGCTCATGCCCAACAAGTTAAGAGTTGTTATTTTCATTAACTTTAAATCATAAATATGATTTCCACTTGAAAAGTGAACACTTCATTTAACAGACACGGTGGCTCTGATGGGTCATGAAGGGCTTTGAAGGAAATTAAAAAAAGGAAGCAAGGGGAAAAAGAAAAATAACACTTCCAGAAAGTTTTCCAAAGGAAATGAGTAACTAGTTGTTATTAAATGATAAATCACAGTCCTCGGGAAGTGGCATTGTCTGTGGCCTATTTTTAATGAGAAAATACCCGTCACTGGCACAAGGGCTACATGGGACATGTCTGTGGACAGTGGGAGTGTTCACTGGGAGGCATCATCTCACTGCTGCTATTCCCATCACTTATCAGCAACAAAAACAGGATGAAAAGAACATGGCTGAGGAAAAAAATGCATCCAGGGCAACAAGCAAGGCTACTGCTCTCCATGGATGGAAGCCAGGAGGAAACACTAGAGACCAAGGTGAGTCTGAGTGTAGTCTTAGGCTTTGCTTGTTTTCCATGTGTCAGGGATGCACATGGAGCCACCAGGAAACAAATCTGTGCTGATCCCAATGTCTCTATAGAGGGTTAGGTGACCTCTCACATGCACTAGCATCCTCTTTGTCCCCAAGATAGGGACATATTAGGCACACAGCCACAAAAACCTGGGCCTCTTTTCCCTGGGGTTTGCCACTAACACAGTGTTTTCTGGGGAAGCACCTCATGCTGCAGCACCACTGATGCTGAACACTTCAAAGGTGTAATTAGCCTGGTTTTATGCTGATAAATGAGTCCCAGATTCCCGTGGCAAAGTGACTCGCCAGCTGGGAATAGGCACACTGTTGAGAGAAGGGAAGCAAAAGACAGGAGAGTTGGCTGGAGGCTCAGCTATAAACACAGCCTCAAAATCAAATCAGAGGGGTCACAAGCACCCAGGGGCAGCAAGACTCCCTGTACACTGCTGAAGGGACCATTTTTGGCATCTTATGCCAAGCCAAAGTCTCCCAAGTCCCAGCCAAGCACTGCCAAGCCCGAGCCACGGGGGTCAGGTGCAGCCCAGGCTCCCCTGTGCTCAACACATTCTGTCCCAAGACCACACACCCCCACAAACTTTCCAGACTGCAACAGTAATGAGCAGGAACCTATGGCCAGTGTGCTGAAATGCCAGCATATATAATATATATATATGAGGCATATATAATATGCCTCATTTTACCGTCAGGGTGACCAAGCTTGCTCAGGAAGATTGTGGAGTCCCCATCTGTGGAGATATGCAGAAGCCATCTAGACATGGTCCTGGGCAACTGGCTGTAGCTGCCTACCACCTGCACAGGTCCCTTCCAGCTTCAACCATCCTGTAACTTTTTAATTGCAAAGCCAACTGCATCATGATCCTTCACTTTCACTGACTCGCAAAAAAGGACTCTAATTATTCAGTTTCTCAACTATTTCTGACATTCTTTCCATAGATGAGGCTTATGCCTTTTTTTCTCCTTTTCTTTTTAATAGGAGCATAACCCCACAATTCACAGCAGATTATAAAACATGCACACACACATCACTCTTCCCAAACAGCATTTAAAAGTGTTTGTTTGATTTTTTTCCTGCCACCCATAAAACACTACCCCGCTGGTCTCATTCATTGTGTGGCATTTTGCAACGAAGCGTAAAAATGGTATTAATCATAGCTCTGAAAAAAAAACAAACTTCTTCTCTGAGGTTTGAAATAACCACTTGGAAGAAAAACTTCCAGGAGCCAGAAGGCCTGACAGGGCTGGAGACTAAAGTCCTTGTTTTCAAAGGCCAAGTGTATCCCAATATATCCCTTGGACAGTTGCCCCAAGGCATAGTTATAATACTTTATTCTTCAAGTAGCAAGAAGATTTGGTACAAAATCAGTACAAACACCTAAAGGGAATTAGGGAGAAAAATGTGGTAAATCTAATGGGAGGCCTGAGCTCTAACTACAGCTTTGGTGAGAATGTCTGAAGTCTCAGCTGCCTCTCATCTCCAGGATGTTGCAGCCAGAAAGACCAGATAAGGTACCCACCTCTCACAAGCAGCACCTGAGCATCACGGACAGTGTGCTGGCATTCACCCATGGCATAGTGTTGCTTCAGCCACAGGCAGAAGCACAGAGATCTGCAAAGGCTATGCCAAAAAATAAAAATCATTATCATCTTTATGTTTGCTGGCCAAATACCACTGGAGAAAATTACCTTCTACATAAATCAAGTTCTTTGTCCACCTCTGCAGTTTCAGTGCTTCTCACAGAAGAGGAGCTTCTGTCAAAGATGGAGTCAGAAAAAACATGAAGCTCTTTTTTAAGATAGATGCTTTAGCAGATACTTGCCAAAGGCTTTGGAATCCCTCTGCTTCAGTGCTAAAACATTAATAATTTAAACACCTTCTGTTAAATTAGGAAGGCCACTAAAAGAAACTACTGAAAGAGAAAAACCATCGAGCTTGCCACAACCTCCAACTCAAATACTGACATTTTCTCTCAAACCTCAAAAGTAGTTTCAACAACCTGACAAATGAGAAATTTACATTTTTCTTACCTGTCCTTCTTCCCTCACATTTTCTCCTCTGCTATTAATCTTCCAGGAAAAGCAGTTGACCACAAGGACAGGGCACACCAATCATCCTGGTACAAAAAGACCCAGGATGCTGTAATCAGGGGCAGGGGAGGTGCAAACAGTGGTAAAATGTTTCACAGGGTATAGCACACATTTTGTGTTTACTGTTATATTAGTGGGATGGGATGGGATGGGATGGGATGGGATGGGATGGGATGGGATGGGATGGGATGGGATAGTTGGAAGGGACTTACAACCATCATCTAGTTCCAACTGCAAGTACTTTGTGTTAGAAGAGCAAGACAGAGAGAGCAAGACAGAGGGAGGGAGAAAATAATCAATTATTTTCTCTTCTTTTTAATCAGTAACCCCAGACTCCTGTGCATGGTGATGTATGCTGTATGCCTCTGCCTGTCTTACCAATGCCTTTCTTATCAGCACATTTCATTCTTTCCTACTCTTTAAAGAGCTCTGCAAATTTTAAAAAGTGTATTATCTCCATATTTAAGAGACAAAAGAGGCTGGCAGAGAAAGGTCTACCTCACTATCAAGGTTTTTGCAAGAGCAGGAACAATGTGGCAGCCCAAGATCTGTGCTGTCTACACAAACCCCATCAGGGACCCCACCTCCCTCAGCAGCAGCTGGCCCAGGCACAAAGCTCTGTCCTGGTGTCAAGGTGGCCAGATAAAAGCAGACACTTGCAGACACATCCCCCCTTTCTCATGCAGTTGTATGAAGTTCAGATGACCAGTTGAAATTTGAAAAGATGTGTACTGCCAGGGTACACCATCCATTTACTCCATACCAGATCTTCTCTTGAAGAAAACCTCTGTTTTGAGTCCCCAGTGCAGCCAGGTAAGCAATGGCAAAGTGCAACCTTATGCCTCTCCAAATGATCCTTAAACACATCCTCTTCCTCGGAATGCAGGGGGAAAAAAGAGGATTAGCTATTCAAAACCTACATGCCAGGCAATCTGGTGACCAAGTGCCTTCCTCCCATAGTTTTTCCAGACAGTCATGAACTTTAAACTATTTTTTGTCTCCAACTCCCAGCAGCTCCTAAACAGTGTGAGCTAAATATTTATAGAAGAATCACTGTTGGTTTAAGTTTCAATCCATACTCCCTGAAGTCCAATATGCCCAGATCATGAAATGACAGCTGATTATAGAAGAGCCTGAAAACACCACAGAGGGGACACTGAGACTTACCAGATCTTTCATCTGGATGCTTTCTCCACTGGTTCTTTTGGGGACCCTTTCCTAGCTTCTTTCAAAAAGAAGAGGAACTGCAGCTATTGCCAGCAAAGGTCCATGTTTCATCAGACACTTTGGCAGAGCTCTGCTCAATGACACAGAGCCCTGGGTTTTGGGGGGCCCCCACTGTGCTCCAGAGCTATGCATATGGATTGCTGCTGAAAATGCAATGGAAGCACCCAACTTGCTGAACAGCAGACCCCAAGGCACAGTGAGAGCACCCCAACACCAGTGCAGCAGGTGGGGCACACAGTGTCTGGCACTTCAGCTTAACAAGTTCTACTCTGACTCATCTCTTCTGGACTCAGCAACAGCTGTTCCCATTTACAGTGGTTCACTCCAGTTGAACAAAGCAGTCCTCCCATACCTTACAAAAGAACTAAGGATACCCACACTTTTTGCCTAACTGAACAGCCTGTCAGAAGTTGAAAAGACACCTGTAGAAGCTGACACACTACTGCTATAAGATAGCCAAGTCCAACAAGTCAGCTGTTCACCTATGGTGTTACACAGCTTCATGGGTGAGGCAAGCAGAAAATAAGACTGTTCTTTATCCCCTTTAATCGTGTGTGACCAGAGTCCTCCTTTTGGAATGCAACTGGGGACTCGTCACCACAAAGGAGCACACAAGATGCAAGGCTACTAAGCAGGCACAGCTCTATGACAACAGATCCCAAGTTAACATCTCACCCTGTAGACCTCAGTGTCCCTCTAGGCAATCTTCTAGAGGGACAGCAGAGGCTGGGAGACAGCACCCAAGCAAACACACTTCCAGTGACCACCCAAGGCTGGTAATTCCCTTTGTTTTCATGGTTTCGCATACAAGCTCCTGCATGAAGAACAGAGCAGAAAGTGTTTACTCCCCGCAGATGGGTGAGAGTTGGGATGTCTTTGGTAAAGTTCAGCAACCTCAAACCAGCACCTGCTTTGAACAGCCCCTTGGATGACTGGATGTTGCCGAAGAACTCAAAACCACCACCGGCAGCTGCTGCTGTGCCTATCCCATCAAGATTTATTCTTTCACTGCAGCAAGATGGGACTCAGCAATGTTGCTCCATCCTGGGGTTCTCCAAGGGATAGCAGGACTCCCTTGCACAAGGTGTTTCAAGGCATTTAGCCCAAATAAAATAGAAAATGTGATGTTTCAAGCAAGAGGGTGACTTTTGTCATCAGGTGAATCTCAAGGACAAGTCTGCACACTCATCACTCACCTTCCAGCATGAAGGCCCATGCATAGATGATGGACCATTCGTGGAAATGTCTGTGCTCACATGCACTAACAGCCCACACCCACCCTCACACATATTTTCTATCCTGATGTGTCTATGCACACACACATGGAAAGTGCCATGAAGCCTCCTCATGTGTTATATGCATGGGAATATGCAGGAGCTCATATGCAGGAGTACAGAGACCCACCACAAAAGCCAGCCATGCTGGCAGACAAGACTAAGGAGGAGACTGCACCAAGAAAACTGGAAATAATGACAAGTACTTTCATCAGTAAAACTGCAATTACCCAGCCAGCACACAGCCTTGCATCTCTGTGGAGGAAGCAAATCTGCTTATTAGAGAGATGCCTCTACTGTGATCTGACTCAGAGAAAGGGGAGGAACTGCCCCAGCTTTTCTGTGTTTTATTTCTCTGACTCTCGTTCCTCATTATTGGGGAATCACCATGCACATCACCATGGCTGCTGGGTCCACTGGAGCCAGCCATAGCTGGGAGGTTGAAGGCACAAGCCTGCAAACAAGGAGCCTTCAAAACTGCAGCTGGTCTCCTCCAGCATCCTCCACACATTCATGGAGTTGGCTTTACTGATGCTTCATGGAAGAAAATTTTACTAGGGCATAGAAGAGAGAAACTTTTCTATTTTAATTCACCTGGCCCTAAAAAAGAAAAATAAAGGAGAAAATAAAGAAGAAATACAGCCCCCGCTTTCCCTTTTTACATAAATATTGGATCTGAGTACTTTATGCTCCTAAAAAGTCAAAATTAGGAAATAATATCAAATCTGTGTGCTGTATCTTTTATCAAAGCCCTTTATAAACATCAAAACCAGCTCCTCTGCACTCTTTTATACTTTCCTGCTGTCACTCACAATTCATAAAAGGGGTCTACAGAGATACAAAGGCTAAGGCACTTTCCAGTACTGTCACAGAGAGTCTGGGACAAAAACACAGCTTTTCCTCAAAGCTCTGAAATCTAAGAGCAATTTTATGACATAATGTCACTTTTAGCACAAGAGATGAATAATAGATATTCAAAACATAATAACACTTTCATAAGTAAACAATGCTTTGCAGTGTCAAAGCTTTTCAGCAATAGTGTCAAGCCTTTGCAGAAAGATCAACAGTGCAATCACTGAGCACCACCAGGAAGCAAACACTGCAAAACATACATGTTTAACCAAAAGGCAGAGTCTCTCTGGCCAAGCTCCATCTGCTTTCTCTAGAGACACACATCCAGATCCCCTCTACAAAAAAAAAAGGGAGGTAGGGAGATTAACAAGGTCACCCAGAAACCCCTTACACATAAACTCGACTTTGCCATCTCTCTGAGAGACAAGTGATAAATCCAAACCTCCTCCCAACTGAATGATGAGCAGGTTTACACTCACCTATATTCAAGAGATATGAGCATTAATTAACTCTAACATTAAAAAAACATATTTGAATGATGATAGCTGCTAGAATATTCATGTATCTTAACCAGCCTGTTTATATAACTGGATATGAAGCAAATCCTCCACATAAACCATGGCAAACCTGACAGCATCATTTACCTGTTCAGCATCTTTTCCACAGAAGGCAAATTCCATAACTTCTGGTCACCACTATTTTTTTTTACTGCCCTGCACATAAGAATTTGTAGGGAGGAAGTGATAAACCCATGATAAAAAAAATTCCAGTGAACTGTCAGCATTATCCTAACCAAAAAAGAATTTCCTCCTTAGTCATCCACAGGCAGAGTAAGCCAGCTCCCCCATGAACTACAGAAGAGCAGGGAAAATACTTATCTGGGAAATGACTTCTCTTCCTAGTACCTTGGTAGTTAATTTTTAAGCAAGGCAAAGGTCAAACAAAAACCACCTGATGCAAATGGAGCCCTGGATAAAACAGCACAGTGGCCACCACAAAGAGCTGCTCTTTGCAAAAGCTTAATGAAAGCCAAGAGATGGTGCCAGTGGGGAGGATGATGGCAATTCCACATCCACGTGCCACAAGAATGCTGCCAGTGGCAGGAGGGCACATCCAAGCTGTGGAGGGGGCCAAGCCAGGGTAGTGCAGGGTCTCCAGCATCACTCAGCTCCCCAGGGATGCCCCCAGCTAGGTAAACTGGGCTGCTGAGCCTGGGCTGAAGATACACTTCTAATTGGGATAGTAAGAGATCCAGAGGCACTAGGGCTGGAACACAGCTGTGCCACCTTCCCCAAGTTGTCTACAATAATCATTATGAATACAGGTACTTTTGTTTGTTGCACATCCTACTTCTGCTGCTGGAGCCCCAGGTCTCTAACCTGACCTCCTGGCTTTGACACTCCAAAGAGAAAGAGGAAGCAGCACAATGATGGTACCCTGCAAAAGTAGAGCCAGCAAAATCCCAGGATACCCAAAACACTGCCAGGGTAGGAGGATGGGTTTGATTCCAGCTCAGGAAACACCCTGAGAATAAAATATTGCCCAAAATGGCATTTTGTGTTTCTGAACTGGGCTCTATACTTCAGGACAAGAAGATTAGGCAGATTCCCTCCCATGGTGGCAGACTGGCCTCATAGCAGCCATTCCTGCTCAGCAGTTTTTGTCTGCTGCCCTATGTAAGCAACCAAACCAGCTTGGAAAATATTAAACTTAATCAGAAAGTCTTCAGATCATGTCCCATTCGCAGCTTTGGGATGGTGCAAATCCTGCCACCTTTACCAAGAGCCCCTCCAAGGGCCTCTCACAGCCCTGGGATGCCAGCCAGCTTTGGAGGCTTTACATTTTCGTGGCATGAGACAAATTTTGCTAAGAGTTCCTCAATGCTAATCCTCATAACGCTGCCCAGCAGCTGGGAGCACCAGAAAACAGCCTGTTGACACCTTCAGTTCTGCACAGAACCCCTCAAAGCAATACAAAGGATTCAGAAGCCAAGCAGACACCTCTTGCTTTCCTGCTGGCATTAACAATATGTCTCGTGATAGGTCACTGCTTCTTTGCAACCTGAAGAGCACAGTAAATCAGCAGATAGTTCAGTATTTACTATGCATAGTATGTCAGCACTGCAGATGCAGGTGCTCATGGAAAAGCAAAAATCACACATAACGAAAGATTTTTATTCTAAAAGTAATGATGGGATGCTTTGGTTAATTACAAAATTCCAAACAAGGTCTTAAAGCAATCAATAGAAAATCATTAAAGACATACTAGGAGGATTATACCAGATATTTAAAAATATATAAATATTTATTTACTTATAGAAATAAACAAAAACATGGCCTAATGTATCTCCAATTACATGCCCTGCAGTAAGGGCACTAAGCTTGGGCAAAAATGGCAATCAATAAGTGCTCCAAAGGAGAGACAGCCCTAAAGGAGAGAAAATGCAGGCTTCCAAAGGGGTTGATGTTTTTAACATAAACTAAGGACTGAGACCCAACATTAATTGGCTTTGCTCCTGTTGACTGTCACTGCTGCACGATGAACAAAAGTCAGCCTGTGCAGGACTGACCATTCTTCACCCTGAGCACGCTCTTCTCCAAACTCCCCATGCAGGACAGGGGAATAAAGATCAAAGCAAAATTTCAGCATCGCTAGCTTCAGCATTTTCCTCAAGCAAAAGATGCGAATCCAAAGATTCAGCTATAAATATTTTAAAAGTGGCAAATGGACTTTTGCAGCCAAAATAAGAATCTTTAAAAGCACCAGCATTTGATGCCCCTTACCCTCACAAATCCAGCCTGCTGAAGTGGTGAGGTTGCCCACAAACTGAAAGCTGAAACTAGCTTCAGCCCCAATTCCAAAAAACCTGGAAGTAATTTTAGAAGCAGGAAACCATCAAGCAAGAGACAGCACTTGTAGATTAAAACCTCTTCCTCTGTCAGGCTTTGACATATTTGACTCACAAAACCATAAAGAAAGTAAGACTCCCTTTAAAAAGCCTCATTGTCATTTTTTTTATTGCTTTGAGGTTATGTTTTATCCTTAAACCAATAAATACTTGCAATTCCTTAATTTGCTGCCAGCTGGGGAGACATTTAAAAACTTCTGCAAACCTGCAATTTCAGTGCTGGTCTGTGCTGGGCACTGAAAAATTCCACTGGGGTGAGGGTGAGAGGGGTTAGTCATGACAAGAACATCCCTGCAATGTGCCAGGGCTGCTTTTTACTGTCATCCAACCATCCTTAATACCGACTTAGATCACCAATGATTTTTCTAATCAGTTATGTGCTTTTGAAACACACACCCACATACATAACCCTCAGAGGCAGCCAAATAGAAGCTTTCTGTATTTTTTAAATTATTATTAATAACATGCATCTGTGTACAGACCAACCCCCTAAAGGATGTTTCGATCCAAGGATCTGTAATCTGACTCAAAGCAAATATTTGCTACTTTACCAGCAGATATCTTGAATGCTAATGGAGTTCATCTTTTAATTAGCACTTAGGGATGCAGCCAGCAGCCCCCCTGACTGGATGCTTATGCTGACCAACAGCAAAGCCCTTAACCTACTTACCCTCTGAAGCTGCCCCAAATCTATGCAGGGTGAGATCTGCTCTGAAGAAAACCTGAGATGATTTTTCCTCCTGCACATTTACAACTGAAACATTATTCCTGGCCAAGCTGTAATTCCTGGGCTGCTCCCAGGTATCCCAGATATGCCAGGTGCTTGCCAGACTGTGTTTGACTAGGGATTCACACTGCAAGGAGCAATGCAGAACACAAAATTCAGGGTACATCTACCATGGCTTTTCTCCTCGCTCACTGTCAGTGCAGACCCTACAATGCAGAGGTCAAGCACCCAAGGCTGCTCTGGGTTATCCAGGTTACAGGCAGGTTTTGTTCAGTGTCCAGAAGCACCAAAGGGCCTGGCAGCACCAGAGCAGAGCAACTGATGCCCCATTCAGTCCCAGTTACTTATAAAAGATAAAGCTCATTCTACTGCAATGGTAAAGGACTTTTTCACATCTTACAGCAACAGGGGGAGATTTGGTTTGCAGTGTCTTTATCAAACAGCTGACCACAAAAAAAAAAATTAAATACCAATGATGTTTGCTTTAATTGTAGAGAAAAAGAACAACTGCAAGTGATCTGTCTTTCTTAGGTGCTTTAGAAGTTGTTAGGAGCTAGTTAAATAAAACACTAGAGATTTTGGTTATGGGAAAACTGTTAATTCAGGTTAAGGAAGGAAAACTATCTGCAAATGAAGAGCTGGTTCCAGGGGATGTATCTGCAGCAAAGTCCATCCAAGAACACATAAGGACTGAGTATCCAGGCAGTGCTGCTGGACAAGACTCTGCCTTGGCACATGATTACACTGCAGGGGCTTGACATGGACCATCCCCACCAGCCTGGCAGGATGCTGCTTCCACCTCCACCTCCAAATCCCTGCTGCTAGCTCCAGCCTCTCTTACAAGCACAGCAAGCACTTGATTTTGCCCATTAATAAAGCAAAGAACATCTTTATCCCCAGTCTCTGTCTACCATCTCCATCTGCCCTACGAGTCACGGTCAAACTGAAGAGCAAGGCAACTGATTATATTTCCCACTGAACATGCTCTATCCACCCTACCCCTCTCATTTCCTTCCTTTGATAAAAAATTGTGCTTACAATGCAAGGTGAAACTTTTAATGCCTCACAAATGCTGAGGGGAATGCACAATAAATGTATATCAAAGCATTTTCAGCCCTTTTCCTTCAGCACCTCCTCTTTGTATGGTGAAAATAAAAGAGACAGAGAGCTAATTTTTTGCCCATTCTGTAGAAGGAGAGATCTGTTCAATGCACCAGCACACCTGAGCATTTGACTAAGCCAGCACAAGTGTCAAAAAGAATGATTTTCACAGCAAGTTGATACCCAGACACCAAAAAAATTATTAAATTCTATGCTAGAAAGAATGGAAAAAAGACTTGTCACCTCCACAAAAACATCTAATTCATTGTAAATGACTCTAAAAATGCAAATTTGGTTGTTATCACTAATGCTATTGAGTTATACATTTCTATATTATATAGAAATAATTTAATTTTAGAGCTAAAGGCATCTCCCTTTTTATGGGCTAAGTCATCCTCAAAATTATGTTCTTCAGCAGAAATTCTGTTGAACTAAGAAGAGAAAAAAATGTATTTAACACTTGTGTCATCTTTTTTTGAAATGAGATGATGAAGCCAAATAAGCTGATCCACACATGGCTGATGGCAACTGGGGGTTACAAACACACTACAGGCTGACACTACTGCTCCACAAGAACTACATCTCAAACTGGGCCTGTCCCAACAAGGAAAAGTCACCCTCAGAGTATGGCACCAGGGCCTTTGGAAGGTTTCATCTTTAGCAGAAGCTAGTAAGGAGAAAAAAAAAAAAAAGAAAGGCTGAACTGAAGATCAATAAAGCAAACTGGGGAATCAATGAGAAAACCATTTACGTACCTGATGGACAGGAGTGTTGCTGCACTGGAAAAGCTCTGGGAGAAGAGAAAATATCTTCCAGCTGGGTAAAGCAGTGGCTCCATTTCAAGAAGATGCATGGAAAGGTATTCCAGTAAGTGACTGTATGCTATAATCCTCAGGGCAAGACCACAAACGACACAGGTTGATCCAGGAAAAACAGGGTAAAAAGATGGTAGAAACTTCCAGATGTTTTTATCCACAGCCAACATTCTCCAGAGTTTTGTGGGTCAACAGGTCCATGCATCCCATGCTCCCAAAAATCCTCTGGAGCTATGAAAAGGACCAGACTGCCAGACTTCAAATTTTAATCCAGACAAGTGGGACACATGGGGTTGGGACCTTCAGAGAGAAAAAAGGGACAGGCCATTACACAACAGCTCTTACCTCATTGGACAAAAAACTGGATTGGAAACTCCAATCTTTTGATTTATTTTTGCACAGAATGAGGGGTTTAGGTTTTTTTTTTATTTTATTTTTCTATTTTTTTTTTTATTTGCACAATTTATTTAAATTAATGTAACAGCGAGCATAGACACAGCATAGAGCACCACCTCCAGATGCCTCATAGGTTCTAGGGGATGTGTAAGGAGGAGGAGGAGGACAAGCCAGCAACTGGAAGTAGTTCTCACCTAACCAATAGATCTTTCCAAAACTATTCTTTTTCTTTTTGTCAGAGCTTTCCTCCCCTCTCCTTTTTGCCACACCTCCTAAACCTAATAAGGTATCTTCACTACTAGGGAGGAGAAGGATGGAAGGAGTTGTGAGGCAGCAGGCCAGCAGCACCATCTGCCTTCCTGACCTCAGTGGGAAAAGTCTGTCCACCACCAGGAGAATCACACCTCCAGCAACCCACAGAAAGGTCTGGCACAACCCACCAGTGACACAGCAGAAACACTCTGCCCTTCACTGTGACCTCCGACCAGACATAGCCACACTTCCCACCTCTGCTTGCAGAGAAAATAAACACATCCCAGCAAAGTGGCTCAAAATGCCCGAGGAATTAGTCATAAAGATTCTAGTATTTGACATATGTAAACCCATCGGGATCTGAGGGGTTTTGGTTGTTTGTTTTTTCAGTTCTTTTAATCTGATCTTACTAATTGTGCTGGGAGTAGTTGCTGGGATTTTTGTTTGTTATTTTAAAATATGAAAGCTGTCGCATAAACACAGGCAAGTGCCAGACCTGGATATAATGCCCAGCAAGTGCTGAAAGGAAACTCAAATAACTCTGCCTGACATTGCTTTGTAGTTCATCTGTAAAAAGAAAACAGCAGAGAGCAGCTGAGAGCCAAAGAGGTTTTTTCACTTTGTTTTAGCTGCAGAAGCACAGGAAGGTGATAACATTGTGTGTAATGTAACCAAGCAAAGGAGTAATGAAAGTGCAAGCAAATAGATCAAATAGGACAGGGCTAAGGAAAAGGTGTGATAATCATTTGTTTTGCTAATTGTGTCAATAAAGTCCTATCTACCCTCAAACAGCGGAAACGTCATCAGATATTTAAAAGGGAAAAATCAAGTGAATAATTAAATGTACAAAACCCTGACATTTTCCCCCCAGATGTTCTTTTTAAAGGGTTGATTAGGAGAATCACATGTTTATTTGAAATAAAAGTCCACTGACTTTGATCATGTTAATTCACCTCACATACAAAATCTACTTTGAACCAAAACTTTTTCTTCCCTTGGGAAAACAGTCAAATTTGCCTTCTTTGCAGGAAAGATGAACCATTACCTTAGCACCACCCAGGCTAAGCTGGCTTGTGGGGACAACACCATAACCCACAAAAATCTGGTGTGTCTGCAACGTGTTTTTGTTGTTACAAAACTCAGCTAGTAAATCGGTACAAGGCAACTGGAAGTCTGTAAACTTGAAGTCTGTTAATTCTTGGAAAAATAAATCTGAATTGCCTTGTCCTTGCTTCTAGTGTTTTCCCAGTGATGGGAAGGGTTAGGAAATTAAATATTCCCCTACTTTCCCCCAGTTAAATGAACTGAAGCTGAAAAAGGTCTGACCCAAATCCCTGAGCTGATGAAAACATTTTGGAAAAGGATTTGAATCTCCCAAAATAACTCCTACTCACTAATTACACAACCAATCTCAGCCACTCTTGATAACTTTATGACATGGAAAATGCCTCTAAAACCTATTTCTCTACAGCAAGAACACCTGTCCAAAATCCTTGAGCTAACTGTTTTCTCCATAAACTAATTACCTATAAAATATGAGCATGCAAGCAAGAGATGAATCTCTGTTTCCAGAAAAATGAGACTTGTCCCACCGACCCAGCCCCTCGCTGCGCTGTGCCTGATGCCCAGCAGGGCTTTCTCTCCAGGCTCCACCATGGATGTGTCAATACATACTTTGCTCAGTTCTCCTGGGAGACCAGCCCAGCAGTCCGCACTGTCCAGCAAGCAAAATATTTTTTTCTTGTTTTATATCTTTTATATCTCCCTCCCATCTTGCATATATCACACCACTCACAGCACTCCCATCATCCGCCTTCAAGGCCAGCTGGATGGCAGAAGGACTCATGGGCTATGCACGAGCTCAGTGACCAGCATCTTGCACAAGCTATGCTTTTACGTAAACATATGGGCTTTTCTAGTCAGATTGTAACAGATAAACCAATGGCAGATGATTAATGTTCATTTCAAGCACCTTCCTTTGTGGTATGGAGGAACCTCAGTACCTTCCACCCCCCAACGTAAGGAGAAGACACTGTCTAATTGCTACCCTGTTTGAGAGGCAGATGAAATTCAAACCCTTGTGCCCAACACATGCCTGAACTTTCCGGTTCTCTGGACCTTACCCTTAAAATTTTTAAGATTTTTAAGACTGAGCACACTGCCTGCTGGAAAGAACATCACTCTGCTTCCCCCTCAGACTGGAGGGAGGGCCTTCCTTGCAGACTGTCCATGAGCGTTCTCCAAACCCAACAGGAGAGGTCTACTCACTGAAGGTCATGCAGTAGGCTGGCAGCAAAGCCCTGAAGCGCATCCGGATTTTTCAAGTCGTGGGCCAGCACTTGAAAAACACATTCATCTTCCCCATCCCTTGACAAGAACTACTCCATTACTAGTGCACAACAAGGGCTGAATCACTCACACACAGAAACACCACAGACTGAGCACGTGTCAGCTCGGAGCAAACAGAGCATCACCCTCTCCACGAGAGCAGCACGCTGAGCCACGGCTGCTCTCCAAGGGCAGCAAGAACCTGTCAACACGAGCTGCAGGGAACCAGCAATGAGCAAAGTGAGCCCTGCAACAGAGAGACTCCAAATGATTAATAAACACACAAAAAGAGTGAAAAGACTTGTTCCTCATTAGTTGAAAAATGCGTGAGGAAGAGAGGAGTCCCACCTGTTAAATTCTGAATGTTAAAGAGTCCCAAGTGCAATGGCTCATTTTAAAAAACATGGGATGTTGTCTGTGCCTGTGTTTTAGTTGAAGGAAAATGCTGAGTTTTTTTACACTTTAACATGTTCATTATAACCCAGCCATGTGAGTTAAATGCAGTAAGGGACCCGTTAAACCTCAGGATCACTGCAGTAAGCTCCAGCAGTGACTTTATTGTGGGCAAGAATGCAATTGGGGCATTCATGTCTTCTGCTCCTGCCACCAGGCACTGTGAGCAGCATGTGCTTGTTGGCCTGATTTTTAAAAGTGTTTTCTTTTATAGTCCTTTTGAAAGTCTTAAAGTTCTCATAAAACTTCAGCCTTCTGATCTGTTTACATATTTTTACTAGAGTTTTCATGCACTGTTCATGTAAATAATAATTTTGCATTCTTCTTTGTGGGAGAAGAGAATTGATAGACTGCTGGTTTGACCAGTGTGGCTGGAGAGGTGGTAATTCCACTCTCCAATCCACAGTCACCTCTGGAATTCTATAAATATCAGATGCTCAAATAAAACACTCTCTTTTTTGGCCTTTAAACTTGCTAAGCATTTGTGTACTTACTTCATGTCCAATAGCGACATGTGCTCAATTTGCCAACACCAAAGTCCCCACCTAAACACAAGCTGAGCATCCCAAAATGGCTTTATTACATCTCCATGCAAAAGAACATCTCCAGATACTGAGACTGCTTATCAAGGTCAATGTTACCCAATAGAAAGGAAAAAAAAGAAAACAATTCAACCTTTCTGCTTTTTTACAAATTAAATTCTCTAGTAAATAGCTTCAGGTGTATTTCGTAAAAGGCAGCAGTTTTCTGCCATGGGTATCTCAACTACCACAAGAGATTGAAGACTCAGCAAGAGAAACTACCACAAGAGAAAGCAGGCTCAGCACCACCACTGGTGGAAGGAAGAGGACAGGATCAAGCCCAGACTGTCCCCTGCAATCACATCCAGCTGATAAATCAGCTCAAGCCACCTCCAAAACCTCTCCTTGGCTTCTTGTTTTTAGGCATGAAATTTTAGAACAGCTATTGACTGAATCTGACATAGAAGTGAGAGCAGTAAAATCACAGAGTTCTGGGTCAACAGGACTTTTGTTTTGTACCAGTGGGGAAACATGAACTTGTCTGCTTTATGGTATTATGGCAGGACACCAGTTAACAATCTCTTATATCATGTGTCCATAATATTTAAGTCCTTATAAAAGATAAATAAACAAAACCAATTCTTTCCCAAAGAAACACAGAGGAAAAAATTGTAAAGGCTGCTGTGCCTTTTTCTCCTCACTCAGCAACACCAAGTTTTTGGAATAACCTGGCTGCTATTGAGGGCTTCACAAGCTTGGCCAGCATCTCAGGCAGTCCCTGGAGCTGGGGCATTTGCTCCCCCATAAAGATAAAGCAGCTATGGCCAGGACACAATTAATGAGGGGAGGGCACTGCAGATGCTCCACCAGTCTGTGACACGTGCACATCCAAAGCCTGAGTATTTGAGGAAAACAAGATGAAGGCAAGAACCACTTATCTTGCCACACCCTACCATTTTTCATCCCAATAATCAATTCCTTTCTGGAAACTCCAACAAAAAGGGGAGGGTTGAAAAAAGACAAGCACAGAAGGATTGTCTGGTAGATTGGGAATTCCAACCTACACTCTGTCCAAAGATGCATTGTTTAATAAGGCATGAAGTGCAACATAAAAATGCTTCCAAGAACTCTTGTAACAGTTTCACAATGAAGTGTGCATTTTAAAGTGCAAGTCCAGCTATTCCATTGAAGGTATCATCACACAAATAAATTTGTGTCCCTCTCATCCATCCAGGACTCCTCACCCAAACTCAGGATGGGTCTGGTCACCAACCTGAACCAACACCCAAGACTGAACCAGACCAAGAGGCTGTGTATTTACAGCTCAAGTTCTCACACAAAATGCAGATCATGACTATCCTCTTTTGACTTCGCAAAATGACTCCACATGAGGATCACAAGCTGGGATGCTACAATTTGAAGAACTGCTGAGATGCTTTACAATTAACCCCATTCTTTTAACTATTTTTGAAGACAAAAAGCAAAATCTTAAGCAAATGTCACACAATCTGACATTTTAAGCACTTGATGTCACCTTGGACCATTTTCAAAGCAAAATTTCATAACCTTATTCTCCGCCTGCACCAACTGACACAGATACATTAAGAGAAAAAATCTTGAAAACCTTCCCTAAGGAGAAGCGGGGGGAGATTTCTCCTGATAAATGGTAGACTGTTACATAAAAAGACTAAAGGAACAAACTGTAAGATAAATATTAACTCCCCTTTTTATAGTATTCAAGACATTAATGTTTCCCAACTTAGGTGATAGCACCAAAAAAAAAAAAAAAATCTATTTCATGCTATCAAAATCACCTCTAATATGGAACACAGCATTCCACACATCCTTCTCTTGGAAAAAGATGTTTTACAATGAACTGAAGAGTGTGGTTCTTAAGAGATACTGGATTGCCTCACCCAGAAAAATTTAAAGGTCACAAAGAAACAAAGTTCACAAAGAAGGACCATTTCAGCCTTGAACCACTTGCAGCTCAGGTCAATGACCATACTCCTTCTGAGGTGCAATCAGACTCCTTGGGTAGGAGGAACATCCACCTGACCACTCACTGACCCAAGAGTGTGGGATACTCAGTAACAGACATGCAAAAATGACCAGTCCGATGTCAGTCGCCAAACACTTACGGGATGAGGTGTACATCAGGGGAAAATCAGACCTGCAGATCTATTGGACACAGGATTGCAAGGGACAGCACTTCAGGATAACACTTCATACCTCCTGCTCTTGCATGAGACTGCATTCTGGCTTAAAAGGTGTTTTTTAGAAATGCTGGTCCCAAGGCTAATCTTGCAGAGGTAAGTTGTAACCCTTCAAGTGCATGAGGGAATGGATTTTTGCACTTTTTCTGTTTGCTTGCTTTTTTAGAATAGGCTCTCAATTATATCCACTATCTCTATCACCAACTTCAACTACCGCAGGAAGTCAAGACCTGTGCATCAAAAGGAAAGTCAGGTTCCCACACCTGGGTGAAGGAAAGGTCCTTCCATCCTACTGTTCCCACCCAGGTGGGCACCATTTCACCTCCTATGCTGCCAGCAGGCTCGAGCAAGAGCCTCTTTCTTTTCCCTGCCCCTTATGCTGGCACACAGCAGCTCTGTCACCCATGGCGTTCCCACCATCCCATGTCTAGCACAAAAGTGCTGTCCCATGAATGACATGGAGCTGCTGCTCCACCTCCAGAGCTGCTCCACTGCATATCAACAAACAACCCAGTGCCAGGTTCCCTTGCTGGGCACTGCTGCAGTTCACAGAAAACTGGGAAAATTCACTGCAAACTCACTTTGTGCCTTGGCCAAAATGACCCACAGCTCCCACACCTGGCTTGGTCACCATGAACCATCCCAGCTTCCCAGAGCAGGGCTCAGTCTGAAACCTGCAGCCTCTTTCTGATACCTTTTGTTTATGATTTTCAGTCTACAGCATTAGTTACCAGCTTACAATGAAAGGAAAGAAAAATCACTATGCCAGCTACAAAAATAATCCTCCTGCTCATTACATTTTCAGTTCTTTATCTTAGACCTATTCTTTAAGCCTTCAGGATTTACGCTGTCACCATGCAGGCTAACAACATGCTTTGTAGTCAAATAAATGCTGAAATTCTCACAAGACTACATCACTCCAGGAGCAAAGGATTTGTGCTAAAATTATAAAAGTGGATAAGAGACAGATTAATTGGATGGTATTAAAAAAACAAAAAACAAACCACAGAACAGAAGACATAGCCCCTTACTTTTTAAAGATAAAACCAACCAACTCCAGGCATTTTGGTCACAGTTGACATTTGCTTTCATCAACCCCCCACCTCTGCAGACTCCTGAAATCCCTCTATTAAAATGGATTTGCAATTGTACCCATTTATGCCATAATTGTCCTTATTTATGCCATCTATGCTGCCCCTGCTTCAGCTCCAAAAAGGTGGAGCTGGAATGATGGGCTTGGTCCTCTGAAGGCACCAGTGGGACAAAAACTAAGCCAATGGCTCCAGTGCTGGTGAAGATTTATCCCTGTGTCACTGGACCAACACAGTGCCAGCCCCACGAACACCAAACTGATTTGCTGGCCAAAAGGGGACATTCCTGAGCCCTTCTCTGTATCCCTCTGGATCTCAGCTCCTCAACCCAAAGGAAACCACACACTGCTCTTGCTGGGAGCATTTATTGTGGGCAAAGCAGATCAGCACAAAGCTGCCGAGAAGCAGCGAGGGGGTAAAGGCCAAGAAGGAAAAAGACATTTTTTAATGAACTTAAGTCACCCCTTGCAGGACTGACACATTTCCAGCTTAATATCTGGCTCCTTTAAAAGCTGAATCCTTGGTGGCTGCCTCCTCATGCAAGAACAGGACAGAAGCCCAGTGGTAATGACTTTTCCTGTGCACTGTCACACTTGGCTTGAGGTCCAAGCATCCCCGTGGAGCCCAGGAGAAGCCCCACGTGCTCTGGGTTTGGCACAAGGCTCTGAAAAGGCAACTAAGGTGAAGATTTCAAAACAGCACTGGGAATACCAGCACAGAAACATTTTGGCACATTAGGCTCTGTCTTCCTGTTGCTTTTTTGAAAGGTCCTTCTTATTAAGGGCACATGTTCAATATTTAGTAAATAATAACAAAGTGTTTGCCATTAAACTAAAGCCCATGGAATAATCTTGACTCATTCTGACTTGTCAGATCCAAAGAAATATTTGTCCTGCTGTTGCAGGCAGCTTTAACATGCAGCTCAGTGATTGGGACCTTCATGAGGTGAAAAAAATACTATTATTAGAAAAGATTTTGTAACAGAGTAGGACTTGGCTTCATCTAAACATAGATGTTGCATTGGTTTAATTAAATCAGCATGGAAAGGTTCTATTTATTGCATCACACAGCTACACTATTAAGTTACAGGCCAGGACTCATTTTTCTGCTGATATCCAAGAGTACATCCTTTTTCTGCTGATGCAAGGATTCTTATCAGGGGCTGCACTCCAGCTCTACCTGTCCCATCCCATGTGTTTATGAACAGATGTTTTGCTCACTGTATTATACTCACAGAGACCATGCACCAGTTTAGTTTTAATTCTGCTAAACAAAAACAATTCAGTCCTACCAAGTCCCTTTTTTTACCACTCTGCTTTCACCTCCATCTTTAGTGAATATTACTGCAGCCACTTCAAAAGGAAAAAAATAGAAACATAAAAAACATGACCTCTGAAAATGTCTGGCTCCTGTATAACCCTCTCCACCACTGCAAAACAAGCACAGAGCTGCAGGGAATCAGCTGTTTGCTCCTCACCTGGAGCTGCCTCCCACCAGCCCTGCACCTCACACAAACAGGGCATCAGCCAGGGTCTAGCTCAGCTGCATGGATGGATAACCTCCCCAGGATGGAGGTTATATAGTATCATATAAAATAATTTATATATTATGTTATAAAATAATCCCTGTTATTTTGATGCCTGAATGTGCTCACAAATTCAACTAACCTTTCTGTATCCCAGATATTTCTAAATTTTTATTCCAAGACTGATGAAGTATTGCACCTCTTCTCATTTATTGCTAACAATATTTTTATTTTAATCACTTCTAGGCTCTTAAATACTTAATTACATGATTTTCTGAAGAGCTCACATGCTGTGAGAAAAACAAGGGAAAAAGAAGGGATTGTTTTATCACTACATTAGCATCTAAAGGCATCAAAGGAATTCCTAGCCACATACTACTTGCTATACAGAATGCAGTTAAATAGTGTATTTACATACAAAGCCTGTGAGACTCAGGAGAACTTACAGTCAGAGAATCAGAGATTCAAAGAATAGTTTGGGTTGGAAGGGACCTTTAAAAGTCATCTAGTGTAAGCCCCGAATGAGCAGGGACATCTTCAGCTCCATCAAGTTGCTCAGAGTCACATTCATCAATGCTTTAAGTCCAAAAGGCCTCTTCTCTTTTGCAGGGATGATGCTGCCCTGGAGGGTGCAGGGTTCTCCATCCACACACCCTAGAGTTTGGCACTTCTGTCCTCTCTGCCCTGCCACAGCCCCATGGGTGGAAGCTCTGCTACCCATCCAAAGGCAGCAATGCAGGTGAGTGCTCCTTGGCTGCACCAAAAAAAAAATTAAAAAAAAAACTAGGGTCAGATGAAGCTGTTTAAACATCAATTTGATATCACTGAATAGGGAGGAAAAACCTGGAGCCTGTACAACTGGTCCTGCAGCAGTGACTGTACACCAATTCCATGGCTCCACTGCCAAGACTCAGCCAAAGCCTCCACACAGCCTCCCTGCAGAAGGAAGGCCCACCAAAAAGTCTACCAAACCCAGAGGTGAAGTCAGGGATGTCTCTTCCCTGCTGTGCAAATCCTTAACACCACCAGCAGATCCACATGTCACTGCACCCATGTGAGAAGCTGCTGCCTGAGCTTATGCCTCCCCTTCCCAAGAGCTGCTTGGGAGAAGCCCAGACTTTCTTAAGCATCTGACTTACCCTTGCTGGGAGCAAACAGTCCCTGCCTCTCCCTCCAATGCAGTCAGGATTTCTCTGTCATGGGCATAATCCGCTCCAGAGACAGAAGATCTGATTTTATGTCCATCTTTTATCACAAAGAATGGAGAGAGACCACTGAGAGTGACACTATCTTTGTGTAAGTGAAGATACTGCTAGCTCCAGCTTGTAAGTCCTCAGAGCTATTTGGCTAAAATAACTGAAATAACTTCTTTCTGAAGACTGCTCATTAAGACACCCTTTTCACCAGTCTGCTTCCTAGACTGAATTCAATTCTGCAGGGGGTGATGCCGCAGCAGAAATCAGTGCCCTTTCCAGACTCCTTTTCCATGGCAAGTGCAGAGTTGGTACTCACAGTAAATAACCAGAATGCAGCTCCTAAAGAAGCTCCAAGATTAAAAAAAAAAAGGAGGAAGGAGAAGACACTGAAACACATCAAAAGTATCATACTTTGAAACACATAAAGAATGTATCAGGAAATGGTGTACTGACAAGAAAACTTCAGGATTCAGGGCTAAAAAACAGCAACAATAATTAACATGTTATAGGAGATTAAATTTAATCTTTTTTTTTTTTTTTTTTTTTTTTTTCCCCTCAAGAAGATGACACTCCTGCCCTCCTCTGACCCGACACAGGTTCTCTGGGAGTCGGGCTGTCAGGTCAGACACGTCTGTGGCTGATGCAAGCCCGTGGCAGCACTGCGGTGCCCGGTGCTGCTCCTGCAGCTGACCCTCAGCGCAGGCAGGGCTGCAGCGTGAGCAGCAAGGATGTAAAGATATAAACAGCTGAGGACTCAGCCTGGAGAGTGGCAGCCAACCTGGGCCGTGCCAGCATCACCTTTCACCCACATCTGCTGAGCCGCCTCCCGGTGGGAGATTATCTTGGGAAAACAAGCCCTGCCAGGCTGCTGGCCCCAGCTGGTCCCAGGATCAGAGTTCCATCCTTCCAGGACAGTAAGCTAAGGGAGGAGAGGGGGACCCCGTGCCCAAAACCATCCCCAGTGACAGGGGGATCAGAACAGGTTCTCCTAGTAAAAGAGAACTTCTTCCCCTCCCCAGCGGCTCCTGAAGTGTTCAGCCCCACCTGCCCCTCCAGAGCGGGATCCATGCTGGGGGAAGCAATAGCCCAGCTGTCCCAGGCTGGGGACTGATGCTCCCTTCCCGAAAAGGGCCACCAGGGAACCAAGCCAGCACAGCAGAAAGCTCCAGTGGTTTTCTCAGACTTGGGACCTGAGAGCCAGCAACAAAAATCTGGGAAATTCAGAGAGGAAACATCAGAAATCATCAGCCCGAGAGACACACACCAGAAGTCACCATCAGGAGAATGTTTAGAACCAAATCTGATCTTGGTTGTATCAAGATGCTCTCACTGCCTTCTGTATTGGATCAGGATGTGCAGGCCTGGTCATAACCAGGTTTTGGTCTCTTCCACATCCTGCCCAGGGCCAAGGTGGCTTCAGCTGATGTGCTCACTGCAGCTCTGACACCAAGCAGGATAGAATTCCAAGCTACCAGAAGTGCTGGAGCTAGCCATTAAGATGTCAGAAAACCAAGGAAGAAATTATTCCAGCTACTTATTTGCTATGTTCTTGGTCTGCCTATCTGGAGTCACATTAATGGCAATTTCTAATTTCTTTATTTATTTTGCTATCTATCTTTTAAAGTCCTCCTACAACCTTTTAAATTCAATCCCTTACTGTCATTATATATATGTCACCACACCAAAACAATGTCACAAGACTTTTGATTACACAAAAAACACAAAAAACTATTTTTTCCCAATGAATAAACTGGTGTATCAAAGCAGACTGGTGTATCTGGCAGAAAAGTCAGAACACCTTACGAACATTTTTTCAGGAAGAGAGTGGCAAGATCCTTCTAGATATTACCATTTTTTCCTACCTCATAAGCAGCATGAATCAACAAAGCAAATAAAAATGACCTAAAAACCTAACCTGAAGTGCTTTGGCCTTGATTTTGATCTTGAAACAATCTGGCCCAAGATCAAGAATAATTCTTAATATTTATTTTTAGAACACATTACCTTCAAACCTCCAGACCTGTGTTAGATACCTTTTCTATTTTTTCCATGAGGCTGAAAACACAATCTGTGAAGTCACATTAATCATCAGAGACTTGTCCATCATTGATATCTCAGTAAATACTTTTCCAAGGAAAGAGTGTTCTTTGCACAGCATACGTGGGTTTTCCCACCACCTACCACCAGGAAATGCATCATGTTGATATCCAAACCTGCCAAAGCCAGCCTGCTCTTTCCAGAGCCACACCAAAGTTCTGGCCTTGAGTCCACAAAGCCCATTTAACTGGTAACTGTTGTTCTCACCGGCACAGGGCAAATCTGTGTTAGAACTCATCCTCTCATGGCTGTATTTCCTCACAGCTGCCAACCTCAGCCCACCTGGCTACTCAAGCGGGATGCAAACAGCTTCTTGCAAGCAAAAGCTAAGTATCTGCATCAACCCTGAGAACACTTTAACTGAGGAGGTCTAACTACTCTCAGCTTCTTTTGGAAACATGCACAGCTGACACATGCTGCCCCATGTGGCTCATGTACCAGAAACACCACTAGTAAGGACCTGAAACCGAGGGAAATTGCTGATTTTCCTTGAGCTGAAGCAGTTCCATTTGTAGAGATGTCCATCAATGCACCCAAGATGATATGAGGTCATCCAATCTCCTGTCTTCTAATGAACACTCTCAACAGTGTAAAATCATCGACCACACAGGGATTGGGAAGGATGAAAGGAGTCTGTTCTCTCCTGACCCTAACACAGCATAATGAGGGCAACAAACAGCCCCATTTGTGGGATACTGGGGGATGAGAGGATCTGTGATCCTCAGCTGCCTTATTGTCACCATTTCCTGCCACACTCCTTCTCCACATGCCCTAAGAAAGGGACCTCTGTGAAACTGCCTTCTAAACCCAAGCCCTCAAGCAGGAAGCCCAGGAGCCTGTGATAGTTTATTGTACACTATTTTTTAAATGGTTCCTTTGCACTAATGCAGTCCTTTTCATTAGGATGGCCTGAGGCACAACAAGCACAATACCTAAAGATCACAGCTCTGCCTATCTAAAGGCACCAGGAATAGTTCTGAAGAATGTGAACCCTTCAAAGACCATGTGATGAGCCTCCCAGTGAAAGGGATGGTTTTTTAAACATGATGACACAAAAATCACCAGAGGGGACCAAACCCAACCATCACCCTTAGTCAGCATCCGGTTCTCAGATGTTCTGAAAAGCAGAGCATGCAGTTGGCAGGAGTGCAGGAGTGAGAGGACAATCCTGCTGGCACCCATTACTGGCATGCACAAACTATTTGCTGTGTTCTCCAGCTTAATTAAATCAACAGTTTAAACTAATTCCTCAGCTTTGACTGGTAGCAACAGAGAAGCTGACACAGCTCCCCTTCTGCCACCCATGGCAAGCAGCTGACAGAGATGACAACATCTACCATGGGGGATGCATCACTGGGAGATCACCTGCTACAGCCTCCAGGGGTTCACTGTACCACAAGGGCACTGCTTAAACCAACCACTTACTTCCAGATAGATATGTTTTATCTCAAATGTCTCTATTCTTGTGGTTTTGCCTCACCACTCTAGCTAATGGGGGGATGGATGTCTGGATTCAGGGAAAGGCACCAGGTTTCACAATGGACCTTCCCACCTCAAAGACTGAGAGATAATAAAAGTTGGATGAGGAAATGAGGGGGGAAATGAAACAAACACCCCACAACATCACATCATGGTTCATTCATTGTTTCAAACAGCTGCAGCAGAAATTCTGCTTTTTTTTTTTTTTTCTGGCTTTTCCCTTTTTATTTCCCCTGTCCTTACACACAGATGAAATGAAGCATGGAAAGCAAGGGCCCCTGTCAGCATCTGCTCTGCACTGACAGTTCAATCCTCAGGGCCAGCCAGTGTGATCGGCCTCAAACTACAGTCACCACAAGTACAACTGGACAGATAAACCCCTTATCTATGGCAGAATAATGCCTACTGCAAACTGCACCACTGCAAAAAGCTTCTCTGACCCTCCACAGCAAGGTCTAGTCCTGACTGGAGTGCATGAGCAACTGGAGCTGCAATAAACCCACACTGCTGAGGAGCACCCTGGAAAGCCAAGTGAACCCTGACACTGCCTAAAAGTTTTGGTGTTTCAGTCCAGCCCCTGTGGCCCCCATTTAAGAAGACACAACTAGTTTAAAGAAGGAACTGAATCACTCAAAATCTGCAGAAAATCTGAAGCAAAAACTTCAGCTTAGGAGCAGAAAGACTACTATGAACAAAACCATCACAGAATTACAACTACATCTTCTTAGTCATCACTGACAACAGTACAACCATAAATAAATAAGCTATTGTATTACATGTACTTTTTATAACATGCATTGGGGCTTTTATAATGCATATGGTTTCTTTTGGGGACAAACCTTTTGCAGGGCCTGTTGTGATAGGGACAATGGTTTTAACCTGAAAGAGGGTAGATATACATTAAAGAAGAAGCTTTTTAGAATGAAGATGCTTAACACTAGAATATGTTCCTCAGAAAGTGTTGAAGTACTAGAAAAGGTTTCCCAGAGAAATTGTGGATACCCCATCCCTGGAAACATTCAAGGCCAGGCATTGGATGGGGCTTTCAGCAACTACATACAGTTGAAGATGTCCCTGCCCACACAAAGGAGGATGGACTTTACAGGATGACCTTTACAGTTCCTTCCAACCCAAACCATTCTAGGATTCTATGACATTGCCAAACAACCCTGCTAAAGAAGACACAATAATGAAAAATAAGCAGTTTTCATTGTTAGTCCTTTTAAGTACTGACTTTCCTACAGCCACCAAGCTTGGGGCTTAGTACCAGAGCTGGGTGAAGGTTGATTTTAGCTAAGGCTGGTCTCACTAAAAATTGCAGCTCTCTGTGGAGGTGAGTGCAGGTGAACAGGTACGTCAACAGGGTTTCAAGGGCAATGAAGCTCTGATGGCAGCTGGAGGACAAAGTATTTCTGGGAGACCTAAAGATGTCAGGCTGCCCCAGCAGTAGCAGGAGACCTTGGCTCTGAGGTGCTGCGTCCCACCTGGGAGCTCCCAAGATGTCCAAGAAGGATGTGTTTGAACAGAGCCTGGTAGGGGATCCAGCTGTTAGAAGCAGGAGGGGAATGACAAACCCTTCTTGGACTTGAGGACAGAGTGAGTGAGCTGCCTGTGTCAGACCTGCACAGCTCAGGGGGTTTGTAAAGGCAGGAGGTGTGCTGTCTGCATCATGGAAACAGGGATTTAAGCTAAGGACAACACTGACACAGGAACAAATCTGCATCAGCTGGCTATGAATGACTTCAGGCTGCTGCACAAAGGTCCCTGGCCATGCCAAGCTCTGGATGCCTTTCAGCAGTCACAGGGCAGGTAGCCCAATCAGTCTTAAGATACAGCTTGATAAATTTGCTACTGAGATTATACACCTTGGTGCTCTTGAGGCTAAGGAAGAGACCTTCATGATCCATGCCACATTACAACCTCATTCCTTCAAGGACAAGAACTCCCAGAGCTTTCCACTGATTTTTGTTATTTTGGTCATCACAAGCAAGGCTCCATTACCCTTGTCCACTCCTGTAAAGCCCTTCAGATGCACGCTGCAGTAAATTCAGTATCTTCTCAATGCATACAGAGATGTTGTCCCTACCACCTCCAGTGCATCTCCATCCCACTGCTCTGAAGGCCCTCTGCTACATCAGACACTCTAGTTTCTTATTCCCTAAATACTTCCAGCATTTGTTTGGGCTGTCTTTGGAGATTACTGCAAAGTGTTCTTCTAAGCCATTTGTTTTCAAAGGTACTCAGATACTTTGCCTGTACCTTTGATAGGCTTCCAGCTTTCAGATCCCTGTGTTTAGATAAAAATTACTTTCAAGTCCAAGATTCATAGTTCAGCCTTTCAGCTGCAGATTTTCAATGACCAGATCTCAGCTAAGCCAGGAAATGCAGCTGCTGCCTTGCCAATATGGGACACCATTTCCTCCTGGACACCCCAGTGGCTCTGATACAGCTACCAGGACACAGGAATGGATTCATTTCTTGTATTCCAGTGCCTTGTAATGTAAGGCTTGACTGGGAGCTGCAAGGATGTTCATGAGACCAGCAGATTGGTATCACCAGGGCAACCCAGCTCCCTGCAAGGCAGGGAGGTCTCTCCATACACATCTGCTGAGGGGTCCCATAGGCTCCACAGAAAATTTGGGACCCCTAACTTTTCTTCATACTCTCAGCCAAGTGAACAGGAAAGCCTGTCTGTACACAGGCACAGCTGCAGCACTGCCTCCACCTAAGCTGAAATGTCTCACTGGCACTGAGGATATAGGGGGAAACCTGAGCACAGGTGCTCCAGCCTGCAGGAAGCTTGGGGGCAACCAGATGGAGACAAACCTCAAGCCATCCCATTACAATAAACCACAGGATACCATCCCCTAAAATGCTCCAGCTGCAGCTGGTCAGGAATAACCAGGAGTTCTGCTTTTAATCCAGATTCAGATAGCACCCAAATTTACTCTGGAGTCTGAGTATACACAGATCTTGCTGTGCATGGCTAGGCTGTCCAAGGTGGAGGGGGTCCAACCTCTTGGAGAAGCTCCACCAGCAACAAATCCTCGTCAGCACGAGGCCCTCCCACCCTTCAGGAAACTACAGCCAAGGAGAGCTCCACAGTGCTGAGGATTACTTCCTCTTTGGATAACTCACTTGCAAGCAAGGAGCCCTGTCAAAGCACAGGGAAATATGCAAATATAAGACAAAGAAGAAACATCAGCATATTAAAGAGGTTTGCCCTCATTCTATCAAAGCCTAGCAGCAGTGATATGTTCCCTCCTCCAGTAAAGCTGCTGGGATTGTGTCACCTGCGTTAACACACTTATCTTTGGCCTTCGACATGCCAGGAGTGCATGAATTTAGTTCGTATCCCCATTTCATTCACATTTTGTATAAAGGATGGGAATGTTTGCAAAGGGAATCCACTTCTCATTTCAGACCCCTGACCAGGCTCAGCTGGATGGATATTTATTTAAAACATTATCACCCTCCCTGCCTGGGCTGCTACCATCACAGCTTCACAGGTCACAGCAGGCAAGGCGTGCTGAGGCTGCAACCCAAGGCAGCAACCAGGCAGGCTGGGAGCGTGATCCTGTGTAAAGTGCTGGATTTGGTTTGGAAAATGTCTGTCTGCATTCCAGGTCAGCACAGCAGTGTAAGAGCACTTACTCCAACATCTGCATCGCTACAGGTAATGTGGCTATAAAAGAGAAAAGAATTAAATATCAAGTCAGTGAAGACTTTGCATGTACAGAAATGCTGTAGTATTTTAAAAATAAAGTTTTCATTTGAATATACAAAGACTTCCTTTACACTTTAAAACTCATATGCACAACAGAAGAAAAAAAAAATCATCTGTATCAAGAGAACTGCAAATCCCCTATCCTCACACCCAAAGGCATACCAGGTCCTTTCTACAGACAAGCAACAAGCAACCAAGGCATCTCATGTTTGCCTTGGCTTGACCCATACTTAAGATGTCCCAGGAGCCTATGAAATGGTGAAAAATAAAATAAAATTCAGAATACACCCACAGCCACAACCACAAAAAAGGGGTTTTTTCTGCTGAAGAATTGTTGGTTTTTTCCCTGCTTTGGGCTGCACTGCAGAAGGGCTCTACCCAGCAAGAGGGGAGTGGATAATATAACCTCCCATAAGTGATATCTGCATCACCCGATTGTGCACTGCCCTCCAAAATGCTACCTCCTCTTTTGCTGCAGAAAGACTACAAATACTATGAAGGAAACAAAATATGACCTTACAGAAGAGGAATAAACCCCAAACAAAACAATGTAGGAACTACACAGTGCAGACTGTCACTCTATCTGAGCAGTTTAAGGTGTGTGAAACCTAAGGGAAGTAGAACTCAGATCCAGCTCTAGGAGCTCTGAGCTGCCACTCCTGGATGAGGTACTACCAGCTCCTCTCTGGGGGAGAAGCATTTACCCTATCACCAATACTTGTGATAATGAAAAATTTATTAAGGACATTGTAAGGAAAAAGAACAGCCTCATATTCCAACAGGCAACCTTGCTCACTGAAATTACAATCTCACACCACTTTTCTGTGTGTGAGCAAGTACAGGTGTGCATCCAGTTTTCAATTTTACACTCTTTAGGCAAAGAAAATGTGAAAAAATATTTTTAAAAGCATACAGCATCTAAACCAGTAGTTTATATCGGTAATATAACATAAAAAATGTCAGTCAGTTACCACATCCAGGAAATTAACTTAATCAGTTAGAATAACAAGACAGCCAAAACTTGGCTCCCAAAGAGGAAGCTGCCCTTTCTTGGGAGAACCCACTCTGTCACCCATAATCTGATCCCCTGCAGCCTCTCAACCACATTTTTGGGGATATCTGACTTCTCTTAATGTTGATGCCACTGCTGACAAGACCAGTCCCAGGGACTCGTTTTAATATTATTTCCCTGGCCTCAATATAGTGCAGGAAAAGGGCTAGGGGCAGGTATATTTTATTAAATTAGTATTGATTTTATACATGTCTTTTGGGGAGATCTAATCAAAATTAATTTAAGGCAAGACGAATCGTGCTGCCATCTGAATTCAAAAGTACAGTGAGAGCTGGTTGACAGAATAAAAAGGCAAAATTGATATGTCCTCTAAAAATACATCAATTTCAAACTTCTTGGGGTGTTAGCCTCAGGTAGGCTGTAGGAATATCTCCAGGGAGATGGCAGCTAGTTCACTTCAGTGTATTTTTATCGCTGAGCTGTAGGTGCTGGGTGGCTGCCACCATGCTGAACTCCTTTCATAAATCACTTTGAGATTCTCAAAGTGCAGGTGCCCATTGCAAGATGGGGCACTTCAAGGTTGTCCTGCTACTGCCAGTGGTGGCAGAGCTGCAGGGGCACAAACAGGTGCTGGCACATGGTCCTGCCCTGGCATGTCCCCTCAGCTGGGCAAGCACCAAAGCCCACCCTGCTGCCACTGGAATTTGGGGGATTTTGAGGAGGGTGAGTCCTGCTCAGCTGCCTGGGAAGCAGTGGGACTCCAGGCCTGGGTAAGTCATAGAGGCAAGAAGGGGGACATGGGGCTGCATTCTTCATGGGTGAAAGATCAGAGAAAGGGCTCTCACTGCTTCTCTGCACATTAGTCAGCACATAGGAACACGAAAACAACCCTAAGCAAATCTGCTCTGTAGTAAGTATTAGGGATTATGACTCAAGAGATTTTTATTCCTCTCCCCGTGACTCATCCGGTGCAGCCTCATGGCCCAGATTCAGAACAGCCTAACCTTTTTGGGCTCCCTCTGCCCAAAATCCCATTAAATAATTGCCCTTTGCAGTCAGTGGTGAAGAATTCAGGGGATTTTTTCCCTTTCTTCCCCATCAAAACAGGAGCCAGAGGGAGGGAGTGCTGTACCCCAGGACCACGTGCCTGTGACAATGCTCAGCCCTGGCAAAGCCAGCACAGCCCCGTGACCAGCTGCAGCACAGGCACAGCCCAGAGGGGGATAAATGTGATGATATCCATGGCACAGGGGACAGCTGCTGCCCAGTGCTTCCCAGGAGGTGCAGGGCTGCAACTTTAGAGAGGTGGCAGTCATTTGCCTGTCACAAGAAGGTAACAAGAAGATTACAAGAAGCATCTGGAAATGACCCAGTTTAGCTCCTGGGATGGGTTAGAGTTTGCTGGGAAGAAATCCAGAAGCAAGATTGTGGGGATACATGTGAGGTTTCTGGCTAGGAAAAGCTACACTATGTCTCCACTGCACTTTCTGCATCACTGGTGATAAAAGATTACTCAGGTAATGGGGCCCCCAAAAGCAAGCTGTGCACCCTCTCACCTTACTCACAATTTTTAGAGGAACAGGATCTGTAGCTGCAGAATAAGGGGAAAAACATTATTTTGCAGATGATGTAGCCAGGGCAGCCCCATCCCACAGCCCTGATCCCCAGCACAAAATGATCTGGGCTAGGCTGAACCAGAAGAATTCTGTGGCCCCTTTGTGTTGGGATAAGAATAGCAGCAGATGAATTCCACATTTCAAACAAGGGTGAGATATTAAACAGAGCCTCTGTACAGAGATTAGGTGGAATAAGAAAAACAATAAATCCTTATGTTCTTGGACTTGAATGGATTGACAGGGAAAGCCAGAGAGTGGGGCCCCAACACTACCACAGTGCCCTGCATAACCAAGTGCTTTGGGGTTCAGCTGCCTGTCCAAAAGATGAGGACTACAACATGCAAAAGAAAGGTCTCTCAGAAAAAGATAAAGGACTCTGAGAGACCTTTATCCAGGTCCAGTCCAAAATCACTGCATTCCCAGGCTGCTACACCCCTCTGATGTCCCTGCTTGTGCTACCCACACTCACACCAGAAAGACACTGTAAGGGCACTCAAGCTTGAGATGTCAGGTGAGAAGCACCTCTTACCTCCTCTCACCCCTCACATGAAAGAAACACAGTGAAAAAGTAGCCAAAAAAATGTTTTCCCTTATAAAGCTGTAGGGGAAAAGTTACAAAAGCATGAACCCTTTTCCAGGTTCCTACAGGAATGATTTTGAGTCTGAAAACCAGAAAAAAATATTAGTAAAGGCAGGAAGAAGCATGAAGAAGAGGTGGAACCTCTTACCTAACTTTTTTTTCTTCTTTTTTGCTCAAGGTTATTTCTGTTGTGCTTGCTCTGGAGGAAGGCACTGACTCCTAGTGTAGTTTTCAACCTTTCCACAAACCCCTTCGAAGCTGAGCTTCTCAGCTCCCAACCTAGCCTGGAGGCACCTCACATTCCTCCCTCCTGTCCACCTCACCTCTTAGGGCCAATCTGCATGAGGCAGATAGGCAGTTTCAGCCAAAAGACTGAGTATCAACACTGAGATTCCATCTAAATACCCTCTTATTTAAAAAACAGCTTTTAGATTAATAACTGAAGACAACTAGCTTTGAAGATTGAATTTACTACATGGAGGTCAATCCAAGCTTTACTGAAGGATGTTGATGTCCTGTGGGACAGCAAGTAAGTTAAAAACTACACTTTCATGTTTAACATCACACCCTGTAAACATTATTTCTGCTGTGTGCAAAGGATCTAGTAAAACTAACTAGTGCAAAGGGATTCCCATATTCTGCAGAGGGAAATCTACCCTGACACAGCCACATTATCTGTTAATAATGCCTCATTTTGCAATAAACCCCAGCTATAATACTGCATGATATTGCAGGGAGATAAGCATAACTAATGCCAGAGTTGTTCATGCTTCCAGTTATTCTTGACAGTAATTTATAAATTTATCAAGTTCTTTATAGAACACAACTATGAATAACATTTGCTAGAAAGAGCTCTTAAATGTGCTTTAGAGTTTCTAAACCTTACTTCCTTATCCAGATTACTACATCCCTTATGTAAGCCCTGGTGACACTGAAAATTAAGTCACCTGTCTAGAATAAAAGTTACCTCACCCTTATGCAACCACAAGTCACCTTTATCAAGGGGAAAGGCAGCAGGAGGTACTGACAGGACAAACACTGATTCCAAAATGTCAAAAAAGAGCTGGGAGGAGACAGGCAGCAAGTGACAAAAGGAGGAGAGAAGGTATTTGCAGCTCTGAATCACACATTTCCCCAGACATCTTTCCATTAATGATGAATATCATAATTTCCCTAAATAATGCAAGGAAAATTAGTTTAATCATTTAAAGGCATCATCAATAATAAACGTGTCAGCTCCAGATGCTAACCTCCCCATTCCTCCATCCTCAGGGACTGTTTTAGGGAAAACAGTAAGATTGCTGTCACATTTTAATTTTGGAAAGATGCTTCAGTATCAGGGTCAGGAGAATAAAATAAGTGCCCAGGACTGAGGACTGTCAGTCTGAGCCCCTGAGCAGTGTAAAAGCTCTTTGCACCTCAGCTGCCATTCCTGTATGATAAAGCAGCAATCAAACTGCTGCTCTTGTTTGCTCAGGTGAAGTGCTTACAGCAGAGGTATGCACCAAGATAGCTGGGGGCAGATAAGAGGAAAGCCCTTCCCACCTGCCAGGAGAAGGTTCCACCAAGGACCGGCAAGGATAAGGAAGAGGCTGCTCAGGAGGCAGCACATCCATCACCTGCAGCACAGCAGGTGCAAGGGTGATGCCACATCTGAGTGTACCCAGCTGCTACATCAGCACCAGCATCAGCATCTGGATGAGAAGGGGAAGCAGAAAATGATGCATGGCCACTATTCAGTACCAGACTGCTCAGGAATGAGGAGCAAAAGAAGATTTAAGAGCTTTGGCTCCATCGCTGCAATGCTGCTGGCAAAACTCACCATGTGCCCAGGAGCAAGCATCCTCTACAACACAGGAAAATCCAGAGAGATTTCCCAGCTCACCTTGACCTGGGTACTGTCTCCTCTGAGCCATCTGCCACCTCATCAACGCACAAGTCACACCTTCCCTGAGGTGTGGACTCCATTGCTCTGCCATGACAAAATCATTATCCCAAGTGCTGCTGCTGCCATGGCAACCCCAACCACTGAAAACAAAGGTAATGAATTGGTTGTGCAGGACTGGTGGGAGGAACTGGGCTCATTTGGGGATGTCCTACTCACAGTATGAAAGAAGGGAAAGGAAAAGGGGTCAAAACCCAAAATCATAGGGACAACATGTTTCCAAAATGCATTTTCCAGAAAAGCCTTTTGCCTGCAAATACAAGAGGGATGCAAGAAGCAGGATAAAAAAATCTGCATAAAACTGGCATCGTTATGACTTCCAAAGCCATATTATGACATCCTCAAAATGAAAGCACAGTGACCACCAGCAGAGACAGAAACCCAAAGCAACCACCAGCATGTGATTCAGTGTCTCATGGCAAGGAAACCCAGCCTGCTGCCTCTGCCAAATTTCTAACAGGAGCTGGGGTGGGGTGAGGTTTGTGCCACCAGACCATGATTTCTATTGTTTCAACTTTCCTCTTTTCCCTTGGATGCAGAATCTGTGCTATTTTAAGCAACTATGCTAAAAAAAATACCCAGAATGTAATGCCTGTTTGTGCTGCCCATAAAAATCTTTTCCACTGGAACAAAGATTTAAACTTCTGACTCAAAATTACTTTACAATGGGGGGCTGATTATCAAGAGGGCCAGAATATCCTCTTATTAGAAAAATGTTCACTGGGTTTCCTGAACTTTACATGGTGGTATTAATTCAATGGCTTGTTTGGTTGGATGCAGGCAATACCAGCTGTCTCTGACACTGGCAAAAAAGCAGCTATGTTTTTTATAATACAGAAAAAGAGCTTAAGGTAACTGTGTGTGAAAGTGTGGCATGTGTATTCATACACACACATACATGAATGGACACACATGTCCTTCTGATCACTGTCAAAAAAGATACAGGAAAGAAAAACATAAAATCACAACAAAAGATGGGAAGGATCAAAGGATGCATTCCACCTGCTTCTCTGAAGTAAAACAAACCTAACTAAGGCACTATTTAAAAATTTTTATTATTTGTCTATTGCAGTAGCAAGCACCATGGGGGAAGCTTCAAGCCCTATTTGTCCAAGTCCAGTGCAAACACTTAAGTCAGTCTGGAAGAGATTAATCTGGCTTCCTTCCTTTAGACTGATATAAAAGTACCCCCTAGTCATTTTAGCCAAAACCTTTTTGTTCAGAGACTTGTTTCTACTGGTATAATATTTATTTGCAGACAGATTATGTTACAAAAAGGGAGGGTACATAGGCTGGGCAGCACTCAGGCAGGGGTCCATCCACAGATCAGTTGTCTGGGGATGCCTGTCCTGCCACCATCCTCAGGAAGCATCTCCCAAGCCTTGCTGGTTTTTTTGGGCTAGATCAGTTCTAACTGCCCCTGATGCTGGGCCTGCCTTTGGGGTGAGCTCTACCCTAAAGCCACCAGTGATGGCCCATGGCAACCCTATGTGCCCTGTGCCACCTCCCAACCTGCTCTGTGCCAGCAGCTGCCCCGGAGAAACTCTGCCCTTGCTGACCAAGCATAGAAGGGAAAGCTCTGTGTAAAATGCTCTGCTCACTGTTAGGCAGCAGAGCAGATTAGATTTTAAGGCAACAAGTCACCAGGTATGAGCCTAAAACTTGCCTTTATACATGTCAGAGAAGACTCCTATAATATGTCTCCATCTTTCTCCATCCCACTGACCAGGATCTGAACCAGAACCCATGAAGGAGAAGTTCTGGAAGGGTTCCTCAGCTATTTTTTAGGTTACAGAGCCAACAGTCAACAGAGCCAAAGCTTGGCCTCCTGGCAAACAAAGAAATCATATCCAACAACTGCATCCAAATTTAAAAAAAAAAAAAAAATACCCCAGGGAGCCTAGCACACTGTAAAACTCTTATTTACAAGTTTTTTGGCTGTTCTTTCATCACCAGAATTTACTGGAAAAATTCAAAAGCAATCATTTTACAAACATGTTTTGCTCTGCACAGTCCCTGCACCCAACTTTACAGGGAGAATATCAACAGGAAGACAGGAGTCCACTGCCACCCCAGGAAGCTGCAGTGTGCACTCCTTTTGCCTTGTCAAAACCCCACCTCTCAATTTATATACTCTGCAATAATTATTTTGCTAATCACAGGCTGCTCTGTGCTTCTCAACACTAATTATTATTATTAGAGCTGGCTCAGCTACAAACGTTCTCGCTTTCCAAACACACAGTGCTGGGCTGGAGGAGAGGGGTGGAGGGTTAATCCTTTACTGGATGCAGCTTAAGGCAGTGAATAGTATTCTGGCCTGTAAAGGAAAAATAACATCTTTCAGGAGATTTTCCATTTTGAGTTAGCACAGAATCACCACAAAAAGAAAAAAAAATACTGGGTAAGGCAACATAACACATACTATGGTCTTCTTTCAACTCATCAGCTATATTTATCTCTGAACTGCAGCATGGAAGCATATTTCACTTAGAAAAACTTTTAAGCTGCTTAAAAGAGACACTGAAGTAGCAAAGACCACACACTTGGATACTGGAGGGGGAGAAAGGAAAGATTTATATGTTCAGATGCTGTAAACTAGCTGGAATCTGCCACCTACAACTCATCGCCAAGCCCTCTGGTGAGCAGGCATGACTCAGGCACAAGCCCACATGAGCTCGAAATGTTTTGGTAGAAAGCTTCTCATATGACCTGGCTACTTTTTAGCCATCTATTTCACTTTCACCCACAGTTTGTTTTGTTTTGTTTTGAAGCACCTGCCTTTGACCAGGGCCAGAGACAGGATGCTGGCTAAGAACAACATCAGCATCTCTCCCAGTATAGCAAGTCTACCCCACCTGAGCCCAAAAATTTAGGACCAGCAGCATTGCAAGCCTCAGCATTGAATCTGAGAGGACTTGCACAGTGACAGCTCAGCATTAAGTAGACTGGCTGTAGAAACAAATTTTCTGAGCTGTCTGCCAGGTTACCTCTGCCATGATCTGCTCCTTATGCTTTCCAAGGCAAGGTCCTTGGCATCTCCCAAGTCAACCAGTGTCACTCAGTGTCCCACCCTGAGGCTGCAGCTATTAGAGAAGTTCAGGTGCCATCCCTGTGTTCAGTGGACTGACACCACCAAACTTGTGATGAGATAAACAGCCCATTCCTGAGCCAAACTAAACCAGGGAAAAAATAAAAACAAACTGTTTGGGCAATCAAGAGAAATGGAATTGGGCCTGTCTTGAAAATAGCACATCACCCAATCAATTCTCATTAAATGATCCTTGGGTGCAAAAGGCATCAGCAGGATCAGGTTATAAGCATGGCCTGAAATAGCCCCTCCCTCATCCAAGGGGGCTGAGGGGTGGGGGTGAGAGGCACAGGACACCTGCATGACTTATGAAAGTCTGTATTGCAGAGGGGGGAAAAAAAGGAAAAAAAATGAAGTGTCATCCTGGCTGAAACATGACACTGAGTGTTCACATTTCACATAAAAAGCCTCATGTATTATCATCAGCCACATGCAGGGAACAGTCTGGAGTATGATTTCTGTTTATTCACCTTGATGACATCCCTTGAAATGTTCTCCTCAGGTTACATCTTTCCAAGAAACAAAAAACTCTTTTTCCATCTCTTGGAAGGAAAGCCCCTCCAGAGGTCTGTGTGCCTAAACCACGCTCAGCAGAGCTCACCTGACCTGACCCCCCAGGAGTGCTGGCTGGGCACGTTCAGGAATTGCCACGCACAGAAAATAACCAATGCCACAAAATGGGGCTTAGAATCATCATCTTTTCAGGATGGGAAATGCAGTGCTGAGTCCTGGGATTTCTGGGGGGATAGGGAAAACCAAAACAGCTGTGCAAGCAAAATCACCCAACCAATGTGCTTGCTGCAAGGCTGATGCAGCTGAGAATAAAATGTCTGCTGTCAAGTGATATTGAGCATATTCTGCAGATCACCAACATCAAAGCCTTTCCCATTCCAGATCTCTCTCATTCTATAATCGAAAGCACTCAAATGCTGTTTCACTGTCTACAAGGCAACCCCTAAAAGAGGCAGTCTGGCAGCTCAGTGCTTGCACAGACTGGGAAGTGCTGTGCAGGACACGTCCCCAGCTCCCAGTGCTGCCTGCCTGCTCTTCTCAGGTGGCATCTTCTTAGAGGGATGGGATGGCTCAAACCGAGCCATCACCAATGCACACACAAACCCACCAGCTCAGCTCTTCCTACAGCCAAAAGCTCTGCCACCAGGCCATGGCAGAACCAGCACAAACCAGGGCCTCGGTCCCCCACAGGGCACAAACACGGCTGGAAACAGGTGGAAAAGCCCTGGGCTTGCAGTACAACAGAGAAAGATACTAAAATTAGTGGCATAAAGATAACAGAAGGAATGCAGAGTCTGGGCTTGGAGTGCAGACTGCACCCACCAAGGAAGGAAACCACTGATCCTGAGATGCAGGGCAACTGTGGCCATTAACCTCAATTTTATTGTTAACCATAAGATCTGAGAAATATCTACTTAGCCACAGCAGCTGAAATCCAGAGCAGCCAAGGGAAAACAGAACATTCAGGCTGAGAATAATTTAGAAAGAAGGGAAATGAGAGCAGTTTCAATTCCCTTATTCCTTTTTTCCAAGAATTAAGGGCACAGCTGCTGTCATTCTCAGGTCACCAACACTTGGGGTATGCTGAGAGTTTAACAGGATGCTTGGCCAACCTGCCCTGGTGAGAGAAAGGAGAAGCCATGCAAAACAGAAATTATAAACCAACCTGGAGGAGAAATATGTGGACAAGAAGGTAAAGAATGAACAGCCAGAATAGAAAAGAAAGGGGAAAGAAAGAAAAAACAAGGGAAATAGGCCTATGAAAAACACCATAGGCATAACATTCAAACACGAAGTGGAACAGAAACAAAGAAGTGAAGAGAAACTATGAGGAAGAAGCAAAGTTAGAGATACACAGGCAATTATGCTTTCACACATATGTTTGTATATATATAAAATACAAGAAATGTTACTTTTAGATAGATATATTCATACAAAGAAAGTAGAAAATCTCTCCCATGCTTTATGTACACTGCCCTGGACAAAAGCTAATTCTCTCCTGTAAGTATAGTGAGACACTGGCACTTGTTGCCCAGAAAAGCTGTGGACTCCCCATTCCTGAAAATGTTCAAGGTCATAGAGGATGGGGCTTCAAGCAACCTGCCCTAGTGGAAGGCACCCCTGCATATGGCAAGGGAGTTGGAATTACATGACCTTTAAGGTCTTTCCAACCCAAACCATTTCACAGTTTCTGTGATTCTTTATCTTCATCACCAGCCAGGTTAGCACTGACAGTTTCACTGGCATGGAAATGCTTTCTGTACACTTGTACCAAGCTGGCTGCCAGTTTTACTGCTATTGAGAGACAAAACATCACAGGAGCTATTAAAGAAAATTCACTCTACAGCAGCATGTTTATGCTCATCATGTGCACAAACAGCCACAGATGCCCAGGAGGAATATCAGCACTGTGAGCTATTGGCATTACATACAGCACCACCAAGAGCTTGAGATACCAAACATGTCTGTGCTGGATGTTATGTAAAAATAGAACAGAAAGGTCAGACCCTGTCCCAGAGACCCAATGACCTAGGGTAAAACCAAGATAAAGATAGAAAGCAGAAACAAATAAGGCAGGCTGACCAGAATGGAGCCATGCCAAAAGAGACACTGTCAACTCACCATACATGGCAATCCTGGATGGGCACATCTAAGAATCCTGCTTTAGACAGGAAGCTGGGAAGGGATCAGCCACAATACAGAGGGAGCAAAGACCCAGCTATTCCCTGTACTCTGAACTCCTGCTTAAACCACTAATGGATATGGTGTAAAGATTCCCCACCACTGCAACAACCAGCAGTAAGCAGTAGCCCACATCAGAACCACCACATCCATCAAACCACAGAAACAACCCCTAACTAAAGTAGCCACAATGTCCATCACGAGCTTCACTTCAAGATTCCTCTTCTAACTGCTGGTTTGTTTAAGCATCACATTTTGAGACACATAAAACAGATGGAGACCAAGAGTCCTACATTAATTTACTTGGAATCTGAGAGACCATTCTAGGTGATAATTGAGGCAACATAGTTAAAAAAAAAAAGTTTAACATGCAACATATCTGCTAGATAGTAGAGCTTGCTTGAACCTGTTAATGCAACAAGGTGCTGCAAACCAGTCTTGTGATAGCAGAAAATTTCTAAAAATTAACCCTACTTTGAAATGGCTGAAGAAAAAAGGGCAGAGTTAAGGAGGCCTGGGCCCCTACCTTATTCTTGCAATTTTCTAACTTTTTTTTTATAAAGTCTTGAACCACTGAAGGTAACTGTAACTGCAAAGGCATTTTTCTCAATGCTGTTTAAACACTACAGTCATCACCCTATTATCTTTTGGGTACTGTATTAGCTGATGAACTAACATCTAATACATGTTCTTTCTCTTCCTCCAACCCAGCAGTGCAGGGTCTTGTTCTGCTTGTACGTGCCTTAACTGTCTTTAAATATCATACAAAACATTACTATATATTTAGGAAGCGGACCTTCAGTTGAGCATAACTTGGAGCAGAATATTACGACGTTTGTGGTGATCCTTATCTCTTGAAGTTGCACAATTTATGCAAAATTGGACGCTCAAAGAGCAGAGCTTCATATGCTTGCAGAATGCTCCTGTGGCCTTTAGCACAGTTTTAAGCAATCCTCCTGCTACCTGAGGCAGTTCAGGGAACACACTAACAAGAGATCAAAAGACCTCAAAACTTTATTTCCAACAGAAGCCAGCAAAGAAAGAAACACAGCCGAGATGGGCTGCAGCTTCCTGGATGGGTTGATGCTCCCTTCACTCACAGGCTCCCTGCACAAGTATTGTATGTATGTCACTGCTGTTTTCAAACCAAGACACAGCAAATGTCAAGGACAGGACCAGGACTCTTCCCACAAAGAGATGCTGGACCTGCTCAACAGCCGGAGATGGAAGAAACACCAGAAGAAAGTTTATCACCAGGAGAAAGTCAAGAGCTCTCCTACCCCTCCCACTCAACTGATCACGCGGGCAGCAGCAGGCTCTGCACCCCCTTCCCCATACTCTGGGGCACTGCTGGAGCTCAGAGAGCTGTTCCTCATCAGTGAGCCAACAGCATTCAGGAATTTGGCTCCCTGGCAGCAGCTGGGTACAAAAAGTTTAAACAAATGTTCTTCACACTGTGGCCACCGGGGCCTGGGCTGCGTGCAAGGCAGTGTGGGGCTCCACGTGCCAAGACTGGTGAGAGGAGGCAATCTCATAATTTTTCCTGTAGTACCAGACACTTCAATGAACTGATATATGACTTCAAGCTCCTTCTTCTGGTGCCACTGTGCCCTGCCACTGTGGAAGGATGTCAGGAGCCTCTGCTGCAGAACTGCTCTGCTGGTCAAGCCTCCAGTGAAACTGCAGCCACAGGAGTTCAGCCTTAACGCTTGGCAGCTTCTAAAGGGCACTGAAATCCCTGAATATCTTCAAATAAAATATTAATTTTATAAGCAGTATTTCATGGGTCTACAGGTTTCGTCACACGTCAGGGAAGTCTTAAAGAGATTTAGCCCTGATTTTCTAGAGAGCATGGATCCCACATGTCAGCCCATTCCTGATGGTATCTCGTACATTCACAGCCTGAGCTGTCTTTCTGCTGCCACAGTAAAGGCAACCTTTTTACTTACTCAGCATCCAGATTTGCTAAGCAGAACAAGATACAGGTATTTATCACCATGAACATTAGCACTCCTAATATTATTGAAAGAAGGTGAAATGCATTATCAAGAACAACCATAAGCTCTCCCCATCAGTGGATCAGGACAAGTGACTGAAGGTTGTTGGATCCCTGCCATCCATTCCCCTACCATACTGCTGTGATCCATGAGGTGGAGTTAATTAACAGAGGGATGTACAGAATTTAAATACCATTTATTGTAATTTGTCTCACAAAAGCAGCCAAAAAAAAAAATCATTAAAAGTTATTAAAATTATCCTGCAAAATAAGGTATTTGGTAAAAATCTCTCAGGTCAGCTCAGGATTTATAAGGAAGGCCAGGACAATGGGTACCCACAGAGGGGTACAGGCCCAACCCCTAGGAAATATGTTGCATTAACCTAATAGCTACATCTTGAGCTCTGAACAGGCTACAATCCACTCAAAGATAGTTACACCAAACTAGTACCTAGTAACCTGTAGATTGTACTTGATACACTTATCCTTAAAATTACAAAATCACTGCAAATTTCCCTTCCCTTTTCTTCTCCATACGAAGAATGGCCATCGATCATGTTACAAAAGATGAAAAGCCAGTACTTACTCTTACTGCCACAGGAAAATAGGAGTTAGGGAAAGTCTTATTTCCAGACCTTCAACATTTGCACTTGAGACATGCAGCTGCTTGGGAAGAAGTTTTCAAAAGCTTTTTTCTGTCTGGTTGTCTTGGTTGCAGCCGCCAGACCTGCCCCTTAAAGAGCACCTACACAAGTCATCACTGCAGTTTCTGACCATGTCAAGCACAGGAGCTCAACCATTTCCATGAGAATCTGAGGTCCACGTGACATTAGAGCTCTGCTACTCTGTGCTGAGTGTGAACAACCATATGGAAGAGAGTGGCTGCCCTGGCACATTTGCAAATAAAAGAGTCAAGCCGAAGAGTAGAAGCTGGGGGGAGAAAAATGGTTTGTTGAACCACCAAAGTCTCCCCATAACTAATCACTGGGAACCCCATTATGTTTTCAAGATGCTTGTAACAAGCAGACTGGTGGGTCTTTGTACTAACAACTCAAGATAAAGAAAACTTTACAAGACAAATTTCCCCCCTGAACCTGTTTATCTTAATCACATTTATTACTCGTGTATTCAGGAAAGCTGGGCCTCCTTCCATCTTTTTCCACAAATGGAGAATGGAAGCCCAGCTTTTCAGCTTTGCCTCAGTAACCACAAAAACAGAGACATGCTGGTGGGAAGAACCCCCCGGGATCTCCAATCCAACCTCCCAGCTCTTAAACAAGGCTGATTATTTTCCTCTGTAACACCAAATACGCCTAAATATTTGTTATCATTTTAAAATAATCTAACAAGTGCTTTTTAGCACTTAAGAATTGTATAAAGCTTTGTTCACCCCCAAAAGCTAACTAAGAAGAACCAAAACGAGATATGAGATACCTGTAAATCCAAGTATTTATCTTCTAAAATACCTGAGCAGTATTCCAGTTGCTTGTGCCACAACATGAAGCTCTTGGCCTTTGCTCCCCCCGGGAGAACTTCTGGGAAAATGTATTTCAGACTTTCCTACTCTTGTGAAAGAGGATCAAAACTAAACAACCCATTATTATTATTTAAATAGAGCCGGAAAGATAGCTAAATATTTCCAAAAGGATGTATGGTAGCTTTCTGCTCCATGAGTTAAATTAGTCACTGATAGTTGTGACTACCTATTTACAATCCCAGCTGAAGCATAAATGGTTTTTGGTACATCACTTCTAGACACTGCTATAGCATGACTACATGACTGTACAGTAAACATTATGTTTACAACACAGCTTATAAAACAGTAATAATGATTACACTGATGAGGATAATAATAATAATAATAATAATACCAAACATCAATATCAGCTAACAGGGACCTGTGCTTTATCCAGTCAGGAAGATGTCAAGGGTTCAAGCACAGTCTGGGTTTTTGTGACTGCTCCATATCCCACAGGCTCAGCCAGGAGCCCAGGACTGCTGTTTCCACCACGTAAAGGAGCACACACAACACCACATGAACCCAGAGCTGCACCACAGGCAGGGACAGCGATACCTGATCTGACACTAAGCTGCAACAACACAGCACCTCGCTGAAAGATGTCTAGGAAAAGCCACTTTTCCTAAACCTACAGAGGCTGTAAGAGTCTCCAGCCTCCTGCACCACATGTTCCCTGCACAGCTAGCATGCCCCTTCCACCTGTGTATTCAGGGCTCACTCCTCATCTGGGCAGGGAACCGTGCAAAGCAATGCAATGTGTTCTCCTTTGGCTGGGACTTTGCTCAGCCAACATGTTCAATATGAGACAGTTGCACTACAATCAAATCTAGGCCTCAAAATACAAAGTGCTAATCAAGAGTTGCAGGTTGCTGCTTTTTTTTTTTTTAAATTATACTCCTCCATTGGATTTTTCTTCTCCTTTCTAAGTTGCTGGCAATAGCTCCCCAACCAGCTGAGATCTATACAGGATTTCACAGAACACCAGCAGCAGACAACCTGTCCCATGCCTGCTTGCCAATGACTTTGAACCTGTAAGATTTGCTACATTACAGAAATCCCCTGGAGCAGAACTTACAGTGGTACTAACATGATGGCTTCTACCATCAAAACTAACATGATGATGATACTAAGCAAAAAATCAGGATGCTGCACCCACACCAAAAGTATTACTGGGCTGACATGCCTCTTTACTGAGCTCCAATCTGGCAGTAAAGCTAAAGCAAGGATGAGGCAGCCAACCAACAGGCACTCATGGAAGCCAGGCAGCCCAAACAGCCATTCAGAGAAATCCAGGGAAAAGGAGACTGACCATCCATCTGGACAAAGGGAAGATGATGATGATAGGTGGTTAGGAAACCTGAGTTTTCCACCTTGAAATCCATGCACCTGACCCCTTCAAAGTCTGGGGGCTCCCAGCACCACCCACACTGTGCTGTGGGTCTCTGTGAGCTGCTTACAAAACCACAGGATGGGATGTGGTCTTGCCATTCAGCTCTGCTCTGTACCTGCCTCTAAAAAAACAGCCTACAGCTCCAGCAACAGCTCTGGCAGTAGTTACCTCCTCTCCCCAAAACAGGAGAGCTTTTCAGGCTCTCTTTAGGCTTTTCTGCCTTTCCTAGAAGAGGAGCTAGGTCCAGTGACTGGATAAGCCCCCAGCTTATAGATAACAATCCCAGAGATGTAGTCCTGACCCAACAAAAGTTCCCAAAATCCTGCAGCTCTTGACCAGGTACATGATCTGGCACTGGGTATTCCTGCCTGAGACAACAAAAGAGGTGACAAAAGGCTGATTTCCAAAATATCTCATACTAAAGACACTCTGCTGTACCATGACACTCTTCCATGCAAATACACGGTCCTTCCAGGGCTTTGGGCTGCTCTTCCTTGTCTGTGTGCTCCACACATTGCAGCTCAGCTCAGCCCACTGCCCAGCAGCACAGGTGGGCTCCCAACAGCTGCACAACCCAACCTCATAGTGTGGGGGGCATGGTCAAACCTCCCCTCTGTCATCCAGGAACTTTATAATTAGCAGATTTGCAGGAACCTACCCAGTAATTTTTGTACAAAGCTGCTTCTACTGCTCCTTCCAACTCAGGTTTTAAGGCAAAAATGACTGAGAGACAGAGCCTGCCCCTTCTGTTGGCAATTTGTTCTAGAAGCTAATCACTCTTGCCTTTATTTTCTAATTCATCATAAATTCAGATGTGAATTATTTACCAGGCACTGGTTCTAGCTCTGCCTGTCACTGCTGCCGCTCCTTTCTGCATGATGCACTGTATCAACAGGAATTCATGGATCATTCTTCCTTTGAAGTGACTAGAGATTTAATTGTAGTAACTGCTGACAAATATAAGATACTAATAGCAGTGAAGATGTGACAGCACAGGCATCAGAAGGTGTGGGACAAAGCTTCTAGGAAAACCTGGGTGACACTCAACCAGTACATCCCCAGTATTCAGGGTATCCTACCCTGATTTGCAGGACAGAGCTGCACACTGATGTTCAATCCATACCTTGAATTCACATAATGAATGAGACCATCTGAGCGTGCACTAAAAAGCATTCAGATCATACACATCTGGATGTTTTAGATCATGCACATCCAGACCACTCCAAATAACTGGCCAGTCCCATTGTTTGAGTCACAGCAGGCTGCTGTGTTCAGCTGAGGAGAGCTGATGCTCCAGGTAACCATCTCAGTGCTTTTATCTGTAACCCTTGAAGCAACAGAGGGAAAAACACCACCAGCAAGCCCTGTTTTAAACAATATCTGGCACTTGCCAGAGAGAAAGAGAGAGAGAACTGAGAACAGTCCTTAACTGCAACACTGGTAGCTCAAAAAAATGCTGTCCTCCATGGAACTGTACCCACAAGGTGAGCAAATGGCAGGCACTGCACCTCCAGGTATAGTAATGCCATATGCAGGCACACAGCAGCTCTGCTTGCCAGGGCACTGAGCACTTTGCTACATAAGATGGACAATCTCAAGAGCAGATGCATCTGTGACAGAGGGAAAACATGCCTAGATACAGTGATACTGAGTCCAAGAGACAGACTATGTTTTTATTCCCTCCTCACCCTTCGTAAATCTCACCAGGAACCTGCAGGTGATCAGAACTAAAGCTACCAGCCATCAAGAAGACAGAAAACAACATGCTGTACTTCAAAATAAGATCAGTATCACGTTGTTGCAGAAAGGCAAAAGCTTCCTGACCAGAGATGCATTTTCTTCTCTGCTAGCTCAATTTGCAGCTCTGCATGCCTCTTGACTCACAAAGCAGGTCATCACACCAACCCTGGCCAACACTGAGAGGTCAGGGTGTTGTGCCCACCATCCCAGCATCTCCATCAGAGCAGTGATGCACTGAAAGCAGCACAGAGACTCCACTGATGCTCTGATGGACTCATTTGCACTGCTGAACTGCTTGACACATAGCTGCAGTGCAGTGCAGTGCACTGCACCACAAGTTCCTAACATCAGACTTCTTTAAATTCATCTGCTGGGAGCAAAAGACAAACCACTAGTAATCCTGCAAGCAGCAGAAATGCTTCCCATGTCACAAAAATAACATTTTCCCATGGTTTGCCAGCACTGCTGTCTGCATAGACCGATGGGGAAAAATATTCTTGAAGATGTCACACTTGTAAGCATGACTTTGCAATTCTAAGTAGACCTGCACCAGCATAATTACTGAAAATCATGAAGAAAGAGGACTGTAGAGAATGTAATAATGCACTGAACACGTTCAGCTGAAAGGTGTTAAACGAACACAGATTGCATCAATACCCTGAAAGTACAGATACACTTTCCCCTAGCCTTGCTCCACATCAGCTTCCCCTGACAGCAATTTCTCATAAAAAAAAAGGTGAATGAAATATATACAGCCAGGAAGCATAAGCTGCCTTTGTAAAGCATTCTGATTAAAAACAGGAAGATATGGTTCAAATTTTGCAAAGAGTTAAGCGTAAGATCCAATCTCAGAACACAAAAGTCCTTAATGAAACAAAAAGCTGGGCTTTGGTTGTGCAGGGGCACAGAGAGAAGGGCACAGCATAACACAGAGCCGCAGAACCGTGCTGCCATCAGGACACACAACTCACCATCACCTCTGAAATCTGTCAGCTCTAGCCAAAGTCATAGTCCAAGCGTGCACTTTCACCCGGGAAGCCAATATTCCAATTTACAAACTAACTGAACACGTTTCCTTTCTGCAACAAACAGACAGGCTCTTCGATGGAGGCAGGCCTGAGCCCTTCCTTATTTCTGCGACTGCAGACGGCTCTGACGTCGCTGGACATCAGCGAGGAGATGCGAACGATGCCAAATCCTTGCAGGCCTGCCAGGCAGCGAGCTGGCAATGCTCCTGCTGCCCCTGTGCATGCAGCCCCTCTCCCAGGGATGCGAGACACACGTGTGCATTTCACTCCAAGCAGGTACAGAGGCGTTCCCACTGCACCTGTACCACTAATTACCTTCATATAACTTAAAATGCAGAGGCACAGTCAGACCAATCCAAATTACAACAATCCTAAAATAGCTGTAAGCCATACTCCTGACTTAATGCTATGAGACAGAAGAGGGGGAAAGAATAAAGTTAGAGGTGCATTCCTAAACTGATGCTTAGTGAATATAAAATGACTTGAACCCCCGAGGCTGCAAGCTGACATTTATCAACATATGCAGTCCCTAGCACAAAAGAGCACCTTACTGCCTCACGCGCATGGAAAATACATTTGTTAAATAATTTTAAAAATCACATCTGAAAGGAAACTGGATGTTTATGACAGATGATTAAGTATCAGACTGCATGCTTATCTATTAGTGATATCCACACTTCAGAGCTGCATTTTTTAATATCTTTCTAAAGTGCAACTATGTATTTAAGTACTCTTAAAATAATCTACACTAGTGGACTGCAGTTGGTGCAAATCGGCATTAGTGAGATTGCATTTCTGCTCTAGTGAAGAAATAAACACTCTCATCTCATGCAGCTGTAACGTATGTAACATATGTAACACAATTGTGTTCTTTGTATTCAGCAATGGCTAACATATTCTAATACACCCTCGGAAAAGCTCTTTTGTTCCAAATCAATGACTTAAAGAACACAAGTTTTTTAACATATTGATAAAGCGGAACTAGTGTAGAGCTCATGACTCACTGTGTCTGACCAGATATGTGGCCAGGACAACATGTCTAAACTTGCCAACAAGGATGGGATTACAAAGATCTCGCTGAAGGCTGCAGCATCGCTCAGATTCAATTCTCAGTTCTGTTGCGATTTCTCTGCACAATATTTTAAGATGCAGCAACAAAAAGTCTAACAGACTGAGATCCAAGTCCTAAACCATGTACCCTCTCAATGCAAACACATCAGTATCATTTAGGTATAAAAATAAAATGAGGCCTATTAAAGTATGCCAAAGCCCCAAACAACTTTTTGAGGAAAAGACGGCCTAAAAAATTGTTTGTAGAAATGGTCCGTGGAAGATGCAAAGAACCTTCCCAGTCCATTCGTCTGGCCCTCCTGGTACCCAGCTCTGGAGCAGGCTGAGCACACTCACAGCAGCAGAGCGCTGCGGGTTAAAGCTGAATTGACGCCGCAGGGCTGGCAACAGGGCATGCAGCAGGGCATGCAGCAGGGAGGGCAGCAGGGCATGCAGCAGGGCATGCAGCAGGGAGGACAGCAGGGCTGGCAGCAGGGCTGGCAGCAGGGAGGGCAGCAGGGCATGCAGCAGGGAGGGCAGCAGGACTGGCAGCAGGACAGACAGCAGGGAGGACAGCAGGGCAGGCAGCAGGGCATGCAGCAGGGAGGGCAGCAGGGCAGGCAAGAGGGCATGCAGCAGGGCATGCAGCAGGGAGGGCAGCAGGACTGGCAGCAGGGCAGGCAGCAGGACAGGCAGCAGGGAGGGCAGCAGGACTGGCAGCAGGACAGGCAGCAGGACAGGCAGCAGGACAGACAGCAGGGAGGACAGCAGGGCAGGCAGCAGGGCTGGCAGCAGGGAGGGCAGCAGGGAGGGCAGCAGGGCATGCAGCAGGGAGGGCAGCAGGACTGGCAGCAGGGCAGGCAGCAGGACAGGCAGCAGGGAGGGCAGCAGGGCATGCAGCAGGGAGGGCAGCAGGGCAGGCAAGAGGGCATGCAGCAGGGCATGCAGCAGGGAGGGCAGCAGGACTGGCAGCAGGGCAGGCAGCAGGACAGGCAGCAGGACAGGCAGCAGGCCGGCTCCGCGCCCCGGCCTGCGCGCTGCGCGCATTTTCCGCGCAGTTACAGAGGGCTCCTGCGGCCCCGCACCGCTGGGACCCCCCGGCACCTCCCTGCCCCGGGGGTCTCCCCTCTCCGCCGGACGCACCCATTTCTTCGTCCCCGCTCCCTGCCCGGGTCCGGCAGCCTGCGGTGGGGGAGCTGCGGGGGATGGGCGCAGCGCTGCGGGTCGCTCCGAGCCGCGCCGACCCCGCCGCGGCCGTGTGCGCCGTCGGACGGTGCCCGGGCCCGTCTCCTCCCCATCCGCACGGGTCTCGGCGTGCAGTTGTATTTTTAGGCCACGGGCGACCCAGTGCTTTAACAAAGATAAATAAATAACACGAAACGCACCCTCCCCTCCCCCATCCGCGCTGCCCCCGCGCCCGCGCTCCGAACTGCGCCGCGACCCGCACGCCCCGCCGGGGACTCGGGTAACACCGGGGGGGGCTGGGCGAAGTAAAGGCAAAAGCAGAATAAATAAATAAATAAACAAATAAAAAAATAAACAAATAAACAAATAAGCACCCCCTGTCCCCTCGCTGCGGCCCCGGTACTCACCGCGGCCCCGCTGCGGGCAGGGGTCGGGCGGGCCGGGCCGGGCCGGGCCGGGCGGAGCGCGCGGGCCCCGCTGCCCATGTGCTCGCCCGAGCACGCGCTCGGCTCAATGGAACGTTGTGCTGGCGAGCGGCTCTGTGACGTCACCGCCCCCCGCCGCCCGCGGCCGCAGCCCGGGGCAGGAGCGCGGCCCGCCCCGCGCTCCTGCCCGCACCCAACGGCATCCCCCCGCACCCAACAGCATCCTCCGGCACCCAACAGCATCCTCCGGCACCCAACGGCATCCCCCCGCACCCAACAGCATCCCCCCGCACCCAACGGCATCCCCCCGCACCCAACAGCATCCTCCGGCACCCAACAGCATCCCCCCGCATCCAACAGCATCCCCCCGCACCCAACAGCATCCTCCGGCACCCAACAGCATCCCCCCGCACCCAACGGCATCCCCCCGCACCCAACAGCATCCCCCCGCACCCAACAGCATCCTCCGGCACCCAACAGCATCCCCCCGCACCCAACAGCATCCCCCCGCACCCAACAGCATCCCCCCGCACCCAACGGCATCCCCCCGCACCCAACAGCATCCTCCGCATCCAACAGCATCCCCCCGCATCCAACAGCATCCCCCCGCACCCAACAGCATCCCCCCGCACCCAACAGCATCCCCCCGCACTCAACAGCATCCCCCCCGCACCCAACAGCATCCCCCCGCACCCAACAGCATCCCCCCGCACTCAACAGCATCCCCCCCGCACCCAACAGCATCCTCCGGCACCCAACAGCATCCCCCCGCACCCAACGGCATCCCCCCGCATCCAACGGCATCTCCCCGCATCCCCCCACATCCAACAGCATCCCCCTGCATCCAACAGCATCTCCCCGCACCCAACAGCATCCCCCCGCACCCAACAGCATCCCCCCCGCACCCAACAGCATCCCCCCGCATCCACCGCCAGCCCCGCTCTCCTGCCCGCATCCAACAGCATCCCCCCACCACATCCACTGCCAGCCCCGCTCTCCTGCCCGCATCCCACCGCATCCCACCGTATCCCATCGCCCCGCATCCCACTGCCCTGCATCCACTGCCAGCTCCGTGCTCCTGCCCACATCCCACCGCATCCCGCCCCGCATCCCACGACATCGCCCCGCATCCCACTGCTCCGCTTCCACCGCCAGCCCCGCGCTCCTGCCCCACATCCCACCGCGTCCCATGTCCTCCCCATCGCATCCCACCGCCCGCTCAGCGCTCCTGCCCCGCATCCCACCGCCGGCACCACTCCACCCTGCACCGCCGGCCCCGCACAGAACAGCACTACCGGCACCGCACCGCTGTCATCGCTCCGCACCACCCGCGTCGCACAGCACCGCATGGGCACCGCCAGTACGGCCGAGCCTCGGCGTACCTTGACATTTCAATAATTAAGTAAAAGACCACACTTTTTCCGGCGGCACTCCGCAGGTGCGGGGAAAGCCGGCGCGGAGGCACGCAGCCTGCACAGGGAGGTTACGGGACCCTGTCCTGCTCCCTCGCACAGGAAGGTGCCGGAGAAGAGCGGAATCAGCTTCAGCATCAGCGGATGGACAGCACAGGAGCCTTCACTGCCCATCCTCTTCACCCCAGCAGAAGCCTTCGGCCACGTTTCTCCCAAACACTGCCAGCTGGCTTCTTATAGAAATAATTATTTTTTTCTTTTAAATACCATTCTCCCAAGTGCTGACATATCATGTCTGTCTCCAAATTATCACAGGAGAGAAGGATACCAGCATACCATATACTAATGTAGAAAGTAGCTTTGCAGCCCTCTGAGAACTCTAAGAGAGAGCATTGAGAATACAGAACAGGCTGCAGACTGTTGAAACAAGAAAACAGCAAATCCCCAGTATATGAATGGAACAAGCTTTATTTGCATTTTTGATATTTTTTTCTTTTTTAAACAAATTAAGAAAAAATGAAATGTATCCCCTTGATTCCAGGCTAAATCCAAAATTAAGTGGATGCCGTAATGCCATGTGAGATTTTTCTTCATACTGCTATTGCTCTCTCCAGGAGGGAAACCTAGAATCCTGCTGTGGCAGCACCTTTGCAGCAAGGTGGGAGCTGCAGTGTCACCTCTGCAGTGTGTACAACCTGAGAGGGTGCTGGCATCTGTGTGGGTTGTGGTGCCCAGCCTGGGAGCTGCCACTGCCACTCCAGGCTAATGAGCCTTTGCACAGAGCCTGTCTCTATCTACCCAGCATAGTGACATCTTCATGTCGATGACACATGCTGCTCCATTCAGTTAGTAAATACGCTTCCCAACTCCCCTACAATTCTTTGACTATTGCAAGAAATAGCTGATCTGCAAAAACCCTGTCACAGGAGAAGCAAAAGGCACAGAATTAGGGTATAAATCCAAGCTGCAACTCTGTGGTCCTGCAATTTAACAAGATACAACATTGGGTTGAAAAAAGAGGCTTTCCATTCTCATGGTAAGAGAGGTGGGAGCCCTGCTGAGCAGGTAGATTAAAGAGGTTTTGTGCTGTCCCTCTCAGCAAACTGCTGCAGAGGGAAAGAGGTGGAGGAGATCACTTTGGGCCATACTCCTACAACTGGCTGGAGACCAAATCCTAAATAAATGACTTCCCAAGGTCAGTGAACTCAAGAGACAGATCAAAATCTAAGGTTACTCATGAGACCAAAGGTTCATTTCATCAGTTGAAAAGGGCCAGGTGTTGGAGCACCCTGACACATTTTATTGTGGAGCACACTGACACAATTTTTTCTGGAGCAGTCTGACACACTTTTTTCTCCAAGCGCATTCCCACTCCAACATTTGGGAGAACCAGTGGCATAAAACTATTACTTTGCTTTCACATGTGCATTGCCCTTAAATGGGACCCTGATGGTTCCTTCACAGCTCCTGGTGGCTAAAACAGAAGAGAAATATGTATCAAGTAGCTCTGAAAATTGAGTTTTCATTCCTCTCTCCCTAGGATTCCCTTCCTTCCTTGGCAAAACACATAGAGAATCTGCTGTTAAAACATCAGCTCAAATTAATAGAGGTTTTCCTGGTGCCACAGACTTGCACAGGTATTAAGAGCACCAGCAGCATGGCTGTGAACACAACTCTGTGTGCCATGACAAGAGATAGGTATTTCATGTCCAATTCCTGGCATGACAAAGCCAGGAAAATATCATGAAGAGGGGTGAAAATGTTTGCCTGCCTGTTTACACACAGATAAGTCAGATGATGGTCACATTAGGTTATCCAGATGTGGCTCCTCTGTGACCTGTGGCACAAGGACATGCTGTTCCCCTCTCCTGCAAGGCACTCCTGGGGTTTGGAAGTCAGACCCCACATCCCATAAAAATTCACAGACCACCCTTATACCTTTGCAGGAAGGTTGGCAGGGGGATGGCAGCTGACCACCAAGCATTTCCCCCCGTGAAGGCACAGCTGGGGCCTCAGTAACTGGGGGAGACACGCTGTTTCCATCCCATCCAGGGTCTCTCAGTGCAGGAAACAAAAAAAGACCCTCTTTCCACAGGCATGTAGAACATGCCTTGTGTTCTTATCACTCAGCCCTGCAGGCTATCTAGTGTTTGTACTATAAAAATCCTCTCATAATGTGATCTGAATAGTCTCATATCAATAAAGCACTCAAGTGTAATCATTCTTACGACAGCTTAGCACACTTACACAAGGCAATTGCATTGCTCTAAGTTCACCTCTGCAAATTAAACAGCAAAGTCAAGGCCAACTGACGCAACACGCTCTTTCGAGGCCAAAAGAAAATCTGAGGCAAAGATCAGGGGTCAGGCTGCCACGAGGCTGTGGCAGCTGAAGCATTCTACCCTCCAGCACTCTGCTTTTGCTTCCCTGCCTATGACCCCACAAGCTTTGCTGGCAGCAGGCATCACATGTGTGCTTCTTAATCCGTGCCAGTGGAGCCAAGGAGAGCTGAGATGTGTTCTTTGAGGCTACTGGAGTGTGGAGGTGACAGCTTCCAGCTGGTCACCACTGGCAGCTAGAAAGGGAAGTGTCATCAGCCAGGATGGACAGGTAGGTGCAGCAGAGGCTGGAGCAAACCACCAGACATCCCCTGCACACATGGGCCATGGAGAGACACAGAAGAAAAAACAGCTGAGTGTGTAATCATAGCAGTAATTATACCTTCCCTCATCCAGGGATTAAGCTTGTTCCAGGTTAATTCCAGAGCTCTCCAAAAAGCCCTCAGTCATCTCAGACACTCAGAAGGAAGGGTTAGGTCATTGCATCTGCTCCTCTCCCAATAGAAACCAGCATTTTTACATCAGCCTGCCCACAAAGACATTAACTTGAACATCAGTGTCTTGTCCTTACTTCATCTTCTTGGATACTGTCTTGGAACTTTTCTTCTCTGAAGATTAGAAACCACCTAATTGTCATCCTGAATGTATTTACAGCCAGTTACACCCATTTGTTCTGCAGCAGGTTGTCAGAATTTGACACCACCAGCTCTTGTCCTCACTCTTACACATACCTCTCTGCAGTATTTACCAATATCAAGTCCATTCTATGATGAAACAATGGGAAAATGCAATGGTGCTTATTATAATTAAGTTCTTTTCCCAGTCTCCAAATTTAAGTACTCATATTAATTCAAAGAAAAGGCATTCCTGTACCCGAACAGTGATCTGTCTCTAGGTGATGGTGACTCACCTGTGATTTTCGTGGGGAAGCTCCAAGAGCCAGGAGCAGGAGGCAATAGCAGAAAAAATAAAAACTGGAATATTTATGAAGCTGCTGGAAAGATTTCCACTGCCTTCTGTGCCCTCTCAGTGTTCAGTGTGAGATGAAGAACAGATTCTGGGTGGCTTAGATGTGACTCCAGAGCAGAGAAAGTGGATATTCAGGGTTGGTATGAAGCACAGAAATAACAGACTTATCACTGATGGCCCAGCTACCAGTTACAGAAGCATGTGACTCAGATGCTCCATATATTCCCCAAGTTTGTGGCATAAAGAATATTTTTTTTAAAAAGAGAAAAGAAATGACTTTTCAGAGAGAAGTCTTTCTGCATGTGCAGCAAGACTGAACTAGTAGAACAGAGAGGTACAAAAATTCCATTAGAGATTATGAAAAGCATTTAAAATTGCTACCTTGCATGCAATTTAAGAAAGAAGAAAGCCCTGAAATAAAATGAAACCAAATGTCTGCATTACTAGAATTGGAAAGTAGACCCAGAGATGAGTATTCTTGAGTTTGGGGGAGGGCTATCAAAACTGTGAGCTAGAGGTTTAACATCATTAATGAAAAACAAAACAAAACAAAACAAAAAATCTGTGAACAAGAAACAAGAGAGAATTCAAGAGAGAAGGAGGTAGCACCATTCAGGTCCCAGCCAGATTTCCCAGGAAGCTCCTGAGAAAGGGACTGACTAAATCCTTGGTGAGAAGGAGCTTGTTTTGTCTGAAGGGTGAAAGATCACAAAAGAAGTTGCATGCCTTGGGAGAGGAAGTGGCAAGTGGTGCTGTCAGCAGGGACAGAAAACCATGGACATGAAGATGCCCTCAGATGAGAGATAAGGGCCATAGGTCTGGTCACAGGGGAGCCCTGTGCAGAACCGAGTGTCTCAGCAGCAGCAGAGGATGCACAGAGCAGATAAAATGCCACCAGTCTCCAGAGGAGAGTCTGGTGATTGCTTCTCTATTTCTGAAGGATCCAGCTCCAGGGAAAAGAGCAAGATCTCTGCTTTCCTCACACAAAGATCCTGTTGCTAAATCTCAAAGAGGAAACTGTTTAACTTGTAGGTTACTCTTTGGCACCTGTGATTAGGTGCCAAATTTCTAGACATTAGAAACAGGTTGGACCAGCCAAGCTGGCAGACACCACTGCGGTATCCCCAGGGTCCTTCCCTTTCTGTTTACTTTCCTTTTTTGGCCTTTACACTAATCTCTTCATCTATAACAAATATAAAACATTCATGTGAACAATTTTCAAGGGAGAGTGACACTGGCAGCCCATGGACTGTCATGACAGGCCTGTTGACACATCCAAGCCACAACCTGAGCTTTGGGTGATGCACAGTGCTCCACCAGCAACAGGAGGGAAGTGGGGGATGGTGTGTGAAACCTGTGCTGGACCTGGTGTCCTTCTCCTTTCAAGACCAGTTGCTATTTATGCACTCATGTGTAAAGTTCAACTTTTCCACAGCACTTGTTTATTATGGATGTGCTCCACACTGCCTGCGTGGGCACAGCCGTGGGGCAGGCACTGGGGCTGGGTCCTCTGGGGGCTTGGACAGGCAGGTTTGTGGCTGCAGGTTTGGGATCTTCCTCAGAGGCAGCTGGGAGACTTGTGCTTTCATTAGCACAGCTGGTGACAGTGGCACCACTGCCCATGTTTCATACAAAGACCCAGCAGCTCCCTAAGAAGTGGGAGATCTGGTCCAACACCTTCCTTTGCATCTCTCTGCTGCCTGGAGAGTGGCTGCACCCTGAGCCTTTGGCCTGTGCTGGCCCCTTTCTTCCCAGCTCCTGTGTCAGAGATAAAGATGCGCACCACAACAGAATGCTGTCCTGGGATTTTAACTTAATTTCACAGTCATAATGCTGCTGCTCTTATGCTACAAGGCCTAGGGTATGAAGATAGGCAAACTGGTTAATATCCACTAAAGAAACTCCACCAGTACTGGAGGGAAGCAGAAGTACCTGGTGTGGGCATCTGTCATAAACTGTTCACCAGTTTAGTCCTGGAGAATGTCCTATTTAAGCCCTGACATCATGATGGACACCTCTATCCTTGCTGTACCAAGAAGAGATTTAAGCAACTGCAGTGCAGCCACAGTACTCACAAAGATAGATAAGCACCAGGCTTTGCCCCTGCCATGTCTCAAATTATGATAATCAATGTTGTGTTGTGCCATGGAAGCAGCTTAGTAGTAGTGATCAATGAAATCTTAAAATGCCCTTAAGATGCATATATATGCTATATCCAAGTTCACAGGTATGTAAACTGAGGTGCAGATATGTAAAATATCTTGCCTGTGGCCATAGAGAGAGCACACATTGACTTCTGACTGGTGTAACTGGGAGGTACTAGAGTTCTGACTCCCAGCCTCTTGTTGTCAGCATTGGGTGACAGCGTTGGTTAAGTGAGTGGGATAACCATGGCTGACATCTCCACAGTATCACGATTCACAGCTTTTAATTGCTGTTAAACAAATTCAAAATGAAATTACGCATAGAAAGATGGGAACTACAGAGCCTTAGAAAATTCATCCATGTTCTTCCTCATCAAATCTAATTAGATTTGCCAAAATCAGTGTGCACTGATCTGTGATTCAAACAATATGCTGATAACAAATTTTCATGATAGACATGGTTATAAAGCTACTTGACTAAGCCATGAATTAGCCCCTTCAGCAGAAGCTCTCAGCACATTTTGTCAGCATAGTCTTCCACAGACAGCTTTTAATCCCCAAATCAACAGGCAATCCCACTGTTTAAGGTTCACCAGGGTCTGTGCTGAGCCTCCAGCAGAGAAGCAAGACAGGCAGCATATTCATGTTGACTATCAATCTTCATTAAAATCAACACACCGTCTTTAACCACCCATCTAAGTAAACTGTAATATGTGCTGGGAAAAGACCTTTCCACTGCTAGGCAGAGTAGCTTATTTTGCTGTTGTGCTGGGCAGCTTCACCTTGGCAGTGATGGGTAGGGAAAGCATGGATTGTATGGAAAGCATCACGTAAATAGATTATCACCCCAGTAAACCAGCAGCAAACAGGGCTGTGTGCTGACACTTGACTTCCTGACAGTGTCCATTGTCTGCCCTCAGGATTCAGAGATTATTATTTTTTTTTTTTTTTGGTTAGCTCATGGCAGGGAAGCAACTCATTTGTTTGGATAGTTTGTCTTTCAGCCAAATGATGCCTATTGGTACAAGTGACTGGAAATGAGAAAATGAGGGCAAAGCAGGTAAGTTTTAAATAAGTCAGAGTAAATAGATGAGATGCCAGGAGAGACTAAAGGACAGGATTTTCCATTTGTGCTCAGTTTTCAGCTGAGCTTTGCAACCACTGACACCTGAGAGCTTCTGAAAATGTGCCTTGTCTGAAAGCCAGAGTGCATGAGTTTAAAGTTACTCAGAAAAACATGGCAGAGGGCAAGCAGTGCACTTGTATCTGTTTGTACCCGAGATTTATCCTTCCTCTGCTGTCTTTTCATCCAGAAATTGTTACTGCTCCAGAAGAGGGAAACCACAGCACTTTTTTTGCCTGATCTTTTAAAGTAATGAGCAATCCCAGCCGTAGGATCTGCTCATCATCTCTGAAAATTTACATACACTATGTTAAATCTTGTGTAATACCAAGACACACCATGGAAAGAAGCTGTCATGATGAGGATGTTGATCATTGACCACTGGCACAGATTGTCAGGGAGGTTATGTGGAGTTTCCATCCCTGAAGATACTCAGAAGCCACAATCACAGATAAAAGGTCATGTCCTGGGCTGTCTGCACCAGATGACCCTGCTTGAGTAGACGGGTGGACCAGGCTTTACACATTTAAAAAAATAATAAGTTACAGCCACATAGTATAGGCAGAGGTGTGCTAATAAAAATTATTTCAATTTAGAATAAGATTAGACCAGAATAAGGATCTTTATCCCGATGATATGAGATGGATTTGGGATCTTGGTACAAGTCATGCCAGTCTGCATCCTGATCCCTGGGTTTCTCTCGCCCTGGCCTGGCTGCAGTGCCTGTCCTCTTCACTGGGTCCCTGCTACACACCAGCTGAGCCACAGTCACACCCAGGCCAAGCAGAAGAGGGGACAGCTTTTCTACTGAGTCATAGAAACATGGAATAGTTTGGACCTTTCCTTTTAACTGTACAAATGGCACAGCGTTTTCATGACACTAAGAAAAAAAAAAAAGGCAGCAGCTGAGCTCTTTTCATAAACCTAAGTAAATGGAACAACAAAACAGCATGGATTATATATGTTCTAATCTACAGTGCTTGCTGCAAGCTCCAGGTTACAGTGCTTGCCCACCCACACCAGTACCCACCCAAGGAAGTTACCAGAAGAAATCCCCCAGCAGAGATGACACAGGTCCTGAAACTCATTAACCTTGAATGGGCTGTAAAACTTTATGAAATCCTGTCTGCCCTTCAGTTTTAAATTGGATTTGGTTGAACTGGTTTTAAAACTGGCTGGAGAGCCAAGATGGGCCAGCAGGATCAGCTGGAGAGGCAGACAGTGGAGATTCAGCTCTGCATGCCTACGCTGATCAGAGCAGTGCCCCCTGTACCAGGGAGGGTGGAGTGCTCCGCCTGATAAAAGGCTGAGCTCAGCAGACATTAAAGGAAGGTCGTTAGTAAAGATCAAAAGGTAGAAATGGGAGATAGAGCTGCCCTATTTGCAAAGTTACCAACGCCTGCCAGTCAGAATGAAGATCTAGATGCTGTGATGCTGAATGAATGGGGCAATCTAGATAATGATATCAAAATTAAATTAATTAAAAGAAGATTAAAGAAAGATTGCAAAACTAAGGTTGTGATCGTGTCCCTGCTGGAATCAGTGTTTCATGGTTTGTGTGGAGCTTCATGAAGAGGCCAGGATGTTGCTCCCAATGCATACCAAGACAAAGGAAGGTATCAGCTGAAAGCTGATTGGCACAGAGCCAACTATATTATGGAATAAATAAGTTACAGTAGCCTTATAGTCACAAAATTGAAACCATGTATCCTGGAGCATCCAGGAGAATTAATATAATTCATATCAATGTCATCACTGATTTGCAAACCATGGGGTATTCATGAGGACTTTAGGGCAACTGTGGTGGGACACCGAAATTCTCATAAATTGTGGCAGGATGATGTTTATCACTCACAGTTTTTCAAACAGATTTGAACAAGCAAAGTATGCTCACACCAGGTCAGTACTTGGTGTTGTGTTGACACACTGTGACTTGCCAGGGGCCAGCACTTTCCAGTGGGATTTACTGCTCCTGCAAGCAAGGTCCCCAAGGGCCACCACAATTGCAGAGGAACAGCATGGAAATATCAGGTGAGCTTGAAATCTTCTGGAAAGCAACATTACCAAATATGAATGCATGACATGCATGGGAAGTTGGCTACCAATATCAAGAAAAAGGAGTTTGAAATGGAGTTGTATGATGGGGCAACCACGATGGCCAAATCACACAGTGAATCTGCACAGACCTCTGTGGCAGGCACCTCCCTCTCCAGATATTTTGCTCCAGCTGCTAAGCAGGTCATTAATATCTGGTGGTTATTTTGGCCCCTGGAGCTGCCTTAATGCTTTTGCAGTATGTGTTGACTGTTTCAGCTGCCACAATCAGGTCTCAGTTTTAGGACGGCTCACTGAAATGAATGGGGAAAGGTTGGATTCATTTTAATTAAGCACCAAAAATTAAATTTCAAATAAAAATACACATAAAAATGCATACTTTTGCCCTTGTAGACATGGGGGAAATGCTGTATTGTTCCATAAGGGCAAGAGGCCCACGTTTTTTCTTTCACAAATGCAAAAGAAGGAAAGTGATTTTCAGCAGGAATCCAATTTTACAGGGAGGGAATAATATGTTACATAGTCAAATCACTTTGATGTCAATTTTATTTTGCAATCACTTCATAAGATATTCATATAGCCTTTTTATTCCCTTAAAGTGTTCAACTCAAGGCACAATACAGTATTATCTTACTTTTTACCATAATGATGAACGATAATGGGAACACATAATAAGATTTTATGTGTGCCCAAAGAAAAATCTGCTTTAGCCCAGATGAGAGGAATTTTGCAGATCAAATTAATATTATAAAACAGCACAATTTATCAAAATAATACAGCTTTTCTTCTCTCAATCCATTGTGAATCTCAGTGTCTGCAGCCAGTACACAGTGAACTATTAGAGGCTGACGGAATTTTTTTTATAAAATCTCTATGAAAAATACATGGCTGATAAAAGTAAAAAACCCCAAAACAAACCACCAAACCAAAACTCCCTTTTCCTCTCCTATCCATCAAACTTACACACAATAAATACTCTAATATTTAAAAGGTCTGTTACAACTGTTCTACAGTGATGCTGCTTACTGTTGAAAAGCCATCCCAGTCCAGTAGCATCATTGTTTAAGTTCCTCAGAAACTTATGGATCTCATTTGGTTTCCCTGAATTTTTTATTCTCATGGAACATGATTTATAGCAAAATGCTCTCTATATATTTTGTTGCATCCTTTTAATATAGATTCAGTTTCTTCATCTATTCATGATTTCAAAGTGTAGCCTAAAAGTCAATTAGTAAAATGTATATTAGTGGGACCACCCTGATAGAAATTTTGCTGTCTGATCCAGCATCATCACCATATTTTCTACATTTTTACTTGGTTTTAGATACTTAAACATCTGCTTCTCTGGAGAACTCTTGTTGGATAGCCTTGTCCTGATAGCAGTTGTTACAGGGCAGGTTTTCTTTCCTGGGACACAGGTGAATAAATCAAAATTACTTAAGGAGCTGTTGTAGTGCAGTCAAATGAGAATATAAATAGTTCTAGGAAAAAGCATTGGCAGTTTATCACACTGGTTAAACATAAAACTGGAGCTACATAAGACTGAATAAATTTGGAACCTAAGCAATGTGGGGTAGGATCCCACCTGGTATTGCAGACACCACTTTTGTTCAGGAGAGGGGGAGTGAGGATGTTTCTGTGCCCAGGGAAGCACACGCACCTTCAGCTCACATTCGCTGTATCCACACGGTTGCAGCGCTGATCCCTCTTCCCCTAACTCATCCCCAGCACAGCACGGCCTTGGTCCCAAGCCAAAAAAGGCTCTGTCAGACACTCAGCCGGGCACTAGATCACAGAACTACCTGCACCGAGAGGCTTTGTTTGCCTCTGCTGTCGTCACGGAGCAGATTAATGGGAGAAAAAGGAGCGAAAAGAAGCTCTCTCTCTCTCTGGGAGCTGCACCCCTGTGAGCAGCCCCTCGCACACGTGCGGTGCCGGGAAGAAAAATGTGCTGGGAAACGGGAGCGCTGCGGTGCGACCGCAGCCCCAGCGCTCCGGGGGATGTCCCGAGGGTCCAGGGCTGTGGAGTGGGGCTGTGCATTGGATCATGCACCCTCCACCTTCAGCCTGCAGAACTTTGGGGTGTTTGCCCTCACAGCTGTATATAAAGCACAATCCCTGTTATTTTTTTCCCTTCTTTCTGCATGGACACTAGCATGAAGGAAGCTGATGGAGCTAATTAGTTCCAAGCAGTGTTAATTTCTCTGATTGGAACTCTTTATGACCCAGTCAGATTGCTTAATTTTTGCGGTTTATATTTTCAAATCTCTCCAGTTATTGCAACTAATCCTTATTTCTACTTTTTCTTTTTTCTTTCTGATCCTATCTGGAAAACGTAATTCCATGTAATTGGGACATGGAATAGAAATTACACACGGTGACAAGAAAGATTTTGCCTTGAATGGAAATGTATTCAACAGAAAAGTAGCCATGGCAAGATCCACAGACGTATGTGAAGGGTGAATTTAGCAATAAAATGTAATCACCATAACACATAATGTCAGGAACTAACTGCTTTCTCCCAGACTTGTCTAGAAAAAAGAATAGCTTCACAATTCCTGTGTCGAGCTGGAAACTGGAAACAGTGCTTGTGGGAATAAGATACTTCAGACAGCCTGAGTGGTGGGGTCCACTCCCAGCCAGTGATTTCTCCCTTGTGTCTCATGGCTTCTAGCACGACCCTGCAGAAATGCCTTGTAGCTTGGGCTCCCACGCATTGGTGACAACTTGAAGCAAGGTTTGCTCAGTAACGACAAATATTAAATAGTTTTGGCAAGTGGCCAATAATGCTTTTTCATATGCATTAATATTCAGCACCAAAGGTCATACTCATCATTATGAGAAGAAATTACTCTCATTTGCTAGGAAGGCAGAGCCTGGACACACTTGAAGACAAGCTGCTTGGGTTTGAACAGACTTGAAAAAATATCTGTATTATAGTACAAACCAGGGTGATGTTGCCACTGCCTAGTCAGGGTCCCACCCTGCCGCTGTGCTGATGTGAAGGCCCCTGGCTTCCCCTGCCCGGCAGAGTCACCTTCAGCTGCGGGGTCACTGCCCTGGATCTCCCTGGATCCCGAGGAGGGTCAGGGGTGCTGAGGCAGAAAGTCACACTGCCTGCCTTGTCTGGGGGAGAGGCGGCGTCCGAGGAGGTGTAAGGGAGTCGACTCAAGGCTGGGAAAAGAGTTTCGGTTTTAATCCGGACTCCGAGGAGCTCACAGCTACAGAAAATCCAGCAGCCAAAAGTGGCTTTGAGGCTTTTCCAACATCTTAAATACCGGGGCGGTAACAAGGGGAAGGGAACGCCCATTGACCAATGGAGAAATTTGGGGGAGTGGAAGGTGAAAGGACAGACAGATACAAAAACCAATGGGGAAACTTAAGGGAGGGACCCCGGGCCCTCATCCAATCCCTCGAGGCCCAGGGTAGAAGATTCAGGAAGAATGGGATGGAGAGAGATGGGTACCAGGGAGGGAGGATGAAGTGTCTGAGCATTGTCAGGGAGATTGGCACTGAGGGAACCGCAGGAAAACTCAGCGTGGAAACATTGGGAGAAAATGGGGGTGGAGGGGCAAACCATTACAGAACTGTTACCAAAATATAAAGACACAATACACCACCACCCAAACCACCTCCCTCCCTGGGAACAGAGTAACTTTCATGAGGCATATCTGCAAGAAGGGACGGAGGGTGGATCTGGGGAACTACTTGCCCTCAGTGTGACCTCAGTGCCAGGGAGGGAACTATGGAACAGATCATCTGAGTGACATCACCTGACAGGGACAGGACAAGGGCATCAGACCCAGCCAGCAAGGATTCATGGAAGGCAGGTCCTGCTTGACCAACCTGATCTCCTTCTATGACAAGGTGACCCACTTAGGGAGGCACGAAAGGCTGTGATGTCTGCCTAGACATTAGCAAAGCCTTTGACACTGCATCCTTCACAGCATTCTCCTGGAAAAAACTGCGTGTTTGTGGCTTGGACATGTGTACTCTTCATTGGTTAAAAATCTGGCTGGATAAGAATGGTGGTGAGTAGAGTTAAATCTAGTTTAAAGTGGTGTTCCCCAGGGCCCAGTATTGGGGCCAGTATTTTCTGCCCAGTGGAACAGGACCTGGGGGCATTGGTTGGCAGACAGCTGAGTTATCATCCCTGGAAGGATTTAAAAGACTGGTAGGTGTGGGACTTGTGGATATGGATTAATGGTGGACTTGGCAGTGCTGGGCTAGTGGTTGGACTCAATGATCTTAAAGAATTTTCCAACCTAAACAATTCTATGGCTCTATAAAGGGAATTGCTTGCATGGCTGAGTCCACTGCTATAAGCAGGGTGCTCCAAATTCTTGCACCTTCATTTCACTCAAGATCTATGTAGAAAATGATTGGTTAAACTAGGAAAAAAAAAATCCCCTTTGGCTTTCTAGCAGCTACTCTGAATCTCGGATAACATTTTTTTTTTTACAGCCTTTCCCCACTGACATTTACAGCTATGCCTGAGATGAGTAAATGATACAAAGGTACGTAAAACTTGCTGAACATCAAATGTTTTGTACTGGAAATGATATCTGGTTTCTGCAGCTTATCTATCTGATTTCTTGATTTCACTTTTTTTTCTAGGCAAGTTTAGGTCTCATCTGTATAGAAACAGCAAGGGGAAACCAGGCCTTAGTTCTCAGTCTCAGCAGAGCCTTTTTCAGAAGCTCCCATAAATATCCTTTTAAAATGAAGGAATATCAAACCTGTAGTCTGGAAAGTAAATCCTGAGTGTCTCTCCAAGTGATCCTGTGTTAGGATCACTTATAGTTCAGTTTTATTTTTCTATTAATTCCTTGGCAGATGATTCTAACACAAATCAATAAAATAAAAAAATAAACCAAACATATTAGGAGATGGTTCTTCTCTGTAGATGAAACAACCACCTCCACCTTCTGTTTTGAATAAATTCAGATTTCAACTGCAGTGGCCTGGCTTATTTCCAGTTCACAGTTATTGTATTCCACTTACCTGAAATTCTCCCTTTCATGCAACTCTGATGAAATGTTTGTCATCTCTCAACTGCCTGCAAGGGCTGCAAAGTGCTTCATGAGCAAGAGTGCTTACATAGGGACAAGTAAAGTGATTTCTTTATAGGTAGTGATAAAATTTTCAAGAGCATCCTCCACTGGTGCAAATCTGTTTTTCTGGAAGAAGCATGAAATTTCTACAGATTCCGGTGGGAACTGAATTACGCAGACATGGATTCTTTTATACATTCTAGTTCTCCCCCAGCATATTCTGTATTGAAACATTGAAGCCATTTACATGAAAGCTTGGCTGGAAAGACAAAATTTAAGTACAAGAATAAAAATTAAGATGGAATTGTCAAAGTTGGTATTTAATTAAATTAAATCAGTGAGAGTATGTAATAAAGGAAATTTTATTTTCACCATGATGGTTTGTTTCTATTTTCCTTTGATGCCATATTTTGCCTAAAGTTCTTCTGGAAGAGAAGTAGCTTGAAGTGTCCTGTGAAAGTAAAGGAGCAGAGAAGTGAAGTCAAAAATGCTCCTTGTATTTCAAGTAGAGCTTCAGTACAGCTGTTTGGCAGGCACTGTAATTTCTGGATTTCAAGGCTCAGATGCTGCTTTTGTAAGCTTATCTCCTCTATTGCTCCAAAACAGCAGCAAACCCTAACACCTTCCTATCCAGATACAATGCACTACTAACTGAATCCAGCCCAGAAGCTCCTGTGAGACTTCTGAATGTGCTAATCTCAGGTGAGGGGTCGGAAAGAAGCCACATTCCTCTTTATTCCAGCAGCAATTTAATGACCAGAAGAGTCTTCTTAACCCTGTATCCACAGGATGTTTTAATATTTTTTTTTTATATTGCATTATTCAGGTACTTTTCAATCCTACAACAAAGTAAGAAATGGCATAAATATGAAGTGACATCCCATAAACCCGTATTTTTTTAGAGTGGCAGTTTGGGATCATGCTCATGGTTTGCTTTCCAGTAGGACAGTGGCAAGAGGAACTCAATTAAGAGTAAGAAATTAAATAACTGCAAGTATCCTATTCATCAAAAGACTAAGGACCTTCTGCAGATAGAAGAACAAACTCAAAATCGTTCTCCAAATGATATAAGAAGCTGACAAATAAGAAAAGGTTCATTAATCATTGTGGTCTAGCCTCATTTAACGGGAAGAGGCCAGGGGGCTTTGCTAACACATGAAACTAACTCAAAAGTGACATATTTTTCAGTTTTTGTGGATGTATCTACACCTCCTGGTTTATTTTGGAGGATGGGGTTACAGTTATAAATTCTTGAACATCTTGCTTCTGATCTGAAGCAATATCTAAAATAGGATGCACACCAAAAGGCAAACAAAATTAATGTATTTTTAAAATTCTATATCCTGTCCAATAAAAGGCAGAACTTTTATGTTATTTATAGCTGCAAGTTGTCTTGATTTACAGTTCAGATACAATTAACAGTTTCATTTCAAATAATTCTTTTTCCTCATAAGTTAATATCTGAATCACACACTGGAAAAAAGCAACTGCAGACACTTCTCTAAACCCAGTTGCAGAGAGTGATACAAAAAATTAAGAGAAAAGCCTTGCTTTGTCCTGTTTTTCTAATAAAATGTTTTTTTTTTTCCCCCAAGAAACCTTCAAACACCTAAAGGCCTCCATCAAATAGGATTTACACATTTACCTTTTTTCCAAACTGCCTCATGCAAGATTGTTGGGACGGTTACCCAGGGCTTTGCAGAACAGAGACCTTTGGCATCTACCCTGCCTACGTGGTGCTACCTGCCCCTATCCCACATATACCCACGCCAAATCATTCTTCTTCCCATCCTGAACTCAAAAGCAATAGAAAACCTGAACCCTTGGTCCCAGTTCAATGGCTGGCACTGGTGCTATCTGGCAGCACTGCTCCTCTAATGGTTAGAAGCCAAGCAAATATGTATTTAACGGGAATTATGAAAATTGAAAATTGCAAAGCCCAAGTGTTTGAAAAACACATTCTTCCTCCACATCAAAGGGCTCGTTGATTTGTTGCTGAACTCATGACCAAAGTGGTGCTAAGAGGGTGAAAAGGGGAGAAAAGATCAAATCTAATCTTTGGAGCTGTGTCAAGCAAGTACCTTATGGCCCATCTGAAGCTGATCATGAGACAAGTCCTGAATGTAAATATTATTTAATATGTCTGGCAAACGTTAGGAATCTGTCTGAGCATATTCTTCAAGTGAGAAATAGCTCTCCTTTTCCTTTGCTCCCTTTCCTGTGTCCTTGAACTTTGCATCCCTTGAAATCCCAAGTAACTATTCACATTAATAAAGTGTTAAGGTGTTTCACCAAGATTGGCTCTGCTGATTTCAGTACTTAAAAAGGGAAACCGCTCTGTTGTTTTAACCACTTCAACACTCACCATCTCAGTTTATTTTCTTATCCTTCTTAACTTCTGTTAAAATCAAACAGGAAGCAATTAAGGTGAGCCTACTACAAAGCAGCCCTCAAGTACATGGCTAAGTCCCTAGTGCAGAATGAAGGTCATGCCCTGAAAATGTAATTATATGTATGTGGAAGGAATGCAGAGCCTACATGCTGGGGTGATCAGTGAGAAAATACACCACTCCAGCTTTACTTTCATCAGGCAGATGACCATGGCCAACACGGGCATTGCTACCACACCTGCATGAAGGACCTGGTGGCAAAGCAAGTTGAATTGACAGGGCACATTAGACCAACAGTTTTATCCAGTTGAATTAAGAGATGGCGTGGAAGCAAGAAATGAGTCCCTACTAAGCTGCAAAACTATGACCCATTTCCCTTCATCCGACCCACCCTTTGACTTCAGTCAGGTCACTGCCAGGATGACAGAAAAAGGAATGTCACGGAAACAGACATCTAATGACAACAGTGGGAGACAAAGTGAAGTCTTTACACAGGATTTAGCTAATTATATTTTGGGCAAATATTTATTTATCTAAAAACAAAATAAAAATAATTTTTAAAAGGAAAAAAGTACTTAAATAAAAACAAAATTGTGAAATGTTATGGCACAGAAGTTCAAGACAAGTATAAATCCAGTTGCCACAACTGTTGCGTATTAATGTTGCACATTTTTCTATAAAGGCTTTATTAAAGGTATTTACATGGCAATATGATGTGTAAATATATACAGCAAACTGGGGACAACTTTTTCTTTTGGATTCTCGTATGAAAAAATGCCTTAAATACAAAATTTTAAAAGAAAAAAAAAAATCAAAGAGTTCATCCCCAAGCATGAACAATGTCCCATCATCCCTTATGTCCAAAGTATCAATTATGAGGCAGTTTTGAGGTTCTGGCCAAACCCTTGGGAGATTCAGCCAAGGTTGTGTAGTCTCAAGTTAAATCGCACAGCATGCAGTTGCAATAGATCCATACTCGATGGACTGAGTAGTTCATGAGAGATATTAGAATCATTAATATTTTACCATAGTTTCAGTCTAGTTTGCATTATTCTAAGTGATGCTCAAGAGTTCCTATGCACAACAGTTCCTTAGCTGCTCAAGTTTGTGTTTCAACTGTTCTCTCCTCCGCCTCAACTGCTCTTTCTCTGCAATCAGTCTGTGTTCCTCTGACTGGATGGAAAGAACGTACTCTGTCGCTTTTTTCAGGATAACAACCTTGGGAGCCTTTTCATTGTTGGCCACCTCGGGTATCTCGTCACGCAAGGCAAAGAAACTCAACTTCAGCTCATTTCTCCTCTGTCTCTCCAAGACGTTGTGTGTTCGCCTCTTGTCGTTCTCTTCCGAATCTGAAGTGCGTGGACTGGAGCATTTTCGGTTGTTGCTGATCTGTTTGAGTACTCTGCCACTGTCCAACCTTAGCCTTTTTGCAGCTGGGTATTCAACCTTGGTGGAGGGAGGAGCGGCATAATTGTGCTGATGAATGTTGACGTGACACCGTTTGAGAACCAGAGGGCTTTGGTGGGGCTTACTGTGCTCTTCTGATGTCTCTGTGCTGCTGGACTCTGTGCTGGATTCATATTCATTTGCTTCAGCTAATGTAACAACATCAATTTCCTCATCTTCCTCTTGTTCTTCTTCTGCCATTAAAAAAAAAATTAAAAATTATAACTTGTATGAAGGCACTCTCAAGACTACTGTATGTAGAAGGAAGGCTACTCTGAGTTGCACAATGAGGAACCCAATGACAAACCCTTCTTAAATCTATTTGATGATGCTGGACACAGCTTTCCCCAAGAGACTTTCCTTTAAGGAAGCAGTGCTTCAAGTGCAATAGGACACATGGACTGCAGTCCAAACGCCGGCTCCCTGATTTCAAAAAGTTGTAACGATCTTGCGTAATGTCGAGTGCATGAAAGATAGTGGGAAAGTTTAACCTCGGTTGTCAGCAGTACAGCGCAATAAAGCTCCCAGACTCAAGCTGCCCTTAATTATGGATTTAGAAGGCTTTGGCCACGCCTTAAAAGAAAGCTTACTTAACACACATGGGTATTCAGAGACATTTTCTGAATCTCTCTTGATCTGGTTATTTGTGGAAAATAGGAGGGAGTTTGGCGGGGGTGGGGGGAAGAAAAATAGTTCAAAAAAAAGGAAAAAGGGAAGGTTGTACCGCTTTGGGTAGAAACTCACTTTCAAACTAGATTTACGAGGGAGCGGAACCCGCTGTCACATACCTAAGGAAGCATTTCTAAAACTTTCCCAGCCCCATTCACTCCCCTGCAGTCACTTTCACTAGCACCTCCCTGACTGCACATTCTCCCCGCGGCTCTCGGGCTGGAGTTAACTCCTTCCCGGCCCACGGGAGAAACCGGGAGCCAGCCTTATCGGGACCCCATGATGAAAGTTTATCCCTCCTACACTTTTATATTTTTCTCCCATCGCTTTACACTCCCTTATTCCCCGGAGGAAAAACTGGGCTGGTTTTCCAGGAAATAAGCCGGTTAGGACTCTCGGTGCCTCGCAAACGTGGCATTTAAAAAAAAAAAAAAAACCGCATGCGGGGAGGGGGACAAAAGGGGGCTGAGGAGGGAGGCGGGGGTGTGCTGCCTTCCAGCTGCGCCCCGCGAACCGCGCGGGTTCCCACGCCCCCCCGGAGCACGCGTGGGTCCCACTCACCCGAGTCGCTGCTGGTGGTGGGCGGCGTGTCGTCGCCCAGCAGGGACGCGGGGCTGGCGCCGGGCGGCGCGGCCCGAGGGGCCCTCTCGCTCAGCGGGTAGGGGAACACCACCGAGGGGTCGATGCAGTCGGCGGCGGCGGCGCCCAGGTCGTGCAGGTAGAGGCTGGCGGAGGCGGCGGGGGACGCGGCCAGCCCGGGCGGCGCGGCCGGCGGCGCGGCGGGCGGCGGTCCGGGGCGGGCGGCGGGGCCCCCCTCTCGGCGGGCTGCCTGGTAGGACGCCAGCTTCTCCGAGACCACCTTCTCCAGCTTGGCGGCGGCCGAGAAGCCGCTCCACATGCAGTCCTGGATGATGATGGACTTGACGGTCTCGTCGTCCGGGTCGCAGATGAAGCTCTGGTTGACCATGTCCCCGCCGAGGAGTTCGGTCACAATCTCCAGCTGGTCAGCGGTGGAGGGGAAGCAGGAGGCGGCGGCCAGGCTGGAGCGGCGGCTGGGGGAGAGGGGCGGCGTGGGCAGCAGCTCAAACTTCTTCCATATGTCCTCGGACGGGGCGGGGGGCTGCAGCTCGCTGCCCCGCTGCTGCGCCGCCAGGTAGAAGTTCTCTTCCTCCTCCTCGAAGTAGAAGTAGGGCTGCACAGAGTCGTAATCGTAGTCGTAGTTCTTGCTGGAGAAGCCGGCGCTGAGCGGCATCGCGGCGGCTGGTGCCTGCGGGAGGGAGGGGGAGAGGGGCACCCGGGTGAGCCGTGGGGGTCGGCTCCGCCCGGCTTCGGGGGAGCTACCGGCCCCCGGCGCGCAGCGCTCCCTCCCGGCTCCCCACACCGTGCCGGCAGGGAAATGCGCAGTCGCGGTTAGTAAAAAAAAAAAAAAAAAATTATAATAATCATAGTAATTAAAAATAATTTTAAAAACGCAAGAAAAATCACGACCCTCCTTCACCCCGTTCTAAGCGCGGCGGAACAATCGGGCAGCGCGACCTGACCCACCAAGGGGTCGGTCGGTTGTCAGCTCCCGGACCACCCTCCCCGCTCTGCCGGAGGGGCTGCGGCAGCCCGGCTCGGCCGGGCTCGGCTCAGCTCAGCTCCCTGCCGCCGCCGCTCACATGGGGCACGGAGCTCCTTCCCTCGCGGGACCGCAGCGCCATCCCTATCCCGCGTCCCGGGAAGGGGTGCCGAGCGCCCGGCGGCTTCCAGCCGGGAGCCGGGCTTTCCTCAGCTACCCACCTGGGCGTGCTGGCACTGCGCGGGGACAAGCAGCGACCTTGGCAAACTTTGCCAAATCTTGTCACATATATATACACATATATATATATACACACATACCCATATATATATGCATATAAGCAATATATGTAGCAATCATACCCTGCTCGCACATACGCGAGAAGCAAATCCTCCCCTCCCCCCAAAAAAATTAAAATCCGAGCGCAAGAAAAAGGATGGGAACGCCGGAGCCCCAGCAGAGGAGAGCGTCCGTCGGCAGGGACCGTCGGTATCCACGTCCGCGGAGCGCAGCCCCGCCAGCAGCCCGGGTGTCACCAGCCCGTGTCAATCCAAACGCCAGAACCGCGGGAAGCGAGTGATGGGAAGCGAAGAGCCCCGCAACTCACCGGCTTCTCCAACGCGCCAGCTGCGAGACGTAGCGAGGCGATTATTGCAGGCGGTTCGGAAACAACGAAGGGAAAATGGGTAGATGATAAAAAGAACAACCAGAGAAGACGGGGGAAAAAATTAAAAAAAAAAAAAATCGACAAAACGCCGGGAGAATGTAGGTCTCTTCCTCCCACCACGGTTTGATAAAGCCCACGGAGCGGCGGAGCAGCCGCCTCCCGGCGCGGTCGGTCGCTGCTCCGGGGCGGCGCGGCGCGCTAGCCGGTACAATAGAAGTTTAGTTGCTTTCCTCCTTTAAAGCGCCGGCGAGGGGCGGGGGAGCGGTGGCGGGGGCGGGGGCAGCACCGCGGGCCCCGCCGCGCTCCCGCCCGCCCCCGGCGGCCGCACGCCCGCCGCCGCGGGAGGGCGCGCTGCGCGGGGCTGCGCGGGGCCGGCCGTGCTGCGCGGGCTCGGCTACGCTGCGCGGGCTGCGCGGGTCTGCGCGGGTCTGCGCGGGCTCGGCTACGCTGCGCGGGCTGCGCGGGGCTGCGCGGGTCTGCGCGGGCTCGGCTACGCTGCGCGGGGCTGCGCGGGGCTGCGCGGGCTCGGCTACGCTGCGCGGGCTGCGCGGGGCTGCGCGGCGCTGCGCGGCTGGCCGAGCTGCTGCGCGCCCCCTCCGCACCGCGCCGCGCAGAGATCCGCGGCCGCGCTTTGCCTCCGCCGGCCAGGAGGGACAGAGGGAGCTGCACCGGGAGAGGCGATGCCGCGCTCCGCCGCCCTTTTTATTTATTTTACTATTTTTTTGTTGTTGCCTTTTACTACGAGCCGCGCACGGAGAGGTCGGAAGTAAACATAGTAAAAAAAAAAAAAAAAAAAAAAAATTACTAGCAGGGATTAAAGGCAGCTCCTCGCCGCTCCCCTCCTCCCGCTGGCGTTCTCGCAGGGGAGTGCGCGGCGGGGAAGGGGCTTCACCGCCCCTCGCTCCCCTCGGTGAGGCTCCGGCACCTTAGGGGAACTGGTCCCGCAGCGCAGAGCGGTGGCCGAGGGGCAGCGGGGGAGGCGCGGGCTCCCGGCACAAAGGAGCGTGTGTAGCTGGGGCACCCCCAGCCCGGTCGCCACTTGATTATCCCACCTCTGCCGGCGTCTGCAGAGGATTAAAGCGGGAGGGGGCGGAGGCAGAGCCCCACGGGGGTCACCTTGCAGCCACTCTCCCTTTGGCGGTCCCCGCGTGTGCCCCCGCCCCGGCTTGTGCCGCCCCCACTCTGACCACCTCCTCTCGCCCCATGGTGACCTCCCTCCTTTCGGTCATCCCCGAGGGACGCGGAGCTGCTGCGGCTGCAGCGCTCCCTCCTACTCCCGCTCCCCATCGCGGTGGGTCTGGCGGGGACCCCGTCTCCGACGAACCTTCAGCTGCCGGCGACCCTTCCGGGTGTCCCCGACCCCCTCCCGCAGCTCCCGCACCTGCTGTTCTCCCGTCCCCCGGGGCAGCCGCCAGACTCTGACGAGCTGCGCCCCGCGCATCCTGCCAGCACACCCCCACGCTGGCCTCCGCACCCGCGGGAGGTGGAGGGACACCCCGGTGCGCCCCCTGAGCGCTTCCAGGCGGCTCTCCCGTTCCTACCGCGGGCAGCCCGCTGGGATGGTCTATGCCTGTGTGTGTATTTATTCCCCGCTTCCCAGCATTTTGCTAAGCACGGGCGAGCCCGAGCGCTCGGGGTTGCGATGCGGAGCGCGGGGCGGGCGCAGGGCCCCCGGGCAGGGACCCCCGGCGCGCTGACCCCTCCGCGCCGGGCCGGGCCAGCCCCGCGCTCCCCCGGCGGCCGCGCCGCTTCCGCGGGGCCAGCGCGCCCCCTGCCGGCCGCCCGGCCTGCGGCAGCCGCGACCCCCGGGCCCCGCCGCGCCCCGGGCTGCGCCGCCGCCCTCCAAAAAACAAAACCAAACCCACACAAAGCTAAACAAACCCCCATCACGTTGCTGTTTCCCATCGTGTCTGCTGAAGAGCGTTTCGCCAAGCAGAGTGTATTGCAAGCATCACAGTCTTCACGGAGCAAAGGGTCGCGAGGAACCTGTAACCACCTTCTGTCCCGTGTCCTGTTGATTAAAAAAAGGAGTTTTACACAGAGAGGGTGACAAAACAAGAGCCGTGGCATAGGCATGGTGTAGATGCTTCACCTAGTGACATTTCTAGAATGGGATATCCATACCCTTGCTCAGAAACGGCTTAAAATATGTTGTGCTATTTTTAATATCCCACTCTGTCCATAGCAAACCTTGCTGCTGTAGATAGCATGACTAAAGGCAGGCCAAAAAGGGGCAAGATCCAAATTACTCTAGTTACAACTAGTGTAAAATGCAATATGGGCACCTGTCTATTTAGGAATAGCATCGGTTTTGCCAGATACACAATAAATGTCCTCAAAATTGTAAAAGCCATTAAAGTTTGGAGGGAGCTGGTAATAGGTGAAATATTTTGAAATTACTCCAATACAGATAGGGTTGAAAATCATGATCCTATTCATGGTTGCAGTAGAATCACAGACAGACCAATTAACTGTAATATCACAAAGGGTTATGACTTAAAGAGGAGAGGAATAAGTAACATGAGCAGATGGACTTTTAAAATACCCTGTGTTTACAAGAATGGAAAAACAGGAAGGGAAGACTGGGAGAAATGTGCTATTGAAACAATACAGTCTTCAGAGGAAACAGTCTTTAAAATATCCTACATGATTTCTCCAGGCTTGTGCAGACTGTGAATTCTCTTTTTGTTGAGGAGCCAACTCTGAGGTGCACCAGCATGGATCTTATGAGGCAGTTTTAGTGTAGATGAAAAAAAACAAGATATTTTACTCTGATTTCTTATGTTCAGCCCCAGATAAAAAAAGAACAGAGGCAAGGTGTGAAATCAGTAAGTATCAATTTCCAGTAAAAAGGCCATTTGGACAAAATAGCTGTTATACAGAAAGAATAAATTCACAAGTATAACATTAAGATAACAGCGACAGCAGAGCCAATGTGATTGTTTGGCATGGAAGGGTTTAGTGATCAATAGGAAATGGGAGGGGACTGAGCTGGCACCCCAGGTGGAATGTATGTGTGATGGCAGGGTGGGAACCTGTGAGAAGCAGAAATGAAAGCAAAACGTGAGAGAGAACTAGAGATGATGGGAAAAGCTCTTGCACCCCCCTGTCTGGAAACCCCTGAGACATCATGTGCTGTGTGCCTGTGCCACCTACTGCATGTTCTGTTCTCAGGACACCTGAGATCTGCAATTTCTTTTTCAGAGGACAATAAGCTGTCTAATAGTCATAGGGTCCCATGAACACTGTACTGGGTCCATCTCTGGGGCATCCAACATAAGAAAAAACATGGGCCTGCCAGAGCGAGTCCAGAGGAGGCCATGAAGATGATCAGAGGGCTGGAGCACCTCTGCTGTGAAGAAAGGCTGAAAGAATTTGGGTAGTTCAGCCTGGAGAAGAGAACTTACAGCACCTTCCAGTAACTAACAAGGGCCTACAAGAAAGCAGGAGAGGGACTTTTGACAAGGGGATGTAGTGATAAGATGAGGGGAAATGCCTTTAAACTGAGAGTAGGTCTAGATCAGAGATCAGGAGGAAATTCTTCACTTTGAGTGTGGTGAGACACTGCAACAGGTTGCTCAGAGAAGTTGTAGCTTCTCTGGAAGTGTTCAAGTTCAGATTGGATGGGGCTTTGAAAAACTTAGTCTCATGAAAGGTGTCCCAACCCATGGCAGGGGACTGGAACTAAATTATCATTAAGGTCCCTTCCAACCCAAACCATTCCAGATGTATATGAACTCATAGCTATCTTCAGAAATTTCTGCTGAAAGTTTCACTGGACCTCTCCACAGCTTTGCAGGTTTCTGGCCCTCCACAAGTGAGAAACAGGAAAGCACTAACTAGATACTAATTAGTCTTGGAAAGTCCTAAGTCCTTGAATGAGTGATATACCCAAACTGTCAGTGTAGTCAGAGACACTAAAATAGGCTAGCAAACTTTCACTGATAGCATCTCTGCAGAGAATCATGTCCCCACTGCTACCCCAAAAGACCCCAGTCTGAAATGCAGAAACATACTACAGCATCAAGGAGAATCAGTTTTGCCTTATTACTATGAAAGCCAGAAAATAAATGAGTTACTTTTTCATTTCTTTTAGCAGCTGTAATTTCTTTAACAATAGGAGGTGAGATATGTGTAGGCAGAAGCTGACAGTGTTTCTGCAAGCTGCACAGCACTGACTAAATTAATAACATCTTCCTACCCCCCTCCTCCAGGCTGAGAGAGACTCATATGCTGTGCTAATGAGTACTTGCTCGGTGGACTCCCCCAGCACAGGGGAGAAATGCAGACATCTGGGAGGGCCCCTGTCCTTGTCTGTTTACTGTGGTGAAAAACAGAGACTGAAATACACCTCCTGTCAAAGATGGACAGGACCCACCACTGCAGTTTCCACCCAGCCAGATCAGTTTAGCAGCTATGGTTCACGAGTCTTCAGAATGACCATAAAGTATGTAGAAGAAATCAGTAGGTTTTATGGCTGATGTGTTATTAGTAAATATGAATAAGAAAATCACAACAGTATAATAAAATAAAATATAAAATAAAAGAAATAAAATAAAATAAAAATAATAAAAATAAATAAAATAAACCAAACTATTCTAGTTTTAAACCAGAGGTAACATATATCACACATATCACATACTTAAGTCTCATCTGCTGTTGGAAGCCAAGGCTTTTTTACCCTCACCCTGTGCATGTCCATCTTCAGGCAGAGATGTCATGGTGTCAGTGAAAGTGGTTTCTAGTGCAATTTATTTATTTGACTCTCCCTCATCCTCTCAGCTATGTGCCCTAGAGTGTTTGCAGCAAACATGGCAGCTTCTTCCTCGGCGTCATGCCAGCCTGTGATCCTCACTATGGGAAAACTCAAGCTGTTTATTACCAACAGGAAAAAGGGAAATGTAGAGAAGGAAACTGATGAAAACTGAATGGGGAGAGCACTGAGTAAAGAAAGTGTTACACTGCTATTAAATTACTCTCCCCAGAACTACATTGAGTACCACGTCCCTCATGGAAATCCATGGAAGCCCCAGAAAAGTAGTTTTTGTCATAATGAGAATTGGGAAGAACTTGAAGTGCTCCTCTGGCTTGGCAAACCAAAGGAGATTCAAAATGATACTTCTTATGATCCAGAGCTAAGACTTTTATTTCTGGTGGTTTTTTTTAATTTTTTTTTAATTTTTTTTTGTTGTTGTTGTTAAAACCAAACACTTTAGATTCTAATTTTTCAATCTGGCAGTGCATGTGAAATCAGACTTTTTTATTATTTGTAATTGCTAAAGCCAAATATTTCAGATGTTGTTTTTTTAAACTGACTGCATATGAAAGCAAGTCTTCAGTGAAACAGAAGTATTAGCAATTTTTAAAGGTGGTCTGCCATAAGGCATATATGTATTGATATATATTTTTCTTGCTTTGTCCTACTGTTTGGGATCATGAAATTGAATAAGATGTCAGATTGGAACACAGTAATGTGACTAACATTTCTGAATATGGAGAATAAAAGCCTTTACACCAGATTTGGTCTTTCCATGGTGTGAAGCTTTTACCTTTTTTGCGTTGGGGTAAAATTACCACAGCTGTTAATTTAACTTTGTTTACAGACAGTTTGTCTTTGCAGTTCTTTTAAACCATCACAGTACCTTTGGCATCAAATTTTAGTTTGTTTTCAAACAGGGCAGGCCTTGATGAGTTTATTCTTAATTATGTAAAATGAAACTATTTATCTATGTATACAACTAACTTAAAAACACAACTAAACTATTTTGTTTTTTTGCTAGCTATTTTTGTTGCTTAAATAAACGTATCTAAGTCCCATGGAAACAACGCCAAAAATACAAGCAGATTGAGTTAACCTTCCTACACGAATTAACACCTTTTGACATGGATAACTGGAAGGCACATAGCTAACATCAGTAGTTTTGCCATTCCTTGATAGAAGAGAATTTTGTTCATCTGTGGATTAAGGATGAATTACAGGAAATCTGCACTGATTTAAGTGTGTGATAAATGAGATTATTTTCAAGGTCCCTGTGAAAGATAAACAGTTATTTCTGAAAGGCTGGGTAATTTAAATTTCTCTTCAAAAAGAAAAAGCAGAGCTGTTTCAGAACAATCAGTCCCAAAGGCCAGTCACACATCCCTGGCCTCTGCATTCTCTGAATTGTATGCTGCAGTTATCAGATTGTCAAGATATCCTAGCTCTGCTTGATTAAGTCCTCTTTAAAGTATTAAGGTCATTTGCACCTACTTAATGATCCTTTTAGGTACCAACGCTGTCAAGCGCTGATCTTTGGAGCTGTAATGGGATCAGAGGCTCTTCCACGGCTCCAGCCCTTCAGTGTCGGTGCTCCCCAGTACGGGACTATCACCTGGGATGGGTTTTCCTGCCTCCCCACGCGTGGCAGCCGCCTCCACATTGCACCTGCAGAGTCCCCCTCACCTTGGCCCGACACCGAGGGGGTTTGTAACATCGCAGCTGGAAAGCGAGATTTAAAGTTATTGTGCCGGGTTCTTATTAATGCTCAAGGGAGATAAACAAACCCTCCTGTAGCAGAGGAGCAAAAGAGCTCAATGTCATTCTTGCCACAAATCCTGTGGGGGCACAGCTCCAGAAACATCTGAGTGCATCAGATATTATCTGGGGGAAGGAATGTGTCAGCCGACAGCAAGGCTGGAAACTATTGAAACAACTGTCAGCCGGGCCATTCTTAGAGCTGTCTCTTGTCTCTTTGAGAATTCATGTCCAACAATCCTGTCCCATCTCCAACCAGGTGAGAGCAAAGGATCCTTCCAGGAATTATGTAGCTCATTGCTTTTGAGGTATCTGATTGCTATCAACAGGTTCAGCCACAGGAGCACATTCCGAGAAAGAAAGTGGCCCTACTGAAGGAGAATGTCTGGAAAAGTAGGAATTGTGTGGCCTTTAGAAAACACTGGAGATTGAAGGTGTTACTGGTCTTGTTACAGCTCATAGGTGGCTGGATCTGAGTTTGTGGGTAGGTGGAAAAAGGTGTATGCAATCTACTTATCTGAGCCAATGCAAAGTCCATGCTTTCTTCAAAGTTCAAGCTTCTGGTGAAGATCATCAGAACTCCCTTTTCTGGCTCTGTGTTGAGCAAGCTCAGAAATGCTCACAGGTTTTGTTTGTCTTGTCCCCTGTTGTTTGTCAGCAGGTGAAATGATGATTTTCCCATCGTCATTAAACTTGGAGGTCCTGTTAGATTATGTCTTTATGGGAAGGAGGAAGATGAGCTTGTGGCAGTGAGTTTGTAAGTATTTCAAGAAACATTCCTGACTTCTGGCCTCTAAGGGTTTCTGTTTATCCAGTTATGTTTTCTTTGGACCAGTTTATGGAAGAGAACAGTCACATTTAAAAATTATACTGGTGAATGATAACGTTTGGGCTCTGCAATCAAGGGCAAGTCCTTTTCAGTGCTATCCCAATGAAGTTTACTTTCCAGCCACACTCATCCGAAATGATGCTGATTCCAGCACTGAGCCCTTTCTGAATCGGGGCATTCACCAATTGCTCCAGTCAGTGTGATGCCCGACATCCTTCTCAGGAGTAGCACTCTGCAGCTTTCAGAGTAGCTGCTCATCACCAAACTGAGTCCTTAAAAGGCATCAGACAGTTTCTCACTCTTCACACCTAAAACCTTTCCATGCATTCAGTTGCAGTCTTCTAATAATGTTACCTGGCTGATAACCCTAACTTCTCTCCAGCTTTGTTATGCAGAGCAGTTAATTCTGAATTCATTTGGACCTGTGTAGCAAAAGTGTTACCTTGGCTGGATCAGGGCTTGCACTTCCCAGGTTTCTGGGTCCTAGTTGTCTCAGGTCAGGCACCTTCATATAAGGGACAGCATTGAGAAATATGGGTTAAGCCGTCACTCATGGTCATCTCAGCAGGCTTTGGACGTGCACTGTTACAGCTGTGTGTTCCTCTAAACTCTTTGTATGACTGTTTTAGCATCACTTTTGTTACTTTTGGTGTAGTTTAGTTCAGCTTTCCAGCAATCAGAGTAAATTCAGAACTGTTTAACTACACTCAGGCTAGACATCTTTGGGAGATGAAGCTTTCTTATCTGGTGGTGGCTGCTGCTGCATTTTGAAATGACCATAAGAGAGGCAAATACATCCATGAACATTTGTTGCCAGTATGGATTTAAAAGCGAAACACAGTCAGAAAGGCCACCGAAAAACTACTTCACTTGGCTGATAACTCAATTTGTTGATAAGAAAGAGGGAGTGTTTTGTCTCTCTGTATCAGATAAGTGACTTATCACTCCCTGCACTGCTGATGATGAACATGTTCATCTGGCAGATAGTGGCAATAAAGCTGCATCTCCCCTTTGCACTGCAAGACATATGCTGCACCAAATGAAATTAAGGGAAATAGATTTAAATAACTTCTTGGTAAATGCTTTTAAAATCAATTTATAATTAACCTGTGGAACCTCCTGCTGCATTTTGTTAGAAAAGGAAATGTCATGCATGAAAATGGATGTTTCATGTAAGCAATAATATGAGGAGATAAAAGGTGTAAGAAGAAAGGAGAAAGGACATCACTGCTCTGGGCTAGGATTGGCCAATTTAAGAGGTGGTCTGTAATTGAAAGTGAGGTGCTCTTTTCTTCCTACAGTATACAAATATAGGTTGTTGTTAGGCATAGGTGTATTTCTGATCTGGTTGGCATGTTTTTTCATATTGTGAATATGAAAAAATACAATACAGCATTGGGGCACACCAGGAGAGCAGGATGTCTGGGATGGAGAGATCTCCTGTTACAGCTGCTTTCTGAGGTGTTTAAAGTACAAACTGAGCCTAAAAGCACATCTGCTTTTATCTGTGTTTTGTTGCCCAGGCTGGGGAGGCCTCAGGAAGATGTCAGGGTGCATTCCAGCACAATGGGTCTGGCTGCAGAGCCAGGCTGTCCTACAGGATCCCAGGGTGAGTGCAGAACAACGATTTCCACTTGATTTCCACTGCTGAGGGAGCTGAGGCCAAAGGAAGCCTCTGTCTGTTGGTGCTCAGCAATGCAAATCTGTGCAGTGGGTTGTGCCTACACATCTGCATTGATCCACTCCTCAAGATGAAGTCTAAGCTTCAGGACACTTGTGTGCTAGTCCAAGCTTTCACCCTGTAGGAGGAATGCTGTTTCACTGGGCTTGTTTCTTGCTTGCTTTGGTTAAGTTCATGCATGGCAGAAACTGGGCAAAATCTCCAAAAACTGCTGTGCACTGTGCATTGATGGGCAATTCCAGGGGACTGCTGAGACCCAGCACATCAAACCCAGCTACCAGAGACTTGGAGCCACAACTCCTAGTGTGAAAACCCCAAAAACTAATTCAGCCTTGCTACTAATTGTTTCCTCTGATGGTTATTTTTGTTTTATTTCCTGACTTCATAGATTCCTGGTGTTGCCCAAGTCCAGTCCTTCCTGACAGAGTCAGAATGTCCTACTGACAAACTCTGTCCCTTTCCCAAGTGGGAGCAGAGGGTTGCAATTATGACTGCAATGGCAAGAAAAGCTTTGATCAGAAATGGGCCTGACAAGGAGTGTGCTGAGGGATTAATGTGGAACTGACTTCATCAGCAGCTGAGAGTTCTGTGGAGGAGTAATTTAGGTGCTTCTTACAGCCTCAACAATGCAAAGCAGCCGTCATCAACGAGGTGTTCCCCAGAGGATGCTAATCATGATCAGCAGTTAAGAGTGTCTCTCTTCTTTCTACTTATCACTTAGTCAGGGATGCCAGAGGTATTTCTTAGAAGATAAGAACATTATTTACACCCAGTCTTAGAAAGGAAAGAAGAGGTTGTCAGTGAGATACAACCATTATTGTTCCTGTTTGCATGGCAAAGGCACTTCATGCTCAGACCCCATTCCAAGGCCGAGGATGTTGTAGTGACTGCACTGCCTCCCTCAGCTCTGAAAGGGCTGGAAGAGATGTGCAGCAGAGGTGGGGGAGGGAGGGCCAGAAGGCCGAAGTAAATACAGCTACATACATCAAAGGAATCTGGGAAGTCCCAGATTCTCTCACCTATCCTGGCCTGTGTGCTCGGGGAGCAGGGAACTTCCCTTTTCACTTCTATTGGGACTTTCCTGCAGATCCAAACCATGTTATCCAATGGATGTAGGGTAACCCTCCTGTACCAATATAGTTCCAGTCCAGTTCTAGAGTAGATGTATCCTCCTGTTAGAGTCATGGGAAAGGGCACTGAGAGATGCATCTCACTTTTGGTGAGAAGAGAGATAAAAAATTACAATATGTTCTTTAGGACTATGTAGTGCTGCTCCTTATTAAGGACTGGACTTTTTTTTTCTTGTTTTCTTCTTTTTTTATTCTTTGTGGATAATTAAAATTGTATGAGTTAGAGGTGAGACTACTGTGTGCTTCAGAACACCAAGTTCTGTCTCTACATGTGATGAGAAGGCTGGATAGGTACATATGCCAGCCCCCACAAACAATGTGCTAATATCTACAGCTACAACATTGTTAGTGCTCTGATATTTAGCCAAAAGGTATCTCTGCCTTCAGCTCATTTTCTTTTCAGCTTCCCTTGTTATTCTCTCTGCGAAACAGAGAGAAAATTATATTATGTCTATGAAGCCAAAGGCTGTGTGTGTGCTTGCTGTGGAATTTAGTCATGATATTGCTAATTGGAAGGTTCAAGGTCATTCTTATATTCTTACATTTACATGCTCGATCATTTTCTCCTGCATTATCTGCAGTTAATGTGAGAGTGGTTATACTCCCTCTCTCAGAGTTTCAGAAGCTGCTGTCTGCTAAACACTGAGTACATGGGGTTCTTGAGGAGTCCCGAAATGGAAAATGTCCTGGATTATTTTGTGTGATGAAGATTCCCAGCTACCCTTAGCTTTTCTGTACATGGAAAATAGAAGAAGCCATTTGTAGGTCACTCAGTTAAAATGATGCTGCCTATGGACTGCAGGTGTTTTACATATCTGTAATATTATGATTAATACAGATACCAAGCAACTTTAAACCAGAAAACCTCAGTACCTGGGATTCCATGGCAGCTCAGACCTTAGACAAAATTCACTTACCTCACTTTGTCCATAGAGATTTTGCAGCCTCTTCTGAAATCATCAGTTGGTGGGGAAGGGTCTGTATCACAATCTGGGTGGCTCTGAATGTCTCAGTGCATCACTGCATTACTGTGTGCTGTGCAGACCTGCTCTTACTGCCACATGGATTGGTGCACCATCAAAGAGGAGCAGGGTACTGGTGGCCACACAAAGACCCTGGGAGAGGGCAGTGATGAGGGCACATTTCTCAGTGTCCCTTCCAGCTGCTTTGGGAAGCTCAGGACCCTTTCAGACCTGCATATCTGCAGACATTAGTGAACAAAGTTGTGTCCCAAGCATAGCAGCATGCAGGAGAAGCATGCACAGAGGAAGTTCAGAGCTCATTTTGCCTCCTAACAGCTTGCTGGTGAGGTGAGCCACTTGAGCAAGAGTAGAAGAGACCCTCTTTTCTCCTCTGCCACGTCTCTTTGACCTTGCAGCTATTTCAGAGCCTGTGATATCAGAGTAACTACCTTGCTGCGAACTTAGACTTATCTATCTGACATATACATGAAACTCAGTAATAACTAGCTCATATATTCATTCCTAAGTGGCTACAGAGAGATTTGATGTTGCTTAACTCATCCACTATCACTGATCACTTTTTGTTACATCCTTGCCTGAAGGCAATGACTTTGGTCAAGCTAGAAATGCTGGTAGTTTCTGAACAGCTTCAGTTATTGGACCAAATAAGTGTTTGGTGACCTAGAGTTGTGAAAGCAGGGGAAAAAATCCCCTGTGACTGTATATTCAAGCAGAACAGGGAATTCTGTGATGGGGAGTCACTTCTATGCTCTTGCTTTCAGCTGCTACATCAGGAAGGGGTGACTCCACCAGGTTTTCATGCTAGCTCAACTCTTCTGAACAAGAGGCAAGCCCAGATGCAAACTTTGTGGCTTAGCCCCATGTTATATACATTTCCAAACACTAATTAAGAGTGGTGAATGAAGAGAGAAATGCAGGTTAATGTAGCATGCTGGCAGTTTTGAGACTGCCTGCCAAATGAAAACTTTGGAGGTGATGCATAAATAGAGACCAGGAGCCTGCACATGAGTGAGCTGGAGGGTTTGGGCTGGTGTAAATGTTGCTTCCTCTGGAAGGAAGATGAAAAGAGGTTGTAGAGTGCCAGCATCCAAAAGGAGAGTGGAGAGGGAAAAATTTGGGACATGGGAATAGATATTCTTCCTGAGGATGAATGTTGGAGACCCTCTTTGCCTTAGGCAGAGGCTACTGGAAATAAGGTGGAACTGCAGGTAGCTGGAAACTCAGAGACGTGCTTGGAGGTCCTTGCAAGCTCTGCAAGAACAGTGATGTCATTGTGGGTTCCACTTTTGGTGGGGAGTTAGAGTGGCTCTTAAATTCCCAGTCTCTGTGCTGGAGTTCCTCTCCCTGAGCAACCCCCTTTGTCGAGCAAGCCCTGTAGACAAGGCTGCATTCCATTTTCACCTACCAGCTCCTGAGGTAGGGGCTAAATAGGTGGTGGCAGGAGAGTTTTCACTCATTAATGAGCCACTGTGTGATTCCTGCAGGTGGGAGGATGCAGGACTGACCTTGGCAAATAGGTGAGGGGTTTTTGCTGAGCAGTGAGTCAAGAGCTCTGAGCTAAAAGGCAACAGTTTTCCTCTTCAGCAGGTCTGTGCTGTCATTACTGAGAAATCATAACCAGCTTCATGGCATCCAAATGTACTGCTGGACAATTACTCTCCATGAGATCTCCTCTCTCCTCCATTCCTTTTTCTACTGTGTGGGAGCCCCAGGCTTGCTCTGGGGTCCCATGTGGTGGTGAAGTTTCTCCTCCAACCCGTGCTTCCAAAGAAAAACTGCGCAGGCTCTTGCTGTTCAGTCTCAAGGCAGTTTATTGTGACTTATCTAAAGGATTGTCTTCTCAGGCTGCAGCTGCTTGTCAGCGGCCCGGGCAGAGGCACACACACACCCTGACATCCTCTCTGTCTGCTGTCTTCTTCTTCTCTCCCCCAGCCCAGGGCTGCTGCTATCTTTTATATGATATATTACTTATTACATGTTTATAGTTTTCCCCCAATACCTACTACCTGTATTACAAAGTGCTTTTCTTCTCTAAACCAATCTGTGAGTGCCAACATCACCAAGAACATGGAGGTAAGGAAGAAGAAGGAGGAAGAACAGGATCAGCCCACTTTCCTCCATCTTAGAACTTCTGGCCCCCATGTACAAAGTAAAAACCCCCCTGTACAAGTGTTAAAACCCCCCTGTACAATACTAAAAATATTTCCCCTCTGTTTTGTAACTACTTTTACTATACTATCCAACCTTTTGTGACTGCTTGTTCTACCTCCAAAGTTGGTAACTCATTCCATGGCTCAAACTCAAAATCACAGCTGTTTCCAGCTGCCTGTCAGGGTCTAAAATGCTTCTGACCAAGGCCTGGAACCTCTAAAAATGTCTGAGAGACATTTTGAGTTCCAACACTGCTGGATGCAATGCTCCTTGTTTTTTGGGTGAATTGAATGGAAGGTTGAAGGACAGCAAAGCAGTGCAAAGGGAGAAGGAGAGAACATGAGGGAACATTACTATAAAAGCAGGAAGGAAAGCAGATCAACTTCACTGTAAAATATTTACAGTAAAGATGTTGACTTGGAATTTTCTCTCGAATTCCTCCCTCAAACCAAGCTTTTGAAGGGTTTGCTGAAGCTTTCAAACCTTAAGGGTAAGGTCTGTCATGTTCAGTTTCTACTCCTTGTTTTCAGCAAATCTGGTGCAATTTTCAGATTGTTGCAACTCTTCCTGGACCATATGCAAAGGTGTCAATGTGTCACCAAGTACCTGCGTGTCTTCTTGCTGTCCATGCTCCCACAGCATTCATATCTGGAGAAGGGATTGTATAGGTTGCAAATGGTCCAAATAGATTTTTTTTATCTCTTACCATGAGGTTCATTTGAGGATTTTTTCCATCTGTCCTACTTTTAAGAGTTGAATTATAGGAAAGTTCACATCCTGAATTAATCTAGTAGTCCCCAAACTTCTGTATTGTTTTTCCACACAGGTACTCCCATCTTGGCATTGGAGAGTGCAGGCTGAAATGTCTTAGTGCTCAGTTACTTCTATTTTTTGCCTCCCTTTATGGTTTCTCATAGAATTATACAACGGTTTGACTAGGAAGGGACCTTAAAGATTGTCTCATTCCAATCCCCCTGCCATGGGCAGGGGTGCCATCCACTAGATCAGGTTGCTCAGGGCCCCAATGAGGCATCAACAACTTCTTTGGATAACCTGTTCCACTGTCTCACCACCCTCACCTCTGCCTCCAGGGTAACAATGTCAGATGAAGCTAGTTACCAGGCAATATGGTAGTTAGTACCAACATCACTTTAAATTAGTTCTCAGGTCAGCATGTTCCCATATACTTTTTTTTTTATATTCCCTACTATCTCTTCTCCCCTCCTCCCAAGCGACATGGATCCTGAAGTCTCTTCTAAGCATTTATGGTATCATAAATGCATGTAATCATGAATATGAACAAAGGTAATGTTCTGCTTGGAGTATGTAGAGATGATGTGCTGAATGTTCACTTGCCTGATCAGATCAAGAACAAAGGAAGCAAGGGAGCAATCTGAGTTCAGGAGGAGATGAAGCACCACTGAGTTTAGAAATAGTTCAAGCTCATCTTGGAGTGCAAAGACCTAACCTGGTGTTGCATCTGCAGGCAGATGAGGAAATCTAGGATTTGCATTGGTTCAAATTTGCTTCAAGTGGAAGCAGGAACTGAAGCTACAGAAAAGTTTTTTTGACTGATTCCAGCCAAGAAAACAGGCAAGGTCAGCAAAGTCTTGCTCTTAGTTCTGAGCTGAGGAGAGCCCATCTGTCCATTTGCCTGGGGCTCTGCAGGCAGCCATCTGCCTTGATAACCGAGCTGTGAAAAGCACAATCTGAAGGATGGAAGCAGAAGCCAAGGAGGAGCTGGACCTGCCTGTCACACCCACAGTGCTCTGTACAGGATGGCTGTCAGCAGTGAGCTGGCCGTGGCTGCCATCTGAGTGCCACCAGAGCACAGCCACCCATCTGAGTGCCACCAGAGCACAGCCACCCCAGCAGTGCTATCGGACCTCGTGGCACTGCTTCAGCCATCACAGACGACTTGACTTGGGTTGTGTTTGTGTCTGGACTCTGTGGCAAACAGGCATTGAGCAAACAGGGGCAACAGCACCATTTCTGGTTAGCTTTAGAGGTGGGGAAAGTGCATCTTCTCAGCAGAGAACCTGTGCTGTGCTTGGCTTGCTAAGCAGAAGTGTGCTTATGACAACACATGTCACTCATCTGTGACAATGGCACAGGGAGCCCTGTTTAGATTTCCCAGCAGATGTGACTAACAGATGTGTTATAAATGTGACATCTCATGGGGATATGGAACACTCAGACCTGGTGAACTGTGGGGACACATAGGACTTTTACCTGATTACATTTTCTGTACTTGAGTGTAAATCTCAATAATTCCTCAAAAATGGCTCAGTATAGTCATTAAACCCTGTTCATAAACTGACCAATCTTGAGGGGATGTTGTTAAAGGAAAAGCTTGCCTGTACTGATGCTTTTAACAGAGAATACTCATTACTTAGTAAAGACCTGAGATGTAATGAGCTGGTTTACAATTCAGTCGTGTTTGTATTCAAGTAATATTTACAGTTTCCATGTGAAGAGCAGATAAGAATATTCTAATCTAGAGTAAATCTTTAGGAAGTCCACTGCTATTAATAGCTTACTCTAATTTTGCATGAAATCAGGATATAAACTAATGGAAGATATGGGAATTAGGTTTCTTTATACAGTGCATTATACAATTACTGTTAATACCAATGTTTTAGATGGTGTAGTACAACTATAATTTATCTTAAGAATCTCACCTTTTTTTCCCCATAGAAATGGGGATATTTGGGCTGAATTTAAATCCCTTCTCAAATGTCATACACAAAACCAAGACAAATAGGAAGTTATGCCTATAAAATTATATCCATTTGAACTTCTGCATTAAGTTACAGGCAAAATGCTTTCCCAAGTAGGTCACTTAATTTTAGAACAATTAGTAACAGCTATATCACTATTTTTTTTTTTTTTTGGGTATTCACTGAGGCTCTGTAACACATCAAGTGCCCAAAAAAAAAAAGTTTTTTTAGTTGTGAAAAATGAAAGCATATAAATCCTTGTCTCTCGCATCCCAGCTGGGCGGTCTAAGAAAGTTATGCACTCTGCCCAAAATTATGTTTTTATATTTATAAATAATTATTCTAGTTCTTCTCAAAAGGGGATGATGAGTACGTGGTTTGTGAGGGGCTAGATTTGCACCATGCTGGATTTTTAAAGAACATTCTTCCTAGGGCTGCAGGACCCACTGAACATCTGGAGGTCGTGTTCACACCTGAGTGCCTAACCTGTGCTGCTCTGCTCCTGGAGCAGCAGCTTCATCCCTGGGGAAAACACAGTTCTGTGTGAACCTGAACTGCCTGAGCTCATCACAGCAATCCCTCAGTCGCCTGGTAGTGCCCGGGAGTGGCGTCATCGGCACAGACACGGAGGATGCTCTCTCAGCAAATTCCTCCCAGTCCCTGCTGAGGACTTCTGCCAGCACACCAACATCTGCTGGGGCCTGAGGAAGGGGCATTCTCACTGTCACAGCTTTTCTGGCAGAAAATATTTGCAATGATTTAAAGAAAAACAGAATTGCACTTTTAGTAGCATAACTTGTCCCACGGGGAGTGGTTTTCCTGCAGTAATGCATTAGTTCCAAGAGTGCTTTATTTACTGCTGAAGACTACTGATATTCCTGCAGGCTGGAGCACCACACAGACAGTCCCTGTGCAGGTCCTATCCTCTCACAAAATAAGATATTTGTGATACCACTTACTCTTACCATTCCTGAATGACATAAACCACCTCAGCAGAATTCTGTAGAGCTTTCTCTGTGCTGAGGCTATGTGCCAGCAGATCTATCTCAGTCCTGGCTCACGCCTCACCACACCTCCCTGCAGCAGAGTGTGGCTGAGCAGGTTTGCTGTGCAGGTTTCTAACATACTGCTGTGTCACCAGTAAATGCCTGGATAATTTTTAACCTCACATGGGATTGGTTTATCAGCTGCAGGTGTCCAAAATAATTATACACACTGCTCTCTATGAAAACTGGGTCAACAGGATAGTGCTTCTTTTTATGTTCTGTCAGGCCTTTCCAATTTACACCTAGGGTCAGACTTCAGGGAGAAAGACATTTGAGCTAATGCAAGCAGCCATCACATCTATTGATGCTGTCACCTTTCTAAGGCATTTTCTTCCCCCTAATTTTGCATCACAATATTGGCTATGATACAATCATTGCTCTTGACAAAACAAGAAAGGAGAGTCCAGGGGAAAAATATTGATATTTATTTAAAATGAGGTATGATAGATAAATGCACACACTCATTACGTCAGGGCGTGAAGAAGCATGGACTTCCAGCACCACAACTTTCCAGGCAGACATCCTAAAGGCCAATGTGGTTATGCTGGCAGAACTGCATGTTTGGGAGTGCATCTTCCATTGCCCATGGGATGTGGTTTTCCCAGTCCAGAGTGCACTATGTGTGTTTGCACCTAGGAAAGCTGTAAGGTGACCAAGTTCTTCAGCTGGTGGGGTTGTGATCATTTCCATTGAGGGGTGGTGGTTGTTGTTAACACAAATTTTGGGGTACCAAAGCCTGAGAAACACAGTGATAGCCCAATGATTAGCCAAACCTTGGTATCAGTGACTTTGGAAGAAGAGTAGGGAAGGGTCAGGAATAGCATACCCCTAGAGTGTGTTTCTGTGTGATCTCTACCAATACGTGGTTCGCTTCTGCTGATGCGTTTTCCTTCCCCATTGAGTGCAATGCTGGGTTCTGATAAGGATCTTGCACCTTTTGGATTCCAGCTAATTTCTTCACCTGACTGGCCGTGCCTGTGCTGGCACATGAAGCAGGCCAGAACCTGCTCTAGCCCAGAGGGTGAGAGGCATGGCATGGCTTGTACTTAGGCAGTTAAGCCTTCCTTCTTCACAGAGCAGGGCACTCTTCCCTACAAGACCAGCTGGCAGCTCTCTTCATGGCTCTGCTTCTTTTCTGCTGTTCTGGTGTTGACCAGTGGTAAGAACGAGATCTGCAGGTGGTTTTACTTTTACATATCCATGTGTCAAACTGCAAGTACCTCTGGTGTGCTAGGAGCTCTTGTGTGTTGGCAGATGTAACTTCTCTGGACCATTAATTTTTTTACACCCTGGCATCTTGTCACTCCCTGTTTGCATAGTCTCTGAAGGAAGCAGATGCAATCTCTCCCATCTCTCCCTGTGTGACGTCTTTCTGTGCTGCTCATCACTCTCATCAGCTGTTCCTGAGCTGCATCTAACCCACAGTTGGAAATTCAAAGCCAGGCCCCTCCCCAGCTGCTGCTTTGATGTCCCTTTCTCCCCCTCCACATCACCTACATTGCTCCCTTTGAACACCGACATCATGATAAGGTTTATGAAATTACTTCCCGTTAGGATGAGGGCACCCAAACCCTGCATGCCTCAGGACTATCTGCTGCTTCTGACATGGGCATGGGTAAGTATCTTCTTCATTGTGGAGTTGCCATGGTTTGTGAATCAGAGCCTTGTAATACATGCATAAACACTAATTAAACCCAATTTAAAAGTGTCTGATATTTATCGGGCTTCATTTAGTTAGGGATCAAAATTAAATTATTGATTAGTTACTGAGTAAAGCTACATCAGTGTCATCCTCTAAAGTAAACAGAAGAACATCTACCTGAAGGGACCAATTCAATTCTCAGTCAACTTCAGAAAACATTTGATTTGGTGCCACTTAGGAATATCATAAGACTGAAAGCCAAATGCATTTAAATTACATCCCAATTGTAATTTTGGGCTTTGGATTCACTGCATAATTTGCTTCTCCTGAAAGTTAGATCTTAGAGGATGTCTGGATCTAGAGCGGTTATTTTTTTTTGGTTGGTTTTTTTTTGTTTTTTTTTTTTTTGTTGTTGTTGTTGGTGGTGGTGGTGGTTTTTTTGGGGTTTTTGTTTTGTCATTTAGGGTTTAGGAAACAAGAGGCAGCAAAGCCTGCTTGCTCAGTAGCTTGCAGAAAGTTTTCCAAATCTGGCCAGATTATGGGGAGAGGATCAGTGATATCACTGGCAGAATACATTATAACAGTTGCTGTAAAAGACCTTCAAAAGAACACAATACAATAGAAATACTGGAGAAGAGTAAGAATTTCAGACAAGGGTCTGGGATCTGGTCTTGAAAGATACCCAGTGTTAGCAACTTCACTAGAAGGCTACAGCAGACCATTAAGAGACAATAAATCTCTGTGCAAATGTTGTCGTAATCCAAATAGGTTTACGGATATTTTATACCACAAAGAATAGGACAGATACCAAGAATTTTCTGGAGAGGAAGAAAAACTAATATTACCATTTCTTTCTTGAATACTCCATCTTGCTCTTCAGCACTATTTTTATTTTAAATGAGAAAATATAAACTGCAGATTTGCTACTGCTACTAATTTTAAAATTAATAGCTCCTTTTAATTTTTTTTCCCCAAGAACTTTTAACTTGTTAGTAGTTGGTGAGATATGTGGACCTTGGAACCAGCTGGAGTCTCACTATTTATGTTACAGTAGAGCCTAGAGATTATAATCAGTCTTCCAGGTGCTACACAGAGGCAGCCTGCTCTAAAGAGCATCAAAATAGGTAAGGGGTAGAGGGGGGACAACAAAAACATAGAGACAACAGTGTGAGCTCAGGCTGTCAAGCTGGGACTTTTCTCCTTCATCCTCCCTCACCCTGTGCTCCGGGAGGGGTTTTCCATTGTTTTCCTGAGTGTTGTATTTCAGCAGTTCTAGCTGTTTTCTAACTCTTGTCACTGACATGGCCAAAAGTCAGCCTATTGCATTGTTTTTTTTTCCTTGGAGAAGGGCATATATGTGTTTCCCCCCTTGGAGATACCAACCCCATTACATAGAAATGCTGCCAGAATTTTCACTCTAATGGTACAAAGGATGCCACTACAAAAACCTTGCTGCTATTTTTATCCCTCATCCAGCTGCCCTCCATAGCTTTCTGTTTGTGTTTTCCTCTTTTAGTAAACAGCCTTATCATCAAGCAGAGGGCAGGGGCTAGAGCTGGGGAAAAGCATTTACAGAGAGCTGACTGCAAAGCAGAGGTGAGTTGGCAGTGGGGGTGGTGACAAGGAATTCTTCCTCCAGAGCCAGCTTTGACCATCAACTCTAGTTCCACTTAGTAACCTAAGTTGCCTCAATTTTGTCCAGACTCTCCACTTCACTCATATAAAGAGCGATAAAGGACGACAAGGGTAAAATAATCTCTAAATAAAAGATGAGGTAATTTTGAAGGCACATTAGACCTTTATTATGTATTATGGTTTTTATATAAGCCCACTGAGTGCTGGAGCATCTCCAGTATGGAGCTGTCACCTGGTATTTTCCACTTCATGGCAGTTTGCAGAACATATGACTGTTGCTGGTGCAAATTACTCAGAATTCCTCACTAGCTTTCTGGAGTAGGGAGTTGCACTGATGGAGATAGTTTTGTTGTTGTTGTTGTCTCCTGTTTTCCTCTAACTTAGCCATAGTTTTCAAAGGCAATAGAAAGGAACCATCTGTATATAAATCAAAGCTCTCACTGAGCTCAAAGAAGGTGTTTCCCAAGCAATCTGCTGAAGTGAATGTATAGGATTGATGTGGGTGAAATTCTGGCAGAAATTCAGCAGTTTATGTCATACTGCCTGGATGATCCCAAACATCAGACCTTAAAATCTGTGAGCCATACATAGCGGGATTAGTGCTGGTATGGATGATGTAGCAATGCCACAAACAAACAACTACTGGTCTGATATATTACAAAACTTAGAGTTTTAGAAAATTACACTCTGCCTGAAAAAGAAGAATTCTTGCAGGGATTACTGACTAGGAAATTTTTAATTTTCCTCTTCTGTCTTCATTTTCAGTCTTCTTTGGTGTATGAGCTGATGTGCTGTTGGCAAAGAAGGCCAGGCAAGGAACAGAGAGGCCAAAAGCAGTAGGAGCTGTTAGCCATGATATGAACTACTCTGTAGACCAAGCTCCATCTCTGCTTCTCTTCCCTGAAGGGCAAAGGGGAGAGGAGATCAGCTGTGTCACCTCTGATGGAGATCAGCTTGCTGTAAGGCAATTGCTGGAAGGTCTAAAACCTACTTGGCTACATTCAGACTTGTCAAGTCTCACGAATTATCTGGGAGAATCACTTGCTCACCTCATGTCTCATCTCAGACACTGGCAGCAGGGTGGCCTAACCTCATTCTTGCAGTGGGACCTAGAGGGCCAGTGTAGTTTACTGGGGAAAGCTACCAGGATTAGGGGATGCATTGCATGGAAACCAGATTACGTGCACTCAAGGGTAACTTCACATCCATAGGAGACTTGATGGAAGAATGTCTTCTGATGCTACTAATCAAATTATCTGACTTCTGAAATCTCATAGAGGAATCAGAAATCCAGAGGTCCTCCAACATTCCAACATTCTCCTCACCTTTTATTTTTCTTTTTTTTTTCTTTTTTTTTTTTTTTTTATTAAGCAGGGTGTGCTGTAGGAAGGAATAAATATTTCTGATCTTCTTGCACCATGACTGTCATTTGTTATGGTATGTTCAGAGACACATGGACTCCAGGTTAAGAAAGAGGCAGTGATTAGCAAATTTCACTCCCCTTTACCCTCTGGCTCACTTAGACAGTAGAACTTCTCCCCAGAAATGGGATTAAGTCATAGGTTTGATAAAGAGATCTAATCTTGTAGAGGATCTAAGTGATTCCTCCTCTCACTTGGCAAACTGTCCCAGTGTTTAATCATTCTTACCCCCAGGAAATGGCATCATGTTTCAAGGTCAAGTTTATCATTTCCACTCCAGCTACTGAAACCTTACTTGACTTTCTAGGAGGAGGCTTCCCTGGGAGCTGGGTTAGCTCTCTATACTGAGATGCCCAACACTTCAGCACAGTGAAGTCACCTCTGCATTGGCCTAATGTGCTCCCAAACTGCAGGAAGGCAACAGCTGAGAGGAGGCTGGGGACACACCAGCTAGGAGGGAGAGAAGAGAGTCAGTAGTCATGCTTACAGGGAGCTGGACAGGAGGGTTTACCTCCCCAGTTAGCTCAGTGTGTTCTGGTGTATCAGTCATCATTGCTCATGGGTCTCCAAAGGGGCTGCATTCACATCAGAGTGCAACCAAGAGGGTAGAAGCTCCTCTGGTTCCATGATGTGACACTGACCCCATTGCTGCACAACCCCTGCCTTGTTCCTTTGGGGTTGATTGGTGGCCAGGTTCGCCCAAGGAGCTTTTGCTGTGCACCAAACTCCTGCAGGGCTCTGGGATCTCAGGCAATGCTGCAAAATTGACCCAAACTGTTGTAAGCTTGTCCTGATCCCCTCACAGAAGTGCTTTGTTTATTCTGCTTGGTGACCTGGAAGAAATGCTTCTGGCAGAAGCTCCTTTTAGATGGACTGGTTTTGGCCCATAAAATGCGCATCTACAGGAAGAGGTTTTCAATTTCCTGCTGTAGCCCTGTAGTCAAAACCTCAGACCTTTTCTACTATGTCCCTGGTCCTGGGAAAAGAGTCAAACCTGCTGCCTGTTGTTGTCTGAACAAATCCCTTATTATTCCAGCCAGAGTCATCCAGGTCTCCTGGCCTGCCTTGACCCTGTGCTCCTCAAACCATTATTGAACAGTGACAAGGGAAGATTCAGGCCAGCTGTCTGACAGTGGCCAAAGCAAACGAGGAGGAGGCAACATGTGCTGGGGCCTCTGAGCCAAAACCTCTGTGTGCAGCCTGCAGGGAGCCAGGGCTCAGGGTGCACGGCTCCAGCCTTCTCCTAGCGGACCTGGAGCCAGCAGCCAGCTTCTGGCTGGAATCCAGCCACAAGGGGGAACTCAGAGGAGGTAAGTCCCTGGAGTCTTCTGCTGAGTAGTTTATTGATGTCTTGGTTAACCACCTGTGGTATGAGCCAAGCATGTCTGTGAAACTTACTGCTCCAGAGCTGCCAGCGTAGGTACCTTCTGTCACTAGAGGAGGGAAAGATGGATGGGGGAGAAAGGAAGAGCGTATGTTCCTGCTTGTAGTCCTGCTAGTTAGCATGAGGGAGTGGGAGGAATGTGTGTGGTGGAGTGAAGGCATTTTTCACTGTACATTCCTTATTGCCATGAAATGAATGTTTTTTTCCAAGTAAAGAATATAGCGCTTAATGTCTCACACAGCATCGGAGACACAGAAAAACTCAATGTCCTCAAATACCTCAAGAAACTTTTCCTTGAGTGTGCAGGGTCTTGACTCCACTCCAGCTGAAAGTACTTGGGCCAGCCACATTCCACATATCTGTTGAAATGTCAGCCCTTTGGTGGTGGCTTTTGAAATGAACTCCTAGCAAATTTTCCTCTGCAGCCTTTTCAGTCTTGTCCTTGACCATCTAAAAGAAACAGATGTAGCTGGCACATATTTGCTTGTACCTCGGTCCTCTGGTTAAAAATTGCTAGTGGGTGTGGACAGCCTTGTCATCCTGGATGTTCCTGTCTTCCCCTGGCTCACCTTCACTACTGAATAATCTGCAGCCTTTCATCTGTCAGAAAGGAAGTCTTGTGAAACTCCCTGTGCCATCTCCAAGCTGGCTCCTCAGTTAATGAAAAGGGGAGTGTCTCCATGTTCCTGTGTGTTGACTAAGTAAATCTAGAAATGATCCTTTGGCTATCAACACATTCCTTAATGGTTTTTAGTTTTTGTGCATGTTTGTGTATGATTATCTGTTGAAGCATAGGAAATGTTGATAGTTAATAGGCCTAAAAAGGATACCATGTTCTTGTCCTTGTTATAGTAAATGAAATGATTTTGTGAGCAAAAGAATAAATATTGGTTAGAACAGTACACCGCTTTGCTCAAAATAAGCACAAAGTTGGGTTGTTCAGGAGATGAGCTAGGCTTGCAAGTTCAGCATTCAGCTAACTAAAATAATAGCTAAATAAAGGTAAAAAAATAATTCTTAAGCACTTGCTCTTCAACTAAAAATGTAACTGAAGATATTTGTGCTTGTCACTGGAGGAAGGAGGTCACTCATGAGCACAGGTAGATGGAACTGAGATGACTGAGGAAGTTGCATGTAGTTGTCCTCCCCATTTCTCTTCTGGTGGTCAGCATCTTGCCCAAATGCTGATGAAGCTGATCTTGACCTACAAAGCTCAAAGCCCAAACCAAAGTTTACTTTCACATGCCTTTCTGTAGACTGCAGTGCCTGTGGGTAATTTTGCTGGGCTGCCCCAGTGGCAGGGCTGGCAATCTCTGTGAGCAGTAACTGCTCCAGTCAAATCACTAGTCTTTGAGATGAAGGTATTAATCATAAATTTTGATTTACAGCAGCTGAAGATGTGGTTGTACCTTGTTTGTTTTCTAAAGTCATGTGTGGTTCTGGTGGGGAGGTGCAATTTGGCCACTAGTACAGGAGAACCAAATGATTAGATATGATCTGTAGGTAAATAAATACCCATCAATAACTTGGCCTCTGTTCTCTACTCCAATCTTGTTTCTTTTTACAGAGACCACTGACTTTAATAACTGAGGTTCAACCTGTGGCTGTTTGAATAAGATCCTGTGTGAGTTTTTTCATAGTCACTGCAGCTTTGGAATTTTCCCTCTGGAACCATTCAGTTATTACCAACATTGAGAAAATAATTTTTGTTCTCAAGCAGTAAATGTGTATGAGACACACACACAGTGAACACTACAAACCCGCAGGCTTGTGTGTCTGTTTAGTCCCTTTTGTTTGCCTGGCCAGTGTCCTGTCCTGATGGCACATGGGGACATCTAATGGCTGAGTAACAGACCACAAGGAAGATTCCCATTGTATGTCTTTGTTGATATTTTTATCAGAATTTGTCTCTTCTTTGCCACTTTTTACCTTTAAAAAATTGTCAGTTTTACTGCTTAGCTTGTTTAATTTACTCACTTTTAGGGGCAACTGTAACAATAAGCTGTAATTTCACCCTAGTTAGAAAACATTTCTTCTAAGCAGAAATAGCAAAGAGACACCTATGGATACTCATCTGCTTAATATAGCAAGAAAGAACAGGAATGACTTCACTGTGAAACAAATATGTTCAATAGAGAAAATACTAGTTGTTGAACCCTGCTCAGTCTATCTCAGAAAGATTTAATCAGAAACAAGAACTCTGAACTGAATGAAAATTTTGCCACTAAAATAGCTTAGTTATTTTGTTTCATTTTGGGTTTTATTTGGGTTTTATGTTTGTTTTGTTTTGCTCTGAATTTTTTTTTTTAAGTTTTGTTTTAGTCTGGCATAGAGTCCTGAAGGAAAGTACTGGATCTTACATTTATTGACTTTTTCAAATCAGGCATGTATGCATTTTTGCAAGATGGGCTTTAGTCAGACCTAAACTCTTACCCTCAGCCCAAGAGTGTAGTATGTGGTTTAATGGCGAATGTCATCCAAGAGGCTAGGCTTAATCTTTTAATGGGCCTGTCTGGCTTAGATTTATGGAGAAATATTTGGTGTCTTTGTGTTCTTATAAGACTCTCCTCACTGCAGGGTTGGTTGGCACATAGTTTTGTAATTCCTTTTGCCACATCTTCTTGTCTTTTTACTTTGATGTATCTCTTTATATTAGCAGGGATTCTGTCTTCTTGTGCTCACCTTTAGCTTCTTCTGCCCTGCTCTGTACTTCAGCTCAAAAATTTTATTGCCCAGAAGGGATGAAGGCTACTGAAGTTAAAGTGTATTCAGGACAATACAATTTTCTTTCTTCTTTGGTTCTTGTACATCCTAAACCTGCACATGGTGTCCAGATGTTGGCCTACAGATGTCTATAGCTATTGAAGAAATTCCTACATAGCTCATCAAGTTTTCTATCCAGATCTTTATACTGTAAGGAATCCTTCAGGTTACCACAGTTGCAGGTTACACAATATGTGTGGATGTTCTGCTATGGCTTGGGTAGGCAATCACTTGGCTGATTACTCATTGGAAACCAGAATAATTAATAATGTTAAATCAAATATAACCTAATCTAAAGGCATAGCTGATGATGTGCTTATCAACATACTTTGCTGATTTTTATCAGATGGAAAGTTGTCTCTTCAAAGATTAAAGGGAAAAAAGAAATCTTAATACTCAGTGATGAAAGTATTGGTGGCATCAGTGCAATCTGCAGAGCTAACGCAATATTATTTTGGAAAATGAATTTGCTGTTTCAGAGTATTAGTGAGCATGCCTGAGGTTTCACTGTTGAATAGAATACAGAGTTCATCCACATCACCCTAATCTGGCTTTTGCATGGCTGTAAAAAAACCTTCACAGCAGTGGGGTGTGAAACAGGTGCCAGCCTCCCGAGAGGTGCAGGAATCTATCTGGGCAGATGAGGTTTTATGGTCAGGCCCTGCAATTAGCTGCAATTTGGTAATGGGTAGAAAAAGCAGGAAGTGAAGCAGAATTATGGGGTACTGATAGGAAGAAATCAGAAAATGAGCTCAAATGTAGGGATCCACTTGTCTGTCTTCCTAAAGCACTTGCTGCCATTGCCTGAGCTGGACTGGAAATAAATGTGTGAGAGCAGTGTGTTACATCAGAGCAGAGGGTGGTGTCTCAAACAGAGGCCAAAGCAGAAGCTGTTGATGGAAAAATGGATTTATTAAATGTATATTAAGGGAGGAGAAGCTTTTTTAATCTGCGATATTTAAAAATAATGTAAATACATACATGTATTTTGGACTCCTGATTTGCCAGTGCAAGGAGGAGTAAACAGTAGATTACTAAAATAAAGCAAGATTAAGACAGATTAAGTAGTAATGCTATTTATAACATTTTCAAAGAGTTTCCATTCTTGTGTCCTGTGGAAATGAAGAAACCAGTTCAGTCACTGGATGAAAATGGAAAGTGAGATCAGTTGGAGCTGTGTTTGGTGATATTTGTTTGTTAGATTTTTAACTGTATGATTAACTAAGCTAGAGATGGGAGCAAAGCTTTAATTTTTACAATTGCATTCAGAAATTAAAAGCCTTAAATAACTCAAACTTAAGGGCGATTTGACACATGATTTGTGCAATGTCAGATAATGATATTGTTTCTGGAGGGATATTTTTTTTATGACTAACATATCAAACATCTCATTCATACTGGAGCATATGACTAAAACATACAGAATTGTGCCAGGAAGGGGCTTTTGTAGTTAACATCTGGCTAACACCAATTTGAGGAAAGAAAAAGGTAGATAAACTGGAATCAAGTCACAGATTTCTAGCTAGAGAAGGTTACAGGCATATGCAATCAAGTATGACATTTGTTGGATTAAAGTATTTGTGAAATGCAAAGGTGGCAAATTTGATTCAGTTGGCTTTGATGGTACAGAGATGCACAGGTCTTTGCATATGCAGTAGTTCAACTTCAAACCTGATAGAGCTGGGATCTGACAAGGCACCTTGGGTTTTGTTTCCTCTGATTTCATACCCTTGCCTTCATTTTCCTTAAGAAACTTTCCTCACTGAAGAAGACCTCATCCATCTTCTCCTGGCCCCACAAATGTTTTCAATGTGCAAGGCAAGGTGCTCATTCAAAGACTGGTGCAAAATATTTATAACAGGATCTAAAACTTGAAATAATCCACTTATTTTTCCACTTATTTATCCTCATCACAAACAAGCTGGTTTAGGACATGGTTTTGAAGTTTTGCTTAGTTTAATCCATGTCTCTGTCCAGGCCCTGCTTTCACTGGACTATGGGAACACCTCAAGTACATGTGGAAAACAAAGGCAAGGTAGAGAAAGGGGGTGTAATTTAAGGTATTCAGTTCCCTGTTCTGCAATAGGTTTTGTAAATTCTGTCCTAACACTCTATCTACTGATTAACCTTCCTCTTTGAGCCAACCCTTGATTTCTTTGAGTGCTGCTCAAAAGTGTTGCTTTTATTTGAAATACCTATGAGTGAGCACCCATTTTAATTGAAATGGGAAAAGAAATTCAAGGGTTCTCTCACAATTCATCTTTAAAGTGATCCTCCGTTTCCTGAGGCCAAAGGAAGTAGAAAAAACATTAGACTTTTCTTCCTAAAATTTGCTTCTCAAATTCTGTCCTTTTACAGATAAAAGACCCTTTGGTTCTCTTTTCTCTGCCACACAATGAAAAATTTCCTTAAGAAATCCTATAAGTTTTGTTTTTTTTTTTTTTTACTGCCCCACATTCATTTTGTCTTACACACCCTGGATTTAATGTGCAAAGACAGAGACACTTATAAAACCTTGTTTTGGCACAGTAAAAATGGCAAATCACTGCAAAGTGGGCAGTAGATATTTTCCTTATGCAATAACTGTAAAAGAGGCAAACTTTTACCATCAGCACAAATGATGCAGTTGCCACCCTTGTCTAGACTTCCTGAAACACAAACCTTTGGACTGTCCCCCCTACATTTCAGAGTCAGAGCTCTCTGCAGCAGTTATGACCCAAGATTAAGCTTTTTCTCAGAGGCTTTTTCAGCAATTCCAGAACAATTTGTGTCAGTGGAAATGCTGTGGTGGGATGAACACAGTGCTCCAGCCAGAGTCAGCACTTGAAGTTATGAGGACCAAAATAATTCTGGGCTTTCTCTGCCACCAGCATAGAGATGTCATGGGGAGGCAGTTCTGACTTTTTCCATCTCCACTAAGTACAGACCAAATCTTCAGCCTGCATGAGATGGGATGAATCCAAGCCTTGCTGCTTCTGTGAGTGCAGTTATTAATCCTGTGCCCATCAGATAGATGAGAAGTCCATGAAGTAGAAGCAAAGCTCTTTGTATCTCAAGTATTGAGAAGAAAAGTAAATATTCTTCTGTGCTCTAGCTTATTTTTTAGATTTTAGAACAGGTTTCCTAGGCTTGTTTTCAAAGAAAAAGGGACATATGTTCCAATGTACTGCTCAAGTGTGGCCATATGTCTTATGCTGGTACATTTTGGACCTGTTTGCTGACTCTGGTCAGAGTGGAAGGGAACAAACTGTAAATATAACTAGGTTCTTCTAAGTGTAGTGAAAATTGTTGGTTAGATTAAAAAATGTTATCCTGTACACACCTTCAGCTGTGGGAGAAGTAGAGAATTCACCCTGGAGGGGGGTCCTGTGGACACCTCAGACATGGGAAAACTTCACCCACAGCTTGTGTCACAAGGTGCAATGAGAGTCAGCCACAAGGTGCAGAAATCAGCTCTCAGGAGTGCTGGTGTTCATGTTGACACGCTTTGATGCAAAGGAAGGTTTGTAACATCTCTGTCTCCTGTCCTTAAACATGACTACATGCATCAGGACCTGCAGGTTAGTCTTCTGGGAGGATCTGAGTTTAACAAAATAGCAAATGAAGGTTGGTTGGAGGGGTTCAATCCAAATGTGAACTTCCCAGTTTCCTGTAATGCTCACCTTGACTTTAAATCCACTGAAACAACCTTGGGTAGGACCAGATCAGCACAGGGTCAGGGTGGCTGAGCCCCTGAGCTGTGTGCAACCTGGCTAGCACATTTCAGCAATTTGTTCCCAATTCCTTGATGCATATTGATTGAAGAGCAAATCTGACCTGTGCCCTGCAGAACAGCTGCCTCTGTCTTTCCTACTCTGTTAACTTGTAGCTTTCTTTCTATGGAAGCATTTCCAACACTACTTTTTCTAAGGGTTGTCCTTCTAAATTGGGCAGGAAAAGCCAACATAAGCACTAAACCAGTCATTTTCTGCAGCAAGTTCTGGCACTTTCCTCCAGCCAGAATGAATATTATTATTTCTTGTTATATTTTCCCTAAGCTTTTCTTGGTTTGTGTTCCCAGATGTAAAAATGCTGTCAAGATGAGGGAACCCAACAAAACCCTGTTCTATGGCAAAGGAAGGATTAAATGTTGGCAGGGATGTCTGAGATGGGTTTGATGCAGATGCTTTTAATCTGGTGTTTGGAAGGTCCACAAAAAAAAAGAAAAATCCCTCAAAAGAAAAAAATGTCTCTTTAAACTACATCTAAAAACCTAAGAGCCAAATATATGTGTGATATAAAAGGTATGAGCCATGTCTGAAACTTTAGAATCTTAAAATTATTTAAAACTCTTGTAAATGTTCAAACTATAGACTCAAGGTTATTTATATTTTAAATTTTGCATCTTCTACAACGGGTGCATATTATTTTAGAAATAGAGTGGAAAGTCACATCCTGGTTCAGTAAGTCTGTTCCTATTCTGTTAGATGCAAGTATAAAAATGTACTTATATTTATACATAAAAATGTATTTATTAAATTTATCAAGTTCCACAATAATTCTCTTTATGCAATGGGGTTTTTCCTATGGAAATTTCTAGAGATTAATTGCTCAGATAGATAGATAGATATTTCTCTTCCAATTTGCAAACTGACTGCATTTATGGCTGGTGTGTACTCAATTCCCTCTTGAGTCAACAAAGTCCTTCATCTTAAGTGTCTTTTTTTATTCAATAGTTCAGACCTGCAGTTTTATGGAAAAAAAGTTGTATTCCTGACAATCTGTTTTATTGGAATGAGCAAAAAATGTATCTGTTTTCCTGTCCATTCCCATTTTAATTTGCTTTGAAAATGTGTGGCTGCATTTGCAGACATATTTTCACATTTTGGTACGCTAGCTTTAACCCTTCTTCATTTTTCCTTAGAATATCACTTCCCATAACAGTTTAGGACTGCATTATTCCTCTTAACAGTTATATCATAAGGGTTACCTGTTGCTCTTTGTTGACTGTATACACAAAATATTTTGTCTCTCTTTTTTAGCCTCTACTCATGACAAATACTAGTGGTGTTTATTCCCAGCTGTGGGACCTCACATTTATACTATTGCATTCCAGTCCATCTCCACTCCAATTTATTTCCATTTCTCAAATTTCCTTTTTACCATATCCTTTTTGTTTTTCTCCCAAAACAGCAAATGAAAGTGTGCGAATGTGCAAACGCTTAGTTTTTCATTTCCCATTTTGCTCAGTTTAAATAAATGTCTGTTGCTCTGGAAGTATCACAGCACAATTGCACCTTCTCGTTGAAGAGGGCCGTTTGTTCTCACAGATAGAGAATATCTATTTATCTAGACAAGGAAGGAGGAAAGAGAAGGACGTTGGAGCCCTAGCTCATACAGCCTCTCCCCATGCAGAGCACCTCAGGCTAATTTCAGAGGGACTGTAAGAACGTGCCTCTCACTCCAAGCCTTTATCCTGAGATTGTGGTGGGTACCTCTACTGGGATTTTTAAGAAAATATTCTTCATGAGTCCAGAAAATAGAATCATAAAATAATTTGGTTTGGAAGAGACTTTTAAAGATTATCTAGTCCAACCCCCTGCCATCAGGTTGCTCAGAGTGCTATTCAATCTGACCTTAAATGTTTAAAAAAAAAAAAAAATCTTTCTTACAGCTAGTCTAAATCAACCCTCCTGCATTTTAAAACCACTACCCTTGGTCCTATAACAACAGGCTGTGCTGAAATGTTTGTCCCAAAGATCTCAGATTATTACTGCATAATGGGTTCCCAGTATTGATCATGCACTGCAATATCAAATTCCCATGAAATTAGCTCATTTTCTTTCTCTTCCTGTAAATTCTGTTCTTGTCATGGCACAGCTGTGTGTAAACATGCACTATGTCTGATGATTGTTCGCTGGTTGTAGCAACATGTTCCTGCCACATAAACTACACAAACATAACCTTGTCACCCTCTGACTCTGTCACCACTAACTTTCCATAAATCCAGCTATTGCTCATCATATTTTTATGTGATGTTTGCTCTCCTTCACTTCCTTCTTCCCAGATTTGCGCATTTCCAAGCATATATATGCATTGTCCCTACTTTTCTTTGGGTTTGTGGTACCACTCTGAGCCTGAGACTACCAGGTAGCTGTACAATGTCGAGAGCTGGTGCAAGCCCTGGTGTGCTGCCAAAGCTTTTAGGTGTTCCTGAGTTACAAAGGAAAAGAGATAAGGATGGTGTGGGAGGGAAGAAAAATGTATGGTGTGGACAAAATTTCCCTCCCTTTTGTATTAGTCTGAATCTGTGCTAAACATAGAGTTTTTATGCTTATGTGGGAAATAAACTGAAAATCAGAAATATTTGTGAGTTTGAGTTAGATGGTAAAGTACTGAATGGCTGCAAATGTATCTGGTGTTTAAATGAAGATGGTCCTGATGAATGCTCCACAGTATCAGCTCTATCAAGTGCATTAACCTCATTACCAGGGGGGATGTTGCAAACATACTGAGCCTCTTCTAAAAGCAGCTTCACTTAATAGATAACCATGTTATTGGAGGAAAAGATCTCTTTTATCACAGACTCAATCCAGCTTCCTGCTGCACCTGGCAGCTTCCTTTAGATAAATGATGTGATCTGAAGGGATGGGAACCAGCTTGTGTGTTTGGAGTAGGAATGAGAGTGCCCTTCTTTCCCAGTGACCTGCAAACCCAAACCACACAGGAGTGATAGTGTGGGACAGTCTGTCCTATTGACATGGGCTTGAGATTTACATGCACTGGGTATCTCAGTTGTCTTGCATACTGCACTGTCCACAGAAAATATACTTATCCTTCTTTCTGCTTAATTGAGTCACTATTTTTTCCAGTTCCTTCTTGACTTTCTTGCCTGCAGCTCCATACAACACCAACGGCTGGTACCACTGTAAAACTGATAGCAGCAGGATCAGGATATAACTCCTACAGACCTTTTCTGAGGTTAATATAGATGTGAACCACAGTTTCTGGGAAGCTCTTGAAATAAAGTACACTGTAAGCTCCTTAAGTCTTCCCGCCTTTTTTTCAAGGGGTTTTGTGACTGGCAGCCTCCTGTTAATATGCTCTGTTTAAAACCCAGCAACATACAAGCCAACAAAGGCAATTAAAGTCTGCAGTAATGATCAACTCTGGGAAATGATCGGCATGGATTAAAGCAAATCTAAGGAGTAATTGCTTGGCAACAAGTTCCATAACCCTGAGTGCTAAGTACAGGAGGGGACTTTGAAACCTTGGTAATTACATCAGAAAACCTGTTTGTATAATGAACATTGTTCTTTTAGCTTGATTGAACTGAAAAAAAGTTACTCTTTTAAAGGAATCCAGTATTTTGTTTGTAGGAGATTTTATCTATCTGAGATATTGCTACAACTTTATTGCCAAAATATGTGGGTATATCACAATCTTTGATGTATTGAGCCTTAGATAGGGAAGTGCTGCTCTGGTTTGCTGGTGAGAAGAGGAGGATAAGGTACAAAGAGGCTTGGCCACACACCTAATGGGCATAGGAAATTTGTGGAAAGACTTCATTTGACCCAGGTGGCAAGTCCTGAACTTCTGAATTTTCAGTTTTATTTGTGTCTCTTTGTGTTGTTATTTTTTCCTGCAATTTCCTTCTGGTATGTATGGAGGGGAAGCCTGTGGTCACCGTTAAACAGCACCGTGATTTATTGCTCTTATGCAATGTTTAGTGTGCACCATCAAGGGAGTTGTTCACCAGGGTCACTAATATCATGCTGATAAAGAAAGGCACAGCTTATGCCCTGAGAAGGGAGACAAAGTTTGTATTCAAGCAAAAGCAGGAGGCAGAGGTGAGGAGGTGAGGAGGTTGATCCCTGTACAGATAGCCCAGCCCTCTGATCATTCCCACTTTTTTCTCTGTAGAATGTGGAGCTCGCTCACAGGCAGGCTGAGGTGGAGTGGCCATTGCCCCTTTTGCCAGGATCAGTTGGACAGGCCCATCACAGGGATCAGGACAGCAGGAAGGTTTCTGGGCAATCATCTTTATGATATACACATGGCATTGTACGGGTGGTTTGGGTTTTTTGTTTGTGGGTTTGTTTTTGTTTTCTTCAGCTGTCTTATACCTAAACTATGGGATAGAAGCAAATAATATAATCTCTTAAATGTACTCATGGTCTGCCAGCATGGTGTTTGTATTTCCTGAGCCATTGGGTACTTGCAAGTAAACTCTTCCTGTGCTCTTCTGGTTCATTTTCAAAGAGGTGATTTATGAGAAGCTTATTTAGTGGTGGATGAGCTGGCATGCCACTATGTGTCATGTGTCCCTAAATCACATTTTTAATAAAGAATTCTCAGGCACATTAATCTTATTTAGGCACACTGACATGAATAATATTTAAAAGATACTTACACTCTGGTTCTCAAATTGTTAGGCATGGATTAGAAGGGCCCTCAACTGAGGATTTCAATACCATTTTCCAGTGTGGGAAAGGTTCAGATTGAATAGAGATGTGAAAGTGAACTTCCTCTAGTGTTGAAAAGCTAAGAGCATCTAGCAGATCAGCGTGAGGTCCATGATTTTTAGATCTCCAAATCATGAACATGTAATGTAGCCAAGGGAATTACAGCCAAAGCAGTTAATAGAACTGGAAAGATGCAATTAAAAATGTAGGAAACTAATGAGGTAAATTGTGTCACCATCTTCATTAGTTTGTTTAATTCTCTGCTGCATGTAAAGACATCTTCAGGTGACCTACCCAGATACGGACACATACTCTGGTAGATAGACATCAGCTTTTTTGGATTCTAGCTCCAGAGTTTTGTTTTGTGTATTTTTTTTTTTGTTTGTTTCTGTTGTGGATTTTTAAAAACTTTTTGTCTGTTCTATATATATTTAGATATCTGGGGTGCTAATAAGGGACTTGTTCCTTTGGTCACTCAGTGAGTAACAATTTGTGAGTTTGTTTTTTTTAGTGATTTATTGTTTGATTTTATTTGTTTTAATTGTTTTATGTTTTCAAACATTTTCCAAACACTGTATTCAGCTTTCCCAGGAGAAGCTGTTCCAGGAAACAAGCTACAAACTACTCATTTCCATAATCACAAAATTAACAGCTTGTTTGATGTTTTAAGTATCCCTATAGTTTTCCACAGCTCATAATGTATTAAACCCAAGAGACAATGGTGGTGTGCATGTGGGGAAGGTTCAATATGTATTAGAAATATTTTAAAGATATAAGGCCACAGTAAAAATTACTTTTTTAACAAGTAAAGTACTTCCTATTACAAGTAAATCTCCATGTAAGAAAAATAATTCCTCAAAGGTGTTTGAGTGGCATTTTTCATCTCTTTATGATTTCTTCATCTGTAGCTCCAAAACAGAATTTTTCCTTGGTCTGGGTGAGCTGTTGTAAAGGTTGTGATTGAGCCACCCACCACAAAAGTTGGACAGGATTCCTGTGATAGCAGGAGCAGCAATTGTTCCTTGATGTTGTTATGGGTTGGAGTTTTACTGGTTGCATGCCAGCAGCAGGCTGTGTATGGGGAACAGCTAAAGGGTGATACACGTTCTCGTGGAGGAGTTTAAAGAACAGAGAGAGAGAGATCAGACAAAAAAAGAAACCCGATCTTTGCTGAGGGCATGTGCAGATGAGAATTTTTCTTCCAAAATTAACTGATTGCCAGATCATTTGAGTTGATTCAAGTATTAGATAAAGGCAACACAGAAACTAACATTTATTCCAGGACTGAGGGGGGTCTGTGCTACTCTGTGGGAAGGGTAGCTCTAGCTTATTTTACTCTGTAAATACTCTATTGAAGTTAAGATAGAAGGAAAATCTCCAGTTGGATGATATCCTACGAAGTGTTTCTGGGATATACTATCTCCCAAAAAATATTTTGCAGAGGACACACTACCTACAATAAAATTTCATGTTACTTATTATGAAAGTGGCCACATTGTGCTAAAAAGGGATGTCCTGCTGCTGGTGCCTCCAGCTGTATGATTTCCTTCTGCTCACTCTGTATCTGATGTCAGGCTCTTGTAGCTCCTGGGTGAGCAAGCTCAGATCAGACAACCAGGGGACAGTTTTCATGAGATCAGGAAGGCAGAGTGTCTCTCCTTGCAGCCTCAGTTTCTCTGGGCATGCTGCAGAGGGATGGCAGGAGCACGTTGTCACTTGGAAACGGGGACATCCTGATTTCAGAGAGGATTTGGTGTGAGGTACAGTGCTGGCCACAGAAGTTCAACTCTGTGTCTGACTCAGCCAGAGGCTGAGGGCAGCAATTTGTGAGGACTCTGGAAAAACAATCCCCTTCTCATGGCAGGGGAAAACCTGAGAAATCCAACCCTACCTACTGCATTTGGGAAATGAGAGGAGGGAGAGAGAAAGGCAAGCAGTGGTGGGTGCAGACCCAGGCTCTGGAGGCATTTATCCTTGGTCTAAAATCCTTTGGAGGTGCTTGTCCTTGGTCTAAAATGCTGTGGAACAACTGAGATCCTTTGTGTAGCCCTCTTAGAGGAGGGCAAGTCAGTGAGATCCAGGCACACGTCAGCAGGCAGAAAGACTTGATAGGAATTTGAGATTTTGAGGTGCTGAATCCCTCCTAAAACCACTAACTTCTGGGAAGATAAGGTTGCTCAGCAAATTCTGGCCCAAGGGAAATTTTGTAGAAGAAGCACCATAGGCAAAGCAGCAGAAAATTCCAAAACCAGATGGTGTTTATTGCTTTATAGTGAAGCCAAACAGGAAAGAGGGGGAGAAACTGAGAAGGAATAAGTAGCTTTATCTCAAGTCTTTCATCCAAACAGCTCTTTAAAATATATACTTGGATTTTTTTTTTTTTTTAAATATACCTCCTTTGGTTTTATTCAATACTTCACTTTTTTACCAACTCAGTTTTATTCTAGTATCTCTTTTTCTTTTGCTGGTGGAAGAGATGAAGAGACCCTCTAGATTTTTTTTTTTTCCTTTAGGCTGATCAGGCTAATTGTATCCTTGGGATTATTGTAACCATTTTTTCAGACTTAATCAAGGAAAATTTTTCCCCTGTACATATATATATGACAAACATAGGTGAATTTCCTACTAATGTATGCTCTCTCTCTCTTTCCCCATCATGTTATTATTTGCTTAATTTGTGGAATCAATCTACTATTTTGTAGAAACTGTAAATATTATGATTAAGTGTATAATAAAACCAAATATTTCTAACTGCCTCTCACTGGAAATCTTGGCAACTTTTCTTTCCTTTCTGTCATTAAATATCCAGTGAGTTATAAAGCCAAAATTACACCTCAGCCTTTCACTTTAGCAATTAAATAATCCTGAGTGAAATTATCTGTGTAATATTAGAACCTCATCTCTTAAGAAATACAAATATTCACTGCTGTCTAATCTTGTTTCAATATTGTAATTAACATTTGGCCAGTACTTTTATCTTTCCTGGAAAAGTCTATTTATATCAACATTTTGGTAATTTAAGGAATATCAGATTATCTACTTCATGTACAAAGACATAGCATGAGGAATGATGTTTGTCTGTTGGAAAATTTTGGTGAAAAAAACCCCATAAAATTTCTGTTGATATGTTAAGTTTTGCTTGAAAATCTTCCTCTCTTCTTTCCTCTCTTTTATCTTAACTACAGACTGATGAGCCTCACTTCTAGGTTTAATGAAATTCCATTGCATCTAGAAAGGACCCCATTTCTTCCTCCATTGCAGACCATCAACAATGATCTGGTAATAAAAGATTTTTGTTTGGTGAGTAACCATTAGTCATCTTAGAAATACCAGGGAATTAATCAGACAGAATCCACACTTCCACTTCTTGACTTGTGTGAGAATGAGCAGTATCAAGTAATAACCTCTTGACTTAACATGGTCAACTGCATGTTGACCAAACACAATACCAAGAAATTGACATCATCAGCTGTTTTTTCAGAGGGTTGTGTAAAATTAATTGGTGATTTTAGTGAAGTTGCTGAGACACCACAGAACTGGTAAGTTTTAATCAACTTAAAAGAAAATTAAAGGTATATTTTTCCCTTTACTGACTTAGCAATAAGAAGCATAAAAATGTCATTGAAATAACTCTAGGCTAGCCTGCTAGCAATATTTATGTGGAATTCTGTATTTATAGAGGTGTAATATGTAGACATTTATTGAAGGCTGGCAAGATTTTGAACCACAGACATAGATCATGTCGGAATATCCAAACTGCAAGAAAATAATGATGCTTATGACAGGTATCTGAAAGTGGTCATCAGCAAAGCCAAGACCATATCAGAGCTGTGATCCTAACTTTTCCATTTTACTTTATTTCTCAGGTGAATGGCAGGAGCATTAAAGTTAGTGGACCTGCCATGGTGATAGATTCCCCACACAGAGCACAAGAGCTGAATACATTGTCACTTATTAGTCCAACTTATGTCTTAGTTTTGGGAAGACAGGCATAAGAATGTGCATTAACTCCCTTAAGTCTTGAATTAAATTATCAAGATAAATTTAAAAGAACTGTTAAATCTATTGTTTTCAAACTCTATGTTTTCTATTACTGAGATCTGTAACCACCAATAAGAAATTTTAAAAAAAGGGATCTCTTCTCCTCAGGTTGATACAAAGCTATCACTTGCAATTCAGGGAGATAGGATTAGTTTATTTGTTTACAGACATACAACCAGTTAATTAAAATTTATCTTATCTCCATTTTAATAACAGCTGTGGTTCTATAGTCTGTGTTTATGATTAAGTGTGAACATTCAGCAATCCTATAATCAGAGAACAATTGGAATGGATGTCTTTGGGCTGGGCTGCTGATTTGAAATATCTTGAAAATGAGTTGCAATATTACCTTGCAAAATTATAATTTAAAAGCTTTACCTTTGCATATGCTTGTGCAGTGTTATACAGTTATAACAAGAGCTTTAAATTTTATTTAATTAGAGGGAGATCCCACATTTTCTAGAAAAAAAATTTCTGCCAATTTCTTTTTCAGAAAGAAATATAATTTTGATTATATTTTCTATTTTGGATATTCAAGGAAATAGACTTATTTTTAAATGGACAAAATCACAACACATAAAAGTGAAATTTCACATTTCATGTTATAACATGTTTAGTATTCAGAAATCCAAAATAAGACACTGGAAACTTGGGCTTGAAAAGTGCCCTTCATTGCTAATCAACTAACAAAATAAAATGAAAACTAATAGAATAGGTTACTGCCTTTTTGAGACCCTTTTTATAGCTTTATGCTCTAGTTACTTTCTGATATAATGAAGGTAACCAGGAGGGAATTCTGTGTATGAAATGTTCTTTTCCAATGGGAGATTCCCCTGTCTGCACCATTCCCTAGACAGAACCACTTGGACAATTAAATCAAGAACAAGGATCCCGCAAACAGGTCAACAAACTCCTTGAGTAGGGTTGGAAATGTCCTACCATGTTAGATGAAATTGGGTTAAACGTTGGTTTCAGGTGTCTTGTCATTTCCATGACAGGCAGGTGTTATTCTCCTTCTCTCGGTCACACAGCCTCAAGATTCTTGTTTGGACTGATGATCTCAAAAATCCTTTTTAGTCTAAGGTTCTGTGATTGCTCTGTCTCACTGACTTTGGACCTTGAGTTTTCTTCCTGTGAGCTCACTAATCCTACAGAAACTGCTATCTGATCTTTTCCTCCCAACCTACAGCATCGTTTGTATTTTCCTCCCAACCACAGCATCAGTGGTTCAAAGGCATCAGAGCCAACATAAGATAAGAACAGGAGGAGGACAAGTGGCATCGGGAGGAGAGGCAAGATGGGGAGAACCACAGTGTTACACCAAGGTGTTGACAGTGAGTTGTTAGGTTGGCTCACTCCAGCTCATGGGACTGCACTCTAAAACCTGCTCCTCTGAACATTTTCCCTCAAGTCTTTTCCTTGCTATTTTCAGTGCTCATATCAAAGTATAGAATTTTTTTTTCTGTGTGGTCCTCGACAGTGTATTAATCCCATGTACTAGCACCACCAGAAAAGACATCAGGAAATGCCATGCAAAGTTTTAGTGGTAAAACACTAAAATGCCTGAGGAAAAAAATTGAGGTTTTACAAGAACTGAAGAGAATAGTGGAGTTAAAATATATTTATCACTCTCTAGTTGTATATTAAAACCAGAGAAATCATCCAACAGCAGCTTGGATTTTAGCAGCTCATAGCTTGCCTGTACTGGAGGAAACCTGGTGAAAAGGGGGATTGTTAAATTATATTAAGGGAATGCTGTTATTAATAAATAACTTTGAATCTTTCTGGGCACTGAGAAGATAATGCCCTCACAGGGGAGATGGAAAAGTGGAATGAACAACAGCAATGTTGACAGCTGAAATTCACAACTTAATCTGTTATTTGGTTAAACTGAGATGGTAGGATGCAAATTGTGGTGTCTGCTGAGTGGTTCTGCCTCCATGCCAGAGATGGTATTTGCTGCTGGCAGGAAAGGTGGGAAGCCAAGGGAATTGTCTCCACAGCTGGCAAGGCGGGATTTGGCTGAACTTGTCTGCTGAAGTCCTAAACAAAAGAAGGCCTCCTAGACAACCAGTGTTATGTAGTTTTCAAAGATTTATTTATAATTTTAATGGAGAGAAACATAGGGTAGGAGATCAAGATCACTTTCATGAAAGCTGTAAGCAGCTTTTTCTTCAGTAGGCTTTGGTTGCAATAATTCAAGGTGTTTACATTTTGCCATAGAGCAAGTACTCCCCAGACAGAATATGCACAAACTGCTTCAGACGTGAAGCTTGCAACAGATCAGGACATGGTGGTGTAAGAGGCCATCCTTCAGTCAAAGATCATTTTAAAGTAAGCTATTTACATTTTCCCCAATGGTCTGTGAATCAAAATCTGGTTATTTACAGCATCTCAGCTGAAGGTCAGTGACTTCTAAAAATGCATTGGCTGATTGGCATTAGACATAACTGATTTTAAGATCAAATAGTCTTAAATGTTAGGTAAAAATGTGGAAACATCTTGTGTGGACACTTAAAAATTAATCTACCCCTATTTGCATTTGAAGTCAATTTTAGGCCATTAGTATGAAGCAAAACTGATTCAACTAAAAAGGTACAAAATAACGCATTTACTTAAATCAGTGTAGGTTTAGGTTTAAACCAGGTCTTGGACGACAGGCAGAGCAGCAATGTGTTGTACTTACAGAAAAAAATATTGTGGTGATTGTTTTATTATTCATCTTTAGCACAAACCTACCCTAAGCGTGTCAAATATAAGAAATTCATCCTTTCTCTCGTATAGGTCCCCCACTATAAAAAAGAAGCAAGGAGATTTAGTGTTTCACTGGCAATAAGTCAAATGCTGCTAAAGACATAAGTCAGTGCCATTTGACACAACTGATAGCTTCCACTTGAGTAAAATTCATGAATGTTACCTGCATGAGATCTGAACAGATTTTTAATCTCTGGAGTCAGTGGCAGGGCAGTATGGGGAAAACTAGGGTTATTTTCAGTCTTATATTTATCTGATGAATAAGAAGAACCTTTTTGAATTCTTTGCCTGAGAGCTAGCCTGATTTTTATCCATCTATCATTGTCTGTTTTTCCTTTGCATTCCTGTTTTATTCAATTGTGAGTTGCTCTGTCTTTTTTAAAAAGGACTTGTGTGTTGTGTGAGTAGCCACTCTTAATATTGTAGTTCTCTTCTTTCTGAGATGGAGATTGTAATTGCTTATTGATGGCCTATTTGTATGCTAATGTTGCTCAATAAAAAAAGCAAAAGCATAATTAACACTCCTGTTTCACCAAAACAGAAAGGGAAAAAGGAAAGCTTGGAAAGGTCAGTGGATTTCACATGATAAATTATTAAATAGTGGAAGACATAGAATCCTACATCCTACAGTGTAATGCTTTCACTATTTATTAGCTATTATTTATTACAAGTGCTGACTATACTTACTTTTCGGTAACTATTTTCTACATAGAATGTATTTAGATATTATGACCCTGTGGTTGGTGGTATAATGTACTGCAGCCTGCCAATTTTCAGATGTAGTGGCTTTCAAGGGAACAGCACCTCTGTTTATTCTCCTATGTTTCATTAAGGCAGAATTCACTAAAAGTGCAGGCAGAGCTGGCTGGCTCTTGGTGCAGAAGCACAAGTCAGACGGAGGCTCGGATCCCTTTGCAAACACTCAGGGAGCAGCAACCTGCAGCCCCCAGGGCAGAACAAGCAACACATTTACCACTGGAGTCAGTAAGTGCTGGCAGAACAGGCTCCTGGCATACTTGGAAAGCAAGGAAAATTGAAACTCCACAACCCTGTGATACAGTTGGGTTTGCTGGAATTTTGGGTTATGCTGTTAGACACAGAACAGTGACCCTGCCTTGTTTTCATGCTGCCTTGGCTGTAAGATGAAGCAAACTGGGCTGCCTTACCTGAGGTAAATTAATGTGTAGCCTCGTGACTACACCTGTGTGGAGCAGGTGTGACTATAGGTGGTTGTCTCTGCTTGGACAGGAGGGCACTCACAGCTCGCTGAGCAGCCACAGCGTGATTGCATTCAGCCATATGGCTGAGCCTTCAGATGCTGTCCAGGCTTTACTGTTAAAATTGCATCAAACTTCTAATGGGAAGGGAAAAAAACCCCAAATTATGACCTGAGTGGTTATACATAACTTTTAAATGTAATGTCTTGTAATGGAGGTGATAGTGCCCTAACACCACTGTCCATGGCTTCCTATTAGCATAAAACACATTTTCAGGATTAACACTCAGAAGTTATTGAATTTTAAAACTACTTCTTTATGACAATTTTATTTTGTTTTGTTTTATCTGCAGAAGACAGAACATAGGAAACAGGGCCTTCCCCACTGTGTAACTTTGCTTCATTGAGTATATTACAAAATACATTTCTTGCATTAAGTGTTTTCTTGTCACTCATGGAAAGCAGCAGTTGCATAGTCGTGAGCTAGTCATACAGTTTAAAATGGAATAAAAGACTATTCCAGGAAAAATATTTTATTTCCTAGGAAAAATAAGGATAACAGTAAATTAATTAGAAAATATGTCCATATATTCAAAACCAAGCAAATCCAAACTCAAAGTGTAGCAAAGTCAAAGATTACTTTAAATTTGCTTTTTCTTGTGTGATTGAGGTCATGGAAATGATATTTTGCTATGCTTCAGAGTTACTGTTGTGTGATAACTGCATGTGGAAATTCAATTTATATACTACCTTCTCTACTAGTGTTAATAAAAATATTTCTTTAGTAGTTAATGGAGTTGTTTAGTAAGCATCAGTGAGAATTTGCTCAACACCACAGCATGTGACCTTTGTTTCTGAGAAAATAAATGTTTGTGTGTTACTGTACATAATTATCCTCAGTTAGTGGAACTTCATATTGTTTCTTCTTGCCATTCTCTGACAAAAGGTAAATGATGAGGTTTAGGATTTTAGTCTAGGCATAAGGAACACTTACGTTGAGTCAAGGAACACTTGTATGAAATAATTGACTTTGTTTATATCCATCTGCAATTTATCCACAAGAACAGCACTGAAAGGTGACATTTATCTCACAAGTTTCTCATTCATTTCTCTGCTCTGAACTCAACTTTCATGCAGCTCAAGTGCATGATACATGTAGATGAATATTTATTATAGATGATGAAGTGTCCTTTTGACAGTATAATATACTTCACTATAAAAATAAACAGACTGTGCACAAGGCTGTCTGATTTGACTGGTGGCACAGATAGTACCTCAATTATCTAGTGCTTTTCATCACAAGATCTCAACACCATTTACTGAAGAGGGAAGTACCATTATCCTTCCTTGGTAATTCCATATCCTTAAGTGGATTTAGCAGTACTTGAAGATACTGAAACCTCAAAAGTTCCTCTCACAACATCTAGAGTATTCTTACTCAAAATTCTATTTAATTTATTTATATTATTTTAAAATATAACATTGTGACACTGTAGAAACAGATGGAGGTCTATATTTTGATATTCCTGGGGTAAATACAAATTTCTACTCAGGCTGTGTTAGATTCTTCAACAAATATTGTAATTCCAATAACATAAATTAATTGTTTTTTAGCAAAAATTTGCTCTCTTATTTGAAATCATAATTCCACATTCCCCATTTGAAATCTGGAATGTTAATGGAGAGAATTTGCTAGATTTAGTCTTTAATTTAGCTCTGCTGTAATCCATGACTGCAAAGGAAGGCCAAAACACCCAAATTCATACCACATCCAACAAAATGAGAAGTTATAGAATTACAAAATTTTGCTAGAAAGAAATAATTAAAAATAAATCCAGAATAAAAGAATAAAGAAGAGAAGAGAATAAAAAGAAAATAAGAAGAATAAAATAGAAGAGAATAAAATAGAAATTGAGTTTTAAAGGAGCATGTTTATGACAGGGAGCTGAACAAGTTTGCTAAGAGATTTATATGTGTTTTATGCTCTTTCATCTTTGTTGCTTACTGACCACCATGTTATCTGAGGCATTTACTCCATGAATTATATCCTGCAAAAATACACCCTGCTGATAGGAAATTGGTACACAGAAAGCCTGAGAACCAACCCATCTATTCAGAAGTCTAATGTGAGGTATCTGTCTCTAAAATGCAGTGCTCTTAACATTAAACCTGCTCTTTTCTGAAACAAATTGGTACAGAGTGTCGTGACTTGGCACTTACACCACCTGCCATAAAGGGTCTTTTCTGATGTCTGGATGGGATGTGTGGGCAAAAAAATCAAGGAAAGTAAAGTGCTGCATGGGACTTCTGGGGTGCATGTGTCCTTGCTTGCTGGTATCAGCTGATGAAAAAGTCACAGAGCTGAGGTCACCCTCGTAGAGTGAACTTGGCAAGGCAGTGGTGATTTCCATGGGAGGGGAGAACTGGCTTTGGGAAACTGTGCCATGGCAATTGTGTTTGCTGGTGAAAGACAAAAGAATCATATTCAGAGCCATTGGATGGGTTTTGGCTTTTAGACAAGGAAGGCAGAGCAATGAAGTCTTTCCTCAGTATCTCATTGAAAACTTGAGATGCTGGATCTTACCATGTCAGTGACATGTTGCAAATCTTAAAAATAGAAAATATGGATTTAATTCAGGTAGATACATTCTAGCTCTGTCTCTTATTACCATGGTAGACTTTTGTTCACTCTGGTTATCTTCATGGCATGGATGCCACAAGTTAGGGATCTCTCTGGTGAAGAAATTTTAGAGAAAGGGAAGAAGTTTAAGTAATGCAGTTCTAGTCAAGCTGGACTAAGTAATATTTCAATATAAATACTGCACACTACACCTTTAAGAGTGTCCCTTTAAGCATCTCTGATTTTTCAGTAGAGATGCTACATTTTCTGAAGCAGCTGAACTGCCTGATTCCTGAACAGCATGATTAGAGGATGCTATTCCCTGTCCCCCTATGCCTGGAGGACAGAGTTAACCTTTGAATTCGTCCATGCCTGAGCTTTAATAAAAACATTTGTGAAGTTGATGAATTTGAATAGATTTTATCCGGTGAGTAGTAAGGAGACTGTATTAGTGGTGCACATGAAATGTCACACTAGACTCAAGCCTCTCTTGAGCTCCAGAATTGACACAGACATGTACTTCTCAGGCCAGCATTTTCTCAAGCTTAAAAATCCCAGTACTCTCCTATTATTTGTTTCTGCAGTGCTGTGTACAACGATGATGCCTTGTTGGTCCATTTATCTCTGGTGTGAAATGAAATTAAAATATCTTCATCATTCATGGCCAATTTAACTCCAAAAAATGAATATAAACCAACACAATGAAATGTAAAATTTTGCTAATCTAAGTGATTGCATTAGGGCAGATTACAGCCTTCTGGTGTTAACAGATTTGTTTTTAGACTCCTGTTTTTAGTGGTTGCTGAAAGACATACATCTAAGGATAGCTGAAACAAACATTTAATTGTGAATTAAATTTTTTATAAGTATATTGCTGAGTATATATTTTTTCAGTTCTGTTTTTCTCACAGTCAATTGATTTGATGAAAAATGAAATATCCCCTGAATTTCAGTTTGGGTTCTCATTGCTGCTTTCTGTCTAAAGCATCAGCTCTTCAGGAAGAGATTTTCTTTCTCTACTATGCCAAACACAATGAGGTCCTTGACTTGGAAAGGCAAACCTTTGGGAACCTACCCCAATACAAATAAATGTTAGTAGTTACATAATGACATCCTGGGGTGCAGAATGTGCTGAGAGGTCCTGATTTACCAACAAGGACCCTGTGAGAGGGCTCTGGGCAGACTCAGGTGAATTGCACCATCTCATCACAGCCAGCCTGCTCAGAGAGTGAAGCTGCCTCCTGTGTGTGACAATTTCTTCTCACACGGTCTGTTTTCTGAAAAGGTAGGAAAAGATTGGCACAAGTCCTCTTCTATTTTGATTTCCTGCATTCTTTCTTAATTCTGATGTTTGTCAACTGAAAAGATGGAACTCATTTGCAGATGTATATATTTTTCCTTTAAGTTCCTTTATCTTTCCAGCAGTTTTCACACTCCTAAAAGTTACATCCCAGAGAACTTATATGCATGCCTCTCACTTAATCTCCATGCTGATCTTCCTCCCATTCTCCTTCTTTTGCAAATGAAAACAGTGATTTTGAAGGCTGGGGTCTTAACTGATACTATTAAGCAAACTCCTCAATGGCAGCAGGGAAAATGAATCTAACAGAGATACAAACAGTGCTCTCTGCTGTACATTGAAATATCATGCAATGACTATCACTGCTGTGTGTTTATGCTTCCCGTGATTTTCACAGTTTTGCCTCATATAATGCTGTGTTGTGCTTTAAAATTTTGTTGTTATTATTAGTAGTAGTCCATATAGCATATCCTAGAAAGAAAAAGGAAAGATGAAAATAGCAGAAATTGTACGTACCATTTTATTTCCAATCTGTTTGATCCTAAAATGCCTGGGAAAAATCTTACATCAGGAGGAAGAACTGGAAAAGAGGTAGAGAAGGTACTTTCTAGTTTCCAGTTGTAGCATATAGCCCCCAAACTCTCAAAATCTGTATCCCATTTGAATGCCTAACCACATTTGAAATCAGAGTGCTGTTTGCTTTGACCCACTAAGGAACTCTACTGTGGCACAACTCAAACTCTGGCACTTTCCAAAGCTGTCAGAAAGGAAAAGGGCTGGAACAACCACAACTTGAATATCAGTCTGTGATAGGGGAAAAAATGCAATAGTTTAAGCTGTGGCCATTGTTTAGATTTTGACACAAACATATACAACCCTGTGCAGGTGTATGCCATTGAATGTGGTATTTGGAGGGATTTAGGCATTTGTTATCTCCTGCTTTCCCCCTGTTTTTCTGCTATGGCACAGGTTTTCATACAAGAATGCTGAAAATTGTGTCTTTCCTTTCTTGTGACAGATGTGTTTTCCTCTTATTCTATCCTCAGAAAGCATCAGGAGTTAGGTGTCAAGAAATCAACCTCTCATAGCAAAGCTGGGCTCTGTTCCTGCACTCAGCAAGCAGAAGGGGAAATTCCATCAATGTTGGTAATGCTTTGCCTAGATTTCAGTGGAACTGTACAAGAAATAAGTACTGTTCACTGTATCTGTCAGTAGAGATTTATTGTGTTTGTCTTGAATGTGTCAGGTAGCAGAGAGGCTGTAGAAGAGAAAATGAGCATGTGTGTTTGCTGAGCAGCTCCTGCAAAAGCATGGAGTGAGTGAGGGTGCTGGGAAGGACTACACAGTAATGGAACTGGGAGTAAGGAGATGCTCTGCTTCCAGGGCTCCAGGTGATCCTAGTTACCTTCTCATCTCTAATCTCTTATCTGGTTAGGTGCTCAGTTTTCTGGTATTTGTCATTTGTATGTCCAAGACTGAGCAGAGTTGTTCTGGTGCATGGCAGGGCAGTGCTGCCATAACAAAGATATGAGGACCAGAAGTGCTGGAGCAGGCCAGATCTGAACTATGTACCAGCATTTTCAGTCTGGAAATTCCTGAGGTAAAAATCTTCAGGCTGCAGGGCTGCTCTGGGAAGGCATTCCCTTGTGCAAAATTGGCCCTCTCTTTTTTCTTCTACCTGTTCTTAGCCCCTGCCAGGAACTGGATCTAGGACTTCACAGACTTCTGGTCTGACCTAGTGTAGCTGTTCTTATGTTCTTGTGTTTTGTTATGTTAACTCCCTCTATTTTCAAAATAGAGGGAGAGGAGGAGGTACTTTAAAGTCCAGTCGTTCTTAGGTTACAGAGGGAGACCCAGGGGAGGGTCAACAAGTCAACAAGTAGATATTGACTTAACACAGACAATGAAGTCAGCAATATTCCTTACAAGACTTACTTATTAGTTGCATAAACCTTATTATGTCTCAACTAAATGGCTTTATATCTAATTTACTATCTAATAAAGGGATAACCTGAAAACCAGTAGTTACTCAGTATACTGATTATCATACCCTGCTTTTATTTTTACTGTAGCTTTTTACTCAAGTTTGTCATTTGTCATAAACAAAAAAAGAAAGATAAAATTCTTGCTTCAGCTTTGCTGTATTTTAAAAAGAAAGCAGATAATGGCAAATTCTTCATTATTGAGTTGATTGAGAAAAAGGGCAATTAGGCAACACATGATGGACAGAGGGGAGCCTCACAGAAACAGCTGCTATTCTGAGTTAATGTGATGTCATCTGATTATGGAATTGAGAATCTTGTGTGTAAAAGAGAAGAACTTGTTCTGAGTGACACTTTGTTTTCTGACACTGCAATCTTCTGGCATCAGTGCAGGGTCTATATGCTTCCTTTTGAGCACAGACCAAGTTTCACACTCAGGCTTGAAACCCCTACCCTCACACAGTGCAGACTCTGGGACACTTGCCCACAGGGGGAATAACTAGGGTGATGCTGGCTCAGCTGAGCTACCAGGGTGCCATCCTGTGATACCACAGAGCTGATGCCAAGTGGGGAAGTGGGATGGACTTATTTCTTCCAGTGCTGCAGGCATGCAGCAAATAATTTTGGAGCTTTTAGGCAGCTAATTGCTGATGTTCTTTAGCTGGCAATATTAATGCAGCGAGTAGGTCAGGGAACACACTGTACCTAGTTTGCTAGTCCACCTTCCCCTGCCTGAGGCTCCTCTCTGAAAAGATCAGGTTTCCTCATGCCCAGAATCTTACTCACTTGGGGCATTCAGACAAGTGCACATGCGCCACTGTGTACCCCGGAGTCACCCAACCTGCTGACTGCCACTAGACACCTCCACACCTCCCCAGCTTAGTGAGAGTTAGCAGCAGTAAATGAGTGCTCATATCCTGCCAATCTGCAAGACTTGGCATTTTGGCTTAATACAGCTCCCACCAAGTCTGCTATGTTTTACATGTAAACAGGTGCATTTTCCAGTAGTTTTACTCTGGGAACAGCAAATTCCATCACAAGGGCGGAGAAGACAGTTGGATATTTTTTATTTCTTGCATTGCTATGACAGGATTCCTGAGAAATAATTTTGGGGATTAAACTTCCTGGAAAAGGAGTGTCCCTTAATAAATATGTGTGGATGGGATGAGGAGGCACTTACGTGACTTCAGCTCTTCCATTATTTGTCTTTCGAATTACTGGCTTTATAATCTTATTATCTGTGGGTCCTGTGTTATTTTATTTCCTTATGAAAAAGGAACATAAAGAGGAAGGTGCTAATATCTCATGACCTAATTTAGCTGGAGCCATGCTCTTCTTTAGCATCACAATGGCTACATCAGTGGAGAATTCCCAGGCCTAGTGATTTGTCACTCCTATATTTAGATTCCCAGTCATACTTATGTATATTGCACAAAACCAGTCTCACATCAGCTTTCACAGCAGTCTGGGGGAATTGCTCTCTATTCTGCTCAAGCCTTTTATCTTTGAAGGAAAAAAAAAGACAACGGAACACTGAAAATCACATTATTTTTATTTTTGTTGATTCACCTTTCTGATAGTGGTAGGCTGCACACACTATCACCTTCTCTCTCTTCCAAAATAAAAACAGCTGGCTTTTGACATTCCTCATCAGGTTTAGGAGTCAGCTAGGTGCCAAGTTTCACTCGTGGTATTATGCAACACTCCTACAGAGCCCTCAAGCAGAACATTAGAAGCCTACACAACCTTAAGCTGAAAACTAGAGGTGTTTGTAAAATGAGGCAGCAATTTTGAAGATTATGCCCTTGAACGTCAGTGCTTCTTTGTGGATGGGTCAGAAAGTTTTCATGTCCTTTTTCCCAGTACTTCAAGCCAGGTGGATGCAAGCCAGATCCTGTCTAGAAGCATCGTAGTATTAGCCTGGGCCAAAAATTCCTCTCTAGTGACAAGGCATCTAACTCAGGCTCAGCACCACGCTGTTGCAATTGGACTTAAACATGTCTGTTTTCACAGAACAGCACGGAGCAGAAGCGAGATGGTGGCATCTGCCCTGAGCGCCCGCGTCCTCTTCACTTTCTTCTGAGGGGCTTCTTCTGCCCCGTGCTGACTTTGCTTGTGCTTTCTGACTTGTACAGAATTACATTCAAACAACCTGGATTGAAGAATTCTGCAAGTAGGATTGTCCTTTCTGATAATTAGATAAAAAAAACAGTCCTGTCTTCTTTGTTTCTTCTCTGTTGATAACTCAGACCCCAGAATATGTAGAAATACAAGAAGTTTAGAGGATCTGAAGATAGAGGTTGCAGTGATTTGTCACCAAGCTATCACAACTAATGTCCTTCTCAAAATTCCATCAATACTCCATCCAAAGAAGAAATCGTAATGAGTTTTCCTCTGCTGCAGCTGTGCTTTTAGTATGCTGATGGAAAATATGTTGGAATTTTGACTTATATTCTAGTTTGAAATAGATACATCAGTTTATACCAGGCAGTAATTTGACTGGAAAACTCCTTACCACATCCAAAAGAAATGAAATGAGTAATTACAAATATTCTCTTTAATCATGGAAAAGAGCCTTGTATCCAAATTTATGCAGACTCCCTTAAAGACATGACCAGGTTCTCCTTTCATCATCATCAGATTTGCTTTGTGTCTCTCAGTTAGCTTCCTTTAAGTTGCACCACTGGTTTATGCTAGAGTTACGGAGAGATCTTGCTCCCAGGCATCTGAGGAAATCCCACCCTCTTCCTAATTTTTTGTGTCTTTTGTTGTTTCTCGTATGAACTGGTATCATAAATATTTAGATGGAAATGGTTAATGGGAAAATTGTATGGTTTCTAAATTCAATGAGCCATTAAATAGCTTCTAATAATCTCAATAAAAGTTTGGAATATTTAATGATGAGAATCAGACATATAGGTTGCTTGGTTGCTACCAGACTCTCAGTAAATATTGTCAGTGGTTCATACACTATGGGTTCCTCAACGCCCTCAAAGAAGAGCCTCTGGGGATGGGGGAGGAAATCAACAAAATAATGCAATAAACAATGTGCTGTTCAGGAAAATATAGCTGGGTTTTTGAAAATGCTGCTCACTGTATGCTTTTTATCATCACTATGGAAGGTTTACAGGTTTTCCAATAAGCAATTAGACAACTAATCACACTTTGCATTTATAGTAATTTACACTTGTATTGCATGTAACATCATGGCTTGCAGTGGCCTTTACTAGAATTGGCACTCTCACAAACTGGAAATTTGAGATGAACACAGTCACCTTCTCCAAGGCAAAGGCCCCTCATGTCTCAGAGACTGGGGAAGATGTTAGTTTAATCAAATTACATCAGGGCACAAAGCCAAATAGAAAACTTTGGTTAGCAGCATCTCTCTCTAGACCCCTTCTCTTCCTTGACTATATAGTGAATTTAGGATTTGCTTAATTAGGCGATTGAAAATTAGGTAAATTTAGAGTCCTAATGTACATTGCAGGTGTCTTCTTAGCTCTATTCAACTAAGATAAGATTTAAACTAAGAAGAATTAAATATTTATCAGGACAGGTGAAGACACTCAGAGGCCTGATTTGTGTTTCTACAAAAATTTCCTTGAATAAATGTGAAAATCTTCCCTACATTCATTGGTGATATATGGGCCAAACTCACAAAAATATTTTTGTAATGAGAAGTCTGCTTATGTCATAGAATCATAGAATGGTTTGGATTGGAAGGGACCTTAAAGATCATCTCATTCCAACTGCTCTGCCATGGACAGGGACACCTTCCACTAGACCAGGCTGCTCAAAGCCTCATCCAGCCTGGCCTTGAACATTTCCAGGGATGAAGCATCCCCAGCTTCTCTGGGCAGCCTGTTCCAGTACCTCACCACCGTCATAGGAAGGATCTAAATCTTCCCTCTTTCAGTGTGAAGCCTTTACCCCTTGTCTTGTCATTACACATTGTCTCCAGTTCTTTTGTAGCCCCCTTTAGGTACTGGAAGGCCACAATGGGGATCCTCTGTAGCCTTCCATCCTCCAGGCAGAATGGCCCCAGCTCTTCCAGACTTATTAGGAGAGGTGTTCCAGGGCTCTGATCACCTGCATTCACTCTAACAGCTCCATGTTCTTCTTATGCTGGAGGCCCCAGAGGTGGCCACAGTACTCCAGATGGGGTCTCACAAGAGCAAAGTATCCTCAGGCTGCTGAGTACACTTCCTTTGATGAAACCCAGGATATGAGCCCAAAGTCCTTGTTGGACGTTTGATCTCGTGATTCCTGGAAGGCGGCTGTAAATGCCTCCATCTATGGAGATCCCCAACTATAGAGACCCCCATGCTTGTTTTATGTTCTCTAGAGGTGCCTTTCTGCAAGGCAGGACCATGTCTGTCCATTGTTACAGCTATTTATGATATTTGATGAGATAGATCAGAGCTTCAGGTGGTACAGCTGCAGGAAGCAATAAACTAGTTCAACATTCTCCAAGCTCATATTAACTAGATAAGAAGTGCTCACATTAGCTGTACTGTACACCTTTTAAATTTGCAGTGGAGGAAGTGTGAGAACAGGGAAAGGAGAGATGCTTGATCTGCCAGCCCTACACCTTCCTATATTACACTAGCTGTTCAGCGTGGGAACTGATTTTTGGTTGTGCCTTACTCAGCTTAAGAGGACTCTGGGGCACAAAACCTGCTGATGTTACCTTGATAATAACCAAGCTTGCATCTCATGGCATATGTCCTGGTTTCAGCTGGGATAGAGTTAATTTTATTCTTAGTAGCTGTTGTGTTTTGGGTCCTGCATGAGAATAAAGTTGATAACATGCTGATGTTTTTATTGTTGCTAAGCAGTGCTTACCCTGAGCCAAGGACTTCCCAGTGCTCTGCCAGTGAAGGAGGTGCATCAGAAACCTGGAGGGAGTATGGCCAGGACAGGTGACCTGAACTGGCCAAAGGGATATTCCACACCCTAGAATGTCATGCTCCAAGTGTAAAACGGGGGTAATTGGTAGGAGGGGTTAATCACTGCTTGGGACTGGGTTGAACATCAGTCAGTGTGTTAAAAGCAATTGTATTGTGCATCATTTGCCTTTCTTGGATTTTATTCCTACCTCTTTTGCTTTTATTTACAATTACTATTATTATTATCATCATAATCACCATTATCATCATTATTTTCATCATAATTGTTACTGACAACATTATTTCACTTATTAAACTGTTCTTATCTCAACCCATGGATTTTACCTCTTTCAGATTCTCCTCCCTGTCTCACTGGAGGTGGAAGGAAGAGGTAGGGCTAAGTGTGTGACTGTGTGGTACTTAGGTGCTGGCTGGGGTTAGAGCTCAACAACATGTATACACATCTATAACTGGGTACCTGTTGCACATTTTGGAAGCATAAAAATGTCCATTGAGTTCAGTGATGGACACCCAAGTCTGTTGATCAGGTTCAACTAGGTAAAAGAAAGTTGAACATATTCACAGTGATTTGACTCCAGTGGCATTAATATAAATGGACTGATGGAGAGAACAACCAGAATTAGACTATGTGGTATGATGCATTGCCCTTTCAGGCAGCTTTACAAATGGTGAGCCCTATATCTGCACAGAGTTTATGTTACATTTAGGCTCTTGTCAAGGAATCCAATCTGTGTGGGAAGTCTTTCATGGGTGCATAGAATTCCATTAATGACAGCAAGGGCCCATCCAGGCAGCAGTACATGCATGTGTCTAGGTAAAGGATGGTGGGAAATGTATTTATTTATTTATCTATAATGAAAATGCCATCATTAGTCACAAAAATGTTTTATTTCCAGGGTGAAAGAAAGCTCTTTCACACTCATTCTGCTGTGGCACTTCAAGACAGCTCTGAGTGTCTTATCAAGCCGATGACACTAAGATAGTGGAGGATCATATGGAAATTATGTGCCTGGAGTTTTGCCAGAGCTACTGTATCACACGCTTGGATCTTTCTAAAAGCAGTTGTGCTCTTTGGAACCTTGTACCATTAAGCCTGTACTGGCCATTAGCATGGTGCTCACTTTTCACAGCCAACTACGAAATAGGTGGAAGGTTCTTTTCTTCTGGCTTTATCATCCATGTATCTGGAAATTTGGGTAGGCAGAGACAGTCCTATTCCTCTGTCACATGCAAACAGGTATGCTGTGACATAGGGCATCTGTAGCAGCACTTTTTAATTTTTTTCAGGTAAGAAATCTATGTTCAGAACTTGTTTCTGAGAGCCCAATCAAAGGGAAGAAAACCCTTTATTGACAGCACGCTCCTGTATGCTAATTAACTGATAGGCAGAGGAAGTGGGAACTGTCCTTGTACCCTCCTTTAATCAGTTGGTGGTGGAAATCTTCTTTATCATGGCAGCAAGTGGAAAAATATAGCAGAAAGAGGAGCATACTTTCTGTGCTGACTTGCAATTGTGGCAAAGGTTTGATTTGCTTGTAAAGCTCTGCCAGTGCAGTGGCAGCTCAGTGAAACTGGGCTGTTGTAATAAGTGTGATTATTTGCAGCCTTGTGTATGCCCTTGGGTGACTCTGTAGCCATCCATGGGGGCTGCCAAGGTCTTCTCTAAGCAACACCCCTTGTTCTCCACTCTAACAATAACCTCACTGCGTAGCTTTGGCTGGCACCTCGCTCGTGACTGTTAGGCAGGGCTCTGTTTGTAATTAGATACAACAGGCCACTTTCAGAGTGAATGCTGAGCCTGCAATTACAAATTCATGCCTACAAAACCACAGCTACAGCATGGCTATGATGGTTTCTCAGAGGTGTTCTTGCAGCAGAATGTGGCTGGGTGTGATGACTGATGTGTGGGGTAGGTAAACTCATACCTCTATCTCTTCATTTGTGGTCTCAGGCTGTGATCAGGCATGTTACTTGAGATAGAATTGCACCAGGGTAAGAGGTTATCATCCCTGTCTGCTTGCCATGATTCTACTGACTACTCAGGGTACTCCCATCCCTATACCTCCTGAAATAACTGCTTTTGTGGACCCTGCCTTCTCTAAGCTTCCCTCCTCACCAAATAGAGAGGGCATTTAAACTTAATGACATAAGTAACATATTTATTTATTTATTTATTTATTTATTTATCTCTCTCTTGATTGACTGGTTTTCTGAACAGTGTGGTTTTGGAAAAGGTAGTTTAAGATTGGTCGATACCAGTGGGTTGGTGAGATTTTTTAACAATTTACCCTTCCCAAGTGAAGTTTTACCACTAACATGGCCACACTCCTGCTGTTCCTCTTGTGCTAAGCTCAGGTGATGATCACACATATGCATGAACCTTTTGCTAATTGAATGAGCTGACTCAACTCTCCAGAAGGGTAAAGTGAACACTAGAACTGGTGAAGGAAAGGCCTGGACTGTGCAGCTGGGGCAGAGAAAATAGTGTACAACCATTTGCTGACAGCTTGTGCCTACAGATGTGGGCAGATGAGGCAAGCATGGGAGCTCCTTGTACAGCTCCACTGCTAGATGTGAAGAGGTGGCAACTTCAGGATATGGCAAGAGACTGATGATGAGTTGATGACCTCCCTACTAAGGCTTCTGGATGCTTAGCAACTTATTAAAATGTTCAGGGAGATAGAGATCACTAAATGCATCCTTTTGAGAAACTAGTCAGGAGTTGGTAGCTTCTCCAGGCTGCAGCTGGGAATACAATTTGCATTTGGAACCATGGGAAGTTGTTTGGTTAAAGTCCTTGCACATGCTTTATTGGAGGGCTGCCTCAACAGTGCCTGTTTCTTGAGGTTTGATGGGATTCTGGTAGGATGAGGACATGAGGGCCTGGTGGGCTCTCCCCATGCCAGGCGAGAGTGGCTTGGCAGACAGCTGATCCAGTGATCCAGTGAATTGCAAATTGAACTGTCCTGCAAGTGATGATGAGCATGAAAGGCAGGAATAGCAACCATGGAATTTAATTACAGTATTTCAACTGGTTTCATTACCTATGCCCTGCATCTTCAGAATTCCCACCCTTCTAGAGAAGAATGAGGAGCTGTCCATGACCAGTGCAACACACTTGGCAGGGCAGATGTATATCTGCGCGCCACTGAATGGCAGATAAACATCTTTGCTGTTGTATCTCAAGTGTAGGTAAATGAGAGGATTAAGTTCTGATTTTCCTCAATTTTCAACTCAGGCATGTCTTTGTAACCCAGCATGCTCCTGTTTATACAGAGAAATGCCAGCTCAGCAGTGATGAGCAGTATGATTTCCCACTCTCCTTGGTGCTTAAGTTGGGACATTTTGTTACAAGTGATTAGCCCATTAACTCACCAACTCAAAACAGACTAAGAAGGAATGAAATGCTGTGGGAAAGATTTGTTCAGTAGTGTTTTAACTTGCTCTGTTCCTCAGGGCAAGATCCATAAGCCTCGTGGATGTAGCCAGAGACCTGTTCAAATAAACCCTGACCCTGGGCACTTCATTGGTGAATGCATTGTGCAATTTCACCCACTCTTTCCATCAGACTTTTCAGACACCTCCTGTGCAGTCTCACCCTTCATAAGAGCTGAGAGCTACAGTAGCTATAAAACTTGAGGAGTAATGAAGCTCATCCCTAATTGAAATGAACACCTCAGATTATATGTTGGAGCTTCCTGTTTTATTAGACGCTGTTCCCTTCCCCTGTGTTGTCATCCAAGAAGTTACACGATGAATTTGCAACTTCCCCAAATAATGAGGACTTTCTGATGGAAAAGCCTGGGCTGGAGGAGTGAGAAGCCTGAGAAACTCGTCATCGCAAATACCCCATCTCCCACACAGCCAGGGTGTGTGTGAGCCTGGAGGATTTCCGCAGAGGGAGGTGGTGATAAGGCAGTCCTGTTTCACAGCTCCGCTGGTGTGGAGCTGTGAGATTCCTCCAGCAGAGAGTTTCGCTGATCCCTGGCTGAGATCACTGCCCATGAGCCAGCCCAGTGGGGAACACGCCTGGCCCTTCCAACCCCACTGTGGCACAAGCTGCCAGTGCAGCTGTAACCTCAAACCCATCAGTCCAGAGAGGGATGTGGCTCAAGCTCATGGCTCAGCTCTGTGTCTACCGTGCTCTTTGGGGAGAGGAGGGCAGCACTGCAGTCCCCATCCAAGATTTTCTATTTCCTCCATTTTCCAGCTTCTCTCTTCCTTGAAGACAAGTGATGAGCCAGATTCCCTACAAAGGTCCTGACACCCTTCTCCCAGCTGCCCTGGCCTCCCCTCACCTTCTGCCCTTGTGTGTGTGGGGGCTCTGTGGGGGCCCATGGCTCTGTGGGCAGCCTGTGCACCTCACCTGTGAGATACCCCCAAGAATATGGGGGCAGGATAATAAAGTCATGGAATCATCAAAGACCTCCGAGGTCATTGACTCCAACTGCTAACCTAGCACTGCCAAGGAAAGCCAGCGCCCCATCTCTGTCAGCTGCATGTTGCCCTTTCAGGATTTATTTTGTGCCACTTTTGTAATTAAAATGTGTTAGAAAGGATGTGCAGGCTCCTTGTTTTTGCAGAAGGTCTTGGCTTTTTTCCATGTGTTCGTGCTGTGGGCTGTGTGAAGGAAAGCAGAGTGGAGTCTGCTGTGATCTCATGCTTGGCTTTCACCAGCTTGTCTCTAGAGACACACAAAATTTTGGCTAGCAGGGGCTTTAAAAAATCTTGAGAATCTGTAAAATGTTCTATAGAACAGTGAGTGTGGAGAGGTGATGCAGTGGTTCTTAGCTTCTCATCTGAATTTTGTAGCTGAACCTAAATTTTGGCTTTAGGTTCAGTGTGCCCATCTGGGAAGTGGGTCCTGGAATGCTAAGGTGGGTTCCTTCAGCTCAGTTTATTCCCACTTCCACAGCTTATCTTGTAGGAGATGTGGGGAGAGACTTTCATCAAGCAACAGGCCAGACTGTCCCTGTCTCTGTAGGTTAATGTGCTCACAGACTCACTGCAGTAGAGGTGGGAGGATGACCTCCAACAGGGTTGGTCTTCAGCTGGCAGTATGGAACAGGCCTCTGCAAAGGGAATGGTTCTGCACAGCACATCATTTTGGTGTTTCTTTGCAGCGACATGGGCTTGGCTGGTCTGATGCTTACAAATTAAAGTCCCTGTCATAGAAACACCAGGGAAGCATTAGACAATGAAGGCAACACAGCCTTCATGCCTCTTGTGGGTGGGTGGAAAAGAGAACCTTGTGTTTCCTCACACTGAGATCAGTGCCATTCAGAGAGCTTTAATGAGTTACACAGAAAGAGTTAGGAGTAAAACAAGGAAAAAGAAACAAACCTCGCCCTTCTGTGAAAGCAGAGTCACAAAAACCCCCTGAATCTAGATAGTCAGGACTGGAAAAGAAAATGGCCTCACCCATAATTTATGGCTCACTATATAGCCACAGAAGCTTTGCCGCTTGCAAATACGACCCTTTGTGGGTTATTAACCCGAGTCTCAAGCGGCTCACGTTAACACATTCATGCTGTTAATTAATTAGCTGAAATATGCATGCCTTCCTCTGATGCTAGCTTGCAAAGGGTAACATGAATTTTGATTATACTTAATCCCATATGAAATACAACAGACGCTCACACTATGTAAACACTGACGGGGAACTTAGAAACCTCTGTGATCCAACAGGATCTGATCACAAGTGCTGGTGTCTGGCAATCCAAAACAATATTTCAACACAGAACTGCCATGGTATTAAAAATAAAGTGGTGTTTGTTTCATCATAGGCTTGTTTTTGTCAGCAAGGGATGCAGCTGTAATACCAATGCCAGTCAGGCAGTCATGTTACAGAGGCATTATCAATACACTTTTCAAACTTTGTGGAAGAGGCATAAATTTATTTGCATCCAGAAGCCTGCCATCTACAAAGCTGCTATAAAGCTTTGGCAGTGAATAGCTGACTTCGAATGTCCTGCTACACACCTTTCCCAAACATTTGATACACAGCAGGTGAATGTAAAAGGCTTATCAGTCCAACCCAGTGTTATTTCCTGTCATAACTTTGCACAACAAAAGAAGTTTCTGTCCTTGCTGAGCTTTGGTGTTGCGATATGTACTGAGGTTCCTCCAGAGAAACCACTTTAATCCTTGGGAAGTTGAAATCACAGAGAAAGGGACAGGGATATTGCTTCTGCAAACTGCAATTTTATCAGCACCCAGCTATATCAAAGTGTGCGACATGGGAGGCAGCATGAGCGATGGAGGGATGCTTGCCCAGACTTCTGCCTTAGCAGAATAAAAGAGAGCCTGAACCATATTTCCAGTGTTACATTTTAGTTTCCCAGTGCTATAAAACAGGAAACAAAAAGAAAGTCTAGGACTTATATTTAAACCTATTTGGTTAGAACTTCTTTTAGGGAGACATCTTTTGAGGAAGATAAAGGGATGATGCATTGACCAGTATGCCACCAGAACAATTATTTTCCCTTAGGAAACTGCTGTGACTTTGTAGTACAAGTAGATGGGTTTTGCAATGCCCTGTATATTTGGCATAGGCATGAGAGGGGGAAAAAATGTATTCATTTAAAGGGGACTTGAGATCTGCTGCTTTTGTGTGAATAGCCAATTCAGAAAAAGAGCTGGGCTTCCTGTGATTTCATGACAATAGAAATCTTGTCAGCCCCTAGATTTGCCCTTGAAATGTTGTTAGGGCTGACAGAATGCTGCTTCTCCTCTTCCCCAGTAGCCCCATCTGATGTGGGGGAACACACTGTAGTTCCTTGTCCTGTAACCAGAGGCTGGGAAGAGGTAAAAAGTAGACCTGACCCCATCTCCAATAGCTAAGGGGCATAAAGTGGCAGTGCAAGGCAGTACAGCAGGGACTAATCTAAGTGCATTTGCCCTTGGCTGTTCCTTGTCCTGAACTGAGTTGCTGAGAGGGCTGAGGTCCCTGTCCTGCCTTGTGCCCACTGGGGCATCCTCCACCACAGAGCAGAGCAGCGGGGGGATCACAGCCTCCACAGGCCTGTTATGGTGTGCATGTGCCTTCAGCTGTGTTGGAGGAAAACAGATGTGAAAAAAGGGAAAATAGGTCTTCTGAAGATCATAGAAGCATAGAATCATAGAATATCCTGAATTTGAAGGGAACCATAAAGATAATTGGGTCCAAATTCTGGCCCTGCTCAGGACAGCCCCAAGAACCATATGATGTGCCTGAGTATGTTGTCCAATGCTTTTCCTAATATCCAACCTAAACTTCCCCTGAAACACCTTCACGATGTTTCCTGGGATCCTGTCACTGGTCACCATAGGCAAGAGATGAGTGTCTGCCCCTTCCTTTTCCCCCCATGAGGAAGCTGTAGACAGCTGAGATCTTCCCTCAGTCTCCCCTTCTACAGGCTGCTGATGCCTTACTTGTGAAGTCCAACTCAAAATAAAACTACTCAACTTTCATGAGCATAAATGTGAATATAACCACATTTTTTTTTTTTAAATGTCAAGGACCTTTGCTGGATATTAGGCAAAATGTAGGAAAATTTGACTGAGGCAGGAGTCTGTAAGAAATGATGTGTGTATGTGTGCACATATAAGCCCATATGTGTACACACATCTGTCTTTGAGGTGCAGTGCCTTATGCAAGTGCAGAAAGAGGCATCTTCTGCAAGGGGTTTTATTCTTTCAAATAAAGCCAATGATGGTGTGTGCTAAATGGAAGTCTGTCTGCATAGGCAAATTGTTACAATTTAACTAAATAGGTTTCTAAATTAATTTAGTTTAGTCAGTACAACCCCTTTAGTAGCTAACATTGATTCAGCTTAATTGAGTTTGTTCTCAAATTAAGCTAAATCAGCATAAAGCACTCAAAGCATTAAGGGCTGGCAATTTCTGCATGTCAGCCAGGCCTGGGTGAGCTGGGGGGGGGGTATCCTGATATCCCCAGTGTCCCCTCTGATGGTGAAATGACCAGGGAGTGCTGCTCCACCTACCTGGTGGAGGTGACTTTGGGACAGCCACCTTGAGGATCACATCAGGATCTTGATTTGTTCTTGGTCCTAAACAGGGCTCCTAATGTGTGACTTTGTAATATTATTAGAGGTTGGTGTCACTTGGGAACTTCTTCCATGACAATTATGTGTTAAGTGAACAATAAAAGTTTCTCTTTCAAGACATTGGTAATGGATTTTAACCAGAGAAATATAGTAATAATTTAAAGTACCCAAACCCATTTTTGAGGAGAAAGTAGCACAAATTCTCTTGTTTTTCTTTTGACCTGGAAAGTAAAATTCTTAAAATCATGGGCTGACAAAATCTCCTTTATGTTCAAGGAAACATAAAATATTGCTCAAGAAACAAGCAAAAAAAAAGATGTAAAATGCAGACAGAGCTGGCTTTTCACTGTATTATTTCCTCCAGAAGTTTTTCTTGGATATTGCTGTAGTATATATTAATAATGGGACAATATTTCTTTATAGGGTGTATAATTCAATGAAACATATTAATGAGATAGTCACTTTAAAATAAACATATTCTTCACATCAAATGTCAGAAAAGAAAATGTTTTGTTTTGTAGATGAATCTAATATGTGTTAGCCAGAAGCTGACTGTTAACCAGGGTAACATAAAAGCTACTGTAAATGGTACTGGAAAACCAAGGGAATAAAACCCCCATCCTTTCATATTCCCTGAGAAATGTTGGTTCATTGTGTTGGCTTTAAGGCAGAGTACTACAATTCAGCCCACAGGGTAAGTGGATGTGTCTGTAGTAGGTCATTTGGCTTCAAATGAGTGTTCCCACTTCCATCCTTTTTTTTTTTTTTTTTTTTAAGTAAAGTAGGATTTCTGTCTGACAGGTCAGACTGGAAGTGAAAGAAGAGATCAGCAAAGGGGGACTGAGCTCTGTTTTTATACCAAAGACTTTGTGGGCTTTTATAGCAGGAAAGTCTTTAAGACTTTGAGGACTTCAAGAGATCATGAAGGCAGGACAGCAGTGGAACTGCCTCTTCAAGGGCCCCCTAAACGGTTTCACGTCAGGCACGTGTTGTGGACAACAGAAGGTCCTTGTTTAGTAATGAAGAAAAAGGCAGCAGTTTTGCTTCTCCACAGCCAGATTTTTAAGCCATAATTGGATCTTGTAACACTGCCAAGGTAAAGGCAGAGGGCCACAACAGGGAAGCCTGACACTGCAAGTGAACTGAAACTAAATATAGTTCTCATGCAGTTTAAAAAAACACACATCAAAGCCCAGAGAACCCAGCCTCATCTGAGACTCTTGCAATGGAACAAAATGAGAAAACGACGATGATAACATATGTATTTTACTGTGGAGCTACAGGTGGCAAATGAAATAATCTGAGAGTGGCTTTGGCTGGTTGTGATTAAAGATCATTGCACACCAAGCAATCCAAGACAGAGTCCAAAACCTGACTGCTGAGAACGCTCCTGAGTAGAGGGAGCTGGGCGAGCCCCGTGCAGGCAGAAGGACAGCGGGTGCTGGGCATGGCAATTCTTGGTGAGAAGCTGGTGTACATGTCTCTGCTGACAGACCAGCACGGTTTGGGGCTGCACAGGGAGATCATATCACTGCCCCCATGGTAGCAGAGCTGTTTCATGCAGGCTGTTTCAATTTCTGGGCATCTGCAGGGCTCCTTTCCAAATGACAGTGGTGTCTGCTGCCATGTTTCCTTGAGGGTGGCAATGCCAGCCTGTCCTGGTTCCAGTCAGGACAGGGTCAAGTTTTGCAGTAGCCAGGAGTGGGGAGTAGCCAGGGAACCTGGATTATTCTTTACCACATCACATAATTTTCCAGAAATGGAGGAAAGGGTCCCTTTGTGTTTGGGGTAGCCTGACAAGGGAGTGGTTGGGTGTTCTTGGGGGTGACAACTCATGAGTGAATAATTCATTTCTTGTACACAACAGTATTGTTGATCTTACTGTTTATTTTCTGATCTCATTGCTATTTCTAGTAAATTGTTCTTTCCTCAACCCGTGATCTTTACTTTTTGTGTCTCCAAGTGTCCTCTCAAGAATGCCACATAGGAAGGGGGAGTGAGTGAGCGGCACAAGGTTTGGAGTGATTTCAGTGGGAACACTAAATTTGAGAACACCATTCCTAAATTTCATGATGGTATGGTTCTCAGCTGCACTCAGAGTTGATTGTCTGGGTATTTGCTAAGTCATCCCAGAGTACCAAATATCTGTAGCAAACTCAAGCAGTGTGTACAGAGTGCTTTGAATATGGACTTGGCTATCTTGGTTATCATCTGCTAGTGATCTATAAGCTCAGTTAAAGAATACTGATGGGTAGAAAACAGGTGGAAACAATAGTCAGAGATAGGTTATTTTTTTTTTCTGAGGCTAAGGAGTTGGACAAGTCGACTTGCAGACATTTCTTCTAGCCCTACATACTGCAAATGTTGCATTGCAATTTTTGGATGGCCCTCTAAGGACAGGCTTATTCAGAATTTGGAATTTGGTTGGTACCATTACTCAGACCAGAAGTTATCTGGCATGTGGGAATCTGGATTGAGGCTCAGATAGCCCTTCCCCTCACTCAGATGATATGCATTCCTCAGTTTAGTACGGACCACAAAAGTGGAAACAAAATAAAAATTGAAATGAACATCCGAGATATTTTCCAGCGTGGGAAAGCAAAACCATTTAGAAGTGAGAAGCTTTCAGAGTGTTTTGCATTCAAATTGCAGCTTTTATCCTAAGAGATCAAGTACTTCACACATAGCTACAGTCAGCACATCGCTCAATGCAGCCATTTCTGGGGTGGAGCACAGGAGAGGAAGATCAAATGTGTCTAAAGACATGGCCAAAAACGCTCACAGGAAAAGTGAGCATCTCTATAAAGCCATGAAAGCAGTAGCATCTAGAAAACCTATAGAAGATACAGACTGTGCAGATCACCTTAATATATTGAAGTGAAGAATAGAAGTGATTTTAATCCAGCGGGAAATGCTGTAGATATTTTCCCTGCCCGGAAGGCTTCCAAATCCTCTTCCAAGAGATGCAGGAGATTTATACTGCACGTGAAAGGTCTGTCTGGCCAGAAGGAATTGCACGCTTGACTTCTGAAAAGAAATACTAAGGAAAATAGAGTTTTCATGAAGAAAGCATCTGGTAGCTTTCATTCTTCCCTTTCATGGGAAAAAACGTGTAATGAAAAAATGAGATTTTCCTCATATGGTCAATGAGGAGCTGCAGCCCTTTAGTTTGCTCCTTCCCTCTAATATACAAGGGGATTCCACAGTCATGTTGGTGTTAAGTCAGGAGAACCTGTATGTGGGGATCCATCCAAGAAATTATGTAGTCTCTTTGTTTACCTGTTGCAATGCAGGATTTCCAACTTTTCAGCAATTTACATGCCAAAACTAAGGGTGTTGTTTTTTTTTGTTTTGTTTTTTTTGCTTGTTTATTTATTTGTTGTTGTTGTTTGGTGTTTGTTTTTTTTTTTTTACTCTGTGTTTTCCATTTATCCCCACATGCAACTTTTTGGAGAGCAAGCCCTTCTGATATCTTTTCAGGAGCTGGGCTCAATGATCTTTGTGGGTCCCTTCCAGTGTAGGATATTCTGTGATTCTATGTCTTACCAAAATTTTTTATATTATTTAATCTATTGAACTTTATCAATTTAATCCATAAAAGAAAATAATCAAAAATTATAATATATTGTATAACATGGAGGCAGATCCATAACCTTAATGGCAGTCTTGTGGGGCGCACCATGGGAGCTGAGGAATGGTATGGAAGATTTGTCCAGGAGGTGCAACTGAGGACATGGGAGGTACTGAGTACCAAGCCCTGGTGCTTGGGAAAGAACAGGCACATTTCTGGTTAAAGGAACATTTATGGTAAAGGGACAATAATCAGGGATTTTTATTACTGAACAACTCATTGGGACAGGAAATGGCTATTTTTTTTCCCCCAAGCAACAGGAAGAGACATCAGTAGGACACAGCTCTTTCAGTAGTAAGATGTGGTAATTTCTGTGATACCTCCACCAAGAGCAATACAGCTAGATACAGATGATCTATTATGTTCCTGGATGTGGCAAAGACGATGCTGTTCAGAAGGTAGGAGGACATGGGCAAGGGAGCCTTAAGTCTGTTTCTGACTAGCAGAGAATAACAGCCTGACAATCTAAAGAATGGGTGGTAATTTGGATGAAAGCAAGCATGAAATGATAAAGTTCACTATTCCAAGGGAAAAAGGTAGTCCAGCTGAATATGGATAAGGACTCAAAAAAAGTAGACTTCAGCAGACTTGGGGAACTGGTAAGGTCTCTGAGGAAAATAATCTCAGGGATAAAGGAATGCAGGGAAGCTGGCAGTTACTAAACCTATTTTAAAGGCAAATTCCTCTGATGCAGAAGGCATTGGAAGCAGAATGAGAGACCTGTATAATTTCCTCTGGAGCTCTTCAAAGACCTGAAAATAAAAAAGACTTGACAAATGGAGAATACAGAGATCCCAAGTAGAGTTTCCACTGGATTACTTTCCCTGCCATAAGATGAGGCTAAAAAGGCAACAGTCCTGAGTTGGGCTTTGAAGAGCCCTGGCTGAGGATGCAGCAGAGGGGGCTGTCATGGGGTGCTGTGTGTTTTATAACAGTGCACTGGTTGAGCTTGCTGAGCTCATGCATGAGTGTAGCACAGGGCCAAAGGAGGCACAAACAACCTGAGGGCCAAGTGGTGATGCAGCATCCAGAGACCATAGCGAGATCCTTGTGCTACTGGCAGAGCACTGCAGCTTTTGGCTGTCTAGTACAATAATGAACTTTGCTTTCCCCTTTGTCCTTTGTGCCCCAGCTTTTGCTCTTCAAGTGACCAGTGTACTAAAAGAGGGTCTCAAAGTGAATTTGAAATAGGAAGGTGCTTTCCCATGTATACTGCAGTTACAAGCCAAGTCAGTAGAAGAGACTGATTTGCAGACTCTATCTAATAGAAATCTCACTGTTTTGAAGGAGGAACTGACTGTGCAGTGCTGTACACTGGGACAATACAGACATTTATCCCTGCAACCCATCCCTATAGTGACACAGAAACCACAGTAGTTCTGCAGCTGCCTCTTCCCAGGAAGAACTACGGGGTCACTGCTGGTGTGAGAGGAAGGACACTGCAGGTTTTTCATGGGATAACCCACGTTTCTCTTCAGACATTGAGAATGGCCCATGGAGGGTGAGGAGTTGAGGCTGTAGCTAGTAGGCAGCAAAGTGAGGTTTCCTGATGAAAGTTACTGCAGCACAGGACTGAGATGTTGTGCTGAGTGACAGGGCTCTGTAAGTTGGCTTGTGAGACATCATGAGATGGATAGCAAGCAGAGGCTTTTCCAGGAGTGGATGAGGGACCCTCTCTGCCATTTGAGGCAGGGGCTCAGAGCAGTTGTACCTGCTTGTAGGGACACAGTTTGTGGGGATTGGGAGTGGGACTGTGGCCAAGTGTCAACCCCAATGGGCTACAGCTGTGCCAGACAGGGGAACAGCATTGAAGGTAATGAGACAGGGAGTGCTGAGGTGTACTGACCAATCACAAAAGGGTACAGAGGGCACACAGGTGTAATGCATGTAGGATAAAGGGTATAAAAGATTGTACTGAAGACTAAAATGCTGATGCTTGAAGCCTTCTTTGGTGTAAGTCATATCTTCACTGTCACCTGCTGTCCCTTCTCTGAACACAACAACTTTCTCTACCCTTTCCATCCACTTCCTTGGGAATGAAGAAATAGAGGCACCCCATTAGTCCAGGAAAAGGCAGTCTCTTTTATCTTTGCCACAATTCCAGCATCACACTGAGGACCCCAGCAGCATGGTGAGAGATGCCACCATTGCACTGTGAAGGTCCATCAGTGCCTTAGTTAAAGCCATTATTCTGTTATGCTTAAAGCAGTCCTCAAACTAGAGGGATATCACAGATCCTTAAGGAACAGTTGGAGCACTCCTAGTGGGGGTTGATGACCCACTAACCTTCACATCTGTGGGGTTATCCTGCACTGAGCCCCCCTTGTGGGGAGAGAGGTCTGGTAGCACTTTTGGTACTTCATTAATGGAGAAGTTATTGCAGGGAATGAAGGAGCCCAAACTTGCCCTTTTACTGCTGTCAGACTTGTGTTTAAGGCTGGTGGTTTACATCCCAGGATGCCTTGCATAATTGCTAATGAATTTGCCTGATGGAGCAGGAATGGGGAAGACAAGACAGCACTGTGAAGGCATGTGGGGAATCAGGAATGCCATATGAGGTTCTAAAATAAAAAGGAGATGAAGGGAAGGGTGGGTAAGAAAGGCCAAATCAGTGTTGGCTGTTGGAAGGAGGTGAGGTGGGTGCTACTGGCAACTGGGGCAAGCCCAACATCCAGGGTTTGCAGAGCAGAAACCTTTTCCCAGACCTAAAGAATTTGTTGAAGAGTCCTTAGGTCTTTCTGAATAAAGATTTACACCAGGAAATTTAATGGCACCACAGGGGCATAAGGATAATCATTCGTTAGTACGACTTTGCTTCTGGACGTCTTAAGGAGGAGTTGAATTGCCTTAATTTCTAATGCTTTCCCAGTTGCATATAACATTAGGCCATTGAATAAACAAGTGTTAAAGGATAATGAGCTGTTTATTCATTACCTGCATCCCTTGATTTGTGTCTGATTTCCATCTGGCCTTCATGAGAGCTCTCTATTGATTAGTGGGTATGTGGTCTGCCAGCTTTAAGGACAGCAGGTCTAAGTGTTCTTTTAAACTGAGACTAATATGCTTGATTTCAGGATGCCAAAGATACAGTTTTAGAAACATGTCTTCTGTACATCAACACACAATTATTTTCCTCTCAATGTTCTTTTCTTGACAAGCAAGCTAAGGTCCTAAGAGTGCATAGTGGACATGATTGGAAACTTTAAATACCTATGGTCAGACATTGTAAGATTAGTCGTTTCCTAAATATATGACCTGCTGAGAATGAAGTTTTCACCAGGAGTTGTAGATGTGAATGACCTGCAAGTAAATGCAGAAGACCCTGACCTCAACAGGCAAAATACCCCTGGCAGAAAATCCCTCTAAGCCAGTAAAATGTCACCCTGGTGTGCAGGAACAAAAGCTTGTCAGAAATTCCTGTGGACTGTCTACTAGCCTGCCTTTCCCCAGGACACAGGTGAAGGCATCAAGCAGAGGTGCAAGAGCTTCCCCAAGCCCCACCAGAGGCTGACAGTTCAAGAGGGCAGGAGTCACCTCCAGCAGCAAGAGGCAGAACCACTGCCACCCCATCACCTCAGGCAAGACTATTGGTCCATATTTATTAATAAGCAGGTAATAAGGTTGAACAAAATCTGAACTAAATTACTTTGAAATCTCCTAAAATTCCTGGGAATTTTCAAGGCAGAAGCTCTGGCAAACTTTGCAGCACTTTGTAGTTATACTACAAAATGCTTAGTTTGGCTTGATTGCAGCAAATCTGATTATTTTTCTTTTTTTTTTATTTTTATTTGATAAAACAGAATTCCAAATTAATTAGTTTATGCTGCTGTTTTCTCTGATAAGTGGTGTGCTTGATGTATCCTATTTGTTTTCACTTGGTCAGCTAGTATTAATGGCAGTAGAATTCAAGTGCACAAAGACTTTTGTTACTGAATTTCAATTGAAATCTTTTAGGCAGACATAGTAAGAACTTGTCAATGTGTGTTAAACAGTTTTGCTTGTTATGGTTTCAAATGGAATAGAGAACTGATGCAGATCCTTCAAGCTGACAGTATTTGTGACTTCCACATCAAGAAAAGACAAGAATTTTTGCAATGTTCAATTGAAAGCAAAATTTCTCCTTGAGCCAAGGGCCATCTTAAACAGGAACCTGGAGGATGGTGATGGCAGCATGTTGGCAGTAAATGCATAGATGAAGCATTTGCTAGAAGCAAAAAAAAAAAAAAAAACAACAAAAAACAGGAAATGACAATTTTCTTCATGCTTTGAATAATAAATGCTTGAATCTTTAAATTCTGTGTCTTTTTCTCATGTTTTGAGGGTTGGGGTCAGGGAATACCCACTTGTCTTCTCCTTGAGTGATGAAAAGGACTGTAACTCAAGACCCTGTCTTTTTTTAGACCACGAGTACCTACAGCACAGGTTACAAGATTAATGCATAAATATGAAAGATTCTTAGTGTTAAAAAAAGCAAAGGATCTTACACATTTTGCTAGGTGTACTCTGTGCTTTGCATAGCTAATGGTGTAAAAGATCATTATGAGATACAGAACTTTTCAGTGGTTCAGACAGCATCTCCAAGACTTTTGCCTAAGAATGAGAACAGACTAAAAATAAATGACAGCTGGGGTCATTGAGTTCAAACTTCTGCAAATGGAGACAATGAGTTGTTTTTGTTTAATTCAAAAGTCAGAGCTGTTCAAGTTCAAAAGAGTTTTGGGCCATATGTTAAACTACAAACACAGAGTAGAAAAGACTAAAGTCTGAAGTTAGCTCCTTCATTGTATTTCTCTGATTCTGTGCAAGCCTCTGAATAAACAAGGCATGTGTTACTACTTTATTGCTAGACTTGGGCTGATGAAGTTTCTGATGAATGCTTCACTCCATAGGTGGATGTTGTAGTGAAAAGGAAAACACTACATGTAACTACAAACAGTGAAGACAAATGAGATGCTTCACACTTTGAAAAGTGTCACTATGAATACTTAAACTAAGGAACAAAATGCTGCACTTTTATCCTGGCTGTTTAGTATGTTCCAGAATGTTTAAGGTAGATTTGACTCCCAAAAAGATAGCAGCAGGATGACAAATTGCATAGGACACAAACACAGAAAAATAAAGCAGCCCTTATAACTTCTTTTTAGATTTACTTCTGTTTTGGCTGGCTCTATATAATGCTGGAAGACTGAGTGCTGCAAGTCTATGCCAATACTGGTGAAGATCCACTTATGCAGAAGTTTCAGGACATCCAGCCATGAGCCAAAGGGTCCTCTCTCTGACTCAGGTGGTTTGGTATTGTGGTGGCTCAGCAAATGATGGGGCAATGCTTCTTTGGTCCTCACCAAAACCTACATTTCTCTCTTGCCTGGCTTTCCTCTCATTGACATGTCTCTGTGCCAGCAATGATGCCAAGCATTATGACAGAGAAGAGGGGAAAGACAGGCATCTCCTTCCTAGAGAGCCTTGGCAGCGACGTGCTGGCACTGGATCAGCAAAGGCATTCAGGGCTCCTGCTACGGAGCTGGTCAGCTATTACAAGAAGACAATTTCCTGCCAGACAAGAGAGTTTTGCTGAATTTAGGCATCTTAGCCTGTTATGCAACAGCCTCAGCTAAATTACTATAATCTCAGTAATGTAATAGTCACTTGGCATTTTGAGCCAGTGGTGCCAGCACTTACCAACCAACACAACTAAGCACACCAGACCTCTCTTCTCTGTGTGATAATTTGTCATTTAACCTCAGGCTGGCTTTTCAGAGCTCTTCAAGGTCATGCTTTGTTCACACCCCTGAGACTCTACTCTGGCAGCTATCAAGCATTGGTGGTGGAAAAACATTCTCCATGTTACAATAGTGCTGCTCATCTTAATGTATAACATAGGTCTTTGTTTTCCTTTTACTAGTCTGCCAGTTCTAGACTGTAGACTCTCTGGAGCAGGAACCAGTCTTTTACAAAAGTTCTGACTTTCAAAATTGGACCACCCTGTTGTAAAAGACCTGGTCTGAAAGGTACTATGGCATCAGCCATTTGGATACAACAATATTCAAAATTAATATAAAATTAATTTTTAAAAAATAAGTCAGTGTATGTTCTAGACTCCTACTAGGAATGATCTGGCTGTTTGGCCGTGAAGAACAGCTGTACATAGCTGTTGTCTTCTAAGATATAGTATGCATCAATTTTCTCCCTTTCAATTTGCATTTCTTCACCTGAAATTTACATTTATTCTAGCCTTTATTCTGAGTTTGGTGAAAGATCTGAGCCTGAAACTGTCTAATCTAGCTAAAAAGACTAGAGGTAAGCATCTCTGACACCAGGAAAAAAGAGATGCTGAACATCCAGTGGTGGATACACAACCTTGCAACTGGTTTTCCCCAAGTTACTAGACATTATATTTGTGATCTCCAGTGACAAAACAGCAAAGGTCATATTTAGAATTTGTGTGACTTTACATTGTTCTCTGATCATCAGATAATTAAAGATATATCGCTTAACTTTGTCCTTCTCAGCAAAGGGAAATTCTGCTTGTTTGTGGGGAATGTGGGTCAGGAGCAACTCTGTTGAAGTTTGTGGAGTTCCACCAGTATTAAAATTGTGTTACTGAAAGGAAAACTAGAACCAGAGATTGGAGAGTTTTGCTCATGATAACTAAAGCTTTGTCTAGACTGGGGATTTGCCCTGATTACTGCCACTGGCTACCAGCCACTGGTGTTTCTGCACCACTGTGAGTCCTTGCATTGGCAGGTCATGATGCTAATGGTGGAGGTAGAGTTTTGTCACTTTAGGCATGGATAACATTCTCTGCTGAATGTGTTGGCTTTCTCCATTTACATGTGAGATCTGTTAGTGTTTAGTTGACTGTGACTGGAACCTGGCAAGTATATAGGGCCCATGGATACAGAGACAGGAAAAATGTCAAATTCCCTCAAAGTTTTCCAGAAATTCTCAAAGCCTTTCTAAATTAGCTTTTTTGACACTTATGTGTTAGATAGAGAACACATGAAGGTGTTACTGGGGACAGAAAGTGAATATTAATATAAGAAAAGGTTAGTTCTGTTATTTGAGAGTGCTATAGAAGAAGAAATTTAGAAATGCCAAGTTTATCAGCCCATCTAGTCCCTATCCCAATAATTTTATTAAGTCATCTTGCTGTATAGTTTGCATTGCTTTGTCTAGTCTAGTTCTCAGTGACTCAACTTACAGAGTCTGCACCACTTCTCCAGGGAGAAAGTTTTCCACAGTTTGAACTGTTATGATATTTTTCCTGATATCTAGCCTACCATTTCATTTCATCTCATTAGTCTTAGCCTCCTCCTTCCTCTCAAGCACACCCAAACAATCCTCTTTTTTTGGTGTTTACACCATTTGAAGTCTCATAGACATTTATTTTCCTGTTAGCTGTTCCACATCTATGTGTTCTCATATTTACAATGAAATATTCTGGACTGTATAAAGAAGGAGCATGTCATGTATACAACAAGCAGGGTCACTTTTCTGCTCCACTTGGCACTGGTAAAAGTCTCAACTGGCATAGTGAATTCAGTTTTGGACACTGCTCTTTAAGAAAAGACACTAACAAATTGAAGAAACCTCAAAGGACAATAACAAAAATTATAAAATATTTAAAAATCAGACTTATGAGAAGCAGCTGAGACATCCGTGTTCAGTCTACAAAGACTAAAGGAAGGCAAAATAGCTGCTCACAAATACATTAAACGATGTGATAAAGGGAACAGGGGCCAGTTATTCTCATTAGCCAGAGAGAAAAGAAGTGCAGAAACTGATTTAAGCTGCAGAAAGGAAAATTCCAGCTACATATGTGAGAGATGTGTTTCAGCTACTCAAACAATTAGGCAATGGAACAAGCTGCTGTGAAAGGTTACAGAGTTAAAATGGGTAGAGAGATTCCAGGCTAGACTCAACTGCTGGGTCTAATGAAAAAAACTCCCACCCTGATTTTGGAAAGTTAACCAGATGGGCTGCTGATGGCAGAGTCTCACAAGTGAATAGGATTCCATCTGAGAGATAGCATGTGCTCTAATACTAGGCCCCTAAGGGGACACATAAGTGCTGAAAATCTGTCCATCTTCTCAGCTTTCTATCTCACTACAAAGTAGAGAAAGGAAGAGAAATTGTGTGGAGACATTGAAAAGCCGTGGAGATGGAGGCTATGACTAACCTGGGTGTAAGCAGGTGCTTCATGCATGGACATGTGGCAGCTTCATTTCAAAGGCAGAGTGACTGAATGGGCATCATGTGTCAGGGAGTGAACAAGCCCAGCTGAGAGGTGCAGGAAGAGTCCAGGACATGGGCAGATCAAGTGTGGGTATGAATTTTTACAAGTCAGCTTATCCCACTGGACTTGTCTGAAGTCACTGACGAGGAGCTGGATCCAGATGTCTGTATTTTCAGGCCAACACTTCGACCACAAGCCCATTTCTCCTCTTTGTAGCACTGCTTTCTCACCATCTCCTCATGAGCTGAGCAGCCATCTGATCCTGCCTGGCTCATGCATCCTGAATTCCTGCAAACTTGTGAGGAATTTTCTGAGCATTGAGAAAAACCAAACCAAACCAAACCACCAACAAAAGGAGACAGGAATAAAGAGCAAGTTGATTTTTTGTCCTGATGTTCTCCACCAGGTAAGATACACCTCTAGGAGCTGGCATGGCTGTGGGCTGCATATAAAAAGATCAACATCTCATGAAATGGTAGCTGATGATTGGCAACACAAGAACCCAAAACCTTAGCCTGCCATTTGAATCAGTCCTCACTACAAGTTTAGTCTCCTGGGCATGTACCACTCCCATGAGCCTCCTGCCAGCTGAGCAGTGCTCATGTCTGCAGTGGAGAGTAAGGATCTTTGCTTGCCATTGAAGACCGATTCTTGCAATTGATGACTGTGGATTTTATCCTCAGAAATCTGTGGGGCTCAACCCTCCTTGAAGTAAGAGCAGTATTTTTACATTGCATGTGGTGTGTTTAACATATTATGGGGCGTTACTTTCTGGCACTGAGTTTTGAACTTTAAACAGCATTGAATAATTCCCCAGGATCACATTACTGTGATTTGGCTGGACATTCCACCAAGTCAGGATAATGCATAAAATGAAGATGGTTCTAGCACTGGAATCAGAAAAGTATTAGCTGGGTGGTATCCAGCCAGGATGTTCAATATGAATTATTGTCACTTGTCAGCTGGTATGTCTTATTCTTATGGGCTACCACAGTGGAATTACAATTCTTCCCTCCCATTAGTCATCACCACTACACAAATTTTATTTGGAGGAAAAAGGTCATGGCAAAGAGTCATATCTGTCCTGGCTGTTGCTCAGGATAAAAAAAAAAAGTACCCGGGCAATTCCCTGGAATAAATTAAGAGACTGAGAATGCAGCTCTACTTTTTACCTGTCTGCCTGTGGGCAAAAATATCTGTTAGAGTGTGATCTGAAGCCCCTTCTCGTGGCTGATGTGAGGCTGTAGCTTCCAGCACTACTTGGCACCATGCCACCCAGGAGTGGAAGGGGAATTCCTAAGCAGGCATTCCAGGCAGCTTTTTTCAGACACTTTGGGCTGTTGGAATTGGTTTTGCAATCTATGCTTTCATCTTGAGATTTTCCACTTAACAAACTAGGAATTATTTTCTTGGGTGTATCCTATTAGCGGGAAATGGAAAGGAGAAAACTTGTGAAAGGGGTGGTGTGAAAGCTGCTAAAACCTGAGTTAGACTCTTAGTTCTATTTTTTGTTTCACAGTCTTTTAAAGTGATTCTGCAATCCTGGTAGGAAGCTGTCTTGGCAGCAGGGTAGGACTGAGGTACCGACAGTAGCACTTTCTTGTGATTTATTTTTCTCTAAGCACTGTGCATGTGTCAGACAGCCTCACCTAGGAGAAATCAGTGCTTTTCCAGAGAGTGACTTCTCCCCCTAGGAGCATCCAGTGTGTGTTGTGCTTCTGTTGGCTGCCTTGCTTTGAAAATCTATAATTGTCATAATGGTTGTCTCTGGGTTTAAGCATTGAATTTGGGTGGTTTCAGATATCATCAGGGTCTTGTAGCCTGCTGCTCTAAAGAAGGGGACTGATGAGTACTCTGAGTCCTTGAGGCTTGGTGCAGCTGTGGAGAGACATGGCAAGGCATGATAGGACTGAATTTCCCGACATGCATGATGAGCAACCTCAGCTTTTCCTGATGTGCAGAACCATCTGTGTCTGGGGTTCTATAAAACTGGTGTCCAGATCTGAGACTGGTCCCAAGCCAATCCACAGGAGGTCTTACAGAGGGTGTCTCACATGCAACGCTGACCTGTGCTACTGCCTGGTGCCATTCTAAGAAAATTTTGTTTCTGGTCTTGGCCCTTGTGCTTTGGGAAAAAAAACCTTGGAGAGTTATCTCAAACATAGCTAGATGTTTGTGCTCTCCTTCCTGACTTTCCCTGCAGAAGAGCACAGGATGGTCCATAGCCTCTTCTCTTCCCATTGCAGACCAATCCCCAGAAAAATGTGTCACTGCTAGTGTTTTCCACTGATATCTGTGGGGTTTGAATTAAATCACAAATAGTGGTGTAATTTGGTCTTTAACAAGACCACTTGCAATGGTTTATGGTGGATTATGGATGGCAGAGTTCAGCCTTTGGACTCTATGCCTCCTTCAGATGAAATGATTTCTAGATACACAATGCCTTCATATGGGAAACTGAAGCAGTGCACTGGAGCTATGGCCACTCAAGGAACAGAGATCAGAGCAAATGAAATTGTCTCTTCCAGTACTTCATTGGAAAAGAATTTCTAGGCAAGCTGCCTAGCAGGCACACTGCACTATATTCTTAGAAAGCAATAGATCTATTTAGGACTGCTGTATCTCTTTGGAATTTACTGTATGAAAAAAACCCCTTTGGCAGGAACTGATCTTTAGTGCTGACTGAGATTTGCAGCTTCTGACTGACAGACTAATCCAAGCATTTTATTAGAGATTGCTTCCCTGTAAGTCCTGTTTGCATTGCATCTGAATTTAGGAGGATCATGTCAGAATGAGAAATGAAGCAGATTTTTTGCTGAATTTTTATCTCCCCTTCATTCACAGGTGCATACACACACACCCTACAAACACACACACACACACACACACATATATATATATTTGCATTGTAGTGCATGTGCAGGTTTTTATGTTATACACAACAAATGTATTCCAGCTTGCTCCTAATACTTTCCTACTGATAATGTAGATAAGCTAAGTGACTGGTGACTTTTAATTATTTAAAAGGGCGGAAATACTTTTTTTTGTGTGTGTATAAGTGGCACAGTCTCCATTATAAGAATCTATTCCTGCCCCAGTGTTTTTGTAAAGCTTATGAAGTTCAGTGAGTCACCTCACAGAACTGTTCCAGCTTTGCATGTTCTCTGAATGCACAGCTCCAAGAGCAGGCTGCTGAGGCAGTGCATTGTGTTCAGCTTCCATCCAGCCTGGATGCAGAATTGCAACCCAAGCCACCCTGTGGGTGCACTGTGAGGGGAAACCTCATGTCAGTGCTCCAGACAAAGGAGCAAGGCAAGCCTGCAACCTTTCTATGTGATTCATAAGCGAGGAATACATTCTGTACATTCTGGTTTCCTGGCACCAGAACACAGTGTAGACTCCTGAAAATCTGCACCTGGACTTCTGCAGTTCTTGCTGGAATGAAACAATTTGGTCCTCTGTTTGTGGGACTGTCACTTACAAGCACAGTTGGGCCTAAGACTGAAACTGAACTCTAGCAATATATATTCAAGGGTGAAATGGACCATTAGGAACAGCTTAGTACACAGATGTGGATAGTAATATTTCACCTTAAGGCATGATTTCCAGTATTGATTATAGGACTCAAAAGTAAGAAGACACTGACCTCCACATGGAAAGTTTTCAGAAATACTTGGGGATCTCAGCTATGTCAAGTCCCTGAGAATAAGAAGTCACATGGTAAATAGTTATCTGCAAGAAGCAAAGTGGCAGATGGAACAGCAGACCTGCACAGGCTCCTCAGCCCTGGAAGCCCTTTGGAGTGACAGAGCTCTCACTCACAACGTGCCCGCAGAGCCTGCAGCCCTGCAAAGCCTGTACCTTCTTATGACCTTTATGTGCTGCATGAAGGACAGGCTAACCAGCACAGAGGGAAAAAGAAAAATCACAAATGGAAATAATTTTCTGAAATTTGTTTTACCTGTAGTCAGGCAAAAAAAAAAAAAAAATTTGTTTTAAGTTCAGACTTGTAAAATATACAAACTTTACCATCCTGTTGCTAAATGAGAGGGTATGAACAATAAATGTCCCACAGAGACAGTGACTTACGCATGTAGTAGATTAAAAGAAAAGTGAGAATCTTCCAAATGTCTGGCTCTGTAACTCTTGCCACTGTAGTTTGGAAATGTAATGGAATTATTGTCTATGAAAAACATACATATGTCTTTCCCCTTCAAACATACCCACAATATCTGCTTTTGAAGTTGTGCAGGAGTATTGTCAAACTTGTGATGATGTTGTGATGCAAGCTTTAATTGTGAGATACAATTCGTTAAATACTTTTCTATGCTGATGTTTGAACCAATGAAAAGTATTGAGTTCCCTTTAATAAATACATTTTAGAAGCACTTTTGTTTAAATTTTAATTACAAAGGGAGATATTATTCCTGTCTGCTGAAAGGCATTTCACTGTTTTTTTCTCCTTTTAATTTTGAAACATAATTCTAAAGCTACACCTTCCCAGTAGAATAGCTTGTCATTTACATGTGCAAATCCCAGCTTCAGCTGCAGCAAGAAGAAACAAGTGAAAAAGCTGTAAATGAATCTCATATATCATGTAATTTTTGGTGAGCAGTATTTAACTGTATCAAGTTTGCTCTGATCTCTTAACTATGCTGACACAAGCATTTCTGCTAATACACCCATGGATCCAGAAGGAACACAAATGTGAATATGAAGAGTTCAGATTTTATATGAGATTCTGGAGTAGGACATCAGGGCCAAAGACATTTCTGCATGAACTGGGTACAGGCAGAATGTAAGAATTGTTCACACATTGGGTTAGTCTGAGAATGGAGCTGAACCAGTTGTGTTTCATCATAAATACAAAGTGGAGAAGAAATACAAATTTTTCATGCCTCTTGTAATGGAGAGATGGGTTACCCTACACTTCCCTTTCCCTGGACAGGAGGCTCTCAAAGCTCAGTTCTTCTAAGGAACGGGACCCAACAAAGAGGGTCTTTGCCCAGATCTGTTTCTTAACACTGGCCATGGCTGGACCTTCTGTATGAAAACAGACCTAAGCCATTTTCTCAAGGGAAATAAGGAAGTTGAGGACTCTTTGTGGCTGACTCGAGTGTCCTTTTTTCTCTGGAATAAATGTCATCCCAAGATCTCTCTCTCTGAGCACCTCTTCAGCCAGAATGCTTCAAAGGGTCAGTTTCCATCCCTGTGACTGTAAGAGGTAACTGCTTTCCAGATACTCTGCAAATCATAGTCTGGGCTAAAATGCTATTTGTAGTACATTTTTTAGCAGTTTGATGACAGGATTTAGAAAACTCTTTCTTCTGATGGAGTAACTCAGAAGTGGGCAACTCTATCACCAAGATATGAAATGTCTCCCAAGAGCTTATTTTGGAAATCAGATTTTAGTGTTGATCATCACTGGCACCATTTGTTCTGGGATTTGAGCTGCTTGGGAAGCCCTGTCCTGAAGAAATGGTGCAGAACTGCAGTGCTTGGCTGGAGAAAGACCCTCTCCTCCTGCTGTTGGATAGGCTTGGGAACCTGTATTTTCTCAGCAGCTCCTATTTCTGAGTGAACACTTCATTTCAGTGCTGATCTGGCACCGCTTCAGATCTGGTCACAGCTGGAAGCTCAGCTGTGGTCAGATAATGACCTGGGATGCTTGTTTAAATGCATGACCTCTCAAGGACATTGGCAGGGTTATGGCAGCAGCAAACTGCCAGGACACCAAGATTTCCTTGTCCTTCACATTAAGGATTTCTCATCTCTCATCTCACTGCCTTCATTTACTCATACGTAAACTAAGTTTAGAAAGAGGACATAATGTTCCTTCCCAGAGTGATTTGAGGCTGATTTAGGAGTGTTTATACAGCTATTTGCAAATAGATAGCCTATGGTGTAGGTTACTACAGGCTTAGGGGGATGGTGGAGTTAATGAGATTTCTGTTCAGGAGACTGTACCTTTTGAACCACCAAGAGGTGTGCTCCAGGACTCAGTGTAATGAGGAGTGAATCCTACAAGGTGTTGAACACCTCCTGTGAGATGCTGAGAGCTCTCTGTGCCTGATGGAACATTGTCACAGGAACCTGGCTTTATAATCATAAATTTGAAATTTGAAATGTAATCTCATGGAGCATCTTTGTGGAGGATAACAAAGACAAAGAAATCTTTCTGGTGCTTAAAAGCTTGTGTGAGAGAGAAAAAAATTCCCCTCTTCATTTGCTGAACCTTGAAAAAAAAAAGGGGGTGGAGGGGACAGATGAAATATGTTTTATCTATTTTACCTACTTTGGTAATTAAGATTGTAATCTAGATGATTACCAGAGCTTGTAATGAGATTATACCCTCCATTAAAAAGAATGCTCCGGAGCTGCAGTGAAGAATGCCTCAGATCTGTTTAGTATGCTATCTGTCTTAGCAGAAAGCAGCAAAATGCATTAAACACACTAGGAAACAGCCTTGTAGACATACATTCCCAGTCTAATTTTCAATAGAGTGAGTTGGCATTGGATGTGTAGTTCTCATCAATATTTGTAAGCAGATCCATTTAGAAAATAGTTTTCATAATTCTCAATTGTCTCTAAATCACATTTGGAAATAACTCCTCATCCCATTTTTTTCTGAAGATCAGAACTTTCCTAAAAATTTGCAGACTGGTATTTCATTGTGAAGAAACCCAAAAAAGCCATTGTTATGGAAAAAAAATTACTTTCTCTTGATCCATTGGTTTTACTGGTCTCAGCTTGTGAAGTTGCAGTAACTATTCTGTCCTTGCAGTGTATGGAGAGACTGAAAATCAAGTGTAAAAATAGCTGGTTTATGGAGCTTTGATGATTTATAAATGATGCTGAAATGCTGCTGGAAGGCAAAGCTGTTACTATAACTGCTTCTTTCCCTGGGTATCATCAGTGGCATTTTAGTAAAAGTAAACAGCAATAGCACAGTGAATAGTACATACAAATCACCTCAGAGTAGAAATGGAGTGAAATGTCTTTTCTGCCTTTACAGTGTAGATAGAGCACTGTGATTCCTTTCAAATCCAGGGACAATTACAGGGAATGGAGTTCATCCTAGAGGTGCTTCTTTCTCCTGCTTTTCCCAAACCTGACAGACTTTATGCTCCTGCAGCTGCTGTTACATTTCTGGAAGTGCAGTACGTGCAATACAATGACAATATTTCCCTGGTCATACTGTGCAGCTTATGCATTATTAGGACTGGCACCAAATATTTCTTTGAGCAACAAAGCCAGGAAAGACTAATTTTTTCGGTGCTGAGGCCACTTGAAAGATGGTTTCTGGAAAAGAGTCCTGTAGTCCTTCTAAGAAATTATTACCCTCCCTGCAACATCTGCACCTTCTCTTTATGTCATTGACCCCATGACAGCAAGAGGAGCTTACCATGCTCTGGCTGCTCTGGCTTGCAGTGTCGTGCTTGAGCTCAGCACATTAAAAACTGGGTTTGCATTAATCAATGTGAATTTTGCTCCTCAAAATAGGATGTTTCCTTCCCATGATGTTTTGATTTTCCTCATAAAATGGCTTGGTCTTTGTCTTACTGAGACAGGTGAATAAAATGAGTTGAATGGGAAGAATCACTTTATTCATTTGGTATTCCTTAGTCTCAATAAAATTTTGAAGATTTAAAGATTTTTCTGAGCTAAGATCAAATTTGGTGCCTGAAGTAAGTGGGCCAGATATATCTGCTTTGCTCTAAGTACTACAAAGAGCAGGGAGTTGAACTTGATGATCTTTATGGATCCCTTCCAACCAGAGATACTCTGTGATCTGTGACTCTGTCTGACATCTTGTGACTGGTTATTAGCTGAACCTTGGACATAAAACTATTGTGGTGTCAATGGAATGGAAAATGGAAGAGTAAGAGAAAACCCGGGAAACTACAGGCCATTAAAGCAAACATCCACACTAGGTAAGATGATAGAAACTATAATAAAGTGTAACATTAGCAGGCATGTGGGTAAATATGATATATTGAGGAAGAGTCCCTGTGGCATTTATAGAGTTGTGCATCATAAATCTATCCTTTGAAGAAGTCAATAACCACATAGACAAGGGAGATCCAGGCAATACTTGGGTTTCTAGAAGGCCCTTGACGAGGTTTCTCATCAAAGCCTTTTAAAGAAACTGAGCTACAAAAGGATAAAAGGAAAGGTTCTTGCATAGATGAAAGAGTGGTTAAAAGACACAAGAAAAAAGGGAAGAATTAAATTGTCAGTTTTGTCAATGGAGGAAAGCCCCTCTGGTGTCTCATAGACATTTTCAGTCAGTGTGCACAGTTCAGTATCTTCATAGCTGGTTTAGGAAAGGATGTAAATAGTAAGATGACAAATTTTGCTCATGACACCAAACTATTTAATGTTGTAAAATGAAAACTCCTTATAAAGAATTTAGGAAAACTCCCATGATACTGAACAAGAAAGATCAAATATAAAGTAACACATATGGAGAAAAACTTAGGAAGAACAGGCTGCAGAGTAAACATTGCTCATCAGAAATGAAGTCTTGGGGTTATAACCAAGAACTTGTGAGGAAAAAATACCAAGAACTCTATGAAAAAATTAACTCAATGTTGACTAGAAACAAAGGATATATATTATAAATATTTTTGAGAGGAATAGAGAATAAAACATTGTGTGTGGTGTAGGCAGCTTCATAAGGACAAAATGCATTTTTGGTATTCCAATCACTAAAACCATAGACTAGAATTGTAAAATATGCAGAGACTGGACAATGTGGCTAATCAAAACTATGAATTGGCTTCTGTTTTAGCAGCACCACAAAAGCCTAAAGGCAGAAGATGTTGTGGGAGCCAAATGTTTACATAGGCTTAAAAATCATTAGCTACATTTATGAAAGAAAGACGCATGGAGGGTTATTACATGCAAAGGTATTTCCATTGCTGAGCAAGTTCATGAACCGTAGGCAGGCAGAGATTGAACTGTATAGAACAAAATGTAATTTACATTCTTGCTGGGTTCCAACATCTTTCACCTGGGCATCCGACCATGCTTGCAAGAACAACATTGGATTAGATGGACCCTTAGTCTGACTTTACAAGAACACTCCTACTGACTTGATGCCTCCAGATGTGAAGCTTCGATGGAGTTTAAGCAGGTTTTGGTTTGTTGCCTGAGGTCACTGACGGATGAGGAGCAAAGCTGGGTGTGGAACATTAAAAACCTTTCTTCATGTCTAAGCCTTGTAATTATTTCATTTTTTAATTATATTGCAAATCCAGGTTTGTAATCAGCCCTGGAGAGAAGCCAGAGTACATACTTTAGTTTTGTCTAGTGACACAATTTTAGGGAAAAAAATCTTATTTTTTTAAAAACATGTTATTTGCAATAAAGTAATAAGGACAAAATTTTAAATATGTTTGACCTGCAATTTGCATGGAACCTGAGACTCTTCTATTATTAGAATCCTAGGAGCTCACAGTTTGGGACAGTTAGTGGTCATACCCTTTCCTATGCCTCCACTCTGAAATGTGTGATGTAGTAGTGTACTTTATGTAGAAATGAGGCATGGGTACAAAATGATTGTGACTAGGTTACACAGAGATCCCATGGGAAAGAAATTACTGAAGGTCCTCTGGTGTGGTGCTGGATCAGCTCTCTTCCATCCTGTAACTCTTTACTCTCTTGGGAGAGTGTGAAGCCTTCTGTGTCTGCTCTACCTCTGCTGTTCTGGGCCTGAGACCCAGCAGCACAGAGTCTCAGATGTCTCAACTTTGGTTTCTTTTCTTCCCTTCTGTGGAAGCAGCATGGAACCATGCTCATTGTTGTCCTCTGAGCGCTCTCCATGGGGCCTGGTGCAGGGAGAGCAGTCAGGGAAGCAGTGCAGAGGAGCAAGGCTGAAGCAAGACTTGCAGCATTGTGCTGCTGCAGTGGCCTGGGCTGTTGTCCTGACTGGGATGCATTCCATCAGGATCAGTCTCAGTCCTCTGAAGCAGTCTTAAGTGGAGAGTACAACTGGGGCTCAAAGTCACCTTGGTCTCAGCTCTTGAGCTGCAGGTCCTGTACTCTGGCTCTCAGAGAACTTCCCCTGGGGAAGTTTTTTCCCAGCCACTGATTTTAGTGAGACTTGGTTCAGGTCCTCTTGTGATCTCTTTTACACTGTATTGATTGTTGCTTCACTGCAGCAAGTGATTAAAAGGCAAGGGATAGTGCAGCAGCCATTAAATGCCCCAAGCAAAAGTAATTTTTCTCTCCTTTCTTTTTGCAGTAATTGTGAATTTCTTGCTAAATCTGGGAATAAATCTGTCTAGATCAATTCTGTCTCACTGTCATCTGTGACAATATGCTTCTTTCAGGTTGTTCTCATCAGCTCAGGGGATATAATTTATTGGAGATTTTTAATAGAGAAAGAATAAATGAGTGTACATGTTATGGGGGAAATCTGTTAAACATATATGAATCCATAAAGTCTTTTTTGGAGAGACAGAAGTCTGCAGTTCTGTAAGTGGTATTCCTCTGCTTCATTAGTATTTGCTCTCTAAAAATATAGGCAAAAGATTTATCCATCAGTTGTCCACTTTTGTTTTTGTGACTTTGCCATTATGTTAGTTCTGGTTTTAATTCTGCATACATTGTTGTGGTCTGTGGTTTGATCTCTGGTTGTTCAACTCCTGAATTATTCTGCAGGCTTGATTTGAGTTACTTCTGTATTATACATTTGTAAAAAAGGGAAGAATTAAATCATGGACGTTTATTTTCAGTTTATTTATTTTTATTCAAGAGGGTTCATCTACAGGGCTTTATAGCAAGCTGCTGTTTAGTTTTATGTTGGTGGGATTATTCCTGTTAATCATTGCCCAGACTTCTTTTTTGAAGTAAAAGCTTTATTGTACTGCTTTTAAAGTTGTTATCAAATTACAGATTGAAATTCTCAATTTCAGGTACAAAGGTAACTAAAATTTGTTATGAAGGTTTTAAGAAAATTATTAAATAAATATTTACCTGGGCATGGTTGTAGTGTACAGAGATTGAGTGGATTCTCACCACTGTTGTAGCATCCAGCTTCCCAGGTAAATATCCTTAAGATGCCTCTGGAGTTAAAAGAACCACTTCCAGGGAACAATTCAAAGCTCTGGATTTGGGTTTTTGCTCTGCATTGGCTCCTGAGGAACCTCTCCTTCTGTCCAATAAAATGGGAAACTGCAGGAGGTTTTCCCCCACTGATGGGATTTTTCTGAACCGCAAAATCAGTTCCTGGGAAGGGGAACCCATGCTCAGCTGTGTGGTGGAGTACCCAGCTCTGAGGAAGGGTGCTCGTGAGCAAGGAGGAGAGCCACACACACCTCAGTGGCCATGAGGCTGCAACTTGCAGTTCTGCTGTTTTTAATGAAAAAAAGGATTATGCTTGTATATGATATCTAACAATGGTACGGGGCACAGAATAATCTTGCAGCATTTCATTTTCACCCTGATGCCTCACAAATAGAGGTTGGCCTGAAGCTTGGGGCAGAGGTTGCTATATAATCCTAGAGTATTTCTGTGCTGGTTTTAGTAATTTGAATGCTCTTATTCATGAAAAAATATGTTCTGGTTTTGAGTTGTCTTTCATCTCTGAGGTTCATGGGTATCTACCCATATTCACAGGCCAAAAGCCAATGAAGTAGAGCTCATTTTAGGGCTGCAGCAGTTATTGGACCACTTTTCAGAGCTGTTCTAGCATAAATATAGCCCTGTAAAAAGCTGAAATTCCTTGTCTACTTTTCGCAGACTATTCATTACTTTGTTCTTTACTTGTGTCCTCCTCTGATTTACCCTCCAAAAGATAAGCAATCCTTGTCTTTATCAAATCTGTATTTTGTTATCCTCCTTTGATCCCTACAATTCCAGAGTTCTCTTTTGAAGTGCTGTAACAAATGTTGCATACCCTGTTCCAGGAATGGCTAAGCAATTGGTTTATTATGCATTGTGTGTCTTCCAGTACTCTTTATGCTATTCCGTAAGCTTGCAATGTCTATGTTTCTTTTAATCCTTTTTTTTCTTTTTCTGTAGCTGCATATTGAGTTGAAGTCTTCATTAGGCTGTCTTCAAAGAAAGGGACTTTATTTCATGGAAATAAGCAATTTTGAAACCTTTTAGGTAGATGACTATTTGATATTTTTTTAAAGCAATGTGCATTATTTTGTGTGTAGGTCCATTGCTCCCTAGCATTGATGTTGTTCCTGGTGCTTAAATGATGTAGTGATGGGAACTCTCAGGAGAGGAAGATGCTGACAATTCTGCCTGAAGAATAAGGGATACTGTAGGGACTCTGTGCTTTCCCATGGAGTAAAACTGACTTGTTTTACTAACACAAGATGATGGCTATACACACGTACACTTTGGGCTGAGTTCTTTTTGCTGCTGCTTCCATGATAGATTCCTGTCTGCTAGCTGTCAGTCAGTGTTGGTGTCAAAATTTTCTCATTTCATCAGTGAAACAACGTTTGTTGCTGGGCTGATTTGTAACACGGGGAATCATTTGTATTTTAAATAATGCAATGATGTAGTAGGTACTGAGAGAAATATGAGTTGAATGTGAGTTGAATTGCTGAGAGCATTGAAAAATGGAAATAATTTTATAGATAAGATTTAAATGTCACTGGAAAAGTTCAGATTTTGACCTGTCTTGAAGTGTCCTGCCTTAAACTGTCTCTGAATATCAAGGAGCTGATAGGAAGAATAAATTTGTTTAAAATAAAAGAACACATATTTGAGGGAGTTACAAAGAAAAGTGTGACTTTTGCTGGCTAAAAACCTATTCAGCATGCAAAGTGTGAAATGTTCTAATGATCAGAGCCACCTCTCTCATTGCAATAGAAATGATGGTTGCAGTTATGATGAGCCAAGTATCTGAGAGAAAGCCTTAAGGTGGAAGTGCTATCCTTACACCAACTGATATATTTGTGAAGTCGAATCTCAAATAAACTTTCAGGTATACAAATTAATTGTCCAGTCTCTTTTATATTGAGTAGATGGCTATTCCAATATGATTATTTTTAATTAGCCCACACTATGTATCAGCTCCAAGAAAAATAAAAAGAGGGCTAATGTCCCAGACCATCTATGCTGCATTTTGGTTCCCCATTTTAGCTCTCCATAATCCTTGCTAAAGATTAAGAGCAAACATATATAATGGAATACATCTCGGAGCAGCTAAACTGACAGTAACTTTTGAGAACAACTACGTCAGGATTACTGTGCACATTTTTATTGAGATACTATTTTTCCCCCCCCCTTCTAAATGTGATAAACAGCCCCAAACAACTATTGCAGGTTATTTATAATCTTGCACTGTTATTATAACATGAGAAATAGAGGACTTAGAAGTTCTTCTCTGAATCTTGCAACTTAACCATTCATAAAAATAGTTTATTCCCAAGGATTTTGCATGCACCGTTTGCATACTACTGCCATATCCAGTCTCAGAGAAATGATCTGATGGCTAAAAACCTCAGCCCAGCTTTCTTAATGCCATACTGGGAGTCAATTTGTACTGGCAAGATAATAAAAAAACATCTGTCTCTGCCTTGCACAGCCAGCTAGCATCACCAAACATGAGTCTGATGTAAAAGAAGTAATTTGTCATTAAATTTTTTGGGTTAGAGGAAATATCAAAAGCTAGCTTCCAGAAAAATCTGACACTAACATAGCCTTTTCCATGGATTCAGGTTCATTGGAGAGTTGCTGATTAACTTGCATTACTGCCAGAAGACTGAATCCAAATCCATGGGAATGGGGATAGGAGGTGATTAGTGAAGGGTTACTGGTTCTTCCTTGAATTCTGTAGGTAAAGAAGAGAAATAAAACTCCTGGGTGCCCAAGCTGCCCCATGAGGGAGATTTCCTCTTGTTCACCTGCACATGCTGCTCACACACAGGATGTGACACTGCCACATAGGGCTGAGTGCATCTCAGAGAAAAGTCACTGTCCCCCTCTCCCTTTCAGTGCTGTGAAGTGGCAACTGCAAACAGAGATTACTTGTCCTCCTGAGTGATCCTGAAGGGCCTGATTCAATGAAGGGAAAAAGCCTGGCATCTCTGTAGGTCTGGATCTTTCCCTAATTTTTGGCCTCAATGCTTTTATCTCTCAGCAATTGCTCTACTTGCTTCCTCATTCCTTTCTCCCTAAGGCTCAATGAGGACCAAAGGGAGGAAGTGCAGGGAGCCAAGGCTGTGCTTGAAGTGAATTACATCTCTTTCATTTTGTTCTGCTATGTACAATTTGATCTTTCTGAGCAGTGATATATCCTGAGGGACTTACAGCACTGTGCTCCACGACTCACGATGGACGAGGCTGTAGGCTTTAGGAGCCATGGTGCACAGCACTGTCAAGGTTCCTCTGCCTCTGTGCTCACAAGGAAAGCAGAGGAAGACATCTGCCTTGACTGCCTGAAGAGAAAAATGGTCATATTCATGGACGTTGAGATTATTCCAGTTGGTTGAATTTTGCAGCCGGCACAAAATGACATTATAATTTTATTTTTATTTTTGCCTTTAGTTTGACGTTTAATATGAGAAAAAACATGTTGGCTGTATTTAATCACTCCAATTTGAGGAAGGACTTCGGGGAAACCACATCTAAGAATCATTCACAAGATACAGAACAGGACAGAGCAAAATGCTGTTTATCTGGTGTGTGAGAAAAATCTAATTAAGCTGTTTGTTCCATTAAAGTAAACAAATGCCTCCATAAAAATGTCTTCTGTTGGTATTCTGTAGTGCTTGTCAAGTGATTCTTAAAAGATTTATTTGGGATCCAAAGCAGCTTCCCCATGTCAGCTGTTGGCTGGTCCAGGGGGTCAGGCATTAGTCTCAGAAGCAGACTGGCTCTGCTGCTGGCTTGGCTTGGCTTGCTGTAGAATCTGGGAACATTGATTTTACCTTGATGCATTTATCCCTTTGCCTATCTTGTGCATTCAGACAGACTCCTCATCAGAGCAAGGACTTGTTTCCTGTTACAGTGCCTGGCACAACTATTTGATTGATGTTGGGCATCTCAGGCTTTCCAGCCAGACAAAATCTTGCATGGTGCTGACATAGTTTTGACCCTGAGAGAGGCACAGCATTTCAGATGAGAGCTTAAGAGAAAACGGCTATCACAGAAAAATCATGAGGAGTAAAATACCTGCAGACAGATGCTCAGCAACACAGGGTCAGGACCAGGAATGGTGTGGCTACTTTGGATCCCAAATAAGTGTCAACATGTCCTGCCATGTTGTCCCTCCACCAGCTATCCCTATGACTGAAATCCCCAATGAGGACCAGGGTTTGCAGGTGTGAGGCTGCTCCTAAATGCCTATAGGGGATTTCATCCACACCATCCTCCTGATTAGGTGGCTTGTAGTAGACCTCCCCTATGACATCTCCTCTACCTGTCCTCCCTTTAACCTGACCCACAAGCTCTTGGTTGGCTTTTTGTCCTTCCCCAGGCAGAATTCCATACTCTTTGGCTGGTCATTGACGTAGAGGGCTACACACTCTTCTCATGTCCCTACCTGTCTTTCCTAAAACAGTAATTGGAGCCATGCTACCTTGTCTCCATGATCCCAGTGATATCATATCCACCCAGGCATGTGCAAATCTCTAGTTCCTCTTGTTTGTTCCTCATACTATGTGTGTTTCTGTACAGGCATCTGAGCTGGGCCCCAGATAAAGCCAGTGTGTTGGCTGGAGTATCTGGAATGCCTTTGCACTGTTCCAGGCATCCATTACAGGTGTTGGCATCTCACTGGCAGGACTGAGATGGGTAAGTGCCCCCTTCCCTTGAGAAATTCAGTTTAAATTTAGATTTTAGATTGTTTTCACAAGATGGATAACATTTGGCAAAGTATACATTTTCTTTTGTTTGCCACTTCCTCACCATCTACTAGTCTCTGTGATTTCACTCCTGAACATGGAAACAAACTGAGAATGGAAGGCACTGGGATCTTTATGGTCCCGTGGCCTGCAATCTGTACAGGTCCTTATCTCTTGTGGTTGGTCTAATGAAAGATACTACCTCAACTTACAGCCCAAGTGTTTACCTGACCTTTGTCACTGGCACCCAGTCACCAAACCACCAGAACGTTAATTTTTACAATACCTGAGTGAGATGGGAAAAGGTGTTTTGTCTGTGTTGAAGGAAAGAAGGTGTCACGTTGTCATTGCTGCACTTAAGCTGGTGCCTGGAGTCGCCAGGAGTGCCCAAGGTGGGTGCACTGCCCCTTTGCTCCCCATTATGACTCCTAACCCAGGTGATGTGACTGCTTCTTCCCTTTCTTGGTACACAACAGCTGGCTTGAACTGCTTGGATGTCATAGGTTCTTGATGCTTTAATCTTTAGCAAATTTTAGGCCCCTCTGGTGCATGGCCTGACATGGCCCTAAATAACTGGCAAAGGTCACGCAGGAAGAAAATCTTATTTTCCAGCTTCATGGACAGATTTCCTAAAAATCACATCATTTCTATTTTTCATTGCTGTTGAATTATGGGTTATGGGATGAGTAATGGGATGTCAGAAAGGAAGAGTTGTGATTACTGCTTATTTTCCCTTTCCACCTGGTTCTTTGCCTTTTTCAGTGCTCAGTTAACTATTTAACCAAACTGTAAACAAGAGAAAAGCCAGGTCTGAGATTCAGGTGTGGAGAGGATTATTTTCTTAAGGCTCTAGATCATCAAAGACAAATACTGAAAAAGCAGAACAATCTATGTTCATCTCTAAATCTATTCTATCAAAAAAGATGTTTACTTGGCATTTTGATCTAAAAGCCAAAAAAATGGAAAGGTAACTATTTGTCACTGGACAAACATAAAAGCTCAACAGGTTAAAAACAATCAAATAGCAGTACTCAGACAGTCTCAAGATACCCAAACTCTGTCTCATCATTCCATACATCTTGTTTATGTGGCCCCACACAGAGGAAATCATCGGCTTGGCACTCACTGGTTTAAAAATCCTTTTTTGTCAAGATGAGGTTTGCTGTAGGAAGAACACAAATCATGAAGCCTTAAAGACTGTAAATCTCATCTAAATGGCAAAACCCCTTTTACTGTGTGCTTGAGTAGCCCTGCTTGCATCTGGAAAAATAGAGACTATTATCTTGTCATTTTTAATTTCAATCTACAAGTCATAAACCAGCAAGGCTCCTATGTCAATCCCAAAGGTCCAGCTCAAGCAGAGGACCTGGATATTGAATGTCTTGATACTACACTTGTTGAAATACAAATTCAGTATTAATAGAAACAATATTTGTTATGAGTTTTTCTTTTTCTAGAAAGCTTATACACGGATAAACTGAGAGTTGTCAAATTTCTGTAGGTGAATTTTAGGAAGAGAGGAAAATTTTCAATGTCATTTTGGGTTAACTTGAGTTCTTTAAATTCTTGAATTCTCTTGAATTCTTTAAATAGTTTCAGTTCATTCACTTCAGGTGAGTAACACTCTAACTATTTCTTTCCTGGGACCTACCTTGCTGAGTGTTCAAGGTAATCAAGGTAATGACCAACTATTCAGCACTTTGCCCTGTCTTCCTTGGATTCTCTTTATCACACTATTCAGTGAAGTCTTCAGGGTTCTATTCTGCATTCTGGGGGCATGCTGACTTACTTATTTTCCCTCTGAAGGCAATCCTTACTCTACCAAAGCCCCTGAGCTGCCTGTTCTCTCTATTGTACCAGTGAAGCTGCAGAAAGGACACTCATGTTGTACTTCCCAGAATAGCAGCTCGTTTACAGAATCGCAGGATCACAGAATGCGTAGGGCTGGAAAGGACCACTGGTGGGATCATCTGGTCGAATCTCTCTGCTAAAGCAGAGTCTTCCTAGAGCACATGGCACAGGATTTTGTTCAAGTTGTTCTTGCATATTTTCAGAGAGGGAGACCCCACAGCATCTCCTCTAATCTGTTTCTTCTCTAGGAATTAAGCTTGGTCTCTTATTTCCACAGTTGGTTTGAGGAAAAACAGGGTGCAGAAGGCAGGTGGGAAGAAATCAAGAGCAGGAGAGCTTAAGTTGGCATGAGCTGATTTCTCACATTTCTCAGCTCTTTCTTCAAGGATGTAGCACAGAACATCCTGTGAGGAGAAGGAAATGTCTCAGTCTTACCTGCAGGTTTCCTCAGACAGCAGTCTCTGGACTTGCAGGCTTCCTCAGTGGCCTCTAAGGGTTGACATGATGAACTTTGAATGCAGCGGCTGGGGGGTCCAAACATAGCCAAAGCCTTAATGTCTGGGTTTTGTGACAGTATGTTGAAAAGGGTTGTGAATTCAACTGGTGTCTAAAGATTGGACACTAAAGCCCAACGGCTGTAGTTAAGCTCAGATAAGGAAGAATCTTTTATTCATTTGTATGAAGCTTTGGGGATATTTTGTAATAATCTGGATACAAATTGCTCCTAAGCTGCATAGACACCTCTGTACAAATGCTACCCTCAAAAAATGTCTGGGTTATAGCTGGAGGGCTGGCAGGGGCTCAGCAGAGACAAGTGCAATGTCCAGACCTGCTGAGGAAACACTTTGGGTGAGTGGTGCAAGCCCAGATTCTCATAAAGATTAAGATTTTTGATGCTCCCTGTGCTACTTGGGAGCCCAGAATTTAAGAGACTTTGAGCTCTTGGGCCTTGTTTTGGCCTGCCTGAGCATGTCAGCAGTTGTACTTTGAGGGAGCAATATTTGTATTTTGCTTCCACGCTGGGGAGGAGCGAGGGGAGTGAGGACTAAAGCTGACCAGCGTGAAGTACTGTCATGGTGTCGCAGCAGTGGTGGTGTCTGTGCCACGTAGAAGACTGATGGAAATCTCTGTGATGGAAGGCGTAAACCAGTGGGCTGAAATGAATGTTGTTGGCATGACACACTGAAAGAGAACGGAGTTGATTTCTGCCCTGCTCTTATTTTTCCATGTCTAAGTTACTCTAAATGGACTTGATGCTAATGCTCTCACACAGACAAGGCTCCACCTCAGTGGGTGTTTCACATGCATAAAGGTGCTCCTGTCACCAGCCTTCAGATTCTGACAGGCAAAAGTAACCCTTAAGTATGAAAGAATGTGGGTTTTTTCAATTCAGTTGAAATTCCTGCTTGAGATTTTCTAGTCTGGAGGAGGGATCTCTCCCTCTGTTTCTGTACAGTTTTGAGCACAGAGGTGCTTGGGATGGCGACTCTCAGCTAGCCTGGACTATAAAGACTAGCCAGGTTAAAGCAACAAAGCAGGTTAATGAACTGGCTTTTAAGCCTTTTCAATGCTTTCTCTCCTTAACTAACTCAGCCTATGAAGTTTGAATTAATTCTGTTTGCTCAACAAAGCAAAGGTTAGCGTGAATTGGTCTGTGGAACCAAACAAAAGAGATAATGGTTCAGCTAGCATGGATTTATTGCCAAGGTTAATTTGGCCCACACCCCAGATCAAAACTGATTCTATAGAGAAAAATGACAGGTCATTGTTTAAGAGACTCCCTTCTGAAGGAAACAGAATGCCCAATATGCAAACTGGACCCACTTCTTAGGGAAACCTGCTGCCTCCCTGGAATCTGAGATAAAGATCTGAAGAGAAGCACAAATAGTCTTGCTCTGGTACAGCCCTCAAATTATTCACCATTACTCTTCTTTTTAAGTAGGTGATGGAGTGGCAACAAGAAGTCTGAGGTCAGTCAAGAGAGTCTTCATCGCCTTGGGATGACTGGACTAAGGATCAGAAGCATAAGTAGTGATCTCCTCTATTCTTCCAGTTCCAGGGAATGATGAGGGAGGAAAGAGGAGGACACTGCAGATCAATACTTGGCTCCAAGCCTGGTTTCACTGGCAAATTTGCAGCTTTTTGATTGTGAGTTGGTTTAGACAACACCAGGCCTGCTGTCAGCAGATGGAGCACACCTGTCTTTAAGGATTTTTGCACAGGAGATAGCAGGGCCTGTCAAAATTGCATTGAACTAGATTTGAGGAGGAGAAGGGATAAAACCAGACTCACTAGGGAAAAGCATGGGGGCACTATTTGTTTGGGGAAGTTTTACTGTCTGAGCTTCACAGTGATGTTGAAAAGGTTTATGTTAATGAATAAAAAGCAGAGAAACATGCAGATATCATGGTAGGAGTCTGTTATAGATCACCCAGCCAGGATGAAGAGGCAGACAAGATATTCCTTAAGCAGCTGGGAGAAGCTTCACATTCACTGCCTCTTGCTCTTGTAGTGGCCTTCAGTTTAGTAGCTGTCTTATGGAAATACAGCACAATGCAGAGCAAACAGTTCAGGAGGTTGTTGGAAGAGCTCAACAAGCTGCTCTCCATTTACCAGAAGTCCTGGTTAAGCAGGGAGGTCCCAGAAGGCTGGAGTTTGCCAATGTGGCATCCATTTACAAGAAGGGCAGGAAGGAAGATCTGGAAAACTCCAGGCCTGTCAGCCTGGCCTTGGTGCCAGCAAAGGTTGCGGACGTTTGGGTGCCATCACACAGCACATGCAGGACAAGCAGGGCATCAGCGCAGCCAGCACGTCTTCTCGAAGGCAGGTGCTGCTTGATCAAAGTGTTCTCCTTCTATGACAAGGTGACCTGCTTATTGGGTGAGGGGAAGGATGCTGTCCCCCTGGACTTTAGTGAAGCCATGGCATTGTCCTGGAGAGCCTGGCTGCTGGAGGCTTGGGAAGGTGCACTGTTCAGCAGCTGGATGGACAGGCCCAGAGTGGTGAAAGGTGTTGTTGGCCAGCCACCGGGCATGTTCCCCAGGGCACAATATTGGCATCAGTATTTTTAGTCCAGCAGAAAGGACCTGTGAGTGCTGATCAGCAACCAGGTGAACATGAGCCAGAGTGTGCCCAGGTGGCCACGAAGGCCTGGCCTGTATCAGAAATAGTGTGGCCAGCAGGACCAAGGCAGTGACTGTCCCCTATACTCAACAATGGTGAGGTCACACCTTGGATACTGTGTCCAGTTTTGGGTCCCTCACTACAAGAAATGTTTTGAATTGCTGGAGTATGTCCAGAAAAGAGTGACAGAGCTGTTGAAGACTCAGAGACACAAGTCTTATGAGGAAGGGCTGTTGTTCAGCCTGGAGAAAAGGAGGCTCAGGGGAGCCCTTATTGCTCTTTACAATTCACTGTAAGGAGGTTGTAGCCAGGTGGGGGTTGGTCTCTTCTCTCAAGTAATAAGTGACAGGACAAGAGAAAATGTCTCAAGTTGCAGCAGGGAAGGTTTTGATTGGATATTAGGAAAAATTTCTTCACCAAAAGCATTATCAAGCATTGGAACAGGCTGCCCAGGGAAGTGGCTGAGTCATTACCCTGGACGGATTTAAAAAATGTGTACTTGAGGACACGGTTTGGTGATTACTTGGGAGTGCTGGGTTAAAGGCTGGATTCACTGATCTTTAAAGATGCTTTCCCGCCTAAACAATTCTGTGATTCTATGATTTTAAGACTAAGTCATTTGAAGTAGCACTGAGAGTCAAATGCCCTAAGAAAAGTGTCTGTTTTACTTAAGGACTTGTTTGATTCCAAATGATGCCTTCATCCTCAAAGTACCATTCCTGAGGATGCAAAACTGTGGGTACAAAAAAAATTTGGCAGGTATTGGAGCATTGCGTGAGCTAGGAATTAAAGGAAAAAGCATATGCAGATTAAGAAAAAGCACTGCTGAAGGAGCAGACATTTTTTGGCAGATTGCCAGGGATTATTCAAGATGTTTTTTGTGTATTTATTATCCCCTTGCACACATGGTTGAACTTATGCAGCACAGAGGGTCTTGCTGAAGATCACTGAATGCTACTGTAAAAGAGAAGGAATGGAGATCAGTGTCTGTGCACCACTTCCTATCTCTGAGGGGAGGCAGCTGGCCTGGGTGGGAGATTTTTATATATTTTTTGACCCACAGCCTACTTTCCTTGGTACATATAAATATGGCTATGCATCAAACTGTGTCAAAACAGTTTCCTTTTCTTTTTTTGCCAGACTTTCCTACTTTAGACAGGGAATTAATTTATGCTACCTCTGAGTGTCCTGAACTAGGGGGAACAAATGAGAAAGCGCAGATTTCTTTTTGCAGTCATGTAGTGCTTTCAGCTTGTGGTTAAACATAGATTGTACAAGAAAATCTTGTTAATAATAAATATGTTAAGTAGGTACCAATGGACTGGGCTGATTGCTAAGAACAGATCTTGCAGTCATAAAACAGTTTAAAGCCTGAAGCACTTGGGCCAGAGCACTAATTATTACACATTTTCAGCCTATTGTCTTAGCTCTAGGAAATGTATTATTTTTAGTGATTTTCATTACTTGTTGGATTTAAAAATAGACTGAGTTACAGCCAGTCGTTGTTCTGCTGGAATGAATTACAGTTTGTTGAGGCAACTGCTTATTTTGTCTTGTCCCATGACATTATGTGAAGCCAGACAATAAAAAAAGGAAATATGAGTGGCATTAACCTTTTGAAATAGAAGGGAAAAGGAGCCTTAATGAAATAGAGCAATCAGGCAATTATATTGCAGCTCTTAGTTATCATATAAAAAAGGAAACTGTGTCCTATATCATTTAACCCTTTACCTCCTGCTGTGGAGATTAGGGAGATGCAATAGACTCACAGATGGTTTTTCTGCAAGTAACTGATTAGGAGGTGCTAATTAAGAAGGCTAGAAAGAGATATCTTATTTAGGGATACACAAAGGAGCAGAGTCAAGATAATACTGAGTGTCTTAATTTCTGCAGTTATTTCTGTCTGATAATGCAGCCCTCAGTTATCAAAACTGACTTTTTCCCACACTTCTTTCCCCCTACCCTGTTCTTTCTTTCTTTTTCTAAAGGAAGGTAAGAGACTTTTTACTGGGGGCAATACTGTTCTCTGTCCATAGTTATTTGATTTTGACTTTTTCATTCTGACTGGGCGGTATTTTAAAGACTCAAGTGTTTTTCGAGTATGTTAAGAATACAAGCTCAGAAATAGGTCCCACAGGCATTTAAAAAAAAAAAATCCTCCTACTTCTTTTGCTGAGGGCATGATCAGATGAACTGCTCTGAAAAGTGCTGAACCAAATGAAGCTATCTCCCTGCTGGGCCTTCCCACCCTGCTCTTTGTGAAGGCTGTCTCCAAGTTTGCAAGTTTAACCATTTGTTTGATTACTTCTCACCCAGTTCAGTAAGGAACCTGAGTTAAAAAGCAAACCTGCCTCACTTTGACTTACTTGGTTTTTTTGATTTTTTTTTCTTTTAAGAGTATTTCTCTTGATTGAGAAAGTTTTACAAATCTCTGTTACTGAGTGAGGCTTGCAAAGTCCCAGGAATTACTTCTTGCTATGGCAAAAACCATCCTAGTGAATAGCGACACATATATAAACTAGGTTACCCTCTTTTTTTCTGTGTTAAAACACCACCCCTACCTTAAACTGTTTTGCAATGTGAGAATTAGGAAGCTGTAAGTCAGAGTTTCTTACCTGTTTATGACTTTTATAAAATATCCCTTTATATTTGACAGCAATTAAATTGATAGCTACTGAGAAAACTGCAAGCCTACAGTGTTTCACTGAGGCAAAAATCATTATCTTCCCTGAGTCTCAGTCCTCCCATACTCAGACTAGATGTAATTTCTATTGAGCAGAGTGGATCCAGCTTGACTTACTGCCACTGTGGTCTGGCTTGTGAGGCAAAACTAATCTCCAGGATGCTGCTCCCCACAGTAAGTGCCACAGCTGCAGACTGAGGACTACAATCAGGCTGCATGTACTAAAGAACTTTTGCAAAAGCTTCTCATAATCACAGTGTTCATGTCTTTGGTGCCTTCCCTGTGAAGAGAATGGCTCTTGGAAGAGAGGCTGAGGAACCAGCTCTTTAGGGGGAAGCTGAGACAAAAGAGACAGGGTTTCACTTCTAGCCTCAATTCTGATAGCTCTCCAGCATAAACTGCATTGAAAGCAGATTTCTTGGCTGAGGAATGGAAATTGAGCATGAATTTGAGGTGATAATCAGTGAGTTCTTGTTCAGCGAAGGAAAATGCCTTGATTTAAGTTGTTGGCCTGGCATTTCTTTTTAATAAGCAATCTTGTTTCAATCTTCAGCTCTTCTGTTTGGCCTTGGGCCTCAGTTTCATGCCAGAAAAACAAGATGGTGATTATTTCCTTTGCCTGTCTTGTAAACTGTTTGTGGCAAGACCTGACTCTCCTGTTAACACAGTGCTTGGCAGGAGAGGTTGCTAATCTATGCTGGGGCCTTTTGGTGTTCCTATGGTTCAACTGGAAATATGTAATTATGTACTTTTAAAGGTGGATACCAGAATAAGGCCCCTTAAATCCCTGTTTAGATATCTTTGATAGATATAAGTTGTTTGGTTTCCTGAACTTGTGCTTGTCTGCAGTTCCTACCACAAGGCTTCTCTTGACTCACCTGAGGTGAATGGAGAAATGGTTTAATTTTTGAGACTTTGCCTACAGCAAGCTCTTCCCATTGGAGAAGATTAGGCATCCATCCAAGCCTGTATCTGTGTGTGGATGCATGTTTCATGTGTGCTTCTTCTGGATTTGTTCCAATGCAAAGGCTTTCACACAACAATTAAAATGCAAATGTAGATGCAAATTGTGACAGGCTAAAATGGCAAACTCACCTGCAGAAGAATCATAATATATGTCATCTTTGACATTTCTCTTCCTCTCTCCTCACTGTTTTTGTTTCAGCAGACTATAATTTCCCCATACAATGAGGTTCTCAAAACCTTGTCAAAACACAGGTAGCAGTCTATTTTCACAGTGTTGATTCTTCTCTCAGACAAACATTTCCTCTCTGGAGCACAATCCAGCAGGCAAGTGCTTTGCATCTACAGCTCACTGTAAGGATGGAGGGATTTATTGGCAGCAGGTAGTAGTACCTCTCATTCCTGGCTCTCACCAGGGCAAGGATCCTGTCTGGTCCCAACCACTTCAATAGATGAGTGATAGTGTTTGAAGGATGACTTACTCTGCCAAGTTTAACTCTGATAGTTTACTATGTAAATTCATACTTGTTACAAGGTAAAATGATATAATTTTTGCAGTACTGGAAGAGCTGCTGTGTTTACCAGCACGCACACACACACACACACACACACACACACACACACACACACACACACGGAAAAGAAGTGCCTGTCTGATTTCAGACTGTCTGAAGGACAGAAAGGGAAATCAGTGAACCTGCCTGATTCACCCACAAGTTGTTGAGATAAAGAGATTTGGATCCATGCATTCTTTTAGCCCTTAATTCAAAAGCCCCACTCTTATCTTCTCCCTCCCTGCCCAGACTGTGTCATTCCAGCTTTTGGGACTGCTGCAATCCACAATGGTATTTGCTGTGATTCCTGATGAGCTTGGCCATATCATAAGCGGTAGCTACACCCTTGGTTTGTGGTTCTAGCATGACATTTCTTCCAAGCCTTCCTCCATCTTATCCTGCTCAGTTCCTTTTCACTTATTTCCTCTGGACATCCTCTAATCCTCAAAGAAAGGGATACATTTAAAATAAGCTTGGGATCTGGCTGTGGAACTAATAGCAGACATTTGCTGTTATTATGTTATTTGCTCTGCTTGTGTGTCTTATCCTTGCCCCTGCTTGTTTCAGGTTTCCCACTTCCCATGCTGTTTGCTTCACGGTAAATAGGAGGTCTTCTGCAATGAGGGCTGGATCTCTGCATAAATGTTCCTGGCTCTTCAGTGACCCTAGGAGACAGTAAGAGTACTGGGAAGCTCCTTGTACTTTGAGGACAAACCTCAGCAGATATGACTCAGCAGAGCAACAAATTTGATTCTTTGTTCCCTGATAGGAATCATCAATATGTGCTTTTGTGACACAAAAGCCTATAGGCTCCTTCCTGATAGGTCGATGGTGGTAGACCACCAGCAGTGGTCTAGGAACACTGATACTGTAAACATCTATTTTCACAGCAATCTGAGATGCTGCCTGGATCTGCAGCACCCAGGCGAGCAAAATGCCTGTGGTGAAAACATAGGTTTGTCTAAAATGCCTGTGTTTCAATGCTTTCAGAGGATAAATAAAATGGAACATCTTTCTTGTATCTTGTAATAGTGCTAGTTTTACCAATTGGGAAGGTTTTTTTTTTTTTAATTTGACCAGAGATATTCTCATGGGAGTTTGCATTACACAATGGGGAAACCAGAGATGAGATGCCTAAATGTAAAAAGGATCTTTCTGCACTTTAGACATCTTTCAGGTGTCTGAAAAATAACACTTTAAAATGTCTTAGATGATGTCTTTTGTAGAACACTTTAGGAATTTAAAAATCTGAACCTGTTTTTGCTACTGATTATTTGCTTGAGGGTCTTAGAGCATTTCCTTTGTCAAACCTTCCACCTGAGGCTTATAAAAGTGAATATAATTGCTCGTTCCTGATGCTACATCAGTCTCAAAGGTACCTCAGTATTTGGCAAAAGAACACTTGGATCTTCAGTTGTTAGAGTAGGATGAATCAAGATGAGACACTGTTATCTTTAAAATCAAAAGGAGGCAGCCAACTCCCGGAGCCTCTGTGAGGATGGCAGCTTTCTGTCTGTTTTCTGAAAACAGGAAAGAAAGAAACCTAACCTTTTATTAACAGTTTGGTTATACACGAAGGGATACAGACAAATATTTCAGCATCTACTCTACACAAATACATGAAACACACTGCACTAATTACACCAGTCAGACGCTGGTTGAACGACAGTTAATTGGTTTTTAGAATATCTCAATCAACACAGACAGCAAGACACACATCCGAGGATTTGAAAAGTCAGCAGTAATAGATGTCTGTCTGTGAATTCTCTGTTGCAAAGTAAACCTTTATTTTCACTACAGCGTGTTTTATAGTGCAATAAAAAAGAAGGAAGTCAATAGCTATATCTAATATAACTGTAGCTGAAAAGATACTTTACTGATTCAATATTGCTTGAAGGGCAGTGTAATATAGGTATTTGACCTTAACCAAGGGCTTACATGCAGGTGTTGGGTTCAGACTGAATTGTTGATGAAAGAATCTGAGCCCAATTCAGACCAAGAACATGTTAAAATGAGTTAGTTTTCACACTATTTTTTACAAAAACATATAAGTTGTCTACTAAGTTTTCTCTGCTTTTAATCTTGCTTAGGCCCATCTACTCCTAAATATCTAATACATATTTATTTTTATTGAACCAGGATATTTGCTGCATTTTTGTGAAATTCAGCCTTAAGTGTACTTGGTCTTTCAGTTTTGTTCTTTTCCTGTTGTCTTAGTTAGGGTTTTTTTGCTAATGATAAAAATACTTTATCATCTTATGGTGAAATTATTGAAGAGAGAAAAAAAAATAGGAGTGGGAAAAAATGGCTACACATGACATTTTGACAGGCTCTTTTCTCCTCAGCTCTGAAGCAGGGATGTTCCACAAACACACTGAAATTTCTATTAGAATTGCTGGGAACACTTATGGTGCATAAATGCATGCATTTTACAGGACTGATACCTGATTCATGAGCTGTTCTAGCATCACTTGTGAGTTCATCAGTGCCTTTACTATGACAAATCTGAATAATGTTTCTGCCACTACAGCTATGTTTTGGAGAGAAAGAATAAAGTTTTACAGGTTTGCAGGTGCAACTGCATAGGTTTTCAGGTGTGACTGCATCCTCTCTTGGAGCAGTCACTGTAGTATTTCCAGGCAAGTGTAAGCTTGCTCTGACTGTACTGTTAGCAAAGTGGAAGCCCTGTAGGTCTCCTCATCATGTTTCTGAAATTGAGCTAAGTCGTCTGAGAGTCTGCACATACTGAGTCTGCACTGAGTTATTTTGTCCAAGAGTCAGCTTGTACCTTGGCAGAGTAAGTTTATATCTGCCTGCAGAAGGTTGTACAGCTACCCCCTGAATGTTTTCCTGAGGTGTCCTGGAGCTTTTTAAAGCTGTCCATGATGCTCCCACTGATTTCAGAAACAAGAAAGTTAGGCCAGTGCTAAACCCCAAATGAAAAGGTCTGTCCTCCTTTCGTTCAAGAGTGAAACAATTCCAGATCTGTGAATACAGTCTGGGACTTTGTGTTCCCACTTTGAGCTCACCTTAAAGACAGGTTATGACTGAGTTTTACAAACACACTCCAAGATCTTAGGCAATGCTTAAACAAATAATTTCAAATAGTGTATAAAACTCAGGTAAAGGGAAGTCTTGGATCTGACCTGTGAAAAAGACTTACTGTCTCCAAAAACTTAGAAAGTAGCAACAACTCAGAAAAATATTCTGAGTATTTTCTACAAAGTTTAGTTTGTTCAGAGTTTAATTTCAGGAGTTTAATTTTGTTTTGTGTTTCTGGCCATTCATTCAATTTGGTTTAATGCAGTTCTTTAGGTGATTATATGTTGCCCTGGTCCTGCTCAGCCAAGCACTTCCCCCATTCTCTATGAGTCAAAACTTGTTTTAGTATGTTGGAAAATAAATCCTTTAAAATTTGGGCAAATAATTTCAATTTTTAATGATTCTTAGGGCAAAGCATTGTTTTGGAGAATCCAGCTGTTGCTACTGACTTCTAACAGAGACTATGAAGATTATACATGAGTTTCAGTGACCTTATTGATTTTCTAATTCTAAGCTTCAGGTTAAGAGACAGCAACAAACTTAGCAAAGCATCAGGAAGATCCACCTGATTTTTCTGGCATGTCCCAGTATTCTTTTAACTCTGCCATTCTCTTCCAGATTCTACAGAAATTGTAATAAAGCCAGATGATCTTCCTGAAGAACATTCTGCTACATGGAGAAGTTTTCTTTTGGGAGAAAGCAGCAGAAATGTCACATTTCCTCCAGAGAGAGATTGTTTAGGATTAAAATTAGAAAATAATTAGTCAAGGTACAAGTCTTTTGTAAAATGGTGTTGACTGGACTTCCAGAGAAGAGAATCCAGGATTCAACATCATTTGAGAATAAAGTAAGGTATTTCACCCCTTTTGGGCACCTCTCTCAGGCTTTCTGCTCATACATGTGGATGTTGCTGTATATCAGATCTGACTTTGACTCTCAGTGTGGGTTCAGTGTTAGAAAATGGTGTGGACCTTAATCTGGTGAAATGAAGGCTGGGAAGGTAAATGGCATCATGAACAAACTGCAGCAGTGCAAGTGTTGGGTTTTCAAAGAGTGTGGATTAAAGCAATGGCAATGAGCATGGAGTTTTGCCTTTTTCAAGTCTATGATATGAGGGTGGATTGTGAGGATTTTTTTTTTTTTTTAATTGAGGAGACACTCACTATCCCTCTAGAAAAGCAAAAGGTTCTTGGCCATGGACCAGCTTGAACCAAAGATCAAAGATCCTTCCTCAGCTCTGTTATGCCTCTATGTGTGTGACTGTGGTATTTTTGCTTCTTGATAGTGTCTCCTCAGGCTCTGTCTCCATGGATTTACAGCCTGAAATACTGGTTTCCTTACTGTTCTTCTTCAGAAAGCTGTAAAGCCAGAAATGCAGCTGGCAATTATATTGTAAGCTTATGTGTTTAAAATTAATAAAATACAACAAGATCTATTATTTATCCAGTTGGCCAAATTATTCCCCGGTATAATTATTTGGTGATTGTATTTCATGTAATGATTCCATACAGAAAGGACTAATAATTAATCTTAAATGTTAGAGGGCTGTCACAAAATAGGGCATTAGCAGAGGTTTGGAGACTGGAACTATGTGGTCTTCAAGGTCCTACTCATCCCAGATCATTCTATGATTTTATGATAATTTAAGGAAAAAGCTAAACCAGCCTTTGGAAATGGGCTTTGCTGACTTTTGTCTGTGCCATAGTGTTACCCCATAATGATGCAGAAAGAAGGTGTCTGCAAGCTCTGGTATTGTGGGCTTTACGTGGCCCACAGGTGAGAGATTTCCTGTCATGTACAGGCCCAAGGCTACAGAAGTATATGGTATAAGTCATCTCTTGGATCACTCAACACTTCATTCCTTATTTGTTGAAGTGCTTAGTACTGCATTTACTCTCTAGAAATCATAGATGGATTATCTTTGAGAAGTGCCACTGAATTCACAGGTCAGGCTCCAAGCATTAGAAGGTCTCAGTTGTGGAAAATCGTCAGGGGGATGGAGACACTTTTGCCCAGAGGAAGCCACAGGTTCATCACAGGACAGCCTGTTAGCAGCAGGATCTACCTGAATATATTGGGGTGCAGGATCGCGTGCCTTGCTCCCTGCAAGGGCTCTTGACAGGAAAATCTTCTAGAGGGAGAAAAGTATGTATTCATTTTATATACTTCAAGTTGAGCTTTCTATATTTTCATGGTAATTTTGGACATAAATCTTTCTGTGTTCATGTTAATAAGTTTTAGAGTTAAAGAAGCTTTTTGATTCCAGGGCTTTTGCTGGGAGCTGCTGAAATTACCAAAGATTCATCTCCTAGTTTAATTCACTCTTTTCGATTTATCATCTTCTGAAAACATCCTGATGGCAAAGAATTCAGAGGTATTTGTGGGACTTGGACACTGAATTTACCAAGTGAACTGTAATTTACCTGGTAATTTTGCACAGAACAGAAAAACAAACAAACAAACAAAACCCCAAACCAACAACAAAATCCCCACACTTATGACATTTCCAGAGAATAAAAAAAAAAATCCCAATCAGCAGAGGACTGCACAAAATATTTTCAATGGCTTTTGGTTAAAATATCTTGAGCTTAAATTTCAAGCTGACCGGGAAAATGCTCTTCTGAGAGTAATTCTTTTCTATATGAGACAGCACTAATCCTGAAGTCCTGCATGAAGACAAAAAGTCCTGTAGAAGGCTGTGGTTTGGGAAAGGTACAGAAATGACCAGTCTATTCTGAGAACAAACAAGAGAGATTATGCATTGTAGAATTACAGTACATAAAAAAGGTAGCTTTGCAAGCCTGTGAAATGTGTGGCATGTGTCATGTCCCAGTAGTCTCAAAATGAAAATGAAATGTTATCAAAAGATTATGCTCTAGGCCATAGGCTGTATCTTTGTGGACCTTGGGAAACATAAACCACCTTGCTATTATTGCTTCCTTAAACAAGAAAAAAACACAAGGAGCAGAGTAAGGGTTTCCCTTTGTTTTTCATGTCTCAGGAGCATAAAGGTAAAGCCGTGTGAGACGTCAAAGAATTTCCAAAGTCTGGTCATTCTGTACATGTCAATATTCATTACAGGTATGAGAAAAAAAAAATCCTAGGTACCCATGTATATCATTGTTCCTTTTCTTATTTACCAAACTGTTATTATCAAGGTTGGTTAGAATTCAGAAGGTGAATGCACATTTTACAAATATTAGGAGATTTTTAGTTGTAAAATTGCATGAGGCTTATGCACAGCAGATAATGTGGTCTGGTTTTTATAAATACAATACATGAGTTGTTTCCAGAAAGACTGGAGGTGTGTTAAGTGTTTGCAGTGCTGAGGAGAGCATGAAGTGAATGGTCTTGGAAGTATCTGGAGAGTACATGTGAAACTTTAAATTTGGTACAGCTTCTCTGACTATACTGTAAAGTCAGGATGAGTTCTTAATAAGAACAGCTTTGTAAAAAGAGTGGAAGCAAAGAGCATATTTTTCAGTAGGTCTGGACAAACAAGTACAGTGTCATACAATGAAGAGCAATGAATGCAGGCAGTTTCTGCAGCATGAGGACTGTCCTGAGAAAGTGTAGGACTTGGAAAGACTTATGGGTCATGTAAGATCATCCATGGACATGAACTACAGTCACTTTACCAGAAATGCTAATTTAGAAATGTAAATATGAATATCAATGTTTTGGTGTGAAGTGGAGAGTGACAATTGCTTCTGCACTTGAATGGTCCTCTCATAATCTACAGCAATGCTGTGTCCACTGCTGTATTTCAGGAGTGACTGATAAGTTAAAACTGAGAACTGAGAAACTTTGTGGAACAATGAAACATGACTTATTGAGAAAATTTTAAGGATCATAGTCTGATTAACTTATTGAGGGCTTTAAGGGTGATTTTGCTGGTCTATGAGTACCTCCTTGGAGAGCAGGAACATGATTACAGAGTTCTTCAGTTTGACAGAAAAAGATACAGGAGATTGAATATCTGGCAGTTGAAGCAAGGTGTAATTGGACTACAGATATGTCAATTGAAACCAAGATAGCATTAAGTGACTCCTTGATGTAGAAGTGCAAAATTTCAGGTCAATATTGGGAGATGTTAAATAGATTTGTGTTGTAGTTGTGTGTAGTAGACAGCCTGTGGTCTCAGGCTGTCTTTGATATGTGAATCCCTGTGGATTTCCCAAGGGGAATAATAGAACCATAAAACACTTTGGGCTGGAAGAGACCTTAAAGATCATCTAGTTTCAACCCCACTGCCATGGACAGGGACACCTTCCACTAAACCACATTCTCAAGGTCTCATGTAACCAGACCTTGCACATTTACAGGGATGGGACATGATACACTTTTGTATAGCCTTTTCTAATAGCAAGTTATGTAGTTTCTAGGGACATAATTCTGCAAGATCCATGGACCACAGATTGAAAAGCTACAATTCAATCCTATATCAGGGGCTTCAAGCAGGAATCAGCCAAGCAAGTCCTGTGGTCTGTGGACAACAATGGTCAGGCTAAGTAATAAAAATATGTTTCCTCTAACATTGTGATCTAGGAATGTCAGCCCAAAATACAGCTGCCTCCAAAGAACACTGCTGCTTTAGCCCTTACTCAGCTATTGCTCTCTACCCTGAAAAACCCTGATGTGCAGAAGATGGCTTAATGGCTTTAACCATATTGCTTACAAATTTTACAGCACTGAAGCCAGAAGCCAAATCCCTTCTTCACTGAATTACTCTGGTTCAGTTGTTTTCATTGCCTCTGCTTTCTCTGTTGTGATCACACACGAAAATGAGGCAGAAAGGTGCAAAGACAGACAGGTTTTTATTCATTTACAATAGCCTGGATCCCGAAAGCTGAATGGTCAATGTATTGCAATATTAACAGATCAGCTCTGCACAGGCACTTGTTCTCAGCCCCATGTTATCCTCTTCTGGCAAAAGCATGAAAAGAATTGGGCCACCAGCTCACAGGAAAACGATTTGAGCCTTCCTTCCTTCCTTCCTTCCTTCCTTCCTTCCTTCCTTCCTTCCTTCCTTCCTTCCTTCCTTCCTTCCTTCCTTCCTTCCTTCCTTCCTTCCTTCCTTCCTTCCTTCCTTCCTTCCTTCCTTCCTTCCTTCCTTCCTTCCTTCCTTCCTTCCTTCCTTCCTTCCTTCCCTCCCTCCCTCCCTCCCTCCCTCCTTCCCTTTTATTATGTAAATTTCTACCAAGATCTGTCCCTGAGCTGTTTCTCTGTAAGAATGCACAAATATTCACCTACTCCTTGGCACAAAACATAGGAAGCTTTTAGAATAGAACTGGGCATTTGAGGAATTTAATGACAAAACCAACCAAAACAAAGCCAAATACAACTATGTGCTGTAGTTTAAGCTTTTGCTTATCACTGTCCTCATATGGTTTTCCTGCTTTGACTTTATTCCCTGGATATTAGGAAATGTCTTGCTGATAGTTCTACGATTTTTTTTGGGGAATAGAAGATGACGCAATCAGATATAATTTTAAAGATGCAAAATATTTACTGTAGGTAATTATTTCCTTTCATCTTGGGTTTGACAGCTTTCACATCCAGCTATTTAACTGTAACTCCCCAGTCAGTTAAACTCATTTTGATGGATTGGATTGACACTGATATCCATTTACCTCCATTTTTATTCCAGCTTCCTTTTAGCAAACAATTATGGAACAGCAATAGCTTCCCGCTGGGCAGACAAATTCTTTCTGTCTTCCTTTAACACAGCTGTGCATTTTTCCAAGTGATGAATGCAGTAGAACCAAATCATATGGATCTGCGATCTGTTCCAGCTGCTGTTGGAAAGAAATGATTAAAACAACAGAAACAAAGTGGAAAGAACACTCCCTGCTTTTTTCCTTCCAAGCCAGCAAATGTTATCATTGAGCATAAGCAGCAAAATGCATTTTTAAACTCAAGAAGCAAATGTGCATATAAGCAATAAGAGGCTAAGCAAATAATAAAGCAGAATGACATGACACCATATCACAATCCTCAACGAGTAAGTAGCACAGTTCAACCTCAAAAGCTACTGAGTAAGACGAAAATGTCTCTTTAACAGTATTAGGGGACAATTTATTATGTGTCTCCTTCGAGTGCGGCACAATGTCACTGCAGGCCCATTGCATTTGCATTATTTCCAGACAACGGCAGCAGCAGAAAAGGACACTGATTTATTTCAGAGCAGGCACAGGTGATTTTTATGTCTGTTGGGACTCAGCCAGATATGGCTTAACCCATTCAAGTCTTTCCTGCTTATACGAAAAGGTGTCTTTTTGCAACATCCTTATCTTCCAGCTCAGATTTCATTTAAGTTACTCAAGGAAAAGATAGGGGATTTTGAAGTCCTTTGCTCTTTCAGTTACTACAGCTTTGTTCAATTCAGAGAGAATGAGTGATCAGCAATAGCTTAATCTGTTTAAAATAATTCTAATGATCATTTTCACTGTTCAGCTTTTAACTTACTGTGTGACTTCCACACCTTATAGTAGCCAAAATCAAATGATTGCCTGATAATGTTATTCCCTATTGCATGTAGCTAATTTGCCAGGATCAAAAAATAACACACAAGAAAGAGAAGTCACTGTCTGGCTGTCATAATCCAAAGACACAAGCTTTGTTTCTGCTCAATTGGAGAGCCTGAGGACTGCCTGCATCTCAGTTTTCCAGCATTATAGAAAAGGAAAATCTGGCATCTTGCTGAAAGTGCCACCTTACAAAGAGATAAAAAACTGGGGTTGAGACTAAGTGCCATTGCTAATGGCAATTAGAGAGAAAGCAAAGATATTAATCCAAAGCAAGTATAGCTGGCTTCTGATAGTCCATCACTTTTATTTCTTCTGTTAAGTACCAGTATTTTTTCCCCTTTCTGAACAATTGCCTGGCATTGTGTGGGTATATGGCTGTAATTCTGCTGATGGCTGAAAGAGATGCAGAAAGCCAAAATGTGAATTCATGTCCTGAATGGTGACTCCTGCATAACTGCAGTGATGTACACTGTGCCTGGCACTGCAGCTAAGAAAGGGGATTTTTTTTTTTCAGGGGTTAGCTACAGGAATTGTTTGATCCCAAATAGGAGTAAAACTGAGTATTCTGAAATTTTTGCAGCAGAGTTTTGTAAAAGTTTCCTTTTAGGTCCATTAAAATACTTTCAGTGTAGCTTGGGGTTGCCCCCAAGAAGAGGCATTATGAATCTGATTGAAAGCATCAGAAGAGAACAAAGGAAAATTTCGCACATGATATAAATTTTTAAAAAGGACAGTCTTTGGAATCAATTATTTTGTTGTCTACTAAAAGAATATTCTGGTAAATTAGCCCACTTTTGTGAAGTTTTCATTTCCACTGCATTCAAAGCATCTGCTGGAGCACTGCCCTGATGCTCTGATCTGCTCTTCTCTCCTTTCTGGTCCCTCTGGCCTACTTCAGGAAAAAGAGATTAGTCAGTGTGCAAATAAGTGAGCACACTTCAGTGAGTGCAATATATGTAAATGCAGACTTTTTAAAAAATGTTATTCAGCGTGTTTTGATGCCTGTGATGAGTCAGAGGTACTTGTAGAAGTGGAGAACATGCCCTTGCTCTGGAAAAAGCAATCATGGGAGGCAGCTGAAACAAATCACTGTTGTGCTTGCAGACTTGCTGGGGAGTGATTCTTGCACTCCGTCTTCAGGATGAATTGCTGCTTTTATCTTGCTGCAGGAGGAAAGCAGAGCTCAGTGGCTGGTGCACACACTAGAGCAGCAGCAGGTTGTAAGGCCAGCTCTGTCACTGGGCATTCTTGGCAGGTTTCTGTGGCCCATCCCTTCCCTCAGTAACATTGTTTGCTCCTTTTTCAAGCATTTTGAGAGCTTTTAATAACACACACACTTCTGGCATGGCAGAGGGTAGTATTGCAGCTCCATGATTTTGATAGGACTGAATGGACTCAATGCGGAGCCTGGGTGTTGATGGGTCAGGCACTGTGCTTACTGCTGGAAATCTTGATCCCAGATTTAAGAAGCTTACAAAAAGAAAAAGTCACTGCAACAACAAAAAAAGCAATAACTAAAACGGGCAAAGTAGAGGAGGAAATGATCCCTGGGACTCATTCAGTCCCATAAGTTAACAATTTGCACAAACTCTGCTGAATTTAGTTTGGCTTCTTCCTAGTCCAACAGGCTGTCAGGCCTCTTAGCTATAAATCACATATTCTGAATAGGAATTACCTGGTATTATGGTGAATTATAGCAGATATCTGCTTTCTGCAGTGATGTTTCAAATGGGCAGCTGAAGCCTATGTAATATTAATAAAAAGGTCATTGTGTTTTGACGAAAATATAGCAATGCTGCTTCTGCTTTATAAAGAAAATAGTCTCATGATTAAGCACAATATACCTAGGTGATGAATCATGTGGACTGAGGAAAAGACAGGTTTCTAAAAATTAAGATAGTATTTCTTTCTCCCTTTCTTCCTTCATTGACAGTTAAAATACCCTTTAAATATCATAGGACCTGAATGCTGCCTTTGTTGATCACTCAGTTCAGATATAGTTTAGTCAGTACTGAGAAATTTAGAAACAATCTGTACTTTTTCCTCACCTTAAGTCTAATTGATGAAAAAAACAAGTAAAATATAGCACAAATTCTTACAGAAAATAGATTCAAATTAGCATACAAATTAAACCAATTAAACCTATCCTCAAAGAAGCTATATAAAATAAATATGCCAAAGTGCTTCCTAAATAGCTTGAATCAGTTTTTAAAGCAAAATATGCATTTCAAGGGTGATGGGTAAGGAATGACCATTCATGTCTGCTGTGCTTGACACTAATCACAGGGGTACTGTGGTACAGAGATATTAACAAGCAGCATCATCAGATGCCCACTAGAAAAATGGCAGTTCCTGATGAGAGTAGGGCAGCCATGCAGCTGCTCATCACAGTCTTTTACCCAGCCCATGGGCCTGATCCATGGGAAGGGAGTATGACTTTCCACCAGCTACACAAGATGGGTTTTTTTATTTTTTAGCTGCCACCAGAGGTAACTCCAGGTCAGTTTGTGCCTCGGGATAAACAGGGCTGTGAGTGCCATGAAGCAGACACAGATCCCTTTGGTTTAAGGCATCCAGACTTCTCAAAGGTCTTCACAGGGCTGGCAAACACCATCTCTAATGTTGGTTTGGTTTGATTTTTTCTCTTCCTCTCTTGTGCCTACAAAACTTGCTCTGCTGTCTTTCAGCTTAGGCCTTGCAGAAATAGCTGCCAATGAGGGTGTTATCTGGCAATCATGGTGTGTACATCTCTTGATGAAGCACCTACTTTTGTGCATTGTTCTTAATACTACATTTGATTTTGGTACTGAGTGTAATATTGGGTCCATCTGGCAGTACATACCCAACTCCTGATCTGTGAGGACAGGCAGGAACTGGCCTTAAAGTGGCCCAGGACATCTGATACCTAATTGATAAAAAGATAGATTTAGAGCCAATAACACACCAATGCTTTAACTGACATCACGAAGCACAATTGTGGCCTTAACGATATGTATTTAGTGAAACTAATGCAAATACACAAGTAGAAGGGGATAAAGCATAAGTGCCATATTTAAAATCAGTTGAATTTAGCACCTGTAGAAGGCTGCAGAAGAAATAGATTCCTTTGTGCATCATGCCTTTCCACCACATTAATATCACACTTTTACTGCCCTTACCATGCACAACCTGTCTGTAACCTAGTGACAGCAACCAAGTGCTTCTTCCAAACAACAAAGCAGAAGTTTGGTTGCACAACTGCTTTTTATAATAGAGCAAAAACATCGCTCACATAATTAACTGTAACTCATGGCTCCAGGCCAGAGCTGAAATGAGGGAAGTGATGCTATCAAGAAGCACCTTAATCGATTTTCTAGGAGCCATTAGGATGTCCTTTTCAGAAACAGGTGACTGATGTGGGGCGCAGTAAAACATCCCAGCAGGCTCTTACTTGCTGTGGGTGGAGGCGACTGCAGCTCTCTGCCTCCATGCCCTGCTCAGAAGCACTCCTTGCTGTGATGGGTGCTTGGTTGTTTCAGTGGGAGCTGCTGCCAGGGGACTCAGGGAATCTGCTGGCTGAGGGTGGCATTCACCCCACAGCCCCTGCTGGCTCTGCCGTGGGGTATCAGCTCTCACTACATGGGGTCACGAGCTGGTGGGACTTTCACACCTTGAAGAGCTCCAGCCTTTTCCAAAGGTGAGATTCCTGCCATGAGATCAGCCACTTCCAAAAACATCTTTGACACTAGAAAGACAAAACCTCATAGATTTTCAGGTGTGATTCCAAAAAGGCAATAGCTGTTTTTTCCCTCCTAGGAGTGCCACTTCTAATTTTAAGATGTCCAAACTAATAGTTAAATCTCTAAAACACTAGTATTCACTGCTTTTAAGAGTACATTAAATCTTCAACCCTGTTGTTTATTTTCAAAGGTGTATATTCCGGTGACACATGTTGAATTGGATTTTATTACTGGGTTGAACCAAGTCATTTAATGTTCAGAGAATTATAAGGATTACCTAGGAGCAATCACAAGAGGTATGTTTTCTTGAATAATATAAAGAGACTAAACCTAGGGCTAGTCTTAAAAATCTGTTTTTAAGAAAGTAAATAAATCTGGGGGAAAAAAATTCTGAACTTGTAACTTTCCCAAAATTACTCTGTTGTTACTATTATTTATCAGGTCCCTCAAACATTCCCTGATCTCATGAAAAGTCATTCCTTGCCTACCTCAAAGAACACATGACCAAAATGGGCAACAAAAAGTCAGGGAAGGGTCCTATCAGTCCTATCAGTCTGTGCCAGCCCAGCTCATCATGTGCCTGCTCAGTTCCCTTCTGCTCAGGCCTTGGCTCCCCTCCTGGCACTGCAGCACTGCCAGCAGCCTCAGCAGGGTCAGGGATGGGCTCAGCTGCAGTAAGAAGGAGTCACAGAGTTTCTGGCTAGGTAAGACAGAACAAATAAAGTTATTTTCACCATTTGTGGCAACATAATCAGCTGCTGCATGCATTCTGTTGGTGTAGCACAGAGAGCTGGCATGTGGAAACCCACCCATTTATAACCTGAGAACTGATCTTGTGCATGGTTTCAGCTGAGTAGCAGCAGCAGTAGGAACCAGCCCTTGCACATCCAATAGGCAGTGACTAAGCAGTTTGACTTAATTTTTGTTTATCACCCAAAAGGAAATGGTTAATTATTTGGGAGGGAAGATTGTAATATAAATCTCTGTGCAAGCCTCTGTGTGTTTGTACAAATTCATATGTATAGTAACATGTAATTAAAAGAAGTAATAACTTTTTGTTTATTTTGAATAGTGAAATTCATAGACATTATTTTTTGTGGGTATTTTTAGATGGTATTCTACTGGATGGCAAAACTCAACACCAAATCAGGGTGAAAAATCAAGCAGAAAAATCTACAGTGGAATTCTACTTACATATATTCAGTTTAGGCAATAAAGATCCAAAAAACTGATGAAATCAAGCAGCACTAACAGGCCTGTTAGTTTTGTTGTATGTCTTTGATATGAAACGACCTGGTTAAAAATGTTTTTGCAAATGATCACTAGACATTAAAGGAAATGAAGAATTGTGAAGAGAGTTTTAATGCATAGGCTCAAGGCTTTTGGGTTCTCCTTAACATTTTAGGCATGGAGAGACTATTCTGTCTTCTGCACTAAGAAAATTCAAACAATGAACAAGAAGGTTGTAGAACTACATGCTATATTTGTAGATATACTTTTCTGTTTGCTTCCTTACAGTTTAATGGACTTAACAATACATGGTGAATATCATTGGGCACAGAGGATGCTAGTTCTAAAGATGTGCCCTAACTTTGTACAGTCCAAATCCCTGTTTTATGGACTGCTTTTCCCAGAACCATGCAATGATCTCAGCTAAAAAAATTAACCAAACAAACAACCAGCCAACCAAAGACTCCCTCTGACATTACAGGATCCCAATAAAGTAAACTTTGACATCCAATTCATCATCACACCAAGATGTCATCTCCAAGGCAGTCTAAAAAGGCTGTGTATGGCACAGGAAAGTTCTTCAGTGGATAAGTATGGGTAGAAGAGTAGATGATGACTTACCCAATTTTCTGGTCAGCAGATTTTTTTTTTTTTTTTTTTTTGGCTCCTGGTATAGGCACAGGACAGAGATCTATGTTGCTCCTCATTTGTGCATTTCTCCCATATATTTGAGCTCATATGGCTCTTCAAAGGTTCTGTACACGTGGATTGAGATGCAGTTGTTCACATCTGGGATCACATGCAAGGTTTACTTTTCCCCAGCTATCAAGAAGTTGGGGAAAAAACATTATTTGGGAAGTGCCAAACTCTTTCCCAATTTCTTTCAACTTTACTGACTTGCAGAAGATAATGAATTAAGAAAGTGTGATTTTTTTAAATAACATTTTTTTGGGTGATGTTTTCAAAATGCTCTTATTTCTCTTGAAGAACAATGATTTCTCATTAAGAAATGTTCTTAATTTTTTTTAGAAAAGCTGCTTGCTACCAGAATGAATTTGGGTTAGAAGATGGCTGGGCAAAAAATTACTTCTGTGGTGACTTCAGAAATGCTAGTGAACAAGAAAATATTTGCACAGTGGCAGTGATCAAACCAAGATGCTTTGTTCTCAAGGAAGTTGTAGAAAACCCTTGCACAATATGCTGATGTGAAATAATCTGCACTCTCAGCCCCATGCTACAAAAATTAAGACACAGAGAACTTTTCTGCTCTTGAAGAAGAGATTAGCTTCGTCCTAAAACCAGGCCATTCAATTGTCTTTCTAAAATTTGCTGCTCCTCAATCTTGTGAAGTTCCAATCATTATTATTAGTCATATAAATGTCCAAGCAAGTGGGGCTTTTGCATTTTAAGTCTCAAGGCAGACCTGCAGACTTGGGCTCCATGGTTTGATTGCCCATGGTATGAAAAGAGGTAGTTCTCTGAGTGGTTTTGAATATCCTACCTTTTAATTTAGTTGAGTGCCCTTTGTTCTTTTCCTTTCTTAAACACGTGCTCATTTCAATCTCTTTTCACATGAAACGTTTTCCATCACTTTCTTTTGTCACCTCCCTTTCCTGAAAATTAATTTGCCTTTACCAGCATTTGCAAATTATCCCAGTCAAAGGCATTTTTATTCTTTTGGCTATATTTGCTTATTTCCAAGAGAGATATTTTCTTTTAAGATTATCCTCCTGTGCCTAAAATCTTTAGGCAAAACAGAGCTTTGTGGCAACTTCTGTATGTCTCCTTTACTCCTTTACTCTTGTGGCTGCTTCTGGCAGGGTTTATTTTGGCATTTTTATCCTTTGAGTGCGAGACTCAAGGAAACTTCCCTTTTTCTCAATTGGGTAAACAGGCCTCTCATGAGACTTAGCAAAAGCACAACACAGAGCTGTAGTTTGTTCTAAATTCTACAAATAAAATACTGTAGCTGTTTCAATTCAGGTTTAATTTATTTAGTTGGAAAGCACAGTTTTGTCACTGTTTGTGATAATTTCAGTATTATTATTGATTCAAGCATCCTTAATTTGCAGTGGAAAGTACTGAAGAGCTGGGGTGAAAATGTGCATAGAAAATGTGCAGACAAACAGATAGCTTCCATGGACAGCTGGTTTCTGAAGAAAGAATTGGCCACTTTTGAAGCTGTTTGCTTGCATGAAAGATAACATTATCATGATATTTTCTCAGCTGTGCTTAAGCAAAAGGAAACCACTGGCCTTTGCCTTATGGACATTGATTTCCTCCATTAGCCTATCTCCTGATTCTTCCTGGCAGTGAATGGTGTCACCAGTTGTTTTAAATTTAGTTCAACTCAAAGTAACAGAGCAAAAATTTTTGTGTTTCCTTTCATTCTTCAGCCTGGAACTGCTTCCTTGTGTGTTTGGATATTTCTGTTAACCATAAACACCACTCTACTACTTGCTTATTTTACATAAAAGTCACATTATGGAGGACTATTTTTTGGAGTGAAATTCCCTCTTATACAGAAAGAGCAATAGGCCAGCACATTACCTGGGATGTTGTCTCACAAGTCATGTAGTTGGTCACCTTTTGGTGCTAATGTCTCTAACTCCCTGATTTGTCTATCTTGATGACCCAGAAGCTCCCTTTTAGCCTTCACCTGAACAGTTCTGTCATATTTAACTTACAGTTGACAATTCCTGGCAAATGCAGATTTTAAAGCCAGAAGGGACTTTTATATCATTTAATCTGATTGTGCAATCTGCTCTTTGCCAAAGGTTTTGATGTGAACTCTGCAAAATTTTTGAATTCCATGGAAAGCAATCACATTGAAATCTCCCACTCATGATTTTAAATTGAATAAAAAAAGCAGATGAAGCTTAGATTCAGTTCTAAAAGACTAAAAAAGAGGTTTTCAGAATCTGGGAGTGAGAACACCTTGGTTTGTAGGATACCATGATACACCTTGGTTTTATTAGATACCATGATAAATGGTTTAAAGTACAAGTGCCTTGCACCTCTCTCTTGGATAAACTGACAGCCACTCAAAAAACTTCTAAGATTGATGTGTAATAAGTTTTAAGACTGTTTCAATATCATGGTTGGATTGATGGAAGTATTTCAAGTCTTGAAAAAGGAACTGATATGTAAGAAGAAATCCCTGCTAGGCTAAGTGTGATCCCCGATGTCCTGTCATGATTTACCTAATGATTTTCCAATAAAAGAGTCACATTAGATACTACAAATTAAATACTAGACATTTCAACCTTAGAACTGCTTTGTTTTTGTTATGAATTCCAGGAGGAATGTGCACCAGCTTAGGCTTGTCCTCTTACATAGGTAGTAAGAAGAGGAGGCATTGAGTTTATTTGGTTAATACTGCAATTTTGTGCAAACATGTACCAGTTGTCACTTAGACATTAAAGAGGTGAACACAGCTGTTCTTACAGCAGCAATATACTGGACATCCTCACAGAATCATTCATGTAAATAATTCTAACTTCAGCCTCTGTTTCCACACCTTAACCCTCTTTGGTGAAAACTTCTTATACCATCCACTTTGCTCTCTCTTGATGAATTATTTTGGTTTTGCTGTAGGTGTGAAAGGTAGGGAATGAAAATGCCTTATGTGTTTGATAAGGAGAAGGAAACTTTGATTTACAGATTTCAGAACAATAAAGAAATCTGACAACCTGCATGGGTACAAGGCTAACACTGGAAAGTTTTATGAATGACTGCTTGTAGCTATGGAAGTTATATAGGTATATGACTTTTAGAAAAGGAAATAAGTAAGACCCAGGGAATTACAGGCCAGTCAGTCTCACCTAAATGCTTATAAAAAATCATGGAGCAGATGGTCCTGGGAACTATAGTAAGACACACAGAAAATAAAGAGGAGATTGGTGACAGCCAAATTGTGCCTCACAAATCTGGTGTCCTTCTATCACAGGTTTACATCAGTGGTAGATGAGGGAACAGACATCATCTGCTTGAATTTGTGCAAAGCATTTGGCACTGTCCTGCACAACATCCTTGTCTCTAAACTGGAGAGACACGGATTTGACAGATGGATCACTCGGTGGATGAGGAATGGTGTGGATGGTTGCAGTCAGAGTGTAGTGGTCAATGGCTCGATGCCCAAATGGAGACAAGTGATGAGTAGTGATCTTCTGGGGTCAGTACTGGGACTGGAGCTGCTTAAAATCTCTGTTGGTGACAGGGACAGTGGAATCAAGTGCACCCTCAACAAGTTTGCTGATGACACCAAGCTCTGTGAGGCAGTAGACTCACTGGATGAAAGTCATCAAGAGGGACCTGGACAGGCTTGAGAGGTGGAAGTTCAGTAAGGACAAGTGCAAGGTTTTGCCCCTTTCTCAGGGCAATCCCAAACACAAATACAGGCTAGGTGGAGTATGGACTGAGAGGAGCCCTGATGAGAAGGACTTTAGACTTTAGTTGATAAGAAAGGGCCACAAAGATGATCAGGAGGCTGAAACACATCTCCTTTGAAGACAGATTGAAACAGTTGTGTCTGTTCAGCCTGGAGAACAGAAGGCTCTGAGGAGCCCTTATAGTACTTTAAAGTGCCTAAAGGGCACCTACAAGAAAGCCAGAGAAGGACTTGTTTTACTAGGGTGTGGAGTGACATCTAGATCCCTCTGAAGTCTCATCAGCTTGCACAAATCAGGATTCAAAATCAATAAGCAATTCAGGAGAGTTATCTTCCTTTGTGTGCAAGGGTGAAGGGACTGTGTGCTGATGGTCAGTATTGGAAGTTTGGTTCACAAAGGCCAAAACATTTTTATCATGTGCATATAGTCCTGGGGTGACAGCTATTGTACTCTAATATTATTTGTCAGCTGTTGTTTAAACAATAGGGCTTTCCTTAAAGATGGCAATCAGAAGGGAAATGTCACCATGAATACATCCTGGAAAAAAAAACTGGGTTGAGTGAAACTAAACCGTGTTCAGTCTTGGCTATACTCAAACCCATAAAACTTTTGCCTCTGGATGTTAGATCAGATTATAGAGAGACAAGCTATATAATCTGGAATAAATCCTCCAGCAATGGGTGCATTAAAAATAAAACAGATGCCTTAAATGGATTTATCCATCTATTTCAGTCAGTAGGAAAAAGTAGATACAAGTAACTGAGGAACTGTTGAGGCAAGAGGGCATGTGGACATTGAACTGCCTTGAACACTACACAGCATCTATGGAGAACAACACTGAGGAAGACTCTTGCAAGGCTGGATTGGTCCTGAGTTTCTATCAGACAAGTCATTGAAGGCATGCCAATTATTCTGTTTCAACATGAAGATCAGTAAAACCTCACTTTTGGTCACAAATTCTATTTGAAGATGCTTCATTTGCTCAGTGACCAGTTCTTCCAGCTTTAGTGCCCAGGAGTTGCTCTGAGTTGTCACTCTAATTCATTGAAAGTCAGAGGAGGAGAGGAGGCATGATAAGTAAAACCCTTTATTTCTAAATTACTTTCCAAGCTCCAATGGTAGCAGTCCCAGGCACCTTTCATCTTTCTCTCTGCTCTGCATCCCACAGGACAAAATATCCTCCAGTGTCAGCAGGTATTGAGTAAACAAGATATGGTAATAGAGATTTCCTATCCTCACTCTGCATTAGCCTAGAGCTAAATATCCCCCTCCAAACCTTCCAGAGAGCCATCTCTGCTTTGCCTGTTTGCAGATGGTCTGCCTTGATCAGGAGGGTCTCAAATACAGAAAGGAGCCTGGCACTGGAATTTGCTGCTCTCTTCATTATTTCTGTTTTCCTCTTCCTTTTTCTGTAACATCTTTCTGAACTACTTGCCAGAAAAGATGCATTTTGGGGTTGGTTGCTGTTCATATTAAGCTCTGTGTGGTTCAGAGGAAGGACTGTGTTTTTTTTTTTTTTCCGCTTGTTTATATACAGCATACACAGCAGTATCTATAGGTGTAGACAGCTATGAGGTAATAATAAAGTTGATGGTAAAAATAACATCTTTATTTTTCCATGTCCCATTATTCAATCTACCCTAAAATAATTCTCTTCTGAGAAAAATAATGAAAAGGTCTGGAGGGGATGTGATTTCTCTGTAAAAATCATGTTACCTCCACTGACTAATCACTCAGAGGTTTGTGTTGGTACTCTTGGGTCACACTGTTGTTCTCTAAAGGGTTTTTGTGGCCTCAGATTATACAGTTAAGCTTCTGTTTTAACAAGTTGCTGCACCTTTGCCCAGGGCTGTGATTGAATAAGTGGGCAGTCACTGTAGTTCAGTTCTCAACTGATATTTGAGAACTTATTATGCTGTGTTGACTTGATTCTTAATTTGCATCTTGGGGGGTTTATTTAACTCAAATACTCATTTTTGTGGTGACAAACTGAATCAAAAGCTCCAAATTTCACTTGAGAAGAAAAATCCAAATATATGGAAATTCCAGCACAAATTGATAGTGCTAGGCAGTAGGTAGGAATGCTTTTAAAAGGTGTGAAGGTTTTAGTGTACCTGTTGGGAAACAGTGTCTGAATGTAAAGCTTGTATAGAATTAGGAGATAAGAAATTTTATTGGAATGTTATATTATGTGGCATATATTTCACAGCAGTTCTGTGCCATCCTGGCTCTGTCTACCAAAACCAGTTTCATTTATTTTCTTGGTGTACCAAAATGCTTGTGGGGGGACCAGAGTTTGTAAGAATTTCTAAAGCATCTTTGGTGCTGGTCACTGCTGACAGAATGTCTCTAGTCTGATCTGGTCAGTCTGTTTTAATACTCTCCATGAGCATTTTCCCTGGCTGGGAGGCAGGTTGTGATCCTCCTAATCCTTGTGAGAAGGGTCCCAAGTCTGATGGTGCAGCTCCACTGATGAAAGATACAGACCCAAATGCTCATGCTGCATTTTAAAGAATTACAGCTGTTGAAAATATATCAAATATTTTTAGAGATTATGTGTTTTTCTTCTAACAGTGACACCTTTGAAATCACTACTGTTTTACCTAAAAACATCATCATCACTACTCTAACCTTTAAGTGATGACTCTCAACAATATGGAACACAAATCCAGGATGTTATCTGCTTGGTCAAGGGCCCTTATTGCCTCACAGCCTTTGGCTTAGCCAAGGAAGTGTCATAAAAAAATCCACTGTGACAGCATAGGCCATAGCAAGAACTATAAATATTTTCAGAACCAGCACTGTAATTATTACTGGCTACTAAATACTCTCCCTGCCAAAGAAAGAGAAAATATTTGAAAAAAAGGAGTAATTATAGCTGTGAACATTCTGATGCCAGGTCTCCATCATTAGCACAGGCCATACAGACATACAAAACAGAAGGCTTAGAAAGGGAAGGTGGGAGTAGCTCTCAGCCACCAGGCTAGAACAGACATGGTCCTTCCCCCAGGCAGTCTGGGGTGAGGCTGCAGCATCCTTTGGCTCCTTCCCCCATCAATCTGCCCCTGAGAGATAATATTTTCCCTTCCCCCAAAGCACTTTTAATCTGAAAAGTGAGTGGGTGACGCAGGAGTGGAACGTGGAGGGCAGATGAATTAATAGTGGCGAGGGCATGTTTTCACATACACTAACGTATGTGCACAATTTGTAGGAGTAATAAGTCAGTCTCTGCCTAGTGGGACAGAGGGTTTTAAAGGCATCATGGCTGAGACAGAGCACAAAGGTAAAGAGTGTGGAGGGAGTCCACATTCCAGCACTTCTTGTAGAATCTATTATTAGATTTCTCTCTTGCCTAAAAATGTTAAAAATAAAATGGTCCTGCCTGGTAAAGAATGGGGTGCAGTGAAAGATTAATTATGCTGCTCTGGATTTAATTTTGGTATCCTTACGCACCCTATTCTTATGTAAGACTCTTACCCTACGAAAGAGAAATGTGAGGGGTTTTAAAGCTTAATATGTTTTTATTTCTCATGAAATCCAATTCTTGATGGTTGAATAGGGAAAATTCATGTTCTGTAAAGCCACTTGCTGTGTGTGAGGAAAACAGCATTGCACCACATTGTGGCATGAAGGTATGTGGACCAGACATATACCCAGAAAGGTCTGCCACAGCTTCTTGATGACATGAAGTACATGGGAACTTAAAGTCTCTGATTATCAGCTGATGTAAATTACCAGAACTTGTCTGGCTTTACTATGAAGTAAACTTGATTTTAGCGAAGATTTGTCCATTTGTGTTCACAGTATTCATTAGATGCCAATATCTGAAGAATAACAGTAAAAAATTCCTGCTGGACCTCAGGCAACAGAAGATGAGAGGACACATACACTGGTAGGATACACCTCAGCATTTAGAAAGTAGTCTGAAAAATTAGGAAAGAAATCACAAAGTATGGAGGCTGGAAAACTCAGAATGTATTTACAGGTTCCTTCAATTCAATGCCATTTCATTGCATTGCCAAAATTAATCACTGTCTTCAGCTTCAGTCTTGGCTTCTTATTTATTGCCAGGTTGATCTCCTTGGTGAATTTTATTGCTTCCAACCATCATGCTCTTTTAACATAAGATCCAATACAGATTGCAAGGAAAGGAATAATGTGGGAACTGAGCAAATGGGAACTTATAGATCACATGTGACTGTCAAATGAAACACCTATTCCATTAACTACATAGTATACGCACATGCTCAGATGCTTATGTATAAAATAATTGGGTTATGTGTTGTTAACTACCAAGAACAAGAATCACAGATGTAATGGGTAAGTGATGTTATCAAAACAACAATCTGAAGAAGGCAGTGGTTTACCCTCAAGCCTTCCTGCAAACACAGCACTGACAGTGGCTCCCAGCTGTTCCCTGCTCTGCCACAGACAAGTGGCACAGAGTTGGTTTAGGTTTGAGAACTGTGAGAACTGAGTGAGCCCTTTTTCATTCAAAACATTGAATTGGTTTGGATTAGGCCTCTGAGGTGCTATATAACTGCAAAATACTCCAATGCTCCTTATTGTGTTGAACCTCTTCCCTTCCATGATGTTTTTTTTTTTTGGTACTACATTGCAATTTCTGAGGGATGAGAAAACTGTAATTACTCTGTGTATATGGTGTCTAGCACAACAGGGCCCTGACCCTAGCTGGATCCTTTGAGCTGAAGTCCATGTTTCTTAGAGGATGTCTCTAATAAAATGCTAGGATGTAATAAGGGCAAATGCCCCAAATGTCACTCCTTCACTCCTTTCTTGACCTTTGGAAGATCAGACTAAGCCCAGCTCATTAAATGGAAAAAAAAATCATCAAAACCCCCTGGATGAAATTAATAAGAATTCAAAATACTTTGAAGTATTTTGAGATAGACTGTGCATGTGAAAAATGTGCCAATTGTTTCTGCATGTCTTGACTAGATATATCACACTGGTAAGAAAAATGCTCACACAAGGAGGAAGAGTTGTAGTGAATGAAAACCATATGGCTGAATCCTTCAGAAAATACCCTCCAGTGCATCAGTGGGAAAGTGGGAGTTAACCTGGCTTAGGCAGAGCACTTGTTTTGATATCATAACAGAATGGCTAATGATATTTAATCTCTTTCTTTCCCCATGTCAGCACTACTCCCTCAACAACTTCATTGCCTCTGATTAACAGCAACCCACTTTAATCGGATAGTGATGATGAGCCCCTCTGACATAAATAGGTGCAGCTCCAAACAGCAGTGAGTTTGTTACTATTCCTTTTCCATAGCACAATCAGAATTGTGTGTATAATTGAGTTTAGGACATTGTCATTCTAGGTACTAGAAATGTCATATAATAAAATAATAAAAGATAATTCTCTATCCTGGAGGACAGACCTAGATGAGAAAGCTCAAACAGAAGTGTTTTTTTCAACATTTGAGAGGAAAGAGAAGATATGGAGATAGATCTTTGAAACCTCAGTTGTGTCCTTTGCACTCAGTTCAAAGTCAGCTTTCAGGCATTAGAGTCTTCTGCAGGGCTTTGGGATCCTTCAAAGACAGTCTACAGAGGAGGGCCAGTGAAAATCCTCACATTGCAGGTTTTAAAGGGAGGGCACTATTGGAGGGACTGTTACAGTGTGAGCCACCTGATAGCAATCTTAGAAGATATACTTTGGGATGATAGGTACCACCAATCAGGTCATGCAAGAGCATATAATTATTGTGTAATAATTTCCCATTTGTCATGTAAGGTTACATGCTTTCATAAGGTGTGGAGTTGCATTTTACACAGCAACCACATAGCTTGGGGCACCTAATCCCAGGTGAAATTGCTGCACTGTAGAATATAGTGATCTCTGAGCAGACAAATGCTTCATTTCTGTTACCATGCAATGATCTTTTATATTGTCTATGTGTCTTAGGTCTCAGAAAGCTCATGAAGATGCTAATTTTGCCCTTTCATTCTGCAAGTGAACTCAAGCAATTAGGACAAAAGTGTGTCTCATAGTTAGCTATTTTAACATTTTGCTGATTGTAACATGGAGAAGATGGTAGTTCAAAGTTCCATGAGGAGAAGACCAATGAAGTGGCCTTTGATTGAGCCATTATACCTTTTTCTCAATTTCATTTTTTTTTCTGGAAAAAACAACAGATATTACAAATCATCAAGATTTGCATGGGTGACTGAGCAGCCAGCACTTTAGAAAACAAGCTAAAATAAATGCCATGTTCCTCTGAAGGTGATGGACTGAAAAAGTGGCTTTCCAGGCTACATGCAACTTTAATATATGTTTTGTACAGGCCTCTTGTTAAAAGTAATTTCCATTAAGAGCTATACCTAATTATCAGATTTGGGTGAAGCTGGACGAAATCACATAATTGTAGAATTGTCATCAAAATGCATTCAAAAAGTTGGCACAAATCTTGTTTCCCAGCAAAAAGCAGGAAAAGCAAAAATCTCTAAATTGTATGTGAAGTTTTCTCCAGTCTTCTTGAGAAACTTGCACCAAATCATATGTTTCAACAAAGGAAGAGGATTAAGGAAGGTATCTGGAGAGAAGGACTTGGTTATTCACATGGGCAGCTGATTCAGCTTTAGGACATCAGAGAACTAAACAGCTCCTGGAGCCAAAACCAAACCTGTGATCTTCCTGCTCTATTTCTGCCCAATGTAAAACCTTCCACTGCTGTTTCTGCTTTGCTGTACTCCCCTGCCTCACCAGGCCAGCTGCCATTTGTCCACTTTGTGACATTTCAGTTTTCTCTTCAATTTTCTCTTCAGGATGCTGAAATTCTGCAGGAGGTAAGAATCTCACATTTCTAAATATGGTTCAGGTTTTTGGTTTGGGGTATTCTATAGAAAATATCTTGACAATATAGCTCAAATCTAAAACTTCAAATATAAGTAGTAAGGTAAAAGGCCCTTGAATGCTTTTGGAGTTGAAGGAGTTATTTTCAGCTGGTAATACTGAAACCTGAATGTTCATAACATCTGGTTTCCTGGTGTTATGTACTTGCTGACTGAGATTCTAGGGACATACAGTTTTGGGTAACAAAGTAAAAATCAACACAAATACATTGACTTGCACCCACTGGTGTACACCAACAGGCTTGCTGTGTCTTTCATTGTCATCTGCTGACATACCTTCTGGTTTGCCTAAACAGAACAAATGAAGAACAAAGAAATTCTAAAGCCTTTATGCTTCTCAGCTTTGAAAGAATGGAGTAAATATTGGATGCTCCCATTTTTTCTAGATACATCTGGGCTATAACCCTAACACTTTGACTTCAATGGACTTTGTTCCTAGAGTCTCACCCTTTCTGTTCCTGTCCAGTATGGCCCTGCAAGTCACATCTTTGCTATGCTGTACTCCCACAACTGTGTTTACCTTGTCTGTTTACATTGCCATTTATTTTCAAAAGGCTACAGCTTTTCTGTGTTTGTATGTAGGCTGTCAGCTGGGCTTTGAACTGGTGCTGTCATAGTTAGCAGTGTTACCCTGAAGATTCTTTCTAACATAAAAGTATATGCAAAAGAGATATTTGCTCCTTTTTTAATGTAAAAAATAAATGTAAAACTCTTGTGATATTGAATAACTGTCACTAGAATGTAATTTGGATAAACACCCTACGGTGAAACTTTCATCTGAATTAGAGGTGAGTCTGAACTTACTAGGAGCACTATCACAGTTTTGAGAGCTCCATATTTGCATCCTTGAGCCTATCTGTGATCTTTAGAGTCTGCACATTTTGGCTGGGGACTTTCCAGGAAAGAGGCATTGCACCTCCCACTGTAAACTTTGCAGGAAAAGTCTTGCTCTTGAGACTTTGGAGGAAAGGTCTATCTAAATTACACAGAATTTGGGCTGGATCTTATTCTGAAGGCAAAGGGAAGTGTTGAAAACTCAGTTGGGTATGTCTGCATGCACTTCCATCATACTTCTGATTAGGATGAGATATAACCTGAGCGTTTGGCCTGTCATAGCCTGTGGTTTCTAGTCAAGCAAGTCACACCTTTGTGCAATGCAGACACATATCCCTACAAGGATAACTCCACTGTGGTTCAGCAGCGCTGAGTTCCCCTCTGGGCACAAGCTAATGAAGGTGAATCACAGTTTCACACTGACTTGAAATGTGCTAACAAACCTTTTCAGGCAATGGGCTACCTTCTTTGCAAATGGCTTCTTTGGGTTCTGTCTATGTGTCCAGTGTACCAGAGATGCCCAAAGCTCCTTGTGTATTTTCATCTGGTGTTCTGCACTCTATTCTGGGAAGACTTCTTCATGCTGAGCTTGCAGAAAAGGTGTCCAGTATGGAAAAGGTAGGCTTTGCAATAGCAACAACAAATTCCATTAAGTTACAGGATAATCAGCTAAAGGTACTGTTGATACACAAGATCTATACTAAAAACAATTAACTCCACAAAGAGAGAAGCACAGCGAGGAAGCATCATGTCACCATATCACATAATGAAGCAAGAGACTATATTAAGAGTAAAACCAACTGTTACTCCATTTATTTTCAATGAATTTGTGTATGTATCTCTGTGTACTTTCTGTTATGTTTAATTATTCCTGTACAGCTGTCATGGGAAAGAACTGCCATTCAGTGCTAGATGTCTGAGACATATAGTAAGGATTAAAAATAAATTAATCCCTTTAACTTTGCCAAGCCAAAGTCTAAAAAGGTGTAGTTCATTCTGCAATGAATGTTGTACTCTGTATCAAATTAATCTTTCAGAGCCCCCTATCCCTAAGGAAGTCAAGATCATCTGTCATGATACACTTTTATTTCATTATCTTCAAACACAGAGCAACTAAATATAAAAGCCTAATGCTGACTCATTAAACAAAAGGATGCTTATTTCCACAGTCACTGTTATGTGCAAACTGAATGAGTTTTAACAGAAAAATAATGTTAGTAACTCAGTCTTCATCAGACAGGAATATTTTGCAGACATACACAAGTTTGGCAACACTGTAAATCTGGGGCAGAGCAAAAAGCAGAAAATAATGATACAGATGACAGAATTAAAAGACAAGAGAAGGGGGTCCTGGTAGTCCTTGTGAGGACCATCTGGAAGAACCTGTCTGTAACATCTAGAGCACTGGAAAAATATTTTTTTGTCTATTCTGGAAAAAAAAAAAAAAACAAAAAAACAAAAAACAGAGAGACAATTACTGCTGAACTAAAATATCACATTTCTAAGACAAGGGCAGATACACCAATGATGATTGCATTTGGCTTTTTTCTCCTCAAAACTCAGATTTTATAAAGGCAGCCATAATATTGTCATTTAAAGGTTCAAGACAGTTTTCTCTCCTCATTAGCTGATGGCACACTGCAAATTGCTTCAACCCATTTGTATGGGGTAGAGGGAGATGGGGTCTTTTCTTATCACTTACTTTGGCACACAGAAGTTGTGACTTCCTTGGAGCCAGTTGCAGCAAAGCAGGAGCACAGAGATAATGAAGACAGCTGCTTCTGATCTGTGAATCAGATTCCTGGTCTCCAGCTCCCCTCCTAACACTCCATCCTTCAGGGAGCTGAGCTCTCCCTCCTACATCAGGCACATCACAGCTTGTGGGGTGTTTGTGTGTATATGTGTCTTCTCTCTCTTTTGCTGCAACATTGCTACACATCCAAGTGTAAAACAAGCTCCTTGCTTCCTCTGCCTGGTCACTGGGTTTACCTACCTTAGAGATAACTTAGGGTCTATAATTCCCAAGGTAAAAAATATGAAAATAGCCACTTATTTTCAGATATAGAAGAATTGTTAAGAAGTCTTCTGCGTCACATCAATTTCGCTTGTACCTGGGATGAGCTATCCAGGAAAAGGTCCACAGATTAAAAAAAAAAACCATCCTGTCAAAATGAAGAAGGCTTGAGAAATCATAGGTTCTGATGGAAGTAAAACTTGGCTGTCTAGAAAGCATGAGAGAAAGACATTGGTGTAGGGGTCATTTGGGGCACAGAAAGAGACTGGGAATTATTCTACATCAAAACTCTAAAATGGAGTAAAAATTATAAGACCTCCAGATTTAAGGGTGATATTATTTTCTTATTCTAATAAAGAACCATGTCCAAGCAGGAAGTGAAAAATTCTGTGTATTTTTAAATTCTTTTACAACCCAAAGACTTGCACAGAGGTGAAAGAGAAGTCAACAGAGACAGGCATTTACCGAACAGCCATATCAGTGGCAGAGTATTTTACTACAGCTTTATTAAATGAGTATTATCATGCTTTTAAGAAATAGTATAGAACCACAGATAGGTTTGTGTAGGAAATGCTCTTAAAGACCATCTAGCTCCAACTTCCCTGCCATAAGCAGCAGCTTCTTCTATTGGACGAGGTTGCTGAAAACACCATCCAAACTGGCCTTGAACTCTTACAGGGATGGGTTGTCTACAATCACTTTGGGCGGCCTGTTCCAGTGCCCCAACACCTCTGGGTAAATAATTTCTTCGTAATATCTAATCTAAAACCTATCTCTTTCACTTTGAAGCCATTATCCCTTGTCTATCACCATATAACCTTGTAAAAAGTAAAAACATATAAACAGAGAATAAGCTTTTGTTTTCACATTGTAAAGCTGAGAAAACTTCTAGAGACCAAATAAAATTAGGATTTTTTTTTTTTTGTGAGAGCATCTCAGCATTTTTTATATAAGTGGCCATTGCCAGGTCCAGTTTTTTTTTAATGAATTCCCTTTTGCTTAAGGATTGTGACACTTTACTTTCAAGGAATACTTTAGCAGCTGATCTTTACCTGCAGAGACATTTTTGAAAGTCAGTTTTGCATATGGGCCAACCTGAGGAACTCAAATTTAAAGTGTGTATGTGTGCCAAGGAGTTTTTGTACACTTGTTCAATCAAGGAAAAAGCAGAGTCCTATCAGATTTATCTGACCAACCCAGTTCTTACCCATGCAGCTCCACTGTATGTTGGGACTTTTTCAGCAAACTGCTGCAGATCTCCTGGGACTGCATTTTCTGTCATGTCAGACTCTTTGGAAATTCCTTGGAGTGTGTATTTTCCAAGGCATAATTACAGACTATTAGCTGTGCTTGCTCTACACCCATACACACAGATGTGCGTAACTGTGTTATGCAAATGTTGACCGTAACACGAATCACGTACTTTGCTTTGTGCCTATTTGCATTTCCTGGTAGCTTCAAAAAGTCTAATTTAGAAATGGGCCTCCAATTGACACCCTTGCTGTGGACCTACCTCCTGCCTCCAATCCCATCAGAAATTTAGACAGAGTTTAGATGCTTTAGCAAATGTTGGAGGCTGGTCCCCAGTGCTGATAGGACTCCTCATTTGCTTTCATTATCTGATGGGTGACAAGCCTGAACGGCTCACTGTGTGTAACTAAATCCACCACAGGAGCTCACAAATCCCAGCCTTTTGGAAGTGAAAGCTTCCTTTGGCTGCAGTTCAAGCTTTCCTGTCAGGACATTTCAAACACTCCCATCACAGGAGTTATTGCTCACATGGAAACAGGTATGTTAACACATTCTTGGCAAACTACCAAGCAATGGAGCACAGGACTCAGTGAAGTTATGGATGTATTTGTGTTCGGTGTTTTTCTTGAAAACCCTTTTTAACAATGAGTGATCAGTAGATACTGAGCACATTTCATCTGTTTACATGTGGTAGGTTACATTATGGATTGATCACATACATACTGGTGGTGATGAACATAGGGAGCAGTTATTTGAAAACAAAGGGCTTTTCAATCCAGCATTCAAATGTTTAATGGGGTTTGAAGCCTGAATGTTGAAGCTAGACACATTTAAAACTGAAAATAATGAACACATTTTCTAACAGTGATGGTAATTCAATAGGAGAAAAAGCTTCCTAAGATTGCTGTGGATAGCCCTTCATTAGGAAGCTTTTAATTAAAATAGGAGATATAGAATCATTGAATGGTTTGGGTTGGAAGAAACCTAAAAAAGCGTCTAGTTCTAACCCCGCTGTCATGGGCAGGGAATCTGCCATTAGACCAGGTTATTCAGAGCCCCATGCAGTCTGGTCCTGAACACTTCCCAGAATGGGGAGTCCACAATCTCTCTGGGCAACCTGTTCCAGTCCCTCACCATCCTCATAGTAAAGCATTTCCTCTTAATATCTAATAGAAACCTGCCCTTCTTCAGCTTGAGGACATTGTCCCTTGTCCTATCACTGCAAGCCCTTGTGAAAAATTCCTCTTCCATCTTCTTGTAAACCCCCATGGACACAGCTTATTAGTATTTTCCTCCTGTATTTGAAGGAGGTTCCTCCTGTATATGCTGCAGGTAAATAGCTGCTTCAAGAACATTACAAAAAAAACTAATCTAGCAGTTGCTCTGATTTTCTTCTATTTAGAGAAATACTCCTGGGAACTTTTAAATGATTTGCAAATAATGATAAAGCATATTTAAAACATCTGTGAACAGCTCTACTTTCAAAAATGGAATAAAGCAGAAATTATTCTAGAGAAGTCCTGTGGTGTGTAAAGGGTCTGTTCACGTGGTTGAAGCTAGACTCTTGTGCTCTTAAAAACTAGAATTTACAAATTTGTCAGAGCATGAAACCTAGAATTTTGTTTTATTATTTTCTTCCTTTTTGTTCATGATTTTGACCATAACATGTCTGTGCTGGTGAAGAACAAAAACATGTAATTTGTATAAGGAGCTGGAGGTGTTTGTCAGTTTTCAGGACTGGGAACCTACTCAAGGTTTATTTACTATATTTAGTTACATATTCTTTGTTTCTACATGAGTGACAGTAGAACATGAAAGTGTGAGTGTCCCTTCCTACAATTATTATTAAGTTCTTCAGTTCTGGCAGTCCAAAAATTATCTATAATGATCTTTTGGTGCTCTAATCCTGGTTTTGTCTCTCATGTAGTTAATCCCCTATTTCTCCATAAAAATTTTGGCATCTTTTTGTTGAGAAAGTCCTATTTGTATAAGGTGATATGCTATTACTGCATGGGTGGAGTAGTAAATGATAATAGAACAGTGTTGTCCATATCAAGGCATTTTAAATGCACGGAAAGATCATCAAACACAAACTCAATTAGTAAATGAGACCAGTGGCAAGTGGAGCCACCTCATGTATGTAGCAGCACTGAAACAGGTGCTGCATAAACAGAGAACAAAGGGGTCTGTCCCCACCCTTAAAAGAAATTTATTGTTTCAAGGAAATAGGTTAAAAGCAAATGTCAAAACAGAATTTCCCCCATCATTTAAATCTTTTGAATGTTCCAGAACTGAATCACAGACCAATGCATGAAATTCTCGAGGGACCAGTTTGTCTCAGGAACCATCACTGTCTGTCAGGACTATCTACTTCTAGCTACTTGACATAAAAAATAATGCAGAACAGATGACTGAAATGGTTGTAAAATATCAAAATTATTACCTAAGGTGTTTTTTTGTTTTTATTTCAAAGGATGCCATTTCTGTGTGGAGACTACTGAAGTCCTCTTTGAAGCCTGCTCCAGGCTTGTGACAACAGAGGTAATTTTGCTGTAGCTGAGCATTGAAAATATTGGAGTTTTTAAACTCTGTTTTCTTGCAGGTTCAGGAAGAGTGACTAGAGGAAGAATCACAGGAAGGTCTGGGCTTTCCTCCTCTGTCCCCAGGGACTCTCAGGCAGTAGGTGGGCTGAGTGACTGCAAAGAAAACCTTGGGATATTTGGATCCTCCTTGGATTGCCCCAGGTGATTAGGTCTTGGTGAATCTTGGAGAGCTGCATCCACGCTTGCAGGAGACAGGGAGGCTGGCTGCCACCTGCAGAAACCACGCTGCTGCTGCAGGTTTGACATTAACAGTGAAATTAGGTGATTTTTCCCCTTGCTGAAGTTCAGAGTGTTCCTCAGGTTCCCGTGGTAAACATGTGACATGCTGGCATCAGTGCCAGGTGAGAGATGCATGTTTAATTTTAGAAGATAATTCAGAACTCGTTGCGAAACGTAGGCATTTATAAAAGCAATGGTCAGGAGAAAGAAGAGGCTTGTACCGTCATGCTCTTTCCTCAGAAACAGGAATCTGCCCAAACACCACACCAGGGATGAGTCTGGCCAGCTGCTCTTGCTGCAGGGAGAGAAGTCCTGAGGGCTGCAGCACACGGTGATGGGACCTGGGGGTTGCTGCTTCATGGACCGGGCACCAGCGGGAGCTCCCAGCTGCTCCAAGCCCTTCCCACCCCTCAGTGTCTCACACCCTGTAAGGCTGTGCCACCCCCAGAGCCCTCAGGGGCATGGGTGGCACTACACAGGATGGCTTGTGGACCTGTCCCCCAAAAATACAGTTTGCTGCAGAGTTACAGAAATTATTTTAAAATTAAAATTAAATCGGCTGATTGGTTTCAGCTGAACAAGAAAACAAAGAGATTTAGGCAAGATTGACACATTTGAATTTTTCAGTTTAAAACAAATGAAAATTAGAAAATTGGAAAAAATGTAAAACTAAGAACATAAAATGAAATGTAAGTAAAATATTAGTAAAATGAAATAAGAAGTTTTGTTTCAAGTAGAACAAGATGTCTTAGTTGTACAACTCTCCTCCTCCCACTGATACTTCATTATTTGATTTTATTAAGCAATTATACAGGCAAATATACTTGGGGTTCATGTGAGACAAATGTGCAAAACATTAAAGTTCACTCTTTGAATCGAAAAGAATTAAAAAGTCCACAGTCTACACAGTTCTGAGTGTAACTAACTGTTCTTTAACACAGTTATCTGGAAGGACATAGAGCCAGACAAGAATCCTGCCCCTAAATTATTGTATGCATTTTTAGTAACCACCCAGATTTAACGAATTGACTGAGTTCCCTGTGTGCTGTGTCAAATCCTGTTGTATAATGTTACTTACCCTGATACGTATCAGTCGCAATTACTGTCTGCTTTCAGGTAGATGTTACTATGTCACTTGGAACAATAACAAAGAAAACAAAATCCTCTTCCTCTTTGAGTGAAGATTGCATCTTCCCAGCATGGGAAATGAGTCTATCATATGCTTCAGGACATTCATCTTTTTTCATTTAGGGAGGTATCCTGGGCATGTTTTGCCACATTCAGAGAGGCAGTTTTAAATCTATGAACTCTTTCTATGCTTACTACTGATATTAAAGAGACCAGACCAATGTCTGTTGATGAAAACAATTGCTTTTCAGATGAAAATAGTATAATAAAGGTACTAATGGGTGCTAAAAATGAGAAGCTTACTGCTAGTTACTCAACTGAGACTACTACTACAAGCCAGTGTAAAAAAAACCCCTGTATTGTTGTGTGTTTTCTGCTTCACATTTTATGCAGCTTGGAGGAATACACTAGTTGTGCATTTTACTCTCTTGAAATGCAACATGTGGTTGGCTTCATACAAGAAACTGGATTTGAGACATCTCTGATGCCTGTGTCAGGTAACCCCACATTGTGGCAGTCCCTGCATAGCTCACAAAGCCTTCCTGGCCAGCTCCCAAGCACTGTGCTCTTTGTCATCCCTTCTTCCACTTGTATATCCAATTATTTATTTATTCAGTGGCCCTCTATAGAAGGAGCTGTACTATATTTTTTCATTGCTAAACTGAGTGATTCTGCCTGTCATCTCTGAGCCATGGGATTCCTTGAGATCTCCAGAGTCATCTGGGAAGCTGTGATGGACCAAATCATCTGCTCTGTAAATAAGATTTTGGCCCTGCAGGCCAGTGAAAACCCTCTTGAAAATCAGGATATGTAATTACCTGCCAAGGTAAGTGTAGGTACCTGGATTTTTGAAAGTACTGCCTTCTGTTCCTTACTGAGACTCCACTCCTGGACTTTAAATATGTGATAAAATTTTTCTTCTTATATGCAAGGTAGAAATAAGTACATTTTTGCTGTTACCCCTAAGAAATTTTTCACCTCAAATTTTCATAGAGGTTGAGGGAAAAGACTCCTCGCTCCACTAGAAAGGTCTTGGATAAGTATCTATGAAAGAGTTAACAAGGTCACTTTCCCTGTGTTGTTCATTAGCTTTGTATCTGTCACAGCCATAAATTGTGAAAACCACTGCTTAAAATACTTCCATGATTCCTCAATGTTGCCACAAGCTCTGTTGCATCTGTAATAACACCACTCAGTACAGAAGAGTAATTCAGACTGTGGTTTAAAGCTGTCCATCCTTACTGGCAGCATTGCATGTGGGGCAGCCTCTGCAATTGTGTCTTTCCAAGGCAATATCTGTTCATCCTGAGTTTCCACCCTTTTCCTTTTAAAAGAATACATTGTAATGATCTCTTTTTCATCAGTTATCTACTGTGTGGCTGTTTCATAGGCATAGAAAATTGCTGCAATCCAGCACGTGAAATTTATTTTGAAGAGCCATCTGTAAATTAAGAGGTATTAGAACACAGCTGAACTGGAGCCTGTTTAAGAACAGAGTCTCTGTCTCTTCAGAGACAACCTAATAATTGTTTGTGCAGTGCCTTGCACACTGAAACTCCTGCTGGAAACATCTCTAGCACTAAAATCCTGCCTACAACCATTGTCTGGCATGGATCCCCTGTTATTAAACTATTTTCCATTCTGAAAGAGGGGGTGGTTGCATCCAGGCTGCCTGTTGGAAGTAGGCAGTGGGCTCTACTAAATCTCTGAATGTTTTACTTGTCACAGGCCAAAAATGTGCCAGGAGCTGTTCCATAATCAAATGATAAAAATTATTGCTTCTGGTGTCCAGCAATGCTCCATGGGATTGTTTAATTTACTGGCATAGACACAGGCTTTTTGTCTGGTACCATTTGGAGCTAATATACATGCTAAATGCTAATAGGCAGACTAGTGGTACCCTTACTTACCTTGCAATATATTTTACTCCATGAACATTTAACTGGGCTTGTTAATCAACAAGATTAACTCACAGCCCAGATTATTCATGGGTTTTATTGACAAACTACCCAGTAGAAAGTAGAGTCAGAACATAATGAGCACAAATCAGGTTTTTCTTCTCCCAACAGCACACTTTAGAGAATCATAGGATGGTTTGGGTTGGAAGGCACCATAAAGATCATCTACATCCTACCCCATTGCCATGGGCAGTGACATCTTCCACTAGACCAGATTGTTCAAAACCCCATCCAGTCTCACCTTGAACACTTCCAGGGATTCCACAACTCACCCACATGGTTGCAAAGTCACAATCTTTCTTGTTTGCTCATTTCATGCTGCCAGTTTGGACAAGCCATCTGGGCTTTGTGGACAGGAGATGTGCAAGCCATCAGCTTGCTTGGGAGGCTGGTGATCAGATCACGCCTTGGAGAGGTGGGGGAAGAAGGCCTGAAGCCCCTCAAATTGAAGAGGGTCTGTGACCCTCCATTCCTAGGAGTGTACTTGAAACGGAATCTTTTCTGCAGGATGTTTTGTTATTGTTTTTGGGGTCTGTGGTGTTTGTTGGTGGTTTTGTTTTTATTTCTTCTTCTTTTTCTTTTTTGTTACTCTCAGAAGATGAGTCTAGGCTCTAAAACTCTTGCTGCTTTTTTTTTTTTTTTTTGGCCTGGTAAAAGGCCTCCTCTTCCCCACACTGGAGCCATTTCCTATCCAGGAGCTCAAGAAAACTCCTGGCTTAGCATGTAGGAGCCCTGAATTGCCCTCAGGAGGTGTCTGATCTCGTTCTTGCTTGTGTTAGGAAGTCTGGGTGTCTCAGGTGTTCTACTAGAGCCAATTACCTACTTAGACAAATCAGGCACCTGAGGATGGATGGTGTAACTCAGAGCCCACTTCAGACTTTACCTTCTACCTATACAGGTTTTTGTTATACCTGCATTAGGACACTAGTGGTATAAACTGACAGACTCTGCTTTGAAGGATTTATTCTGTCATGGATTCAGATGTGTATGAGTGAACATGGCTGTGGGCAAACCCTGATATCACTTCTAAATCATGCTGGTTTCTGTGACTTCATACAGGCCATCAGCAAATGTGCCCTCAGACCTGCAGCTCCCAAACTGACCTGTCAGGCAGTCAGTGGGCCTGCAAATTAAATGTAAAGACAATCCTAAAAATAAGGATCATAAATGTTTCAGGCAAACTTATTCTGTAAATCTAGATTAATAAAAAGCTGCTCCTCTGTTAAAACATCATCTGCTATGGAGCAGCCCACAATGAATTACAACAGGCGATTTTTATCTCTTTCCCACTCCTTCTCATTCCACCAAAAAGAAGGATTCATGCAGGAAAGTGCTGACACATGCTTAATCAAAGCTGTGTGAATTGCTCACATCAGTGTAATTTTATTATTCTGTTGCCTGGATACTTTAATAATAATTATAATAATGGTGATGATGATGCAAAATCCTATTAAGTCATTGAAGGATAATGCTTTGTTTTTCTACATTTATTTTTTAATTTATTGAGGAAGCCTGTTAACACTACAAGAAGAGACAGTATATATATTCTATAAATGGGCAGGGAAAATCATAACAAAAAAATATCCCCATGGTTGCTACATTAAATGCCCTGTGGTTCCAAAAAGGATCTAAATGTTATGAGCACCTTGGAAAACATCAAACAGAGAGAGACTAGAAGGAAGGGAGTGTGTTACAAGAACATCACTGACTGTTGGAATATGGTGATAGATCAAAATCTAGCCTGCCCTGGGAGCCAGGTTTGGGAGGGTTTTTGTATGCGGTTCTCTGGCAAGGCTCAAATTTGGCAATTATTTGTTTGAATAAACAAACACAGAAAAACACCACTGTTCAGGAATGGGACATCATGTAACTTTGGATTCAAATGCATTGCCCAAAGTTGTTTTGGATCAGTTGACTCCTAAGGCCTCTTCTTCCCTGTTTCTGTTGTGATAAAACAGCAGTGCTCCTGCTCATGGCCTGTGCAAAATTATGATGTTTAATCTGTTTGTTCACGTAAATTGACTTTTGCGTGCATATAAAAAAAAGCTGTCTGCAACTATTTTTATCTCATTGACAGCCAGCCTCATAATTACTTCCTAAAGCTGCTACCCAAAGCAGCCTCTTTTACCATGTCATAATTCAGGTGTTAAAAAACCCCATTTAGGACTCAAATGAAATAATCTCAGTGTGATATAGCAGACGTTAACCCTTGTTCTTTAGATATTCTTTAGACATGAGCTAGTGTGGGATTAGTGGACACTGATGACCAAACTTCCAAACCATGTATGTCAGGTTTAAGTGACAACTATATTAGGAATTTAATCTTTAAAGTGCTTTTTGATCCCATACATGGGGAGTCATGGGGAGAAACTCTGTAGAAATAAATCACCTCTAATGAGGAGCAATTTGAATTGGGTCAGAGGAAGAAGCAAAGAAGGCTGGACATCAAATGCTACAAGGAGGACAAGCATAGTGAGAGAAATAATCCTAATGGCAAAACCCAGTATCTTGCAGCTAAGATGGAAATGCTTTAGAAAGACAGAAGATAATTAGAGAGGTTTACATTATACTTAACTTTTTATCTGCAATCAAAGGCTCAAAGAAAATGAAATCAATGAAAACAAACCAGAGTATCCTTGCCACATTTAAATGCTTTCATTTAATTCAAGTGGAGGAGTATAGGTATGAAATTGCACCATAAAAAATTGTAAGTGTATAGAATTCAAATCCCAGAGATGGAATTCAGAGAAAAAGAGTTTTTAGCATTTGACTGACAAAGGAAAATTTAATAGTAGGACAGATTGTGACATTAATGCTGAAGACCTGTTTGGGGGGAAGCTTCAGTGGAACTCATTGTAAGAAACCAAGATACACTGAAGTCATAATAAAACTTTGACAGAGACTAATAAGAGATCCAGAATTAACTCAACAAGACTGTTTTGCATTTGCCAGACAAATGAAATTGAGTGTACCATGACTTTCATAGTAGAGCAGGTGGCAATCTGGTGGCCTGAATCTGATGGAGAAGGCCATATGTCTCAAAATAGTTCAGAGGCAGGAAAACATGTAAATTTAACTCTGGGCAGACTATCCCCAGATATTCCTCATGAACTTCAATGCAGCAGAACACTCCAGGGGTGTCTACCTAACGCAGTCCATTCCTTAATTAAATTTTCACTAGGCACCAGTACATGAGCTGTGGCATTGCTGAAAAGACTGGCATTAAAACACGAGGTGTTGTGGTGAAAAGTAATGTTTATCTTTATTGCAGTATATATTTGCATTTCATGTGTAGGAAAAATAATAATCTCTAAATTGCAACACTTTTAACAGTGGTGTGAAAACAAGTGCCAGGTTAGAAGTATTTCAAGCACTTAGTTTTCCAAAGAAGGTGTTTTGTTGGAAGAAGCGGGGACTGAAATCTTTTAGAGCATGCCTAAAAATGTATCTCAGGAGGTGCAGAAGCTCCCTACAGGGTACAGGTGTGAGGGAATTTACCATAAATCTGGTTTCTTCTAAAGCTAAAAGAGGACATAGATAAATAGATAGATAGATAGATAGATAGATAGATAGATAGATAGATAGATAGATAGATATAGAGATATAGAGATATAGATAGATTGATCAGTCTGTTAAGCAGTGGAAAGAGTAAAAGAACATAAATGGTAGAAATGGAAGCTAAAATCCTCTCCTTGTGTACAGACATGTAAGACAGGAGCATTTGCTATTGCCAACAAAGAGAAATGTGTTTATTTGTATGATAATAATTTTTTACACAATAGTAAGGTATTTTTCTGGGTGGATATTCCATCAGACTGAGATGGAAGAAAAGAGCACAGATCAATGCTCTTGGAAGACAATACATTTTGAGAGCACTGAAATGTTTTACCAGTAACCAAAACATAATTTTCTCTGTATATGGAGTGTAAACATTTATTGAGATGACATTTTGTTTGGGGGTAGAGGAGTGAGAGTTCACAGACAAAGGCTCTAGGCAAGGAAGAAATTCTGTAACTGAGTAAGCTAACAAAAAAAAAAGTGTACTACACAGTAGAAATAACACTTCCTTTGGAGAAATTGAGGGGTAGGTTATAGGGTAATACAACTAGACTACTGCCAACATGATTGTCCCAGTAAGGAAGGGGTAAAAAGGCTGTACAGAGCTTTACAACTATCTATAGATGCTTCTTCTCTCCTCAAGTCATCAACCTGACAGTATTTACTACAGCATTGGCCACAGGAGAAATTTCCACATGTAGAATTTTCGCCTACTTTTAATGTATGAATAAAAGCATTAAAGCCAAAAGATCCTCTTTAGGTTGGCAGCAACATACATAATAGGTGTGTAACAAAACAAGTTTACCCAGAACTGGCTCTGTACCAGATAATCTCCCTCCTCTGACCCCCACGCTGGGTAGGTGTCCTACCTTGGACCCCCTTCTCTCACTGTTTGCTCTTGCTCCTCTCAGTCTCTCTTCCTGTGATCATCCACCTCTAATTTTGTGCCAGATACCTCTGGGTGCAAACCCTCCAGCATTTATTTTTGAGGCACAATAACTCTGAGGTATATGGGTAAACTGCACAAGAGATTAAACTGCATTAGGGATTAAAAAAGGATGCAGCCCTGAGTTACTGCCATAATGACCCTGAAAGCCAGGAATCTGGGGGACTTCCAAAAGAGAATTTCATGCATTTGTCAGATCAGTATAGTCAAAACAGGAGGCCACTGGCTGACAAAAATAGTAATGAGTTTTCAAAACTTATATAAATTTTAAACGGATTTTGAAATTAGTAATCCTGGAGACAGAAAAGGACTAGAACACTTTAATTTCTCCACCTTAAGAATTTTTTTTCCTTTTCATTCAGTTGGGATTTTTATCTTTTTTTTTTTTTCTCTTTCTTTTATTCTTTCCTTGTTGCTTCCTTTATTCCTTTGTTCCCCTTGTTTTCTTTGCCTTCTTTTCAAAGCTCAGGCTGAATTTTGAATACTAACCCAAAGGGATTTTTTTTATTTTGTGAATAGTGTCTTCAGAATATTTGCTGACTAGTCTCTAGAACATTTTGCTGACTTCAGTCAGGCTTAGACACAATGTGTGTCAACATTATTTTAAAAGAACCATGTCTGCTTGTAGGAGAAGTGTAGGCTGGAATTGTATCTATAGTTTAGGCTGAGGGCTTATAGTAAATATGTAGGTGATTAGCATACAGTGGCCAGAATAAATATGCTCAGGTATCTGAGAAATGTGTTGGAATCACATTATGCCATCTAAACACACCCTAAGAAATCCTGGCAAAACCACTCCTTAAGCCCTTCTGTCTTGTGGTTGCACTGTGCAGCTCACAGACACAAGAACTTAATACATTTTCTGACTCTTTGAGCAACCTACTTTTATTTGTTTCCTCCTGGAAGAAGTTCCTTTTTATTTTTTCATGGTTCTCCTCAAGATTTACTGTCAGTATTTTGCCTACTCTTTCTACTGTTTTCTCACAAATCCTGTAACATGGAACAAAGTAAATCTTTAGGTAGAAAAAAGCGCAATAATATCTGCAGGGAATCTCTTGAAATTAGACAAATGTCCTTCTGCCCCAAAGTCTTTGTGCACTGGCCTTTGCTTATCACCATGCCCTTGTCTACACCAGCTTACATCTCTGGGACTCTTGCTTGCTATTGTCCTGGGTTTCCCCAGCTTTTTACTTGCAGTATTTATATAACACCATTATTATATATAATTATATCTTATTAATGATTAGTCTGCTAAGTGTTAACATTTACCATCCCAGGAGGAAGGAGCTCTTAAAAATGTACCTTTCATCTAACTAAAATTAATCTGACATATATGTATTACACCTCAGAAAAAGCTGACTCCATTGAAGTTAACTTATGCAACTCCATCATGCAATCTGCATGACACTTCATGACTCTACCAATATTACCTTGAGCTGACAATGCCAGGGAGACATTTTGTTCTAGGATAAATCTAGGTTACACCAGGATGACGAAAAGATATATCTGCTCTCTTCAATTTACCACGGGATCATAACTTTACAGGCTCTGTTGGCTGAACATTCTTCTTACTTGCACAATCAAAATCCTGTGAATTCATTGTGATTTGTTATACATCTCCAAATTCTTCTCCACTTAAACTGGTAGTGTCTGTCGAGGGCCCAGTACAAAGGCCGTGAATGATGCAGAGAATTTGAGGCCTCAGGCACCAGGGTGGGAAAAACAGTCCAAGAGTAATGGTATCAAGGAGAAGGTGGTGGAGAGGAAGCAAGGAGATCAAAAAGGCCAAAAAGCTTGTTGGGAACAGAAAGAAAAGGTCTTCACAGCCTGTTTATTCTGCACAGAGATGCTGCAGGGTTTGTACAGTCAGTAGGCAAAGACTATGACAAAATCACACAGAATCACAGAATTAACCAGGTTGGAAAAGACCTTTGAGTCCAGCCCTGGGGCAGAACCCTTTGCTCCTCTCAATGCTCTCTTTTCTTTCTTCATTACATGCTTCTGATCTTTTCAAGTTTCCCTCTTCCTCTTCCACCCATTTATTCATCCTGTGGCCAAATTCCTTGATAGTAGTTAGCAGTCTTCTCTGAGGTTTTGCTAGACAACCTGCCTTACCATGGAGTGGGCTGCTGCAGAGTTTGAAAGGGCTGTGTGAAAAGGCTCTGTGCAGTGAGGGGCTGAATTTCATGTGCGTTATAAGAAAAGCTGAAGTGTGAACAGGATGAAGAGCCTGGAAAAATGGAGAATCAGTACTCAGGACAAACCTATGCTCTGTCCTTCTAGGCAAAGGGGAATCTTTTGGCTAAGATAGGTAATTTTATACCTCAGTTTGCAAGGAAGACATCTCAGCATAGTCTTCCTCTTTGTCCTGCGTAGTGTAGGATCTCCTACCTGGAACTTGGTATTGGGTGAGAATTTGGTGGATAATCTGTTGCTAGTCAGTTTATAAAATAGATGAAGATATAGAGCCAGTTGGACACCAAGCTCATGTGAGGGCAAATTGTAGAAAAACTAAATAGTCCACAATCTAGTAGATGAATTTGTGCTCTGTAGCTGTGTGCAACATTTTTCACACTGCAGGTTTGTAGCCAGTCAATAATGTATTCTCATGACTTTAGCATTTCATTATTGACTCCACCAGGCAGGATCAAATGCCACTAATGCGTGAACATGTTAATACAACAGATTGTTGATTACCACTGATGCACCTTCGGATGGAAGTGCTTTACTCTGAATATTAAGGATGAGAGTCTATGTCTCAAAGTAAACACTTCTTAGAGACTGACTGCTGTGAGAAGTATTAGCTGGAGGAAGAGCAAGTTTCAAGAAATGAGAGGTCTACTTTGCACAGTAGCCTTGGGGGACAGAAATATTTTTAAGCCAACTTGTTCTGAAATCTTTTTGTCTCTGAATGCTTTGTCGCTAGTACTAAATAAACAATAGTTTGCATAAATAGGTTTCTGATCACTGCCTACACCATTGATCACAACTTGCTTCAGGGAGAACCTGTGGGTGCTGGAACTGAGTCACATCTCGGGGCTGAGCACACCTGGTAACCAGGCTCGTGGCCGCTGACTGGGGCTCAGCTTTTGAGCAATAGGAGCAGCAGTGACTCAAAGCCTGATGGTTGAAGGAGTACAGAATAGGCAGGGAAGTGGGAAGAGGGTAGGCTGTCCCCCAGACTGTCATGTCCAGAGATCTTTGGTTGTGGTTCACTGGTGCTGCTGACTGTGCTGTGAGTGAGGGAAAACGATGAGTGCAATTTTTCATGAGGCTGCTCATGTAAATGTTTAAAATGTTGGCGTTAAATATTGTAGTTACTAATTAATAATATGCATTTATATAGCACCATAAATGTCCATGGCACTTTACAGATAACAATATTTCTAACTGTTGGGAATATTAAGTTTAAGTACTTGGAACACAGCCAAACAATATAAGCAGATAAGGTCTACTGTTTGTAATTTGGTATGTTTTTTTATTTTTCCTTCTAGATGGAAAACACTAAGGGCAGTGATTGCTTACTTCCTATTTCTAGGACCTTTAAGTGACTGAAGCAAATGCATATAGACACCCCAGGGACATTGTTTTTAAAACAATTATGGATGATTTTGTGTTAGCCTGATTCTGGGTATCACTAAAATCCTTGTGCGCAGTGAGAAAAGTAGCAGTGGGAAAGTGCTTAGCTCTAGTGATTTTGAAGGAAGAGAAAAGTAAAAATATCTGTCTCTTGTGGTGCTATGGGTAAATATGCTCATTTTTGTGACAGATCTATCTAGGGGAAAACAAATTTTGGTGAGAGAAAAACTAACTCTTTAAACACCATTGAGCTAGAACAATAGCCCATACTGAATAAAACACTGTATTAGCCAGGAGGTGTAACTTTCTACTATGTCTATGGCCCCTGGCGCAAAGGAATGCATTTTTGGCAAGAACAGCAGCTAGCTCTGGCTTAATGACCCTAGACTACCTGGGGCATAGGAGTGAAGCAGGCTTAATTATGCAGCAGGTCTAGAGGAGTTGGGAGATATGGCACTGCACATAGATGCTGCTTTTCTGAGTTCTTGGAGACTTGTTATGAGAAAAAGACATGTCCTTTGCCAAGCCCAAAGGGGAGAGAGCTTAGCACAGGGGTGGAGACTTGATCTTTCCACAAGTGGCAAAGATTCAGGAGCATATGGCATCTGTGCAGATCCCATGTCAGACACACACACTCAAATCACAGGGAGAGAGGTGAGCTGGTTACTCCTGTCACTATCTTGCATTTCTGGGGGCAGATGACCTGCTGAATACAACACACAGAACACCTTGAATTGTCCTCCTCATCCCTCCTACAGAAAATCTGCCAAGGGTGTGATGACTTGATAAGCTCCTGGAGAAGACTTTCATGGTGAGCAGGACTGTCCCTAAACCTAAAGGAAGCTGGGAGAGCTTGGCTCTCCATCTGCTGCTATAAAGAAGAGAACTTTCATCCCTCTCATTGGCTGGACTGCAAAACGGCATTTCACCATCATTTCTGATGGTTCATGAACTCTGTGGTGAGGTATCTCTCTTGTTCCCACCTATTTTTACCCCTATGTTAGGCTCTTTTTCTGTTTTCTTTAGGTTGCTCCTCATTTCTCACTGCTTCTCCTTAGAGTGTTTATTTTGAAAGCAGAATGAGGTGTGCTCTTGGTGCTTATGATTTTCTGGGCAGATGCCCCATATACATGGAAAACTGACCAGGAGATGTAATGAGCTCCAAAGCTAACTAAATGCCAGTAGAGAAAATCAGGAGGGTGTTTCTCTGAGCTTGGCCCAGATTGGAGGCCGCTGCATCACAGGAAAGCACTTTTCAGCTTTGAAAGGCCATGTTCACCCTGGTTAGCAGATTGGATGGACCTTGACAGATGATGTGATGACATCTGTTCTTGCTGAATTTGGAACTGGGTTCCCATCTGAAATATGAGCAACAACACAACCAAACAAACAATTTCTCACATTTCTTTGAAACTTAAATCTTTTCCTTATAGACATCTAAAATGTTTGACTGGTTTTTCTTCCCTTCTGGTTTTATGCTGGCCATGAACCTCATGAGAAAACTTGCTCCTGTGCATTCCAGTGGTTTAAGCAACTATTTTTTAAAAAACCTTCTGAGGTCAGAGAAAGAATTCCAAGTCTTTTGAGGTTCTACCTCTAAAAGGCAGTTTTTAAAGAGAAGAAAATTCATATTTGAATTTTGTCTTTAGATTCTGCTCCAGTAAGTCTCCAGGTTCAAGGCCCAGGCCCACATTAAGAATTTTAAATACCTTTCTTGACTAAAAAGAAATTATGCAAAGATATTACTTCCTTACCTTCCAGATCTGGGCTCTGTAGGTGTTCACACTGATGACTGTTTACTTTATTAGATACAAATAAAGTGGTTTTTGTTTACTGTGTTTCCCTTTTTGTATTCCTGCTGCTTTTGACATACTTCTAGAGGAACATGCTGGATTTCACTCTTGTTCTCATTCATCAGCAGGACCCACAATTAAGTTTGCACATTTGTTTGGCAGAGCACACCTTCTCATCCTGACTGTGGTACCCCTGTGCTATGATGCCTGCTGCACAGTGCATTTCTGCCTGCCTGAAGGATGTACACTGCCCCCAGGTAAAGGGGCTGACAAAAAAACCATAAGATCCAAGGAATCATGTGAATGAATGTTTAACCTCAGGGGTTAATACAGTTATCTGGTACAGGTCTCTCTTTAGTTCCTTCATTTATACTGCATTAAGAGTGTAGTGACATTTGAAATAGCACCTCTGTACCTTTGACAGGCACAATGAGCTATGGATCACTTCTGAAAACCTAATATGCCTGGGAAAATAAATGGTGTAAACTGTAAACAAAATATGTTTCAATGATGCATTGATAAGAAAAAACTGGTATTGCAGCTTTCTGGGAAATAGGTATCATTCCCAGTAGTGATATTTTGCATATTTTAGTCAGGACTGGGAACCACAGAAGATACAGAGCTTTCCTGTCAGGACTTGATTGTAGAATTTGTACATAGTGAAGCGTGCCAAACCCTACCCTTATTAACTGTTTGACTATTCCTACAGGCCCGTACATATAATCTATGTGGTTGCAAAACAGGAACAATTGCAGGACAAAGAACATACTGTTAAATTAAAGAGTCTCATAGTTATTGCCTGCAGTATGTAGGGGGAAAAAATGTAGCAGGAGATTGTGAAGGCATGTATATAAAGCTGAAAGAAAAGAGAATGCCGAGTTCAAGGAACTTGCTGAGTTCCTGTTCCTGACACTGAGAAAGTAAATTAACAGCTGCTTTAACCTACTTGCTAACTGAACTATATTGTGTTTACCTTATTAGTTGGCAGTATGCTTTGATTTAGAACAAAATACCCATTGAAGAAATGGATTTGCCATAGTTTGACGTTGTACCTGTTTGCTTACCCCAAGTCCCAGTGTTCAAATGAACTTTCACTCCTGCCTGATGGCTGACGAGATGCAGGGATTTTGTTCCTGTTGGTGCATGGGCACCTTGAGCCATGCAGAAGACAGTAACCTAATTCTGTTTCCTGAATGCTTGCTATTTAGGCAAGAATACTGTCTGATCAAATGCTCCATTGTCTCCATGTCTGTGATTGCACCCAGTTACAGGTAATTTTTATCGCATTTGTAACATTTTTTTCCATATTACTTTCTGGCATTTTTGTAGTGCTTTGTTTGCCTGCCTGGTTTTGGCATTAAGCAAGCAGATGATTTAGCAAGCAGGAACGAGCTTACCTCCTACCTCTATGCCGGGAAATATTTCGGCTCTGCCCCAGTGCTATGGCAGAGTCAAAATTCCTGTTTCTTTCAATTCTCAGCTCCTTCTAAATTTTTACTGCAGTGGAATTTAGGCATTAACCACCTCTGCTGGCTCTGGTGGCTCCAAGGGATTGTGATGCACCATGCAGCTCTCAGAAAAATGGAAATCCAAAAGGCTGGCATTAGACTCCCAAAAGCAGAACTCTAACATCAATAAGGATAATACTGGAAAGTGGGAGTTTTATGAATGACCTGTAAAATCTTTGTTTGAAGTCGAGTTCAAACTACATTTCTTAAAAATTTGGGTTCCACATCTAAGAGGAGAAAGCCATGTTCTCATTCCATTTAATATACATTATTTTTCCTGCTTTGCACGTAGTTTATGATCTTTATCTTAAAAACCCTACTCCTGATGTCACCAAGTAGGATTAAATCTGACCAGGTTCTGCCACTGTAACTTCACCATTGTATCTTCAAGTAAAACAGTGCAGCTTGCACCACCAGTTTCCTATGAGGCATTTTCAGATGACTTTGATCATCACTGATCTATTTTACATTTAGTTGCATCAGTGACATAAAGATGAAAGTCTTCTGGTCTCATTGCTGTCCTTTCAAGCTGTCTGAACTCTCACTAGCTGTGCACAGCAATTATAGTTTGGCCTTCATTTAGTGCCACCTTTGTTTGGCTGTTCATAGGTATAAATTTTAACTGCTGTGGAGGTTTACACTAGTGGAAGAACTGGCCTGATGCACTGGCAAATGCTTCAGTGGTCAGCAGGAGCAGGGTCCAAACTAGAAACTTCATTATCCACTGAGTCTGTTGGATACTGGTCAGAAAGACTCTTTTTTCCCCCTCTGTTTTTTCAGAATGGATTTTTTCTCTGAAATAATCCTGTATTACCTGAGATTCTGAAAAACACTGAACTTCAGGGAAGTCTGAGAAATTATGTATTTGGATAATACTCTCTTACATGGGTGTTAAGTTCCTAGTAGGTTCCAGCTGACTTAAAAAGAATCTCAGAATGGGAAACCCAATCTTGTGTGACAACAGGAAATTACATTTAAGGACAGATCATATGACTGTAGCATTGTAGGAAGAAGATAGAATAATAATTAATATAGAAATTAAAATCACAATTTTATGTCACATGACTTGATTGAGGGAAGAAATTAGAGTAGTCTGAGATCTCAAAGGCTCATATTTTCCATTTCTTGAATTCTTATAATCTCTAGAGAAAGTGGAAATATGAAAGAAACCTCCATACCATTGGATAGGCCAAAGTCTCATTTTAGATATTCAGAATTAGTAGCAAAAAGGAAGTCAGTAAAAATACTTCACCTCCAGAGAAATGAAGCAGTACAGACCTATGATTGTTCTATTTGGTAAACATATTAATATTCTGCCAAATATGAGATGTTTTTAATATAGAAACAGTGACCAAAAAAAAAAGGGAACTTTAAAAAATGCAGGTTTTCCCAAGGAATTAGACAGAAATGAAACAACTGCTGACATCTTGAAAAGGGATTTGATGGGTTGAGCAACCTGATCCAGATTTGCTATCAGTGCTGCTTTGAACAAGGGACTAATGGACCTCTAGAACTCTCTCCTAACCTCAATTTTCTATGAATTTAACAACTGACCCTTTGAGAAGAGGGTACTAATATAAAACATCAGGGATTGCTCTTGACACACGTTGCCAAATTTTTCATTAGTGACCTTAACATAAACAGGAAGAACATGTAAATTAAATTAGCTGTTGACACAAAGCTGAGAGGCATCATCAATACAGCAGAGAATCAGAATATGGAAGGCAAGGAAGAATTTTGATGAGTGAGCTAATAGAAATGTATGTCTGTAACTACATGAGGTGCAAGGTCATGTGCTTAGTGAATAATCACAACAATTTCCATTAGAAATTTTGTTTGCATCTATTGAAAAGGACAGAGAACAAAACAGTGTGCACTAGTCAATCACGGGCTAATTAGGTGTAACTGTTGTGATGTGGCTGTAAAATGAGCAAATGCCACACAGCAGATAAGGCACTTTGAGTAGTGATAAGGAGGAACTGATACTATTGTTCTTAATTTAAAAAACCACAAATACACAAACGAAAACCCTGCCCCAAAACCAAAGCAACAGTAAAATACAAAACAAACCAGGGCTGAGAACAACAAAATCCTCAAAAATAAACATTTCAAGAAAAGGCAAATTTCATCATGACAACAAATGGTCATCAGCTGCCAACAGGTAGAAATTCAGATTGACAAAGGACGTACCTAACTTTGAGACTTCAGGATAATGTGCCATAAGGAGCAGGAAGAGCTATGGATTAGAGCACAACCTGTGCTAATGTCAGCTCCTAGCTCATCCTTCTTTGTGGAGCAATGATACACTTTCTTGCTCCCTCACTTCCCTATTGTTGTTATGTGTTGCTTTGTGATATTCCAAAACCTTACAGGCAATATTGAAATCAATGAGTCAAGCCTGCTAATGGTCCCTGAAAGATGGCTTAATAATTCTCTGTCTTTTGCTCACAGTTATCAAAGTAAATTCAAAAGAGTTGCATGAGGTCAATGTCGAGCTCAAAACCAAAGTCCACTCCTCCAGCCACTAGACTGCATGTCTTCCCTCAAGAATGGGTATGCCTGCCCATGGTTAATGGAAGTATATCAGACTTTTCCTGCAGCACTTTGCTATCTGAAATAATTACATATCATCAAAGTGTGAGCTCTCCTTTTCCCAGATCCTTATTTTTGTATGGTACATCTGATAGTGTCTCCATTAATTATATATGCTATGACACATCAAGGCCGCATCCTGAAATGACAAGATATAGAGAGCCTGGTAGAATACAAAGAAGCTATGGAAAAGTGAAATAATTTATTTGCAGTTAATTAATAGATTAATCTATTTTTTGGAATCAACCATTAAACTAACAGGAAAAAAAAAAAAGAAGCAGGTTGCAGCAATTTAATATCTATTAATTGCCAAAGAATATGGGTTTGTCCTAACTGAATTTGACTTATGAAATTTGAACACGTTCAAGCACAGATATACAGTGTGGTCTGATCTGCAACTGCAGTGAAGAGCTATTGGCCAAAAATGTCTCTCACCCAAAGCTTCAGAGATCAATCCAAACAATCTCAGACAAAGTGAGCAAAGTGAGCAATTGGCCACAATTATGACATTCCAGGCTTCATGAGAAGATTTTGGAGTCAATAATGTTTATTGTAGCCTAAAAAAAAAATCACACAGCGTTATGGACTTGATCAATTTTCTCATGCACAGAATTTTATCTCAATTTAATTTAAAATAAATGCAGATCAGAATGTATGTTCTGTATCAGAATGTGAGTCAGTAATATCCCTATCCCTGTACCTACCATTCCTGTGTTTTCAAAATATGGATTTTAATTTTTGTCAAGGCTGGCTTACTTGGTCCCAGTTTTCACCTTTGGCCTTCTGGAATGCAGTCTGTATCATAAACTGAGGTCTATTTCAAATTTAAGTCCAGATCTACTATTAGTATTATTATGCACGTAGAAATGCATAATTAATGAATTGAGCATTAATGTAGTATGAACCAGATTAATTAAGATCAATCTGAGCATGCTCACAGAATTAATAGGGGCACAAAGTAATGGAGCCCATGGAATGCTGTATAAATAAATGGTACAGTCCTGTGAAATCCTGTTATTGTTGCCCAGCTAAAGGAAGTTCATATTCAATTTACTTTCTTCTACAAAATACCAGAAGTACTCAGCATTTCAGACTCAGCCCATATGTCACAGCTTACCTGTGGTGGGTGCAGTAACCTGGGCATCTACTAAAAAGAGAGATAGCCGAACTAACCTCTCCTGTTTCAAAAACTCAAAATGTTGCTTGTGTGACAATTATGAGACATTAATCAGGATGACCAGTGTTAAGGAATGTGGAGAAACACAATTGCTTCAGTCACTTGCCTATTCTCCTGATTACTGAACAAAGGGGTTTTCCTAATTTACAGAATATAACCACCACTTTTGGGGCAGTTTTGTTCTGTAAATTCCACCTTTTCTGCATTTACTTCACCTCCCAGCTGAACTACAACCATAGCTAATATCATAAATCAAACAGTAAATAGGATTCCCCACAGCTTGGATGCAAAAATGTAAGAAACATAGCATGACTTCTTTTGTATTAAAATATTGTCTAAGATCCATCTTTAGGAAATATCTACTGGAGTCTGTTGTAGACAGATGAAAGCAAGTCGTGGCTATGTTTCTAAGTAGCAGGGCATGAATCAGCTGTGATCCAGAAGATGTCTGACAGTGTTAGCATGGTGCTGAGTCCAAACTTACCTTTGGCTTGGCCAGACACAACTGCAGCTACCTGGTGGTATTGGACAGTGGATATATAATTACACTGAACCTATTGCGTCAGATTCTTCCCTCATTTACACCAGTCCAGCTTCTTGGAGGTCAGTAACTTTGAAGTGGTAAGAGAAGTATTTGGCTGAGTTCCTCAGCTTTATGCAAATGTCCTATGTAACATCAAAAAAGGAAATTTAGAGAGAAGCTGGAATAGCATTTAGACCAGAAAATGTCTGCCTGTTTTTGAAACAGGCAAACTACAGCTGCTGTAATTTAGCTGTTGAAGGAAGTTTTCCCTAAAAGGTATTTCAGTCTGATGTTCAAGGAAACCATCCCAACTTTCCTGTATTTATTCACTAAGAACAGAATGCAGAAGTTTCAGTGCTTGAACAAGCTGCTACAATTTGAATAAGGGATAAAATTCATGTTCAAACTGCTTTTGTGGACATCAAATGTAAGTATGATAATGGCAGCAGTTACCCTATCCATCAGTGTGTCTCATGGCACCTAAGCTGGGCACCTAGGGTTCCCCAAATGGACAGTGGGCAATTTGTCCCCAACAGAGGAGCCTATTGCTCTTCATTGCCAATACAGGGAGTTTACTGAACACTTGTAGGTGTGATTCATTTCTGAAAGACACCAAGTGGACATCTGGCTAGGTTCTGGGAAACAGCAGACAAGGCTATATGCCTGGACAGGCTCTGGAGTCTGGTCTTTAACGTCCTGACATATGCAGGAGTCAGAATAGCAAATGTTGTTTTTGATGCTGTCAGTATTAGGCACGGTCTGAGCACATCTAATAAATCCAGCCTCTCTGAGGTAGCATGTCAGAGCCTCATTGTCTGCCTTGGAGCTGCAACAATTTAGATGCTTAGTAAAGCAAACCTGACTGTTCCTAGTAGGAGAAAAGGTTGAGCACAACTCTGCATACAAGAGGCTGAATAGATTTTTCACCACCTTCGATATCATATGGTCCTGAACTGGTACAGGCCATCATTTTGGACCTAGAGGCTGTATTCACAGATGTCCTAAATTCATTGTTATCTCTGCACCTACTCGGTGAGAAGTGAAGTGATTCAGAAGATGCAAGCAAGGCAGAGAGGGAGAGCTGTTGACACTTGCCAGTGGGAAAAGAAAGTACAAGGACTTGGGTGCAAAGGAGGTGATGAGCATGGCTTTAAGCACCCAAATTCTACCAAAGACGGATGCCCAAATTTTCTGTCAAGAAGTGGTGGCACTTTCCTACACCCTGTGACCTGAGCCCACTGTCACTGCAACACGTGTGCTACCAGAGTTAAGGGAAGTGGTGCTGGACTTCCAGTGACCCTGGCCAGAGGTCAAGCACTAGTACCTTCTTCCTGCCTGCCTACATACTGTGTGGTTTCACCTGACATTGAACATTACCAAAAAGGAACCCTCACAGTTCAGGGTGTGAGCCAATCAGCCAAACTGTTTCTCCTAAAATTTGATTTCATTGTACAGGTCTTTTTCATTCCTTCAGAGCTTATGGTTGAGAATTAATATGGCAATTATTGATCCCTTTTGTATGCTATGGAAAAGGAGGTTCTAATCCTCAGAAGTGGATTTGCTCTGATGACACATAAACAAAGCCCTGGAGGGAGGAAGGTAAAACATAAAGAGGTGTTGACAAGCTGAACACCACTTGGTTATGCAAACACAGATGTGGTAAAGGGCAAAGAGCAATAATTTTGCAGAAGTTGAAAGTGTGGGAACTGGCGGTTGCTCTTTAATGATTATAACACAAAGGAATGCTAGCAACTTCTCTCACTGACTTTATATTATCAAACTGAGTCAGTGATGAGTAATAAGATATACTATTGGAAGTATCCTTTAAAGTACCAGCTCTTTATATACCAGTTCTTCATATAAAAATGTAAGGCTTTCTATGAAATATTGTGGTGGTCCTATTTCCACCAGAAAACTCATGTTTGCGGATGCAGTGCATCATTGTTTTCAGATCAGACCCATTGGCTGCTGCCTTAGTTGCTTGTAAGTGAGCTGGGATTGGGAAAGTAAAATAGGAAATAGGTAGAGATCTCATGGGTAAGCTTGCCAAAAGTGTGATTTATGTAGCTTTCCTTTCATGGTTGCCCAGTTTGACACGTCTGTCTTTCATCTTCTAAAAATTAAGCTCTTTGAAAGGGCATTTCCAAGCTGACATCCATAGTTGTGCCTGTGTTTGTGTTTCTCAGGAAGAAAGGGAAGACTTCTAATATTTTCCCCTCTAAGTTTGTGTGTTTGTGTGTCCACAGCACTTGTGTGATGGTACAGGTTCTGCACTCACAAGACAAAGTGGTTGTTTGCCAGGCGAAAGATAAAAGATTTCTGCAGCCACTCAAACACATTCCTCATCTATTGATTTCTACCTCTGCAGTCAGATCAGAGCCTGGCATTTGTTGCAGACCCCATCAGATTTGCACAACCTATTTTTATGGCCCTTGACCTTACATGCTCCAAAGTGCTGATGCGCTAAATACACGTCCTGAACACAAGAATATTGTTAGAAGAGTGCATGTGAGTACACATGGCAGAAATAACACAGGGAAAGGGTCTGAGGGAACATTTGCTGTCCTTTTATGACCTATCTAACAGAAAGAGTAGATAAAAAGCTCTTGCTGTCAAATTTCCTTCTACTCTTGGTCAGTCTGCTAGTACAGTGAAACTGGCTAGTCAGTCTGCTAGTACAGTGAAACTGGCTAGTTCAGAAAAAGTTCTTTTGGAGAAACTGGAGTCAGATTTGCCTCTTCAGAGATTTAAGATAAAAGGATTTCTTTTCCCATTTTTCTGTGAATATTCCCATGATGGAACTCAGTAATGCAAGCCCGGACATGCAAGGAGCATGTTCCTTGAGGTATGCTCACAGCTACACAGCCTGTCAGCAAGTGAAAATCGTTGTGCTGCTGCCTCTCACCTAGGCAGAGAACTGGCACACAAATAGGAAGCCTTCCATGCTGCTTGCTCTCCAGCTTTTTCTTTGGATGTGGCCTGGAGCTCATCCTCTCTGCTTTGCCCTGTAGTATGCAGGGACATCTAGTGGCTGAGCAATCGTGAACACAGCTTTGGATCATGAATTGCATAAAGAAGTAGGAATGCCTCATCTCATGATGAATTTAGCATGTCCTGAGAGTTGATATCCATGGGCATCTTCTGGGAAACAGATGGTCACTGCTGTGGGTCAGGCCTGACATGGCTAATGCTGAAGAAAGGGTGATATTTTATTAAATTCAGACCAGTTTAATCTGAGTGTGCCCTTCTTAGTTGGCCAGGCCTGTGAGCAAAGGCCAAACTTCTTATCTGTAGACCAAGCATACTACTTCACAAAAACTGAAGATACTTTTTGGTAGCATTTTCACTGCCTCGGATTTAATTCTTTCATTTCTCACAGGCTTTCTCTTACACAAATAATTAATCTAAGAGTAACTTCAAGTATGCTCTGTCCCGTGGGCTGCTCTTTTCCCCGCTGCTTTGATGGATGTTATCCCTGCTGTATCCCAGCCTCAGAGCCCTCACTGGGACCCCTGAGGAATCCTGAGGAAACGTGTCTCCTAATGCTCTGCAACCTTCTCTGCTCCTGCCATGGTCTTCCTCTTGGCTCCTGCTCTACTGTACTCCAGACCTTGGCTGAAGTCCATACCTGAGTGTGTGCTATCCAGCAAAGAAAGGACTTGAGGTTAGCCTCAAATCTACATTATGGTGTCTTCACAGGTGCACACAAATGGCAAACAGAGTTGACATTTCTCACAAGTCTCTACCCAAAACTGTTCCAGTTGGGGTAGTGATGAAAACACGGAATGATGGAGGTTCTGAGAACTTCAGTCTTGTGTTGGTGTAATTTTTGCAAAAGGAGCAAGGGAAAGCCCAGTGGTAAGTGTCCTTCCTTCTCATTTCTTTCATGCATTGCAGGAGTGATCCCCAGTTCCTAATAAAATTCTTAACATGATTGACTTTAAAGAGCTGTGGGTCTCTATGACTAACCACAGAGAAGAGTTGAGCCAAAGCTTTAATGGCAGTAATTTGAAGGCTTTTCTCATTAAGATCCAGGTAAAAGGATCTTCATCAGCCTATGGATCTGTATAATGGATATTTTTGAGATGCAACAGCTCAGCTAAAAACATGAACTTCTAGAATTTCTTTGTGGGACCCTCACAAAAGCTTCACCAGCATCTGTTTGCCCTTTTTTTGGGCTGGTTCTTAAGGTTTTACCCATAACATTCTTCAGTAACAGATGCCAAGACATCTCCTGAGATATTTTTTGAATAGGAACTTCCATCTGGCACTGCATCCTTAGAAGCTGCGACTTGGCTTCTTTGTCTGTAGGGTGGTTAATCCTAATGAGGCAAGCACAGCAATTTGCTGAGCAGAGATATATGCTTATCAGATCCTATTACTGAGCTGATTCTCTTTTATAATTATTTATTCTGACTTCAGTAGATGAAGCAATGTGAAAACACTTAAACCCAGGGCTTTCATCATGAAGACACAATCTCACACTTCTGTGAACAACTGAAAGCTGCCTGTATGGAAATGCCTAACTGTACTGGTATAGCTGTCCCAGTATATCCTGCCAGTGAAACTTCCCATTCTCTTCTTATCTCAAGATAAATGCCCTGATTTAAATTATGTTGAGATGAGCACCATAGAAAAGAAGTATTTTTTACAGGGACAGCAGCGTCCACAGAGAGGGAATTTTACTGGCATAGCTAAACTAGTGTAATTATACTGGCATAATTATGCTGGTAATTTTCCCTGTGTATACAAGCTATGAGTCTCAAATTGTGCTTCACTGGCAGAAGAGCCTCCTTTGTTGGAGAGATTCTTTTGGTCTGAATCAGGTCATTAATAAGTGCTTCAGCACTCAAGTCAATGCCTCACATTTTATAATGAATTTTACTCTTTGCCTCCCAGAGAATCCCAGCTCTTGTAACAGACTCTACATGAAACCTCATCCTACGCCAAGGAAAAGCCAGCACAGGGGAGAAGTGTAGCAGTTACTTCCCATCAGCATCATCAGGGGTTACAAGGATTTGTGGAGAGAGAGCTCACACACCATGAAATAGCAGCAGACTGCCATATGTGTGGCTTTGTTTCTTTGCCTTTCTATTTCTTCTGTTTTATATTTCCGTGGCCTGTTTTTCTCCCTGCTAATGAGATTTCTGTTCAAAGGGGGACTCCGAGTATGACTCGTAATACATATGAAAACAAAAGCTGTACATGATGGTTTATGAGAAGACATGAAAGCTCATAAAGTAACCATGTGAAATGGCTTAAGTCATTTGAACAGAAATATCTTCAATGACAATGAGTCATCAGGACCAAGATGGGCTGCCTCATGTGAAACATAACCGTGTAAAGTGGATGAGGCTGTAATACAGCCACAGCCTTTGCTAAATATAGCCAGATACACTTATCAGTTGAACTGGAAGTATGCAGAACAGCAAAATAAATGGCTTAAACAACTATTAGACAATAGAAAGCTAGACAAATATGGTAATTATATTTTCTATAAATAGCAAAATAAACTCACTAATCAGTGGGTTTTCTTTATTAGCAATTATTGAAGAATTAAATGAATGACAAATTATGATAGGTTTTACAGAATTACAGAGAAACTGATTTGAGCAAATTGAGATCAGCCTTCTCTTATACAGGACTACTGCCAACACCTGCTGTCAGCTGTGGCTTTGTCTAGGCAAGTTGTGAAAATTCCCACGGATGGTGATTTTGCAGCATCTCTGGGCACCTCCTGCACTGTTACCCTCCCAGTAAAGCTTTTCCTTATGTCCGAACTGAACCTCCCCAGCCACATCTTGTGACCACTGCTCATTATTCACTTCATTGTTTCCCCTTCATCAGATAACAAAAATCTTCTTGCATGTTATATCATCTATCTTCTGGACCATTTTGGTATCTTTCTGCTGGGTCTGCATATCTCTCTTAACTTGGGAGTTGTTGGAACTCAAAATGTCCCTCAGACATTTTTGGAGGTTCCAGGCCCTGGTCAGATGCATTTTAGACCCTGGCAGGCAGCTGGAAACAGCTGTGATTTTGAGTTTGAGCCATGGAACGAGTTGCCAACTTTGAAGGTGGAACAAGCAGTCACAAAAGTTTAGATATTATAGTAGAAGTAGTTACAAAGTAGAGGGGAGAAATTTTTAGTATTGTACAGGGGGGTTTAACACCTGTACAGGGGGGTTTTTACTTTGTACATGGGGGTCAGAAGTTTTAAGATGAAGCGATGTAGGCCGGTCCTGTTCGTCCTCTTTCTTCTTCCTTACCTCCATGTTCTTCGTGATATTGGCATTTATGGAATGGTTTAGAGTAGAAAAACACAATTTAATATAGGTAATAGGTATTGGGGAAAAACTGTAAACATGTATAACATAATGTACCATATCAAAGATAGCAGCAGCCAGCAGTGAGGGGAGAGAAGAAGACAGCAGACAGAGAAGATGTCAGGGTGTGTGTGTGCCTCTGCCTGAGCTGCTGAGCAAACCACAGTAGCCAGAGAAGACAATCTTTTAGATAACTCGCAATAAACTGCCTTGAGACTGAACAACAAGAGACTGCTGAGTTTTCTTTGGAAGCACGGCTTGCAGGAGAGATTTTACCACCACACGGGACCCCTGAACCAGGCCAGGGTTCCGACAGGGAGTGGGAGCATCCACAGTGGGACACAGTATTCCAGGTGTGCAGAGGTGGATTGCAGTTTGATCTGCTGGACAGGCTCCTATTGCTGCTCAGGATGTGGTTTGTGTTATTTACAGGGAGAGCTTTCTGTTGGCTCCTATTCAGCCTGGTGTCTACTTGTCTTTTCAGCAGGCTTCTCCCCAGCAGCCAGGGTTTGGATGCCTGGGGCTGGCCCATCCAAGTGTAGAACATCACACTTCATTGATATTCATAACATTTTGTGTTATCTCTGTCTTCAGGTTTATCAAGGACCAGTTTGTGTGAGGCTCTGCTTTTCAGTGTGTCAACCACTCCTAATTTCCCAGCATCTTCAAAATTGCTGAGGATTTATTCTATTTTATTATTCAGATCATTGATATAGTTTGTTACTGGCCAACAGCTGCTTGATGGTTACCAATCAAGACATTGATTGGTAACCTTTGAGATCAACATCCAGGCAGCTTTCATAACATCTGGTGGACTGTAAATCCTCAGCTCCTACATGAGAGGACTGTGGAGATGAGACAGAAGTCTTAGTGAAATCAAGTATACTTTTTCCAATATGTGCTCATTATCAAAACAAAACATTTCATCCCTGGAGGCAGTCAAGTCAGCCAGGCTTGATTTGCCCTTGGTAAGTCCACACTAAATGTTGCACTTAGGACTTGTATCAACAAGACCACACTTATTTTGCAGTGTAAGAGAACACAGTGTGTCCACTAGATGGGTGAAATTACTTTTGTCCAGTCTCCCCAGCAACTGATTCTGACCCAAACTCAAGGCCTTCACTGTGGCTCTTGAGAAGAGCCAAGGACAAGGTCTCCTGGTCCACTTTGCCTTCTGTGCTTAGTCCTGCCAGGTTTCTCCTCTTGGCTTTTGCTCTACTGCACTTTTAACCTTGGCTTATATCCACATGGAGTGTGTGCTTATGAATCCAAACAGATCAGGAAAAAAGTTAAAATCTGAGATTAGACTCAAATCCACACTACAGTGCCTGCATAATTGCACTCACAGAGGGCAAATAAAATTGACATTTCTCACAATTCCTTGCCAGGTGTGGTCCCAGTTGAGATTTTGAAGCCTAAGCCCACCAGGCAAGCAACTTTGGAGCTTATTTTTGTTGCAATCTGTCTGTCCTGGCTGGTCAGAGGTTTAGTAGTTCTTAATCTTAGATTCCCAGTTGAGAAAGCCATGAACCACAGGCAGGGTCTCTGTCTTCTTCTGCCATTAGGATCTACTAGATCATTGTACATTGTAAGGACTCTACATTTCTTGCAAACTCAACAGACTCAAACTGACTCTATATCAGTGTATGTCATACAGGTTTATTAGATTTAAGTAGACATTGGTCTTGAATTCATAGGTACTCCTGTGTCATAATAATAACAGCCCAGCTCTGTGCCTTTAAATTCTTTTTCTCTCGTTTTACCAAGGAGAATGTTAACACATGTGGCTAAATGGAATCCCCAGTTCTTTAGGTTTGACAGCCATACAGTCCCCATAATTCTTAATTCAAAAATTCCAGCATTGTTTTCTCAAGGAATTCCTGTCTAAAGGGTGTCAAAACTCTTTGTAATTCTTTATGCTACTGTTTTGTCTTTCAAAATGGTAATTTCAAGTCAGACTCTATGCATGGAGCTGATAAAAAAAAAAAAGGATAAAAACATCTCTACTGTGTAAGCAACAACTGCCTCATTTTCAGTCTGCACTGGATAAGGAGAATGGATTGCATCCTTTAAGGGTTACCTACCAGGGGAATAAAGACTTAATTTAGCCAGTAAATTGTCTTCCAAAGTTTATTTTTATGCTGTGATGAGGAAAGCCATTGCATATAGCAAAATTACTTTTTTGCTTTCTCCATTTAGCCTGTTATATCTGGCTTTCTCTAGTGCTTCTTGTAATACAGAAGGCTGAACAGTTTTCTCAGATCAGGTCCAAAATGCAATTCCCACTGGATCCTAAAGCTGCAGGAGGTGTAGCAGTACTTTAGTTAATCTGTGTGCCATTACCTGAGCCAAGTATGCACCATCTGTACTTATTAATGAAATAAGACTGTGTGAAAGGCACAGCAATTGATCTTTTCAAGGGTTAGGAACAGTGTTAGAGAATTATAAGCCTCTGTAATTATGAGAGAATAGTTCCATTACCAGACCTAACACTAAACTTTCCCAGTAAAGGAGATGCCAGTTCTTCCATAATATTTAACAATAGTTTACAGTTCATGCACTGGATCTCATTAAGGCTTGATCATGTTCTCACAAAAGCCAGTGTTGTGCCTTTCTTCCTTGTGAGGGTTCCTCACATCATTTTCAAGACTTCCCAAACCACATCTGTTCATCTCAGAGCTGCCCAGTGTTTGTACTTTGTGGACATGTGTTGGTTGTACAAGCAGCCAGGAGCAATGTGCTGAGCCAGCCTGTGCTGGGAAGCACCAGGGCACTACCCCAGGTCATGGGCAGGAGACCAGCCACAGGTCATCACTTGGACCAACTTAGTCCTGTTTTAAAACCATCCTGCCTATTTTTTCTGGGGAAACATTTTTAAGAGGAGCATTTTTAGTTCAGATTAAGTCTGAACTTTCTAAGGTGAGCTTAGAAAGTTAACTTGTTCTGGACAATAAACAAAAATTCTTCAACTTTTTCCTTTTAGGTATAATTTGTCACCATCTGCTCCTGTAGCCATGATAAAAAAGGAAAGGAAAGGAAAAAAAAGAAGAGATTTAAGAAGAAACAACTGCCTCAAAATCCGAGTGACCTGTTAACCATGCACCAACATGCTTTCAAAATGCACAAAATTGAGCATGTTCACATACACTTGTGTATGTGCAACATTTTTACTGAGTATTAAATAAGGGGAAAGAAAAATACACCTCGGGTGAAGCTGCTGCCTGTGTTTATCATACAGTATAAATCTCTTTATCCAGAGCTTTAAATGTTTGTTTCAAGTAACCAAAGAACAACCCATTTCAACAGCCACAGATTGCATTTGAGCTCTCTTTCTTCCTGTAGATCCAAGCTGACCTCTTTCCTTTTCTGTTTATGTTCACAGGCAACTATCAAAAAAGATTAAACAGACTAATACCATCAGAGCAGTGTAGCTGCACAGAATTTCTCTTGTCAGCTTAACAGAATGTGTTGATGGTGAATTTGCTTTGTAATGCTACAAGTTCACCTGATATTTCTATCCAGAATAATGACATCCTGCCAGATCCATTGTGCTGGAGGAAAGAGTGTTCTTTGCCCTTCCAATGCTTGTGATGGAACAGGACTTAGGCAAAAATAATTAGCTAATATTTGTCTAGGGGCTTATCTGCACAGAGAAACCAGGCAAAAGGGACATCATGCTTCTAGGAAAAAATTGCCTGAGAAGAAAAGAAGGTTTCAAGGCCAGAATTGAACAAAATGTTCTCAACTCTTCAAAAAATAAAAAATCATGGGAATCTGTTGATTTTGATAAAAGCAAAATGCTACACAAGTGAAAAGAGTAATTTCTACTTTTTCACTTTACTTCAGTACCTCCAAAACAGTTCCTCAGATCCTTCAATGTCAGAATGATAAATATAAGAAGTTATAAGTTATTTAATTATCTTTACACAGTTTTGTTAAGATAAACAAATAACTGCATAGAACTATATATATTATACTTCAGATAAATATATTAATATATATATTTTAAACATATATATATATTTATACATATACATATAATAGCCTTACACATGTTATAAATAAGAAGTTTAGTGGTTTTTGTAGCCATGCCCCATAGCCCTGAAGCCCTCCCATGTCCAGAGGTGTCCCTGGCATATCAGGTAGAAGCTACAGCATCCTGGAATAGCCAGAATGAAGGCTGCTACTACCAGAAAAATTGCTTCATCTTATAGACTGCTTCTGGCCCATTCCCAAGAAAAGTACATGTTAATCAGCAACCCAAAATGTGGGTGGATTCTTCCAGCAGCTTCCATAACCATTTTCTGCCTTAGTGTTCACAGTCTGAAGACATGAAAAGGTGAAGATAACAGGGATGAGGTGGCTCAGTCAGGATGGCAGAACAGGCGGGGCTCAGTCTCTGGTAATTTGTGGTACCTCTTAGTGATGCAGTGCTGGCTTTAATTGCAGCTGTTGACTGCAAAGCCTGAAGCCTGCAGTGCAGGTATGCTACTGGTAAGGAACTGCAATGCATGTGCGCAATTATTTCCTTTAGATATGGTGTTAATGACCATTGCCCATTGCACTCCAAACAGTTCTGGATTTTGGAGTGGAAATTTTGCACCATCAAGCCCAAGGCTCCTTAACCAAACTTGATTCTCATTTGATTTGTTCCTCAAGAGAGACTTGCAGGCCTCATAATGAAAAAGTGGGAGTTCAGGGTGACTTTAAGATGAAAATAGACAATATATTCATTATCTTGGAAGCAACTGGCTGAGGTTAGCCAACATTCTCACTATGAGAATGATGAGGTTAATAGTTATCCCCTGTGCTTCAGTTCTTTTTGAAGTGGCAAGGAAAGTCCCCAACAGATTTTTCAAGAAGATTATGGCAGTAACAACTCACTGAGTACTTGGCATGGTTCTTAGATATCTTGTTCTAGATTTCAATATGTATTTTCCCTGGATAGAAACAGTAATCCTTCAGGCTGTGCCGACCAATATTATGCCCCCTAAATTTTAACTAATTTGTCTTAAATAAAGCTTGAAGGCAATAAAGTTATTTTAGAATAATTTTAATGTGCCATTTTTCAAAATGTAGAATTGAAGTTGGATGTATTTTCATAACCACAATCAGAGTGGTTTCATTTGCAGATCAGAGAGACTGAGAGCTTCAGGTATTTAATTTATCCAAATCACCCTGAGAAGTTCATCTTCACTTGTAGTGTACTTTTAATTTTATTCTAAATCTACTACTGAATTCTCAGCAAACCCTGATAGGATTTGACTTCTGCAATCAACTTTAATCCCTTCAGAGTGGTCAAACCAATGAAAATGATCAATGGCTATTGCATACAGTAAAGGGATCTAAAACTTATCTCCAATTTTGTGAATCTATAACTAAGAAAGAACATAACTGAAACCTACAGTCCTAGCAGTAAAAGGCAACTATACAGGTTCGGAATCTACTATGGATTCAGAATTTCATTTTTGCTATTTATGACTTAATATTTTCTTGTTTAAGTAGGAAAACCTTGTTGTACTGAGCAATTCCATGTTGTCTCATTGTAAATGTTTCTAATACAGAGTCCATCTACTATTATTAATCCCCTTCCCAACCACCAGGGAAATACACATATTAGTGGGTGATTCAGGTAAATGTCTAAAAGAAGAACCTCACACTCTGTAATTGCCAGTTTTTTCCCAATGTTTATAAAAGGATCTTAGGGAACTCACTCAGATGTAGACATCTTCACTATGGATAGCTTGCTTCAGGTGAGAGAAGTTACATTTCTTTTCAGAAGAAACCAGTTCTGCTCTTTTCCTTGCCTACTGGAGAGAAGAATAAGACAGCTATTTCTCCTCTACATGATAACATCTGGAGATAACAGTTGAGCATGTACAGAAGATGGAAGAAAGAAACAGAGAGGCAGGAAAATTTAATTATTGCATGATATGCTGGGGTCTTTTCTTCTGCCTGCCTGAATTTTTGCTGAGCAACATGGAGTCCTGCTGCCCTGGCAAGCAAACAGAGGTGAAACCCAGCCAGAAGATAAAATTGTGCTGTGTTATAATTGTGCAAACAGAGGTGGTTGGACATATCCAAAAGGGAGTATGACATTTCAGCATGAAATTTTAAATGTAACTTTTGTTTTGCAACATATACTGACAATTTAAAAACTTTTAATATTTATTTTGTATGGCCAAAAGTGTCAGAACTTTGAGGTTTCACAAAAAATGGAAAACCTTCTGTTCAGCTTTATTTGTCTTATGCAAGGTGACTTCATTATGATTTCAGATATGTCACAGCTGAGGAATAACTTCTTATTCGTGTAGATGAACATGTGTAGGAAGAGAATGTTATTGGTGTACTCCCACTGCAAGGAAAACAATTTGAACGTATTAGCTTCAGCTGTAGTTGCTTTTTAAATTGCTTTTGTCATCCAGAAGGTTGATGTAGAAGATGATTTTACAGAAAAGAGTAAGAAGGGGGACAATAACATGATACTGAAAGCAAAGAGGAAGAACAAATATATCCAGGTGGTTTTGTATTGGACGTGAAGCATTGTGAACAATCGTATTTGAGCAAAATAGACAATGGAAGGGATTAGGAAATTAGCCATGAAGTGATGGAATGGAAGGACAATTCAATAAGATAATAAGAATGAAAGGTTGAAACTCTTTAATGCAATACTTTAATGAGGCATTGCAATAGAAAATGTTGGGGCTCTACAAAGATCAGCTGCCTCCTACATCCCACTTTTAATACCCAAATCTAAAATTCAGATAATCGGGGCAGCTGCACTGTTTCCAACCAAACCTGGAAGTGTCTACAGCCTCCAGGTACCTAATCTGAGATTTTGTTGTGAAAACCCAAGGAGCTGTTTGAATAGAGATTTGAAGAAGGGATTTCTTTGCCTGATCCCCAGAAAACTCACCAAGTGTTTCCTGCAGGTCTGTCTTGATGGTCACAGTCTGGTGATCATTCTCAGCACATGGTTAAGCCTCATCTAATGTGACCTTAGAATGGCTTTAGTTGCTCATGTTCTTATTTGTACTAAATACCTGAATGTGAATGGGGTCTGGAAAGTGAATTCTCATTTCCCTTTCCCTAATTCACTGACCTAAACTAAACCATGACCCAGATAGACACCCCTTCTCTCATCTATTTTATCTCCTTTCTCTTCTCTCCTCCTTCCAATGAACAAATGATTTAAATTACTGTCCTTTCCAACAGTGTGTGTGGAATAATCATGCTAAGATCCCTGTCAGCCTTTTCCTAAGGGCATCTTATGTGACATGGGAAAGGCAAAGGCAAGTCCTATCAGAGAGGTGCAGTGGTGGGAAGGTGGGATGGGTAAGAGGCATCAGGACCTCTAGGGAACTGAGTGCTTTTCCTGAGTAGTTTAATGGAGCACTGAGTAGCCTGACTTGACTGTTTTTGTTTTCAAAGGACTGTGTTTATTTGGGCAATACATATGTTTGGCCTTGCAAGGACAAACAGACCACTGGAGCTGGTGAACACTCTGTGTGCCCATGGCCTTTTCTAATGGACTGTGCTGGAGTGATCTGGCAGTTTTGCCACTTTGAGGGTTCTTTGCTCTCTAGGTCACTGGCACAAAGGGTATTTTTGATGTCAACATAGAACAAAGTTCTCTGTGATCAGCTGCTTGTTTACTGCAAACTCACCTATGGCTAAAGCCTGTTTAGAAGTAGAAGAAACTCCAGTACAGCAGGACAGTGAACTCTCTGGAGCAAAAGACTATAACAAGCATTCTCCCAGGCAAAAGCAATGGGCTTATCCACATAAAATTCTCTTTCTGCTAGGGTCGTAGGCACCATGACTGCTGAATCCCCAAATTGCTTGATCAAGAAGAAGACTATTTAGACTTTATTTTTTGTTAAGCAAACAAACACTGTCTTCCTCATAAATATCTGAAAATCTGGCATGGCTTCTCACACACCTCTGCACTCTTAATTATTTTGTGTTTCACTAATGCACACATTATTGAATATAAAAATAAAGAAATAAACAGCCCGCCTTTTCTCTTAAGACTGTCTCCTGTTGGTTAAGCTTTCCACTTTTGGGCCTTTCACTGTTTGTGTTCTGTTTGAGGAAGTAGCTAAGCAAGTGCAGCTCTTTCAGTGCCTCACAGCAGTGCATTTTATGTAATTTTCACATGATTTTGCTGGCTCTTCTCTTTACTCTCCATAATTTTTTTTTAAATATGCTTTTTTTAAGTGGACATCAAAGATAGATAGGGTACCCTGGCAACATCCTTTTCATACTCAAATGCTCATGCAATAAATTTTCTTCTTTTTTTTTTTTTTTTTTTTTTTTTGCTTATCTGTGAACTTCTTCTTATTATGATACAATTTCAAACTCTAACTGTCAAATGCTGCATTGGATTATGTTTTCTATAATTCAGAAATTTTCTTTCTCTTCATTGCACAGAAATTTTATCCATAAGAACCAGTCAAAGTATTTATGGCAAATACTGAATTACATTAGTTTAATTCTATCTCTATCTGTTGTGCATTTATTTACAACTTTGGAACTGTTTGTTGCATATATTAGGCATGAATATTTCAATCCATTTTCTGTGCACAGGCTACTTGTGCCAACTGTGTTTCTGGCTATTCAGTTCTGTTGAATCTACTTGTCATTTTTAAGTGAAAAATAGACCGTGTCATGAGACTGTGTACTGAATCAGACAGATCTTTGCTCTGATCTGCTCTAATAATTCTTTTATTTGTGCATAGTTATAACTCAGAAAAAGGGAAAAAAAATCAGAAGTAAAACTTGCGATATTAGATTGTTCTAAAGAATCTACAAAAATTAAAGGAAAAAAATGTTGATACCCCCCAGATTTTCAGGGTCTGAATGGAACACTTCTTTCTGTTATTTGCAACACAGTTTTTCACTTCAAGACTTCAGTATATGAAAATTAATTTATTTTTAAGGAAAATCAATAATTATGGAAATTCTGAAGATTTTTGTTTTTTGTCATGTTTTAGGGAAGGTATGTACCACACAACTCCAGCTCCATTCCAGAGACATGACTGATTTTTGGAGTCTTGGTGTTTTGTATGGCCAAAACTATTGCATGAAGTAGATGAGAAACTTCATCATTAGCTTTTATGTGATAATCTTGGTATCCTATGGACATAAGAAAACATTCCTAAAAGCTTTCATGGAAAAAGTGAAAAGTATTAAGATTTAATAATTTTCAGTGTTTTTCTGAAAGTGGAAATAAATAAATTGAATGAATACTTTTTTAAAAAGCATTTTCCACTTCTGTTGTTTATATTAGGGAAAATCTTAAGGCCACTGCCAGACATATAAGCTTTTTTTCATAGGTAAAATTCTGTTTTCAAATATCATGATCAACACCTGGGCCTGTCTCCTGCTGTCTGGCCTTGGGCAGATCACCTAAGCTGTGTTGCTCACACTCTTTGTATAGAGAGTGGGTTAAAAAATTTCTATCTTCTACAATTTTTGTCTTTTTTTATTTTCCTCTACTCCCTTCTAAGAGAAGGAAAGCTCAGATTTATCTTACCTATCTTTCAGCAGTTCAGGTGTCTGCACTATTTATGTATAGCCAAGGCAGAGAATCACCTTCAGAGGCAAGTGGCTGACAAATGTCTGAAGCATCCTACATTGTGTCCCATTGTTTATAGAAGTATCAAGTGATTTTGGTCCTAAATTAGATTTCTCAGGCAAATGTCTCAAGTTAGGTCAGCTGATCCAGACTGGACTGTTTTTCATTAATAAACATTACTTATCACAGAGAGTCCTGATACAGGGGATGCAAGTAAAATATGAATACTGAAAAAACAGTAGTAATGCTTTATCCAGCAAATAACAAAGCTGGTGACAAAAGTTCTTAGATGTTTTTCCCTTTTTTAATAGCATCTGAACAAAGACAACAGTGCAGGTTCTTTTACTATCAGGGCCTAATCTTTAAAGTACATTAAAGTTACTTAAGTAAAGCCTAAAATGTCAATTTGACTGGAATCAAAGTCAAATAGACTCAGCCAAAAGGTTATTGTCCATTTGTGTTTCTAAAATGCTCTGTTCTTGGAACCGGAAAGGAAAATTATCAGGAAGGCTTCCCTAGGTGACAATAGTTTGTCAACTCTTTCCTGCCCTTTTTAGGACCCTAAATCTTATCTTTTACAAATGAAGCTTTCAAAGTTCAAAGAGCTGCTCTTCAAAATTCTGTGAAGTCAGGTCATCTTATCAGCACTCTCCTGTTTGAACCACTTCTACATGGTTTACTATAAAGACTGAACATGCAGGTTCACAGCACTTGATTTATTTCTCTGTCCCTGCCTGCCCTGGGCTTGCAGGACTGTACAATGAAAAAGGATGATGGCAGAGCTGTTTTCCAGAAAATGTACTTTTGAAAGTGTCCCTGTTAGGAAAATATTCTCTTGCAAATATTTACTCCACTTTTGACTGAAAACTGAAAACAAAGGTTCCAACTGTGCAGACTGAACTGGCCAGAGGACACCCTGAGTTATCAGCATGTGTGTATTTCTGGGAGACAGGACATTGCAATGATTTATTTCTGATTTCTGGTGAAGTGAATGCATTTTTACTCCAAAATTTGGCTTGAAAATTCAGTTTCTCTCCTTGTCTTAAGGAATAGGTGATTTTCCTTTCTGTTTACTTGAGGTCAGGGCAGTTTCTTCTTGCACTATGGAAAACAAGAACAGCTCCAGTCTCATCCCAGCCTGTCTCCCAGTGGTGGATGACAAACCATGTTGGATCATCAGCTGTGGCAGAGACCTCCCCATCCCGCAGGCCTTTACATCTTTGAGGTTACAAGTCCCACAGCTATATGTGAACATACATAAGAACATAAGAAAAAACACATACATACATAAGAAATCTTAGCAAGGCAAAGGATGTTTGAGCTCTTGTTTAGGTTTGGCCCAGTATCAAAGAGTTTAAGAAAATGCAAATTAAGGAAATCCATAACCAAACCTAAGCCCCAGGCTCCTGAAATCTTTGAGCTGAAGTTCTCAAACTTCACATAAGGACCTGGATGTTTCCTATCTAAAATCAAATTACTTCCATCAAATCCCTCCCATCCCACCTGTCTAGACAAGGCCTGCAGAACAGAAATTCATTCTGTCCTACACAAAATTACTGTCCTGTTCTTTTCCATATACATGTCAACTTGCACCTAAATTCTCTGCCATAATAGCCAGGTCATTTCCCCTTGCTATTTTCAATGTCTGTGTGTCACAACATAGAAGCACTCATGATGCAGGTGGGTAGAAGAAAGAAAACAGTGTGACTGAAATGGACTTCCCCTGAGCAGGGTTCAAACCCAGCCTTTACGTAAATTGATCTACTGGTTGTGACTAAGTATCATTGTCTGGGTCTTGGAGTCCAATACTTGGGAATAGCAATAGTCTTATACTTTGTCTAATATTTCTGTTCATGTTTTAAGTTTTGAGGGTTTAAGATTGGCCTGGTGAAATGGCATTTGTATAGGCGAAACCAAAATATAAACATTTCAGTGACAGAAAGATGATCTGTCAGAGCTGTTTGGATGTTTGTTCAATCCTTCTTAATTATTTTCTTCTGAAGTAATGCAAAATTAAGAGGATGCAATTTTATGGCATCTGGATGTCCTTAAAAATGATTGCTTTATGTGCAAATTGACATAATTTCAGTGCCTACTTATCTCTTTTTTTCTCTCAAACTAGAAACTGAAATACTGTCTCTGTGTATTAAAAAAATTATGTTTATTGGAAACCTAAGGTACTGTTTTTCCAGAAAGAAACCACTTTTAAACAAAAATGATATATGATAAAGAACTTGACCTCTGCACAAATATCCTTGTCTCCATCTAGCTTCGATAAAGCTGGTGGAAAACTTCTAAGGAGAGCTGAGTTGGATGCTCTTGTGTGTAAACCAAGATATATGGCCTCATAACTTTTTCTCAGCATGTCTTATTTATTCAGTGAATTCCATTGTCTCTTTCCACAGGGACCCTTGCAATCTCCTTTGTCAATAATGCCAGTCATCAAATCCCAATGGCCAAATTGCCACAACCATAATTGTCACCTTTTTTTCGCTTTGCTGTGTTTCCTCACCTGCCAGTATCAATATATTTAAGATATAGCCTATAAAAATAACCGGGTAGCACACAGAGAATAACCAAGTACTCCTTCTGCTTCTCTTGTTTTTACTTCTGTTCTCTCTTTTTTATCTGACTTTGCTACATAAAATCCCAGTGATGAATTATAAAAGAGTTAGGATTAGAAAGAGCCTCAAAGTATCTCATTCTAAACCCCTAGCCATGGGCAGGGACAGTTTTCACTAGATCAGATTGCTCAAAGCCTCATCCAGCCTGGCTTGAACACTTCTGGAGATGGGGCATCCACAGCTTCTCTAGGGAATTTGTGCCAATGTCTCTCAATTCCAAGAGTGAAGAATTTCTTCCTTGTATCTAACCCTACCCTCTCTAAGTTTAAAGCCATTACCTCTTGTTCTATCACCACGTGCCTTTCTATAACAAGTCCCTCTCCAGACCTTTTGTAAGTCCCGTTTAGGTACTCAAAAGCTGCTCTCTGGTGCATTCTCTTCTCCAGGCTGAAAAGCCCCAACACTCTCAGCACTCTATAGGAGTCTATATAGGAGAGGTTCTCCAGCTCTCTGACCATCTTTGTGACCCTCCTCTTGACTTGCTCCAGCAGCTCCAACATCCTTCTTATGTTGGGGGCTCAGAGATGGATGCAGAACTTCAGGTGAGCTCTCTCTCTCTCAACCTGCTGGCCACACTTCTTTTGATTCAGCCCAGGATATTGTTGGCTTTCTGGGTTGCAAGTGCACATTGCCAGATCACTTTGAACTTCTTGACAACCAGCACCCCCAATTCCTTCCACTCAGGACTGCTCTTCACCCATTGTCCATCCAGCCAGTAATAGAAGCTAGGTGTTATTCAACTGAAGCAGAGTCCAGTCAGTCAGGCAAGGGATTCCTTTTTTTTCCCTAAGTGCCCTATTTTGAAAGAAGAGTTTAGGATAATGACTACTGATGTTGTTACCACACAGGGAAAGATGAATTGTTATCTGTGTCTTGCAGTTGTTTTTTTCCACATTGCAAACAACAGCAAGGAATGTGTACCTACACTGTGTGGTACAATAACTGCACAATCAATTACTTGCTCCTTGCATTTCAAATGATAGGCAATTGCTGCACACCCACTCCTTTGTGTCTGATTGCTCAATTCATTTACTCCATTAATTTAAGCAGAAGAGTCCTTGGTGGTTCCACCTGTTTGGCTTTCTAGGCTAGAGCTATGGGCAGTCAATTAGCCCCACCAGTCTGAAAGCAGAAATGCATGCATGCAGACTTCCAACCCTACTTATAAAGGTGGTGCAAGCCATTTGCCATAGAATATGACTCCCAGCCAGACCATTCTGATCTCTTTCCAAAACCATACTTCCTGCCAGGCATCTGAGAGCTATTTCTCTTATCTGTAATAAGAGCAGAGAGTGTACAGAAACCAAGGTGAAATGACTGAAATGTGCCGTGCAAAGGTGTGTGCAGCAGCTTAGATGAGGTGGCTGTTTATGGGAGCATCCTGACTTGCAGGGTGACCCATAGAATATCCTGAATTGGAAGGGACCCAGAAGGATCATCAACTCATGTTACTGCATAAGGCAATCCCAAGAAGCACATCATGCATCTGAGAGCATTTTCCAAATGCTTCTTCAGCTCTGTCAGACTTGATGCTGTGACCACTTCCCTGGGGAGCCTGTTCCAGCTCCCAATGACCCTGTTGTTGAAGAACCTTTTCCTGAAATCCAACCTAAATGTCTTCTGACACAACTTCAGTCCACTCCATTGGGTCCTGCCATTTGTTACCAGAGAGGAGATCAGCGCCTGCCCCTCTGTTCCTCTTCTGAGGAAGATGTGGACCACAATAAAGTCTTCTCTCACTCTCGTCTTGAAGGAGCAAGAGGAGCTAAATTGCATTAGAGTGAAGGGCTTTCCATCCCCCGAGTCATGTTACCTAGCCAAGTCTGACCCCACCAGGACCTGTGTTTAGAGTGACCCGGCATGAGGTAGAAATTTGCCACTCCTAAATTAAAGAACGTGGAATGTTTTTCTGAGAGATGTTGAGGCAAAACTTTCTGGAGATGTTGAGGAATAGCTGTTCTGAAGCTAAAGAACCACCATTAACATGTTCTTCATTTCTGAGGCTACTCCAGAGCTCTGGATGAGGATGACCATGAAAGTTCACTTGTGTGCCAGTAATGCAGAGTGAGTGCATTGGGTCCATGCTGAGGGTCTGCAGTGGGGCTGCAAGGCCCTCTGTGGGGAGAGGCTGGGGATCCCCTAAGCTGGACACAGCCGGGTCCAGCCAGCTCCAGCCCCTCGGCCAGGCTGGGAGCACCATGGAGAAACAGGCTCCAGAAAGGGCCAGAGGTGGCAGTGGGAGAGAGGAAGGGAGGTGAGGAGGGATAAGCAGCAGAAACCCTGAGGAGGGTTGGAGAAGGAGGAGGACAGGAGGGGCTGCAGACTGGAGCAGAGACCCAGCCCTACAGCCCAGGGGATATTCCTTGCAGGAGCTGGGGCTGTGGAGAGTCCGGTGGGAGCAGCTGTTCCTGAAGAGTGGCAGCCTGGTCAAGGCCTATGCCAGGGCAGGGAGACCCTTACCCAAAGTTAATCCACTGCAGAAGGAAAGTGGTGGAAAATCTGGAGAGCAGTTTATACTGAATATCAATTGTGTCATTACATCACAACAGGCTTGTGTCAGATGCAAGACAGTGTCATAACAGGTCCTGATGTTGCTCTTGCTGACAAGGAAACCCTGCTGGAATCTCCTGCAAGTTTTCTTTGCTGCAATCTGACGGTACACATGACAGGCTGGGGAGTGGGTGCTAAATTTATCCCACCCCATCATGATCACATAACTGAAATGCTTCCTTTATGCACCAAGACTGACTTGCTTTGGGGCTTGGCGATCCCAGGGTACATGAGAAGATGGTTCAGGGAATTTAGGTACTTACAGCAGGCAAGTCATCATAGGTGTGAGCTATCTTGCCCCTTGGAAAATGCCTGTCTGTCTTCACTGATTATCGAGAACCTCCAATCTAGATAGGGTTGAATCTGGGCTGCCTCTTGAAAACAGGAATGGAAGGCCATTTGGAACTTACTTTCAACAAAGGCAACCCTGTGTACATCTCTTCATAGCCTTGACTCATTCGTATCAACTTAGCCCCAACAGATAAAGGACAGTACGAAGATTGGAATATTAAAGAAAAAAAAGGAATTTGAAAGTGTCAGCTTTTCCACAGAGTTTCTGGCTGGCTGATGGGAAAGAGTTCTACAATAGCAACTCTGTACTGCAGATATTCATTGCATGAAACTTTACAATTTCAGCAAGAGATTTGGCATAACAGTGTCACAGCCCTCAGATGTTGTGACAAGGTAATACCCCCCACTTTGAAGAGAAAAGCCTCAGATCCTTTGTGATGCATTTTGGAGATTAATGCTTTCGGAATTTCTGTAGCGGTGGGAGACCAATATCCCATGGCAATTCTTTACTTGATCAGCCCAATCTCCTTAAGTGTGTATATTTGATAATCTTTTCTGATTTGAGTTGGTTGCTAATAGCCCATGGCTGTGTGGAGAACACCTTACAATTACCCAGCACCTTTCATCTGGAAGCCTTAGGGCTTTGCACATATTAATATTATATTAATAATTAATTGTGTTAATAGTAATGCCTCTTCCTTTTTCAATATGAGAATTGAGATTCAGAAAGGTTACTGAGTTTTTAACCAAGGATATCTAAAGTTGGGTTCTGTTTAGATGAAGGGAATCAGTGTTGCGTTAATTACTGCATAATTGTGTTGCTGGAGACGCCCAGTAAAGACAGACAGCTCCAGGACTAAACAAAGGAGTTGTTTTACTGGACTAATATAACTAATGTCAAAAAAACCACAGGTTTCTGCCTACTTTTCCCATCTGAGTATGTGCCTAAATACTCAGAAGTTGAGATCATTCACATGCTCCAGTGAAGCTGATAAGACAGAGAAAATTCCATAGTCATAAGCCTAACTTGGGGCTAAGCGAGGACTGTATTAAAGTGGCTGCTAATGATAGTAAAGCACCGATTACTGACACACAATTATCCTTGGATCAGTGAGGATCCCCTGCAGTGGTGACTTCTGTCTGCCTCCCTGCAAATCTGCTAGGAGTTCCAGCACAGGCACCTGAGGAAGAGGAGAATAGTGAACTTTCAGTTTATCCTTCCAAGGATAAAAACCCTTAGGCACCCTCGAGGAAAGCTTAGCAACAAAGCATTACGCATGCATCTAAGCACCCTTTGAATAGACAGTCATGAATAGAAGTGTAATTTGAGGGTGAGGGGGAGAGGGTGAGGTTCCAAGTACAAACCACTGCCAAGGGCATTGCAGAAAAACCCTCAAGCAAGCCAGGCTGGTCTCTTCAGCCGAGCCAAGAGAGTGCTGGTGAGAGAGAAAGTCCTGGTCGTATTGCTTGATGCAATAGCACCTAGAGAATGTGAAGTGTTCCTGAAGTGCTATGTATTTATTTTTTATTCCTACCCACTCATTATTGTATCTGACACCAGTTCAAAAAGACATTGTGGCATGTCTTTATGCTGTCTGTCCCTTTAAGAATTTGTCTGTGCATACCCCATAATCTTCCCATTCCCAAGCAGTCCTGTGGTGTGTGTGGCTAAGCAGCACATGATTGTAATAGGTTAAAGAGAGTAATTAACAGAGACCACATCAGAGCTCTTGCAAAACATACAATGTGTTTATTCAGCATCGTGTCGGCTAATTCCTAATGAAAGGGCACTGCACAGCAGAGTGCAGGACCCCAGTGGTCAGAAATAGTTCCACTTAAATGTTATTTACCTATAAAGAGCTCAGCTCTAATTAGGGGCGTGGGAGCCAGCAAGGGTGAAATCAAATCCTTGTCCCAAGCATATCCTCCATGCTAGTGCCTAAAAAAGTCTTTGAATAGACGCACAAATGCTCAGTTGCTTTTGATTTGTATGCTTTTCTGCTCCTCTAAAGTTCCTGCTTTTGCCTGAGACTGGAAGTAGAACAGAATGAAAGATCATGACAAGATTTGGTTCTGTGGTATTTGTAGAAACCTCATGCATACATACAAAATTAAAAATTGCTCGCTTTCACAAGATGCTGTAGAACACAGAGAGCTAAACAAACTTTATTTCCTTGTGCTAGGCTGGAGGCAGTAGAAACTAAAACCTCCTTTGTTTTGCACAATATATTAGCAGCCTATTTATGGTACTTACAAGGACTCTGCATCATATGGAATCTCACCATTAAATTTTTTTTCATAAATGTTTATTACCCCAACATTCCAGTAAATGAGATGAAAGTTATTATCTCCTGTCAGAAACAGGGAACAGAGATTCATAAAAATGTTAAAATACTTATGAGATGCAGACAACCTTAAAGGCACCCTGGTGGTCTTGGAAAATTAGGTTTAGCTGGCTAAAGGTTTTGACTCCCTAGAGCAGCATATTTACATGGGGACAGTTTTATTATCTGACTACCCCTTGCTCCTCTGCTGGACATGCCCTCTCAGACCACTGAAACAGACAGGTCTGGGGAACACATTCCAGCTCATGTTAATGTGCTTCTGGCCCAGAGACAGTCACCCTTCAAGGAAGAACCTGGGCATGGCACATCTCTCAGGTTATTCTGTAAGAGGTGGAGAGCTGGAGAAGGGCCATGTTCCTACAGGGAACCAGGGTGGAAAGTGTTAAAACCAGGACCACACTCCTGGTACTAAAAGTGATTTCAGCATTTATGATAATAAAAAGAAAGGCCTAAAGCAAGGGGCCCGTGGGCTGAGGAGGAGCGTTCTGTCGAGGATGCTGCAGAGCCGGCGCTGGGTCTTCTGAGCAGCGATGTCCCCGATGTTCAGGTGGAGTGGCACCAATTCACTGGGTCAGATGCCCCCTTTTTATCCTGTTTTTTGTCCCTTTGGATTGCTTTCTGTTTGGATCCTTTCATTTACATCAAGGTTTAAGGCACTTGATTGGCCCATTACAGTTTTGTCCAGGCTGGCTCTTTCGCTTGGGCGGGGGTGCTGCACTTTACTTAGGAGTAGTATGGTATGTTGAGTATCATATTTCTTATAATTACCCTTTTAACCCCTTTACAATATAATAACCAAACTAACAGTACATGCTTAACAATTATCAACTATTTTACAACATCTTCTAACCTATTTTTAACAGAAAGAAATAGGTAAGGATGTCTTCACCCCACTACTGGCTTCAGTCGGTTTGGTACTGCCTGTATCCTGTTGCTGGCTGCACTGAGCCTTCTATTTCTAAGACAGACCTTCAGGGTCTAAGCATGTGATTTCTCTTGTGAATGACCTAATCAAAATGGATCCCACCTGTTACTACAGGATTTATCCGTGGAGATGAATCCTGAAAGCAGGGCAGGCTGATGAGAGTCATCTGCCAACTGCTTGTAATCCTCAGGGTGAGAATCCTTGGGCCAGACAAAAGTGGAGGGCTCTTCCAAGCTGTCTGGAAATTTGGCAGGATGATGACAGAAGTAATGAAAATGTACCAATTTGTGCTTGCACTTCAGACATACCTTTGAGCATGTTCATCAAAAGGTTCATGAACTAGGGTTTGAAGAACACTTTTTTGTCCTGTAATCTGATAATTTCCCTTTTACAAGCTTTTCATTGTGTTTCTTTTTTTTTTTTTTGTTTTTTGAATGTGTGAAACCTGGTTTACCCCAGGTTTTACTTTGAGGGTGAAATTTGAACAATCCTAGAAACTCAGCACAAAGTCATATGCAAGTGAAAGTGTAAACTAGTGTGAGTTAGCCATTCTTTTGTTCATGCAATGACATTAATGAATGTCTGGGAGTCTATGCATGCATTGGTTGTCCCAAACAGTCTCTGTGCGCTGAGGAGTACAACATCTTCTTTTGAAGATCCCATTTCTTGTAGGCAGACAAGTGGAAATCTCTCAGCAATGTGTGAGCAAGAAGGACTTCAAGAACTTGCAAATTGTAAGCCAGAGGGACAGAGGTTTAAGTTACATGTAGAAAACCTCTGCCAAATTTCTCTTATTACACAGGACAAGAGAAATGTGTAGTTAGTCTGATAAAGCCATGGATGTGTCTGTGTGGATTCCACGGGGATTTTGAGTGTATATCTCCAGATTCTTATGATCCCACACTTAAGACATTTATTTTAATTAAACTATAAATTATAGATATTTAAAATTGTCACTTCTAAGTGGACACACCAGCACTTCTTACACAGATTTTAGGTACTGAGAGTTATCAAATGTTGCAGCAATATTGAAATTGTTCCTTTTTGTTAACCATTATCTGAAAATTACTCTCTGTGACTTCTTATTATGCCATGGGAAGAGATTATGTTGCAGGAGTATGCAAAAATGAAGTTGAATATTTTTTCTCTCAGGTATTTGTGTTCCCATGGCTAGCACTGATAAGCTCATCTGCTCATTTGTTTTTTCCTCCAAAAATCAGCTACACCAACCATTTTTTTCCCCCCTACCCTGCCACCAATAATAAAAGTAAAAAAATGAGCATCATAAAAATTGATGTTTTGATTTTCTTCTGAGTTAAACCTTTATTTCCTCTCCCTTTGCTCCCCTCTAGCTTTCAGGTACTCTCAGCATAGAATCATTGTGAAGGGCACATGGTTTCTCCTGATGTAAGACGCCACGAAGCCAGCCAAAATTACATTCACAAATGGAAAGGAAAAGGCTTTGAAGCACAGGACGACATGAACATTCAGTGTTTCCTTCTGCCCCCGTGCCTTTCAGTGAGTCACTCCCAATGATTTCTAAGGTATTTTGACTTTTGAGCTTCTTCACTGATTTTTATTTCCATCCCTTTTGTAATGCAAAAACTAAGTTCTGTCGTGGACTTTCTATAAAACATATAAGAGAAGAGTAGATTATGATGCAGATGTTTACTGTTCTAGTCCTGACTAAACAAGGGGAGATGATCTAGCCAGCAGTGAGCAGCAAGTTGTTCAGGGATGATTTGTTTCTTTTGCCATTAGGAATCAGGCTCTTTCTGTCTAGCCCTTCTTCTGCACATGCCCTTTTTTCTCCTGGTAGAGGTAGTCTGCTTGAGAAGTATGAGAATACAGACTTATGTCCTGTAGCACTTTTGCACTGTCAGGGCCTTAAGGTTGGTGTTTCTGTAACACGTCCCCACAGATGTTACACACAACTTTTTGACCATTAAACTCCCTTAACAGGATTTTGAAAAAAACAGCTATAAACTTATAGCATTAGATCCTGGATACCTCAGCTGAGGATTCCTGCAGGCCTTTATGCTCAACTACTTAAGAAAAAGGGTGAAAAGAACAGAAGAAAGGAAACCACATCATCTCTATTTTATAGATACATTGCTCATAAGTGTGAAATGCACAAGGAATGAATGGCAAGATCTGAATCACCCGTTTAGAGGACCAGTCCAGTAGTGGAAATAAAAGCTTCCAGTTTCCATTTTTCCTTTTAGCTGGAATAAATCAAAGTAGCAATGGAAAGCACAGTCACAATCTCAAAACCCTGTAATGGCTGTGTATGGAGAAGCAGGTGTAGAAGTACTTGATTTTTCAAATGAAAATTCTGTTCTGCAGCTCAGCTCCCAAAGAGATAAACATCACTGTTCTGTGGAATTAAATTGTTCAAGAAAATAAAACAAAAACAAGTGAAAATGATATTGTATTACACCCAGATAAAGTGAATTATCACGGAGCACTATGATATCATGGGGCAGACTATGCAAATTCAGCTTAAATCAACATGGTCTGTGGGTGCTCAGCACCTTCAAAAACCTGTCCCCTCAGCATCTTTTCCCTTAATCAGAAGCCCTGGATCATTGCCAAACATTAAAATGTTAGGGTAGGCAAAAGAAAGTTAATTAACTTGTTGAGTCAAGAGATTTCATGTACTTGCTTTAGAGGGTGGCTGTTTTGTTCTGAGGGTAAGCCAATAGTTAAATGTACTTTCAGAATTTATATATATTTAATTAGCAATTAGAAACTTGATAAAGCAAAAGGAATGGGGGAATATTACAGCTTCCAGCATGTGAGAAATTATTTAAATTTTTTGAGAAAGGAGGGAGATAGTCTGGAAAATATTTTCAAGACTAAAAAAAAAAATATTCTATTTCACTGATGAGGATGTATGTATTGGTCTGTAGAACTGAAAATTCTCAGATGCCTTTCTTCCACATGTAGAAAACTCATGTGCTGAGATAGGTAAGTGCAGATTTTCTGCAGAATTAATCACAAATTTTCATTCTTTGGGCTGAAAGTCTCTCTCACCTAAAAAGTTTCCTCAAGATGGCATAGAGACATTCCTTGTTCATCTTGAGGTATCCCTCAACTCCAGAGTCCAAGTGCTTGATCTGCAAGTTTTCTGCATCAGCACCTGTCTGGACTAACTGGGAATCCCTGTGCATGTTGGATTGCTGGGACAGAAGATACAGAGAAAGGGGAAATTTTACTTCTCATAATTTCTTGTGGTATAGTCCCCTTGCAGGAAACTTTACACCAGAAATATGCCAAAATTCTAGGTTTACTTAAACCTGGGTTTTTTTCCAAATGTTTGGCAAAACAACCATGACCTGTAGAAATATTTTGCTTTTTCTGAAAGAATTGTTCTGTGTAGGAATCTAATAAAAGATTCACACAAAATATCCCTACTTTTTATCTTCAAAGCCCTAATTTAAGGTATTTTGAAGGAGTTCAGATATTTTAACATCAAATAAGGCAGAGATTTTAAACATGATACCTCATTTTGTGGGTGAACAGTGGTGGACCCTAGGTATTTTGGGCTAATGCTTTATCTTCCACCCCCAGTGAAGGGCTTTCAATTTTATTTCAATATTTAAGTATTCATTTACAGTTATATACATTTACACTTGCATTCAAGAGAGTATCACAGCCTGTCATAAGGACTCTTGCCTGGAAAAAAGCACTGGTGGGTTCCAGCAACTCTTCTTGTGACGTTTTAACCATAAAAAGAGTACTACTTCAGAAAAAGTGGTGAACTTCTCAGTCAGCACCTCTTCTGGGAAAGAAGAAGCCTTTGACTCAGGTAAACTGAGCAGAGTGAACACATCCCTTCTGCATTGCAGTGGGCTACCCTACTGTGGCAATGCCAAAACAGGATCCCTCATCACAGGGATGGGTTTGTGAACAGTGCCCATGTCTCTTTGTTTTTTCATACTAATCTCAGCCAAAACAGCCTGATTTAGCAGTGACAGGACAAACCCTTTTGACACCTAATGAAACAGTTCTTTGACATTCCCATTTATCAGACTTGTGCATTTTTAGAAGTGGTCACCTGATTTTCTGCAGAATCTGCAGAAAGTACTTATGCAGAAGTACAACAACTGCCTAAAAAACACCCTGTAAATTAGAAAGAACTTTGTCCATATCTGTGGTAGCAGTTAGTTCCAGGGTGTTGTTTTGTTTAAACCTTCATGCCCTGGCACTTTTTGTTTCATACTTGCAAGCTCACTAAGCCAGAGATGAAAAGGAGAGAGGTGAAGAGCTACCTTCAGCCACAAAACCCAGTGTAACTTTCCATAGTGTATTTTCTTTCCTTTCTCTGTCTTGGCATTGGCAATATTTTGGGAAAACTAAGAAACGGAAAGTGAGAATAGCCTGCATAAGCTGATTTTCATATTACTCTTCAGGCTCTTGACTGAGCTTATCTTTCCTTTTAATACTGCAGGATATATTTCTGAAATAAAGAACCTGAATGGAAAGAAAACATGATGGAGTCAGTTAATAATTAAACAACAGCAATTTGAAATACACCCATGGAGGGATCTACTAGATATCACAAGTCTTACATATTTGATAATTGCACAGGCAAGCTTTGTTTAATGAACGGTGATACTTGGGGGGAATAAAAAGTCATGTTAGGAATTGTTGTGAAAGGTTTTATTTTAATAAAAGAATGTATGATCACACAAGCTCTTATATTCTTTCCCACACAGACTCTTGCATACTTCTGGCAAAAGCATGATCTGTTTACATTTGCTTTGCTTTCACTCCAGCAGCCTGTGACTAATCCTTGAATGCAAGTGCTAAGGTTGACTCTGCTGAAAATGGCTTTGGAGGGGTTTGCTGTTTGTTGACAATGTTTGGGAATAAGAGAAAATCACTTCCTCTGAAACGTAACATAAATAAAAGGGCATCAGAAGGGCTGTGCAGGGTCAGCCCAAAGGGCTCTACAGCCCAGCATCCTGTCTCTGAGGTTGGATAGGAGAAAAAAGGAAGAGTATAAGCTAGAAAAGAGAGTACAAACAGGGTAAGTAAGCAGAGATCACTCCATCCTACTTTCAGGGATTTTTGTCTCAGGCTTTCTTTGCATTAGTAGTAGATTTCAGTAATGAATATTGTTCAAAGTTGAAAGCTGGTACTAGCACTGAAGCCAACTATTTGGTCTGATTTTCTAAAAGTTTCTCTATACTTCAGCTTTGCCACTTCATTGTCATGCTGAAGTTTCCAAGCCCTTGCAGTGACCTCATATTTGCTTAGTTTATCAGGGAAAAAAAAAGAAAGATGTTACAGAGTCAATTCACTAAATTAATAGCTCCTTAGCGTAACATACCTGGACTTGTGCAAAGCTTTTGATACTGTCTCACAAAACATTCTTGTCTCTAGACTGGAAGGACATGGATTTGATGGATGGATCGCTTGGTAGATAAGGATTTGGCTGCGTGGTCGCACTCAAATTCCAATGCCTGGATGTCCAAGAGGAGAAAGGTGACATTCCTTGGGGTCAGTACTGGGACCAGTGCTGCTTAAAATCTTTGTTGGTGACATGGACTGGGATCAAGTGCACTCTCAGCAAATCTGTTGATGTCACCCAGGTGAGTGGTGCAGTCAAGAGGCCAGAGGGAAGGGGGACCATCCAGGGGACCTTGGATAGGCTTGAGAGGTGGGACCTGAAGCTCATGAAGTTCAGCAAGGCCAAGTGCAAGGTCCTGCCCCTGGGTCAGGGCAATCCAAGCACAAATACAGGATGAGTGAAAAATAGACTGAGAGTAGCCCTGAGGAGAAGGGCTTGAGGTTCTTGTCTGATGAGAAGTCCGACATGACCTGGCAATGTGCTCGGGCAGCCCAGAACACCAACACTACATCCTGGGCTGCAGAAAACCAGTGTGGGCAGCAGGTCAAGGCAGATGATTCTCACTTCTACTGTGCTCTGCTGAGACCCCACTGGGAGTGCTGTGCCAGTTCTGGGGTCCCCAGTGTAAGAACCTGGGACCTGCCTGAGCAAGTCCAGGAAGATGATCAGAGGGCTGGAACACCTTTCCTGAGAAGTCAGGCTGAAGAATTGGGGCTTTTCAGCCTGGGGAATGGAAAGCTTTGGAAAGCCCTTACACCAGCCTTCCAGTACCCAAAGGAGGCTACAAGAAAACTTGAAGAGGAAATTGCTTTACAAGGACAGGTAGTAATAGAACAAAAGGGGAGTGACTTTTAAGTGGAAGAGGGTAGATTTAGATCAGATGTAAATAAGAAATTCTTCACTGTGAGGGTGATGAGATGCTGGAACAGGTTGCCCAGACTGATTGTGGATAGCCCATTCCTGAACATGTGAAGGCCAGGCTGGATGGGGTTTTGAGAAGCTTGGTCTGTTGGAAGGTGTCCCTGGACACAACAGGAGGTTTGGGACTTGGTGGTCTTTAAAGGCCCTTTCAACCTAAAGTATTCTATGATTCCCTGATTCTATGATTAACATAGAGCTGGGCATGAATTAGAGCTGAGGAGGAGGAAAACCTTTTCAATTTCCAAACAAAAATAAAATTCATATATTCCTTATGGACTATGAAGTTAAAAAAACAAAACAACATTTTTAATATTTTAAAGAATATAAATAATTTGGTAGAAAAAGAAAAGCATATATAAGCTGAACTTCAAACATGCTTTCAGGATTTCTATGCTGCCAGTTTCCTATTAGCCCTGGAGAGTGGTCTCCTCTGTCAGGTTGCCATCAAGATCTCTGAACATAGTTCACTTTTAAGGACTTCTGCTTTGCTTTAGTAGTGCTGCCAGCCAAACCCTCAGATGTTGCAGGAGATTGTGGTCTCCCAAAGCTGCCAGGCTGGTGGCAGTCTGAGAGCTTAAAGATCCCAAAGCTAAGGAGGGCATCCACCAAAGCTGTCTCCCCACATGTGCAACTTAAGAATTCAACTCTATAAGAGAGCGGACTCCTCATTTTTAAACCTCTGTTTTAACCAGATATTTTTTTATTAATATTAAGGTTCTGCTATTTTTATATCAACAATGCATTTATTTGGCTCAATCTCAGCCATCTCCCTTGAGAGGACTCCATTCCTAAAGAGAACCCTAAGTCTGAACTTCTGTGTGGATCACTTGTACACCCACATGTACGTCTGGATGTAGGTTTGTCTCCTACATGTTCTTAGCAGAAGGGTATATGGAGACAGGCTTTATGTCCTTGCAATCATCCATTGAGGACCCAGTTGATATTTCAGAAGATGAGACCAGGAGAGCAAAAAACCAAAAGGCCATTCAAATGTACATGGAATGTACATGCTGTTAAAGAACTATCTGAACAGAGATGCAAAATACTTGCCTTCATTGAATGCCAATTTGCTATCAATTTGCTATCAGACAGATGTCTTATTTCAAACTTTAAGGTAATGGCTAGCAGTAGTCTAAGAAGCAAAAACTGTATTTGGGTAAATTACTAATTGGTATGTTTGTGTTTTCCTTAATTTTATGATCTGAGAACTTAAATATCCCTTTTTTGCTAGTATGAAATGGCACAATCAGAAGCAATTAAGGACGTGTTGACTTAGGATTATATTTTACTCTTACACTGATCTTTGGCATGACTTAGCTACTTTCTTCTCCTATAATAGTATTCCATGGCTTATGTTGAAATGGTGTTTTGAGAGCTAGGGTGTGGAAAATGCTATGGAAGAACTGAGGGTCTGACTAATCACTCTTGAACAGAGCAGGCAGGATTCCAGGCTTCTGCCCTTGCCCTACCTTGTTGCCATGTGTGAACTTGGCTGGATCCAGCTGATCTTTAACTTAGTTAGAATACTAGAATTATAATTTAATGAAAACCTCCCAAATAAGAAAATATGTTGTTTATAAAAGCATCTACCTCATTCACTCTTTTACCTCTTTTGTTAGCCTATTTCACCCTCCACTGTTGGCCCAGGAATATCTACATGCAAACCTTTTAGCCATATGAGCCTCTCAGGTGGTGACAATGCTTTCTGTGTCTACTGTGTGCAAAGATAATTACTTCCAGAGACACTGGGTTTCCTGGCCCAGAAGGTGTTTGTGGTTGTAGTAACAAAAGAATTAAAGCACAGCAGGAACAGTGGGGCTCAGAAAGCATCCTGGTAACAGCAAAAATACTCTGTACTTTGGAATCTTGTTTTCCCTTTTTTTGTCAAAACATAATTTTAGCTACATCCCTTCCTTGACAGCCTTGATACTGCCCAGACTCTCTTAGTCATGCAGTATAGGGATCTGATATAAAACTCATTTAAACCAATAGAGATGCCTGCAGACCTCTCTGATTTTGGGTTTAGAGGACTGCAATGTATGTGGCTTTTTCTTCAACATATTAGCATATCTTGCTCTGCTGTAGATGCTTTTTTTAGCAAAGCAGGTTAGGTCAATCCTAATAATGTCTTTTGTCTCTTCTGTGCCTCTTCTTTGATGTATTACTAGGCAAAGTAAAAATGTACTGTGTGCAGCTTCTGGAGTGGCATTATTGCAGTGATTTACACTGCTGTGAATCCTAGCTGAGCAGAGTTCAGACAGGGGAGGTTAAATTAGCTATAAATGAGGAAAGGATGCATTAGTGAGAGGTTTTATATGTGATTTGAGCTGCTTAGAGTTCATTTTGGCAGTTCTCCTGTGCAATCTCAGGCAAAACATTTTGGATGGGACCCGAAAAGTTACTTACTTGCTTGAGTTCCAAAGGCAGATCCCCAGAGCAATACACAGATTTTTTTTAACTGCTATGTGCTTCATAATACAGAGATGCCTACTTTTTTCCATATAGGCTTGCCAAAATGCCTCAGGTCACATGTGCTCATACTGTAGATGTCCACAGGTGCCTTGCAATGAAAGGAAGTGCTGATAATACATAACATCAGGTAACACAAAGGAACCTGCCTCTCCCTGAGAGAGAAGTTAGCCAGCTCATCTGGACCTGGAGACAGTATAGAATAGAAGGACAGCAGATGAGGTATGGTATCTTTTTAACTTACTATCATTTCATTAAATCCTCAGGGAAAAAAGTGGACAAGAAAACAAACAAAATCCCAAACAAAGCAAACCTTTCAGGACTGAGGCAACCTCATCTGACTGCATCAATAACTGCCTTAATTTTCAGAGGTGCTGAGCACTTGCCACCCAAGTGGTACCTATAGCCTGGAACCAGAGGATGCTTTGTCCTGCCTAGATGTCATAGTCACAGGAGCCATTTTAACTCCTTGAAATATCTTGCTTGACTCAACAGTTTGACCTTTTTTATTTAACCTTATCACATTTTAAGCATTTTTATTTCACTTGGATGTGGTTTTCTTTAGTATGTAACTTTCTTAGAAGTTGAATTTTTAATTTTTTTTTTATCATCACAGCTTGCAATTTCATCTCCTCAGAAAACTCAGCTATGAAAAGAATGGGTACTCCAGTTCGTTTCAAGTTGTGCCTGCTCCTGGGCAGTCTTTCAGAAAACAGGGAGGCTGCTCTGAGAGCAGAGCACTGCCCTTTGGGCCTCCATCAGGAGCAGTGGTTTCAGTCTGCATAGAAGGAGGGATCTGTGGCAGGGCCATGATCCCAAAGACAATTGAAGGGTAGGAGTAGGACCTCACACCGTGGGTGGAGACATGAGTAAAAGAACTCTTGGCCAAATGGGCTCCAACATAGGTGTGGAAAGATAAATTAGTGGTGTTACAGTGCTGTCTCAGATGTTCTTTAAAGAAGTTCTGGGAATAATTTCTATGAAAGACATTCACCCACAGGGCACAGCGAAATTGCTGATTTGGGAAATAGGGATGATTCATTTATGTAAGAGACACCCATACTATTACCATACAAGATGCATTGCTTATCATAGCTTTTTTAGTGGCATTGTGCCTAATTAATTCATGACACCTTAATTAATAAGTATACAAAGAAATAGCCCCACATGACCTAAGCATTATGGAGGCGATTGTGCCCTACAGACCCTGCCTAATGTTGGTGTGGAGGAATATTCCCATTTTCTATAGGAGTTCAAGGTGTGTATGAAGTTTAATTCTAACTGGGACTATTTTTTCCTAAGGGTGATTTGAAACTACCAGACTGAGGACCTGAAACCAAATAGTGTTCAAGGACAAAAGTATCCTCAAATTCTGAAGATTATTCATTCTACACCCTAGCTTAACAGATGGTTTCCATCACTGTAAAGGGCCACACTGAAACCCAGAGCAGAAAATTTTCTCTGAACATCAGCCAAGAGGTATCAACATATTTGTGTCTGAATACCTGGATGTACTGGTGGAGAAAGCCACAAATGCTAAACAATTTCTTACCTCTTAACAACTTCATAGCCATGGGCAAAAATAAAGTTCTATTTCATTAGGCTAGAAGCACTTAATAACGTCAATTTAGGAGACATTTCAAATGCAAATGAGACAGGAGAAGTCATGGATTTGGAAGTCACAAGATGATGAAGATTTTTTAAAAATGTGATGAGGACAGTGGGGATAAGTATCTACAAGATGAAGGTTAGATATCACTGTAGATATTTTAGATTGGTTTGCTCCCAAATGCATCTGATTTTCATCACGAGTTCCCAAAGTGAAAACTATGGAACATTGCTTTTAAATATCACTATCAATCACTGCAATATTTGCTAAACCATCAGTTTATGATTAAGATGTGCATATTCAACTTAAGGGGTCTTAAATACATAATTTATCATTGTGTTTTAAAATATTGACATAAATATTTTACTATTTTGTGCATTAGATGCTTAACAGCCCCTCAGCAACGTGAGCACTGAGATGTCACCTTGGAGATCTGTAAGTTCTAGCTCATATTTCTGATTGTGCCTAGAATGCCAAATCTCAACCTTGTTCTGGGTAAGTTAGGGTTCTCACCTGAACTCTGGAGTAAATTTTCAGAAAATCTAGCCATAGTTTTGGTGCAGTAGGAAAATCCGACTATTTGGTCTTGAACTAAGGACAACAGTTCTGGGTAGGCTTTGATGTACATCTCTGAGTGCATTGAATTTAGGGCAAAACTTCAGAAACATGAACCCAAAAACCTGAAAACATAAGGTATGCAAGGCTCGTTGGGTGAGATTTGGTTATTTTTCTTATTTACAAGACATTTGTTATATTTTTGTGTATTTGCTCCATCTAGGCCCAGAATTTTAGTTTCTATCCCTCAGGCTAAGGAAGATTGGAAAGTTCATCCATGAAATGTATTAATACCATTTCTTAATCATCCAGAGCAATCACTACAGGTTGTGCAACACAGAGCGCTCCTTTTTTCTTCAGGGCCTGTGCTTCCTGACAGCCAAGGAGAGAGCAAGGCTGCAAATTAAATCCTGATCCCCTTGTACAGAGGTCCTATCTCTTACCTGAAAATAAGAGCTCACTTTGGCATATTTTATGATCACAAGTAGAAGGCAATAACTTAGAAGCAGACCAACAGAAGGTACAAAAGTTTCTTTTGTGTCTATCAGAAGAGGGTAGAAAAAGACACTTTGGATGAGGAGTCCAGAAATGTGGGCTCCATCCTGGCACCAGTATAAAATTCCCATATTGCTTTGGGCAAGTGACTTTGAAATTCAATCCTCAGTTTGCAAAATGGGGGTAATAAAGACTCATAGAAAAGTTGGAAGGATGACTCCATTAATATTTATGATGTGCTTAGATACTCCAGTGCCAGGAACCTTTAGAGCTATCTACCCTACTAAAGGACACTCAAGTTCATGATTATTTTGGTGAGGTCACACACCAGAACACCAACAGGAATTTGGCACTTTTTTGAAATTAGTTGAAAAAATTGAATAATTGCCTTTTGAAAAATGCAGGTATATCAGCACTTGTCTTCATCCTAAACAAAGACAAAATGTTGAACTAAATGCACATTATGTAACTGGCTGTTACATGATGTACCACAGTCTTCCAAAGATGTCACTACTGCCTCCTGAGAGGTGTACTTCTATGATAAATAAGTTTATGTGGAATAACATGATTATAACAGATCATGTTCCATGGCTGCCACAAAGCCCTTCAGTCATTCAACTGCATGTAGGCACTGAGATTATTTTAAAAGACACTATTTTATTCTGAGTTTCTTGTTAGAGCGTTCTACCAAAATCTTTTTACTGGTTTGTTTGCAGTCAGTTCCTCCCCACTGTAGGTTTACTCTACGTTGGAGATATTATATTATGGGAAATGACATGTTGAGGAGGTTTTTTTTGAGTAGCTCTCAATCCTTTCACTAAGAGAGTTTTTTGAACCACTCATCTTTTGGCATTGGGAACTTTGCTTCCAACATATCAAGGGCTGATTTGTAAAGATGAGATGAGATCAAAGGAAACTCTCTCTCCATATGTCTGTACATTTGAACTAACACTACACAGCAGGTGAGGGTACATTTGCCCCTGCTCTATGCTACTGAGAGATGTTATGAAACCATCCTGTATCTTTTAAATGTTTTATCACTACTTGGAACAGTACTGGGTCTTGTGTTTCAGCATGTTTATTTTCTGTGGGAACAGTGATCTGATTGCAGTGCATGTGTGTGGGTGGGTAGATTATAAATTACAGACTCTGAGCTCAGGTGCACATCTTGGGAGTGACTTTTAAATAGTTGCATGATTAACAAACCTTTCTCCTTTGTGGAGTGAAAAGCAACTTCTGTCTCAAAGATCACTGCTTTACTTCAGAAATTATACCCCATGGAGCCTACATGACTTGATGCTGGAGGGGAAATATTTGTTGTGTTATGAATGTGAAGCCAGCTAACTAGTGAACTGTGGGATGATTTACAGTCAACAGAGTTTGAAGGCATAAAGAGGGGGAGCTTTACAGGAAGCATAATTTTGGAGGAAGGTGGCATGTAGGAACGAATGAGACAACCTTTTATGGGTAGAGTGATTTTAGAAGGTGGTGTTGCCAGTTCCTTCTGGTTGTCCCTTGTCTGGAAGCTGTGCTTAGCTGAGCAGCACATTTATCTTTGACAAATTCTCCTTTTCCTTCAGTGCAAAGCCAGTGAGGTTGTTTTGAGCAGCCAGGAGTAGTGGATAGTGGATGAAGAGTGTTCACGTAATTATTCAGGGTGGCACAGGTAGCTGCCCTGGAAGGCCAGCAATGAGGAGTCAGTAATTAGGCTGGATTCAGGGGAATTATATGACCTCACTCTTGGCTGTCCTAAGATAGATACTGCAGTTTTTATGGAGATGGATGCCATATAAATATCTAGATAGATTAACGATCCAATGGAGGCTTTTTTGTCATTATGACATCTTGACTTGCTACCACTGTTAGTCCATCTGTGTATGGTTTGCAGACCCAGGCCAAGAAATACTTAAGCAGATGCTTAACTTTAATTTTAGAAGCAGGCTTATTGATTTCAAGGAGAATACTTGCATTTTTTTTTTTTTTTCGTTTAGCCATGTGTTTAATGCTTTCCTAAACATAGACCTAATCCAATAGTTTCCATAAAAAACAATGCCCAGCATGCCTCAAAATAAAAGTTTGGGGGAAAAGTGGAATGGTTTTAGTGCTACAAAAAAAAAGAGCAGCATTCTGATCAATTCTCTTTTTTAAGTGATGTCACAATTTTACTGCATAATCCAGCTGGGTTGTTCAGATAAAAGAGATACAGTCAAAATTATGGAGTGTTTCTATTTAATGTTCCAAGTATTAGTCTAGAGCATATGTACCTGATTCTGGAAATCTTCCGTTTGTAGAACTTTAGCTGATTTTCACAGTCAATGTGTATGTTTCCTCCACACAAAATGGAACCAAATATTTATTAGCAGTTGGAAATAGAACATTTATTTTTATATGTGACTTTTCACTGGCAGTGTTCATGGAGAAGGCACATATGGCATTTACTTCTTAAAAATCTTCTTTTGATACTGTTCACTAGATCTCATTCATTTTAGAGCTGGAAAAATAAGCAAATGAATTGACCAAAACAAACTGGACTGAATTTAAAGGGTCAGTACCTCAGTGTAAATATGACCTAAAACACAGAGATAGTAGAAACATATTTGCATACAGGAATTTGCCAGTATTAGTATTGCCAGAGGTGGCTTTCATAAAAAAATAGATATATCCAGGTAAATAGCTTCCTATAGGATATAAATTCAAACAGTGTTGACCTGAGAAATTGCAAGTTTAAAAGAAAATGATTGGAAGTTAAATAGGATCAAGATAAGGGCATGATAGACAAGGGCAAACCAATTGATTATAAAAAATTATATACAAAATATTTAAGTCTGATTGTAGGAAATTATAGTCAATAACAGAAAAGTTCTATAGGATTTTAAGGCCATATTTTATATTCACAGCACACAGTACTCTAAAAGAAAATGCATTATTTGTATATGCATAAAAATTTCTGTATGTGTCTATATATGCATACCCCTAAATAAAAAAATGCACATTGGTTTAAAAAAAGTAATATATTCACTGCTTCCACTAGTTTAAATTTTCCTTGACTAAACAATGCCTGTTTGAAGAAGCTGGCAAAGTCTTTTGTAGATAGTAATTCTTTGTTACTTCATAAAACTTTTTTGAGAGACACAAAGTTACGATAGCTAGGCAAGAAGGTATAGCTTAGTCCAAGGTACAGGGCTTGAGACAAGCTCAGGAAGAAGTTAAAAGGAACAGAAACTGTCACTGACAACAACTTTGTGGTACTTGCTTCTCTGCTAGAAATGTCATTGAACAGATTGTTAGGTTGTTAATAATTTTCTTATAGGATGTTTTCAAATTTTTTCAACTTTTTTTCTTTATTTTTTTCAGTGTTTTTGCCAGTGTAGCACACACTGTATCATAATTTGAAGTTGGAAATAGCTGAAAAAAAAATTTATCGTATAAGAATTCAAATATTCACAGAGCAACTATGAAAAAATGATTTCCAGGGGAGATCTAGCTGTTTTGTATTAGGTGAAGATACATGCGTTTAAGAGACAAATTTTAAAAATAGCCCAGTTTCTGTCAAATTATAATTTTGATTGCACAATATTCAATTATGAAAAAGACTGCTACATGATTGGAGGATATTCTGTTTCCTGTGTCCATAATGGATTGGGAATGGACTGATGTGCTTTCATTGGAAAATTGCAGTCTGTGGCATCAAATGTGTCTCTACCAAATCTCTGAGGTAAAAGGTACAAAGTGGTGACATGAATTATATAGGGGGAATGCGAAGACCCTCAGCAAGAAATAAAGATTTTGGGAATGGTGTTGGCTTTGACATTGGAGGATATGCTCGACAGAGCCCTGGAGAACTGGCTGGTTGCTGGAGATTAGAGTGTGGCCCATCTCAGCAGCACACATCTGACTGGACAAACTGCGTCCTAAACTCTACCAGCCAAGGCTCCACCAGCTGTACTGGAATGAGATAAATAGTTTACATACACCCAAAGGGATGGAATGGGGTTAGGTTTTCCTGGTTTTAAACTCTATAAGGTTGTACGTGCACCTGAGTTTTTGTTTGGTTGGTTGGTTTTTTGTTTTGTATGTTTTCAAATTCCAGTCTGATCTGTGGAAATTCAGTAAACACAGTCAGTGGATCCTCACAATGCACCCATTGCATCCTAAGCCAAAGATGGGGTTGGGGTGTACCAGTTTTTCTCTAGATTTTACTTGCCACAGAGATTGGGGTTCCTAAACTAATGAGGGATCAGCTTAGATGTAGACATCTTTGTTGTACATGCCTCAGCTTGGGTGAAAAATGCACCCTTCCAACGTGGTTAAAGGTGACCTTGCACTAAGACAAGGAAGACTGGTCTGACACTTGAGGTCCTTCCCATATTAATTTTATCCTTTCAAAGAGAAACTTTCAGGTAAAAACTCCCACCAGAGGTATAGTTGCAGACTTTCAGCTCTAGGAACAAAGTGTTCTTGAAAAAAGCCTCAGTTGAAAATGCAAAGCCAACACACCTGGAATTCTCGGAAGTGCTTAAATTTTTCAGTTATACTGTTGAACGAGCCCTTAATCTTGAGTTTTTACCATTTGGCACTAGTAGTATTGATATCCCTAATCTTAAGGATTTAAAACTTGGCATACAGCTGTGGGACATGAGAAAGTGAAAAAAATGGGTATGGGAGATCCATGGAAGCCCAGACTAAGGCCCCAGGGGATGAGTGCAAATGGTCTGCTCTTTGGAAAGCAAAAAAGAATCATAGAAACATAGAATATCCTGACTTTGAAGGGGCCCACAAGGATCGTTGAAGCCATAGTGCAACTAGGGAGCAACAACTCTTCTTCCTGTGTTTCTGTATGAAGGTGATGGCAACTGCTGAGCTCTGCTGTTGAGGTTTCTGGTGCTAAAATATTTTAGCAATGTATTATCCCCAGGGTGGGATGGTGTCTTCTGATCATGCAGGCAGAAAGCTGGTGCTATTGCTGTCCAATGCACTTGAGGATAAAGGCACCTTTTAGGGATTGAACAGGGGACTCATACCTTTTCCATCTAACCGCCACTGAGGTGCCAACTGCTCTTTTGCTTCTCACTCAGATGCCTAGGACACTGCATAAAAATAGATAATTCACGGGGCTTGTCTGGCTTTAGCACAGTAATTTTCCATTTGAGATTGTCAAGAGATTCTTTAGTATCAGTTGGAACAACCTTGTCAAAATGGATACAAATCAGAACCCTGGAAAAGCCTGATAGAGAGAAAAATGATTTTTTTTTCTCTCTTTCTGAAACCCAAGTAAGCACTAATCTTGTTACAAACTGCCCAGGAACAGTGTATGAAAACTGGACTCCTAGAAAATGACCAAAATTTTCCAAGGAGAGAGTGGGGAAGTTGTAGCAGTATAGAAGAGGGATGGCAGGTTGGATGTGAGATAGAGTGTCTTAGAAACAAAGGAGAACATTAACCAATGTCACTTGGGGAGTTACATAGAAGGGAATGAAGAGCAGAGGGTTGCCACAACCATGCTGCATTAGGTAAAATCCATCTGGAGAAGTGACTATAAGGAGAATATAGGATAGAATATGTGCAGAAACATGGAAGTGGAAATAGGAGACAAGTGTGAGAGGAGCTAGGAGCCCTATCCTGTCTGGCTGGAGCAGATGTAATATGAGGAACACATAAAAAGCCCTGTCACTTGGAGTGAAAATGGGCATTAGGGAGAGTAGGAGACAGTGGAATAGGTAAGAACACATATGAGAAACCTGTGTGACAGTGAGGGAATGAGTGAGGCTCCTGTGGGGTACGGGCAAGGGATGGAAGATTGGAAAAGGCATTTCTGAAAAAGCAGGAAAAGGCTTGCAGGGGTCCCAGGAGGCAGTGTGGTGAGCCTGGACAGCAGCATTACAGAGCCACAGAGTCACACATGGACCACCAGTGATTCTGATGAAAGGGTTACAGCTGGACAAGCTCCTTCAGGGCCATGAAAGCTGCACAGCCAGGGTCCATAGTCCATCTGCCTTGCATCCAGACTTGGTGGAACCTGCACACAACAGCCGAACCCACGTTCCTCACATGGAGAAAATGTTGCAACTGGAAAAAGGTGACTGAATGGAAGCCCAGGGTACTGAGGGTACGTGAGGACAAGCAGAGTTCACTGAAGGAGAGCAGCTCAGTGCATGGGCACCATTATGTAGCAGGAGGAACAGCCAGGGGAATGAGTGAGGTGGAGGAGCTGAGTATTTCTTCAAAGGTGCTGGCTGCAAGGCATGGGAGGAGAGCCAGCGAAAGAAGCGGGAGAAAAAGGAGCAAGGCTAAGAACTTGGCATGAAGGGAGGGAAAGCTTGAGGGGAGATTTTTGTGCTGTTAGGGATCCTCTGATAATAAATCAGATTCCTTTTAAGAAAAGGCAAAGGATTATTGAAGAAAAGACTAGCAGTGCAAGTTGCAGAAGAAAGAAAAGTTTGAGGGTGAGCTCCACAGTGTGCTCAGAAAAATAAGATGTGTAACAGTGCTTGTGCCTGCCACCAGCTGCTGCAGGCAAGTGTGGAGCAGTGCCTGCTGTCATTTCTCCTTTTTGTGGTCAGCAGCATGAGAGCATGTTCTTGTTTCAAAGCTCCTAGAGAGCATGACTTACAACTTTCTGTCATCCTCCTGTCTCTGTTTGACTTTAAGAAGGACAAAGGAAGATTTATCCTTTTGGTTTTCCAATGGTGTTTCTTAGCAAAATATTTTTGCAGCATCAAGGTTTTCTGAAAAAAGCTTGGTTTAAATTTTGAATTAGAGTAACTGTTCAAGCAAAAAAGGAGAAATACAGGAAAGCTGAGCAATTGCAATCAGCAGGGAAGCTTCCTTTCCTAAAATATTTTCTCTTCAAAAGAGAAAAGAGCCACAAAAATGTAAGAAAATATTATGTCCTAATCTTTTTAATGACCAGAACATTCTTCAGTGATGAGTCATGCTTCTGAGAAAACCTGAATTAGGATATGACGAAACTTTGATGAAATTTATGGAATTGGTGGAAAACTATGAAGTAGGACTAGTCACTGTTGGGCAACAGATTTCTTGATTGAAAAATATATTAGCTCAGACAGACTCAGAGAAAAAGAGATTTTGGCCCTGATAAAGAGAAGGTTAAAAAAAAAGGATGAAAATATCTTAGACCTTATTTATAATAAACTCTAAAAATGTAAAAACTTCAGCTAAACCAAAGTGACTAATCTAAGCTGGTTCTGCAGGGTCCCAGTCCAGTAAGCAGAGGGAGAGGCACCTTGAGAGGGCAGTTTGTCCTTTTCTTTTCACTGCTTGTTTGAACACAAGGAAGAGTTTCTCTGGAGTGACTCAGGAGCCTGGGCAGTAGTTCTCATGCAGCCTCATGGGTAGTAATGCACTTGAGCTCAGCTGGCTTCACTCTGTCCTTCTATTCAATTCAGTTGTACCATATTGATTATTTAAATAAATATTTTCTGAAGATTTTTCATTCAGTATTATCTGCACAAGATTTCTAATGGATTCTGAAAAAGGAAACTCTCCTCCCCATGCCTTTAACTGACTAAGCGTGCTACAGCCTTTAGTGCCAGTTTAGATTATTTCCCAAAACAAAAAATATATCCCCAAAAATTTCTAAGTCAGCATTGTCTAAATATTTATTCTTGGCCTCACTGAGTCAAAATCTCCTTACAGGAGGGCATTGTGCCCCTTTGTGCTCCCACACAGCTGCAGCAGTCAGAGCAGATTAACTGCACTCTTCAGCCCACCAGGTCTATTGTTAGTAAAGTGGAAGAAGCAACCTCTCTTTGCTGATGAGCAAAAAGCTTCTAATCTGTTGCACAAAGAAGAAAGATTGTTTTTTTCCCAGATGCATCTTGAACTCACAGGAACTCACACGTCTCAGTGGGAAGTAGGCACACAGATAAAGCAAAGGAAGTGCAGTGGCTGCTCAGTGAGGTGGGTTGTTAAGTGCAAGGGATCCAGCATTGGCTTTTTTCAAACCATTGTGTAGCTGTTGTGCAACTTCAGAATGATTTTTCCACCTTAAAGTGAGAAAATGCTTTTAGATTTTGTCTATGGGCTAAATAAACGATAACTCGGAAAAATAAGACTTTTATCAGAGAAAGAATATTCTTCCTAGAAGTAAGTTTCTTCACTGACATTTCTTTCCTGAAATCTTTATTTAACTTGTAATGAAGAATTTACTAAAAAGAAATCAGCTGTGGTGCACAGTGGCTGATCAGCAGGGTTCCCTGACATCCAGAGCTCATGTGACTCTGATTATAAGTAGAATGAGAACTTGGTATATTGGTGCTGTTACCTTCTGAGAGTACATCAGCTGCAAGAAAAGAATGCAGTGCCTGTGTGCATGTAGGTGTAAGTAAGGAGAAGGATGGAGAAAACAAAACTTTAAGTTTTTTATCTATGTACTCTGAGTAGATGTGTTATCTCCAAGGGACTGTTTCTGCTGTTGTTCTGATTTGTATTTGACATGGTAATTAGGATGAGGATGTTTTCATTCATTAAGTCTTTTCACCATGTGAAGCTTAATTGATTTAAAGTACCCAGGTGGAAATTAACGTCTGTTCTGCTTAATTTCTAGGATTGATAGATACTAAATAATAAATACCTTGTATTCCTCTCCTTTCCTATATTAGTATACAACTCTGTTCTGCAGGTGAAGGATACAGTTAGCATATGATCTTCTCACAGATATGTCACAGGTATGAAGAAAAACTGCAGAAAACTTATATATTCCTAAAAGTAGGATTCTGTACTTGTTATAGAACAACCTTGTCAGGGCTAAGCAATGATGTCACTAAGTTGTCTGCAACAACATTTTCCAGCTATTGCCATACTCAGGTGAGACTATTCCTTAGGGACAGGTATACCCTGCTTTTCAGTAGCAGACGTGAGAATACATTGTCTCAAGCCAAACTACCAGGAAAGAAAAATATCTGGCAATTCAGGGAGGAGCATAGAAAAGGAAGAGGACTGTAGAAAAGATAAAGTAGGAGAAAATACTTTATTTCTTCAAAGCATATTATCTTGACCTGGGAAAGTGATGCCTTTGTCTATATAAAGACAATTGTAACATGAAATTTCCTGCTTGTGAGCATCTATCTTCACCTTTGGGGACCACTTTAGGAAGCAAGAGATTTATGGCAGTTGTAGGGCTTCTATTTCTGTTCCTCTGGCTTGGAGGAACCCTTTCCACACAGATTTTACAGTGCTTTTACAACGTTTGATCTTTCAAATAAGAAGCAAGGTTTCTTAAGCTATCTAAAAGTGTGCTTCTTTGTTTCCTACGTGCAAGTCTTCAACTCTGTTTCTCAGTCCTCCAGTGGAGACAGGCAACATTTGCTGCTGCCTGCTCCTGTTTCACCTGCTACCTTTCAGCCAGCTGTTAGTCACTTTTCACTCTGCTGTCCCAGAGCAGGATTACAGAGGTACCTGTTGAAATGAGGAATCTTCACTCATCAAAGAGAGGCTCTCAGTACATTGGTCACCACCCAGAGTTACAGTAGTGCTCATCCTGAGAAACAGGAAAGCTATCATACCTTCTTCATAGTGTCACTTCACCCTTCCTGAAGTGACAAAGGTCCTCATTTTGGGCTAGCAGCCACTGATCTGTATTACAATCACACTGAGAGCTGTGTTTTCCCTGTGTGCAATCTCTACACCAAATAGCATATGCAAAGAATACAACCTGGCTGTTGGATTCCAGCTGTCTCTCAGCTGCCTCTGTAATTCCTTGCCAGCCTTTGGACTACCATGGCACTTTGTAAAGTGGGTTTTTATTATGCAGACTTTGCATTCACTGGAAACTAGGCTGAACCTACAGCCTTACAGCTAAGGGCAGCCTGTCCTCTTTTCCAGGATCCTGAGCTGCATCCAAAGCAAGAAGTGAACGTGGGGGAAAAGCACCATCCACCCTGGCACTTTTGGCGGTCAGCTCATCGGCTTCTGCTGAAGGAAATGCAGGGTGCTGCCACTCCTTAATACAGTGGCAACAGTTTATTGCTGTGGGAGTGCCCAAAAATGCTTCCTGTCTCCCATGGCAACCTCGAGCTTGCATGGAACAAATTGTGAGCAAATCCTGCTATACTCATTCACACTCTTTGTGAATTACCACTCCTGCCTGCTACAAAACCAACAGCAGAGAAACGACAGTGGAGTGTGCAGGCTCTGACTGGGGCACGCTTTTATCCCCACAGTTGTTACTCTGTTGTTGCCAGTTCCTAGCAGTTGACTTTGTGTGCTGCTATCGTGTATAAATCTCTAGTTCCATTCAAGGGTGGAATTTGTAGAACAAGCGCTAACTGGAAAAGAATTGGTGACTCATAAGTCTAAACATCCTTCATATTTAGCAGGAATAAATATTGATGCTAGAGAGATTTAAATTTAATGATGGTTAAAAATTGCAGTGTGTTGATGGGGAAGTCAGTTCCTTGTGCACCCGTGACTCCTATTGACTTTAGAGGTAGTTGCAGGGATGCAGCAGAAGCTGGTTTTAGTGTTTCTGAATTGTATTCTGTACTCCCAGGGATTTCCAGGCAAGGGAAAAATGAAGAAGAGAATTGCCTTTGGAATTTTAATTTCATTCTTTAGGAGTAACTAACAAAGGGAAATATTTTGCCATGGTGATACACTCTTTTTCAGGAAGTTAAGATAACCAGAGTGACATAATTTTCTGTTGACTTTTATGTACAAAATGTTTTTAACATATAAAAAGAAGAAAGGGAAGATCACTGGACATTGGTCAACGGCATGCTGGATCAAATCCACGCATGTATATATGCATCTTGACCAAAAACTATGCACTTTTTCAGTGGGAGGCATTAATGTTTGTGAAGAACAAGCCTAGGGTTGGTGAAGGATGACCAAAGATTGGTGTAGCTCCCCAGCTCATCTTGTTTCTGCACTCATGCCTGTCCCTGTTGTGATGCAATCTGGCAGCTCTCACATGTCCTTGCAACAAGGATGTACCCCTTTAAGCTTTTTTCAAGAAAGGAAGGAAAACCTCAAATGATGATCTCAGACTTGCAAAGGAAGATGGAAAATATAATTTTCAAATGCCTGATTTGTTTTATAAATTGGAAAAACGTTTGTGCTTTTCAAAAGGAAATACTTTAAATCCCAGTTGTTCAAAGCATGGGGTCCAGTTGTTGGGGGGAAAAGGTCCCAGAAGCTAAGTTATGCTTAAAAAAATGTAATAATGTGGTATTTGCATCCAATTTGAAGTAGCCACTGGGAGAAAACTCATTAAGAATGAGTAGAGCATTTCTAAAACCATCAACCAGGGGATGCAGTTTGGCCATGATTTAACTGTTGATTTTAAGAATATGCAGAAATTGTGTAAACTCCATACATTAAAAAGATATGTGTCAAATCCTAAGGACTACTTGCAGGAAGGCTCACCAGGGAAGCAGTAGGCACTGCAGAGCTGGACAGCTTTTTCTCCCAGTCCTGGGTAACATCACTACCAAATGTACTTTGCCTCATCCTTAAATCTTTCAGCAGAGTTGAGCTGCTTCTACATTGATCTGAAGCCCAAATGAGTTCTAATGCAATATAAATAATAATAAAAGCATAATAATTGCCATTTAACTTTCCTCTTATTATTAGTCACCAACAAAACCCTACCATTCTCCCCTAAATTGTACATAAACAATCCAGTGCAGCCTTGAAACATAAACATCCACTGACAGTTGAAGCAGATTTCATTAGCCATTTCCTATATGATAAATATCCTGGTGTTATTAATGTCCTGCTAAGTAAACATTGGCAGTGTTAAAATGAATACTTAAAAAAAAATCATTACACACTACTATATTAACATGAGTGGCAATATAGTTCATCTATCATAATCAAATACTTTCCTGGGGTCAAAATCATCCTGAGATGAATACATGTGCTGAAGTTTTTCCTCACTTTAATATCAGTTTTTACATTATTGTCTCTACCTAGGTATTTTTTTGATATTCAGAATAGGAAGCAAAGACGTTAATCTTATTTTGCTTAGTTTATTGACTAAGTGCAATCCATGCAACAGGCTATAAGTATTCCCTGCCCTGAATAGCATAAAGTTTATATATGACAGAGAAACAGTATTGGTAAGTCCCAAAAATAAATTTATGACTTAAATATTATTAACGATTTGTACCTTGGATACCATTATTTATACAATTCTACCATATTAAGCTACTCCAAATCCCTGAAGTCAGACTAGCTTCATTTCAACTTATGCTTACATATCCTGTCTGGAAAGGCTTTCCTAGAAAGCCCCTTATTATTTTTGCCATCATTTACATGATGGAGCATGTCCAGAGAAGGATAATGAAGCTGGTGAAGGATCTGGAGCACAAGCTCTGGAGTGACTGAGGGACCTGGAGGTATTTAGCCTGAAGAAAAGGAGGCTCAGGGGGGACCTCATATCTCTCTGCAACTGAAAGGAGGATGTAGCCAGGTGGTGATCAGCCTCTTCTCCTAAGCAAGAAGTGATAGGACAGGAGGAACAGCCTCAAGTTGCATCTCTGGTGTTTTGGGCTGTATATTAGGAAAATTTGTTTTACTGAAAGGGTTATCAAGCATTGGAGCAGGCTGCCTAGGAAAGTGATTGAGTCATCATCCTTGGAAAACCCTTGGGGACATGGTTTAATGGTGGATGTGGCAGTGCTGGGTTAATTGTTGTAGTCAAGGATCTCTGACATATTTTCCACCCTTAATGCTTGTATGCTTCTCAGATTCTATGTGATTTACCTGTCCCTAAATATTTCACAGGAAGAGAACTAACATTGTGTTTTGGTGGGGGTGAGTTACAAAACTTGTGAGTCCAACGGTGAGGCGGGTGGAGCACCGTGGGGAGCGCAGAGAGGCGCGAGCAGCGCGTGCGACTCCGTGTGCGACTCCGCAGGTCCTCGGGCCAGGTCTGGTGTCTTCTCTTTCCCCAGCCCCCACAGAACTGGTAGATCTTTGCTGCATCCCAGAGGGCTGTGAGGATAAAGCCACTGTGAGTGTCTCAAATGCTATTAAGATAGACAACAACCAAGAATTGAGCATACAGCCAAGTCCACAGAGCACCACTTAAACCTTTCTTCAGTTTACTCTGGTAAATGTGTCTCATATTCATTAGGCTCCGTCTGATATACATGTTGGTTAGCTTTGTTATTTTAAAATATATAGTCATATTTAGAATTTTTAGATATCTAGATTTAATTTAGATTAGCTCTTGATATCAGAACCTACAGAGTTATAGGCAGTCCTGAGTAGCAGTATGACAGAAAAAGGCAGGAGACTTTCAGGGTCTTGCAGAGACTTTCAGAGAAATGACACTGAAAAAATCAAAATTGCTCCTCAGCATTTCAACCCCATTGAGCAACACCAAGATGAGTTGTCTGAAAGAGGAACCTCATCTAGAAACTGCAGTTTGCAGAAAAATCTCTTTCTACAGATGCTTTTGCTGATCTATGAAACAGTCCCATATAGAGCCCTCATTTCTAGTAAAAGCTCAGTCTACCTCCATGACAGGAACAAGAAGTTTGTTCCTTACATTGACAGGAGATAACTGGGATCTCTAAGAACTTCATAGGTTGGTACCAGATAAATTATCATGACATTATGCACAGTGGTTACCGGCTCTCCTCATTTTGTACTTTCATCTTCCTGTTAGAAACCAAACGTTTGTTCTGTGACTAAAGTGTAATGAAATTGGCATTCACTGGATAGCATTGCCAGGCTGACCGGATGTTTGCCTTCTGTTAAACAAGAATAAATATTGATAGGCCTAATCCTAAAAATCACAGCTACAGTAAAAAATAAACAGTATGACCCTGTTGTTAATGAGTTATTGAAGATCAAGTACATTTATACAATTCAGATATAACCTGCTTCCCTGTATGCCTTCTTTCCTGCTGTTGCTAGAATATTTTTCAGTTTTCCTTTAAATTTTTTTCTGATAAATCACAGTGAGAAGCAATTAAATGTTTTGCAATAATATTAATTTGCAATTAAATCTAGCAATAGCTCTGCTTTTCCTTGTCCAAGTCTTGCTCTTTCATTCACACCTCTTAATTTAATAGCCAGATTCATCCATCATAATGAAGTACAAAGAAGATGTTGCATGCAAGGACCAGCAAGACACCTCAAATTGCACTTGCTGCATTTGCAGGTGTTATGGGATCCATTCCTTGGCTTAACTGGGACAGGCTGGTGTAGCTGCAGTGGAAGACTGGAAGGCTGCAGAAAGGTGTGCCGTGATATGGGCTGTAGAACCTTCCCCTTAGGAGTCCAGAAGGGTGGCATGGAGAGTCAGGACATGTATGCAGGAAATGAAGACACAGTAGGAAGATGCTGCTTTTCTTGGAGAGGTCAGAAGTGCTGAATTGCAGTGGTTTGCCTCTGTGCTTCTCCATGCAGCTTCCTGACCCACCCAAGAGCATGTGCTCATGCTGTGCCCTTCAGGAAGCTGACAGCAGAGCCCGATGACTGCAGTGGAAGGTGTGCGGGAAACTTGAGTTACAGGCTGGGAGTTTGCAGCAGGGACATCACAAAAACAGGCAGCAAATTCCAGCCTGTTGTGTTTTCCTGCATCCCTGGCCAAGGCCGGGACACGCTGCTTCATATAGAGGCAATATGATGTTGGTGGGGCTGATTGGGCAATACCCTTCTGATAGACAATGCTTTCTTACCAACAAACTTTTATTTGGAGAGGAAAACTATGTTTTGGCACAGTGATCTTAAAGGATTGCCGGGATCTGAGGGGAAATCTGCTCTTTGGCATCCTGTGAGCCCTCAGGTTGTGCAGCAGAAGTGACAGGGTGATGTCAGTGTCAGTAAGCAAGGAACACTCCGTAAGGATTGGCCATTCCAAGAAGTGACAAGGATCAGGGCTCTCCCTTTTGACATTTTCTCCATTCGTTCCCATGGCACAAAAATACCCGCCTCCTTCTAGAACTGAATTAGTTATTTTTAGAAATTGAAACTCATGATTTATCCTTGGTTGTGAGAAGTGTTAGGTTTTGCAACCTCATCCTAACCCTCTTGTATCAGCACTGAAATTAAGTAATAACTGCATATTATTACACAAAAATACTTATGTGAATTGCTTAAACAGAACGTGATGCATGCCATTTCTGAATCTGGCCATAATGGATTCTCTTGTTTTGATACTGTTCAAGCAAAGAATTGATCAATTAGCTTTTGATGGGAAAGGATTATTTTCCTCTTCATTTTAAGTTTCTGTTTTCTATGAAAAGGTACTGAAAACACTTAGAAGTACTGCTTAACAATGCAAATGAGAACATTTACCTTACTGACAGAGTGTTTCTATTCTTAAATGGAAAAAAAGAAGAATTAATGAGAATACCATTTTTGAAAAGCTATGAGATTCGACACCTACAGACTTCTGTGGTTGATCTGAAAAAAAAAAAAAAAAAGAGTAAAAATGTTCTTGCTTCACTCTTTTCCGCTCCTTATTTGTGTGCACAGGCCCCAGCTGACTGAGGCTGAGATAAAATGTTATCAAATGTCACTTCCATTACATTCCTTGTACATGTAGAATATGAGAACTTACAGAAACTAATTGGGCTGAATTCCAAGTGATTATTCCATTTTTCTCACACTGGATGTGTTTCATAGTAATTACTTTTTACTTGTGGGAGTGCCTTTGCTGGACCTGGGCCAAGACCAATCTGCTCTTCCTTCAGTGTGTACTACCTCTTGGCTTTTGCATCATTCGCATAATCACCTGTTTGGGAATTCATCCCAATCACACTGTTTTTTGTAGATAAGGCATACATCAATTTATCTGTTCTGCTGACTTTGGATAAATCATAAATTTTGGCAGCAGAAAACCTATCTCCTCAACTTACATGGTCCAGCAATAATCCATGAACTGACAATTTATTTAGGTCTAGCTTCTACTGATTAAAGACACTATTAAGCTATAGATCACACTGAGCATCATTTTTAATATTACTGAGGTGTTTAAGTCATATACATGAAAGCAAGATAATGTGCAGGAGCTGATTCTTTATTTCTCAGAGAAATATTTCCTTGGCCTCCATTTGTCCTTGGCTTTCTTTTAGTTTCTTCTCCAGGGTACCTCAAATCCCTATATTTGTAACTGTGACTGCTTAGTGAAAGGAGCAGGCTTTCCAAGTAATAACCAACCACATTACTGTTGGAAATCCAACTCTTTGGCAGTTATGCTTGGATTTATGCCACATCTAACAGCCCACAATAGATCAATTCCACTTTACTCAAGGTTAGCCTGCAGTGGCAACACCCTGATTGGGTGAGGGTCAATTTAAACCCCAGAAATTGCCAGCAGCATGCTGACACCCACTTCAAATCCCATCCACAGGCTGGACTGGTCAGGAGTCTCAGAACACTCAACTCTGCTGACTTAGCTAGAAATTGCTGTCTCTTGAAAAATGCAGAGAGAGGACAAACTTTCATTATCTGCATCTTCATGTCTTTCCACATAGCCTCATTAATACCAAAGCAATCAGATCAATTCAAGGGATAAAGAATACCTTTTATCAATGCATTAAATAGCATTGTCTCACAATGGAGAACACTTCATGATCTAAGTCAATACAGGTACTTTAGAACATTTTTTACCTAAGCAAATACAGAGCATTAAGCACCCAAGAAGCTCAATTTCTTCTTCAGGTGCATAACTGCTTTCCTGAGCAGTGGTCACTTCATCTGCTCCTAACGGGATATCCATGGGTTTATAGATCAGTTGTTAAATATCTTCATTAAAAATACCCAACCAATTTCCACCCCCAGTTATGTTGCATGAGAGCAAACAGTCATGTTATCCAGGAGAAGCTCCATTAGCTTCCAGTAGTGAAAAGAAGTAAATGTCCAGCACTTCTCAAAATCATGCCTAAAACACACACACACATACAGCCATAGAGAGGTTTACATCATAGTTTTTATATTATTCTTGCATTGCAAGAAAATACATTACATTGTCTTTATTGGCATGCTGAATTACTTTGCCAGAGAAAAGGTAAAAGATGTTTTCTGACTTTATAGGGAAAGTTTTTACAATTAAATATTATTCCTGTTCAATACAAAACTTGTACTGCTGTCAGCAGCAGCAGGACTGGTGCAGTGAATCTAACTATTTTTTAATTCTCCATGCTAATTAACTTATAAGATGGAAAAATGAACCTCTCAAATACACAGTAATTGCATAGACTGCATAAGCAAATATTGATCCATATTTTTTTTTTTTCATTACTGTGTCTCAGTGTCAGACTAAATTTAGTCAAAGTAAATTAATAAAATGCATTTTTCAAAAGACCATAATCTGTGTAAAGATCCTCATTTTTAGTGCTCAGCAGCCAGTTACAGACCAATCAGGTTTTCAAATACGAAGTGTGGCACTAACGTTGGGTATGATTGGAAGTTTGGTATTTTGAGAAGATTGGGACTTGCCTTTAGTGTATCCCCAGCTCAATCCCCATCCCCAGACACTGTTTGTTGGGGTCACAATAAAAGAACTGTGTGGGTAGAAGAACCAGAAGCAAATAGAAAAGCCTTCAAATCACTTTTGAGTGCTGCATCAGGGGTAGAGCTCCAAGGCAATTTGATGTGACCTGGAATTTCTCCTACCTGTATGGAACAAACACTGTAGAAGCCATTCATCTTTCCTTAGTTTCCAAGGTTTCCATACACAGGATATGGTTCATTAATTCTCTGTGACTAGCTCATCAAAGAATGACCTGACATATGAGCTGGGGACCAAGGGAGTAAGGTGGTCCTGATGTGTGTCTTGGAATGAGCCCTCTTGCAAGATGAAATGCAGAGTGAGGGTGTTGGGTGATGAAGATCACAGGTTATACTTACAGCAGTTTGGGTTTGGGAATAATGCAGCAGAGTTCTGAAGCTTAAAAGCTGAAAATGTGGGACTGCTGAGAAACTTTTCTCTGAGTAGCTCTGGCAAGTAAGCAAGTATGGGCTCACCCCTTATCGTTGATAACACCAGCACTCCTTCCTCCTTCTCTGCCACAACTAAACTCTGAGATGAGATTGGAAGCTGGTTTTCTGCTGTAGTGTGCTTTTTACTTTGGCTTGTATTTACTCTCCACATCCCTCACAGGCACACTGCAAAGATCCTGCCTCAGTGCACACCTCTGCAAAGGTACAGCTGAAGCAGAAGAGGTTTGTTTCATGTGAGACACTCAGAGATGACCCTGCAGCATCACCTGCAGCCACAGCAAGGCTGGTAAATGTGGCAGACACCATTCCTCTTTCAAAAAACGTATCCTGCTCCCCTGCACCACCAGCAGCTCCCTGTGTGTCTGCAAAGCTCATCTTTGTTCAGTCCCTGGCCCTCCCAAATCTGATGTGCCCCTCACCATTTAAGAAAATGTGAAGGTCCCTGAAAGTATCCAGAGGAGGGCATCAAATCTGGTTGTAAGGCTGGAGGGCATGTCCTATAAAGAGCAGCTGAGGACTCTGAGCTTTCCTGGTTGGAAGAAAAGGAGGCTGAGGGGTGGCCTCATTGCAGCTTCCTGAGGAGAGGAAGGGGAGAGGGAGGTGCTGAGCTCTTCTTCTTGTGTACTGGGTTTGTGTGGTAAAGTTTTGGTAGTGGGAGAGCTACAGAGGTGGGTTTCTGAGAAGCTGCCAGAAGTTTCCCCCATGTCCCAACAGAGTAAATGCCAGACAGGTCCAAGATGGACTTGCTGCTGGCAAGCCCAAGCCTATTTGTGGAATGTCTACCACCCAGAGTGGTAGCACCTCTGGGATAATATGTTTATTATTTAGGGTGGGAAATAAACTGTTCAAGAGCAGTGGAGATAGAAGTGAGAATATGTGAGTGAACTGCACTACAGGAAGTTGGATTAGTGAGGAAGAAAGTGGAATAAGGTGATCAGGATGGTGCAGCAGAGATTCCCCTGCAGCCCATGGTGCAGACCGTGCTGAGGCAGCTGTGCTCCAGAGCCCATGCAGATCCATGGGGGAGCAGACATCCATCTGCAGCTCATGGAGGAACCCATGCCAGAGCAGGTGGATGCTCAAAAGAGGCTCTGTGGGAAGGCCACACTGGAGCAGGCTCTTTGCAGGACCTGTGGCACCATGAAGAAAGGAGCCCAAACTGGAGCAGGTTTGCTGGCAGGACCTGTGTCCCCACAAGGGACTCACGACAGCGCAGCCTGTTCCTAAGGGACTGTGCCCTCTGGGAGGGTCTCACACTGGAACAGTCCTTGAAGAAGTGCAGCCCATAAGAAGGAGTCATGTTGGAGAAGTTTGTGAAAGACTGTCTCGTGTAGGAGGAACCTCATGCTGAAACAAGAGAAGAGGAAGAGTGTGAGTTCTTCTCCTGAGGAGGAAGCAGAGGCAGAGGAAATGTGTGATGAACTAATCAGAGACCCCATTCTCCATCCCCCTTCTCTACTGGAGATAAAGAGAGAGAAGTTAGAAGTGAAGTTGAGATGAGGATGAAGGAAGGAGTAGGCATGAAGGTGTCTTACGAATTTGGTTTATTTCTCATTATCCTACTCTGATTTGATTGGTAATAAATTAAACTAATTTCCCTAAATCAAGTCTGTTTTGCCCATGATGGTAACTGGAGTGATGTCTCCCTGCCCTTATCTCAACCCATGTGTTTATTATGCTTTCTCTCCCTGTCCAGCTCTGGAGGGGAGTGACAGAGTGTCTTTGGTGAACACCTGGAATTCAGCCAAGGTCAACCCACCACACCCTGGAATCCAGTGACAGAACATGTGGGAATGGCTCAAAACTGTGCATGGGAAGTTTCTGACTGAACATTAGGAAGCATTTCTATACCAAGAGCATGGTCAAACACTGGAACAGGCTTCCTAGAGAGGTGCCCGATGCCTCAAGCCTATCAGAGGTATTTGGACAAAGCCCTTAACAACATGCTTTAACTCTTGGTCAGCCCCAAAGTGGTCAGGCTGGAGTAGACAGTCACTGTAGCTCCTTCTCCTCCAAGTGAATGAGTCTACTCTGACAGATACAATTCCTGCTTCAAAAATCTTAGAAGTGACATAGTCTAAAATGCAAGAAAAGAAGTATCTGCATCAGAGAAGCCCAGGAGCCCACTTTTAACCAAGTCTATGTCAAGACCTAAAAGGAGTATGTATTATTTTAATTATTTCTCTGTTGCTGTCTAGCAATTGCTCCTTGATAGCATGCAACAATAATGGCTTTGACAATAATTACAGTTCAAATCAGTGAAGATGATGAAAATAGTTTTACTGCAAAAGACACTCAAAATCTAATCAGGATTATATTTTTAGTTTTTTAATGAAGATCAGTTTCTGGTGCATTCATTTGGACTGTTTTGTGTCATTGAACAGTCTCTCAAATCCCACTAATTTCTGTTGAAAAAAAAAAAAAACCAAAAAAAACTTACCCAAAAGCACCCAAACTAAACCAAACCAACTCAGCAACTGGCCTGTTACATCTAAAACTATTAAAAGTGACATACAACACATGATATCTCTTGACAACCCCATACCATTCTCTGTTGCTAAATAATATCTGCTAAGGAATCTTTGACACAGTTTTTTTATCTTTTTTTTTTTCTTCATATTTGCAATCTCTGCTCCGAAGAGACTTTGTGGAAATTTGCTCAGCTTGCAGGAAGAAAATGCATGTGTTGATAAAAGCTAAAAATAACTCAGCAGAAGACTGTCCAATAAGTTAGGTTTAGGTTGAGTCATGGAAAAGCCTAGGAGTATTGTCAGCATCTGAGTTATACGGCTTTCTACTTCATTTGGACATGCTTGTGCAGTGTGTGAAACAATCTCATGAAAAGCAGACATTGACTGTATTGATATTGCTATACATCCTTCAAGAAATTTGGGGACACTTATACTTCCTTTTGGGAATTAATTGTGCTGTATCTTACAGAAACTGAAAAGGAAATAAAGCTGAAAAAAATTATCAAACCATTTTGATTTTCTTCCATCTTACAGTAAGGTACGTTGGGAATAAGGGCGAAGCAGTAAATATTCTAATTTACTTGTAGGACCTTTTATTCTGACTCATATGGCCTTTCTATAGATGAGAGAGGACTAGAAAATAGAAGATAGATACCATATAGATAGTGCAAGATAGAACTGTAGTAAGCAAAACTATCTGCAATACTGCTTTCAGAAAACAGTTATTTATGATTTATTTCTAAATGGAAAGCTGTACTCAGTGTTTTTCTACAAGGGGCTGTTTTCTATCTTGTACTGTTGTCATGTATCTCCTGATATAAAACATACTTACTAAACCTCCAATCTCAGTGGCCAGAAGAGGCTACAGGTGTGATGAAGAACAAGAATAAAGATGCAAAGGATCTTGCCAAAATAAATATGATTCTATTTAAAACCAGAGAAGTGCTGTGTTTTGCACTTTGGAGTCATCCCCTGGGAACAGTCTACAGCATACATCTAGGAATATAAGCATACACTGAGAGGAATAACTAATCAGGCAGCTGTAAAAATCAGTATCTTTGAGCTACACTGCATCCTCAAGTGTACACAAGATGACAATGCCCTGATGTTGGGGGGAAAAAAGGAAAAATAAGCTTCCTCTGTCTCATTAGGATTTATGATAAATCTTCTACCTACTGAACCTTTAGATAAGTGCAGAAATGCTGTTTCCATCATGACAGCACAGTCAGAAGGTGGTAGGTTAATTGTATAGCTTCCAGAAGAAAGCTGTGAAAAAAATCCCATTGTTTACAACCAGAGACCTAAAAAACATGAACTTGTAAGAGAAGTTTGAGACAGTTGGGGCTTTAACCCTAAGAAGAGAAAACTCAGGTGTAATGTACCATTCTTCAGTTATGTAGAGACTGCTACAAGGAGGAAAAAAATTGTATTTTCTGTGTCTGTGGAAGACAGGACAAGAAGTGATGGGCATAAATGTAGGAACTGAACTTATTAAGCTGAGTATTAGGCACAGGGATGTTGGACAGTCACACGGTGAAAAGAATGAAGGCTTGGAATGGATGAGAAGGAGAAGCTGTGGTGATTTCATCTCTGAAGATATTTAAACAACCATCTGAGGAAAACCTATGCCAGTGCTATGAAGAAAGGTTGTGGAGAGGACACAGTCATCTAACTTCCTTTGTGGGAATTAATTTTTCATGGTAAAATAGTAAATTATGGGATACCAAGAATTTCAGCTGGAATTGACCATTCTTGCTGCAAACAGTTTGCAGTAATGTAAAAGAAAATGAAGAGCCAACCTGGGTTAAACAAGGCTGTGCAACTCCTGGGTCATTTAGGGCAAATTACAGTTGTGAGAGGTCAACACTGGCTTTTTCTTGAAAGCTCTTTGAAAGCTGTGTGGTAGAAAATGGTCTTAAGGGGAAGCTGAGAAGGAGGAAATTAAAGGTCTGAAGAACCTATTTGAAATTATTATTCCACAAGTCCTACCAAGATAGAAATCCCAGGAAAGGCCCCATCTCTGAGCCTACAAAGTCAGCCTTTCACCAAATGTATGCAAACATGCAGGGATCTCAGCAGGCTGTAATCTAGGATGAGCATCTATCACAGGCATATTGAAGCTGCGGTTTCCTGAAGAGCTGTGCTGAATTACTGGTTTCTCACAACCAAAAGGAAGAGATTTTGTGGCCATCCATCTCTGGCCCTCTCCCCAGCCCTGTGTTGGTTCTGCTTTGCAGTGCCATCTCTGAGGGCTGACACAGCAGAACGCTGCTGGGGTTTGTGCTGTGATGGTTTTGAGCAGACTGCTGAGCTAACGAGGGCACGGGAGGAGGTCTGCAAAGTGCCAGCCTCAACATAAGCAGTTACGAGCATGAAGCCAAGCTGGGAGAATGGGGCAGCTGCTCCAGGACCTCCTTCCAAATCAGTGAGTGATTAGGTTGGCTCAGCAAGTCTTGTGGAAACCATGGCTTTGTTTCCACGCAGAGAAGCTTTTTTTGCAGCTTGTAAGAAAGCCAGAGGAATTAAAAAAAAAAAAAATAAAAGAGAAAAGTCACTAAGAAGGCTTATATTGTTAAAAAATAGTTAATGCAAGGGGAAGAAGAAAAAATAGATTGGGATCTAGCTGAACAGGAAGGTGGAAATGTGCCCTTGACTTGACATTCTTTGTTGCCCTCCCTTAACTGCATGGTCATGACTTGGCAGCTGTTCAGGCTCCAGGAGGCATTGTACAAACCTCTGATAGGAGGGGTTTCCTCTGATGAGCTGGCCATTGTGACTTTACAAGAAATTGTACAGTACTTCCTCTCATCCATTAGAAACCACTATTTTCTGAATGAATTTTCTCCTCTTTTGTTTTTAACAGTTTAACCCTTAACCTTTCTGACTCATGTTTTCTATTCTGGTGTAGCATGCAGCCTGAGGTGAAAATGGGGACAGCCCACGCAAATGAGACTCCCCTGCTCACGGTCTGACAGGGAAACCAAGCGTTGCACAGAACAGTGTTTCTGCTCTTCAGAAACCACTTTGCAGGCCTGGGAGTGCAGTATGAGCAAAAAAAAAAAAATAAAAAAATGGCCTCTCTTGCAAGTCAAATGAGGAAAGTCAGGCAGTTATTGAACTTCTGGGTGATTCATCTGAACACTCCAATTTGTATTAATTTCTAAACTGTGAAGATGTGGTGTTGGCAACAAGGGTAAAATGGTAAAACTGGGGAAATGACCCTTTCACAATTAGTGGAATGAATTAGTCTGAAGATGAGAAAGAGGATCAAGTGAGTTATTGCAGTGGTCAGATTTACTCGACTAAATTCAGACATAGAAATCCATCTCACATTAGAGTACCTGCTGGGGAAGAAACCCTTCCTGTCCAAGACAAGCACAGGATATTGTGAAATACAGAAATACATTTGACATAAAAAAAGCCAAGTAAGGACAGAAATGGGATGTTCAAAGTTGGAGTTCCCCTGGGGGTCACTAGTGAGCACTCTGAAATTAGACTGGAAATTAAGGTTGTGGTGCCTTAGAAAGGGTGCACCTTGGGTTATGAAAGACCTCTGAGTATTTCCTTGTGTAATCAGCATAAAAGTAATAGTATGTGAAAAGCACTGGCTTTTACCTTCCCTCATACCTATGTTCAACCGGGAATAAGAGGGAGATATTTCTCATTCACCCATGATAATGGACGGTGCTGAGAATCCTGAGCAATGCCTGAAGAGATGGAAACTCCCCAAGAACCTCTCAGGAGATACCTGGTATCAGTAAGCTCTCTGGGGTCCTGTTCTAAGTTGTTTACTGATGATTTGTTATGTGACAGAAAGGCCAAGGGGATGCTTGACTTCCAAATCAGGTTATAGAATCAGTTCTCTTTCTCCAAATATGGAAAATAATTTTTTTTTTCCATGAATAAAGTAAAATGTATTTTTTCTAAATAATAAATTAAGGGAAGAAAAAAGTCTCCTATATGAATCTGACAGGTAGCAGACAACTCTTTCTGGTAAAACATCCTTTTGCTCTCAGAAAGGGATTAGAGCTTTGAGTCCCTCTCTTTAAAATGTCACACAGCAGCCAGGATGAAAAGGCAGCATAAAACCTCTCCTGTAACACCAACAAAACTTTCAAAAGCAATTTGATATGTGATATACTGCTACTTCAGCTTGTCAGGCTGATATCACCTTGGTCCCCCTCGGTCCATCCATCTGAGCTGACTTCTTGTGCCTCATCTGTGGGAAATGATTCATTCTGTGCCTGTGAAGTGCCCACGTCGGGAGCTGCTCTCCTGGGGCTTGTAAAGGTTACCTCTGCCTAGATCACAACACCTCTGGGCTGGGTAGTGCACTACCTTCAGAATGATGAGAAGAGAGCAGAAAGCAGCGTGTTTTAATAGATGGTATGGAACATATCAGCATATTTCAAGCAAATCAAATACCTTCACTCTTTTTTTTTTTTTCTGTTTTCTTTCTTAAAATATTTTAGGTTATGTTTGTGATCTAATTCTGCCTTTTATTTTGTTTCTCTTCCCTATTTGGCTGCTGTCACTTTTCAGCAAGGCACAGTGATGCTCCACCAGTATAATCATAACAAAGCCTAAAAGTTCACCCTTTTCTAGATTATATTCTTCAAAGGAGGAGAAGATAGATCAAAAAAAGTATGGACATTTCTATTAGCACATTAAGTCCTTCAGCTGTTACTGTGGTTTTAATTTGAGCAGCACTATATGTGCTTTAGTCAGTGGAGCTATCATTGATCATAAGGAAAAAAAAGATTCTGAAAAAAAAACCCCATATTTTCACTCAGTTCTGTCTTTGACATGTGTATTTGAGTCATAGCTTGTTAGAATGATGAACAAGGTACGCTCATGATATTTTCTCCTCACAGAGCATCTTTCCTGAATGAGTTTCAGAGGTCTTCACCAATTGTCTTTTAGTCAGTAAGTAGATGGTCAAGTTGTGCTCCATTGCTTATTCAGTGCTTCTGAAAAATCAAGTGTGTGGATATTCTCAGTTCAGTCAGAGAGAAAAAGGGAAAGTCTTGTGCCAGGCTAAGCCTGGGAAAAAGTTTGAGAGGAATGTAAACAATCTATTATCTTGTTTTCTGTTCATATTGTTTATAGATACGTTCTACCACACTGACCTAAGTCCAGTGTACCAATCAGGTGAAATGTTTTTACTTTAAGACATACAATTAATGTTCACGGTGTTCTCTATAAAAGAGAGAGGTGCTTTGTAAAATAAATATTCATTTACCTTCTAAAATTGTATGAGTCATTTCGTCTGTCCCTGGCTCAACAGCATCACAAGTGGACCCAGGGTACCAGTGAATAAAAATGTCTGGGGAAGGGATAGCATAGACCAGTCAATCAGAAATGTTTGAATGCTCACACGGTGTGTAGCATGATCTGGAAATGTGCCAAACTGCACTAGCTTGAGTGATGTCTGGGGCATGGCATATGTTCCAGATTTTCCAACAGGAAGCACAGACAAGACTGCACTGGACTTGGCCCCTTGTAGGGCCCTGTGCATAGTAGACTTTGCACCTGGAAACCCTGATGTTGCACTAAAGGAAAATGACACACATTCTTTGTTTCACATTATAAGAATGTCACATTAGTTCACAGAAGTGGAAAAACCCCCACATCCAAAATGACATTTACATTTGAGGGTTACACAGGGCAAACTTCTGTATAGTTCAGCTGTGGCCACTGTGCTGCTTGGCCACACAATGACAGAATGTTCCTTGCTCATCTTTTATTTAACAAATAAAAAGCCAGAGAAGTGCAGTGTGATATTATGCTTCATTATTACCACTTTGCACAACTCTGTAGGTGCAAAAGGAAAGGTTTTAAAATCCATCTATGTATGACTATGACCTCTCTGAAAGGTAGCCCCCTGTTGCCTTCAAGCACTTTTGTTGCCGTACTGTGTGAGAAGGAAAAGCCCCTGGCTGTGTATTGATACCCCACTGGCCGTACTGAAGTTGCTCCTGGTTAACAGGACTCTGTGGGAGATGAGACTTCAATCCCCATGATTCAGGTCAAGATGAAAATGAATAGAACTTAATGGAATATACTGCCTAGCCTTCTCCCAGTGGGAGAAAGAGAAAGTACAGCTTCTTTTCATGCAAGGAAGTAACTGCTACACAGCAGTAGAGTGGGCTCTAGTAAGACTATGGATGTGGGATTGGATCCAAAAGATTTGAGAGCCAGACACTGGCTACACCTCTTTTGAGATAATTTGAAGACAGCAAGGAGGCAGAGTTTTGTTTCAGAAAATAAGATGAATCCCTGGAAAGTCAGGAGATATCCAAGTTTGCATACAGCTGGCAAATACTCCTCTGTAGCTCCACGGTGTTGCAGTGCCTGATTGATGGAGAAGGACTCTGGCTGCCATGCCCATCTCTGTTTAGCACAGGCATAATCTGGAGAAGCAGTTTGACCCGAGAAATGCAGGAGGGTCTTGAAATTCTTGTCACTCCTTTTTCTCCTCCAGCTTCTGAGTTCTGCTATACTACAACCACAGACCACTCTAATCCCACAGTGAGGAAAGTGCTTTGGGAAAACTGTGTCCAGCACTGCCAAACAGGAAAGGGAAATCACAAAGAGTGGGAGACCAGCAATTATGAAGGTTCAACATATTTGAATGATTTGATTTGATGCAGGAGGAAACATAACAGAAAGTAGAGAAGAAAGCAAGAAAGTTTCTCTTTTAAAGCCATTGTTGCTTACTTGACAGGGCTACTGGCTGCTATAACGTGGCACACGTGCTGCTGTTACCAAGGGCTGTCATGCTACAGGCACAACAAAAAACACTACAAAAAAAGGCTCCATGGCATAACCCTGGTCAAGTGAGGAAAACAAAACAACCTCTCAAATGTGCTGGTTTTGGGCACGAAAATTGTATTCCATTGTTTGGGGTTTTAAAGGTGATTTTGATGAAAAATTGTGTGTTTGGGTTTTTTTTCTGCTTTGTGGCATTTTCAGGGTACTTTAATAATGTTATCCTTTCCCCCCCCACCCCGGATTTTACTATATTAAACAGTGGGATTGTGAACTTCAGTTTCCTCTTTGCTTTTATTTACTTTGTTTGGGGTGTATTTGGATTTCTGCATGATTTTTTTTGTGTGTAATTGCATAATATGTTGGCTATTTTGGAAAAGTCAGATTATAAGCCTGGGTTCTGGTTGCTTGTTTGCCACCATGTGTCTTCTGCCAAAAAAATTTGTTTTGAAGGTCACAAAATAGAATTCCTTACTGGAATAATGCTCCATAAAACAAAAAGTTAAACATCTCTACTGTTTCAGGTAATTGTGTTCTTAGAATAACAGCTAACACCTTAATGAAGGAGCTGAGTTTTTAAAAGAGATTTCTTTCTCTCCAGGGAATAAAATGGCCATTTACAGTAAGTAGCTGCTGAATAACATTTAGTGTTTGACTGAATTTCCCTGTTTTCCTTGGAAACACACGCTTCCCTTTTGCTCAGGGCTGTGTAGGACATTCTCTCATACACATGTATCCCTATACACAAGGAATAGTGCCTATGAATCTTCCAGCTCTCAGCCTCTGGGCTCAGACCATAAAACATTCTTCTCAGAACACGAGGGGTTAAGCCCTGGCCATAACTAATATGAGATATAGGATGACTCTGTGCTGAGGGCACAAACCAGATTCAGTTCCCATCTCTGATATGGTCTCTGAAAGAATTTATCAACTGCTGTCAAAAAAAAAAGGCAAACCCATTCCTTCTTTCCTTAACTCCCCTTTCTGCACCTGGGGCTTTCCTCCTCTTTACATACTTTGGTGCTCATCTGATATTTGGTTGAGCCAGTTCAATTCACGCAGAAAAATATTCACACTTTTCCCACGTTAGTTGTCTGCCAGGCTTGTGAGATGAATTGACTTCAGGAAATGGTTTGATGATCATCAGATCTGGCAAAGGAGAGGAAGATGGTTTTGAGAGAGGGAAGAGCAAGATCTCTAGCATACAGCTTCCTCCTCTCTATTTGAATGGAAGTCACTTCTCCTTCTGTGAATGAATAAAATGTGGAATAACCTTTCTTCCTCCTAGGGTGGTTGTGTAACAACATTAAAGAAAGCCAGATTGCAGCAGTGAAGGGAAAATGGATGCAAGGTTTTGATTTTTGTCTGTCCTTTATTAACTATTAATAAAAACTTTATTATATCCTTTGGTGTTTTTCAACATTCTTTTAATAATGTTTATCTAGGGAGGTTTGTTTTGTCTTAGGAAATGCAAAATTTGTATGCACCATCCCATAAATATTTCTAGTAGATGAACTCATAGTTTTGGTGTCTGGTAGGAAAGAAACAGGTAGAAACCAGGTAGAAAGCTGCAACCCTGTGTTGCTTGAATTCATGTATTTAAGTTTAATATCCTTTCCATTTCCTTTAACTTGTGGTGATGGATTTTTTTCCCCATTATGATTTCTATTTCTGTGGGTTTTGAATAAAAATATCTTTTCCTTGGATCTAGATTGATGCCATTTGATTGTGAGGCTTTTAGTCAATTCCTTCAGGGGTGCTGCTGGTTGTGGACTGACAGATAATTGAAAAGAAACCAGACTAACAAAGTTATTCAGGGACAAGCAGAGGAACTGCAGTTCCTGCAGGAACTGACAGAACTTCTCCATGTTAAATAAAGTTGCAAAACTTCCCCAAAAAACAGAGCCTGCACTGTGCAGATCAGGCAGGATACTGTCTGTGAATGACTTAAGCTCTACTAATGGTGTCTATGTTGCAACATGCATTTGAAAGCAGGAAATAGACTTAAAAGACTAAATTCTGTAGTTGGTTGCACTAGGTATCAGTGCAATGTGGCTGCAGTTGTATAAACACAGTCTGGCTCTTCAGTCCAGAAGGGAGTCACAGAATTACAGAATATGATGAGTTGGAAAGGACCTAAAAGGATCACTGGGCTCAAATCCTGCCCCTGCACAGGACCATCCCCAAGACTCACACCATGTGCCTGAGACCATTGTCAAAAAACTTCTTGAACTCTATCAGGCTTGGTGGCTGACCACTTCCCTGGGAAGCCTGTTCCAGCTCCTAAACACCCTCTGGGTGAAGAACCATTTTCTAATATTCAACCTAAACCTTCTCTGACAGAACTTCAGGCCTTGGGTCCTGTCACTGGTCACTTGAGAGAAGAGAGGTTGTATTTTTCAATGAGATCTCCCCTCAGTCTCTTCTCCAGGCTGAACAGACCAAGTGCCCTCAGCTGATCCTTACACAGCTTCTCCTCGAGGCCCTTTGCTGTTGCTGTTGCCTTCCTTTGGACACTCCCTAGCACTTTAATGTCTTTCTTACATTGTGTCACCCAAAACTGCCCCCAGCACTCGAGGTGAGGCTGCCCCAGTTCAGAGCACAGCGGGACAATCCCCTGCCTTGCACAGCTGCTGATGCTGTCCCTGATGTCCCCAGGACAGGGCAGCCCTCCTGGCTCTCAGGGCACTGCTGACTTGTGTTCAACTTTCCACAGACTAGGACCCCCAGGTCCCTTTTTATTGCTCTGCTTTCCAGCCTCCCTTTTCCCATGTGCAAAATCTAGAACTTTCCCTTGCTGAACTTCATATGGCTGGTGATTGCCCAGTCCTTTGATTTGTGAGGTTGAGTTGAATGGGGAGACATCAGCCTGGGGACCTGTAACTTGTGGGGCTCCACAGGGCTCCATCCTGGGCCCTGTGTTCTTCAATACCTTCATTAATGACTTGGACACAGGACAGGAAGGGATGCTTGAGGATGCTGAGAAAGTTCACAGACTGTATAAAGCTTTTGGGTGGCACACAGGATTCCATAGTCCAGGAGCAGGTATCAGACAAGATAAGCTCTCTTTGGGAGTCTTGTAGCTGGTACTTGACTACTAATTTGAAAAGTACTGACAGCTTTTGATGCCGGAGCCCTTCTCTTCAGAAACCATGAAAAACAACAACCCTGAGTCTTTGCAGAGCTACTTCCACGACACAAGAAGAAAAAGGAATGCCTTGAAACACCTTAGAAAGTGCCATGCCTGTTATCGCTGACTCAGTGGGAAGGTAGCTGGTAAAATCCTATGGAACTGAGCTTTGTTTCACGTTGGTTGGTTGACTCATGGCATGGTTCTCAACAGAACTGCATTAATAGGAAAGCAGTAAACCAGCTGAGAAACAAACCCTATGGCTCAGAGCTGCCTGTGCTCTCCTCACCAGAGGCAATAGGTCAGTCTGTCACCTAAGATGCAATCTCTGAGCTACTCATAGGGTTCTTGCAAAGTAAGGAAATCCTACTAGTTCCTGATATCAATGAGGAACTGACATCTTGGCTTCTAATCATTCAGAGAAACACACTGTGAAATTTTCGCAGCTGTCTGCTAGGCTGATTTGTTAGGCTGGTAAATGCCCTTAAATATATCCTTCCCAATGTAGGAAATGGGGTCACAAATTTTTCCTTCCTCACAACCTTTCAGTCTGTAACTGAAGACAGGGCTGAGCCCATGAAAGCAGGGTCACAGGCGAGGTGAAATGAAAGTACAGGAGGAAAGCTGAAGATACCTGGTCAGAAAACAACAATATTACAATTTTGGGGTACTATGGTTAATACATCTGACTGGCAAACAGATTCAAGAGGTCTCAGGTTGTTTCCTCAGCTTTATTATTTTGAGTTTTTTTTAAACTTTGATCATCTCCAGCAATGGAGTGCTCAGCTCTCAGTGCTCAGGTTACAGAAGCTATAGTGTGTGTTTGTGGAGCAAGGTGAAGGTACAGTTTAGCCCTTGTCCGTGAGTAATTTCTAATGCCCATGTGACACACTTTCCTGCATGGAGCTCCCTGTCTTTGCTCTGCAGCATGTGCTAAGGGCAGAGTGTGGTGCTGCCCTTGAGCACAGGACATGCACTCCAGCAAATCCTGAATGCTCACTGCACTGAGCACGTGTGCACAAGGGATGAATGAAGTGATGGTTTGGTCCCAGCTGTACTCTAAGTTAGGTTATTCAGGGCTCTGATCTCTAGCACACAGATGCCAATTCCAAGGACTTAACTGTCAGATAATGAAAACCCAGCTCACAATGCATCGCATCATGCCAAAAAATCAGAGCACTCTAAGCCTTCCTGTTAGTGCATAGTTGGCTTTCTGCTTGCTCACATTGCACAACACATCACTGAAACAAAGACAGTGCAAACATGAATAAATGTGTTGAAAAACCTGGCAGCAACACGAGTATAGGTCAAAGTTATCTACCTCCTGCCTAACCCAGAAATCAGGAATGGAGTGTGGGAAAAGGCAAAACTGTGGGTTTTTTTCTTCAAAAGGTTTTAGTTCTTTTGCTGGACCGTATCCAGCAAAGGAGGTTTTGGCATTCTAAGTCTATTTTACAGGTGTGGACATTTGTGTGAGCTTGTGGAGCAGAGGGAACTGGCATTCTCAGTGAGGGTGGCTATGGAACAAGACTTCAGTTTCACAAAGTGAATCCAAAACAGAGAGGATTTTGGGGAGTTATTTCCCTACATACACACCAAGTTATAGGTTTCTGGTTAGGGCCATTCAACAGTTCATAACTGAGCAAGCACAGGTTCAGCTAACTTTGCTTTCCTTATGCTGGCTGCTTGCAAAGTGGCAAATTCAGTCTAAATTAACTTGGCTTTCCAAAACTTATGCAAAGGGAACTGGCTCTGTTTTTGTGCAAGCCATGTAGTCTGTGACTTCATAGGATGGGGTTTGTGTTGAGGTGTTTGTCAGAGCTTAAAATCCCCTGCCTTGTGCCTGAAGATGGAAGATATGAATATGTTATTTATACAGGCTATAATATTGCTGCTGTTATTCCATCACAAAAATTGAAAGCCAGCACTCCTTTTTTCAAATCAGTTTTATGTTATGTTATTTATGCTTTTTGTTCACAAAAGCAAATTTTGGGTAATAGGAACATTTCGTATTACAGGTCGATGTGTGTGCCTTTGATCACCAGCAGAGGAGATGATCAGCCCCCAAGCACAGCTCAGATTGCCCTGCAGCTCTGTCCCTCTGCCAGGATGGAGCTCACTGCTTCTGTTGACTAAGGGCACCTAAGGAAAATCCAGTCATTGGAGCACACACAGTACCACCTCTTGCCTCCACTCATGCTGGGGCTGCAGTCTGTCTCTTCTAATTGATCTGTTTGCCCATTGAGGTTACAGTAACTATGTTTGGCTATTAAGAATTACTTCTAGTGTTGCATAGAATATACTACACATGCTTTGGGAGGTGGGGAGAAGAAGGCACAAGTTTATTACCCTTCTTTCTACTAGACATATGTTCTTTTCTACCCTCATTACTTTTCCTGGAAGAGACACAGAGCAAACATCTGTCTCTTTCAACAGAAGTTGGTGCTCCATAAGGCTGAAGTTGTTTTCAGCCATTCTCAGTAGAACTTCTCCACATTTAAATGTAATAGCAAATTGTAATAGCAATTCAGATCTTTTCCTCATGAGAACTAATGGTAATAAACCCATAGGAATAATAAGCCCAAATTCATATACATTTTTTTTTTCTTATTCTTTCCTTAATTCTTATTATTTTCTTAATTCTTTTCCTCCAAGGATATGAATGTACCTCTATGAAGAAATATTCCTTTCTCTCAAGGTACAGAGTGTGAAACTAAGGTGAATGAAAGAACTTAGTTCTCTCTACATTGGTCAAAAGGATTTGCTTGGTAGCACTAGGTGTGTGCTACAGCATCGACCAAATTCTGGACGTTCTACTGTTGACTTCACCAGGAAACATGACCCTTCATCTAACACGTGGTTATCTTACTTCATAGAGAGCATCTGAAAAAGCAGAACAACAAAAATGTAATTCTGTCCACTAAACATTACCAGCCCTCAGGAATTAAAGGAAAGTATCTATGGAGAAGAATGATAGTCTTGTGGTTGTGACATGAGTCTCTGACTCAGGAAATGGTTAGAGTATCCTACCACAAGCTTCAAATGTGAACTGATGCTGCATAAACTCTGCTGCTTTTGTTTCCCTGCATCAGTAACATGGGATTAGTGGACTCCCAGTATTGTTTTCCCATTAGTTCTCCCTAGAAATTCTTTGATGTTACGTCTTCTAAAATTTAGAATCCTGGGGCATGAGTAATAGGCTGAAGCAGGAATTAGAATCCTTATTAACTTTTCATAGGATTTCCTCCTTGTTATTAAACAAAATGCATTTTTCACTTTTTTGTTATCAGTGTTTGTGGTATAAACACAAAGCTTTCTCATATCATGCAGTGATTTAAATAAAAGTCAGTTCTGCAGTTCTTGAGATGGCTGCACCCAGTTAATTTTTAATAATATACGTTTTCATTTTTGAAGGGATCCTAAGTACCTGACTTGTGAGTACTTTGAAAAATGTCACTTTCTTCGTTATCTGTAAAGGCTTGAATGGCTCTTGAGCCTTACAGCTCCTCAGGGTGAAAACATTTTTAGTAAAGAATGGACTTAGGGATCCCCTGCTTTGCAAAGCTTGAAAGCTTGAAGCCTGAGAACTGGCATGAAACTGGCATGAACTGATAGGGAAACAATGCAAATATTTCTGGAAATGCTTTCTCAAAGAATTTTACCTTCAATGAATCAGTTCTTTTGCCAATAACAAGGCTAGCCTTGCGAGCTAATTTTGAGGTGTTCCCAAGGTTTTGGCATGTCTGCATTCCCAGCCTTTCTTCAAGATAAATCTCTCATTTTATGGCTGACCCATTATTCATATTTTACTTTTTTGTTTGATTGAATAAACAAGCCTTTTCTACCTAATTTGGAAGCCCCAATGGTCAGGCTCTCTGCATTCTCATAGACTGAATAGCTGTAAAGAAGATTCAGTAACTCCATCCTCTAGCCACTAACATGCCAAAAGCTTCTTTGACCACAAATATGAAGGATAAGGTTGGAGAGATTCCTCTGTAATGCCCTTGACCACTGTGAGCAAAAAGGAAATTCTTTGTTAGAAGAGTCAGTCCTGAGTATTTATCTTGCTATGTACTTTAAGGAATGAAGTGCATTGAGCTTTTTGCTGTCATCCCCAATGTGTGTGAAAGGTCAGCTTTGTACCCCTTCCTGCTCTCTTTCTTGTTACACATTAAACCCTCATGTCTTTTATGCTGTGAGTAACTCATGCCTTCAGTATGAGAGAACAGGATAGTTCTGAGGCAAAGAAACCGTTCATTTCACTCATCATCTGCTCTTCACTGTTTTACAAGTGCTGGAACAGGATGACTCAAACCAATTTCAGGATGTCTGCCTTCAGTATCTTTGGAAATTTGAGAGTAGTGTGCTTTAGAGTCCAGTGCTCCCTACTTTCCCCACACCCAATGCATGTTTCCTGACTTAGATGTGGTCTGAGTGACTTACCACATTTCTTGTTCCCTCTCATTTTAAGAATCAACAGTTTTCTCCTATTTCTCTTCCCTCTGTGTAATCCTTAGTTCTCTTGCAATAACCATATTTGATTTACCTGAGCATTATGAAAAGTCTTTTTGAGGTCAAAGGAAATATGCCCACAGTATTCAGCAGACTGTGTGAACCAGGCACATACTAGAATTGACTGGCAACCTTCCAAGGAAGTGGTGGAGGATTTGGCACTTTTTCTTACTGTTTTTTTTTTTTTTTTTTTTTTTTAAATTTCAGTGAGGAATGTGATTATTCATTGTGGCTGAAATTTGTCTATTTGACTTTCATTGGGAAACAGCCTGTGCCCCTAGCCCAATCAAACTTCCTGCTCAACCCACTTCAAAACAGAATGCAACCCCGATTTTTTTCTTACTACATGTATACTTAAACCATGAGATTCTTCTGTGTCTTCCTCAGGCCTCTTTTCAGTTTTCCAACTTTCAAAAATAGCATTTGTTGCTCTAGAGAAATTATTAAATTGTTAGAGCTCTAAAATGTAATGGATGAGAGTGAAAGTTCCTGCTCTGAACTAGGTAAAGTTAGACCATGAACTTAGAATTTTCACATCACAGGGAGGTGCTCTCACACTGAAATGCTGTGGAATAATTTACTATTTTACCTATGCATGAAAATATTTTAAGTCCCCTGTGTCTCACTGCAGAGCAGGAAAACTTAAAAAAGCACACCTATTTGCATGGGTTCTAATCTTTCTCTGTTGTTCTGGTCCTTGTCTAGTGCCATCCATTCTGCTAATAAAGTTACTGTCTACACAAGCACTGGGGAGAAATAAGTAAATAATATTTAAAAATCAACTTCCCTTTCACTGTCAGCAGACAATATTACCACCCAAAATTTTCTGGTGGAGGCGTGGCTGCAGTTACTGACAATACATAATTTTTGACAGATTAGAGAATATGCTGAATTACATTAACTTCAACTGTATTTATAGCTGTATCTATAAAATATATTCAGCTATGGAGGCCACAAGCATCCTTCATCCAAGGACTCAAGCAAGATTTAGGACACAAAGGCCACAGCAGAGTGACATGCATCTCTGTCCATGTACATCCCTGTTCATGTTCATCTGCTGCAATTTGCATGTGCAGTATAAAGAATTTCTGTGCTGGATGGGACCTATTTATGCAACTTTCCAAATGTCTCGAATAACATTAAACATTTAAAGGCATTAAACTTTTTCTTGAAAAATATCTGCTCACCTGTCCTTCACCACCACTAAATAAAAAGTTAAAAATCTCTAATGATATTCTACCTGATCCTTTACAAAGGTTGCTTATATAGATGGTACCTAGTGCTTAATTTTTTCTTTTGCTCAGGAAAGTGTGCTAAAGGATTTAATTTTAGTATTTTACACTTTAATGACATTATAGTTCTTCTGAAAGAAGCATAATAGATATAAGTATACTGGAATATCATCTAGCATTTTTCATCTGATTTTCTAGTATATAACCCTGCTATCCACAACCCCATATATCAACTGGGTCTGGCCTTCCCTGCCTCTGTAAGTACTGGTTTTTAGTCCAGCTTCAACCTCATCAAACTTTCAGCTTCCAAAGTTTTTGTGCTTTGTTTATTAAGGGGGACTACAGGAAAACATGCTGGAATTTTTGTTTTTTTTTTGTTTTGTTTTGTTTTTCCCCAGATTTCAGTGTTTAGTTGTGCTCTCTCACTTTAGTTTGGTTCTTTTCCAGTCTTGAGTTTCTTCTCACTAAGAACCACATTGGGCACATGCTATCATAATTACAAATTGCTCTCTACAGGCAGACCGTGGTTACTGGAGAGTCCTGCCTCTATCCTCAACAAATCTGGGGTCTAGCCTGTGCAGCAGATCACCACAATTCCCACGTCCCCCAGCCGAGCTTCAGGTTGGAACTGGGAAAATGAATAGAGTTAGTTTCAGGCCAAGGGTTATTTCTTACCTAAAAAGGATGCGTCTCAGTACTGACATCTACTGCACACTGACAAATTTGTTGAAATTTAGGTGAAAATATCACCTTCCCAGCAGTGTGCACAGCACGGGGTGTAACTGGGTCACAGCAAGACTCAAGGGTAGGGTCCAGAGAGGCACGATCCCCCATTTCCATAAGCAAACATGTCCTACAAACAAATGATGGAGAGAGGAGAGTAGGAAAGGAAGTCATGGTGTGACTTCCTAGTTCTTGAGCGATGCTTATCACTGAGCATCAGGTGGGTGGTGGCCTCATAATTAGAGTAAGTGTTGTTTGTTGTTGTTGTTGTTGTAGTGCAATCTGCCAAAGAGCAACCTGGAATAATAAATCCCATTACATGCGTTGCAGAAAGACACAGAAATAAATATTTTCCATCTTCAGCCCCAGTTTGTTTAGGGCAGTTGTGTAATTCACATTTCTTTGGCATGAAACCAGCCTAGAAGCAGTTAATGGGTTGGAACACCTTGGTAAATTCACGGCTGAAGGGGAAAAATTGGTCATAGCAATAAACTTTAAATAATATCCTCCAACAAGGACGTCATGCTGCCTACTTATCTCTTCACCCCAAACCACATCACATGCATTCACATGAGTGTTGGAAGTGAAAGTAGCTATAAACAGCATAATTTCTCCAGGCTGGTTCACCTGAGGTGTTTAGGCCTCATAGTAGTGGACTCTGGTAAAATTCAGCAATATCTGAAAAATAATAGTGTGATAAATCTGGTGTAAGTGAGAGGAGAATTAGGCCACTGGAGGTCTGAGTACTCAAATTATGTTAAAGCTTATACTTACATCTTAATGACAGGAAACAGTGTGTAGATACTTCTGTGGTTCAGGAAGTACAAAGCTCAGAAAAAGCACTAGAAAATATATACAGGAAGGTGAACTGAGTGGGTTCAAAGCCTGTTGGTAGAAAACATAACTTCTTTTATTTTTTACCACTGTTTTTGCTAAATTAGCAGTGGGGAGGGGAGGGATGCATGGGACATGGTGGGGGAGGGACACCAATCTCATTTTCTCTCTTGTTTTCCAAAATTCAAAACATGGGGATCTCCTTGTAATGCTGGCTGATTTTCCAGCGCTGAAGACGTCAGTCCCTGCCAAGACTCATCAGTGTGACTGATGCTGTGACTGTTGCTGTGACTATTTGGGGACACTGGGAAATTCTGTCTATTTACTGGAAATAAACATTTAATGGAAGAAACAGAAGAAACCAACCTGTGGGCTTTCAAAGTTGCACCCACAAATTCCTAAAAGTGTACCACTACTTAAGAAAATGAACTGGTTTTCCTCAAGAAGTAAACACCTACTTTATAAGAGAAGTGACATGGTATTACAGTTAATGATATATTGATTTATTAACACCTTATTTTCAGGTGTTTTTATCATGTCACCAGAAACATTCTTTGGAGTGATGGTGCTTAGGCATGATGTCATCCTCTAGGTGAATTTTGTTCCTGCAAATGATTTTGTGATATGTTGTTGGATATTTACATCTACCTAAGAGGACAAGAGATTGCAAGGAGGTAGAACTGCTTTCAAAAAAACCCAGGAACATATACTTTGAAAGAAGTACATGTTTTTTTATAAAAATATGATTTTCAATATTCCTCTAAGCAAGATAAATATAAATGTTATATAGCTGAGTAAAAATTCAGTTATTCAAATGTTTCAAGTAGGGTGGAATGTTTTTTTTTGGTTAAGTCTAACTTTCAGATATTGGTCTGTACAATATATGCTAACACACTAGTTAGAACAATGAGTCCTAATCTTGCCATGAACATGCAACCACTGGTGTGATAAAATAATACAGATTTTCTTTAGCGTCCTACCATAGAATTTAACAGAGAAGTTTATCTCAGCTATGGAGCTTAATGAGAAAACTCATAAAATGTGGAGATGTGTTATAATTCTCTATTACAGTCCCTTAGATTTTATGTAATTTTTACTAGGGACTGTTTTATTTCTTTTTTTAACTATTTATTTAACTATAGTTAAAATCTATTGTACTTCTCTGTGAGGTAGATCATTTGACATTTCAGCATTAACATCAAAAGACTTGCAGGGAAATTCACCAGTGAGAATTTACCAGTTTCAGAAAATTTCAATCAACCAAACAATGAGTTTCAAAGATACCACTGGGTTAACTGGACCTGGTATTTTACCCTGGTTTTGATACGAGAATGCCTTATTTCTTTGAATATGAAACTTGAAAGAAGCTATATAAATGTGACCCTATGCAAATAAAAAGAATGTTTTCATTACATTTTGTGAACTGAAACTGCTGAGTTTCACATCTCTTTAGATTTTAAGTTACTAAACCAGGGGATTTTCCTGTGCAGGTAATGAAGAAAACTTGATATTTCAGCTTCTGAATTACTTTTTTATACTGTCAATTGTGTATGTCTATCACTTATCAAGCCTCAAAACTCATAATTATTTGGCACTGATGTTAGGACAAAAAACTGCAAGAAATTTATAGAAGGGAAAAGTAAAAAAAAATCTTAATGGAAAATGGTCCTTTTCTTTCTCAGACCAGACATGAACAGAATGCCCTGAACTTTAATAGCAGCCTTATGCACTAGAAACTCTTCCTTAGTGTTATGTCTTCTGTAATGTTTTGTCTTCAATGAGTATTTGAAATAAATTTCATTTGACTGAAAAATGTTCCAGCATCTTTTAATGGCACAGTGAGGAATGTTCATATCAATGATTTTGTGAATTTAATTATTTGGCTACTCTCTTTTCTTTATATTTGAGGAGCACAGGGTATGAGTAAATCTATCAGGACTGCCCAGGTTGTGGCAAAGGCAGTTCTCCCAAGGCATCACTGCCTACCTTGAACTCATGTCCTTCTTTCCCCTCAAATTACTATTTTTCCTGGAATTCTTAGCCACTAGACATGACCAGTAGTTAAAAGGAAGTAAAATTCCTGTCTAAAACCTGAGTAATCCTCATAAAAGTTCAGAAATTCTCTAGTAATTTTAATACATCAATATTTTTGTCCAAATCAGGATACGAGAAGACAGGAAATCAAATGAATTATGGTGCAATGTAACTTCAGCACCACTTAGACATTTACATAACCATAAAAGCTTTCTTGGAGGGGATTCTGGAAATCACCTGTCCAAACTACTGCTTGAAGCAGGAGAGTCACCAGCACCAGAGCAGGCCAGTGGTGGCTTTGTATCTAAGACCAGAAAAACTCTACTTACAGAAGTATCATGTGGTCTGAGATAATCAATAAGAAATTTAGTTTGTGCACGTTGTACTTCGGTTTTGTTTCTTTGGTAGGCTTTATCGTCCATGATTGAAGGGTCCTAGAAAGTGAAAAGATTCAATTCATCAAGAATGATCATCCTAAATGGGACAATGGGAAGTTATACTCAAAGAATTGATCTTAAGCTGAGCAGCAAGAAGAAAAATTGCGCCCTGTCCAAATGCTTCAATTTTCTTGACAAAGAGATGTCCCTTGCAGATTTTTTTTTAAATAATGTTTTCTAATGAAACTATTTTCCATGCACTGAATTCTGCACTGCACTGACTAAAAGGCTGGTGTTACTGCTGAACAATGCTGTTCAAAATTAAAATGGTGGGGTACATCAATCTTAATACAGATTAACTAAAGAAGTCTGGGCAAGGAAACATTAAAAAATAAATCAGGTGAACAACTAACATATTGAAAGTCAGCAAACAGTCAAGGACAAAGGACTACTACTCAGGCACATTTAACTGATCACGATGACCATCTGCTATTTTTACATACAGTAAAATGTGGGAAACTTCCTTGGATGCACATTAATGTTGGCAGGGCCTTGTTGGGCTGGGTAGTTTACCTGGCAGTTTACTCAAGTTTACCTCCCTTTACACTTCTGCTTGCTATCTGTGACTGCGGTGTCCCGCAATTTCCTATGCAGAGCTGTTTCAGATCCTTGTCATATAATGTGAGAAGTGAAAACCCCCTCACCTGACCTAAATACCTTGTGTGAGTCCTTCAGGTTGAGTACATGATGACACTTGGTTGCGGAATGCATGTGCAGAACAGCCCTCCCCTTGTCCTTCGCTTCACTTCCCCACTCCCCCTTCCATGATATATCAGTCATAGAATCATGAGTGAGAGATATTTCCAATTTGTGGTGGTTCAGTCATCTAGCACCAAGGGAAATGTGAAAATAATTCTAGTTTCCAGCACCTGTGACTTCAAAACCACATTGCAAGTTATTGAATAGTATTCTCTCCCTCTCTATGTCTTTTTTTGGACAAGGTTACAAACTAATGAGTGCAAGACTGCCAGCAAAAGTGCTGACACAATCTTCACATTTCATGGGCTAATGAGGTAGAAAATAATTGTTTGATGACATAAATTAATTAGTAGTCACCAAATTTTGAAAACAGACACTGTATAACTGTATATTCCTGTGATTTAATCAGGCCAGGGTGACCTCTAAGCATTTATTTTTTGAAATTAAAGGGTGAAAAATATGGGAAAGCCAAACCACTGGCAGAACTTTGAAGCAATTTTTCCATTAGTGTAATTGGCTGAGTTTATCAGGCAGGCTGAGAAGGAGCTGACAGAGAGAGCTACCTCTCAATGCAGCCAGCTCTGCATCTTGCAGAGCCCACCGTGTTGCATCAGAAGCTGCAGCTTCTCAGTGTGGCAGAGAGTGAGCTGCATGTCACCTTCTGTGTCACCCCAGCAGTGTCACTGTGCAGCTGAGTCTGCAAACACATCTGTGGTGTTTGGATAGGGACAGCTCAGACTGCAGCTCTGACTCTGCTGGTGGAAGAAGTGAGTAGAGGGAAGGACAGCACAAGGACCTGCAGGAAGCCTAGACTTCCAGATATTTATGTTCCTGTTCTCAGGTCACTTATGATGTATCTACTATAGTTATTTGCCATCTGGGAGAAGAAACGAAATACTGCTTGCCCTAGAGGGGTGTAAAGGAGATAAAATTCGTAATAACAAGTCCATGTAATTGCTTAGGTATCTAAAAACAGCTTTGGAATTGAGAATGTCATGCAGAAATCTTTACCTTGATCAAAATTCAGTCAGCTTCCACCCTTTCAGTTTTCCCTAATGACCTATTTTACTTCATGTACAATGCATTCCTGCCAGCCCAAGTCAGATACAACTCACTGTTAACAGAGAATGATTTAATCCTTGTGCAATTTATAATTTTCTGTACCAGGCTGAGTTTGAATTCTGTGCCTGCCACCTGGTTGTTTTCTTGTATTTGGGGATGAATGCACTACTCACATCTAAAGCTACCTAAAATATCTGTGTATGACAGCCATAAGTTTCCTCAACTACAGACACTCACGGGATATTGATGTGGGAAAAAGATACAGCAGGACCAGTGGGCTGGAATGCATTCTCAAGTCCAGAAAAAACTTCAGATGGAAGATTCTTGTAGGGAAAATGTTGGAACAAAATTTCTTTGCATGTGGGTGTAACCCTTCTATTATGGCTCCAGGATGGACCCAGGGTTCCTGTGAGAATGAAAAAGAAAGAGCTATGTTTGAAGTGCCAGATTTAATGTCAGGTGGAGACTGAATTCACCTAGTAGAGTTTTTTTGGTGAAACACTCTTCTAGTATTAAAAGATGTGTTGAAAACCTACAGATGCTTACAGCTTTGATGTGTTTGTCTGCAGCATCAAGTTTCAGCATACCTTAAATGCCCCAGAACATGAGAGGGGCAGAAATACTGACAGATATAAGGTCTTCGATTATTTCTTTGTCTGTTTATTTGTTTGTTATTTGTTACCATACAGAATCTGGTATTAAGTGGAGCACAAGCTGCAAGCCTGGCCAAAATATTCACAAAGTGTTTGAAGATGAACTTAACCATTTTCCTGAACAAGCTTCTTGGAGCTTTTTAAGGCCATTGATGTTGCTGTTGCTTTCTTGATGAAAAAATTTGCTTCATCACATCATGTGCAAGCAGTGTGTTCTGTAGGGAACAAATCTGATCTTTGTGTGTCACCCAGCATTCCCTCAGCTGCTCCTTAAAGCCCTTCTCTCACTCACCATGGTGGGACTGTTCACTGCACCTGAGCCCTGTTGGACACTGAGCTGTGTATTGTCCAACCCAGAAGAGGAATGGGGACTCTCACAGGTGTTTCAGTGCAGGCATGTTTAATATTTCAGATAATTTCTAATTAAAAATGGATGTCTGTGGGCATTGTTAGGATCTTAGAAGAAAATCCTCCCCGCCTTCATGATGATTTGCATAACAATGCTCACAACAGCCTGAGGGTGTAATTTTGCTTTTCGGGCTTTGCATTCCCCATTCCTTCCACAATTACATGGAAACCCATTTTCCCCTTTGTTCTTTTGTGTTCTTACCACCTAGTGCAATGAGTAAAACTCTTTGCTGGCCGGAGAGCTGAAATCAATGGTTCTGAGCATCACCAGTGGCAGCTCTGATGTTGAGGAGGATACACTGTGTTCTGTCACTCAAGGAAAGGGAAGAAGGATAAAGGGGCTTCTAGTAGCAACTGATGGAAGCCCACGGGCATGTTGCAGGGAGGAAGGGTGTTGTTCTGCAGGTTCATTTATACCCTGGAGCATGAAATGCTATTTCCAAGAGCAGTTTTGTGAAGCCATGTGTCTCTCTTGTTTGGGAGGGACCTATGTCCTTCTGACCTTGACAAGGCACAGGCAATCACTGGAGCCAAGGGTCTGACTGACACACCTTCCTCTTCTCCCTCCCTTCTTTTGGAAGTGTAGACAAGTGGCAAAGATTGTGCAGCTTGGTCTGTCCCCTTCTGGTTAGTCCTTGCTGGTTTTTGCTCACATCTCCCAGCACTTGGACTTTGAATCCAGAGATCTGAGTTACAGGCTAAGGGAATTGGTGTTGTTCAGACTGCAGAAGAGAAGGCTTTGAGGAGACCTTACAGAACTTTCCAGTTCCTAAAGGGGGTTTACAAGAATGCTTAAGAGGGATATTTCACAAAAGCAGGCTGTGATAGGGCAAGGGCAAATGGCTTTAAGCTGAAAGGGGGTAGAGTTAGATAGATTTGAGGAAGAAATGCTTTACTGTGTGGGTGGGGAAGCAGTGGAACAGGCTGCCCAGAGAAGCTGTTGCTGTCCCATCCCTGAAGCTGTTCAAGACCAGACTCTGAGGAGGCTGGTCCAGAGGAAGGTTCCCTGGTGATGATAGGGGAGGTGTGGAGTGAGATGATCTATATGTTCTCTTCCAATCCAAACCAATCTATGATTCTATGATGTGACTCTTTTCAGCATTGCTTCATTAATTCCCTTATGGCCTTCACTTCCCTGGGGAAAAGGACTAAATGATCCTACTGGGAACACATTTACCATCTCAGCCCTAGAGCTGCTAACAGGAGCTCTGTACAGCTGTGTACATATCAAACCAGATGTTCAGTGTTTCCCTGGGTAGGCAGATAGAGTTGAAAGAGGGAGAATAAGTTTGGTGTCTTACACCATAACTAGCTGGTGTAGATGCAGGCATGTCTGCACTGTTGTCCACACAGCTGAAAGGAAGCAATGCTCTGCATGGCACAAAAGCATGGCCTGCCTGTCTGTAAATGCACATTCAACAGTGCCAGTATGCTGTTAGCATACACTGACATCCCTTCCTACTCAGTTTTGCTGCTGCTTGGCTTTCTGTCTTATGTTACTATCACCAAATGAGAATAGAAAATTTTCAAGAGTAGTTCAAGATTTCAGGTACCTCCCTCTCTATTAGGTCTGATGTAAGTTCTCATCTGAGAACCTGTTATTCCTCTAATATAAAGACATATTTTATTTCTGGAGGAATTCTATCTAAGAATCAAAATAATCTTAAACACTTAGGTGGCTTACTATTCTACAGCAGAGAACAGACAAATCTCACAATTTATATTTGAGATCCACTGAGCTGCTGCCTTCCATCACTGCAGCAGCCATCACTTCAACAGTGGAACCTGGGGACATCTCTTTTGTGTGACACCCACCTGCCAGACACTGCTGAGGACACAGACATCCAGCGTCATCTCAGAGGTTTGTGATGGTGTTCTCTGCACCAGCTGAGAGCTGTGATATTAGAAAGATTTTGAAATGGCAGCTTCTCACTTCTTCTCCACAGCACATGACCCTAGGTGCCATGAGTGCATTCCCTATTGTGTGACTCAATACTGGAAGCTTTGTACTTAAAGGCTGGTGGATCTGCTCCTGCAATCCTAAAAACTGATGTCAGTTAAATAACACCCTTAGCTCTGATAGAAGCTAAGGACAATTGTAGTCCCACTGCTATTGCTGGCAGAGTTCTAGACCTCCTGTGTGACTTAACATAGATCATGCAGTCTCCCTCTATCTTGGTTTCCTCATCCACTGAACAGAAATACTTACACTTTTACATCTCTGAAAAGCATCAAGAGCAAAAGCATGCAAAATACTGAAGTCATCATCCTATGGGAGGTTGTAGAGGGATGGTGTAGTGGATACATTTTTCTTTGAAAATACTGGCTGAAGCTCTTCTCTAATTTTTATTGCTGCATGAAAGGTAAAAATTTCTTTACCTTTTCCACAGTTTGCATCAGCCAGTTTCACCAAAAAGTACCTTTCTGTGGCAAGTCTGTTACTCTCACCCTTGCTTGTTCATGGTATTGATGTTTTAGGGTCTCACATGTGCATCTCACATCATACTTTTCCCAGAAAAGGGGGGAAACCCCTTTCACTCTTTAGAAGTGTATATGCAAACTCCATTGAGATGATCTAGAATTTACTCTCCCCCATCTGTGCAAGACTCAGAGGTGAATTTAAAAGGATATCAACTTTATGAACCATCTGGCTGATGAAGATTTCATTCACCAAAACATTTTATTCTTCTCCGTTTCTGCCTGAGAACATGAAACTGATTCTCTCTCTGGGCAGAAAGGAAGGTTTTTATTTGAAGGCCTGTTTTTTTCCTTCAGCAAAAATTATTTTCCTTTGTAAAGTGAGTATTTATTTTCTATCTCAGTAAAAGCCTCTTCAGTATTTCAATAACCTTCATGAAGTTCATTTTTCCAGTCATCCATTTAACCATGTGTTTATTTTTCTCATGATACCCCATTGTCTTTTCATAGCTGCTGTCTTGGCATGCAAGATCTAACATAAAGCTTTTTATTGATCTGCTTCCCTCAGTGCATCAGGTGACATCTTAGGCTAACCAGATTTCTCCTATTTTGCATTTCATCTGTGTCAGCAAAAAAACCCAAACAACCTTCCTACCAACACACAGGATTGTACTCCCAGCTCTGTTCTTTGCTAATGCACATTTTCCATCTCATGTGTAATTTATTGCATCTTGTGTTTTGGAAAAACTGTCATTGAGCCATAGAAATTAAGGAGAGGGGGAGAAGGTCTCTTGATTAATGGAGCAGACTGAGGGTACAGGAGATTTGGGTTCTGTCCTTTGCCTATATTTTCTAGTGTGACCTTTGGCAGGGCACTGTTTGGGACAGAGAATGTGCAGTTTGTGATCTATTTGTGTGGTGCTTATTTCAACAGACCTGTGGCCTCAGCTAAGGCCCATTACAGTAAAATAACCAACAAAACAGTCCAAGGATGCAGCTAATTAAAGGCCTGGGCAATAGTATTGCCACAAGAAAATATACAACTGTGTTTTTTTAGGCAGGGATCAAATGCTACTAAGTGTTAATCTGAAGCCTCACTTCCTTCCAGGACAGTGCTGTTTCACTCAGCAGAGAGGAAAGGGAAGTTCTACATTTATCACACAGAGGATCAGCCCCCTGGATCCTGTTAGCAGGAGCAGACTGGTGTGTTTGTGCAGCGTTGTTTCTCTAGGATGCAATCAGTTCCACTCCATTGTAAGACAAATGGTTTATGGTGTTAACTGGCATTAACTGGAGGTGGGGTTGTTCTAAAACAAAGAGCTCTCTTTCACAAAATAGAGAAGAAAAAAAAAAAAAGAAGAAGGAACAAGGTTTCTAAAGCTGTTTTTTTCTTGCCCTGAAGGTAGGAAAAAGAAAAAAAAAAAAACACTATTTTTTCCCTTTCAAATATTCATAAGGATAAGTACCAAGGCTAGACATAAATATTCACTGGGCATTTAGCTATGACAGCAGAGGCAGAGTGTCAGCTTAGCTTGATTTGAAAAAGGGGTTTGAACTATGTTTTCTCTAACTGAAGTGAGTGCCCTAAGCACTGGCCTGTCATTTAACATCAGTCTCTTCTTCTTCCTTTCTCACTTTTCCTCCTCCACCTGAACTTAACTTATGAAACAGTTTGTCTTAATCTCAGACACTTCTGAGACCAAGACTATGTGCACTCCTCCAGGATAAGGAAGGCCTCTGCTCTTGGCAGAAGGATATCCATGTTTTGACTCGCTCTTTATTAAACTGTGGTCAGCTCCTGTGTCAAATAGTGGTACCTATGAACCCTTCTTGCTGCAACTATACTGTCAATGCAGACTGCATGGGCACAGAAAAATTATTTGGCTAATTAGAGATTGAGACATTTCACTCTTTAGTTGGGGATGGTCATGATGAAGTTCATGTATGTTTTCATCAGATGTGGAGTACCTTATCTCCCTGACTCCAGAAGTTTTCTTGAATATGACTCCATGTTTTCTTGAATATGAACATAAAATGTGGAGTTCTTACCCTGAAACACTTGTTCAAATTATGTATGAAACAGTAGGGCAATAACAGGAAATAAGAAGTTTTGAGAGACAAGTTTTGTTGCTCCTGCTATATTTCACTTTCAATCAAAAAAGTCCTGAAACTGGAGGCCTACAGTACAAACAATCTGGAAAAGGAAAGATAGATTGAGGAACAGGAGGCATCTGAGGAAAATACTGACCACTGCTGGAGCTGCCAAAAGAGTACAGCATGGCTGAGCTGTAATAAGACTGATAGACCTTGATGAGGGTAGAAGTGTAATAGTGAAGCCACAGGCACCAGTGTCAAGAGGTGACATTTGGTGCCATACAGAAGGTGATTAGAGTGCACTAAGGCACTTCATGTTTTGGTGTTGTGGTAGAAAGCAATGATCCCAACCAGTCATTTTGCCTAAAAGGGAAATGTCTCTATCCAGAGAGATGAGGGTCTGAGATGCCTGGTAAGAGGACCTAGCAATTCCCCATCTGTCCTCAGCAACCTGCTTCATTAATTGGGCACTATTATCTCAGTGAACAGAGCTGTCTCTTGGACTCACCTGTGGTTAGGACCCAACACTAAAGTGTGTCGGTGAAAGGCAGAGCACCCAATAGAGGCTTGACATGGCCATCCTTGGGGTGAGCTCCTTCTGCCCAAGCTGCTGGGAATAAAACCTCTGACTCTGAAATGTCTTAGTTCACCTAAACCCATTTTCCAAACACTTCTTTCAGATTCTTTTGTGGTGATCATGTTGATGGGCCATTTGTCTCACTCCACAGAGAAAAGAATCTATTGAACCTCTGGAGACCTGCTCTCCTGGAGCTCTGGTCTGTGGTCAAGACAGCTCCTGTGACATTAACACGTATTTTGCAGTACTGATTTGAGATGGGTCTAATTTCTCAATATCTATCACAGCTACAAAGGAAGCAATGGATTAAGTGTTCTGGCACTACCAAGAGAGAGGTGACATGAGGTGTTTCGGTCCTTCATGTCCTGTGCTGTGAGCAAATCCCTTTGGTTCTCGGTGCGCCTCGCTATGAAAGGAAGAGCCGTGCCTTGCTCAACAGTGACACCGCCTGCCTGGGGAAGGGCAGCAGTGCTGGAACGGATGGGGGAGGCTGGGAGGGGAAAGCAGGACAAGGCAAGGATCAAAGCTGCCAAAAGTATAAATGTGCCAGCAAGACAAGACAATTTTATACATATGTTAATTGTGCTATGGAAGACCAGGACATCCCCCGAGCATTTTCCCACCGAGTCTTCCAAGGAGCAGCAGATGTCCCAAAACAAGCACTGTTTTTGGTGTTAAGACTTCTGACATCTTCAGGGAAGTTATTGGTGCATTTTAAACCATTGCTAGCATAAGTCTAAATTGATCTGTCATGGACAAAGTCTCCCATGAGAAAAAGACAGTAGGAAAAGGCTTGGATAACCAAACACCTCAGTCAATTGAGTGACAAATGAGGGGTATGTAGAGCCCAGCAAGCAGAGCCCATAAATAAAATTAGTCACTGAGGGGATCAGTCAAGTGAACTTAATCAGATATTCAATAAATAAGTTATCAGGCTTTAAGCCTACATGATTCTCTCAGTGCACTTGGATTTCACATTGTCTAAAGTAAAACCCATCTGACCAAGAATAGTTTCTACCAAGTCAGCCGCCTAAATTCAGGGGAGAGAAATGAGTGCTTCTGCAGCATGGTTAATTTAGTATGTAAATTGATATGAAAAACAATTCAGATCATATGACTCATTTCCTAGAAATTTCCATTTCTTCCCCTGACTACCAGGAGAGCTTAGTGGGACCAGTGCAGATTCAGACTGGATTCAGCAGATCTGTAGAGGAGAAGAAAAATTGGCTGCTGAGTTCCCCAAGCTCCCATGCATATATGCTGCACAGCAATTGATGCTTTTCTGGCTCTATTGTTTGAACAACGTTTTTCAGCTGGAGAACACTTGCAGACAAAATCTTCTGGTTTTGTTTTGGCTGAAAGAAATACAGATCATGGTTCTGAGGCCAGCCTGCACTGCTAAATCAAAGGGCAGCAACCAGGAACAACTGGAAAATTCAAATTGAAATTACATTGCTGCAAACTAAGATGCCATATCACCTTGCCTTGTGATCAGAGCTTATTTCTGGACTGGCCATCTGCCTGATTGACTGTGTTGGTCCCTGATCTGAATGTGCTTTAGGCAAATATTTCTGTGTTTGCTCACTAGATGCTCATTGATTGGAAGAAGGAAGAGAAATGTCATAAGAATACCTCAAGCAAAGACAGGAAGTGTCAATAAAGTGTGGTGTGTTTCACTACTTTTTGGTATGGAAACTGCACTGGAAACAGTAAGAAAAGGAATTCAGATACGACAAAGCATTTTGTTTATTTTCAGTAGTTCTTCAACCTGTTAAAGCTTTCTAGGTAGAACTGAAGTAATAATAACAATGATTTTTTTTAGGCCAAATTCTTTTTTGTTATCATCTTTAGCCTTCTCTGTTAATTCATCAGTCTGGCAAAATATTACATTGATGGAACTTTGTCCCTTTCAACAGCTCTTGGCTCAGTGATTAAGTAGAACAGAGATGTGCATTTCATTTCTTTCCTAACAAATGTGGTGAACTTTTTAATACATGGATGTGACTCAAGCCCTGTGCACAGTCCAAACATGAGAGTTCATTAAAAGGTCCTTCACTTTCACACAGTCCTCTTGCAATTGTTGTTCTCTCACATGACTGCAGGCCTTGTAGGAACACATCCGTGTTGCTACCAAAGAAGGCTTCAATCTGGGGCAGATCTGCTCTTGCTTTTTTAGGAATATGAAAGAGGTCAGTGCCCTTTGGGTTATGAGTCCAGTCTCTTACTATTGCAAACAGTCACACTTGTATGTCTTTGCTAAAGTGCTTTTCAAAATACTCAGATCAAGATCAAGCATAAGTCCTTTTTACTGACTGACATATAACAATTCTCTGAGGTCATTGTGGTAGAGAAATGACCAATGAAGTTCACCATTAGCACTTTGAAGAAAAACACTAATTAATGGCTATTACATTCCAGTTCTTCTTAGCTCATCAGAAAATGAGTCTTGGAGAAGATTGCCTGATAGTAACAGGCTTTTTATAAAGAGAAGTTACCTTGGAGAAAGGAAGCAAAGATAAAAATAACCCAGGGTTTCATTTCACATTATATCTTGATCCTGACTGAAGGGTCAGTTGTGACAGAGGAATAGGAAACATGAGGACTGTATGGTGTCCAACAAGACAGATTTGAAGACTCAGTTGCTTTTACTGTCCCAGCTCTGCCAGTGCATGCCATAATCATGCAAAGAGTGTTCCTAAGTACGAAGAGGTCCAGGAAACTTAGGCAGCTTTCTTATCTCTCTGATAAGCTCAGGCACTCTCCCCATTACAGATTATTTCCTTGCAGACTTTTGAACATATTAAACAAAAGAGAAATGCAGCTGGTCTAGCTCCAGCAAATGCACTGACACAGGATCTTCCTCTCACTCATTGGGATATCCTGTTGGTAGTAGCCATCAGTCAGATGTTACTAAATTCAGGTCACAGTCCAGTGAAAAACAATTACAAATATTTAATACATGACACTTCACTCAGTGTCTTCAAGCATTACAGCTGTGCACACATTCAAACGGAGACTGATGATGTTTTTGGAGAAAGCCAATGTCCTGGCAGAAAGATGAAGTACCAACTGTTTATGCTTCTGAAGTCAACTATACATTACAGCCCATTCAGCCTTTAGGGCTGCCTAGTGGAATCATTCTTTTAGCAAATTCATATTTTCCCCTCACAAAGAAAGATAAAATAAAAGGCCTTCAATACTAGCAGAACTTCCCTATAAACCATGACAATTTTTGCACACTGCAACACAGAATTAGACCCAGAGCTGAGCAAACTGTTCTGAGCCGACAGCATATTCAGCGGATTTATGACGTATCTGCACTGAGTGCTACAAGTCTCAGTGAAAACACAGGAAATGTTTTTTCAGGGGATAAAGATGAAGCTGAGAAAAGAAGTTTTACTCCTGAATTTTTGCTCTAAAACTTGAAGAATCTGCCATCTATCTGTAGTGTCTTTTTCTGTTAGAAATAACAATTAGTCTTTACATCAAAGACTAATTGCCTACGCTGTAGGCATACAGCTTGCTTAGTAAATGGAATTAGAGAGAGGAGCTATAGAACTGATTGTTTCAATCACCTACATGATCTTTTTTTTTCTTTTTCTGTTGATGTTACTTTTTGGGAATGTTGCTCTACTAAACAGGAAAGTCTGCCTAAGTTTCTGGATGTGTTTGTTTTTCTTTAAAAATAAGGTTGAAGCTCTTAAAAAATGTTTATTTGAAGATAAGGCCCTCTCTAGGGAATGGCAGAACAATCAAAACCTTTTCATTCTCTCTTCCACTAAAACAACACATTTGAGCTAGTTGCATTATCTTCAGGTTTTAAAAAACCTAAGTTCCTTCCTGACTAAGGTAGAAACACATAAAATACAGGGATAAAGATTTATTGGCTATTTACAGACTACTTTACATTCCATTTTCTCTGGAAAATCCCAGCAAAGTGATTATGTTGGCATGTACATGCCTTGTTTGAAAAGGGTATGGCCACATATTCCCATGCATCTGCATTGTTGGTTGCTTTATTGATGTACACTTGCTCTACTACAGTTGGCTGACGAAAAATATCCCAAATACACCCCTGGACCCTCAGCTCACTCTTGTCCAGACTCAGGTGAAAACTCTTTTGGAAACTTTTCAGAAAATTACGTATTCTGAAGTTATTTCCCAGCAATGTTCTAACTGTTCAAATTTATAACTTCCAACCAAAAAGCTAGCACCTCTGAAAGAAAATGAGGTAAAACATTTGAAAGACTGCATTTTTATGATGTCCTATCACATTTGAAATAAATTGATATTTTCCCGGAAGCTGCTGATCTTGCGGATCATTTTCCCCTGGAAATCTCTTCTTTCAGAAAGCTTTCCATTAACCCCAAAAGCAGTAAGTTCTATGTTCCTCTCATATACAGCAGTATTTCCTTTCTATGTACATTTACATTTGTCTCTCTCTGTCCCTGTGTCTAGCCCTGTCCATCTGTCAGACATCCCAAACCAGTACCTTAGCCATTAGATAGACAGGAAGCCAAAGGTTTGGGTTTATCACTGACTTGCTTTACAGTTGTGGCTGTCACATGTCTCCCTTCAAACAGGAGATGTTTATTTACACCTTGAGCTCTTCAGCACAGGATCTTTCCTTTGTTGCTCAGTGGGTTTATAGAATCATAGACTATCCTGAACTGAAAGGAGCCCACAAAGATCATTGAGTCCAGCTTCTGGTTCTGTGCAGGATGACCCCAAGGATCACATTATGCTCCTGAAAGAATTGCCCAAATGCTTCATGAATTTTGTCAGGCTTGGTTCTGTGACCATTTTCCTGGGGATCCTGCTCCAGTGCCCAACCACTCCCTGGGCTTCTGACCTATAGATGGGGACTGAGGTCCTGCTGTGGCCTCTCACCACCACTGTCCCACAAAAAACTACATCTATTTTGACTGATCTCTTCACTTTGTTCTTCTTCTGGTGGCACTTGGCTCTAGGATATTCTGATTTAAACTTCTCATAATATTATTTAGATTATAAACATTTTTCTTCATTTTTTCCCATTTTTACCAGTAAACACATCAGTCTGGCAAGTGTGTGTTGGTGTTTGTGGAGTACAGGCTTCTCTCACTGGTGACCCCTCTGTACACACAGGAGTTCCTCCATCCAACAAGGAGTGGAAAAGTACAAGGAGAGGGAGTGCTCTCAGGACTAATAGGACAACAGGGCTGTCCTTATTCCCTCACAATTTATAGCTTTTTGTCCTTTTTGTGGTGTCCCTGCCAATTGCCTATGTTCTCAGTCTTTTTTTTTTTCGGCTTTTCTTCATTCAGTTTTCTTCATTCAGCTTCTGTAGGTAAAGGTTTGACAACTTTTCTTCTACTGTTGTGCATGAGTGCTCCAGAAACTGTCACATTCAGGTGCTCTGTAGCACTGTCTGTGGCACCCATTAACAAAATGAGCCTGATGTGTGTGCTGTCTGCTTCCAGGCAGCTTCTGCACAAAGCAGGGAATTCTGTTACCCCTGAGAAACCACATTTCAGTGTGAGCACTTCTCAGAGCCCATCTGACAACCTCTCTCGACCTTGGTCCTATGCTCCCCCTGCAGGAAATGCACTGACTGGTGATGGGGAGGAACAAGCAAGGCTGTGGGCAGTGGAACTAATGCAGCCCAACTCCCTGCTGGTTTGTTCTGCCTGGTTGTTCCTTCTGACACCTAGCAAAATCTGAACTCAGATCTTAGCAGTTCCCCACTGCTAGGGCAGTCACAACATTGCTTTTCTGAGCATAATCTGGTGTCTAATAAAGCCTGATTTAACAGAACAGCCTGCTTCTCAGTTGGGTGCACACATAAGCTGCATCTACAGTAATAAATTAAACAATACTTGGGAATGTCCCAAGCACTGGAATTTGACCAACTATGCTGTTAAATTGTGAGAATATTGACTGGCATAGTTTTGACCAGACAAAACTAGCACTCTTTTAAACAATTCCCAGGAACTGTTTAGAAGAGGGCAAGGTCCACCAAAAGAGGCACTTGGACACAGCCGTCCTCTTTAGGAGGGTAAGAGAGTTTAAATAGTATGCAAACTCTGTGTTCTGTGCCAATTGGCTTCAGGACCAGAGAACAGTATGAGGCATAATTAATTCACCACTGTAGATGTAGCCATGGTGTATTTTTGCTCCACCCAGTTACTGATTTTCATAACACTTGTGGGAATATAATGTCTTTGAAATTACCCTGCTTTTGTTACGTTAGATTCAACTGACTGGTAGAAAGATGTACACCTGCATCCATAAGCACATCTCCACCAACACATGCACACACCCAGACACACTTAAATATCTGCTTGCATATGCTTCTCTGCCTGTGCATACTTAAATATCAATTTACAAAATGGATTTACAGAATTGTGCATGTAATTTTTTTTCTCTTACAGACTCACAAAATCTTACCACAGCTCCCTACAAATATATGATTGAGAAATGATTTCTCAATTCACAAGCGCAGTGATTGGCAGTATTTCAAGATGAAGATCTATCCTTTTCTACCGTATATTTATTTCCTAGGATATGCAGGACTTTGCAATTTAACAAATTTAAAGTCAGCCCAGGCATTGCTGAGATACCCTTTGTCTCATTGTAGGATGTTAGAATCTTGTTTGGAGGAGCCATTGATGGCTAGGATTTTGGGCTAATGAGTCATGTCAGGGACCCTGGTGGATCTGAGTACCTGGCCTGAGTGGTACAGAGCCCTGCACATCACTGAGCAGAGCACTCTACACTGACAAGTGGTTCACCAGCAGCCAGAAGGAGCCCAGAGCAATGCCATATGCCTCTCTTCAGATGTGTACGTTCATACAAGGCTGCAAAAATAACAGGACAAGATTTGCAGACTCAAAATCATGCATTGATACCATGCCCAGAGAAAAAGCAGAAACTTCATGTCCCAGTGAGCTTCCAATGGCATAAGTGAGCTACACCCATTGAAACTCATTTGGCTTGTTTACCACAGCTTTCCTTTCTCTGTTCTAGCTGTAGCAGGAGTTACTTTCAGATTCATTTTGGAGGTCACAAGCTCGTGCTTGATTTTGTTCTGTTCAGTTCTGTCAGGCTCTCTGAAGTACATAAACCTCCCAAACACTCCTCAGTCAACCTGTGTGCATAACTTCACTTTAAAAACCCCAGGTCTCTCAATGGTTTTGGGGGATCTTCAGACCCTACATTTATGATCAGCCTGAACTGAAATGGAAGGAAAGATTTGTGGGACTTGGATGGTTCAAGCTCCACAGGCTGCAGAGAGGATTTTGTCCCCAGGTATTTATTGTTAAATGAGGAATAATAACCTGCACTGTGAGTAGAGTACAATGAATTCCATCAGTTACTATTTTTGTAAGCAAATCAGGTTTTTTAAGGTGAGTTAATGATGACCTTTCCTCCACAGCACTCAGCCCTGAAGACACCAAGTTGGAACAGATGGGTAACACACTGGTATTTCACAATACATTCAGAGAAAAAGCAGCACCCAGAAATTAAAATAAGCCTTTAGGTGCCAAATAGCAGAGAAGTTGTTGTGTTTTTTGTTTTTTTTTTTTTTTTTTTTTTTTAAAGCATATGTTCTTGTAAGCAAGCAGAAGAATTCGGCAGCAGCCTGAAGGGGAGAAACGCCGTCTGTCAGGCAATTCCTCCGACATGCAGAAGCCAGTGATTCACCATGTGAGCAGCACAGAGTGAACTTCCAAAGGCCTGCAGCTCCTGAGAGGCTTTGCTTATGTCTTGCAGTGCCAAACGGCAGCTCCAGACTCTGGGCAAAACATCTGCACCCTGCCCACACAAGAGGAATGCTGGAGGTGACCTGGAAACAGGCAAATAAAGAAGATTGCTTTAATTCACTTCATTACCAGGAGGTCTAAAAGGCACTGTTCTCCATTTTCCCTTTAAAAAAAAATCTCTTTTTCTTTTCTTTCTTTTGATTCATCTATGATATAAAGTATTTTTTAACCAATGAATGAAGATTTTTGACCCTTAGTTGCTAAGGTGGGCATGAGATTGTTTCACAGAATTCCCTTTTCCCAGTCCTTGGTCAGATATCTGAATTAATAATGAATACTTTGGTGTGAATTAATAAACACTGGAATAAGTCTTTATTATTTGTTCTTCTGTTCTGAATTTTTAATGAAATGCTGTGTAGACAAGTTTATAGTCTTGGCTATCCAGACAAGATATGTAATGTAAAATGAAGTGGATGTGTTCAGAGAGGGGAAAAACATTTTCCCTTTTCTTCATATATAGTGTTTGAAGAAAGCATGACACACATTAAAGTTATTTATGCTACTTCAAAGGTCACTATTTTAAAAAAATTGATCAAAAAATAACAGGAAAAGGAACTAGTTGAGACAAAAATAAGAAATTTGATTTCCAGCACCTTCATGAACATCAGGTGATCTACATTAATACAACCAGTTTGTGCGAAAGGGAAAAAATGACAGATATGTCTTTTGAACATATCAGCTAAAAAGTGAATAAAGGAACACTAGCAGTTACAATTTTTCAGAGTTTCTAAGGGTCTCAGAAGAAACCTTGCAGGAGATTTTTTAAAAAATTGAAATAATCATGCATGAGATGTTGGGGTCTCTCATGAATTTGGAACTGTCAAAAAAAAAGCTGGAAACCAAGAATAATGATTTATCTTTTTTTTTTTTTTTTTTTCAGTATAGCATAAAGTAAAGCACTAGAAAGCCTAAGGGGCCATTGCACTCATGAGAGTTGTTGGGTGTTCTGGAAATTTGAAAGACTCAGCATGTAGTGACCAAAGAAATAGGAAATCTGGAAGGTAATACAAGTATTTACAGAAGTTGAGTTATAAGCCAACACCAAAGATCTTTATAGGGATCTAGCCAAAACAGTTTCTATGCTTTGATAAAAGCAAACTTAATTCATTCTGGAAGAAATAATTTGAACTGTTTGCTGTGAGATTCTTACCCATTCGGGAATGAGACTTTTATGGCATTAGGCTCTGGAAATTTTTGTAGGAGTGATTAAAGAATCTCTACCTCTACAGATATTTAAGATCAAATATGAGAAGCATCTCCTGAAGATTACCTGATCCAAATTCAAAGACTGGGGAGAGAGAAAATTATTTCCTACATCCCTTCCTAATAAAATATTATTAGGAAGGTCATTGTAAATATTTGGTGTATAAATGGCATAATTCAGAAGAGTAATTTAGTACATTAAGAGTTTTACGTATATTTGAATACTCTCTCACACACATATATATACGCACATGTATAGAAAAAATATATATTTATAAAATTACCTGGAAAGAAGCAAGGCACACACACCTCATCACACTATTGCTTCATTGTAATCAAGCCCTTGTACCTCACATGCAAAAGAACTTTATCCATTTCCTGAGAACATAGCTAGCAACTCTCCCAGCCTGCCCAAAATGTGACAAAACTTAAGCTCATTTCTGGCCAAAGGATGTTCTGCAGTGTCTGTCCTCACTCACTGCAAGCTCTCTGGTTACATCAGCCTCAACATAGTTTTACCCTACTGAAATGCCTCTGCAGATCACAAGGCAAAGAAAAAACTCGTTCATGTTACCCTCCTTTACCAATGTGGATTTTCAGAGGAGGAAATTCACAGATAGTACTGACCTGCAGGGGAGTAATGGTGTTACTTGTAACATTATAAACAACACAAAATTCATCACACTGTATTTTGGGGTCTTACCAGGATCATTTTTCATGCTACAGATTGCTAAGTCTGTATATATAACCATAATTTTGCATGTTAATATGTTATTAATGTGCACAGATTTGTAAGGATTTCTGTTCTAGGTACATTAGAGGTGCCAGTAATGTAATGAGAGACACAATTCTTGCACTACTTTAGAAAGCAACACAAGCAAACATAGTATATGCACATTAATAGTTAAATCCTATTCCAAGTTAACAGTATTTCAGGATTTTATTAAAAAATAAGCCCACTCATCAGTCAAAGGAGTGTAGGTCAGCAGTTCTATTAACTCTGATGCAGGTCTGCCTAGGTTAACTAAGCTGCAGCAATGTGCACCAGCTGAGCAACCAGCTTTTACAAATGTGTTTTCTTACCTTGACCCCAAGCTGTTAGGAAAAGGACTAGTTCTAGATATACTTGTTCCTGGAATGGGTATTTTTCTATATTCAATTTGCTTTCTCCATCAGTTACATGATTTTTTTTTTTCCTTTGGAAAGAGAAAGCTTCAGGATTTTGTAAAAACCTCCTTAGTTATTAAATGCATGCAACCTCATTCCTAAAGCAGCATTGAATTTACAGAAATATAGATCAACTCCATCAACCAGTGGAGAAGAAAAGACTAGAAAAACATAAAAGACATTGAGTAAGGCTTCTGTAACTTTCTCTAAATGCATGAAATGCTTCAGATTATTTTGAATGCTGTTAGAAAGATATCAGAAGTATTTTTGTTGCCATATGTGTGTTTTAGCATTTTGATGGAACCCTTGCTGTGATGTCTGGTTCACAGTGGATTATATTTGCAGTTGTGCTGAAAGTAGACTGGAGTGGAAGCATCAGACATCTCTCAGGTGCAGCCCTCTGGCTCACAGGCACTTGAAACACAAAAAAATAGGAGAAAAAGCAAGGCTGATCCTTCACTAGATGAGGATTCCACTCCCCAAGCTATTCATGAGGATAAGTAATGAAGTGTTCACTGCTTTTGACTTGTGAAACAAGGACTGAAGCCCTACTGAAGAAAGTCCTATGATTATTGCTCTACTATATTGGCACCATGCCCTTCTTTTTATTTTCTTCCCAATGCTTTCATTTCTTATCTTCTTGTAGATACTTAGCAGTTCAAGAACCTGGAGCATGTTCAGAGGAGGTTTCAGAGGCTACAGATGAGTGAGTGCAGAAAAATCGCCCATGGAAATCATGGGGTTAGAAAAGATAAGGACTGTGGCATGGATTTATGGTTTGAAAAGCACAGGATAATCTGATTTGATGGTGTATAGTCCTATCTTTAAATTCATTAAGTTCAAAGGGTGTTTTCTGACCATTAGGACTTCATTGTTGTTACTATTGAATCATTAGAATGGCTTCTGGAATCACTTGTCCCAAAATTGCCAACTCCAAAACAAATCTTTGACATAATTTGCACATTATAACAGGTCAGAGGTAATTTCCAGCAGACTGTTTGCATGTAGACACCAGGTATTGGCAAGGAAGGGGATTTCACAGTATGGGCACAGACTCTGCCTCCAGGACATCTTGGTCCTCAAGAATGGTCCAAGATGTAGCTGTTGAGAATAGAAATTTATATCCAACCTACATGCTCACCCAATATCTTGGCTCTACTGATTATTTAAAAGACCACTGAATTAACTTCTGCATGTCTACCCAAACATACCAAAACTCTCCAGAAACTCACTTAGTATCCCATATAATCTTCTTCAGAACTATGATTTCATAGTCTCTATCAGTTTATTTCAGAATTTCCTCCTGAAGCAGAGAGAACAGGCTGATAGAGATAGAGGAGGGCTGCTGAACAGACCTTAGACAAAGCACCTGAGGTTGCTTGCTCTTGATTTTCATTGGGAAACTTGGTCCTGGCTCTGAGGCAGCTTGCCTCTTCAGCTTCATGCTCCTAATTTCAATGTTTCCCTTCTAGATGGTTTGAAATAAGAAGTCCTTGATAGGAACTCACCCCAGTGACTGCTTTTTAGTTTGTTTTAAAACTGAGCTGAATGACTATTTTTTTTTTTTTAAGTTAAATTTTCCAGGAGTTCAGCAGAGGATATACAATCTGGGTGAATTTTTTTCCCCAGAAGTTTTGCTTTCAAGGCAAAACCCCACAACTCTAAAAGCCCTGTCTTTTTGTTGTTGGTGGTGGTTTTTTTTTGGCATGCTCCAAAATGGGAGGATGGCCAGTCCTTAAATCAGAAAATCGTCAGTATTCAATATAGTGTCATTTTGCATTCACTTGGAATTTAGTACTCTCCAATTACTTACCCCTCAAAGAGGCAATAGAAGAAATCACAAGTGATCTACTCCATTCTGGTTTATACCTAAAATTTATAGATCCTCCCTAGAGAGTAATTGTTTTGTGTCAATTTCTGAATGAAAAAAATAACCCTAACACTTTCTTTATGATCTCCTTCCATTAGGAAAGGAAATAATTTTTTATCATTGAATCAGATTCCCATTTTATTTATGGCAGTCTTGCCCATTTGAAAGTGCCAAATGATCATCTGAAGCAAACTTGAAGAAAATTTCATAAAACTCTTTCTTTTCAGTTGGATAGGAAAGCAATTGCACAAGGCATATTTGTCAGATTATGTAAAAAGAGGTCCTTTTATTCACTTGAGCAGTATCTTCACAGAGCAGTGCACTATTCCTGTGGCTCTTACACAGTTTAAGGACAAAAATCACAAAGCAAGTACCTACAGACTATTTTTTGAGCATCAAAGCTCAGGTTGCTGGTCTGACAGTACATGCCTCATTCCTAATCACATCTCTTTACTCGCTGTACTCCAGCCCTGAACTGTGACAAGACAGCCTGGAAAATAATTTGTGCAACTCCAAATGCTTCTGATTTACTGTGGTCTGCCAGAAAACTGACAGGAGAAGTAAAAGATAAAGAATGGTAACTCAGCACAGGCATCATTGCTGTCTTTGATGAGATATCTGCCAGACTATTTACACTGAAAAACTAAATCCCAATATATAAATGCTTCACTTTTTTGTAGGGTGAAAGACCCTGCACAACAAACCTTGGAGAAAGAAGTCTCATGCAGATAAGTTGAAGAAGTTACAGAAAGATGAGTCCAGGTGTGGTGCAGTAGACATGCAGCCAAAGTTCATCCTAAGCTGGAAAAGGAACTGCAAGTTCTAACTCTCCATTTCTACCTCTAGGTATTCATCTTTCAATAGGGTAACCCAAGGAGTTATTGTGGTGAATTTGTTATTCACCACATCTCTGATGAGATCAGACAAGCCATCCAATTCCTCTGGGAAAATGAAAGTGAGGAATCCTGGAAAGACCCTTTCAAAGAAGTGCATTATAATGCCTTCCCCCTTTGTTTTCCAAACTGGCTTTTTTTAAAAAAAAAAACAAAAAACATTGCTTTGTAAAGGGCATAATGCTTGAAAGAGTAGTAGACTTAGAATCAACATAATTTATAATAGTTCTTAGGTCCATTATAGAGTTTGAGGTATGGATGAGATAAAGGAGATTATAAATTCTACCCTATTAGTTAGGAAGATGTACATTTTTGTCAGTTTCTTTTTTTTTTATTTAAGGAAGAGTTTAATTATCCCAAGGATCCTATTGCCTGAGATTATTTTCTTCCATGAATTCTTGCTCTTGAACTCTTTCTTTTTTCAAATTCGTTTCAGAAGTCATGTTCCACATCACAAATAAAAGGCAAAATCTGTAAAAAAAGTCTGTGAGGGATATATTTTTTCTTGACACTAACATCGTCCTGGGACAGAGCCATGTTTCTACCTCTGCTGACTGGGCCACATTAAAGGTTTTGACTTTGTTTCTGTGAACTAGCTGACAGATCTATTAATGTAAGCAGGAATGCTTTTTAATTCCTGCTTCTAGCACAGGATCTTGTGCTAAGGCATAAAGGGTCCAAACAAGCAACAGAGTATTTCCTACATAGAGTGAAAATGCTGTTTCAGACTCATAGCAGCATCAATACAGACTCCTGGTCATTCTTTTACTGTTTCTTAGTTATTCCTTAGATTGTCTGCTCTTTTTATGCTCTTGGCATTTTTGCCAGACATTTGTTTCACTGGTCCCATCAGGCTGTTGTATTTGTGAGTAAGCAACTACTAGTGAGATGTGCTACTGGAAAATGAGTTTAAAGAGTGTGTTCACCCTTCCTGTATCAGAAAGGGAAGGAAGATGCACCAGGCATAAATATTTCTTATATTTTTTTTTCTCAAACAGCCATAGAATCATGGTTTTCAAATAAAAATCGCATTAGTATTGAAATCATCACATACCTATTCATTTTTGATCATCTGTTAATTCACAGCATATAGTCTGACCTCTTCCTCATTAACTAAATTTTTCATTTCACATTCTGTAATGTTCTCAGCCCAGTACTTAATGAATCAGCCACAGATTATGATGTCAGTGACATTTTTGTGTCCAGAAAGCTTCACAGGTGATGTAAAAATGCACTCAAGTCCTAGAAAGATTTTTTTGATTTTAAATAGCATCACACCATTTGACAGGAGAGGCTCAAATAAGTGATCTTTCCAGTGAACACATGTGAAGCTCAGGCAATTAATGTGTGAAGTCAGAGGCAATTTTATGAATCCTAACTGTATGAGGCCCAAACTCCAAAGGATCTTTCCATTCCTGGGCCATACTACAATGCTGTGGTTTCTGTTCTACCATGTTACACCCATTTTTTAGTTCTGCTTAGAGATCCTCCTGGCTTCCAGGGATGAGTGTTTAGGCAAGCTGTTCCTTGAGATTAAAGAAGTGTGTTTTATGAATTCTACCTTTCATTGAACTCCCTGTGATATCTGCAGCTGCTGGATTCATCTTTGAATTCTAGCAAGCAAGACCATGAGAAAGGCAGGAGACCTGAGAAGCTGTTCTGTTTACATCTGGGTTTCTGTGAAGGCAAAAAACTATAGTTCCTTGATTGTGTATGGTTCTTCATATACTCTGTCCTTGTCTTGCCATATTTAAGTGTTTCAAAATCACTTCTCACGTAAGATAATCTAGCTTTATCATCTGTAAGCATCTGCTTCTCTCCTTTGTTTGAAAAGGCCTGATGGGAGCACAAAGAATGAGCTTAACTCAGATGCTCTTTTTTCAGATGGTTAAAATGAAGTGAAATTCATCCTTCTTGTCTAAATACATCCTCATTCTCTAAATCCAGGTTTCTGTCCCTTTCCTCCTTTTCACAGAGTCCACCCCCTAAGCCATTAAAAGACAATTTAATTAATGATACTCATTGTTAGTGCTTAGTCTAGTGTTGCAGTGGGAGGAATTTTGTGCAAGAGCTGAAGGAGAAATAGGTTTATGTAAGTGTTTTATCTACTGTTGATTTTACTTAGCAACTAGTGGGACTGTGCTTAGTGGAGATGTTGCATAATTGAACTTGTCCCTAAGACTATGGAACTTATGGATGTGCCTCTGCATCCAAATTCTCCAGCAGTGTGGTAGTGACCTTCCCCTGTCCTTTTATGCTGCAATGTAACCTGATAAGAGGCAGAACTTGGCACGTTGGCTTGTTCAGAGCTCAGCTAGATCATTATCCAGTCTGTAATTGACTGAGGACAATGATGGGAAGAGGTGAAATAAATAAATCCATCATCCAAGAATTTAACGTTTGGGAATCTTCCTCTAGGGAGGTGTTTTTGACACCCTGTCTGTCAGACACATGGTGGCATTGCATGTTAAATGTTCTGTGATGCCTTCTCACCTCAGCTCCTGTTCTTGGTCGTGACTGGGGCCTGGGAGGTACATGGGATGGACATGTCAGAAAGAAGTTCCCAGGCTCTGTTGTTCCACAAAGGTATTTTGCCAACTCCTGGAAAACAGTGCTAGAGAGAGGGCACAACAGAAAGCACTGTACTAACCAAGAAGTTTATTTATTTCAGGCTTGGTATAGCTCTGGAGCCATGAGCAGCTCTAAATTTTCTGGATGGTCTCCCTTATTGATTATTGCTAATTGGCAAAATTACAATTATGCTTGCTACTGCTTAGGTGAGGAATGTATGCCTTTAATGGTCAGGGATCTGTCACAAATGTCCACAGAAATCACCTTGGGCACATTCTCAGCAGGTGTGAACACTCCAGCTCCATGTCAACTTTTTAAATACATTACAGCTATGAAGATGAAGTGCATGATCACCGACTAGGAATAAAGATGCAAATGCAGAAGAAAGTGTGAAAACAGAATATTACAACTTCCAAAAGCAATGGCAGGATCCTTGTCATTATTTGCCAGCATCTAGGCAGTATGGACATTGGTTAGGATTTGATCTAATGCACATTAATATTGGTAGCTATCTTTCCAGTGCCTTGAATTACATTGTTTCTGAGCAGAATATAAGATAAAAAATCCTGTGTCAGGTAATGTGCACCCTTAGAGTGCCTTTCTCCAAAGCACTTGTCTTGACAGCAAACCCTGCAAAAAGAAATTACTCTCTTGGGTCATAAACAGGGCATAAATGGACAACAGATTGGCAGCAGATGTACAGACCTGTGTAAAGTCAGTATCAGTGTGATGTTTCATTGGGTCTTGTTCTGATGATTGCATTAGTTGGCATTTTAGGATGATGAAATGTACATTTCTCAGCAGCAGACCTGTTTTCTTCAGAGCAGTTTTCCCATCTGTGTCTCTGCCAGCCCAGCTAGCAATGCAAACAGAGCAGGATAGGTTTGCTGAATGAATGTGTTCCTCATCAGCTTCACAAGTTTCAAGAGGATGCAGTAAATATGCTTTAATTGCATATTGTGTTTCAATTACTGCAGTAAACCCATTTAGAGCAAATACAGTGTTGCTGTGCCGAAAGCCTGCAGCCTGTGTTTGCCCAATGTCAGTGGCAACCAACTGTATTTCATTAACTTCTAACATTCAGCACATTTGCTCACTGTTTTGACTGTGCTGTTTGTTCCTGCCTTGTTCACTCCCTTGCTGTAATTTCTGTGATCTAAATGGCAACGAGACCCAAACTTCCCAGACTTGTCCTTTGTTACTGACAACAGCACAGCAAGGAACCTCATTAGGGTTTCTGCTGAAGAAAAGCAAATTTCTTTGGGGTCGTCCTCTTCCAAGTGTTCAGGAAGATATGTTTAGGGACGGAGACTTAGTGAATGACTGCAGTTGAAGGGGATGCTGAGCCAGAGATATAAATCCAAACCACTGCATGACAAAACTGCACTGTCACCCCTAAGCAAGCAGGACTTCCCTGCTGAGCTCAGCATATAGAGGTAGGCAGAAGAAAAAGACTGGATGGATGGCTCTTCCAAATTCCCCATTTCACCCTGTATGTCACCATTTTCACTAATCCCAAATACTGGACTTTGTGACTTGCAGTCATACTGACCAGTTTACTGACCGTGATAGGGCAGAAAAAAAAAATCAAGACAATACTACCTTCCCCTCTGCTTTGGAGCATTTCAGGAATAATAAAATCAGCACTTCTGCTCAAATGCTTGATGTTACACATTGGCTGGTAGCCAAAAATGGGGCTTCTTTGAGTGCCTGTCTTAACACCACGGGAATTCCTATGGGCGGTGAGGATGTCCCTTCTGACTCTGTCATCTCTTGCAAGGTGACACTATAGGTGTGCCAAAACCTAGGCCAGCTGAGGAGCATGCTTAGAGAGGCAGAGAAGTGGAGTCAGCTTTGCTCTCAAAAATGTGTAACTTCTCACAGCCTTTCTCCAGTTCTGTATAAAGCATGGCTTTACATCCAAAAATGTGAGTATGAGTGGCTCAATTATATATAAACCAGATGGCGTATATTTTTACAGTCTAAAATTATACTGCTCCCCAAAAGAGTCTGAGAAAGGGAAAGAAATAGATTGTGAGGAGCTGTACTAGTAATTCATTTGTCACTAAAAATAAAATAGAAATTAGAGACCAGGAATGCTATTACATTCAAAATGAAGTGGAGAATTTTTGCCAAAGCTTTCACAGTGGATTTGCTTATTTTCTTGTCATTCCTATGCCTCGATTGAGTTTCCAGAGCATCACTGATGTAATTTTTTATTGAAGATGTGCCAACTAGCTCTACAGTCATTGGGACAGTGGGGAATTCTGAGCGTTCACCAGCAGCCCAGAGTCTAAACACTCTTGTTTTCTGTGTGTGTGTTTGCCTGATAAATTCGAAGCAGACACAGTCTGTCTGATTTTCCCAAGCAGGCCTCTATATATGAGAACCAGAAAGCAAAATGAACCCCAAGCAAGGAGCAGACCTTGTCTGGAGAACTTTCATATGCCTCCAGATTAGAGACTTGTTTATCTAGGTTAGTTTTTTTTTGGTTGGAACAGCTGTCTGATGTGGAACTTGCCCCTCCTACAGCAGAGATCATGCCATGATAAGGAATGAAACCAAACAAAAGCAAATAATTAAGGAGAGAAAGAAAATTCCTTGTGAACTGGGGTAAGGAATAAATGTGAGTTAAGTTCAAAGCTATGTAAAGTGATTTGAATAAACTACAATTTGGTTAAGCATGTTTGTTGGTTCCACAGAGTTCAGCTCAGCTAACTGATAGGTTTGTGTGATACCATGGATTGCTTTCAACATTGCATGTAAGGTATTTATTTACTCAGGGAAGCCAGACCTTCTGTTCTCTCACAGGTTTTATTCCACCTCCATTCACAGAGTGATCCTGCTGGTGATCTCTTTCACCTGATCTTTTTTAGCAACATTATACTACATCAAAAGCCTAACTAAATTCAGAATTTAGACATCAGGAAATTATATATATATATTTTAATCCAGTCATAAAAACAAAATGAAAATCTGTTCCAAATAACAGAAAATGAAAAGATGGGTAAAACAAAGGGGTCAAAGAGGTCAAAGATTGCCTATCAGATGCCATGAGACACCAAGTGTTGCAGAATACCTTCAGCATGTCTATGATTGACCTGTTCCTAGAAAATAGGACACCAGACTCTACACCATGAATGTCCTCATACAAAGCAGCTTAGCTGGAATGTCATCTCTGAGGGGAGGATGAGGAAAAAGTGATCAGAGATGAGTACAGTTTACTTGGGCCTCTCCAAGCTGAAGGTCAATAAAAAAGTTGAGTTCTCCTCTGTGCATGTGGCAGGGCAAAAAGGCTGAAACATTCAGAAATATCTGAATGTTTCTAAGGGATTTTAAAAAATCTTATTTCAAATCATGCAAGTGACAGGACTTTTCCCACTTCCTTGAAAATCAATATAATTTAATTCTTTGAAGCATCTTGAGGCTTGTAAGGGGTACGTAAGTATTAATAAATATAATAATGCTAGACTTATGTAAATTTTAACCTTTCAGTCAGTATCTTTTCGAAGACTTTTTTCTTCTTTTGCAAAGTGACATCTTTAGAAAGTTTAATGAAATAAGCTTAAATAATTTGGTTTAGAGTTTTGAATTAATCTAGAACTTCTGAAAGGAGAGTCTAGCAGTCCATATATGAAGAAAATTCTTTCAAAGATTCAAAGGACCTTAGGATAAAGAGATGAACAGTGCTGGTTTAAGTTTTATTTAGCATCAGAAAATTGATTCAGATAGTTTTTATGACTGCATCTGTTGTCTTTCTGTGAATGTTTCCTGCACTGAGGTTTCATTCAGAGAAATATTCATTAAAATAAGGCATGAGAGATATTTGCTGGTGTGTATGTGGGGATGTGCCTGTGTGTGCTTGGAATGTTTACCCTGGCAGCTTTGACATAGGCACTGAGAAAGTGTGGGGCAGATAAGAGGAAATCCACCTTGGGAACTCATGCAATGATGCGGGGCCTCTGCGCCCAAGCCCGTAGCTGCTGGAGGTTTTGTCTGCACAGCAGTAGTTGGGAAAACTTCCCAGATCCTGAATAAAAAAAGCATTATTCAAGAGTGTGTTGTGATGAAACACTGATGCTTGCAAACTGATCATGGTTCCCATGGGAAGGGAATGCTGCAGGCTGCAAGGGGCACACGGAGCATCTGTTGGCTCCCAGCCTGGGGAGCAGAGCCCGCTGTGAGCTCCTGGTGCTATGCACCATTAGCTAACCCAGGCTCTCCATTCTCCTGGTAACTCTTCCTAGCACTACTACTGCTGAGACATTTTCAGAGATTCTCTAGAGCAAAAATATGTTACTTCAAACTTTTCACTGGAAGCACGCATTCATAAAAATTAAAAGGATTATTAAAAAAAAAGCTACTTTTTTTTCTAACTGCAATACAAAATAAGCCTTGAACCACCTCTGCTGTAAGGAAGATGATGCAAAATCTCTGAGTTTTTCCTCTCAGGATTCCCTTGAGGATTTGCCCATGTTTTACCCAGAGAGGACTGGTTTTTCCCCACAGTCTCCCTGGAAAAGCCTGTGCCGTCTAAACATAAACCTGGCAGATTTCCCAGGAATCCTCCAGAGTAAATGCCAAGCAGAGCAGCTTTACCTTTACTCCAAGCCCACAAACCCTGAGCCCTGTGCCTGCACATGACTCTGCTCCCAGCTGGAGCAGCACAGGAATTTCTGGGTGAGGGCTCTGGGCTGTGCTCAACATGGGCAATTCTTCCTTCCACTGATACAAAAGTTTCAGTATCAATTAAATTTGTTTTATTAAAGACACTAATTCAACAAAGTTTATAAGAGTTTTTCCCAAATTTTTGGTAGGTGGACTATGCCCTATATACATTTACCAAACAAACAGTGCTGCCTTATTTCTTACATATTACATATTTTTTTGTTTCTGAAAAATTTGTCTCCAGGGATAAGACAAGATGTCTTAGAGTCTCAAGACAAGATGATTTCAGGGACTCTTATTCACAGAGTAAGACCAACAACCTCAGTGAATTGACAATGAAAAATATGTGTGTACATGTGCAACCAGTATATTTGCATAAACCTTTAGCCTATGGGTTGTTTCTGTTAGACTGTGTTTTCCACACTCAATAGCAGAGCACAATTCTTCATCAAAAATGCATTTTTTTTTAAAACATACACTAAAAGAAACAGATTGCAAATGCAATTAATCAGACTAATTCACTAAGACCACATTTTCTTGTCTTCTTGAATATTTATTGCTTACTGCTAATTGAGCATGTATTTCTAAAGAATTCACCAGAAAACAGACATCTTATGTAAAAGAGATAACTCTCTTGGGCTTTCAGTTGTTGTTTTGTAATAACTGTATTTTATTACTTTTTTAATGTTGATGCCTTGGAAGCCAAGACCCTGTTTTTTCTGTACAAACCAATAGAGATAATACTGGATATGGTCCCTTTTTGGTCTCATTCTTCCAAATATGTACCTATCACAGGCAGGGAGATTCAGTTCAATATTTTTTCTGATGCTAGACTCCAGATTTCCTCTTTCTCAGTGGCTATGAAGTAGCAATCCATCACCTCCCACAGGCTCCTTTTCCACAGGGTGCAGCCCCTGCACAGTGACTTCCTGCAGCAGTTCCTTCTATTCTTCCCACTCTGCCACAGCCCCAGCTTACCTCAGATTTTCTTTCACTGTTCTAATTTCTTTTTTGGAGATCTTGATGTTGGCTGTACCATAGGTTAAGAGTTAATCTCTAATTTTACTTGGTCTGTTCAACTCCAACACTTATCTTTAGACAAATACCAACCTTAGTTGCTTTTAATTTTCTCCTGCCTTTCACACTTAGTGAAATAAATGGACTCTCCCATCTGTGTTGTTTCCTTTGCTGGTATAATGGCACAACTTTGAGGTAGGAAGCTCACTCTGTATTGAATAATTCTGCCTGATGTTGGGGAATCTCTGTGTGTATTTGAAATGCATCTCACTTGGACTTCATCAGTGTTTTCTTGAATGTAGAAGGATTTAGAGTGGAAATAAGAAGGAAAGCAGGGCCAGGAATGTAGTCCATCACAGAAGGTGGGATTACAAAGCTGAGTCCTGTTCTTAGTTTTCTAACCATGTGGTATTTACCTCACCCAGCCCCCTGTTTCTGGTGCTGTATTCTCTCTTTGGCCTCCTGTAGGAATGTCATGTTCACTTCTTTCTCCATTTCTCACACCACTTCTCTTTCTCTATTTTTCTCTGGACATTTTGACTGTTGGCCTAATATATCTTAATTCAAAAGTTACCCTAAATTTGGCCCAAATCCTCCACCCATGTAAGTGAGACTGAGCCTGCTGAAGTGAGTAGCACTGTTGTTGTCAGCAAAGAATTTTTAAATTTTATTGCTCTTGAAAGATATATATGTTTATTCACACAGTTACTCACCTAAAACTCAGGACGAATACATGTAAAATCCTGAGGAACTTGAATGTTCTAATCTGTTCACTGGATTTAAAATTCTTGAAAAGTATCACAACCTAAAATTCTGATTTTTTATTTGCCATTTTGTCCACCTTGCTTTTGGGCTCCTATCAGTTCTGCTGGTGAAGGCCAAACATTTAGCTGCTCAATTACAACATTTATGGAGTACCTTTTGCCTGAATTCTTAGCAGTCATTTCAGCCTTTTTAGATCCCTAAAAATATCCTTTCTTTTCAATGCCCTGTACCATTCTTTGCTTATATTGGTGGAGTTGTCATGGTCATTGCATCATCCCTGCATGCTGCAGCTCCTAAAAACCCATAGGAAGCAGAAAAAATAAAATTGATGTGAAAAAACCCACACAGCACAAGGACATCTTTCAGTTGATAAAAAAATATGTTGGGAAAAATTGACTATATTAGTCAAAATGGGGAAAAAAGTTAATATTGTTACATGAGGTCTTTTCTGAAAAAGGTCAGGTTTTATTTTAGCTTTTATGGTCTTTAATACCTAAAACTTTTAAAGGAACTGATAATGGTTTTCTGCAACACTTCATAAAGTTCATACAAAATTAATAGTTAGATATCATGTACTTTTGTGTGTCCCACATTTACCCTTTAGTTTAGATAGAAGTTTAAGCTTTGGAAGTAGTCAATGATTTTAGCAACACACATGTATTTCAGGCAAACAACATAATTATGACATGTATCTAATCCTGAAAAAATGTTCTACTTTCACTCTCACTAGTGGTGGAACTTTGACAAATATATTTTAATATATATATTCAGATATGTGCATAAGGATGGCAACTGACAGAAGAAATGTAGGGAATTACCTAGATTTTAAGCTATTTGTGACTAAGACATTCAGACATTAAAGTTAGTTAATTTTATTCTTTTTACTTCTTGTGTGAGCTGTCACTTCTTGTCTGGAAATCTTAGGACTGACTGCAGTACAAATGCTGCATAATAATAATAATAATACTAATAATAATTTTTTGAAGTGCCTGATGAAGCTTTTATTAGTTTACAAATTATGTGAGATCTTTAATCAGAAGCCCTAACAAATGAAGCCCATTATGTGATTTAAAGATGTGCTGCCTTGCTTCTGCAAATATAAACATTGGCATGTTTTTTTCTCAAAGCCATTAAGCTGTCATATGTGTTTTCTGCATTTCTGTGCTGCTTGTCAAGCTTTTTGTGTATCTGTATCTTGGAGAGCAGCGACAATGAGGATGACAGCTCAGGAAGGAGCCCTGGCAGTGTAATGAGGCCTCACCAAGGGGGTCCCAGGCACTTCATTTGGGGTCTGTCCTTCCCCTGCCTGCCCCAAGGCCAGGACACAGTCTGAGCTCGTTCTCAAGGCAAGAATGGGCCAAAAGCTGGCATAAGTGGGACAAGAAGTAGATATACCTATATACTTATAGGGTTGCTCCTTGTAAATGGGGATTGGAGGTATTTGTAAATTGGAAAGGGGTCACGTCTCACTGATCCTCATCCTCCTCACACCTGAAGAGCAATGCTGGGATTGAACTTTTCACTACACACAAGATTTTTTCTGGAGGGAAGGCGTTAGTTTACTTTAAAAATGAAGTAATGTGTATTTAGTGTAGGTGGTGAGGATGCCAAGACCTAAGAATGAAACAGTCAGATAAAATATTTGACAGAAATAGACACACCTTGTGAACCTGTATGTTCTATCTTTGTTGGTATTGTAGTTTAGTTATGGAGATATTCCTCCAATATGAAAGATCTGCCTCAAACCTGTCAGTAATAATCTTTCAGTTAAATCCATTGATTTCTGTGTTTGGACCCAGGCACTGGGTTGTAGCTGGAGCTTAACTTCCAGATCAAAAAATACAAATCACAATCTAGGTGCTTGTGTGATTTACTCAGTCAAGGAATCATTAAAAATGGCTTGCAGAATAGTTCAGTCCCTGGACCTGAAGTTATAGACATAAAATGTCTGGACAGATAGATAAAATACTCATTGAAATGCATTAAAATTACACAAAAGTAAGGTGGCAATTTAATTTTTTTTGCGCATACTGTGCCACATAAAACCCCTGTATGTAATCACTATTATAGCTCCAGTAATGTGGTTTATTTTGCCACCTGAAGACTTGTGTTAAGATGCTGCAGTGAGGCGCATCACACAACTACATCTACTTATTCTGTATGTTAAATAAATGGTCTTTCAGCTCCAGGGTGTTTGATGCCGTAATTATATTTGATAGCAGTGAATAATCTTTTTTATTATTAATAAGCTTTCAATGGGGAGACTCCACAGGCTCTGCACTTGAGTTTCCTGACCTTCTAGTTTGCAGACAACTGAATCTTGTATCTTACTGACTGTAAGGAAGGGCCTTGGTGTCCTTTCTCTGATTTGAGGAGCATAAAAGAACCATTGTTCCTTGAAACACTGCTGTTTAGAGACACCTTTATCTGCCTTTGTGGGTCAGCTTGTCTGTTGGTGGTGTTTTTGTTTTTTGGGGTTTTTTTTGCTTTGTTTTGTTGGGTTTTTTTAAATGTTCATTAAGGTTTCATTTAGAAAAGGAAGAGAGAGCTGCTAAGAAGGTTTGCACTGATAGGACTTGGTTGATGTGGCATTGAAGACAGCTATAGCAGCTATGTTAACTCCCACCTCCAGACCTTTATGCCTGTTGATCAGGCTTGTCAGCTCCTCCAGTAATATTGTCTTATCCTATTTTAAAGAATTTAATGTACTATCAAAGTATTGGTACTACAATTAGAAAGACATCTATCCAATATTTTTCAAAATAGCTGGTGAGACTTAAATCCTCATGTCTGGGAAACTCAGAGTGAGACACCTCAGATTTTCAAGCCAGCTTGTCAGCCAATATCATCAATGTTATATAAGTTTTTCTGTAAACCTCTGCCCACTAGGAAGCTAATAGAGGCACGATTTTTTCAGAGGTAATACATTTGTATTCCACTGTTAGTCAGTAAAATGGCAAAGGCAAAACAGCATTTGAGACGTAAGTTTCTAAACTTCAGAGATGCTCTTGAACATCTTAACATGGTCAATGCAAAAATCAAACTTAAAACCAATAACAGCCACATTCCACTTCTGGAAGTGCAAATCTTCATGCAACTTCCACAGTATATAGCCACTATATAAAAATTCAAATATTTATCAGTGCAGGAGTTCAGACTTTAATCCAGTTTAAATCATAGAAGAGGTGCTGAGCACTCAGTTCTTCCATTCTTGGAACATACAGCCCCTTGCCTCATGGGAGGCCTGTAAAATTAAGATGCATTTTTGAAAAAGGGCACAAATAATATCGCTGGGGCTTGCTGAATTCCATGATCAAAGTTTTCTGCACTCTATCACTAAGGAGACTATAGCTGTGGGTTAGATAAATGGGATAAGAATTACATTGACCATTTTATGTTCAGTAAAGCTAGACATCCAGCTATTTCAAAGGTACCTGGAGGTTTTACATGTCTCAGCTTTTATTTGCTCCATTTGGGGTACTTTATGTTGAAAAGTGCCATCAAGTGCAGCTGGGTGAGCGCTGATGACACTGAGCACCTGGGGTACCAGAGTCAACCTGAGGGTCTGCATTCCACCAGCACAGCCTGCAGGGCACAGCCTGGTGAGCTTTGGAATCACTTTGTGCAATTCATCCTAGCTGGGCGCTCAACAGGCAGACTTGGTAGTCTGTGGGACTCCCTGCAACCACTGGCTTTTGGATCCAGTGCAAAACATTGTTTTTTTCCATATAAATCCCATCACTCTGCACAGATGTATGGAGCTGCCTTGGAGCAGCTGCAGCTTCTCCACATATGAGCTGTGCAGGTGGTGTAGCTGTAGCTGTTTGTTTCCCAAATGTCATGGCTACTCCCTTCCAGGAACTGTGGAACAACTCTTAAATCTTTGACATAATGAAGTGGTAAATAAACACCATCGTCAAACCTCATGAATATTCACATCAGAATAATTTAACTGAAGTCCCAAGGGATCAGAGAGCCAATTGAAAGCTCATATATACAGTTGTCTGGTTAAATGATGGGTCTGAACAATAATTCACCAACCAAATGACTCAACATGACATGTAAATAATTGCTCTTGATTGCAACATGCACCAAAGATTTAGTTATTGATTCTTTAGCTTGCCTGTCATTGTTGGCTAAATATTATAGGAAGCTGTCAAAACAGATTTCATAGAGTGTCTCAGTGCATATGTAGGTGTAAAAGAGCTCAGTTTTTGGTTTCAGACAGGCTAAAATGGGATTTTTGCAAAATTAGTGCAATTTGGGTTGCTGCTGAATGCATGAAATGACTAAAAACCAATTTGTTAGAACTTTAATTATAGTTATGTGATTGTTCTCATATATCAATACTGACTGTTTTTGTTTAATTAGTCCCTATATCCTAACATGCCAAAGATACTGGATTAGGGTATGATCTGGTCATTAATGATGTTGAGACTGACATCATCAAAGAACACTTCTATTCAATGTTTAATTAAAGATTAAAAAAACCTCCTTCCTTGTAGCAACTGCATTTATTTTTGTTTTACAATACATGATACAATAGGAACACATAATTTGTGAACATGCAAATAACATTCTGGGAAGCATCTACATTTAAAGGCATAGCACATGCACATTTCCCTGTGCAATATTCATGCAAATTAATTCAGTGAAAAATTCAGTGCACATTGCAACACGTATCTTACCTTCAGGCAGAATTATACTGCTGCCATATCTTTTCTTTTTCTCCATTTCTTCTAACAACCTGGATTTTTTTTATTTTCTATCCCTGTTGTAGGAAGACAGATTTCATTCAAAAAGAAAGAGCTAGCAACTCAGTCTCTTTTATTGCCTCCTCTTTAAGGATATTTTTTGACAAAGCTCTCAGAAAGGGCACCAAAAAAATGTGGGATGATTTTTGCCTTGGAATTTTTCTATAGCACTACTACTTCTCTACAATACTATAGAGACTGCCTCCCAATCCTCTGAAGAAAGCCTAGATGACTCAGAATAGCCACATTAACTTCCAGAAGACAATAGAGAAGTGCTATGGATGTCACTACTTAACACCATTTCATGATGGTGTGTGTGGTTTTCTGTCATCTGAGTGGTCCAACACACTTGTAAGTAAACCAGAAAACAAAACAAAACAAAACAAAACAAATCAGTGTAGAAAGATAAGGGCTTAAGAAATAAAAGGAAACAAGCCAGAAACAAACTGTTCTATTGTAAGCAAAATCTGCCTTAGATGCAGTTGTCTGCTATCATTATATCCCTTTTTCCACCCAGGTCTGTAGCTCCAAAGCAGTAAAAGGGACACTTACTTTTATCAGCCCCTATGTGTCATGGCCCAAAGTGGGCAATAAAAAGGGTTCCTGGGTCAAAAGATTCAGTGTAAATATAAATTTTCTTTGCAAAATAGATGTTACAATGACACTGCCACTGGCATACGGTATCTTTTATAACCAATTATAATATTTGCCTAAAAATTCATGTTGATCAAAACAATTTGTGAATGGTTTGAAAAGAAGTAATGTGATGTGACTTTTTTTCTTCCTTTTGAAGAGATTTGCTACAGCAAATGACAAAGTGAGTTTGGGTCAACTGGTAAATACCATACACCATATTTACACCATGAAAAAAAAAAAAAAAGGAAACTAGTAATTTCCTTATAATTTTGCACCTCTGTGAGTGTCAAATGGGTCACTAAAAATGGAGAGTCAAACTCACCAGTTCAGATTCAGCTTTTGTAAATTGAAGTGCTTAGTTCAGATGTTTCCTGGCTAGCCAAGGATGAGGGACACTGATCAACAGAACTTATCTCAGGAGGTGTCTATTTCTCCTTTTACAGGAAGCCTTCCAATGTAAACACCCAGATGTTTAATATAAGAGAAATGGATCTCTCCCTTGGTGCTTTAATTCTTTAAGTCCTTAGCTAACTTATCTTCAGAGTCTTAAAATGCTTGGCCCTCCATTAACACCACCTCAGCACCTCTGGCTTGCTAAATTAAAGCTACTGGTTGAGTGATAATCCACTCCTGCCATCACAGAAGGGCTGTCTTCATCCATTCTGCAATAAGCAAACAAGAATCCTCTGTTCAGAGTGCAGCCTCTCTGATTTGTTTGTGCAGCACACCTCAGTTGTCAGGCTGCGAATTTGCTGCGCGTTGCCCCAGATCAGCACCTCGTTTCCTCCGTTTGCTGAGTCCAGAGTGCACAGAAGCAATTCAATACACCCTGCATAGTGTTATATGCTGGAGGCTGTGCTGTTGGAGAAGGGTGGAGACATGCAGCATTTCAACAAATTGTCAAGTCTGTTCTATGAACTGCACTCATCAATATTGCCATGGATTCTACGGTCATTTTTAAAAGGCATTTCACAATATTTGAAATAACACTATTTAGCAAAGAGACTTTATAAATTTTAGCACTTTGCAGAATACCATTTGGCAGGTCTGAGTTAGACATGGAAGTTATAATACTTGCTTCTGAGTAGAGTCTGATTTAACTTTATCACCATCACAGATAGAGATTATACAGCTCTTTTCTATCCAGTATAATTTGTTCCATCACTTGTCTTTACGTTTTAAAAGTGAGGCAACTCATTGACTCTAAACAGACAAAAGTAATGCAACTGAGATGTTATGGAAGACTTATCATAAGCATGTCATGACTTGAAAGGGATGTTTTTCTCCCTTGCTTATTTTCTTTTTTTGTATCCAGGTAGATTTGAATCACTAAAGTCAAATTGTAGAGCTAAAATACATTTTTCTTTTAAATTATGCTACAGGAATCTTTTCTAACCCTGTGTCATCAGATATGCTGGACTCTTTTTTCAGCTTTTCTCATATGACAATAATTAGATGATAACTCTATGCTAATTTCCTAGTGAAAACAGACCAGATGTCTACAATATATTAAACAAACCTTGGTTCCTTATTTTTTTTGGAGCTCACACTTCTATTGCAAATATCTATAGCAAACTGTCCTCATGGACCAATCTATCATTTTAAAGAGAGGACCAAAGAAAATAGATTAATCAAAAGGCCTGCAGTTATTGTCTCCCCTGTTAGCTCCAATTCATATATCATTAGAGAAAAAAGCCTGTCAGCACTGTGGGATGTTATCTCTTTGGAAAAAATATCTTCAGCATAATAATTCATCTTTTAAAAAAACTCATAACAATACACAGTATTAAAATACTGGCTTTCCTAACATTTCTGTCAAGGAAAGCCAAGTCAAACAGTACAATACAGCACTTTTAGACATCACAAATATTTTGTGTAAGCAAGGCTGCAGCACTTGCATGCAGTGCTGATAGTTTCATACAGCACTGTTCATTTTAATGTAATGTCAGAACAAGCACAAGCACTACACTAGAGACACCCCAAGGGCTTTGATAAAGTGCAACCAAAATGGTAAAATTTAAGAGGAGGAGCACAGAAAATAGCTTTTGGAGCAGCCTTGGCATTGAATTTCAATCATTTTTGCCATAAGTGTATTTTCACTCAACACTTGATCTAAGCCCTTTGAAGTCACTGGCAAGAGAAATGATCTTTGTTTCATGTAGCATGTTCATTAATATAAGAGAATGCACATTCCTAAAATGAAGAAATTTCTGGCTCTTTGTTAGAAGAACTAGGTAGGAAATGCAGTACTTTTAGCTGTGTGCAACACACAAGCCTCCTTTCAGCTAGATCCATCTCAGTGAACCTCAGACATAAAATGAACTGTACTCCAAGCATATCTGTGCAGGGTAACCGGCTGCTTCAGTAATTCCATCCAACTTTTCAGGTTATTTGGGTTGAAGGTCTACACCTACACCACACAGAAATGGAATGGCTATTTTCCATCTTCATGCCATTTTCTTTACAAGTAGTGAAGCATTTATCCAGCATTTTCCAGAGCTATTTGGGAATTCAGGTGTCTTTTTAAGTAAGGAAAAATTTGGACAACCTATTCTATTTCATTTATGTCCCCAGTAAGGGTTTGGTTTTTTTACTGGCAAGCAGAACGTGCTTTAGCTCATCTCAAGCTTGGTTTTTACTGCACCATTTTTCATCTTTATGACAGCTGCTCTTCCTTTTGACTTTACTGTTGGGTTCCTTTAAACACAGTGATCTTTCACCCATGCACCATCTCATATAGTTACCTCCTATGGCAGTCTTCACTTTCATTTTGGATATTACCAGGTTATAAACTACCATTAGCCTCTTCTCCAGCACCTGCCAGATGCTTGGCATTTCTCTAGGGAGAGGGTCAGTTTACATATAAACACATTTGTAACCAGGCTGATGCTTTAAAGTATTAGACCAAGGCTTCTATGGAGAATTCCGGCCTCTTTACTGAATGGCTCAGTATGCCAAAAAATTGTTTTAGTGTTAAAATTAGAATTTTTTATGTTAATAAATCTGCCTGCAGTCATCAGTAGTGGGAACTTATTTTTTTACCTGTTTCCTACTAAATAGTGCAACTTTCCAAGATATTGATTGCTATGACTACTATTGGATCACTCCTGCCCTTTGAGAGAGTATTAGAAAGGCCAATATTGTTTCATGTCTTTGCAGCCTCTCTCATCCCTTTTTTCCTCAAGTGGAATTCTACATTTCAGTAATCTAGTGAGATAGCACGGGGCTCACTCCCTTTTCAGTGCTCCTCCAAGGTCCATTGCCTTTTAGCCACTGTAGAACTGCTAGAATAAAACCCTTAGAGAATATTCTATCTCCTCTGGTCAAGAGAGGGCAAATATGTGATACCAGATGCTGCATTTACATTTCCCTATTGCTTTTGATTGTGTGCATCATGAACTCTCAACTATAACATGCAACACTTGACTGTCATTGGTCCAAACTCAGCTTTATAGAGTACCTTCCCTAAAAGGGATGCTTGTCATTGGTGGTGCACTGATTCCACAGTTCAGATGCAAATCAAATTGGCTGTTCATGCACCAGTTTAGCTGTCTATAACAAGTACTGACATCCTTCTCATCAGTCTAGGTAGCTGGCCTCTTTTTTCAGTTTTACACAGTTGTGTCAATGGACTTTTGTACTCTTACACAGCTCAACTTTCCTCTGTGGGTAACCTTATGATTGCTGTAGGATTCTCTGCCACCCTAAGTGCCTGACCCAGTTTACCTTGTTTTCTGGATATATTTACTTCCTCTGTCATATGCAGGCACTTTTTCTAGAGTTCTCTGTGCTACATGCAGGCAGAGATCCTCCAGCGATCTTGTCTCTAATGAAGACATCTTTTATATTTCCAGAACTGCATGGTATCCTTTGAAGTCCTTTGTAAAATTTATTGAGATGTGGCATTGAAAAGTGCTTTGAGCTCTCCTGTTGTTCTCCTGCTGAGTGATAGGGATTCAATCAATGATCACATTTCAGTTGGGGGATTGGTAAAAATCCAGCTGAGTATGTCTTAACTTCTTAAACTACTTTCACTTGATCATTTGTGATGGTCTGTCCTTCTCCTTCAGTTTTTACAACTGTGCCACTATTTGCTGTTATGTTTAGTGACAAAATTACATTCACTTATTATTTCCCTCTTATGAGGTTGTGAAACAAAAATTTTACTTTTATTTACTTACTTTAATCCCCCTAGGCAGTCCTCTATACAGGTTAGATTCTTCTTTCCAATACTCTAAAGCTTTTGTTACACTATTTTGCCTGAAGCTTTTCATTCCCATTGATCTGGATTCTTACTTTGCCCCTTTTCTAGGTAGTATTTTGCTCATCTGCCCATCACCTGCCTTTCTCTGCTGTGTATAGCTAATCACCTGCCAAGTGCAGATGCTGGACAATAACGTGGTGGGTTCTTGCTTCTAAAACCAAGGTGTCTTTTTGCTGCATGTTTCCTGTATCTGCAGCTATCATTCTCTCCATCTGCACAGATTGGCTTCCTGGGACACACCTTTAAACAAACAACCTTCCTGCACCTTCTATTTATCTCTGAAAGGCAAATGCAGGTTACTGGAAACCAGCTCTAAGGCTGATATGGAAACATGCTTGAAATATTCAGATTTTAATAAAAAATCTTTATTTCACTCTGCAATTCTCCTACAGAAAATGCAAATTATAACAAAGCTAAATGACAGCTATTCACTATATATCCTAAAGGAGCTCAAGGGTTTGGTCCAGGACAAAGTGATGAAGTGTCCATAACATGGAGGTGAGTCATAATTGGCACTGTGGGTTTATTTTCAGTCTCTGTGGGGAGGATCAGAGAGGGAGGAAAGCAAAATCAAAAAGCAAATATTGAAGACTTTTTCAAGCTGCTTCAACTGTCTACTGGGCACCTTGTTTTGTTCATTTTTTTCCATAAGTGGCAGGGATGCATATCAGGAATCTGAACAGTTTTTCTCAGAGAGAGCAGTGCGGGGCATGAAAGAATAACTGCAACCCTCTGCCTGCAGCCCTTTTGCTCATCACAGCCCCTCTCTCTCCAGGCTTCAACTCTGGCATTTTCCCTCTTTGAAGCAATAACAAGAACTTCACAGTTCAGATTTTGGTCAATCTGTAGCTGGAAGCACGTGAAATCCAGAGGTTTATCTTTTTCTTTTAATGTAAAACAATAAATTGGCTTCAATTCATTCATAACTAGCCTGAGGTTTAATCAAAAGATTCAACCCTTTTGACAAAACATGGGCCGGATACCACATCTGTAGGAAAAGCTGCAAACAGCTGAATTTTACTTTGCTTCAGGTTTCCTAGCAAACATTTCACATTGCTCCAAAGAAGACTTTTCATGAGCTGAAGGCATCATCCTGAATAAAGGTTAAGGGGAAAGAGATTATATGACAAGCTTTGTTACCTCCTGCCATTTCTATTTCTGTTTGTATTCAAAGGCTAGGAAGAAAGGAATAAATGATATAGTAAGACCATAGGGTTTCTAAAAGGAATCCTTTTAGAAAATAATGTATTAGTTATATAGCACTGCATCTTGCCAAAATGACATTATTATAATATCATCCCTTACAATTACTAGCACAGCTGAATCAATAATGTGGATAGTATAAAGAAAAACTGGCTACAATGGCACTATAAATTCTGCAGAAATTATTGTAGCAATTTTCTAGTGGTTTGGAATAAGCTTCCTAAACCTCTCAACCATTTCAGCAGATTGTTTGCCCCATGCAACAATTCTGTTAAAACTATCATTTGCTTGTGGCAATATTTTTTAGCTGGTAGGCATGAGCCAGGGGAATTTGCATCCCATGGAAATATAGCTATGTCAGGAAAAGGTCACTTTTGCCTGCAAATTCTATCTACTGGTGTAGAGTATCCTAATAGATTTGATCTTGTTGTTCTAGTTAACTGGATCAAATCTGCATTGTGTGACAGGTCTTAACTTACAGGAATTAGCAAAGAACAACTGAAATGAAAAAGAGTAACAGAATTTAGCTCTAACTGAGGAACTATTCCTTGTTTTCAAGTAAATGCTATTTCATTTCCATTCTGTATGCCACAGTGAATAAAATTTGGAACATATTAAAATTAATTGCCTGAATATATTTTGTCTGTAAAATTAGACAGACAATATAGTAATTCTTTCCAACACTTCTTGCTGTTAATTAATGCGCCCATAGCTCAAAGAAAGAGTATTTTACTGCATTTATATCTTGCATAGATAAACCCCAAATACAAAGGATTAAATAATAGTTCAAAAAGTTGCCATTTTTAGGTCTGTAAAGAAATAGATTTTCTTTTTGATATTGTATTGGGCTAGTTCAACTAATGGCAGCATACACTGGCTAATAGCTAATTATGGACTGAAAAGAATGAGAAGATTTTCAGCTAGAACAAAACTCCACCCAGATCCCTGTGCTTCGGTGGAGTTGCAAATACTCAGCACCTGTTTCATCAGGCCAACAGATGGTCACAATTTAAGGAGACCCACAGGCAACACAACTTTCATTTCCTTCAGGCTCTCATGATGTTCACATTTCTGTGGTTGCATTAAATGTTTTGTGGATGAAGAAACTATGTGTTATATAAAATAAGCAATGTATTCTTTATTAACAGGTTAGGACACACAAATTCATACACTTGTCATGGGCCTAGTTAAAAATCTATTAAAACTAATAGAGAGATTTCCAGGGGCTTTAACTTAACTTGGATCAAGGTTTACAGAGAGATCCAACTTGAACACTGGTCTAGTTCAAGATGTTCCTCCTCATTGCAGAGGGAGTACACTAGATGATATTTAAAGGTACTTTCCAACACAAACTCTTTTATATTTCTATGATATTGGTCCTTTTAGTCTATGGGCTTCATGATACTGAACTTTTTTACTGAAATACCAGCTGATGTCTGGGTGCCAACCTCCTTGTGCTTGGTTGTGCTCCTACAAGCACAAGCACCTCTTCTTCGTGTGCATACACCACTCAGTGAGCTAACTTAAAAGCAACAGCAGTTGGTTTTTGCTTTATTTGTCTTTGTTGTTTGTGGGCTCATGTTAATTTGTTTTGTTTTTTAAGATCAATGACCTGATCTGCATCACACTGCAGGTACACTAACACTGTCCAGTAAAAGAGCAGGAATGAGTAAATTAGAAAGATCTGGGAACAGAAATCATCTGCAAAAAAACCAATTATAATATCATCTTTCACTGTCCTTCCCAGTTTCTCAATGCAACAAATTAATTCAGAAGTACAAGCTTTACTCAGAGAAGTGATTCTGTCTGCTGACATATGGCTATCCCGTAACGATATACAAATACCATATTTTCCATTTCTTTATTTTATGTAATGAGTAATTATTTACACTATATCATCTGAAATCTAAATCAAGGATATCTATTGCATGATTATGTGTGGAGCTTAGAAGACATAACTCTTCAGAATACAAGTCCTATTTATAATTCACCTGAACACGGGTCACCATGAATTGTCAAGGTTGAGTTCTTGCTTCTTTCATGATGTTTAATTGACATGACTTTTGACCTTGTGGTAAAAAATGTTCATATTTTGGGACAGAAACAAAAGGGACAATGGATCTAAAGGGTGGAGGAAAAGCTCTCCAGTGGAGCAAGTTTCAGGATTCATTACACTCTATAAACAGTGACATTTCCGGATCAGCGTGCAGGAATGTTAGGGCATATTGTATATTTGACTGTTGACATGAAAAGATTAGGTTCAACAATCATATTAAAGAATTGGCAGTGCCACAGTTTTCTGTTACCCATGGATATAAGAATATAATTGTTTCTTTTCTTACACACTTCCTCCTAAGCCATCCATCTGAACACAGCAGAAAGAAAGATTCAAACAGACATTTTTCCCCAATAAAATACAAACATGTAAGCAAACACTACAGTGTTCTACATTGTTTGATATTGATTTGTTTCGGTACTAGTGGGAATTCATACCTGAGAAAGAGTATTGAAAAGCCTTCTTGTACTTATGGAAGTCAACAGTCTCTTCACCTCAGGCAAAGGAGTTAGATTGGTGAAATAACACGTTATGCAACAGGACAGATCTCTGCTTGCTTTACAAAACATCCTGGGGGTCTCAGTCAAGATAAGGATCTAGATACTGGAGTGATCTGTCTTGGGTCAGAGACAGCAGGACACAGCCCACAAAGGTCAGAGCTGGTGGGAAGGAGGTGTCTGAGGATGTTGCTCAAAGTCTAAATCTCATATTAGAGATTTTCTGTCATTATGTCCAACAGCTGTTGCAAAAGGGAAAAACATTTCAGTTCCACTAATGGAGAGGGAAAAGTACTGGTAGGTGTGACAATACTTGCAAAAATGTCTGAACTGAATGAAAACATTGAACCTAAAACTCCTTCAAGGGCAGGGCATCCACATTTTCTCTTACGGACCAAGGAAACACCTTTGACTGATATCAGGAAAATAGGGTCCACTGAAGCAGAGATTAAGATGTATCAAGGATATTGCTGCACAGGTAATTTTCCTACAAACATAAATGTGACAGAAAGAGTCAATATTTAAGATGCCTTTTTTTTTTTTTTGGTGGTTGTTTTTGGTTTTTTTTGCTTTGTTTTGTTTTTTGGGTGTTTTGTGGTTTTCTGTGATTAAAGCTGTTCTTTACTGCTTTGAAAAATATACTTTTATAATACTTTAGACACTAGAAGTTGTGGCCACTATTACACAGACATGAATTAAATTTCTACATGAATTGCTTGGAGGAAAAGGACCTGGAAGAGCTGATCAATGGTGGCTGAACATGAGCCAGCATGCTCCCAAGTTTCCAAGAAGACCAAGGGCATCCTGACCTGTATCAGAAACAGAATGGCCAGCAGGACTAGGGAAGAGATTATCCCTCTGTACTCAGCACTGGCGAGACCACACCTCAAATTCTGTGTTTAGTTTTGAGCCCCTCACTTCAAGAAGGATATTGGGATGCTGGAGCATGTCCAGAAAAGAGCAATGGACCTGGGAAAGAGTCTAGAGAGTCAGTCACATGAGGAGCAATTGAGGAGGAACAGGAACAGGCTCCCCAGGGAAGGGATCACGACTAAGCCTGAATTCAAGCAGTGCTCAGGTAACACTCTCAGACACATCTCAGACACATGGTGGAATTCTTCAGGTGTCCTGTGCAGGGAGAGGAAATGGATATGATGATTCTGATGGGTCTTTCCAACTTAGCATGGTCTATTGTGGGAATCCAGGACATCCCTCTGGCTGCCCTGGCTGTCTTGAGACCCTGGCAGGGGGCTCAGAGACCTTGGCACCAAGTCAAAAACACCTGTGCTTTGATTTTAGCCTGTGGAAAAAACTACCAATTCTGTATGAGGAATTACAAGCCACAAGGGTTTGAGTAGTTTGGTAGTTGAATTAAAACAGGGTGAAAAAGTAGAATTTTAGGGTTTTAAAATAAGGGGTTCAAGGGGACAAGATGGAGGAATCTGGGTGTGTCCTGATCTTTTTCTCCTTCTTCTTGTCCTCCATGTCTTGGTATGATGGTGACACTTTTCTATTGGCTTAAGGTAGAAACACACTGACTAACATAAATGATAGATACTGGCACATTATTGTAAACATAGTACACATAGGTTTTGGTATAAAATGTAAACACTGCCGTAGGGGGCAGACAGAATGCCATGGATGACTTGCTAGACAGAGCTTAGCAGGTCAGAGAAAGAATGTTACAGATAAGGAAGAATAAACAACCTTGAGAAGCTGACCCTATGCATTCCGACTCCTTCTTTGGCTGTGCAGGCTGGGAAACAAGGACTTTTTACATTCTCGGGGTCACTTCAACACCTGGACCCCAAGAGTCTATGATTCTATGTTTAGTCTGGAGAAAAGGAGACTCAGAGGGAACCTTATCACTCTACATCTGCCTGAATGGAGGTTGTGGCCAGATGGGGTTGGTCTCTTCTCCCAGGCAGCCAGTGCCAGGATAAGAGGCAATGGCTGCAAGCTGCGCCAGGGAAGGCTCAGGTTTGACATCAAGAGTAATTTCTTCACAGAAAGGGTGGATAAACACTGGAATGGGCTGTTCAGGAATTGCTAGAGTCAACATCCCTAGAAATGTTCAAGAAACTACTGGATGTGGCATTTGGTCCTGTGGTTTAGTTGACAAGGTGATATTCCATCGAAGATTGGGCTCAATGACCGCAGAGGTCTTTTCCAACCTTAATCATTCTGAGAGGCTATGATTCTATGACTGCTGATTTGGTATTGTGATGACAACAGGGACATCTGTCTTTTAAAAGCATAGTTATCAAAGACAGTTGCCATTCCAGTGCTGTGTAAGACTAAAACTGATCTGGTATTTTCCTATTAGAAGGTCTCAATCAGCCTCCCAATGAGAGGTTCTAAATGAATCCTAAATCTTAGCAGTAACCCAGCCAAACCTATGTACAAAGTATCCATCTTTTGGCTAAAGTCTCCTTGCAGTTTCCAGTTAAAATTATTATTCAGCCTTGTTCATACTCAGATGAGTCAGGTGTTATGCTGAATTTAACTTTTGAACTGTTTTACACTGGCTCAGAATTAGTATAGAATATCTGGTAGGATTTAATATATGCCCTTTCCAAAGAGATCATAATGATATTACAGATCCTGTGTAGACCAGGAAACCTATAACAATGTTTCCTTCCTGTCATATGTGCACCCAAGAAAACACTTAGTTCCCTTTATGAAAGCAATCAAACACTTTGATTCTAGTCATAGTAAAACTAAAAAATGGTGTAGAAACCTAAGATACTAATAAACAATAAATACTGAATCTATCAAAGATTACAACATAGTTGAGGAAGCTGTAAATGCATATTTTCAAGAAATAAAGTCATGCTGAGTTCTGTGTGCATGGGATCAGACTGTAGATATTTGATCAATGAGTCCTCAATGGTAGAAAATCTTATAGACATAAGGAGCAAGTGAAGCACTGATCAGGTGGTCTCCATGAAAGCTTGCTGGCACCTTTGGGATCCCAAATTTCCAGCAGAGCTATTGTGATTTACAGATGGGACAATATTTCTTCTTTTTCTCTAGGTTTGCATGTGTCATGTGCCTGTCCATGAAAGAAGTTTTTCATTTATTTGAAAGGTTAGGAATCTTCCCCTTCAAGATATTCCCAGACCTTTTCTCATCCTGATTAGATTATTGGATAAGAATATTTCATAAGGATAGAGGGAGTGCTATGACCAGCTATGGTGACATTATAAATAATACAGGAGAAACAATATTTATTCTGCATTTCCTGCATAGACCTTAAATATTACTCCTGTGATAATTCTTGCAAACATGTCTCTACTCAGTCCTTTCTTGTATGACTTTCAAGGAGAGGCAGAAGGCTAAAATATATCTTCTGTAAGATATGTCTACTGCATGTAGACACAATAAAGAAGTATCTCTAATCATGTCTTATGTGTCAAGAAGGAATTTCACCCAGGAAAATGCTTACAACAAAATAAGTTGATTTATTAAAATATGCCTTAAAAGTCAATCATTTTTTTGTCCATCATTGATGGTTGATATTATTCCAATTTGCTGTACTCACTTGTACATCAATTTAGTAAAAGGGTATATTGGTTTCTGTCTTGCCTGGCCTTTTATTGAAGTAAAATTAAACAATTTCAGGATTCAATTATTAATACCTTCCATCTATAAACCATGTCTTCATCTATAAACCATATTGACATTCAGTCTAGACATCTCAAGAGGGGATTCACTTCATGAATATCAATAAACAGGTTGTAAGGAGACTGGGAATATTAAATTATTTCAAAGCGTTTGACAGTTGACAATGTTAATACAATAATTAAAAGCTCGCATTTCCATGTAGAAAGCCACAAAGTCCTTAGAAGGTGAAAATCAACACTGCTGTGCTGTTAGCACTGGATCTGTATGTATTTCCAGCAACCCCCACAGTACCTTCACAAATAAGGAAATCTTTTTGTCCAAAAGATGGCTTCAAGACCTGGCTTAACCTCAGTTTACGACCAGTTTGGCATTAACTTTTTAGCCAGAAGGTAGTAAAAAATAATTTAAAAATGCAAATCCTAGCCTGCAATAGACCACTGCTTTGAAAAGGAAGCAGCAGATAGCCCAAGACACAGAAGACGTGGCTCCCACTGAGAAACAGTTTGCAAAGCATTGAGTTGGAGATAAAATTGTAAAAATCCACAGTAGAGTATTTTTGCTTCTCTCAGTGCAGTTTGTGTAAAGCTTCCCTGGGTACGAATCCATCAACTCAGAAAAATCTAATGATGAACAACTGCAGATTTCTGTCAGGCATTTTTCTTAGCAATGACCTTCTGTGAGAAAATAGAACAATTGACCACTGGTACACAAATCATGTCGGGACTTTCTTTGAAATTGCTTCTTGAGGTGTCTGGAACCTGATATCAATACTCCATGTGTGTGAAAATAAGGAATGGAAAAAATAAAAGAAGCAGTATCTAGGGTGTGAATGCAAAAAATATAATGTAGTTCTGTTGGTTAGTATCACAATGTTCAAGTTTATTTTACTCAGACACCATTAGCTTAACATGTATACACATTTAACATGTATGCAGATTACTTGTGTAATGAACTGCTGAGTTGATCACTCAGTGATTCCTTTCCCCTACTGCTTGGATTGGAGGCAGTAATTTGGTTATAATTTTCAGATAGGAATTGGGCAATGTGCTGGTTTTGGCTGGGGTAGAGTTAATTTTCTCCATAGCAACTGGTATGAGACTGTGTTTTGGATTTTTGCTGGAAACACTGTTGATAATACAGGGATGGTTAGCCATTGCTGAGCAGTGATGACACAGAGTCAAGGCCTTTCCTGCTCCTCATCATCACTTTTCCCAACAAGGAGGCTGAAGGTGCACAAGGATTTGGGAGGGGACATACAGTTCGGTTGACCCCAACTAAAAAAAGGGATACACACAAAAGAGTCTGTTGATCTGCTGGGGAGTAGGAAGGATCTGCAGAGAGTTCTGAACAGGCAGAGAGGATGGGTCAAGGTCAGTGGTATGAAGATGAACAAGGTGAAGTGCTGAGTAATGGATCACAAGAGCATCACACAGCACTACAGGCTGGGAGCACAGTGGCTGGAAAACTCCCAGAGGGAAGGACCAGGTAGTGCTGGTCAACAGTGGCTGAACACGAGCCAGTGTGTGCCCAGGTGGCCAAGGAGGCCAATGGCACCTGCCATGTATAAGTAATAATGTGGCCAGCAGGACCAGGGCAGTGACTGTCCCCCTATACTCAGCAGTGGGTGGGTGCACCTTGCATCTGGATCCAGTTCTGAGTCCCTCACTACAAAAAAGACATTGAGGGGCTGGAGTGAGTCCAAAGAAGGGCAACAGATCTGGAGAAGGGTCTAGAGCACAGGCCTGATGAGGAGTGGCTAAGGGAGCTGGGGATGTTTAGCCTGGAGAAAAGTGAGGTTAACAGGGGGCTTTACTGTGTCAACAACCACCTGAAAAAAGGCTGTAGCCAGGTGGGGATTGGTCCCCGCTCCTAAATAAAAAGTAAAAGGACAAGAGGAAATGGCCTCAAGTTGAATGGGAAGGTGTGGAATGGATGCTAGGAACAATTTCTTCATGGAAAGGCTTACCAAGCACTGGAACAAGCTGTCCAGGGAAGTGGGGGTCACCGTCCCTAGAGGTAAATGATGTGTAGATGTGGCATTGAGGACAACATCTAGTGGTGGACTTGGCAGTGCTGGGTTGACTGATGAACTCAAGGTTCTGAGATGTGTTTTCCAACTGAAACAATTCTGTAATTCTCTGTTTCTATGATATTCCATACCATCTGGCATAATGTTACACATGTAAATCAGGAGGAAGAAGAAGAAAAGGGGAGTTGTTTGGAGTGATGGCTTTTGTCTTTTCAAGTCACCATTATGCATGATGGATCCCTGGAGATGATATAACCCCTGTCCATGGGAAGTAGTGAATTAATTCCCTGTTTTGCTTTGCTTGAACACACAAGTTCTGCTTTACTTAAAAAAATGTCTTTATCTCAACCCAAAGGTGAGAAGGTGAGTTTCCTCACCTTCCCACGTTTCTGATTCTCTCTCAAGTTCCCTCAGGAATAGGCAGCAAGAGAGCAGATAGGTGGAGCTTACTTGCTGGCTGGGTTTAAACCATGGCAGGCAATTCCATGGATAACGCGGATTCAGAATGACTATTGTTAAACTAAATAAATCTTGGGAGAAATATGCAGACTTAGGTATGGGTTAAGGGTGTTCAGTGGAATTAAAATATGGTGGCATTTAATATGAGTTAACTGAGAGCTTTTCAGTCCTTTCTGCTGTAACCTAAACTTTCCATTGTACATGTTAATTAAAACCAGCTCTAAGTTTTGCCTTTCGGAACATAAGTATTGAAGACAATACCCTGTGTGCTTATTTTGCATGTAACCCACATCTCCTACAGATCACTTGTAATTTCAGCTGTAATATGTGGGTGCACAAAAATGAGCTGGGTTGTATGCCTAAACTGACGAGACTTTAATAATACATGGAAATAGCCTGCAGTGTGAACTCGGTTTCATGAGTCAGGCAGCTCAAACTCAGGTCAAAAGGTGTGCTCAGGCTCACCTGAGCTGTGCAGTCATTGCAATCCAGGCTTCCACTGCTCCCTCCTCACCCTCCCACTGCCCACCCACTACTGGCTCACTGAGGCTTCCCTCCTTATCCTCCTTTGCTGCCACACTTCCACCTCCCCAGCAACTTCAGATCTGCCAATACAGAGCCCAACCCAACTGGCAGCAGTTTGGGTTCTGCCCAGACCTGTGATGAACTTAGTGTGTCCTGTAAATGCAGGATGTCTCTCCCTGATCTAGCCAAGAAGTTGCACTCCTTCAAGAGTAAAACCCTGTCAGTTCCTAGAAGGAACAGCAGGGGAGTGGCCCTGGAATGTTGGTGCTAGCCCTCGACCTTGCCTGGGGTGCTGGTCTATCCTGCCCCCTTCTGCAGCAATGGGATGCCAAGGATGGACACTGAAGCTGTTAGTAAATGAATGTCTATATCCCTCTTCACCCAAACTCTTCAGGAGATTGATTCAGATTTCAGCTGAATCAGGTGTGATTTTGAAGAATTATTGGTCCTCTCTAACTGAAACATACTAATTACTGTTCTGACATCTGTCTTCACTGAAGACAGATTGTTTTTCATTGTGAGGGAAATGCTGCCCTCCAGCTGTCAGGGCAAGTTATTTGTAATCCTGACCAATTTAATGCTTTAACAAATGTACCTTATATAAAAAAAAAAAAAGTATCAGGAAGAAAAATGAACAATCAATCAGGATTAAAAATTATTTTCATTAAAATATTTAGGGGGTGGTATTGGCTTTTGAGGTGGATGCAAGACACCATCTCTGAGTACACTGGTTTTCCACTAGATACTGAATGTAAATGACTCAAAAGTTTAATTGTAATAAAGGGATAAAGTGTATTTAAGATACCATTACAGTAAATTGGACAGAACCGGATTCCATTTTATTGTGGCTGGGGCTATTTCTCATTCTGGTTTTATCAGAATTTAGGTGAAAGAAGTATATTTTCCTGTAAGGAACAGTATCTGTTGGAGCATTAACATAACATATGGGTATATGTCTCTTGCAAATAAGTCTCCATCTGCAGATTTATTTAATGATCTGATTGACTAAAAAGCACCCCTTTGCTTGGTGCTGGTAAGTGTAGGTAGGGGCACAGATGATGCTGAGCATGAACTGTATAAGGAACACATGTAGAATGCTTCCTGGTTCCTTACCATTCCTCCTACCACTTCCCTTTTCTTTTGTAAGTGCTCATTGAATTAAGCATGGAAAAACATGTCCTGGGAGATATTTTGATGATTTAGGAACTTTAGTACCAGCCATTTAGTACGAGTACCATTTTTTAACCATGTTTTTCCTATTTTGCATTTTCATATGAGACAATAAGTTAAGAATAATTAGTATGCTTAAATCCTTGCCCCTCTAATTACATTTCCACTTACACAAGGTTGATAAATCACTTTGCAACCAATAGTCAGAGTTGGAATATTCTGTCATCAGGCTCCCATGTAACTCTCCTATGCTAACAAAACCAATATGTCAAGGTGCCTGTCACACTTCTTGGCTGCTGTAGTGTATTGACAGCACTCAAATGTCTCTTTGGATCTGATGGCTGGCACACGTGGGGCTGGAGAAGGGCTTTGCTCAGGATCATGGGGCTGTTCAAAAATATTTTTAGAAGCCTTCTACAATTCTCTCCTTTTGCAGTGTAGAGAAAATTCTTCTACAGTGTAGATCAGGACACTTTTCTTCAAGTCAGTAAAAAACTATCAGCCAACTCAGATTTGGATCTGAACCATTATGTTTATAAGTTTTTTTAGAAGGAGGAAGGATGGTGCTCAGTGAAGTTCCCAGGCATTGTGCTCTTGAAATTGAGCAGAGGAGAATTACACTATTTACCACTCCTCCTTAGAGCACAGAACTCTTCTATGTGCCTGTAATATTTTGAAGGACATTGTTGAAATATCAGAAGATTATCTTTTTTCTGGTAACTTAATACCAGCAGATAAAGCCAAAACCAGGCAGAAATTCCCTGTTAGTTTATATATCTCATACTCCCTGATTTGCCATATTTACTTTGAACAGTACGCAAGATGAATACAAATAACTTAGGTATTAGTTATCCAAAATCTTGTGATTAACAGATACCTGCTTTCTTCCTTGCAAAAACATCTCTGGAACCAATATGAGATGATATCAGAGAGACCACATAATTTTTGGCATGTTAAACTCTATGTCCCTATTAAATATAAAACTAGCACCTAATACCTTGAAATTAGGAATTAGACAGTAAGGGAAGCACATTACTTTGGTGTTAAGTAGAATTTTTAAAGAACGTTTTAATTCCCAATGCATTTCAGAAAACTCTGAGTTGTATCCTAATCCCAGCTCCACAGACATCAGCTAGACCAGCAGACTTTGCATGTGACTAAACTTTTTTGGAACCCATAAACTTTCCAAGACATTTTAATTGCTCAGAGGAGGAAGAGCAGTAATTGGGAGAGAGAATGTTGGCTCATATTTTCTGAAGGCTTATATTTTCTGGAGGTAAGTGCTTTCTCTCTATCTCAGCAAATCAGTTTTTTTTTTTTTTTTGTTGTTTTTTTTTTTTTTTTTTTGTTTGTCTGTTCAAACACTCAACCTGGTTTGGGAACAAGACAGTCAATTAGGGTAGGTAGGTAATCACCAGGGATTAGATCCACTTGTAATTGGGAACGTTAATTTGACAGGAAACACTTTCTTTAGGGAAGAAAGAAAAAAAAATAAAGAAAGAGAGAGCTGTGCTGAGCTTTCCAGTGCCTGGAGCAGAACATGTCAATGTCTCAGTTCCAAGGGTGGGGAAGTCCGTAAATCAGAGGGATTGCTGCTTTCTGTGGGAATACTGAACCTGTGCTTTGGTGACGCATGTGAGAATTAAAGATTCCCAAAAGATTTGAAACTGTTTTCAAAAGGTGTAGAGCTTAATTACTAGAGGGGTTGTTCATTATCAGCTCTGAAAGGCTCTGTGTGGATCTTTTTGTGGGCTATGATGTGAATATTAAGTGTCAGACACCCGGAATATCTGACTGCCAAACCTTCTGGGCAAAACAAGCTGCTTTTTAGCAAGATATCTCATTGGAGGCAGGTTCTGCTTCACAGTTTACTCTTACTGTGGGGTTCCTTCTACCGACTGAACTTCCACACTGTTCATGTGAGCACAATGTGGTGCATTTTTACTCCAGAGTTCTTCTTCAGGAGAAGTTACTGGGATGGAGGGTAGGGTGGGCATCCATAAGTCATAGTGGGGAAGAAGAACAAGCTACCTCACACTTTCTGTATACTAAGAGAACCTACACAGAATGTGACTTGTAGCTGACATGTGGCAAATCCCAAACCCAAAGTGCTGCACCACCTTTGCAAGACCTCTTTATGAAGACAGGTTTGCAATGATGTATTTGCACAAAGGCAAATCAAGTGATCAAGTTATGCAAACTTTGCCTCTCTGCTATAGTTCATGGGCACTTGGCAACAAAGAGTGGGCAGAAGGCACAAAATACCCTGAAGCAGTGACCCAAATGCATTTAAAGATACTCTTTATTTTTTCTGCCCATGAAGCCCAGTTGTGCTCAAAAGCACAGCTCAGTGCCTGTTCTCCTGGGGAGCATTATGCAGAGCATTGCCAGCAGGCTGGGGGAGATGATCCTGCCCCTCTGCTCTGCCCTGGTGAGGCACATCTGGGTGCCATGTGCAGAGCTTGGCCACTCACAAAAAAAAAAAAAAAAAAGACATATGGATATATTGGAGAAAGATGAATAATAGAATCAGAATCATAGAATATATCAAATTGGAATGGACTCAAAAATCATCAAGTCCAACTCCCTGCTTCTTGCAGGACCACTTTAACCTTAACTAGATGACTGGAAACATTGCTCCTTGAACCCTGGCAGGTTTGGTGCCCTGACCACTTCTGTGGTGAGCCTGTTCCAGTGACCCTCTCCCCTAGGAACCTTTTCCCAATGTCCCATATGAACTTCCTCTGATGCAGCTTTACACTATTTCCTTATGCCTAACCATGGGTCACTGGAGAGAGAACAGCAGATCTCTCTCCACTGGTCCCCTTGAGGAAGGTCAGACTGTGACAAGGGAACACCTCAACATTCTCTCCTCTGAGATGAACAAGCCAAGTGACCTCAGCTGCTCCTCATAAATCTTGCTCTTGACACCTTTTACTAGCTTGGACATCCTTCTCAGGACACACTAACATGAAGAAGTTCAGAGTCAGCTGTGAGTTTACCATTCCCCCAGCCACGATCTTCCAAGATAAGATTTGAGGTGTACCAGGGCCCATCATCAGTGCTAAAGGCAGAGGTGGAATAGGGAATAAATATATCCATTTGTCTACATCCCTATTTTTGAGGTGACTGACCTCATCAAGTTGTGGAGCAATTCATCACTGTCCTTCTTTTGCTGTTAATGTATTTTAAAAAGTGGCCTTTTTGTTATACTTCACAGGTGCGCTTGTTGAGCTCTAACTGACCTTTGTCCATATGGATTATCTCCCTACAGGGGCTAATGGCATCCCTGTATTCTCCCTGAGTCACCTGTCCTTGCTTCCAATGTCCATATACATTTTTTTCTTGTTTGAGTTCTAGAATATCCCTGTTCATCCAAGCTGGCCTTGTGTACAGCTTGAGGCATCACTCACATGAAAGGAAGTTGAGAGAACTGTGACTGTTCAGCCTGGAGAGGAGAAGGCTCCAGTGGAATCTTTTCTTGTGGATAAAGGGTTGATGGGAGGGAATGAAGACAAGAGAGCAAGACTATTCTCATTGGTGTCCATTGACAGGAGAAAAAGCTATGGACACAAACAAAAAAAAAAAATTCGGAACTCATGTTTAAAATAAGAAAAACAGGTTTCACTATGAGGTTACTCAAACACTGGTAGAAGTTGCCCAGAGAGATTGCAGTCTCTATCCTTGGAGATATTTAAACCAAACAGGACATGGTCCTGGACAAACAATTCTAGGTCACTCTGCTTGAGCAGAGAGGTTAGACCAGAGTACCCACAGAGGTCCCTGCTAACCTCAGCTATTGATTTGGCAGCTTTGTATCATGACTGAAAGGAAGCTCTACACCTCCAGTTCCCAGATGTCAAGAGCTGGTGTCTTCCTGATTTTTCTCCTCTTTTGCTACCACAGGCCCTGTCAACATTGTGTTTTCACAATGTCACTACCACAATGACATCTCTAGTGCTGCTACATTCAGGTGTGCTGATGTGCCCTGTCTTGCTGTGTCCTGTTAACTCACCAGACTCTTAAGCCTGTTCTGTGTTCATACAGGGTCTCAAAATCTGAGTGAAAACAGTAGCTTAGCTCCATTCTGCTCTTATAATCCTGTGCTTTATCTTAACTGAACCTAAAATACTCATGGCAATAACCAAAGGAGGAACAGGTTCTGTGATGAGGGGGAGAGACATAATTTTCCTTAAAGACAAATTAGATGTGCATTATGCTGATGCAATGCTGAAACTGCCATCTTTCCTTGTGATGGAGGTGCAGGATGTGATAAGAGTGTTTAACCTCCAGAGTTTAAAAATGTGCATCTCTGCAGGTGATAAATGCCTGCGTGCCTGCTGGGTATATAAGACTGGTTTCTGCTTGCTCCCTGGAGAGCTGTGACTCAGAGCTGGGAGGGACAGGGAAATGGCAGATCTCTGGGGGAGAAAGAGCTGCCACTGAGTGGATGGCAGGAGCTCCAGCTTAAGCAAAAGAAGAACATGGCAGGTGAGGGAACAACAGCCATAAAGAACACTGTTAGGTGATCAAAACAGCAGGGAAAGAGACCATCCTGTTTGTTTCAAAAATATGTCAGCAAGGGTCGTGCACTTCCTCTGAGGCTAATATTGGAGTTGAGTCAAGGGATTATGCCTGCATAAGCCCTTTGGTCAGAATCTTTGTGCAAAAATACTCAGCCAGGTGCGATAGCACAGAGGTACACATTTCATTCACCCTGATGCTGTTAGCTGTGTGCCATGCTGGAAGTGTTTTCATTTCTGTTCTGGTCCCATAACTGCCTGGCAAACAATGAGTACAAGATGTGCAGAGACAAAACCAAAAGGTACCCAGAGCAGGGATCGTGACTGTTCAAACCCTCACACAGCCTGGAACATGCATGAGAGCGTCTGTGGTGTGTGCTGGCTCTATGAACCTCAGTTTTCAAAAAAAAAAAAAAAAAAATTGGGGGGGAGCACTGATGGCAGGAGGAATGTTCTAGGCCAGGATTACTATTCTTGCGTGCTTCACATTGATTCAAAGCATTTGGCATGAAACATAATGAATCACTAAGCTTGTTGCTGTGTAAGAATTACACTGACATGATGGTTCTTGATGGTTCTTGATGCTATATTTCCTTTGTAAAAAGTCTCCTCCCCATATCAAATACAAAGAGACTCAAATCCATGGTGCACCAAGTGTGATTAAAGTGAGGATTGGAAAGCAGTTCCTTAACAAGAATGAAAAAAGGTTTCTTCAGCAGTGGAGTCTGTTCCCTCAGGACAACCTTGTGTTGCAACACAGGTTTATCTCTTGCTCCAGATGCTCCTCAGCACAAAACACAACATCTCCTTTGCATTTGCTTAGCTGGGTGCAAACTATTCCAAAGGTGTAGTTAAAATCTGAGGAAGAGGAAATTTAGTTTAAAGCCTGAAGCCAGAGGACGTAAAGTTCAGATTCTTTGGTGTTACAAGAGAGAATTCTTGATAGAAACAATCTACAAATTTTCATAAAACAGGAAAACTTCCTCTTGAAACCTCAGTAATTCATCTCTTGTCTAGTAAAATCAAAACATTTCTAGTTAGATCTTGATTAAAATGTTTTTAATAAATTGTTTAACCTTAATCAGAGTGTTTATTTTTTAATAAGCCAAATATTTTATTTTTAGTGAAGTAAATCATTAGCCTTAATTTCCCTATTAGCATACTGATTTATATGAGGTCTAATCTAGATCCCCCTTCAATCCTGCAGCTTGGGCTCCCAGGAACAACCTATTTCCCACAACAGGCTGTGGGTTTCATGTGGCTCATTGGTGGTTACTCAAATTTCAAAGAATGAAAAGTTTAGATTTCCAAGTACAAGGTTCTTCAAGGTATCTTGCCACTGTGGGAAAAAGGTAGTGGTGAACATAATAGTTTAAAAAAAAAAACATTTAATGTTCATTAAGTAAATGGAAGACATTTTATGAACATTAAAATATTTCATCTAAACCAAAATATCTCAACAAAATAGCTGAGGTTGCCAGTAGAAATTCTAAAAAGTTATAGCTACAAATGCTTTGTAGATTTCAAATTTCTGTTCTAATTAGAGACAAAGTAAATTGGAAACTCATGTCCCATAGACTGGTCCAGTGTGCAGTTGCTCCTTGTCCTATTTGGTGATTTAAATACTGGTTCAATCAAAGACCATTTGGAACTTAGGAAGCCAATAATTGCATATGCGTCTAGAATAAGATGCATTTAAATTTGATGTATTTGCAATGAGCTTATAATTATTAGCCTAGTTACTGTTGAGATAACTAATTGCTTTCAAAATATTTGGGTGAAAAAGATATATCTTAATTTGTATAAAAGAACATGGAATATTCTGAGTTGGAAGAGACCCACAAGGGTCTAGTCCAACTCTTAAGTGAATAGCTCATATAGGGATTGAACCCACAACCTTGGTATTATTAACAACATGCTTTATCCAATCTATGCTTACAGTCCAAAATCTTTCTAGGTATTTTTCTCATCAGGAAAATCACTTGCCTTCTCAAAGTTTTCCACTTACTCTTAAATGGCTTTCCCCAATTGCTTTACTGGAGAGACAATGACCTCCTTTGCTAAACTCTACCATCTGCCACGTTTACAAATAATTTTAATTTGGCCAGGGTGTAGTTATACTAACAGACACAATTTGTGTTTTGCCTGTATAAACAAGATCAAAATAATTTCATAACTCATTAGGGAAGCATATGACAGCTTTAAACAATTGCAATTGTAGAATAGTCATGATGTTAATATGATCTGGCCTGCTGCACACAAGAAAGAACATCTGAAGATGTTGCATTGTAATTTGGATTGTAATTATGGTATAGGCGAAGCCAAGAGGAGCAGAGCAGGAGCAGTGTTCGTGCTGGTTATGGGGTGCCATCCACCACAGAGGAGATTCTAGGTGAGGCTAAGGTGAACTTAGGACACCTTCAAGTATCCATTTTACATGTTACTACTTGCTCTTTGTTGTATGAGAACACTCAGTACCCAAGTCCTGGTGCTCTTAGTGTGAGTGAACACAGCCACGACACAAAAAAAACATCCTGAATACAAAGAACATAAAATTGTCTTTTCAAGACATTCAACAGGTCATTGTCCCACCTTGTTGAACTAGAAAATCATCTTGTACGAAGATCAAAATAGTAAATCTAATAGAAAATATCTTAAGATCTTTTCTGAATTGTGAAATTCAGGCTCAGCTATTCCTAGCATGTTTTGTCTGTTTTGCTTGACCAAGAGAAAATGTGGATCAGAGGAACACACATTTTGAAAAATAAGAACAAATCCTGTAGGAATATGAAATGTCCTCATTTTTGTTCTAGGTCAAGGTCTAACACTAAAAGCACAAGATGACAAAATTGTCATTGTCAGTGTAGAAACATTAGAGGAACAACTTGAGAAAACTTCAGAAGGGGCAAGATAATTGTGTCCCAGTTCATTTTCTATCTCATTTGCTGTATGAATGCATTATGATGAAAGCTCATTCATTCTGTCCAAGAAATTGGTATTTCATATATGGACAATTAAACAGGCATGTTACCTGCTAAAAATAAAGTAATCTTGGAAAATAATATACTAACTCTTGCAAGAAGAATACGTTACCTTGAAAAAGGTGTTTTCTTTACATTACTGGTTATCATCAGACTTACTTTTTTCAGTACATCACTTGGTTTCATTGTAGTGTTCTTGATTGTATATTCTGATCAAGCTGAAGGATCCACAAGTGGTTCACCAGCAGGGTTATAGATTTCTAAATTATGAAGGACACAATGTTAAATCTATCAAAAGATAGAGTAAAAAATATCCTTTCATTATAAATTAACAATGAGATGTTAGACATTAGAACTACCTAGAAAAGCAAATCAGGCATTCTGGGAAGCATATTAAATAGATTTAGCCCACTTTTATGTTGCTCTGAAACATGGCAAATCATTGCATGTTCTTTTGCCTGGTAGAGAGTCTGGATAACAAATGTAAATGGGGAAAATGATACACTGGATGTAGAACTGAGAAGCAGATTTTAAAATGAGGTTTAGAGTAGATTATGTTATTTTTAAACTAGGTAATTTTTAATTTTATTCATTTTTACTATTTTAATTTTTCATAATTATTGAATTTTAATTTCCAGTAATAGACACTGATTGCAGATTCTAGGTGTCTTATCAGCATCAGCTAGGATTCCAAAGCAGGCTGAAACAGTTATGCCTCTCACTCTGCAAATGCTCACATACAGAATCATGCTCAGTTTTATTCATGCCAGGGAAATTCTAAAACTGGATTGATCATCAGTAAGATCTTCATGAAAGAGATATAATGTCATCAATCTCATCTGGAAAAGCAAAGATCGTAGGTATCATATTTCAGAGAAGTGCTCTGAAATGTGTGATCACAGTTGAAAATGCTCCTAAAATCAATTATTTTTTGTTAACATGATTACTAATTATTGTTGTTAAGCACAATAGGAGATCCAGAGGTTGGAGAGTTTAGAGAGATTCTGCTCTGAAAGATTAACACTTACTTAACAGTAAGGATAAAGGTGTTCTATAGGTTTTATTCAAGAGGTTTTGGTTTGTTGGAGTTAATGCATTTGTGGTGTTATGAAAGACACATCAAGCAATACAGCAGAATACAGCCTTGGACAGTTTGTGTCCAAAACCAAATGTTATCTGTGGGTAGAAAATTTCATGTCACAGTATTTTTCACTCTTTATCTGACTATTTAATTGTAATAAGAATTTTATGAACAAAAACAATCACATATTTTTAAAAAAATGTTATTATAGCTTCACCCACGCACATAATTAGGCCTCACTTTATAGAGATAGTCAATTTGGCTACTCCAAACAGATTGTGCCTTTCCCAAGGGAAAAGAAGTTTCTATAGATTTATATAATTGTTTCTAAATTAACCCAGTCATTTTGAAGCCTATAGCATTAAGATTTTCAGGATAAGTTTTTTGTTTTTTTTTTTTTTAACTCTGGGTTGCCAGTATACTCTAGGGGTACAAAACAGTGTAAGGTGCTTAATGAAAAAATAAAAAAATGCTGGTTTTCTAACTAATATGTAACATGATGGATCTATTTCCAGGCCAGCTTACAGTGTCATTTCTCTTGGTGTTGGAAAAATTCCATCCTAACATCCACCTCTTTTATACAGGTTTGAAAAGGGCCCAAGAAAATTTTTGAAATTCAGTACTTTAAAGAGGCCTGTTCTTCCACACCAAAATTTCTGAGGATTAGTCAGATATACACATTGTGTTGTATTATAAGTGGATTATGAATTAGAAGACTAATAAAAATTTTAATTTACAGGACATTTATGTTCAGACCTTGCCCAGGTGGCCTGTTTTGATGACACCAAATTCAACATTACACTTATGCCTTATCAAAATAAGATCTCATTAGTGTTTAAATCATGATAGTTCACAGTGGAAATCCATTGGCAATGAGCAGACTGAACTGTCTCAATAGGCAAACAAGCCAGAGAAAATAAGAACAGAAATTCAGTTTTGGTAAAAAAAAAAAAAAAAAAAAAAGTGATTTTTTTTTTCTTTGATGAAAGGCAGATTTTCAACCAAAATTTTTAACAAAGAAAACAAAACCAAAGTAATTTTCATGTGGAAATGGTCTCTTGTCCATGTTCTTTTTAACCTTTTTTTCTAAACTAAAAAAATCCACAATAAAGCTCATCTGTATCAGCTTCACAGAAACAGAAGCTTTAGTGTGGGCTTCTACAATCTCTATACTAATGGGTTACACATGTAAACCACCTTTTTTTAAACAGGACAGTAAAGGTGTATGATGTGTGGAGCAAATGAAGGGTATTGTGGGACAAGGAGAACTAAAATTACTAAGGAGTATTTTACTAATCTTTTCAGTACCAAAATTTATAAGGATGCTAGCAAATATATTTAGGAATCAACCATCAGCCTCTTAAAAATAACATCAAAGGATACTTCAATAATATCTTGCATTTCAAACATATAATATCCTCTGTACCCTCTTTGGCTAACAGGGATTCTAAGAGAGAGGAGACTTGAGAAGGCAAGAATAAAAATTAAATTGAATTAAGAACTTAACCCACCAGCAGGTCCACTCCCCAGGCCTGGCAATTAGTTCAAAGGGATGCAGAAGTAGCACTTGTTGCCCTGAGTGGGAGAGTGACTCTGGTTAGTGCTAATGACACACAGAACTTTGGTTCATGCTGGGCTGAAGTCAGAGTTTTTAAATATTTCTGAACAAAATTCTGTTCACAGTAGTGGCTAACACGTTATACAGAGATGCTCTGTTGAATGTTCTTGCATTTTTTGGGGAAAGGTGAAGGATTAAATCTCTGTGGAAGATACTGTAACTAATTCTCATACCTAATTGCATATGCATAGAGTGAGTGAGAATCCCTCTTGCAGAGCAGAAATTGAATTGAGGGGGCCACCTAATAAAATTACATGTGATTATTGCAATCTTGAGTATTTAATTACAATTTTTAACCCATGGGCTCTCATGCTCCCCCAGTGGAGCTATCATCAAAGTGTGTCTGTATAGAGAGCAAAACTTCAGTGTTCATAAAAACAAAAAAACAAGATGGCAGTAAATGGCAGTGGTTTTTACAAGAAATGCCAACATGAAAATGCTTGAGGCTGCTGTGGCAAGAGATAAATACCTTGCAAAATCAGGATGAATAAATGCTTTAACTATGTCTTTGCTACAAGGTATGCTACTTTGTCACACTCTGGTTAAATCTTGTTCTGGCGCCTTTCAGATTGCAGGGATGTCAGTCTGATATCAAATCTTAACCAGTTAACCTTGTCTGGTTTTGGGTGCAGATTGGGTGGTAGGGCTCAGATTCTCCGGAAATCCTGGGGAGCCAATCTGCTGCTTCAGTCTCCAGGCTGATACAAACTCTGAATACTGAAGCAGGAGTTCTCCAGTCTCCCCAAAAAATGAGAAACAGGTGAATATCCTTCTAGAAAGCGCAGCATCTACAAGGGAAAAGGAAACTAACTTAACTGGGAAAGTTACAAAGGAAGAAATACCCTCAGACAAGAGGTAGGAAGACATGAAATAAAACAGAGACATGGGATAAATAGGAAATCTAGTGCACTGGATTCAGTTCTGCACTTATCAGTTCTGGGGTATTTTGGTGGGGGAGAGGGGGGACAGAAATTAAAAATAACTGCATCTTCAAATCTCTGAACTTTTCTGGTAGAAAAGCTCCTGTGTTATGGAGCTACTGTTTGTCTTCCACAGCTTCTCCCTTCCAACTCTTTTTCTGCTCCTGTGTAGGATACGATGATGCACAAAACACAGTACGAAAGTGGGGAAGATGCCAATATACAGCAAAGTCTTCACCTGCAGCAGCACAGACTTTTTGGAACCCCCTTGCTTTATTCTTAAAACTGCAAGAACAACCAACCACAAGTCAGCCCAAGGGGTTGCCTGGTACCTTCTCCTGGCACTGCCTCAGAAAGGATACAAAAAGCATATCCAGAAATACTTCACTGCACATATTCCAGCATCCAGTAATCTGCAGCTCAGGCACCTGCTGAAGCAGTGCTGATGCCTCTGTGTAACTGTCCTTGCTGGATTTTCCAGCTAAGAAGTCTCCACTACAAGAATCTTTGTTCACTACATGAGCCCTCCTTTCCCCCACACTCTCTTTCTCCCTGGAGAGCAAAATATTGTTAAAAATCTGCCACATAGTGTGGCATGTATCCAGAGGATAAAACCAGCTTTGCTTCCATCCTTGAGGCTGATCAAATTACAATAATTTGCCACCTTCCAGAGTCTACACACTGTTTTAGTTGCCTGAAGCAGACAATGTATTCATTCCATGAAGAGAAACTTCAAGAAGATCATGTGAGGTAATCTCAATAAAAAAATCTTTGATTAAAAAGTCTAAACAAAGAAACAAAATGCCTTGCACAAAGAGGTTCTAATGAATACTTTTGCTAAAACATTTATTATTTCTAAATTACCACATGTTGTCTGATGGAAGTAGGATTGTGAAAAATAAAAAAAAAAAATCAGTTTGACATGTGAACACATTCAATCCATAAAGAGATAGGGACTTAAACAGAGTTAGGACTGTTTCCTACACCAGGGATATTTATGCTGGCATTAATCTTCCTAGGCATCTGAAAGTTAGGATGTTTTGCTAGTTATCTTCTTTATGTCCATCACTTAACCCATAAAAGTTGTGTTTGCTCTTTTCTTTACAATGTACATTGCTTTCCTTCCCTTCCTTCCATCAGTCAAGAAAAAATACTAGTTGGGGAAGTCTTTTTACTTAAAGTACACAAAGACCTTTCCCGATCAATATTTCTATTGACATTTCTACAGTCATTAACATTTGTGTTTGTTGTTCTCATAGCCTTCACTTGTTTGTATGTGAAAGAAAGCATGTTTTCCCCCTAAGACTGTTAAGTTTGTGCAGTGTGTGTTATAGTCTGGTACCAACTACATTCAAACCAGACTGTGACATGAGATGACCACCAGATAATTTGTGTTGTGTGTTTGTTTTAGTTAAAAAAAAATCCTAGTCAAAATATTTACTAGAAAACAAAGGGACCATTTCTGTAGATTGAGGTAGTCTGAGTATTTTAAAGCAGGAAGAAGTGCACATATTGGAAAAGAATAAATCATTGAAGCAAAGTCAAAAAGAAGTATTTGCATTTGAATCCAGTATTAAACCTAATTTGCCTTTTCTTTGTATGTGCTTCTGAAATGAGGAAGATTTCTGACACTGGAAAATTGTGCCTCTTCACATTTTGCACACTAATTCAATGGACATTCTCATGTTACAGTTCTGAATTGCCACACAATAATAATAGCAATATGCAACATGGCATTTCCTTAATGTTATTCTTCCTTAGCTAAGAATGGCTCTTTCCAGGTTTACTTCAGACAAAACAGGTCAATACCCAGTAGACCAAGGGCAATCAGGCCAGAACTACTCATTCAAGACTTCATTTTCAAGTAGTTCTCGATGTCATCACATGCACACAACCCTACCTTCACCTGCTTTTCATTCCTCTGAGTAAATGGAGCAAGAGGAAGTCTCTGGATTGGATATGAAATAGCTCTGGGACAATATACTTCTGACCTTTTGTTGGTGTTGTCTTTAATTTTCCATTTTCTACCAACTAATCCTGCAGGTCAACAACTGAGCAAAGAGAAAGCCAGTTAAAAAGTGGAATGTGAAGATAAACTCGGTTATGTTGCTTGCCCATGCAAATAATACATGTGCATCAACCGCCTCATGGCTGAAAAACCTTCTGCAGCACAAGTGTAAATCAAATCAGGTAAACAAAATATGTCTAATTTAACTTTTTTCATGAGTTCAAAGTTTTTGTAAGGCACTTGTGTGTTACTATAATCTGTGTCTTATGAAGTTTCTTTTGAACCTAGTGATAAAAATTTCCTTTGGCTTTGTAGGAAGGAGGACTGAGACTTTGGAGGGCTTTGGAAAACCTGGTAATCTGGGGATTCCATACAAGTTTTCTACAAGCATACAATTAAGTCTGTGACTACTGAAACAAATAAGGTTGGGCTTACTATGAACTTGTGCCATGGTCAGATGGATCCTCAGGGGCTCCTGGCAGTGTAGGCTCCGACTGAATCTTTTGGAAGAGAAGTTAATGTTGCAGCATTTTCCTGAACTATCACATCGACAGGCTCTCTCCTGTGTGGCCTCATATCCTCCCACTGCTATCAATCCTGTAGGGACATAAAAAGTCTCAGAGTTTTAACTCCTGAGAAACACGGAAAAAACCCAATAAAGCCTCTAAAACAAAAGGAAAGATCCCACAAGCCTTGTTTCTTTAAGAAACCAGGGGTTAAGACCACATCTACTAAACTTGTTTACTTCTCAACTCTTTGTATTTTTGTCAGAAGGCTAAGGACAAAATACAGTCAATCCAGGTAAGTTGCATTCTGTCAATTAAATTGCTATTCCCTGTGTAACAATTCTTGGTTAGACACTCACACTTGTGATTCCTCAGCTGGAAAATTCCTATTTCATCTTACCTAGTAACGTAACTCCTTAGGACACAGCTGATGTGCTTGGATTTACCTTCAGATGTAGAAAAGGATCTGATGCCCTGCAGCCTGTAGGAACACAGGCATTGCAAGAGCTGTGCTGCCAACAGGGGAAGCTAGCAGAGGAGGAAAGAGTCTTGAGAAGGAAATTTGGAGTTGAGACACATCTCTTGCTTTATCAGGCTGAACCCACAGGAATTCCAATAGAGAAGCAAAACCTGTTGCTCGCAGTGAGATAACTTTGAAGAAACAGTTGTGAATGGAAACCCATGGGAATTTCTTGTCCTTTAAGCAGGTTTTTCCTGTATATGGAATAGCTTGGCCCCTTAGTCGTACTCTCTTTCTTATTATCTCCCATGCACACAGAGGACATAAATATTGTTGAAATGTCAGTGTTGATCATCATCAGCTGTTCACTGTCTGAGCTACAGACTGCATTTTCACATGCAGCCCCTTCTGGTATCCCAGGACATTTCATTGAACTTAAACGTGTCATCTAATAACATCACAGAACAGACAGAACTAAGGATTAAAGGCAGAATTCTGGAAAAAAATTTTATTTCCTAAAAACAATTTAAAAAATTAAATAGAAATCTGTATCTCTATTGATTTGTAGTTGACTCTCATTTAGATCCCAAATAGAAATAAATTGCTATTAAAAATATTTTTATTTCTACTGAGCTGGAAAAGAAATAAAGGTTTATGGTATTCTTAAAAAAAAGCTGTGTCTTTTCTTTGTGCATTATTATCCTAAGCTATGCATAAAATATAAATCTTTCTAATGCTTTCCACTGGAAATTTCTCTTTCTCTCCATGACACTTGGAAATTTTGAAATGAAATAACACAGCTACCATATTTTTCCTGAATATTTTTGCTTTGAAGCATTTATTAGGGTTACCTGTGCCTCTAGCTAAATATATTCTAGAAATAAGGATTTTCTAATTAAAAGCAAAACTCCAGTCATCACTCCATTCACTTCAAATGATGTCATTTGGCGTGTAAGATCAACCAGCATCTCATCTCAGATTTAGATCAATACAGTGCCAAGAGCTTCACTGAATTTTATGTTATAGGGGTTTGGCATCTCAAATCAAAGTTTTAAGTCCAGTGTAATCTTTGATCACTGGTGACCCCCAGATGCTCCAGCAATCAGTTGCTGATGTGAGACTTCAGAGCTTCACTCAGTTCCAGTTAAGTGAATTAGTTCAGTTTTCAGGTCTGTTTTTCATGAGAAACTATTATTCTGCTCTTTAGTATCACTCAGTATTTTCTAATAAAGAATCCAGATTAAAATTGCTTCTAAAAAAGAATCTAGAATTAATTTAGCAGAAGGGTTAGGAGGAAACTCATTATATAAGTTTTATAAAATAAAGTCAGAACTGGTGCAGTATAAAATTATTGCCTTGCAAGTTTATGCCCCTTTCTACTAAGATCTTTAAGTACAATTAATTGAAATTAAAAAGCCCTGATGATTTTGTCTGGGATAGAGTTATTTTTATCCATAGTAGCTGCATGGGGCTGTGTTTTGGATTTGTGCTGGAAGCAGTGTGGTAATACTGGGATGTTTCATTATCCTGAGCAGGGCTGACACAGGCAAGGCCTTTCCTGCTCCTCACCACACCAGCAGGAGGCTGGGGGTGCACAAGGAGCTGGGAGGGGACACAGCCAGGACAGCTGACCCCAGCTGACCCAAGGGACATCCTACACCAACCACATGGCATCGTGCTCAGCTCCTAAAGCTGTGGTGAGAAGGAAGTGGGGAATGTTCTGAGTGTTTGTCTTCCCAAGTCGCTGTTATGTGTGATGGAGCCCTGCTTTCCTGGGGGTGGCTGAACACCTGCCTGTCTATGGGAATCTGTAAATTCCCATAGACAGGGAAAAGCCCATGTTTGGCTTTGCTAGTACACGTGTGTTTTGCTTTACATGTTAAATTGTCTTTATTTCAACCCATAATTTTTCTGTTTTACCATTATGATTCTCTCCCCTACCCCACCAGGGCAGAGTGAGTGAGGAGTTATATGGGGCTGGAGTGCTGACTGGGGTTAAAATACAACACTCTTTAATTTCCAAAATTAACACCCCACATCTTCATATAGAGACTTACATTCCCAGACATACTTTCAAAGCCTTTTTTTCCAAGTAGTAATATGGACGTACTGAACCAAAACTGCTAGGAAAAGAACGGAAGGACACACTTTTGTTCTTCAGATTCAATCATACTCAAGTGACTTCAAGAAAATTATAAACCATTTTTCACAGTGGATTTAATTGATGACTCTTATTAAAAGACAGTTTCAGTATCTTACTGCACTGAAGTTTAGAAATGGTTTTATTTCTAGCCTTAATGTGTTCAAGATAACATCAATTTTTTCTGATGCCACTATTTCTTGCAGAATAAATAGCTCTTCACAATGCTCATGCTGATCCCCAACACATACTTAAGACCTCCCATCTCATTATAGTGTTCATCCTGTGAGGAAAAATAATCTTCACAAAGTGTCATCAGATTTTTCTTATATCACTGAAGTTAAACAGTCTGCTCTCTACATGGACTATGACTTGATCTGATGGCTGAATTGATCTATTATTAGCATTTGATAATTTAGAAATAATTAAATATTGACTATTTATGCAAACTCAAGGGCATAATATGATGTAATTTCTCAGAGATGAAGAGTATGTTTGTTGTCCAGTGCAAAAATGTCCCCATCATTTTTCTCTCTCTTCCCTCCTGCCATAGTATCATAATCAGCCGACTTTTGCATTCAAAAGCCAAAAAAACTTAATGACCAAAACAACTAAAGATTGTCATCTGTTAGGATGATAGTAACAGGAATAAATTTGGAGTATGTTAGATTTCTTTTTACTATTCCACATAATGTAAAATAATTTCTACAATTACTATTTATGGGTTTTATGCTGTAAAACTAATGACTTCAATGTCCTTTGTGTGGAGTGTACAGTAAATCTTATCCCAGGTACTGATATGACACAGCAAGCTTAGGTATCTTCATTGATTTCAACCACATCTAAATAGGAAAATAACTGGATTTGGAGAGATGTATTCTTTGTAGTGATGAATTGTGTTGGTATGTATTATTGGGGGGAGAAGTATTCTCATTTTTGTGATCTCTAGAGGAAGACTATATCTCAGCATGGTAAATCAGCAATTTTCATTCTTAGACAAAGGAGATTTTGGAATGCATTATTGCTTAATGTCTATTTGATATATCTTTGACATACATTTGACAGGTCACACATCTGGTGAATACCTCCAGGTTTCATTCCTATGCCTTTACCTCATTCTGATCTGCCTTGGTGGAAGTGGCGTGACCACATTTACAGCAGTGGGGCTCTACCCAAGCAAAACCTGAATAAGTAACCTGCAAGCTGAATCTTCAGACTGTTACTTCTTAATTTAAATTGGAAATGAGGTCTGAAAAAATTCATATTTAATATTACATTTCCTAAAACTTCTGTTCAAATAGAGCATACTACAAACTGTATGCAGTTTCAATACAAATCCTGCACCAGTTGCAGCCATGTCAGTTTCCAAAAAAATCACTGCAAACTTTTTGAAGTTTTCAAGGTTAAAAGAATTTTTACCAGAATAAAAATGTTGAGTTTTCATCAGTGTGAGCTTTGTGCAATGGCCATTTGGTGGAATGTGTCTCATAGGTCCTAGAAAAAGTCCTGCAGGTCCTACTCAAATATGATCCCAACAGCCATCTCAGTACATTGCCGTTGGGTTGTTTGATTCAATGAAAATCATGTCAGGAAAGGGTTTAGATTTCCTAGTTGCTAAGTAGGACTCATAGGAGATGGTCACAAAACCCAGTCTAATAATTTATAACTCTACCTCATTTGCATACTGAGGCTGTATCTTGAAAGTGTTATGCCTGAGACAGAGCTTTCCCACAGTACTAATGTTTATCCAGCTGACTGAAACATCTGTAAGAGCATCCACAGCTCTCACAGAAGAGACTGAGAAATGAAATTCAAAGGGTCTCTCCATCCCTGTGTATTCATGTGGGTCTTGGAATACAGACCAAGGATTTGGCTCATTATTTGCTACAGCCTTATTATGGATTTCTTTTTCTGAGAATGACAAACATTCTGAGCACACCTAAATCCATCCTGCCCTTGCCCTGAAGGTAGCTTATTCTCTTCTTAAACTTGTCTTTGGATAGTTTGAACAAATAGTAACTCAGACTAGTTATGACCTGTTTTTGCCCTGTTTTAATTGTCTTGACAATTATCTGGGCTTCTAAAATTTTTCTCACATGATTCACATATGTCTTTCTTCTGCCCATCATGGCAATTGTATGTGTGTGAAAGAAAATGCAAGGCAGGTTGTAGTCATGCTCTTTCCTTTAACAGAAAATTATAATATTTCAAGGTTATATAGACCCCTGTCTTTACTACACAGTACACAGCAGTTGGTTTTCTTTCTCATTTTATATTTACATTTACAGGTCTTTTGCATCAACAGTGTGGCTGTTGTATATATTTGGTGGGGAATTTAGTAGTGTGACAGTTTCAGATGGCATATCATCTTCACCTAGGGCAGTTGGTATCTTACTGATAACAACAGGTAATTTTCAAAAGGGAACATTTTACTAAGTGAAAAGCAATGAAAATGGAACTATATCTATAAAAGGAATCTAAGTCTAAAATTTAACAGTAACAATTACTATGTTGTATAAAATTCAAGAAATGAACACTCAACTTGATCATGGACTCCTAAGAGGTTTTCATTAGTGATGCTATGTACAGAGGACCCATATGGAAAGCTGACACATCATTTTTAGTACTGTGCTAAGCACCAGAGTTCTTAAGCCAGTCTGGAGCCTAGATGGAATAATCAGAGGCTGATAAGTGAAGTGATTTCTCTGACAAAAGTCACATGAGAAGCCTGTGGCACAAAAAAAGCCAGGTGTCCCAGATCCTCTGCCAGTGGTTCACACACTGGGCTGCATTGTCTTTTTGTGTCATCTAAGAGGGTTTCCAGAGCCTTTTCATACTGTGCACACAGACACCTCTATGCTGCAAGCACTTCATATGCCATCCCTGGAATGCAGCATGGCTGCATAAAACAGCACAAAAGCAGCATGGTAGATAGAGTGTTAGAAATTAAGGAAGTATTATTCAACTGGTTTTGGAAAGTTCTCAGCTTTTTCAAACAGTAAACTAAAAAATACAAGGTAAAAATGTCATGCATCATTCTTCTGCAGAATATTAGTCACAAAGATTTGGAAGGGGGTATGAACTGTTCAGTATGGACTATTGCTATCACACAGACACAGCAGAATGCATATAACAGGAGTATCTGGAAGCAAAAAATGCAGCATATTTCCTCTTACACCATTCCATCATCCACTTAAAAATTTGGGAAGAATCAGTGGGATAGTGTCACATTTACAGAATTTGTAAACATCTTCTCCTGACCAGTTTCTTAGTAGTAAAATAGGGTGTCTTATCTGAACAATCCTAGCTCAAGAATGGAGTTGCCGTTAGCTTCAGGATCAAGCATTCATTAACCTTGTTCAAAGGCAGCAGGCATCTCTATGGGACAGTTCTAAGGGAAGCAATAAGCATCTGATATGGCTGTGTGTACATCTAGGGCTTGCATGAAAACAGTCTGTGTGTCAGTAGATAATTATTTTGTATGAGTTCTGATGTTGGCCCAGATAAACAAAAACATTTAGTAGTCAAAGCTACAGTTTAATGCTGAAATGTTTTGCAAAGACTTTCCAAAAGCTGTCAGCTCTTTCAGGCTGACCTGTGGCAAGCTGAAAAAAAAAAAAAAGAGGGTGCATGTTTTATTTATATGTTTCATTTTTATCTGTTCACATATTCATTGTTTTGATAGACAGTACAATCTTGAAATCATTTGTGTGTAAAGATGCCTTTCCATTAACAAACTTATTTTTGAGATGCAATCTGCAGCAATGGTCAGATATTGAGCCCATTCAGGACAGTACCCAAGGAGTGAAAAGATCTCACTAATAAAAAATTCTGCTGTCTCTAATATTTGGGTACGACTGTATCTTAACCTCTCCATGTTAACCCAAGATGAGGGTGACTTCATTTTCTATAATGAAGTCTGTATAATACTAAACATAAAGGAAAAAGTACTGAAAATCCATTTTGTCACACAGAAGTAGGGCAGATAGTCCAAGAGAGGCCTCTGTGTCAAAGAATTATTCCTTGTGGGGAACAAGATGTGAGAGGTTAAAGATTCTGATGAAGAAAGAACAGCACTGCAGACCTCAGAGACTGGAGAGAAGCACAGCACCTCTGTACGACCACCCTGACATGACAGCAATCTGACATCAAGTCCACAGAGGGCCAACTCTTCAAAATATCTAGCATAACATGTCCCTGGAAAATATTTCAGGCACCTCTAAGAGATTTGTTTTCTACACTATGCTCACAAATATATTCACAGTACTGCCAACGTGATCTGCTAACTCCAACCAAGCCTTTTGAAGCTGGGAGCCCTTCACTCCACTGCTTAGGTGAGAAACAGAATTGCTGCATTCCTTCCCTGCTGGAAGACACATGGCTGCAGTAATCAGGACCAGGTTACAGAATTCAGCCCACAGCAAGAAGAGCATGCCTTGCCCCATGCACAGGGAAGTTAAAAGGAAGCTTCAGCTAAAAGTCAGATGGACCTGTCTCCTCAGTAATGAAATTCCTACTATTCCTAGCACAGAATCCATCCTTTAAGGAATTACTCAGTCCTTAAGGTAGAAAAAGCAGTTGTTTGGCCAGAACCACAATGAGCTTGCAGCTAGCTCGGAGCTATCCTGTCTTAGCTCGTGCAGAAGAAGAATTGGGGTTTATTCTTCTTACCAGTGCAGCATTTAGAGGATCAGAGGAGAGACAGGACCTCAGATTTCCTGTCATGCATGTCAGTACTCAGACTTGGGGGAAGGAGTCCAAGAGTACTGATGGACACATCTTCACTTGGATGTCTCCAGGACAGTCTGTGTGAGAAGGAACAGGCAGGACAAAGTTAATGTGAAAATTTACAACTTTGTAATGTGATCATCTCTGCGGCTTCTCCTCTCCCCCGTGTCAAGCCATATTCACTTCTTAATTATCACGGTGAAACTCCAGTGTAACATTAACAAAGTCCTTCATATTAATTCATATGCATTGGTAAGAATTAAATTCAAATACAGCTCTCAAAAATTAACATTTGCATATCTCACTAGAGCAAATGAATTGCACTGAGTCACCATGAAAATTGACTGGGTAAGCTAAATGCATAGTTTGGCTAGAGTCAGCAAGCAGGATACTTTGTCTCCACTCCCTCAGACAGAAATCCACACCAAGATTTTTTGGTGTGCAAATGAGTCTGATTTACTTTGATTATAAAACAGACTCATAGCTTAATAAAAGAAACCAAATTGCCTTAACTTGCATGTGCATGTGGAACCTTCATAAATTATGGTCATATATAATAAATGGAGTAAAGCCACAAAAGTTACATGAAAGCAAATGTTCCAATCAAACTTTGCTACGGTGCAAATCTGAAGTGACTTCACCAAAGTCAGTGAAGTTTCCCTGAGTTTACATTGGCTTAGCTGAAAACAGATTCTCCTCATTAGCATTCAGCTGAAACTTTCACATGACAAGCAGCATCACAAGGTTGATTTTTAAATGTGCAGCTTTCTTCACATTACATGTAACATTCCTGCTCTTTGTGCAGCCTTAATATAACATCTTGGGAAAATAACACTTCTGAAAGGAGACTTGTCAGTATTTAACATTTTGTGTCATCATGTACTTCTATATCTGTGTTTGATGTACTTAACAGATCCCTTTTCCTGGGTACCACTTACCAAACATCCAAGCACTGGTAAAGATCAGATTTCACTTGGCTTTCTGCTTCCAGTGTTTGTTTCAGGGAAGGCATACAGTATCTCCACCAAATTATGAGTGCTGACTTTTTCCACCAAGAGTTGGGAGTGAATATATCTTTCAAACTTTTTAAGGAAATATGTCTGGGTCAAATGCACAGCCCTGTTTTAAAATCCATCATTCATCACATCCATTGTTCAAAGTCTTAGACTGACAAAAAGGACAAAAAATCTGTGAAATTCCAGCCACCAAGTATTTAATATGCCAAGGGACTGGAACTGCAGCCATGTCCTATAAGTTTGCCTCCCAGAGGGATTATCCCCATTACAGGCAGGCAGGTGGGTGCTCTGGCATGAGTGCATGAGGTGGGAGCTGGTGTAAACCCACCCCTCCAGCCAGCAGAATTGGGAAATAACCCCAGGGATCACCACTTGAGCTGATGCCCCTTTCAGTGACTGTGACACTGCAACAGTTCCAGCTGCCACCAAAACATTCTTCAGTGTATGAATCACTGGGATGGTTTTCAAAAGGTGTTTATGTGCCTGGCACAGAAATTATTACTGCTGTTGACTTGTGAGTTAAGTCAACTCACCAGCACACACCATGCTCCTCTCCTACAATTTTTGATTCTGACATTTTGAGCCCTTTTGACAGAAGAATATAAATCTTGACTCCAGTTTCATGTTTACCTCTGAGCAATGGCTATGTGTGGGAGTAACTGCTGGCAGAAGTTTTGCCCGGAGTTAGACCAAGTAAAGTCACTTCAGATTCACTTTTCTCTTTCTCACGCACAAGAATTCTCCTATAGAAGGATGTTGCAATGAGGGTGTGACACACAGGAATGTCAGGGGAAAAAAACCTGCATTTTTTTTCTGGCATATAGAGATCTAGGGTAAGGGTTAAAAAACTTACTGCACTTTCCTGATGCTAGAGGTGGAGAAAACTATTTCTGGGGACCTTGATAAACTCAGAAGCCCCCCAGCTGCCATACCTCATAGGAAATGTTAATTGCTGCCATGAAAGCTTGTCTCTGATCCCAGCAGTTGTATTTTAGAGAGGTGAAATTCTCACCTCACACCAGAGGCAGGAGCATAGCATGAGCTGAACAGACTCAGCCTCTGAAATAACCAAGATGCTTTGTGGGAAACACAGGAGATCCTGGAGCCAGAAACACCTGCCCAGTGTTGCCAAAGAGAGCTGCCACATTCCCTCTGTGCCACGACTGCAGTGGGCAGTGGAGCCAGGAGCAGCTTTCTGCCCTCGAGGGAAAGCATTGTGAAGAGTGCTTGCTCACACTCCTTTTTACTCTGAAAAGCATCTATTTACTGATGTTTAAAAACACACATTTGAAGTTATGAATGACTGCCACATCCTGCTCCTCTCTGAGTACTGCTTTTATCACAACAGGGGCTGGGTGAAGGTTGCCATTGCATGGTGGGGAGGGCAGGGCTCCATTCTTTAGAATAGCTTCATTAGGAAAAACACAAACAAACACCTCCCTGGAAGCAGCAGGCTTTCTGTTTACTGTCTCCTCAGAGTTTCCAGCTGAGAAGCAACTTGAACATTACTGTGTCTTGTGGTTTTATTGCTATTTTCAGTGAGCTTAGCATCATGAAGGCAGGTTTGAAGCTGTTGTGCTCTCCCCTGAAGTCACGATTGAGACCTTTTTCCAGTGCTAAGAATGGGATTGAAGTAATCCACCCAATTCCAAGGTGAACACGTGATGTGGACTATCATTTTAATCTGCTCACCATTTGCCAGAGTGGAGACATGGAGCACTGACTTTTCTTGGAACTCTAAAATTGTTCTGAGAAAAAGAGAATGAAGGCAATTCAGAGGTTTAAATACCAATATACCCTCCTTCTTCTTCCCCACAGGACTTTAGCTTAAGCTGTATTGTGGATGTCTAACGACTGTGACCTCCCTTTGTGCCCACTCACTGACAGTGAGATAAAACCATTTCAATCTTGAAACCATGCCCAAACCTCCCCTGCACAAAGGCAGCAAGGGAGGGACTGTGTCTTGAGCTGAGACAGTTGAAGCAAGTTTGATAAAATTAATTTTGGATGTCAGGCCAAAATATAGGCCAAGTAAGAATATGGAAATCTTGAAATGAAGGACAACTTCCAGCAGCTTCTGGGATTTCTTGTTACTGTGCCAGGGAGAGTTTGGAGTCTCAGAGCCAGTTCTGCTCTCCTCTTGACAGAGGGCAGCAGTTCACTGAGACATGGTCAAGGGATTATACCCTACTGCTTCAGAGTGTGAAGCGTTTGGAAGCTGCTGAATGTGGCCAAAATAAAATCATAGGTGCAATTAGAACTTTTTGTCAGACATATTCCTTAATACTGCAGATTTGCTCCAGCAAAACTATCTTTTCCACAAGTATAAGGAAGACAGACCATCACAGCAGCTTGTTACATCTTCTGGAAAGTCATCTCAAGAGATTCCTGGTGAAAAAATGTTTCATTTGCTCCTGTTAGGGTCCTTTGGTGATCAGATCAGATTTCATATGGATAAATTGCAGCCAGCTAGATAGAAAACACTAAAATACTTCACTCAACACTTTCAATTTCAAGTTCAACTCAATGTCACAAAATAGCCTTGCTTAGAAAATATCTGTGAATCAAGATGCTTAAGTGCTTCAAGTACATCCAAGATCTACCTAAATAGCAGCATTAACAAAGCGATAGTGTGTCCAGCCTCTATGTGCGATAAAGGAGAAAGTCCTGAGATTTTCTGCATGGCTATGTTTAACTCTTCAATGAAATTTTTCATCTGCATTTCTAGACTTTCGGATTTTGCTCTATAAGTGGATAGCAAACTCTGCCTTACAAAGCAGTTTTAGTGTGCTGCAGAAATTGAGTTTTGAAACATAACAAAGAAAAGCAGTGAGTCTCTGTGGACAGGACCCAAACTCTGTTTACAGGCAAGTAGAGAAAGCCTCTTGTGATGGAAAAGATACAGCAACAACAAAATTTTCATTTAAACAAACATCAGATACTAACTAGCTAACTCTTTCAGATAACATCCATGACTTACTGAACTGTTGCAAAAACATAGTCATTGTGTTGCTAAAAGAAAGTGAATGTTTGGTTTAAACACAGCTGCAAAAATACCTGGGAAGAAATCTAGAGTCTTGAGTCTCACATCATTTTGAAAATGAAGTGAAATTACAAGAAGGACTTACCAAATGAAATACTTTTACATTGTTCTCAATCATATTTTACATTGTACAAGTAAACAATGATGAGACTTCCTGTTTTGTAGCTAAATCTTGATGAACTAATCATCCATATATTTACAATGTAGAAATCATTACGATCATTCAGATGAATTTCTGAATCAAACTGCTAGTTAAGTTTGCCTTTCTGCAAAACAAAGTCCTCAAAACTGCATAGCCATTCTCAGATTTTAACTGTGAGTCTGAGGCACTATTGTATAGCAAGTGATACCACAATTTTTTTTATTTTTTTTTTTTTTTTGTAATTCAAAGGCAATCAGAGTTTCTGCAGTAGAGTCCAAAATGGAGGGAGAGATTCTCCATCTGTGCCTGTGCTGACCCCTGGGTTGAAAAAAGTGAAAGTATGAAAACCTTATAATTTGTATATTTTCTGTCTGTATGGGTGGCTTGAGCTTGGCATTGAGCACTTTTGGCTTCCTTTTACACAAAGCATAAATGTCACTAATTGTAGGTGTCCTAGGTGAAGGCATCTACATCTGTACAAGTCACCTTGGGCTGGTGTAGCAGAGAATCAGCCAATGCAAATTCCCAGCCTGCATGTGATGCAGCCCAGGGAGATGACTGTGTTTGGTCACATGAACTTGTCAGTATTGACACAGCCCCTGATGAAAGGCTTAGCAAGCACCCTGCACAGGCTTGGGCAGAAGGATGCCACCCAGAGCACCTACACAGGCTTGGACAGAAGGATGCCACCCAGAGCACCCACGCAGGCTTGGGCAGAAGGATGACACCCAGAACACCTGCACAGGCTTGGACAGAAGGATGCCACCCAGAGGCACCTGCACAGGCTTGAGACGTGGCCCCGTGCAACTCTCATGAAGTTCAGCAAGGCCAAGTGCAAGGTGCTGCACCTGGGCCAGGGAAATCCTCAATATCACACAGACAGGGTCATGGATGAACTGAGAAGAACTTGGGGATATAAACAGACAGAAATTAGATAAGGTCTGGCAATGTGCTCACATCCCAGAAAGCCAACCACATCCTGGTTTGCATAAAAAGCAGCACGGCCAGCAGGTCAAGGGAAGTGATCCTGTCCCTCTACTCCACTCTCATGAAGGAAGGCTGAGAGAGTTGGGGCTCTTCAACGTGAAGAAGGGAAGGTTTTGGGGACAGCTCCTTTCAGCCTTTCAGTATATAGAGAGACCTTACAAGAAAAATGGAGAGACTTTTTACTGGGTCTTGTACTAAAAGACCAAGGGTGTTAGCTTCAAATTAAAAACATGAAAAGGACATAAATAATTTTTACAATGGATGTAATGAGGCAGTTAAACAGGTTTCCCAGAGAAGCTGTGAATATCTCATCTCTGTAACTGTTCAAAGCCAGATTGGATGGTCCATGGCAATGAAGTGTGGGCTAGATGATCTTTGAAGGTCCCTTCCAATCCAAACCATTCTGTGATTCTGGGATAAGTAGCTCAAATATAGGAACTACTGCATTGTCCTCTACTGCTGGGAGAGCTTGGTCCCTTCCACATCCTGTGTGCTAGGCTGGGAAATGTCAAGGCTGAGGTATAGTGTAGGGGTCTATAATGACCAAGAGAGTTGAAGCCCAGGATGTGTAAAAAAAACCCCTTGAACTCATGTTAAGGTATTCAACATGCTTGGAATTTGCAGATTTGAGAGGCAGGTTTGGTCTGGCAAAGGCTCAGAGGTGCAGGTAAGTCCTGAAGGACTATGTGTACATACCCTCATTATCTTCAGGACACTTTTTAGCAGATACAAAATGTATACAACCAGTCAAAATAAAATTACCTTCTTCCTTTTGTACATCACTTAATTAGATGTTTGCTTTCTATCTGTATTGTCTATGCCTGCATTAGCCTTAAAAGTCTGTTCTGATCTCTGTGCATGTGAAGACAGCTACATTTTTAACACGATACTACTATGCATGACGGCTCCCAGTGCCAAGACATAGTAAAGCTTTGAGGAATGCTTGTCAACACGTCTGTTCCACTCCTGTGAACATAATCACCATCCCCTATTATATCAGAATTAAAGGACAAAATTTCATTTGGTGAGAAAGGAAGTGTGTGGGTAACTACTGAAGTAGAAGTAGCTTCTGGTTATAGTGGGCAGGACAAGAATAATGAGTTCGGCTTCTGGCAAGGAAGATTTACGTCAGACATTAGGAAATATTTCTAATGATAAGAACAGCAAAGAACAGGAATTGCCTGAGGATGCTGTGACACCTCTACACTGGAGGTCTTTAAAAATAAGGCAGATTTACATTTGTCAGGAGTGGCCTGGGTACAGGAGATCCTGCCCTGGTTATCTGTACCTATCAGGTAATATCCTTTTATTTCCATGTTGCCACCATCCACAATAATTCCCCATGGTTTTATTTTGGGGTTGTGGAACTAAAAACATAAATAAATTAATGACATTCTTTGGGTATTATTCTTAGCAGGAAGCTTACAAGAAAACAGGGAACTTTCTAGGAATATCTCAGGACCCTGAAGTCCTCATCAAGTCCCTCTAGCCAGCAGAAAATTATAACCATAATCCCTTGTGTACTCAAATGAGACCCTAGAGGTGCTGGCCATGACCCTCAAGCCTTTCAGTCATCTGATGTTTGAGTTCTAGGAGATTATCAAGCAGGACACAATGGAAAAAAGTGGAAAAATCTCCCAGGCACATTTCAGGCAATGAACAGGCAGTGCAGTGAGCTCTCATGGAAAACTGCTTTGTAAGGTACTAATACATTGAAACCCATCCTGGCTGGGAAAATGAAATTCCCCAAAATGAAATGTCAGTGTTTTCACCCATGAACAGATGACAGTTGTGTAAGATAAAAGGCATCATAAGCAGTACTGCACTTAGACATGTTGAGGCAACTACAGGAACATTTTATGGTATAAAACAAAATACATATATAAAATCTGATCAGCAGTAAATAATGTTTCAAGTGCTTTAGGTTTTCTCCTGTCACTTCTCTGACAGGCAGGAGGGACTTCTGGGATTGATACAGCTCAACCTGTCTCTGTGAGACAGAATTTATCTCTAGATTCTCTATTTCCTTTCATGAAAGGATAAAGAACAGGACTTACATGTCTTTTAATTTTTTAAATCTTTGTTGTTTCCTACACACAAATCCTTCTTCCTTTATGAGTAGATAATTTTTCACATGAGGTTTCTGGGGGGTCTGCAAATTTATAAAATTTTATACTATTTTAAAATAAACAAAAAAAAAAAAAAAGAAAAAAAAAGAGAAAAAAAAGAGAGAAAATTATATGCAGTTCCAGTGGCCAGGAAAACAATACACACACTGATTTTTGATTATCAGTGTCTTTGGTCAGTATGTGTCATACATAATTGGTAAAGAGCCTTTGGTCTGACATTCACTTGCACCATAAAATGATACTTTTGGATAAATTGAAATAACAAAAAAAGATCTAAATACCTGCTTGTTCCCAAAGCAGCCAGGTAAAATGGGTAATGGTCTCAGTTCTCAAACTAATTTATCATAATGTCTGAAGCCAAGTTTTAACTTGGTTTAAAATCTGGAATAGTCCACTGAATGCCACACATAGTGAAAAAATTGTCAACAACTCTTGACTCCCTCTCACAGATATTTATAAGGGGATTATGGAAAGCACCCAGCAGTGGCCAAATACTGTTTTACTGGAGTAAACAGAAGCAAAATCTCCCCATAAAGGTCTGAAAAGTCTCATATAATAGTTCTGTAAAGGAGAATTAAACTTAAGTGACATTTTAATTATCACAGAGAGATAAAGCTGCTCTCAGTGAGGCCCCCAGCCCAGTTTAGTGTCACAGGGAATAAGAGAACAGGACCTTTTCCCTCATACCATATGTAGTGCCTATGGTGAGAATTACCTGTGTTTCTCCTTTGCCCCACACTTTGCATTTTAACACGAACTACACAAGCATAGGTGGGACAGCTTCTGAATAAAAGGTTGTTCAAAAGCAAATGGGCATAAGCAATAAGGGAGAACCCCTAGGAATTGTCCATGCTAGAGCTCCATCTAGCTATTAACTCCTCTTCGTTATCAAACACGGGGAGCAGCGTTGTGGATAGCTCACCTTGAAAATGCACACAGTTATGATCCAGCTGGACCAAAATGAAACATATTCTCCCATTAATGTGCAAATGAGCAGTGTCTAATAGTGCTAATCAGCGTTGCCCAGGAAAAAAAAAGTGTCCTTAAAAAGTTAATGGTAGGTAGCTGATGAGAAGAATGGTTTTCTAGTGCCTAGTTAGCCACTCCCTGTGCTGCCCACTGATGCTTCTGGACAGTTGTTTCATTAGGAGAAGCTCCACATCAAGCCATGCTGCTTTTTCAAATAGAAACCTATCCAATTAAGAACCTTATTTCTTCTGAGCATCCAACTATGTAGGCTTAACTGAACTCCTGATGATGACTAAATCTTTTTATCCTTTGTAATATAGTTTTACTGTGTACCCCTGTGTGAGACGGAAATACTTAAACTGATAATGACAAGTGGGTGGGAAGGTATGTGTCAGGCAAAATGCCGTGACAAAACTCCCATTTTCAGTGAGGCAGCAAGCTCAGGCACTGGCAGGAAAAACATCTCATTGAATCAGCACTTCCCAAACCAGTGTGTGAAACAAACATGCAGCAGCATTGCCAAGTTTTGCAGCAGAGAACAAAGGATGCCTGGGAGTTGAATTGGATCCTAGTGCTTAAAATCTTTCAGTATAGGATGCTGCCCTACTTCTGATTCTTTGGTTAGCTTATGTTGCATTGGCTTGGGTACCTCACTACAGCTTTACTCTACATAGTGCAGACAGGCAGACTCCTACTTGTTTTATTCATCAATTCTCCACACATTTTGCTATTCCTGCACTCTTTTATCCATTTTTAGGATAAGTAAATAGACTCTGCTTAGTTTCTATTGAGCAGCAATAATAGTCTAAGCCATGGGAGTGGGAACATTTCCTCATTTGTCTTGCCACGCTTTCCAAGGCATGCTGCTGAAGGGAAGGGTGTTTTCAGGGAACTCGGTGATCTTGGTTTTACCCAGGGAAAGTTCCTTGCTCACTGGGGAGGTTTTGAGAAAAGAAATAACTCTGTGACCCTGTTCCTGAGAAGCTTCGGGCTGGTGTAAAACTATACCTGCCAATCCTTTGCAAATGGCAGCCACTTTAATGCTGTTTGAGAATATGCTTTAGAGATTCCTCTAGGACATTGCACATGTCCTGACTGGCGAAGCAATGCAGTTATTACAATTGACCTAGACTTAACCTTTGATCCTTGGAGAAGAGCTCTTAAGTCATTTTTTATTAGTCATCTCTTCTGGGTCATGCCTCTGCATCTTCCTCTGTCACAATCCTTTCCTAACTCACCTCCAGGACAGATGCTGGCTGGCTCAGGGCTGCATATGCCAAGGGAGAAATACACTCTACCTACTTCTGTCAATACCCTAAGGGCCCCACTTATCTTTCTGAAGGAAGCCTGGGAAAGTCTAGCAAAAGCAGGCAGAGCTGTGTTTTATACCTCTAAAGCTTCTGATGAGAATACAGATTGCAGTACAGAGCTGACTCAAGGTATGCCACAGGGCAGCCAACTCTGAGGGCAGTCCAAGGGAGTAAAGCACTGCCTGGCTTGTCTGCTGGGACACAGCAGCAATTCCTGGCACAGGGATGTCCTTGGGTCTTGCAGAACAGGGTCCTTCCAGCCTGGGCTTGGAGACCCAGGTGATAAACCAGTCAGAAAGGAGTGGCAAAGCTACATCCATTGCCATGCTCTGCAGAAGATGCAGAAAACTACCTTAGCCCTGAGCCTGTTCTCCTGAGATCTAAGTCTCTTGTGTCTTTTTTCATGCTACTGCCAGCACTTCTTTACAAATCACAGCCTCAGGTATTGTTACTTTATTTTTGATTATGGTAAAGACCCAGCTGGCTTCCCCAAGTTGTTTTCCTTCAAAAATATCCTTGACATGGTACAATGGTGAACAGCTTTCACAACTCTGTGATGTACCCACTGAGGTCTCCAAATAGCTGTGGTGAGTTGATTCTGGCTGGACACCAGATGTCCACCAAAGCTGCTCTTATCAAGCCTCTCAGCTGGAGAAGGGGGAAAAATATAACAAAAGTCTCATGGATCAAGGTAAGGACAAGGAAAGATCACTCACCAGTTACCATCAAGGGCAAAACAGCCTCAGCTTGGGGAAAATTGTTTGATTGATCCACAATCAAATCAGAGCCGGATGATGAAAAATAAAACCAAATCTTGAAACATCATTCCTACTTCCTGGGCTCAGTGGGGCAGGATAATGAAAAATAAAACCAAATCTTGAAACACTATCTCTATTTCCTGGGATCAACTGCTTTTACCATTCTCTGTCCCTGCTCCTTCCCAGCAGTGCAGGAGGACGAGGAATGGAAGCTCATAGAAGTGGTAAGCTCACCACTCGTCCTTCTCCTTCCTTCTCAGAGGGAGGATTCCTCACATTCTTCCATCTCCAGTGTGGGGTCTCTCCTGTGGGAGACAGTTCCCCATGAACTTCTCCACTGTGAGTTCTTACCACAGGTTGCAGTTCTTGGTGCTCTTGCCAGCAAACCTGGTTCAGCATGGGGTCCTCTCTCCACAGTGCCACAGATCCGGCCAAGAGCCTGCTCCACCAGGGCTTCCCACAAGCTCTCACCCTCCTTCAGGCATCCACCTGCTCTGGCATGGGCTCCTCCATGGGCTGCAGGTGGATCTCTGCTCTTCTGTGGACCTCCATGGGCTGCAGGGGCACAGCTGCATCACCAGAGGTTGCATCATGGGATGCTCCTGGAGCACTTCCTGCTCCTCCTTCTTGGCCAGCCTGGGTATCTGCAGGGATGTTTCCCTCACATATTCTCACTCTGGCTGCTGTTGAGCAGCAATTTTCCGCACCTTCTAAAATCTGTGATCCCAGAGGCATTACCACCATCACTGCTGGGCTCAGCCGTGGCCAGCACGGCTCCGTCCTGGAGCCAGCTGACATTGGCTCTGTCAGACATGGAGGAAATTTCTGGCAGCTTTTCGAAGAAGCCACCCACTACCAAAACCTGGCCACACAAACCCAATGCAAAAGCAGAGGACTTAAACATGGACACAGGATCTTGCAGAGCTGAGGAAAATGGGAACTCGGGAATATCCCACAGGAGATCACAGCTCCTGAGCAGATAGGACCATGCTAAAGTGCAAGCTCCAACAAACTTTATTAGTTTGCATCCTCCTGTGTTTTGGGATTAAGTAGAGCTCCCTGCCATCATCCTGATAGTAGGCCTAGCTCAGGAGCCCCAGCATGCTTCCTGACTGCAGGTAATCCATCACTGCCAGGCATGGTGTAGGCAGGCATTGCCTCGTGTGTGTTCACTTTGGGAGCTGAAAATCTCCCCAGGCTCTTTGGCTGCTCCCAGCAGTATCCTGGTGAGACTGGCCCATTGCTGCTCTTCCTGCCTCTAGGGATGATCGAGCATATATGGCTTTCTGTAATTTTCACATCAAATGCATAAACCTGGTCTACCCCTACTAGCAACTCTCCTCATTTTCAGAAGATCTCAGGATCTCAAGAGCATGTTTTTAAAGGCAGCATTATCTTGACTGTCACAGACACAGTGAGGCAAAAATATGGAGACCATACCAGGCATACAGATGGCTCTAAACACCTGTAGCATCATAGATGTGATAGAGCTAATACATAAAACATACAGGATTAAAGCGCAGAGCACCTTGACCCAGCTGTTAATGGAACTGGGATTCTAAACAGTTCTGACACTTTGGTTTTGGTCATTAGTCCAAAACCAAAGAAATAATTCATCACTGACTGCACACTACTGGCCATTTGTTTTAAATAAAAGGGACGAGAAGCACTGTCAGATAAATTCTACTGTCCTGCCTTGATTTTAACACAGTAGATTCCAACCCAGATCTGCTCAAGACTTTTCAGAGATGAAAGAGAGGTGTGTGCTCCATTAGGGGGGATTGAGAGGTGGCTTCTCTGGTTGCAAGTGATGGATGTGGTACAGAATAAGATGAGCAGGGCTTCAGGGCTGTTCCAGGGGGATGCAGCTGAGGTGATGAGATGCATGGAGTTAGAAATGTTGCTTTTCCTTCCGTAATTATCCCACCTCCTTCCATGACCCCAGCCTGCCTGTCCCATATCCTGATGTTCACTGACTAAGCATCAGCATCATAATAACTTTTACACCCAGCAGTCAAATATCTGCTTTGCCAAGTGCATAACACTGACCCTGATTCTCAACCACAAACTGCAGGGAAAAGCAACTTAACCAGCTGAGCTGGAGCACAGAGTCTGAGAAGCTGAGGTTTGATCTAGCGCCTGTTGAAACAATAACAAGGATTCACACTGGTCTTAGTGAATCAGTGAACCAAGCCCCATGTGGCAGCCTGCTTATTTTGAGTCCATCTTGTAAGGGTAAATTACTGTATTAGCTGCTTTGGGGGTTTTTGCTTATTGTTTTGTTTAGGTTATTGGCCATGAGAAACAATCTCACTGAAATCACAAACATACACATGACTCCCAGATCACCTTGCATGATCTGTTTACTTTTCTCAAAAACAACAAAGGGCAAAGATCTGCCCTATTTTAATGTGCTAGGTCATAGCCAAAAGAGTCAAGTAATATTTTCCTATAAGGACTAGTATTTATATATTAATCAAGTATCAAATTAATCTGACAAGTTAATCCATTAATTTACCCTTCATCTAATAAATAAGAGAACAGATTCCTATTAATCTTAGCTGTTGCAGGAACTTTGGACTCTAAACTCAGTATTGCCTGTAGCTAAAGGGACCATCAAAGTTAAACCCTTCACATACACTGTCTGCTTTCTTATGTCCTATAATAATTCCCTGAGCTGTTACTCTTATCTGCTCCAGCTGCTTCTTCATTTACTTATTTGTTTATACTTATCCTGTGCTCTCAATGTTCATCCCTGAAAAACTTTGGCAAGCTATTTTCTTCTTCCACAGGATTTACTCCACCTAATCTTAAATTCTTAAAGAAGCCATACCATAAAACTGGTCTGCTTGTCTCTTGTGGTTACCATTTTTGAGCTGTCACTGGCACAAGAGCCAGATCCAAACCCCCATCGTTATTCATGGAAACTCTCTTACCCATTTCACTGGGAATCACACTTGTGGCAGCTCATCTCCCCACTGAAAGGCAGTATAAGAAAGACAGTATTGGCACAGCAGAATCAAGCAGAAAGTAAAGGATCAGCTGGCTGTCAGCAAGCACACAGTTTATAACAGAATTATACAGCTTGATTTTAGTTTGGAAGAAAATATTTCATTAGACCCTCCCTAGAAAACTGAGATATGGTGTTCCCATCCCATGACAGACCCTTGTTAGTCTCTGGCTTGTCAGGTGTGAGCAAATAAAACACCTTCTCAAATCTCAAACTGGGAGGAATAGAGGTTGGTGAATTAACCCCCACATAATGCAGGTTGGCTTTGCAATCCAATCTCAATCTTTCAAACCTGTTTGATTTTACCAAAAGAATTTCCTTTCTTGGGAGTTCTTCCCCCTTCTCCCACCCACTTTCTCCATGATCACTCCTTCTGTTGCTCTCTAAATTTTGGCACCCATTTCTACACCATTACAGACTGCAGGCTGGAAACACAGTGACCACACTCACAAAAAAGAAAGCACCTCCCTTCTGCTTCTCAGCAGCATCAAGAAACTCATATGCAAGTTGGATTTCATGTTACTTGTTCTTTTGGGAAGACTTATCTCACACCTTTTCTTTAAGTTAAAATTTTCACATAATTCTTAATTTGTAAGAGAACAGTAAAGGTTTCACTATTAACATATTGACTTACAGCTAAGATGTTGGAACAGACAAGCTTAGAAAGTCAATGCTGACATCACAACATTTGTAAAGGTGATTAAAATCTTGGAAGCACCAACAACAGCTTGTTAACAAAGGTAATCAGTGGGGTTTTTTTCCCTTTCCTTATCAGAAGAATGGAATTTCTGTTCTAAATGTCCTTCTCCATAAACATAATCCATCCCATTATATTTGCGCTGCTATAGAATGGACTTCTTTTCCTTTTGTTTTCCTTTTGTTTTTAACTCTTTTAAAAGGAAGAACATCACTGAAAGGAAAAGGGAAACTACACCAGAGCATAAATGTCAGGAGTATAAAGGAAGCCATCATCAGCCACCCCTAGTGACTAATAAATGCCAGTAAAATTCATTCCACATCTGGAATGTGGTCTGTAGAAAATCCGACAAGCATAAATCACTACCTTTGCTCAGAATATAAATCCTGACGTGATGCAAATAATGCATAGCTCGTGTGTTTGTGTGTTTTACTGCGGTATCAGGAGGAGGAAGGAAGGGCCAGGTGACAGGATACAGGGAAGTTAGAAAATAACTTTGTCCATTTCAATAAACAATACACTGCTTCCACCGGAAGAATATCTTTTAGAAAGGAAATTTACTCTCTCCTGCCTCACCACTGCTAACTACTCCTCCCCCAGTTTTGAAGCCTCCAGCAAAAAAAGAAATTAAGATATTTTGAACTCTGCAATCAGAAGGTCACAAAATACCAGCTTGGCTATACTGGCTACATTCACTTTTCCTTTGTACAGCAGTTATTTGGATCAGATGTAAGTACATGTCCTGGTTCATCTCCTTGGAATATTTTCTCCTTCCCCCATCACTGCAGTTCACCAGAGGGTCACGCCAGCAACTCCTCACTGATTTTCAAGAGACCAGGTGTCACAAAGCTGACTGTCAACCAATGCACTCATGCTAACACTGTCTTTCTCTATTTTTTCTCCAGGAGATGGTAAGCTATGTATGACACATAGACTTGATCCAAAGTCCACAAAAGCCAACAGTAATGTTGAAAACCCCTCTAAGGATTTCACATGGCAAGGGGGACCTTTTTACTCTGACTCTGAACACAGACCTGTGCAGCAGACAGAAACAGCACAGCTTCAGTGACTGACTGGGAAACAGTCTCTCCCACAAGGATTTGCTGTTTGATATTTTTCTTACAGCTCCTCATTCTCTCTTCAATGCTCTAGATTGGCTCAGGGGAAAAAAAGTATTAAAACTCATGGTTAACTTTAAACTGTGGATCTGAGGTGCTGGCATGTGTCAGCTGAGTGTCTCTACTCACACCGCTCATCCCAGACATGCAAAGGCTCCCACTTGTGTGGTGGCCTCCTCAAAGGAAGAGGGGCCTCCACTCATCATAACAGCATAAACCAGAAAAGGTCCACCAAAATTTTCACACAGTTTCTGTGTATGTTGTCTAGGGAGGAAAAAGAGATTTAAAGCATGTGAAAGATATTCTTTATACACACCCGACAAATTCAGGACCCAGGAGGGTGGCTGTAAATGTGGAGTAATTCTATTTTAGATTTATATCATACAAAACTATAAAATAATTTGGCCTCAAATAAGTAAATAACAATAATAAATAAAAATATGAATATAAAACATAGAAATAAAGTTTTATAATTATTAAGAGCAGTTATATGGCATCACAAAGTGTAAGGTAAGACCACCTTCATGCACAAGTGCAGTGAGCTGAATCTTGGAACATTGCTAATTTGCAGTGATTGATTCAGGATCTGACCCAGGGAATTTTAGTGGGATAAAAACTGAGAATCTGGGGAGAAAAGGTAAGCCTGTTCAGACACTGTATGAAGATTAGAGGATTTCCCTATCCACTAGAGATAATTTCTATTATGCAGCAGAGAGAAAGCTCTTAGTTAATTCTTGAAAGGCTTCCTTTTTCTATCATACTAAGGTACATTCTTTAGCAATTTATTTTTCCTTTTCTTTTCTTTAGGGATTCTAGACACAGACATCTTGATTGCAAAATTAGCACAGGCAAAAAATGCTTAATTGTGTGACTTTTCTGTGTTTGAATCTGCCTTCTACCCTTTGGAGGGGGATATGAAACTGTCCTTGAACCAAAGGCTAAGGAAAATTTACCTGCAGCTTCAGTATTGTATTTCAGTCCACACACTCTAGGTAGTGTAAAGGACCCCCCAAAATGCAGACAGTGTTAGCAGTAAGTCCCTGGTACAACCTGTCACACTGCCTGGATCTGCTCCTACAATGCAGCACTAATTAGTATTGCAGACAGGCCACTCTGCAGCTTGACTGGATGCTCTTCTGGGAGGAGGTTCCTATATTTTACTGATAACACAAGAACTGTCTTGGTGTCACAGCAACACTGATGTATCTTGCTCATCTCTGCATTAAATTTCATTCCCCCCCTCCTCTTGCAAATTTTAACCACGGTATTGGAGGCTGTGGAGTTTTTTTATTATTATAATTTTTTCAGTTAGGCATTCCTTTGTTCTTCTCTTCCTAGAAGGTATTTTTGGGGGAACAAGATATGACATTGCTGTAAAGCAACAAAAGAGATCACTACTTTACAGCTCACCTTGAGATAACACAGAGTTCAGGTCAACTTCAGGTGTGTTCCTGATGGTGCCAAGTGTCAATATAGTGCTCTTTAATGACTCATATCCTAATTAAAGCCTTCTCTGCCCTGAAACACAGATCACTGCATCTTAACTATTCAGTTCACAAAGTTGAGTATTCTGGCAGCTAATACTGAATCTTTCACACCTAGAGACTAGACATAGTCAAAGGTTGTTTTGAAACCTTTTAGATTTTAATATTCCTTTTTTAAAACACTGGCTTGCTAAACACAGAAATGCCATGAATCTGTGAGTTGTGTGCTACTAAACTTGACACCACTAATTTAATTTTAATTAATAAGTCAGGGGAAAGGAAAAAAAAAAAAAAACAAGATTCATCTTAGAAGTGCAGTCCTCCAGTGGCATCATCTGGTAGGAAAGGTATGCTGGAGGATAGGAGAAAGAACAGGCTTTTTTGATTTCTGGAGAGTAGGTGAAGTAAATTCCTGTTCTCTGACTTTTATCCCTTGTATAAGCTGTCTTGTGAACTACTCAGCCATTAAATGTGATCTACAGCAATTATATTTTTACTAAATCTCAAGTCCAAGCTTATAAGTTCATAGAGACACCACAGCACCATAAAATTTGAACATGTTTTTACCTGTGAGACTCCTGGAAAAGATGTTTTTGGTTTGAATTCAGCTACAGAGTCCCAGTGTTTGAGTCACTGTTGTTTAATGAGCAGCCACTTCTCAGCAGAGGAATTTAGGCTGTCACGGGACAGGAAGAAAACTCTCACTTGAGCCAGTCACAGCAGTCCCACGGTCATCTCCAGCCTTCCAAACCACTGGCTTTCCAATAAGCTTTGGAGTAAGTCTCCTAACTATTGCTATTAATGTAAGAATTGAAAGAGTTTCAAGCAGGGACCAAACCCCATGGCCATCAAATTGCTACAGACATGAACAGAAAGGGCTCTCTCACACTTCAAACACAACAATAGGTGGGCATGGATGGGTGAGTGGAGGGAAACAATAGGAAATTCATATCATGAAGCAGCAGCAGAGGAAAAGTTAGCCATCTAGTCTCAGCTGCTCTCCAGGCACAATGGTTTGCTTGGCTGTACTGTGAACTGGAACAGGGAAGTAATCCAGTTTCTTCAAATCTTGTCCTCTGCAAGCTGCAGCAGCTCCCAGAGTCACTGCACAACACAGCTGCATGGGCTGCTGCATTATCCCAGCTGGAAAGATGGTGCTAATGTGTGGGGCAGGAATACATGACAGGAAAATAAAAATACTTCAAACTGATCCTGTTGGTGAAAATTGTGTACTGAAACAAGAGTTGCAGAGTGTTTGCCTCTGATAAGGAGTGTCCTGGCTCACCATTTGACATGGGTAATGGGGCAGCACTATCATATCCATCCAAGGCTACTTGTGGATTTCTTTTGTGGGGATTTTCACCTCTTGGGCCAACAATTTTTCTGTGTTTGAGGTAGCTTATGTATGAATCATTAATGACACATGTACCTGAACCCAGAAACTCTTGTCCGAGATGAATAAGTGGGGTTATGATAAGACTTATTTTCATACAGATAACAGGAATATCCAGAGATATAAATATTGCAAACCAATGCCTGCTTGTTATTCAACCTCATTCTTAAAAGTTTAAGCCGAAATCTAAACATTATAGATATAAAACAGACCTACTAGAGTATGAAAGGGGAGAAAAAGAGGAACATTATCCCTTGCCTCCCAACTAGGAGAATCTGAAACCTTTGCTGAGACCCACACTTTGGTGAAGATTTGGAACCAGAGGCCCAATAGGCCTTTGCTCAGCTCCAGGAGCTCTCATCCTCTTGCTTGCTGTTGACTGTATGGATTTCTGCTGGAATGCAGATCACATAATTAGTGCCATGAGAATGGAGAAGGGATTCATCATGACCATTTCTGAACCCGACAAGGGTCTTCAAAACGTTTCTGAAAGAAAACAGGAAGCTGCCAAAAAGAAGTGGACATCTCTGATCCAACAGTTGGGTCTTTTGTTTGAAACCAAGAAAAGCACCATTCAGGACTCTAATTGATTAAAACTGAGTGCAATTGCCAGAGCACCAATAATTGCTGGAAGAGGTCAACGGTCACCCTAACGCGTTGTCACTTCAGAGGAAGTTGAACACTAACAACCGATCAAGCAGCATTAGTTAAAAGTAACCTTTTAATGACCCCTGATTTCTCCTTGAGGAAATACTTCCTACTGAATTTGCATTATAGTTTGCAATGCTAGTGCATTTGTCTTTGAATACCTTATTTATTTTACATTTTAAAGCATGCAGGACTCTTCACCGCTCCATTCTGGCTGCGCACTCTAAATGCCTTCTGTCATGATCTTAGGATGAACCCCAGGAATTTTGCAGCTTGTCTAAATTTGTCCCATCCTTCCTGGTTGCTCACAATAAAACCACTTCTTTTGCTAACTATTTCTGCAGCTGCCATTTCTTCTACTTGTCTTGTTTTCCTTGATTACTTATCCACAATTAACTCTCTAACTTAGTTTTACATTTTATTCAGTGACTTATGTGTAATGTTATGTTCAACATTGCAAGAATGTTACTGATAGTCCCATAAACTACATTTTTCTTCCAGCCTGAAGGTTGGATTAGCATGTAAACCTGGAATCACCACTCTTATTTACACAAAGGAAAAGGAAATATTGCATTTCAGGCTTTTTCAGTAAAGATATAAAATTTTCACTATTTCAGAAAACCTGCTACAAGGAAAATGCACTCAAAATATTTCATTGAAAAAATTTACCATTTTAAAAAGGATTTTAAGTTCTGTGGAAACATATCTACCTTTCAGGTCATCTAGATTTTTTGTTTTTAAATTAATTACTTTCTCAATTGTGCTAGAACCTATGAAATTTTTATACTAGCTTTGTCTTATTTTTCTTCAGTGACACATTTCTTATATTCCATTATTCTGCTAGGTGATGTATGTTTATTAAAATACCTTTTTCAAAACCTCCAATCTTTATTGCAAAGAAGAATCAAACCAAGAAGACATATAGCAACATCTCGGTATACTAACATCTTGAATACCAGCATCTCTATATTCTCATATTTTTCTACGTCAGATTGTGCCTTGGCCTTCTTTTATGGCTTACAGTGTTATTCAAAAATATACAGCAAGTATTTAAAACCCTTTTATATGTTGCCAAATCACCAGGCACCTCTAGGAGACTGTGTAAATATCAAAGTATTAATAACTAAACCTTAATTAAAATATCAGTTAATAAAACCTCTCCTTACAAGTGAAAAGTGGAATTATGAGACATAATCTCACTCTGCCAAGACAGAATAAAAAAACATTAATGAAGAGGCCTGTAATTAAGTAGAAATATTTGAAAACACAGGGAAGCCTTGTGAAGAAGGGAAGCATTTTAAGTGCAAAGAAACTGAATGACGAAATTAGAGAGGCTTCAGCCATGAGTAGGAGAGTACTTCACCTCTGCCCTTCCCTATACCAAGACCAGCTCACAAAGCAGAGGTGATCCCAGAGCACGAATGGGACAAAGAGGCTTCCTCTACAAGCAGGAAGGAGAAGAAACATGAATTACCAAGTAGGCTGGAGGTAGCTGACATCAGAGGAGATTGGATGACACATCTCTCAGAGCTTTGGGAGAGAAGAAGACAAACAACCTCCATGTGAGTAATGTGATTCAATGAAGAAGGGTGAACAAAAGCATCTATATGTGGGGGATTGTATACTTGTCCAGGAGTAGGCAAATCCATCCACATCATCATTTTGCCCAGAACATGGTGGACAACATGACTGTGCCCCGGCCTGACCAGGTAAGTTATTTCAACACAACTAAACTGAAATAAGAGCCAAAGGTCCCTGGGAAGTATGAAGGATAAGGAGATTTTTGCTACATGCAAGCATCTCTATGCCTAGAAGTAGGAGAAGGAATATAATTTCTTTACCCTAAAAATGGACGTTCATTCTGGGCACTGCTGTCACCAATACATATGTGCAGGAGTGCTTGTCTAAAGTAAAAATTTATCTTCTGCCTACTTCCAGGTGTGTTGCTTTTTTGTTGGAAAGATTTTTTAAAGTGCAAAATACTACTTTTGTCCTAAAACACCTTGTTTCCTTGTTCCAAGTTGACCAGAAACCCTTGCAAGTTCTCTCCTTTCCTCTCTGATCTTAAAATAATATTGGACACTTGTGCCTGTCTTTCGGCAGCATCAAAGTGGTACATCCCCCCTCTTCAGGACTCTGTGTTTTAGCTCCTTTTCTTAGTTGAGGTAGATGATGTATTTGGGTTTCATTTGTAACCTTCAAAAGCTTTTAGATAACACATCTGTTTTGTAAGAGTAGCACACACTATCCTTAAGTGTTGGGGAAGGAAGGGAATATTGGGCTGTTGCAGTCTCTCTATAGAGGGGAAGCAGTCATTCCTCTGGGGTCAGAGTCCAGAGGGTTTGCACTTAGTTCATTCTCTCCTGCCTGCAAAGAGGGAATCAGGACACATAAACACCTACAAGATAAAAGCAAAACCTCAACCTAGAGAAACAAGCAGTGTTGGTCTAACTCTGGATTAGACCCTTGCAACATACATTGGAGTCTGCCATCAGCTGCTGCAGGTCACACTACAGTGGAGGAAGGGACCTATTATGCTGAGAATTACTTTTGCAGCCAAGACACTAAAAATCAGGCAAAAAATCAGACACAAGGAAGGATATGGGATAAAAAAAAACAATGCTATTTTACTGAGAGAAGAGCAAGAATCCTTATATGAAGGGGTGTAGTGGAGAACGTCAGGTATGTACATAAAATAAAAGGTTGTTGCAACAAACCCAGAATATTTTGCTAATCTTCACTGAGAAATCAGCTTGAAAAATTCATCCCTGCAAAGTCAGTTGGCCCTGTCTTGTCTGTTGCCCAATCTATTTGACTCACACCATGATAAAGAGAAAGGTAAAAAGGATACTGATTTCTGATGGACTTCCCTTGAGAACTTGCTGCCCGAGGGGAAAGGTCTGGCTCAGCAGAGGGTTTGCAGAGCTCTGCAGCTGGGCACCCATGGGGTACACACAGGGAATGCAGACATCTACACCTCTCCCTCTGCAAGTTTCTCTCAGTCTTTATTCTCTTCCCATCCACTGCAGGCCTGATCTGTTGGCCTTTGGTTCCATTTAGTCAAAGCTCTTGTAGTGATCTGGCTTACCATAAACCTAGTCATTCTATATATATCTCCTCCATATCCTACCAGCATCACATTGGTGCCACTGAGCCCAGCTATTTACTAGCTCTTGAAGTCCTGACATTCATCTCCATTTCTCTGAGTGTTTAAAGGAAAAACTCATCCAGGCTGGAATAGAGAAGAAAAAAATCTGAACAAGTAAGGAACAAAAAAAAAAAGAAAATCAAAAACGGACCAAATGATGAGTCTTGAGAACTCGAAGATGAAATTCGAGCAATGAACTCCCTCTATTTGCCCTTCAGATTGGCCTTCACTCGATTATATGACACCAGGCTCCAGCCTCTCTTCTGCTCTGTGACTCATTTGTCAGGTCCTGATTTTCTTGGGGACAAGTAGAAGAGGAGCTGTAGCACTGGGCTGCAGTCCCTGCTCCTGGGGCCCTCTAAGCCACCTCCTCTGCTGCACCCAGTGCCAGCTCCCTGCTGAGGCACACCCCACATGTGCAGTCTACTTGGGACTTCATTCACGTGCTAGAACTGCATAAATTTGAGAAGTCAGAGGGCAGAATGAGCATGGAGGACAGTAGGTAGATCCTTACATAAACAGCATCTGACAGAGAAGAAAATGGTGTCTTCTGCTTTCAAAGAAAGCAGCTGGAATCAAGCCCAGAAATTTTCTGCAGCTATCATCACTCAGCCACACTGCACAGAAACTTGAAGACACAGAAATTATACCATTTGAAAGTGATAGAAGTGCTCCAGTTTGGCTTAAAATTGCACTGGCAATTGGAATTTCACATTTCTGAGCTATGTGTGTACTTCAGCTCACAGACACCATATATTAATAGTGACTTCCCACAGATAAGGTTGTTAGAAAAGGTTCAGCAAAATGGTAACATGCATGAGCCCTCTCTCCAAGGGCTGGATCTTGTAAAAGTATAGGCTTCCCGCTGGCTTTATGGAGAATTTTTCTTTAGGATCCTTGGACAGCCTGCAGCTCCTAACCCTGCCAACTGGTTGCTCTGACAGCGGTTTGTATTTTAATGTGTGATGCAGAATCACTCTGTCTTAGGTCCTTATGCTGCCTGCTGTCTTAAAGAGCTGCTGTTTGTCTTCTCTGAGTGGATGCATTTCAGTGTCAAGAGAACAGATTCCAGTACAGCAGCCCTCCACTCTCTGTGCTTTTCTGTAAGCAGCTGCATTCCTGCCAGGTGGGTGTGGAAGGCTGCCAATTCCTAGTGGCTGTCTTTCACGCCCTCATTATATGGGTTATTACAGTAGTTAGAAGGCAATGAAGCTATCAGACTTATATGTCAGCTTAGGACTGTATGCATACTTCAGGAACCAGTTTAACAATAGCCTGTGCTTATGCATTTGATTAGGAGTTCAAACACAAGCCTGGAGAGAAAAGGAAATGAAGCACAGTCCTGAGCAGTTGCTCTCACAAGTGGCTGTGATTCTGTTCACCACGGCAGTGCTGGGTCAATTTACACAGGTGATGTGGCCCTGGGAGCTGCTGGCTCAAGGAATGGTATGAAATAGTTATATTGATGTTATCTCTCCAACAATATTTTAGAGATAAAAGACAAAAGGCCAGAAAGTCTTTAAGAAGCTGCTTTATCAGCATGGTATCAGACTATTGCAATCTACAACTGGGGTACCAGAATATGCTCGGTAAGCATATTTTTGCCTTTTTAGGGTGGTCAAAGATCATTTGCTTCTTGCAGTAACTTACTGAAAAGAATGTAGAAGCACAGAATACTAAATTATCACTATAGTACAAAGTTATGTATTATTTACAAGCACAGTGTGAGCTGTCAGGTCAGTTAAATCAATTATTCACCATTTGTTCAATTTCGCTTTGTGTAAATCTTCATTTTCTCACTCAGCAAATTCCAAATTTACTACAAAGCCTTATGCCATGTCTGTAATGAGAACAGACTGAAAAGTAGAAAAAGGCAGACAGCTTACTAAATTTATAAGCAATTGCTTGAAAAAAAGAATGATCAATGTCTACACTTTGCTTTATTTTATCTAGAGTGTGATTTTTGTGTGTAAATCATATATGATATATATATAAATTTACATTTTGAGATATAAGTATTAAATTCCATCCATTTCTTGTCTGTTACATACAGCAAGAGACTAAGACATTCCTAAGTATTGAGGGACTGATTAGAAGAGGGATTAATGGACTTTTAAAGCCAGAAAGGACCATTATGGCCTGTGACATCTTGGATCACATAGAACATAACCTTCACATAGGAATTACTATAACAAGCCCATGTCTTCTGATTGGACTGGACTGTATCAGAAGAACTTTTTCTATTTAATTAGGCCATAAGATGCTGCTTCACATCAATGGAAATATTTATATAGACCAAGGTAAAAAAGAAAAATTTGCTTATTTGGGTAACCAGAGAACCAGCAGTCAGGCGAGATCTAAAATCTGATCTGCATGATGTGCAACTGGAATGCATTGCTAGGAGGAGTTATTTGCATTAGAGATTTGAGTGCACTATTGTTCAAGTAGTGTAGAAATACTGAGACTATCTACCTTACATATAGACCTCTACTTTGCCCAAGAAAAAACACTCAGCTGAGAAGATAATTTGGTCTCTCTCTTTCCCATGCCTGGCTTTTCTTGAGAGGACCCTGGCTATGCCAAGGTATTGGGAAAAGGGAAAATAATAATGCACTAAAACAATGGATTTTTTGAATTCTTGATTAAAGTTTACCATTCATTACCTGAGCAATGGGAGCTGGCCATATATACATTTAGTGTGACTCACTTGTGAACCAAAATGAGTTGTGTCAAACCACAGAAAAGCTCATACCTAAGGCTAGTCTGCTTTTCTACAGTGGTCATTACTCATTGATTTCTGTAGTGGTCACTGTTGTACTCACTGAAATTATGTATAATCAGGTCTCTGGTGTAATAAATGAGATTTTTTTTCTCTTTGTACTCCTCTCTTGAGGAAAAAAAAAAATGGAGGAAATACTAAATCATGCCTTTCTTTTTCCTATGTCCAAAATTTGAGTTGAACAGAATTCTTAAAAAGAGTGCTCATAAGAAGGTCCAGGCTCTGCACTTGTTTACCACGTTGCAGGATGTAGTTCTAGCCCCAGCTCCTTCACACAAAAGGTTTCCAGTTCTATGCACACTGAATTAGGTCTCCATAGCTGAGTTATCTCTATGGAGCACAGCTGTCCTCATGACCTGTTTGTCACTAAGTGCTTTGAAAGTGAGTTGTGGTACTTTGAGTAGAAAATGGAAGAGGAACTAGCATTGAGCAGATGAATTATAACACACAGAAGACATCCCCAGAATACCAGGAAGAAGCAGATGAAATCTACAGGGTCAAAACTCTTGTATTTCATTCATAGTGTCATTCTATTGACTACAAGAGTTTAGAGAGACTGAAACAAGTAAACTATGCAATCTCCTTGGTCATCTGGGTTTAAATTTGAATTAAAAAGGGCATAAAACTTGCAAAAAAAAAGAAAAAGGTGATATTAATTTAGCTGAAAGACAGATGTATATATATCCAAAGTGCTTCCATTTCTGACTGTCATAATTTCCATTGCTCCCAAGGCCTCTCACCACCCAGACTGATAGTTTTTGGAGCAATGGGGATTTTGTTTCTGTGTAATGAGGTGGGAATGTCTGGGGACCACCTGAATAGAAGCAACACAGTTCAGCTGGTCTATGCTGCATAGCAGATAGGTACTGCAAAAGTGTGAGATGGGCTGTTTGCTTTTGAGAGACCAAAATAGAGGAGAGGTTTTCAGTGCTCCACAGTGAAATACTGGGAAGTGAGCAGTAAAATTGTTTTTCTATTGCAGGTGTTTTTCTGAATTGTCAGTCCATGGTATTTGACTGAACCAAAAAGCACCAAATGGGACAAGTCATTCACTGCTACAGAACAAGCTGCTCTCTGTGTCACAGCTACCACCTCACAGTGGGGCAGAGCAAAACCTAGATAAGCAGCATAAGCTGCAGATGGGCACTTGGAAAATAGAAATCATACGATCTCAGATCTTTCCTTGGACAGAAGGACTTGGAGAGGTCTTTTAGAAGAGGTGTTGTACATCAAAAATTGAGAACCTCTACATTTTCTAAAGGAGTTTGATACTGAGAGAGGTGTTCAACTTCAAGCATGATACATGTCCTATATTATACTGTAATTTACTTCCCATTCCTGAATAGCCACTTACAGTTTTATTCCTTTTGTTTTCTCACCAACAAGGACAAAGGGTCTCTGAAAAGTAAGGAAATAATATGTACAATTCTGAAATAGCATTTAAAAGTTGTACATTTCTTAGTTTCTAAATTTGGAGCATTTGGAAGGAAAAAAAAAAAATTAGACATCCCAACAATATATAAAAAGCCTGCCTCACAAAAAATTTGATCATGAAATCATTAATTATTTGAAAACCCATCATCTTAGTGAAGAGACTTGCACCAGTGTCCTGCAAGATGTTTTTGCCCATGGAAATTAGCATGCCAAAATATGTTGCAAGTCAGACATTTTTTCTTGTCTATCCATGCAAGGATGTAATCGAAGAAACAACTAAATTAAACATTCATGACAGAAACTGTTTGAAAGCTGCCATAAGAACTAACACTAATGTGTCAACTTTCCAGTCTGGTACCTTGCAGACAAGCTTTGTCCCTTACTAGTCTGTCTATGTTTCTCAGCTCTTTAAAAATTATTATTATTGAGAGAACACTCCTTGTTACTTAGCTAGGAATTGATTTCTTCACTTTGAAAAATGAGAGGGTTTTTTTTTTTTTTTTAATGACAAAATCTGCCTATGTTGAGGCATGTACACAGTGTTGTGTAGCCAAAGGAGAAACTGGTCCATAGCCTCAGAGACTACAACCAGTCCCTCAAAGTCCTCTTAAAAATAAGAGCATCATAGAGTCATAGAATGGTCTGGGAAGGGACCTTTAAAACTCCAACCACCCTACCAGGGCCAGGGAAACCTTCCATTAGACTAGATTGCTCAGGGCCTCATCCCACCTGGCCTTGAGACTCTCCAGAGAGGGAGTTCAGAGCCTCATTCAACCTGACCTTGGAGGTTGGGCACCTACCTTCTCTTTAGGCAACCTGTGCCAGTCTGTCACCCTCAGAGTAAAAAATTTCTTTTTCATATCTAATCTAAATCAATCCTTTTTCAGTTTAAAGCCATTATCTCCTGCTATCTCAATAGGCCCTGCTAAAATATCCATCCCCATCTTTCTTACGAGCTGCCTTTAAATATTGAGATGCTGCAATTAGGTCTTCTTGAAGCAACCTCTTCTCCAAGCTGGACAGCCCTGGCTCTAACAGCCTTTTCACACAGGACAGATGTTCCAGTCCTCTCATCATTTTTTTTTGGCCCTCTAGACTCTCTCTGTTTCTTTCTTGTACTAACTAAAGACTCAAGAGCTGGATTCAGTGCTCCAGGTGGGTCTCAGCAGAGCAGAGTAGAGGGGGAGAATCACCTCCCCTGATCTGCTGTTCATACTTCTTTTGATCCAGCCCAGGGTGTGTTTGCTTTCTGAGCCATGAGCACACACTGCTGGCTCATGTCCAGCTTTTCTTCCATCACCATCCCAAATCCTCCTTCACAGGGCTGCTCTCAATCCTTCATCCCAGCATGAATTGACAACCGGGATTAACCCAACCCACGGGCAGGACTTGCACTTGGTCCTGTACCTTGTGAGGTACAGTGCTTCCCTTTTTCCAGCCACCAGAGACTACACTTGATTTTCATAAATCATGGAGACTGGCTTGGGAACTTCATCAGCCAGCTCCCTTAGCATGAAGTGTCTCATCAGGTCACACAGACTTATGTATATTTGGGTTTCTAGGTTGGCCACAAAGCTGATCTGGTCTTACTGTGGGAGGAACTTTGCTCCCCCAGTCTCTGCCTTGTGGCCTATCCAGTTAGCTGGCAGAGTACCTGCCTTGTGAAATATACTGCTGCTTTTCAGCAGTTTCTCTGGGAAAATACTAGTAAAAATACATGCATTTGGCACTTGCCATTCATTGAGATATTTGGTGCAAGTTGTAAGGATAGATTATAAAACAGCTGCTGGTTCTCACTGGGAGAAATATTCTAAGAACAATGCTTCCCAAAAATAACAACATAGTCCTGGATACTGTTTCAGCCTAGGTTTCTACAGGGTCAAACAACTGAAGCTATTCAAAAAAGAGCATCAGCTCCATGACCCAATGCAAACATTGTCACACTACACTGGTTCTTAAAAATCCTGTTTTGCTAACAGGCAGGTTGGACTTGTTGCAAGTCCCTAGGAAGGAGAAAAGGGGAAAGGATATTTGTGTCAGTGCTCCCACTTGAAAGGCAGCTAATGGTTTTCCGCAGATTTGGTGGATGTAACTTTGATGGAGATGAAAAAATCATCTTGCCTTCTTAGGCTATGACTATTAGGAAGCCTCAAGACAGGTTTTCCAAGCAAAAGCTTGACAAGCAGACATTGACACACAGTCATCTTCTCATAAATTGATGAAGAAGGGGTATCTCTGAGGAGTAATTTTACACAAAAATAAATTAATTAATTAAAAATTAGAGCTATACAAAAATAAAAAAAAAAAGACCAGCCCTGAAACCTGAATCATCAGGACAAATTAACAAATTACTTTTAGTGTGGGTGGTCACTGCTTAACAGCTACAGCACTTTCAGGAAAGGGACCACTGTCAAATACATCATGTTCTTCCTGAGCCATAGAAAGGTTTTTAGTATCCTGGTTAATTTTCTATTCCTGCATTCTCTGTCATCTCTCTTAAGGCAAACTCATGTTCTGGAGGATATTTTTCCATGAACCACCTTTCTCCTCTAAAGGATCCTCTCAGGGCATCTGTAACTCATCCTGCAAAGGCTAAATATATAAGCCTTGATGTAAGGGTGTATTTACAGAAATGTTTTGCAACAGAAAATCACGTGAAGATGCTATGCAAGAGTAATAAGTTGATAACATTTTCCAAATCAAACCACTCAGGATAAAAATAACTTCCTTTTTTGTTCTGTAATGTCAAACTAAAGGATGAGTGTTGCATCAACAGACTTTCACAACACATTAAAAATCGTGGAGAAACAATGCATCACATATGAAGAGCTTCCTACCAGATTCATGCAGCTAATGAAATTCTACACAACTTCTTCCAGGAAAATGGCTTGCATACTCTGAAGCTATAGCCAGGATTTTTACAAACTGTTCTGTATGATTCATTCAGTGCTCAGTAGATTAGATGTTACTGAATTCACATGAGTTCAGGTTAAATAAATAAAATGAAACACAACAGCTGTGGCTACTCATCACTCAAGCACATGACACCTATTACCAAACCCAAGAGAGACTCCGTGGTGTTGTAATTACCAGGCTGGGTCAGTGGTGAAGTAGAAAGTGGGAATGTTATAACAACAACTCCATGGATTATTTGTGATAAGAAAAAAGATCAGAGAGTTTGTAGTATATGGCAAACAGCAGTGTTCCAGGAACCATTACAAAGAGGAGCAGCATTTCATTCTATAAAATTACATTATATGGAAAAGGGTAAGTTGGAACAGTTTTGTCCCACACATTATGGTGAATTGAATGGCCTGTGTAAGTGCCACAGATGCAGAAATCCAGCAGAGATTTGGAAGCACAGGTTTCTCTTCCCGTGGCTTCTGCCCAAATGGCTGTTCACAGCTCTGTGCTTGCTTTGTGTTTTGCCAGGACCAGGCACAGAAGCAGGAGCAGAGGAAATTTTTAAAAAAGGAGGTATGTGAGTGTAGAACAATTCTGTGTTAGGGAAGGGCAAAGGCTCAAGATCTGTGCGTGCCAGGCACAAGCAGGACTGATTTCACACCACAGGAAAGAAGGAGATGACAGCTCTGGGCAGCTCAGGGCTGTTTTATTCATGTTAGGTCAGGCTCCTCAGCAAAGGTCTCAAGTCTATATCCAGGCTAGAAGCATTATTGTGCACCAGGAGGAGTCAGGAGAGCAATGTGACTAGCACAGCATTTGGCTTGTTTGAACTCTTCTAGCCTGCAAGAGCAGGAACAACTGGAGAGGAGAGTGGCCTTTGGCTGCAAGACTCACACTCATAATTTCCATTCTACAGCAGGACACCTTCACCACTCAGCATCCCACCCCTGGCGTGTGCATACTCATTCTTTGTTTTGATAAGCAAATCAGGACATACTTTAATGTATTATACCTAGGGGAATTTGACTCAGTATGTTGAGCTGAGGTTCCAGGAGGATGCAGTTATTTTTGACGCCACTAATTTACTTTTTGTTTCTCTTCCAAATAGGACAAAAAGAAAAAACAACAACAACAATGAAAAAAAAAAACAAAATTAGCACTGGATTTTTGCCTGGTTTTCATTCTAAATCACCATTTATCCCTTTGCTCAGCTGATGCCACTGGAAACATCAGAAAATCTTTATCTTGCAAACTATCATAGAGAATCATAGAAAACGAAAATAACTGAAGATGATATAGCATCTTTGTCACTGCATTCTGTAATGCTAAAGCATTTGACCCCTGAAATGGCAAATAGCCCTGCCTCACAACCACCTAAGGATGCACATGCCTGGATTCCACCTAGGATCCAATTCACAGGTTGCATTGCACACCTTCTACTCACTCTTATCCACCTAGCAGCGTCTAAAACTCTGCATGGGACTCAATTTTCACCTAGAAATCGCTTAAAATCCACCTTTGTACATATGCACTTTTCCTTCAATAGATAAACAATGAGAAGTTATAAACAAAATTTAAAGGCTTCAGAAATTAGTTACTCCTCACTTAAGTGAGTAAAGACTCTCACTTAGAAATCTGAACTATGCCCAGAATGAAGGAACAGCCACACGTTCCTGTAAGACTCACTATTCTGGGATGCTGAACTTGGGCATTGGTGAGTATGATGGGGAAGTACAGAAGGTGGGTGACAATGTCACCATAAGCCATCACTCTAATGTGCTTCAATTTAAACAGTACATCATAAGAATTCAAGTCAGTAACTGATTGTTGATATTAGCAGCCATACAGAAACACCCAGAGCCATTTCCCCCTGCTCAGACTCAGTCTTTAAATGTTTCTTAATTTCCCTACTATTGTAGTACAGGCTTGAGCCAGCTCTCAGCTCTGATTTCCAGTCATTCATCCCCTAAGAACACAATGCCAAAGATGGGAAACTTTATCAGGCTCTTTTAAGCAAAACTTTAGAAATTTTGATGGCAAGGGAACATGGGGATCCAGATGTCAAGTGTAACCTATTATAGCTTTCATGGAGAGCTATTTTTAATGCAAGCAACTCAGTTGGCATGAGTGGAGCAGAGCCACGGAATAAAATAGAAAGGGCCCTCCTAATTCTGGGCCTGTCTCTTTATACAGCCATGCTGGGTCAGGGAAGGGGGAGAGGGATCCTCCCCAAATAGTAAATGTCTCACAGCTTAAAAATCACTGCAAGCCTTTCATTTGAAACAGCTACAACAAGGGTACTGAGAAGGCTGAAACTTTGAATATCCCTTGTTCAGCAAGCTGTCTCATTGGGCTGGGAACCTGTTGGAGCTTGCAGTCCTGGAGTCTAACATGCTCCCTCTGTTTGTTTGTTCACTCTTCCATGACTTTATAGCTGCTTTACAGAACAAGCACACAGGCACCTTACACTGCTGGCTGTGGGTAGAAGATTTTAGCTGCCACTCTAAGCTGTACTTTTTAAAAAGCTGTAGTATTCTCCTTTCAGTTTTCATTATCCCTCGAGGGTATTTCTGGCATTTTGAGGCAGAAGATACTGCAGAGCATCCAGATAAAGCAATTTTGAGTGCTTTTGCATTTTTATAGGAGAGAAGTGTTTGAGCCACACCCTGGAAGATTTTTACTAGAGCCAAGCACTGTCCTCAGATATGTCATACACAGGCAGCATTCAGCTCCCCCACAAGACCTGCCAAGACTCATGTGCCAAAAGTGAGATTCACACAGCCAAATCCTCCTCCTCCAGATACTGCTCATTCCTGGCACCTCCTCCTGTGCCTCCTGCATTTACAGCACTGCCCCTCTATTCCATTGCCTCTCTCCTGTTTCAGGACCTGCTCCATCTCAACGATGCAGTCCCAGTCCTTGAGTGCTTGTGCTGCAGAGATTTATTTCTTTTTTCCCCACTCAGGTCAGTCATTCACTCTTCAGTGAATCTTTCCCTATGATTTGACAGCAGATAGCTCTGCCTTCTGCCTCTAAAATGAGGTTTGCATTCAGTTGCTGGAGATGATGGCTGTGCCAGCCTTCTCATCTGTGCTGTTACTAATCCCATTTTATTCAGGTCAATATGTGGTCAATTTTGTCAACTCCATCTCTCCTGGCAGTAGGCACAAGCCAGGTGACCAATGCTAAGGTGTGCAAAGGCCTCAGAGCTCTTTTAACAAAGCCTCTGCAAGTTTAAGGCCAGAAGGGTGGCTCTGGCTATCAGATCTGACCTGAATGATGCAAGACACGGGAATTCATGTGGTCATTTCCTCATTCAGCACTGTCATGGGTCATCTGTCTGTGCAAGAAGTGAAAAGAGAACCATATAAATCAGATGATTTGACCATGGGGAGGTATCAACACAGCAGGGAATAGGTTGATCCATTGCTCCATTGCTCCAGCTTCTGCCCTCTGAGACTGCAGTTAATTAAGTTTAATGCCCATGGATATAAGCAGCTGCTGCAAGACACATTCCCCCAGCTCTCAGAGTACAAGGGGGAAATTTGGGATGGCTCCTGTGTGATCCTGCTTTTGGCAGCCACTTCTGATAAACCGGAGGGTGGGAGCAGATGAGAAAGCAAGGGTAGGCCGGACTGCTGCCCAGGGGCAAAGGAGTTCATTCCTTCATGTTGTTATAAGCACAAGTGGTAATTACTGGATAATTTGGATTGACTTTCAAACTCCACTAAAGCCCCTTTATGCAGCTTTGGCAACATAAGGTGACCTTCCCAAGGGGACAGAAACAGCTCAAGAAGATGGTGGGCAAGGGCATGGGTGAGGAAGATCAAGCTGGCCCTCTTAATGCCAATCTAAAGGGCAGGGTCAGGACAAAATATATCCAAGTTCTGATGGCTGCTGGTCTCTCCCTGAAGCAAAACAGGTTTGCTCTTTGATCTGGGACAATAGGTTGAGTTGTGGTCACTCTTGAGCAGAACATGTCAGTGACAGAAGAAGGGGATGAAGTGCAGCAAACATGTCCCAGTGCAGGGCCAGCCGAGCACAGTGCTCCTGTTGCAGGGAACAAAGAGACCCAGAACAGGGCTGATGTTGGATAGCTTTGTCCCACTTTGACTGGGAAAGCCTAGAGGAAGGCTGGAGGTGGAGGAAGCTGCAATTGCAGCCCAGAGTGCTCTGGTTAATCTCTTCTCAAAGCTGCTCTGAGATCTGGACAGCCCCAGGCTGCCTAGGAGCAAGAGGAAGGGAAAAGGTTAAAGAAAGGCCTGTCTGTCCTCTTTTTTCTCTCTTGCCCCAAGCATAAGAAGCAGACTTGGACCTGCTGGGTTTCTACAAGCAGGACATGTTTCTTTAGCAGCCCTGGCTCTCTGTTCCATAGAATCATAGAGTTATGTTAGAAAAGTCCTCATAGCACGGTTTGGAAGAAAATGTATATTTTCTCGTGGGTGTCAGGATCCCTCACACCCAGAGCCTGGTCAGGGGCTGTGAGTTATGAGGAAGCAGCTACAGGAGACTCTTGGGGGTGCAGTGACCACAGTGACCAAAGATCCGCTAAACGCTGGCTCTGTTGTATCATGGTACTTACCACCGGGTACTTAAAAAAAAGAGAAAAGAAAAAAAAAAAAAAAGAAAAAAAAAGAAAAAAAAAGAAAAAAGAAAAAAAGAAAAAAAGAAAAAAAGAAAAAAGAAAAAAAGAAAAAAAGAAAAAAAAAAGAAAAAAGAAAAAAGAAAAAAAAGAAAAAGAGAGCACTTTTCATTCCGCTTTTAGGGAGGACTCTGGCGAAGGAAAACACTAACTTGCGCCTTGCCCGCGCACTGCCCCCCTCCCGCTGCCCCGTGCGCGGGGCGCTGCGGGCGGAGCGCGGCGGGACCGGCGGTGCCCGCTGGGGCCGGGCGGCATCCAGCGGGGCCGGGCGGCATCCAGCGGGGCCAGCCGGCATCCAGCGGGACCAGCCGCGATCCAGCGGGACCAGCCGGCATCCAGCGGGGCCGGGCGGCATCCAGCGGGACCAGCCGGCATCCAGCGGGGCCGGGCGGCATCCAGCGGGACCAGGGCGGCATCCAGAGGGGCCGGGCGGCATCCAGCGGGGCCGGGCGGCATCCAGCGGGACCAGGGCGGCATCCAGAGGGGCCGGGCGGCATCCAGCGGGGCCGGGCGGCATCCAGCGGGGCCGGGCGGCATCCAGCGGGGCCGGGCGGCATCTAGCGGGGCCGGGCGGCATCCACCGGGACCAGCTGGCATCCAGCGGGACCAGCCGGCATCCAGCGGGACCAGCCGCGATCCAGCGGGACCAGCCGCCATCCAGCGGGGCCACGCCGCCATCCAGCGGCTTCCCGCGACCCGGCACAGCCCGCTGGGTCCCCGCTGGGTCCCCGCTGGGTCCCCGCTGGGGCAGGCAGAGGAGCTCTCGGCCGATGGAGGCTGCGGGGCTGTCCCCGCTGTCCCCGCAGCATCCCGGGCAGGCGGTGTGCAGAGGCGGTGCCCTCCAGCTCCCGGGGGTCTTGGTGCCCCGTTAACCCTCCTGCCCAGCTTTGCTCCAGCCAAGGGCTTCACGAAGGAAAAGGGGAGCAGAATTTCCCTACCTAGGTCCCTTTATCTGTTTATTTTTCCTCTTCCCCCTCTCTTTGGAAAGGACAGGCAAAGACTTGTAAGAATTTCAAAAGCTCTTTAAGTGATGCCACTGCATTAGCATATTTATCTCTCCTTCTCAAAGCTAGTGATCCTCCCAAATCAGTTAGAGTTTAGCAGCTGTGGAGTTGGCACTCAAGGCAAGTTGATGCATTTAAATAAAATACTGGAAAAATCACAGCATAGAACATTCATTCACAACAACTCCCCCTATTTATGTCTCTCAAAATGAATCTTAGAATGGCTTGGTTTGGTAGGAAACATTTTAGATCATGTAGTCCACCCCTCCTGCCATGTGCAGAGGGACATCTCTCACAGATGAGGCTGCTCAGAGCTTTGTCCAACCTGACCTTGAATATTTCCAGGTATGGGGCACCTACCACTACTCTTGCAACCTGTGCCTGTGTTTTACCATCCTCATTGTGTAAAACTTCTTTAAAACTAACCTAAAACATCCCTCCTTCAGTTTAAAACCATTGTCCCTTGTCCTGTTGCAACAGACCCTGCTGAAAAGTTTGTCCCCATCTTTCTTACAGAGTGGAAGTCACTATGCAGGAGAAGCCTGCTAGAACCTGACACCATGGTGTGACACGGGATACCTGAGCTGGGGATACCAGCTCAGGTATTCCTCCCCCATCCTGCCCTCCACTGCTCAATCCAGCCCTTGCTGCTTTCATGTTGGTTTGACTCTTAGTTCCGTCCATCTGTTTAAATTTCAAATAGGTTTCTTCTTGTATTGAAGTCACCAGGTGACTGCTAGAGACATCAGGTTGATTAAAGAGGTGATAAGATGTATCAGAGCAGGAACTAAATTGCATCCCGAGACACAGGGTGCCTGCTACATGGGCTCATGTGGGAGCTTGCAGTGAGGTACAGGGTGGTTCTACTACAGGGCTCCTAAGTACAAGGTTCTTTAAAGTGTCAGATGTCCAGCAGCAGCTCAGTACCTTGAGCTGTCTACAAGTTATGATCCAGCTTTCTGTCGGAGAGAGCACATCTTACACATGAATTAAAGTGACACCTCCCATCTTCCCACATAGGCAACAGTCAAATGGATCTTAGTGTGCACCTCATGAGACCTGACAGTCCTGCATGACACAATGGATGTCAGCTTCACCTGTGACTGTAAATAAACACATGAACACTCACTGCTGGTGGGCCAAGATCTTAAACAGAAGATAGTGTGGGCAACTGAGGTCAGGGATTTACTGTGACTATGGAATATAGAAAAGGGTTGTGTTTTCTTTTTCTCTGTGAACTCTGAATAGTTTTTAACAGCAAGACTGGACCTGGAGAGAGTGACAAACTAATTGCAAACTACAGCTGATATGCTGGCAAATTCCATCCTGCTTATCATGTATGATGTAGATCAGGGATGAAAACCGCCTCAGCCAAACCAGCCAACACAGCTGCTAACAAACCAACTCAACATGAAGGGAAGGAAGCCTCCATTATGGGGAGTAAGGGAGAAGATGGAACAAGGATGTTTGAGGCCATCAGTGGTGCTGTGGGGCCCACTGGTGTTTAATGGAATGGAATTTGCTGGAGGTGAGCTCTGCTCATTACAAATTCCAGATGAGTATCATGTAGCCTTACATGGGACTGCAGCAAATTATACCTTGTTTTTTAAACCCTCCATCAGGAGGGCACCTTGACTGATGCTTCTGTAGGACTCTCATGTCCAAACACTGGGTTTCTCTGCATGAAAATACTTATCAAGCTGCAGGCTTTTTTGTTTTACATTTTCCTTTGCTTGTCAGCATCTGTGATGAGGGACTTTAAGGTCTAGAATTGAGGACTCCCAGGCAGTTAAAAATCCAATATAAATTCATATGGAGAGTTTTCAACTAAGTTGAATTATATTTTGCACTTATTTTGATGAGAACCCTCAAAACTGTTGCCTTTCTCTTCAGTGTCTCTGGGGATTTAAATGTAGTGTGGTGCATTGTTATTTTGGACTGCCAAATGAGTGGGGAAGATTGAGGCCACAGACGACTATGCTCATAATTAGGCTCATCCTCCTACAGTAACTCTCCTGTGTGCATTTTTCTCCCACTTTCACAGAGGAAGTAGGGAACACCTTGAAGCAGGCAGAGATCTAATGGGATCACTCCTCTTCACAGACTGTCAATGGGAATGAAGGAACCAAGGATTTAAATGTCTCCTCACTATCTAATCCCATCTGATCCTTGCAGATGACCACATGGAAATCCATGGAAATTCCAACCCTGCTGAATTCAAAAGAGTGAGGGTTCTGGGATTTCAGGAGCATATAGATGGATGACTATTGTCTTTTTATTTCTGTTCATTTTCAAATGCATGTATATAAAATTCTGCTGATCCCAGTTCTGAGATTTCTGTCTGAGAAATAACACTGTCACATTTGGGAAGAGGAGAGCAGGACACCCTACACCGCCTCAAATGGGATAAGGGAGGGGGCTGTTTCACCACCAAATTTCTCTTCTACAACCACTTTAACTGAGGTTCTCAAGGGACTGGTGATCAAAAGATAAGTTAATTCTGTGGATTTATGTCAAAAATTGTCCCTCTCTGCAGTATCGTTCCTTCTGTCTCTCTCCACCTCTTCTGTGCATTTGAATCTGTTCTCAAGCCCTTTACACCCCACTTAATCCCCCCTCCTCTTCTCATGGTAAAATCAGTCCTCCACACCAGGCTTCAGCTGTTTCTTGGAGCTTGTCTACTCACATCACTGAGCAAGGGATGAAGTAATGAAAATTACAAGCTGTGGAAATTTGATCTTTCTATTCTGTAATTACTGCTGTCTGAAATCTGAGAATATATATTTACTTTAATATTCTTGCAGAGGAGGAAAGTATCCCCAAGGCATAAAGGAAGGAGACAGAAAACGAGGAAGAAAGAATAGCACGAAACCATTTGTACTTGATTAAATGTTATATAGTGAGTGGATCTTTCCTTTAAGGCTGGCACAAAATCATAGCATTGAACTCATCTTGGTATTTAGAACCAGTTAACACTTCCTCTTTGCAATGTACATTTATATATAGTCATTTGAAGGTGAGGAGTTGTCATATTCTGCTTTCCCAAGACATAATTGCCAGTATTTGCTGTTTCATGATGTTGGCATTTTGCTCAAGAGCATATATCCTGGACTCTTGTAAATACAGTAAGAATTGTAGTTGTCAGTCATAAAATAAAGTGAAAGAAATTCAATGTATTGGTCTTGAAATTATCACATAAAGTTAGGAAATATGATTAGAGTAAACCCTAAAGGGTCAAAATCTGAAACGAATTGAAACATCTGCTAGAATTTGTTTTGAACTTGTATAGAACTTCTAAAAATGCCATGATTTTGGGAAAGCAAATTGGCACATGCTGTGTCAAAGCTACTATTGCTGTTGCAATAATATCTAATTTTGTAGTTGCTATATAAAGCAAAGTCAGTCTCTGCCATGAAGAGCTTAGACTCTATCTTCTATGATTTTAGTGTTCAGATAAAACCATAGACTAAACATGAATGTCAAGTTGCACATCAAGTTCACCAGGACTAAAAGACTAAGGAAACTCTAGCCTTCACTAGTGTAAATCTTCAATGTTTTGCTTTGCTGGCCCTCCAAAACCTGTGAAGGAAAATGTTCAACAAATGTCTTTCCAGTATTGTGTTGTTTTTCTTTCTTATAACATTCTTTCACACATGTGTTCATTGTGTCCATTGTCTTCCTGGCTCTATTGTCCCTTGGATTTCTTTAATGAAAAAAAAAAATTAAATTACATAATAATAATAATAATAATAATAATAATAATAATAATATGCTGCTAACAACAGCCTTGTGTTTCAGAGCTATCTGAATGAAAAGATCTTCTTTTTCTGTTCTGACCCAATCTAGTTCAAGAGTCATTGCCTTCATCTTCTTCACATATTCACAATAAATATAATCCTTATTGAAATATCAGTTGAGTAACAATGAAAGTCTGGCAGCTGACTTGCCTTCAGAAAGGCAGCCAAATCAACCTCCCAAGATTTTCTCTACTTCTTTTTTTGTCTCCAGGAAAAGCATGCCCTGAAGTAGCACATCTTGAGGGATGTTTTGTATCACAAAGGCATGAGAACCAAAACAGGGAACATTCTAGAGCACAAAGTAGAAGCTTCTGAGCTCCAGTGAGTAATGGCTGATGTATTTCAGGGAGGAGCCCATTATTCAGACTATTCTGTAGTGCTCTTACCCTTGTGCTTGGCATGCCATGAGGAGAACGGGCCTCAGTGGATGCTGTGTGTCCTGTCACCTCCTCAATACTTCTGTAGGTGCTAGAAAGATTTCATCGAGTGTCTATGCGGAAAATATTCTTCATATGTTTCTATTTTTTCCTCTTGGTTTATTAATTATATGAAAGGAGACTATGTTATCTCTTTCCCAATTTCCTTTCTCTCATTGTTCTCAGGACATTCACAGGGCTAGCCAAGTAATTAACATATGCACTTGGTTTAATTTCATGTTTGTTTGCTACCTGCAACAAATTTATCCTGTAAGCACTGGGCCATCCCTAGAGGATATAGCTTTTGTTACAGGTTTTCCTTTTATAACATTCTGCTGCTATTGAGAAGATTTTTAAGTTATTAAAAAGTCTTACAGACCAAGAATTAAGTATAAATTATCTTTGAATTCTGCCTAAGTTAGGCCTGGGCCCACAGATTGTTGCAGGGAATTTAGCTAAAGTACTAAACTCAAAATCTAAATAGAAGTATTTTTTTTTCATTATCTAGTCAACAAAGATGTGAGGAATTTTGGGTTTTCTAATATTCTGCCTTGCATATTTTTGAAAGTTATCTGAAATTTGTGTGAAGTTTTTTATAGCATTGGGCTAAAACATATTTTTTGTGCCTCCACACATTGTCTTTTACCAGAGAATGAGAAGCAAATTATTTTAAATGCAATATGTTTCTGTCTGCTTCTAGAATCATCTCTTTAGCTTGAATTATGAAAATCTATCATTTACTTTTGAATGAAGGGTAAAAAAATAGATTTCTACTCTCCCTCTGTCATAAGTGCACAGAAAAGAGACATTTCCAGAGAGTTTCTGGTCACCAACCATAGCTACCTATATCCCAAGGCATGTAGGGTGTCTAGATGAGAAATAAAATGGACACAGAACTTGCAGATTGCTTAAAATAGGTGAGATGAGTCATATCACAAGATTCTTAGAGTATCTATAGCTCATATCCATTTCCACACAGCCAAACTGTTCAAATAATTGGTCCTTTTAGGAATAATATAAGGCACTATTTGTACATGTTTGCATCTAAGATTTTTCTTTATCTGATGGAAATAAAACAATTTGTGGGATCTTTCCTAGAGCTTTCACCTGCTTCTGAAGTGATGACAACAGTAAGTCAATTAAATCCAGAGTACCCCAAAGGCCCAAAGGATTTTGATTTCACTGTCTAATCACAGTTAGAATGTCTAAAATAACACAGTGAAGAACAAGTTTGTTATAAATGGCTTACTACATCCTCCTGCCACTCCAGCCACAACCCACATCCAAGATAAACCTGGGAGATACAAGGGCCAAACAGCCACAGGTCACTTTTCCACCCCCTAGCCTGTCTCATTTCTGACAGAAGGCACTTGACAAGGCAAGTTAAAGCCAACAACACTGGAAGTTACCTCCCTGCTTTAGGGAATTGGATAAACTTCTTTTGCAGCTGCTCTGGTCCATCAGAGCAGAACAGAACAATTATGGTCTGTGTCTGATATATCCCTGTGTAGGGAAAGTCACAGTTAATAGAATCCTTTTTGCACATAAGACTCAACATTTACTCCTGACGTTATTTATATTAGTCCAACAACCAATAGTGCTTCTACCTACAGTGAAGCTGCAACTGGTTTTAACCCACAAATGTGATCCCAGAGTCATTGAAATCAGATGTAAAAAACACTGAATAAATAACTTTTCTGACTAACTAAAATTGCTCTTTACTCTATATTCCAGTGCCCAGGATGAATACCTCTCCTCCACAAAGACTCTGTGTAAATTAAGAGCTCAAGAGAAGCCATTCCAATCAATTGGATCAATGACACAGCAACTAAAACTACATTAAGTAGGGCCTTGATACAATAAACTATGACAACTAAGAAAGGAGTTGTTTGACTTTATTGGAACATTGATTTGTGAACTAAAGTTTCCCTAAGTTATGTACTGTAACAGATTGCAACAGCTACTTTAGAGACATTGCAAAGCTCTTCTGGGTCAGTGATCTAAAAAAGTATTTTGAAGCTGTAACCTTGAAAGAATCTTCCTTAGTCACACAGCCACAGCAAAACATATATTGAATGGACTACCTGTAGTTGTAATTGTTACTTTGCTTGAACTTACATGTGCTCTACTTGAATGGGTGGCTGACCTTTCCTCATATTGAATATTGTATAATAGCTGAATGTTTTGGGTTGGAATGGATCTTAAAGATCCAAACTCCCTGTCATGGGCAGGGAACCTTCCACTACATCACATGTCTCAGCCTGGTCTTGAACCTCTTCAGGGAGGGGGACTCCACAAACTCTCTGGGCAACCTGTTCCAGTGCCTCACCACCCTCACGGTAAAGAATTTCTTCCTAATATCTAATCTAAACCTGCCCTTCTTCAGCTTAAGGCCATTTCCCCTTGTCCTATCACTACACTGTGAAAAGTTGCTCTCCAGCCTTCTTGTAGGCCTACCTTCAGGTACAGGAAAGTTCCATAAGGTCTCCCCAGAGCCTTCTCTTCTCCAGGATGAACAGCCCAACTCTCTCATCCTGTCACGAGAAGGGCTCCTGTCCTGTGATCGACTTAGTGTCCCTCCTCTGAGAACAAGTCCATGTCTTTCTCGTGTTAGGGGCCCAGGAGGTGGATGCAGGACTCCAGGGTGTCACAAGGACAGAGCAGAGGGGCAGAACCACCCCTCTTGACCTTCTGGGCACACTTTTTGATCCAGCCCAAAGTGCAGTATTGAGTCTTCTTGAGCTTTTTACCAACCAACACCCCCAACCCTTTTCCCCAGGGTAGCTCTCAGTCCATTCTCCACCCAGTTTGGGATTGCCATGACCCAGGTGTAGGACCTTGCACTTGGTGTTGAATTTCATGAGGTTCACACAGGCCCACCTCTCCAACCTGTGCAGTTCCCTCTGGATGGCATCCCTTCCCTGTAATGACTTGACACATCTTAGTGTGATCAGAAAATTTGCCACGTTGACAACAATAAACTCAATAGTCTTCAAATAAGTATTATTTTTATTATCCTTCTTCATGAGATCTAATACCTTAAAGTTGGTTGTCTAATTACAGCTCATTGTTAAGGTTCCCACTATTTTAAAGAGAATGTGAGGAACATCTGCAGTGTGATTTATTTCACCTCCCTTAATCAAGATGGATTGAATTGCTTTCTTGAAGTAGCTTTCTATGAGAAAAGGTAAGTGTTATCTTGGAATGACTGACTTTATATTGTCAGTTGCTTTTATCCCTTTATAGTCCTTCAATGTATTAACTCACAGCCTCAGCATTAACTCTGGGCCATGAGTCATTGTCCTGTTATTGTCCTCAAGTGTTAGGGTGCTGTAAACCATTGAGTTGCCTTCCAGTTTGATACAGTGTCTTTCCTGTGCAATCAATGCAGACAACACAATACTTCAATGTACCTCAGAAAATCAGAATCCATAGTGTTTGATGAGACATGTACTGTATTCATTAAATTATAGATCTGTTTTCTTAGCTAGCAACTCCACACACATAATGAGGGACCTCATCTGAATGCCAGGACAGATTTTGCCAGCCAGTTTACACTCCGTGGTGGCCAGGACTTAAGCACTGACTGAAGAGAGATTCCTTGGATGATAAACTGTAGCTCCCTGATATGCACTCGGCTCTGCTTAGGTATTAAAATGGAGGAGTTTAGGTGTAAAGTGGAGGACCTATGTTTTGTCACAGTTTCACAGGAAAGCAAGAGAAAGGCTGGGCAGGGAAGTCTGGAGTTACACTTGCCTTTCTTCCCCTTCTCCAACAAACACCAGACCTATCCCTTGCTTGTGGATGGTGGCACATTCTCATAGGCCTGTAACATATGGACAGGTAAAAGAAATAATACAGTGTGTGCTCAGAAAACACCTGTACCCACTCTCAGTGGGCACCAGAGAAAAGGAGAGGAGACAATTAAATGCCAGAGGAGTGTTCACCCAAGGGCCATGCTGATGTGTGTTCCAGGCAATGAGTGATAAGTCCTCTTAATTAAAAGTCCACTTTATGGTAACAGATGGACTTAAAAAAATGAATAAGATTTGCTGTCTCTGTTACAACATTATCATTTTTGCAGCAGTTATTTTTCATCCTAAGTTGTGTAGGGCATTCAGAAACAAGGTATGGAAGACTGACAGGAAGGGAAACTTGGACATATAGATGGTTAGAAATAGCATAAAGGTTTCCTACAGATCAGCTAACACAGTTCACACCTTGTGACTCTTATGATGATAAATCCTGACTTGTTTACATAAAATATTGAGGATTATAATATCCTTACATGAATATCCATCCATAGCTTACTTCACTGGTTTTGACAAAAAAAGACAGAATTTTTCCAGACTTTTCCAATTGTTCTATCAATCCCCTGAAAAAAGAAATACTTTCTGGTAAAGGACCCTGCAACACAACTAGGATCTAAACATCAAGTAAGTGATAACATCTAATTATTTCCCAGGTAATCCAAAAATCTCTGCAGAAAATTATACATAAGATGCTAAGAAAGTTTAACAAAGTAAGTTGGAAAAGAACAGGTGAAATTCTAAACACAAAGATGACATAGGATTCATAATTAAGTTCTTCTCTCATCTCTGATAGCAAAAATAAAACAATCTAGGAAAATTCCAGTCAAAAACTACAAACTGTAACAAACGGAGTTATCTTACTTTTGTATACACAAGACCCAGAGTGCCTGCAGGCTTCACTTTTAAAACTGAGAGTCTTGGTGAGAGGCTTATTCTTGTGCCTCCAGCTGGAGGACAGTATTGCAATTATAGGTGGATACATTGCAACTGTCTCTGAAGAAAGATTGAAACAGAAAGGCTTTATCTGTTGATGGGGAAATTAATCATGCTTCATCAAAATGGCTTGTGCAAACATTCCTCTAGTATTCTGCTTCTCTGCCTCAAATTCAAGTTAGAAATTGGAACATCCACAGAAGAAGAGCAGCTGGAAAACCCATATCCATATAGCTAGTACTGTTATAGATAATATTATTTTATTATTGCTATGCTATTACAGGAGTGTCTATATATTTCCTCTGAGATTTGTCTACAGTTGTGTTAGATGCTGCATAAATAGGATAAGGTGGTCCCTGCTGAAGTCAAAAGAAAACTCCTTTGGTAGAATTTAGATCAAGCCACAGATGTTCTGAAGTTCCCAAAAGGTAGCTATTCATAACTTCTCTGTGTCTCTCTAAATTCTCATGGGGGAACTGACAAACAAAAATATCAATACAAGTTTAATATGATGCAAAAAATCTGTTTGAAAATATGGTAGAAGGAGGCAGATAAAGGCAGGTGTATCCTGGCAAGAGTGATATTAAGCCAGATGCTGCACTTCAGTTTTAATGTATTTAAACAGCCTGTGGAACATCCACTTAGCCAGCAAGGTCATTCCATCTTTGAACTCATGTCAGCTCAGACTTTGGAGTTTTGCTTGGTTAAATTTCCATGTTCTCTTGTACTAGTAGTGTAAACAATCTCCACCCTCAAAACAGCCCCCAATGTTTGTCTTTATCATCTTCATATAAATGTCAAATGCTATTTGCTTGCATTTGCATAGAGCCTCTCTGCTTGTCACTATGATTAAAGAACTGGTATCACAGCTGCACAGCACAACCTGAGGGGAAAGAAGGAAGAGTCAGTCTTCTCCTCTCAGGCAGAAAATACTATGGAACTGTTGGCATGTTGGGTAGGTGCACTTGTTCTGGGGAAAGAAGGGAAAATGTGTTCATCAGAATTGGTAACAGAAATAAGGCAAGTGAAATGATAAACTACTTGTTCCCTAAGGGGAGGAATCTGCACATCCTTTTCCTTTCTCTCCCATTGACTGATTTTGTAATTAAGCATTAATCACTTCATCCTCTTGCCCAGTGTTTCCCCTTCCACAATTTATTTCAATCTGTTTAGATCTTGATGTCTTCAAAGAAAAGTTTCTCTCCTATTCTATTTTTATACTGCACCTAGCACAAAGCAGCAGCAGCCATTGTTTCAGTGTCTATTTGCTGAAATCTAGAAGGTTATTAAGAAAAGGAAGTTAAGATGCTTGTGGGAATAGGTAGTAATTAGGAAGGATGTGAACACTTTGTATAAAGAACAGAATATAGATATTTCAGATCCCTTTGAATTGCCGGGTAAGGTCATTGAGTAACAAAGGGAAGCTTATCCTCAAGCTGTTATGCCCTGCTTGTGTCTGGAAGAACTCAGAGGGACAGTACTTGCACAGCCCAAGAACAGCTGATCTGGCACCAGTCAATGTTGTGACAGTCTCCATTTTTGCAAATACTTTGTTTTTATGTAGTGCCACTTGTCTATAAACTTCAAGTGCCTCCCCTTCACTGCTTAATCCCTGAATACCCTGAGGCTCAGACAACTGGAGTGCAATTTGGGATGACTCTATTTGCCCCAGCCTTGAGGGCAAAAAGGCTGTGCTGGTAATGGGCAGTGGGTTAGAGGTGGTGAGCTAACAGCAAACTACAACAGCATGTACTGATGACAGTTTGTGCTATAGCTGTTAGGCAATACATGTGCCACACATCTGGCTGATTCTGTCCCTAAATAAATCCCTCTTTAACCTGGAACAGCTTGATATCTCAATGAGAACTCTTGTCCTCTCTAGCAGAATCATCTGTCATCTACTATTAAATAATTTTAGACTAGTATTTTTGAACATGGGTATAAAAATTCCAGGTAATGCAAATTCCTGAGGATGGATTCAGGTGCTTAATTTCAAGCACACAGTTTTAAGAAAAGATCTATTTATGTATGTATTTATTTTAATTTTGTTAGGGTTGGTGCTGTCACATGATGCTGAAACTCTCTCTGTAGCATTCATTACAACACAAAATTGTTATTTTGTCATCTGTATACTGTTGGCTAATAATGGTGGTAAGAAATAGCACCCATTTTCATTTTATTCCATATACTTTTTGACTATATGTTATTCTGACATCCTCCTTTCTCCAAGGGTCTCTATGTGCTCCTTCAAACCCTACAGGAAGATTCTGCATTAAATCCTTTGTAAATCTATCCCTCCAATTCCCATGTGTGGGTTTTCCACTCCTGTGATAACTTCTGAAACCAATCTCTGCCTCTCCCCACTGCCATTTTTGCCATGTCTCACTACTGCTGGATGCAGACTTCCAGGTGAAGAAGTAATATTTTCTCTAGTATTTTCTGCTCCTTTCCATGTTCATGCTTGCTCCTGGGTAGGTTTTCAGCTACCAGCCTAGGGAAGGAAAGCAGTATACCAGCAAGCCAAGGCTGCTTCCTTCAGTTTAACAGAATCTGATCATGGGCTTGCAGCATCCTCAAAGTGCCTCTGGGTACTGCTTTGGGCCAGGATAGAGTTCATTTTCTCCATAGTACCTGGCATGGTGTTGTACTTTAGAATTGTGCTGGAAACAGTTAGATTACACAGGGATGTTTCTGATACTGCCCAGCAGGGCTGACACAGTCAAGGTCTTTTCTGCTCCTCACCCACCCCACCAGTGATGAGGCTGGGAGTGCACAAGGAGCTGGGAGGAGGCACAGTTGGGATAGTTGACCCCAACTGACCCAAGGGATATTCCATACTGTATGGAATCATATAAAGCTGGGAAAGAAGAAATAATGAGAGAATTTTTGGAGTGATTTTCAGAGTATTTTTTTCCCCAGAACACCGTTATGCATGATGGAGCCCTGTTTTTCCTAAGGGTGGGTGAACATGTGCCTGCCCATGGGAAGGAGTGAATCAATTCCTTGTTTTGTGCATACTGTTTTTACTTCACCCATAAAGTTGTCTTTAAATCAACCCATGAGTTCTCTCACTTTTTTGATTCTCTACCCCATCCCTTTGAGGGGAAAGTGAGCGAGCAGCTGTATGGGGCTGAGTTTCCAACTGGATTTAAACCACAAATCTCTGTCTTCTGGTTTATCCATAGGACTTTAAAGAAATGGAATCAACCATGATGCCCTTTCAAAGCAATTGAGCTACCAAACACAGTAAAAACTTTACTTTTCACTTCCTGGAGAAGCTCAAGTGACTTCAGGGAAGAGCTGTGTGTAAATTTTCTGATTTTCATTGCTATATTTTTGTGTTAGCTCTGATTTGCAAAATATTACTCAGGTTTCTCCATTAGTTCTTTCTATCCTGCACATCTTCCTCCTGGATACTGAGCTCCAACTGCTCTCTGATAGTTGCTTGAGATTTCTGCATTGTTGTCTTGCACCAGAGGGTCCAGTTTTGCTATCAAACACTGTGCCAGGAATGTGCTTCTGGGGAACTCCTTTAGAGAAATTTAAAGTGCTCCATGGCAGGCTATTACTTCTTGCCAGAGTTTAAATCTGTGACTGAACACAAATCTGACAGCACTGTGGCTGCTGTGGGGCTGTGGCTGCTGCCTACCAATTATCTCATGACACCAAATCAGCCTCCACAATAATTGATGGCAGCTTTATCCACCTAAAACTAACTCTCTGGTCTCAGCTGACCCATTATGTTATTTTGACAGTCAGCAGAAAGCTTTCAGTGGTTTATTCAGCCTATTCATCTTCAGCACCAAAATTACATATACATATAACTAAATATTCCCTGGTCTCCAGCTGATACACAAGAGGCCTCATGCCAACTCTCACAAGTCCAGAACAGAGTAGGTGCATAAAAACCATGCTAAGGACCAGCATGGAGATTCAAGTCCCAGTACCTGTGTACATGACTTGGCTTTCCTACATGAACTCATGTTCATGCTGCCCTGGAGTCCAGAAGGACCTTGGATGTATTGTAGCCTGCAGCTTGGCCTTCAAGGTAAGTGCCATCAGAGAAGAAGTTCTCCTTACCCTTGTTTTTATGGCATAGTTTTTCTTAAGACAACAGATCCCTGTTGGCCTCACACTCACAGTTTTTCTGGAGATGACATATTATTCATGTTTCTTGTTAAAACTGGACCACTGTATGGAAGAGAATTCAAGAATTTTAGGTGAGGCAAAGTAAGCAAAAATAAGTCTGGCTGCACAGTCTTGTGAGAACTTGCTTGGCTGAGGAGTCCTGAGTTCCAGTTCTTCTGGACTACTCTGGACTACTTCCCCATGCACTAATCACTTTGCCAAGCATTGCAAGGCCTAAGTTCCTTTAGGGTCCACTCTGCACTTTATATTATATAAGAAGCCTTTTGATTACTGGATAAAGAGAATCATCCATTCACAACAGAAAATGCTTGAACAGAAGGACCCACCCCATAGGCCACATGATAACAGACTATTTGGGTCCTGGGCACTTTCTCATGCCCAGCTGTCACATCATCCAGCCCTTGTGTGCCTCTTGCTGCCCTAAGTAAAGGCACTGTCATCCTCCTGTGAAGGATTTATCTCTGACAAATCAAGAGAAAATGGTCCCCAGCACAATCTGCCTGACTGCTGGAACTGTCAGTCCAGCAAAAATCTACCCCAATAAGGTCATTGTAGCCTATTAGAAAATAATTTGTGGCAGCTTCTCTTGGTTTGTGAATACTAATCATTTGCTAATTGTCTGTTTCTTTGATGGAATGCTGGACTCTGCCAAGAGGCATTGCTCTAGGCACTGCTTTCTACTTAATATGAGAACTCAAGGCCAAAACTGTTCCTGATAGATTCCCCGTGGAAACTCATTGGCTTTAATGAGATTGTGCTGTTTCTGAACCAGGAAGGAATTTGGCAGAAAGATCCTGATTGTATTGATTCATAAGCTAATAACTACAAAGGACCATTAAGACATTCTAGACATTAGCAATTACTCTGGAAAAAAAAATAAACTTCCTGAAAGTGATGATGTTGATCCAAATAGTCTTTAAAAAGATGAGTCAATTCAAGAGAAATGAATTTGTATAGAGTGCTTTCCAAAGCCCAACTTGTAAGACGCTCTGAGCAAACTCACCCACAGAAGCGGGGTTATGGCAAATTGGGCTTTAGCATGGGCTTGTGGCATCCAAATCATAGGGGAGGGCAGCTGGCTTGCCCTGAGCTAGCAGCGGGGCTCAGCAGTTCTGGCTTAGCCATGCTGCAGTCACACAGAATCTACCCATTGTTAACGTGCTAAACAACCTTTGCCTCACGCTGTTCCTGTGCCTTAGCATCTCCACTCCAGCTGGCCATACAATGTTCCTTCTCCAAGATGCATTTCCCTCTCCCTGTTTTTCCTGTAAAAGCAGAGGCAGGAGCTGTGAGTGTGTCTGAAAGTACGGCTTCACTTTTCTAGTCAAGGATCAGCTGAAGGCTGATAACTTCCCTTTTCACATCTTAATTTAGGTGAGAAGTGCTTTGCTAGAGACAGTGACCTTTACTTCTCTGAAAATGCTATTCACAATTATGCCGCTGTCTAAATAATGTCTGTGGTTATATTGAGGTGAACTGGGCACCTTGTAAATAATTCCACCCAAGTCCATTACTGGTGAAACAAAGAATAGAGAGAAACATATTTATGGGAGAGATTTTCAATTTGAGATGCTGCCTCATTTATTTTCCTTCCTTTGCCTGTCCCATAGTAGGAGAAGAAATACAGCACTGGGATAGAAAAAAAAGTAAAAAAGAAAGTGAGGTTTCTGAAAATATGAGAGCTTCATCTTCACTCTTCTATTCAGGAATATACATTTAGAAATTGGAATATTTTGGTTAATTTAAGCTTGCCAAGCTTGTTAAAACAGATTTATCTAGGACAAGTTAATTTTGTCCATTTTATCAGATATATGACACCAAACTCAAAGAACTTACCTATTAGGGGCAAAACACATCTAATGATAACCTGCAAACCTCTGAAATGGTATTAAGGAAGACAAATAAAACTCAAGGACAACAAATTTATTTCTGAGCAAATTAAATGCTTCTTATGCACATTTTTCACTGGAATTGAAAGAAAAAAATCATTAAAAGCACCCAAATATATGCTTTATTGTTGCTTTGAAATGTGAGTCATTAAAAACAGACACACTAACTAAGAAAATGGGTAGTCTTTGAAGATATTAAAAAGACTTATGTTATAGATACTTATCTGCAGTTATAGAACTTAATTTAATTCTTGCTTGCCACCATTTTTTAGTAGTTTAGTTTCAGCAGTTCCTTCACAAAATACAGAGTAGATTTTGCTCAGCTCCATTTCAAATCCTTCAGGGAATGAAATAATTTCCAAAACTATGCAGATCATTCTGAATCTTTCTGTGAGTGACAGGAGTAGTTTGCAAGAACTGGTTTTAATTTTTATTATTATCATATTGTTAAGCTAAGCATACCTGTCATTCAGAGCAGAAAAACTAAGTGCCAATCAATTCGTTTAATCACTAATCGCTAAAGGTTGAGTGCAACCTAAGGACTTTATGGACAAATGCATGTTGCAACAGCTGCTTTGTTCATTACTTTTTCTTTAGTTATGTTTCCCCTATGGTGATCAGCTCTGATTTTTTCAGGATCAGAATCTCTGTCATGTCAAAATATAATTGATATCTACTAGTGATTATTGGTTGTCTGGAAAAAGTCCTTCCAAAACTCTATGCAGTCACCTACAGCTGATAATACAATTCTACTGAGCTGAGAAAAATACATGACTTTGCATGGATTAGGTCTGCAGCCAGGACACAACCATGAGCAGAACTCGGGACCTTCTGCAGAAAGCAAGATAACTACAAGCTGGAGTGTTTGACCTGTGAAAAGAGGCTTGTTCAGTCTGGGAAAAAGGAGGCATTGGGAGGATCTGATAGCATCTTCCCAATGCTTACAGGGAGGTCATTGATAAGCACTGCTGTCTTTAGGAATTCTGCCAGCCCCAGAAGGGCATTTTGACAATAGATCAGAGGGTCCAGGGTTCTTCCTACAAGAGTTTCCATATAAAATTTGTGGGGATTTCTGTGTAGGCTGAATTCAGGCATGATGAAATTTTCAGTGATTTAAAAAAATCTTATTTGAGCATTTCATATAAGCTCCACAAGTATAAAGCCCTCTGCTCTTCATACACACTTGTATTTATTTTAACTCTTAGCTGTGTCATTTAGAGGACACAAAATACAGGGAACACTTATAGACCAGAAACCATGAATGTGTTAGGGAACTGTGGAAGCACCAATTTTGTCATCAGCTCTCCACATTCAAATAAATTCAGATCAGCTGGATACCAAGGATTCTCAGTCATCTTTCTGGAAATCTCCATTCACCTCTATATTCAGCAGCTTCATCGAGCAACCTTCAGAACTGCCTCTAGACCCTGCCAAATGAAACAAAAATCTAAGAGATACTTTATCATTCTGGAATTCTTTCAAACAGTGTTTCTCTGGGGTTGAAATGCCAGACTACTTACATTCCTTGAGTACTGTGCTTTTTGGTCACTCACTTCAAAAAGGACATTGAGATGCTGGAGGATGTCCAAAGAAGGGCAACAAGGCTGGTGAAGGGTCTGGAGCACAAGACTGATGAGGAGCTGCTGAGGGAGCTGGGGGTGTTTAGTTTGGAGAAGAAGAGGTTCGGGAGAGACTTTATCACTCTCCTACAACACTCTGAAATTAGGCTGTATCAGGCCCTTCTGCCATATCTCAAGGGAAAGGATGAGAGGAGATGACCTTAAGTTGAAGCAGGGGGCAGTTCAGATTGGATAGTATTAAAAAATAAATCACTGAGAGACTGATTAGGCATTGAAATAAGTTGCCCAGGGTGTTTGAGCACTGTCTCTGGAAGTGCTCAAGGCTTGTCTGGATGTGGCACTTGGGATCAGTTTAGAAGCGATTATGGTGGTGCTGGTTTGACAGTTGGACAAGATAATCTTGGAGGTCTCTTCCAACCTTGATGATTCTGTGATTCCTGAATGGTTGCTCCTAGACCCAGGAGACCTAAATGATTTTTATACACCATTGAATCTGATGGTTATCTGGGACTTTGTTATGGTGCTGACCGTGGCCTTTGAAAAGTCACTGCATCCCCAGACATTCACTTCTGCTGGTATCCATTGATAATGAAGGAAACTGTTCTTGATGGAGTGTGCAGGACACATGGTTGGATTTTTCTGGTTCTGTCTGATACAGAAGAATGTTCTCCATATATACAGTTTAATTTACAATGTGGGCACAGTAGTGGGTAGTTAGGGTTGAGCATACAGAACAGCACCATGTTATCTCTGACTTTGTAAAATAACCACTGTTTGCTTCTAATATATACAGACTGACTACACCAATTGCTGGCAGATTTATACTTTTCTGTACTTCATAAAGAAAATACAAAATCTAAAGTGGTCAGGAGGACAGAAACACATCTGGACATATAGGCAAGCATTAAGTTGTGTTTCTAGGGAATTTCCAGCACTTTCTTAAATAGCTGTTAAAAAGGCTCTCTCAAACAATTTCCTTATAAATTCACATACTCCAAAGGTCAAGCAAGAGCCATTGTGAAACAGGCTTTAAAAGAAGCATAAAACTCCTGCCTGACATAGAGCCAGTGGCAATTGAAAAAGCAAAGACTGGGAAGGTTAAAGGCTAATTACTAGAAGAAATCTGGCCTGCTGGCCTGAGGTCTTTTGAGTGGGAGCACAGTCAAATTGGAGTTGTGGGATTAATTGGGTGAAAGACATTGTCACCTTGACATTCATGAAAGTACTTGAGAAGAGCACTGTTTGCTGATATACTGCAGACAGTTCATTTGAACCACGGAGGTAAGATATCTCTTTTCCACAAAGACTTCACCTTTGCTTTTTAATTGGTGTCAAACACAAAAATTAAAATCTCTGATATGAAAAACCATTGCACATATTTTCTACAGTTTGTAAATGTCTCTTCCTGTTCTCACTGTAATATATGAAAAGTAAATGTATATACCAAGGACAAAATTTTCAAACCCTAGGCTTAACAAAATGAAGAGTGTAAAACTTGCAAGCTGTAAGTCCCTTTGGAGCTCTTTGTGCTGTGAGAACATAATGGGCAGCTCTTTGTGCTTCTTATAAATAACTCTGACATCCCCTGATCAGCAGCATGACCTCAAGCCAGGCAATTCAGCTCTCTACTTCTCTTTACGCACTAACTATGATACAATGAATAGATATCATCAGGGATGAGAGTTTGGCTACAGGGGGATCAGGTACATTCCTATGCATAATAAATACTGTTTGCTGCAAAATTTCACTGCAATCATATTATATAAATGCATGGAATTGTCCTTTCCTTCAGCTACATCATTTACTCATAATAATTCTTCTGCCTTACAGCATAAGACATCTATTCATAAAAGTTTAGACTTCAGGGTACTTTTATCCCTTCAGGCTACTTTTGAAGAACTGTGTAGGAGATGGTTGGACAGTTTTGTGCACTGGAAGTATAAATTAACACAGATGATCTCTCCTTATTAATGCTTTAGAAAACCCCAGATCTTCTTATAAAGGTCAGTTAATACAGCACAGGTCTCTCTCATTGATCTTTTTTTTTAATTTTTTTTCATTTCAGCATCACACTTCAGTAGAAAATAAATGAGATTTCAAGGGAAATTTTCCAGCTTTCAAATCTGAATTCTGTCCAGCATGCAAGCCTCACTCCTGTGCAGAAGCATGATAAGCATTAAGAGCCTGGTAAATCCTCAGCAGAGACATCAGAGATCCACTCTGGTTCAACACTCTTCATACAGCTGCCAAACCCTGCACTGGTTTCTGTGTGATGTGATAATCCAGTGATTCCAGAGGAGTTGCCTTTGGAGGTGACAAAAACTTTGCACATCTGGAAGTTTAGTTCGGTCAAATATTATGGAAGGACTGGTAGACACACTCTCCCCAAAACTAGACACAACAGTTCCCTAAATCTAAAATGGAAGAAAAGCTCTGGTCTGATTTTCAAGTGCTTTAGAAGATATAATAATCCTTCAAATCCTTAATTGAGTTATGATTCTAGTGAAAAGGACTGGGCATTTTTATGAGATATAATTACCTCACAGTGTTCATCAGTTAAGCCTGCAGTATGAAATACTGTTTTGAAGGTAATCAATGTTTCACTGCCAGTGGAGGTGAGACCAGGATTTCAGACACAGAATATCAGTGGCAAGTTATGTGGCTTGGTAAGTGAGACACAGCCAAAGGCTCTTTACTTTCTCATGAATTCAGATGGGAATAGGTGCTGAATGCTGCATTTGAGTAAAAGCAAGTGTCTCATGGAGCATTTCAAACAAAGTGACTTTCACCTTAACAAAAGAAAGAAGCAACTCCATGACTAAGTGAGAATACTTCTGTCAATTTGAAATGTCTAGTTTATTCTGTTCTAAGGGTTTTTTCACTGCTTCCCAGATAGAGGAAATCAGAAGTTCAAAATATAAATGAAAGCTCAGACTATTGATCTAAATGTAATTTTGAGGTTACAGTTCAAGTCCAAAGAAACCGTTTGTTGGGCCAGAAATTCACAAGCATGAAAAGTCCTATTCAGTCCCAGCCTGCAGATCTAACTTACCACAGCAGCTCTATTCAGAGCAGACTGTCACAGGTGAAGATAAAATGCAAGAGTGATAGATGCACCAAAATTCATGGATGCACAAAAGCCAGCACTAAAAAACAGGTGGACAAAAGCCTCTTAAGCTAAAAGATCACATTTATCATATCAACAAATGCTTGCAAATTATGCCTAGATATATTTAGTTAGAAAGTAGAAGCCATTTTCCAGTCTCAAAGGAGTAAATTTTTTTATCAGGCTCCTCAATATGAAAAATGGGGATAAACTTAAGATGGAGTTTGATAAAGGTATAAATGGAATCAGGGGCAGCTTTCAGGTACACACAAAGTATGCAGCTGCTAGTGTAGGTACTAGGGTGACTAGAGCAACAACAACAAAAAAAATTGATCAGACTACCTAGACATCTCTGCTTCAGAGCAGATTTGTGAATCAAACGATCAAACTTAGGCAAACCTTTCATTTTTGCTAAGAACCAGCCCCATGACCCCTCCTGTCCCTACTGCCAGGGTGGGAGCAGCTGTGCCAGTGCTGCCTGTGCATGCGGAAGCAGGGCTGGACCATGGGCTGGAGGTGTTCCCACAGCCTTGGACACAGTGTGGGGTGGACACATGCCAGCAGTGCTGGGAGGAGGGGACAGGGGCCATGTGCTATCTGCATCTTCAGTGCTCAGGAATGGGGATGGTGCAGAGCAGCCAGCAAAGTAAAAGCTACCTGCACCAGTGAGAAATGGGAGCTGCCTGTAGTGGTCTGCAGTTTTCTGTTTGGTTTTCAGTCCACATTCCTAACTTCAGTCCTCATCAAGTCAGTTCTGCCCTAGCCTCTTACATTATGAAAACTGATTTACATATCCAAACAAATGGCCCTCAAAGGGAATATTCAGACTGACAAAACATAATTCATGCTCATCCCTTTTAGAGCTATCTTTGCATTAAAGAAAGATTAACAAACAAAACCAAGGAGATAAAGAAAGAAATGTCATGGAACCACTGGGAATTTTGAGAAACTATTCAACCATCCATGTACATTCATGAAGATGGGGCTGGGGGTAAAGAGATTTCCCAGTTGACACGTTTCTCCACTTGTGAACATGCTGAAAGATCACTCATACGTTTTCAATGAAGTCACTGACAGTCAAGAATGCTGGAGGCAACAGCTGTTGGAGATAGATTTACCCCAAGGCTATTTAATCTCTCAGCCTCTCATAAGGATGCTTGCTAGGGGGGAAGGTAAAAAAGCACAACTAAAAACTGTATTGCTTTCAGCAGCTGTTGTTATTCCTGAAAGCCAAGAATGGGTCAAAAAAATGTGATGAAAGTCTTGGTTTGTTATCAGCTATAGGGGTGGCCAGAGCTTACTGCTTCCTTTGGGAGTAGGATTTCCTTTGTGGAATGAAATACAGTAAAATTGCTAGCTCCAAGAGGGCTTAGTTGCCTGGGAGTTACCGTGAAGTGTATATATGCCTTGGAATTTCCAGAATTATAAGTATATTATGTCAGTGTGGAGTGATACAGGTTGTGAAAGGCGGCCCTTGTGTTCAGTAACAGGAGCTAGGACAATTGAGCAGCAAGAAAAGATAACATAAAACATTCATTAAAATGGTGGAAAAAATTACTGAAAAGCAGAGTGCAGCTGCTGTACATGCCAGTTACTATTTCTGAATGGTCTCCTCCTGTGAGGCTGAGTTCTTATTAAATCACATTGTCTAACCATGCATTAGACATGTAAGACATTTGCCCAACTAGCTGAAAACACAGCACAGGCATCTCCCAGCAGAGCTTCTTTCTGTAACCACGTGTTTTCTGTGGTTTGTTAGCAGAACTTTTGAAACAGGGACTGCATTTTCAGGGGAGAAGGAAATAAATTAGCATCTTTGGCTCACCAAGGGCTTCATTGCTGTGAACACCTAGGATGCCTTGTGGCTTCTCAGATCCCACCATTGGGCATAAAACTTCTGTCTGTTCCCTCCAGCACTACAAGCTGTTGAAGACAGTGCTCCATCCTGGGTATTAGCTGTGTACAGCCTGACATCCTTCCAAATCTTTCCAGCATATCACTCAGGATGTATCTACATCTGCACTTTAGTTTGGATCAAGAATGCATTTTTGAAGCAAATCTCACATAACCCCACTTATGATGCTTTGGTTCCCATCACAAATCTGTCTCGGAGACCATGAGCCAGATTCCTGTCAGACAAAACTGGAGTGGGAAGCTTGCTTCAGGAGCATACCTCATTGCACTGCACCACAAAGTGTTCTGCAAAACCAGATTAGAGCTAGCTCAGAGTAGAAAAACCCTGAAAAATTAATAACATGGACATAGGACCTTTAGTAACAGCTGTTTCTTTATGCAGATTCACTCCTACCAGTCCACAAAAGTTGCTGATACCCACAGAGCTATATAAATATACCAGATAATTAAAATTCTCTTCAAAAAGGGAAAAAAGGAAAAAAAAAAAAAAACAACAAACCCCAAACAACATCAGGCGGTGGAACTATGGATGTAAAGACACAGTTATCCTGAAAATTATTATAATCAGAGAAGGATGTATATTTTTTTATCTCATTGCTGTCTCAGCTGTAGGAGAATTCTCAGGAGTAGCACAAATGGCAGCAAAGATAGAAGAATTAAAAAATGGTAACTTTTGGTGCTAATGGGGCTAAGATTGCTTTAACTATTCTACAGGAGCTGAAAAAGAGGACAAAGCCATAGAAAAATCTATAATAGTGAAAACCAGTGTGGTCCAGCAGTTAATTGTACAGTGTATTTAGTCACACCCCTGCAGCACATTCTATAGATATCTGTAGAGGACTATATAGGAACTGTTTAGCACAGGGCCTTGGGATTATTCCTTAGTCCTGTCAACTTGATTCATAAATGAATTTTATCCAACCAGTTTAAAATGTTTAGCTCTGAAAAAAACTATAAAGGGTCACTTTGGGTGAGTAGTTTTGGTCTATAGGTAAGAAATAGTCAAACTACTGAAATTTCTGTCCCACATGTATTTAAAAGAAATGCAACTTTTTGCTACTATTGAGAAATTTTCTCTCTGGACAAGGTGGAAATTGGAAAAAGAAGAAATTCAAAAATTAGAGAAAAATTAATTATGGATTCTGTCCATAATTAATAATAAATAATAATGTCCATTCTGTCCATCAGAATCTAACAGTTTTTCTGCTGATTACACCAAAATTTGGATCAAACAGTTTTGTTACTAGTTTTCAGAACATTTGATATCCTCACAATGGTATGACTAGGTAGATATCCAACTACTTTTTTATATCCTCTTGCCACCAAGCTGACAGTCAATTTATACTAGTGATGGAATATACAAATCCTGTAGCATGTTGGCCTTCTCAAGCAAGAAATCTCATGCAAAGATTATTCAATTTCCTAATTGCAGTTTAAAACAACCCAATAAAATCAACAACCCTCCCAAAAAAAAACCCAACAACAACAAAAAAAAAAAAAAACAAAACAAAACACCAAAACCAAAAATCCAACAAACCCAAACCCTAAAGCTTCTGAACCAGACACTAGATGGTAACTAGATGGAAAAATTTATTAATAAAAATATTTTACACTTGCATGAATTTACCCTCTGGCAATCAAAAAACATACACCTGTACTACCACAGTGCAGCCATTCCTGCTCCTTGGATAACATCCTTAGAGAACCCCGGCAGAGATGCCTGTGCTTTTTTTTTGTTGTAATTGTAGGTAAAAAGCAAAGTTTGCAAGGGCCTGACCAAAGCTCCTGCTGACCTCACTGGCTGTAGATCACAGCCTTTTAATGGGGCTGTTCCTCAACTACTGAAAGATAAGGGATTTGTTCCATTCCAGCTCCAGTGTTTATAGAAGTAAGAGCTATCCAAAACCCATCCTCACAGGTCTCCACGGTAATTTTCTTTTTCCTGTATATTTGAATGTATCTTTCCACACCTCTTGTAGACACCTGAAGAGACATTGATGCATCTGCTTCCCCTGTCATCTCGCAAAAGCAAGTAAGTAGTATTTTTTTTCAGGCACCAGACGAATACATTTCTATCATTCTTGAAAACAGGGTGTTGGGGGGGAGGGAAGGGGTGTTGCTGTTTTTTTTTGTTTGTTTGTCTGTTTTGTTTTGGGCACATCCATGGCCATCCTGGCTGAATCCTTCATTCCAACCTCAGTCATTCCAAGCAAAATCACCTGTTCACTACAGGGCAGAGAAGGGGACAGGGATGGTTCCTAGCAGGGTTCAGTGCAACGCGGGCTGTAGACAACAGAGCCCCTGGCCTCTTGCTGTTGCAATGACACACTCAACTCAGATCACAGTGACAGATACTGGCTTAGCAAAGGACCCATTTTCATTATTAAATATTTTACTGTGTTTTATCCTAGGTAAGTTATAGGAATTGTTGATACCATGACAAATGAGTGAGTTCAAGATACTATAAATCAGATAAGAAAAATACTTCTCATCCCTATTTGTTTCTCTCTTTAGACCAATTTCATAACACTTGGTTCTGTAATTGAACTGCCTCAATCACTGCTGGAACATGTAGAAAAAGATAACTCAATTTCATGAGAGTCAGGATCAAGACAATCTAGCAGATGGCTGTTCATTTTAAAGTCTTCCCATTTTAAAACTTATTCCCATATACAGTCAACACCCTACTGTAGATGGAAATCCTGGGGGCAAGAGACAGTTGCTTCTGTCTTGTTCTTAGGTGTGAAAATCAGCAGAGGAATGTGAAAGCCTCAGAACACACCACCCCAGAGCAGTAAGTCTCAGCTTGCAAAGGACACTCTAGTTACGCAACAACAAATTCCTTTCTCTCACTAGAGACCAGTTCCTCAGTATCAGGAGCCTTGCCTGGAATGTGTCTTTCAGCTCCAAGGTCATTCTCATGATAAAAAAAGAAGAGGTCTTGATGGCCTAAGGTGAAATCCCGTGGGGCAGCTTTCTCAGATCCCACAGGCCCTGTGTGCAGGGAAGAGCAGCCCATGAAGCTGTGGGCTGTGTCTCACGGTGCCTGGCGAGGTCAGCTCCTGGGGCGAGCCCAGGGACACAGATAAGAAATCAGCACACCACTGCAAAGGCTGTATCCAGGCAAAACAGTGCTGCTTTCCACAAAAAGGCCAAAAAGAAAGGAGAACCTCTTGTTGCCCTTTCCAGTAGTAAGGATACATTGGGTGATGGTGAAAAGCAAGGAAGATAATTCAATTTCTGGGCTCCGTGGTACTGCAGATCTTTGAAGTCTCTAAAGGACAGTGGGATCAACATGACAAATGAAAAAAAAAATGGAGAAAGCAAAAAAGAAACATTTTGATCTTCCCAGCCTCATCACCCATGAATTACAGGAACATAGAAACTAAAAAAAAATGTTACTAAAAATGTCTTTCATTGATCTGACCATTCCTCTACATCCAGAGACAATGGAGAATTCAGGGTAAGAAGTTAAAACTATGAAAAAAAGCAAGGGAAAAGACAGGATGGAAGGTTAGTACTGGTCCTGAAGTAGAACATCTTCCCTACAAAAAGCCATTAAAAATAATTAAGGATTTATACGAAATGTTGAAGAGACTCTTGAAAACATCACTAGTTATATCTTCAGGCCAAATAATACAAGTCAGCTGAATTTAGGAAAATTATCTTTACTTATTTGCATGTAAGTACCTAATTAATTGCCTATTACAAAAATTATACACTTGCTCCTAAACACAAGAAGGTTTTGTTTTCTTTGTCAATGGCTGAACATCAGACTAGATAACCTAAACATTTCAGGGAAAAGAAGATCTGAAATTTCTCCTCATCTTCTGAGATGTCTTGGTCAAAAGAGGAAAATTACAAATTTCCTAGCTTCCATATCAGATCACTTTTTACTGAGTGAAGCATTTTGCTGGTGGAAAAAAAAAAAAAATTAAAAGTAAAAAAGGAGAAAAAGGAAAAGAGTAATAATAAATATATATATAAACAGAAAGCAGAAACTTACAGAGGTGTGTGTTCATTTATATAGTCTTACCTTATTAGAGTCAGCATTAGTCCCAGGCTGACTGCAATGCCCTTTACAAAACATTGATCAGGCTGTCGTGTGTAGGTAGGTGTGGACACTTTCCTCCAAAACATTTCCTCATAAAAATGTCTTGAAGGAGAGATGAGTTTCAAAAGTGTGTGTTTGTGTACCTGTGTCTGCACATGTGATTTCCAACTGGAGGAAGGAAGGAGTGCTCTGCCACACGGGGGAATCTCTGTGTCCCAGATTGTTGCAAAAGGGGGGGAAAAATGATAACAATTAGCATGATGCTTGGTCTTATTTCTCAATTCCTCATGGAGCCTGGAGGCACAAACTCTTCAGCAGCTGGGCTGGGAAAGAAAATTCCCCCTCCATGAAACATTACAGCACAGTTGAGTGCATTTATGGCTTCACAAAACTTTTCATGGCATCAGCTATTTTCTTTTGGGAAAGACAAAATACTTGAAAGCACAGCCCTGTTCTCCTGCTGCAATTTTCTAAAGAAATTTTCTCTTTTGCCTGAAAGAATAGCCAGTCATGAATATGCATGTGTATGTAGGCTCTGGGCAAGCCAGGAGAGCAGAGTGCCTTTCCCAGAGACCCTGCCTGCAGGATGTCCCAGAGGAGCTGCCCACTTCCAGTGCCTCCCGCTTCAGCCTCCCAGGGGGCACAGACTGATGGCCTGTTGGAGGTGATCTGAACAAAGCACAGTGCAATAGTGCATTGCCTAAAAGAAGCAATTTTAACCCTGCTATAAATTTATTCCTACCCTCTACTACAAAAACCACAGAGAGAAAATTGGATAAAAAGAAATAAAATGCAGGAAGATTTAACATATGAAGAGCAGGAGTGAGAGCTGCCTTGATTGATTGCTGTGATTTCTTTATCACTTCTGAAATTATGTTGTCTATGTGGGGTGTGGTAGAATAGAAATATATATTTTATATGTATGGTTTTTTTTCTAATATTTATTTGTTTCAACTTTCCTTATCCTGAGGTCAGAGTGATTCCATAGCAGCTGTATGGCAAGAAGGCAATCCTCTTCCAAGCCTGTGCTGGGGCTACCAGCAGGGGAACCACGAATGCCACAGGTCCTTGCATGTTCCACAGAAATTCAAATAACAGCCAAGCACACTTATACAGAGAGTGTGCATCAGGAAAAAAACAGACATCATGGGGGTCAGAAGGGGAACAAGCACCTTTCCAAGATGCTGTTAACTCTAAGGTTTCTCCAATGTGCAACAAGATCTTAGAAGTGTGTCAGAAAACTGAGTTTATTGTGTTCTTCCTCATCCTAATGTGACATGGGTTGGGAGTCATTAGTTCATAGGCTAATAATATGACCCTAGCTCAAACCCATTGATTGTGAAGCCACATAATCCCATCCTGAAGCAGTGAGATGTATGTAAGATTAGGATAGTGAATTGCTGAGAAGATCTTCAACTTTTTTTTTTTTTTGGTTGGGTTGGTTTGGTTTGGTTTGGTTTGGTTTGGTTTGGTTTGGTTTGGTTTGGCTTGTTTGGGAGTTTTTTAGTTATTTTTGGTTTTTTATGGAGGGGGTTTGGTGATTTTTTTGTTTGTTACACAGTGTCTGATTTTCGTTACACAACTCCAGAAATTAATTTAAAGATGTCAATAAAAATTACAGGTACTGAGCATTTGTATAAAATAGATTCCTCATATGCCTCATCATATTGTTTTAAGTTTTAGAAGCTGGTTTTGACAATACATTTTTAAAACAGTTCTTTGAACTAGCCTTCACTTTCTAAGATCCAAATCTCAGCCTTTATTATCAGAGTCACTTGGATAGAAGTAAACTCCAAAGGGCTTTTTCTGAAATTCCTAGCCCTAAAGTGAGCCAAGCCATGGATGTCAATTGGCCGAAGAATATTTGATCTGCATCTGCACGTGACCAAGACAACAGATACATCTTCCCTAGCCTGTGGGATTTACAAGAGGTGGAATGGAACAATACATGACTGAACAGTTCTGGGCTTTTTTGCATTCAGCACAACTTTTCCCTCAAAGTGGAATCCACACAATTAGAAAAAGTGCAGTCGTCATCCTCCCAAGAACAAGTAAACCTGAGATACCTTGAAAAGAGTTTATCTTGCTTGCTTCAGAAGGAATGCTTCGAGGTACTGATTGACAGATCTCATCCTCCTCTCTGAAATCAGCTGTCATGTCTATTGACAACATCTGTGTGGGTAGGCAAAAGTACTGGAAAAGGCAAGGGTTAAAAAATAGCAAAACAGAGAACTTGGACTGCCTGACAAGCTGAACAAGTGACTGCTTGCAGAACTTTGCCTCCTTTTGAGAGGAATAAAAAGCATTATGAACTCTTTTTGTGAGCACAAGGACCATGCAGCCAGGTTGTCTTTCCATCTTGAAATAGTGTTAGGATTAAACCAGAATGATTGTGGGGTTTTTGGTTTTTGTGTGGCTTTTTTTTTTTTTGGGGGGGGGGGGTTTGGTTGTTTTTTGTTTGTTGGTTTGTTTTTATTCTGTTTTTATTGGTTTTGGAGTTTTTTTGGGGAGAAGGGAGGGGAAGGGTTTTCTAGGTGTAGCATTGTAATTTAGGAGACTAAGAGTTTGAAGTCACAGTGCTGGACTCCTCACCTGATGTGTGACTTTCAAAATGCCAGCATTTCAATTCCCATTCTTAGTCTTGACAGGTAAATGGTATAATACATGGAAATGTTTACATGTTTACTCTGGATGTTTAGGCATTTGAATTAACCTGAGTTTCAGCAATGTAATTCTGCTGAAGACATATCTGTTCATTAGGGTTTTTTTCGGTGGTGTCTAGGAAAGAGAATGAAGATGTCAGACACACAGCCCAGACCTACCAATTCAATTCAAACTCCTTATTCAGGAATTTTTTTTCCTCTTCCCCCACTTACTACTCAGGTCTCAGAGCTGACCAGAGCCATACAAGGGGGACCCTGTCCTTTGTCAGTGTTTTTGACTTGAATGCTGTCCTGTATTTAAACTGCATTTTTGAGACGTCTATCCACCAACCACAGAATCCTTAGTAACAATTTCCTAGCAAAGTTTTTGACAATTATTACTGTATTGTTAAACTGATGTAGAAGAAGTGCTCAACACATTTTCTAATATTGATGGTTTGTTATTTCTTCCAAATAAGCAGCTTCAGAGATGCTAAAAGCATTCCTCAGACTGGACGTGAGTGTTTCCAGTGCAAGCATCTGTGTTTATGTTCACTGCCTAAGCAGCTTTTAGTCAGTGGTGAGTTACTTGATATAATTTAGAGTGTATTTGCAAAGTAAAACACACTCGCATCTGATCCAGTGGATCACATCCTGAATGCAATTGATTTTATTGACTGGATCTCTACTGAATTTCAGAGGTGTTTAGACACCTCATCCACACACATATGCATTGTAGGCACCTAAAACTGGCAGATATAAATCCCACCTAAGTGTCTCACTTTCATTTATACACAATAAAAAGGATACTTTCTAGATAGATCTATTTTTTATACTCAAGGGTAAAACTTGTCATTTGGATTCTTGTTATTAAAATCTAAAATGTAAATTTCCTTCATTCCTTGCACTCAGATGCACATAACTCATTCCTAAAACTTTTGTATCCCGTAGTTTTGTTTTGCCTGCTCTATACATTGTTGGTTGCAGTTTTAAGAGGAAATCTGGTCCTTCCCTGAAAAGATATTTTTCAGCACTGCAAATTCAGCTGGGATTACCCAAAATTCTTCGGACTTTTTGAGAGATGTTCATGCAAGTGCTGGTTCTCTTTCTTCTTCTCCGTTTTCAAAGAAGTTGGCACTGCTTTATCTCACACAAGCACAAGAAGCAAAGCAAAGGAAAAAGCTCCCAAACACTGTGATGAGTTCTCCCCTTCAAAGAATACTAATGTCAATATCACACTTTGATCCTCACAGGCAGTCAGAACTGTTTCAGAAATATCTTGTTATTCAAATATTTAAGAACTTACAGTGAAGATCCACAGCAAGTGACATAATTTAGAGGTTGTAGAACTCTGTTCCATAATAAAATAGCTGTCCTTATATTTAGCTGCACCAGATTTTGCTCTCAGAACAAAGTCAAAGGACCTCTCACCCCAGTATAGATCTGGGATAGCCCTGCCAAACTGAACAGAATTAAAAGGCTGTGAAATAGAGTAAATCACAGCCACAGCAACTCATTTAATTTTAGCAGAGCTACTCCAGGTTCCCAGCAGTCTGACTAATTGCTTGGCCTTGTTCCACTTTCCCTAAAGACTGAAGCATACTTTTTTTTTCTATTAAATATTAACAGGAGCCTATGTATCACTTGTCAGAAGATGCTTAGCAAATTGAACATCCTCCAGCAGCCCCTCTGCAGCCCGCTCCCAACTTCAGCTCTAGGCTTTGTCCTAACCCCAATTGTAGGTCAAGGCTTTGACTGAATTTTAGCCCAAGATCCTCAGCTATAGTCCAGAAGGAAAAGTTTTCATCAGAGGTTCCTCTGTCCTGTCTAGCCCTTTCCTTTAGCAATCCCTGTAGCCATAATCTGACTGAAGCTGATTTTTATTCAGGATGAAACTACAAGGTGTAAAGTGATCAGAACAATAGACACAGAAAAAGGTACCCAAGAGTAATGTGACCAAGGCAAAGCAGACAAATACCAGCAAATGTAAAAGGTAGCTGAGAAGAAGAACTGGATAACAGCAATAAAGCAGTGTCCTAACAGCTGTTCTCCATTCCATGCTTTTCAGCCTATTTATCTTTTAAACAGGTGACATTCCCTTCAAACCTTACAGGTTTATTGCTGTTTCTACAGTGTATCTTCTATTCCCAAAGGCTAAATGCCTGACAGGGGAAGAAGTGTATGTACATAAGATTTTCCCTGTATTCTCCTTGCCACAAGGAGGCTGTGCATCTTCCATTCAGAAATGTGACAGTTTGGAAAACTTGCCAACGACCCAGGCAGGCTTTGGGGCCAAAACAGTCGAGTGGAGGACGCTGAGACATAAAAAGTATGACACCAAAACCTCTTGCGCTGTGGCTCGGGAGGGCTCAGTCTGCATGGGCTGGGTACAAATCCCAGACTCGTGGGAGAGAGGCAGATTGTAAAGTCATTTGGTGCCCTCTAATGGCAAGGATGCTTTTAACCAAAATGATCCAGTGACCACAACCCCAAAACGGTCACTGTCATCGCTGGCAAGCTCAGTTCAACTGGAATAGTCCTATTTTCAAACGCTAGTTTAGCTGGTTGTCTTGACTGATGGGATCTCTCTCTTATACTAGCTAATTTATATTGTTTATCATCTGGGCTTTCTAGAGGCTTAAATACCTTGTGAATTCAAATAAGTGAGATCTGGATGAGGACTGTGAAGACACAGCCACCCTCTTAGCTCTGCCACATCAGAAATTATGTCTGTTTGCCCTGTCTGAGATGCCAGAAAACTCTTCTGGTGCAATGGTGGGGACATGCAGGCTCCATCTGCAGTGACCAAAACAAGAACTGGGCAGTGCATAACATGTGCATGCCTTTTGTGCAGGTGAATTTTGTTAACTACTGAGTATATTCCTTAAAGTTTCAGAATTTAGTGGAGTGAAGTGAGCAGATCAGTGCTCCCTGTAATCATTCAACCATTCACCTTCTGGAGTCAGATCATGAGTGTTAACCTGAAAGAGGAACACAACTGACCACTCATCAGGCCAAATACCTGAGAAAAATGGAAAACTAGGGAAAACCAGAACTATTTATAATTTTCAGCTTTTCCTTCTTCTGGTGCTCTCTCACTCCAAGCTGGTGGTATTTTCTCCAATGATTCTCTAAGCCCTATCAGGGTATCCTGAGAGTTTTGATAAGGTACATGCCCGAGCTAGCCGGGGCTGAGACAAAGGGAACCGGGGCGGGAGCGCGGCAGTGAGCAATGCAGGAAGCTGCAAGTTTCTGTGCACCTTATGTCCCCAGGCAGGATGGACACTGACTGTTCACATGTTGGTTAAAATCAATAACCTTGGAAGAGCTGTGGAAGAATCACAAGAAGTAAAGCAGCTGAGTGATAATGTAACAATGTAATTCGGCAAAGACAAACCTAAAGTTATGAACAGAAACAAAACCAAACACAACTCTATCTAGATAAAGTGATAGCCTCTAAATCAGATTTTACCACTGAGAAAAGTTATCTTGCAGTAATTGTTCATGCAGTGACTCTGAAAAAAGCAAATTGAATCACTGAACAAAGGAGCAGATTAAACAAATATCATCATGACATTATGTTCAAATTCTTTGGTGTGTCTAGAGCTGTCATTGTCTCTGGTAGACTCAGCTCAGCAACTCATGTTAGAAGTAGAAAACATGCTGGGAAGCATGGCAGAAATGATCAGCAACACAGAAGAGTTTCCATACAAGAAACAATTGAATAGTCAAAGACACACGGAGTCATGGAAAATGTGAAGAGAACAGCTGAGACTCTGCTGGCTTTCATAACACAAGAAATTGAGGGACTAACTGCTTTTTAGCCACAGGTTTAAAAGCAAAAAGTCATCCTCCTTCTCATATGCCCCACCCCCACTAAATGTTGAAATTAATTGCCACATGATTTTGGTGGGGGGATAAAGATAAGCTAGTCCTGTAACTTAGGAATGGATCCATCAAGATCTACAGGAGCATGATAGGCCTTGAGTTTGGGGATTTCATATCATCCATGGTGGAAGGAGGAAGAGACAAATTGCTCATAGAGGCAAGAGAGAAGGTAGTCAGAAGTTTGACTTAGAGATCTATTGCTCTGCAGGTCTTCCAGATTTTGTCTGCCTTTTCACTGCTGAATGTGAGAAAAAGTATGTGAGAGAGTGACCTGTGCCTGAAACAATAATCAAGGTGTATGTCCCCTGAGGCTTAATCAGATATTTCTAACTCTTATCTCTAACTCAGATATAACTAACTCTTCTCCTGAAAATCACAAGACAGAAGAAAAAAATGTGGTGTTTATTTTGGCATTTATGAATATTATAAAAGCTTGACATTGCTCAAAATGCTTTATGTTGAAAACCTTCCCTAGAATATTCAAGTACTAATAAAAAACAATTTAAAGCTAGGATATGCAATTTCTTTTCATCTGGCACCCAAAGATTGATTTTTCTTCCCATCTGCCCTTGAATTTTTCTACTGGTTTCTGTTTGGCATCTAGCTGTCTCCTAGAAAGAGTATCAACTTGGATATGAAGGTATTAGGGTTTGATAGGTCCACTGTTCTCTTCAGCTCATTACAGCAGCAAATCTCAGATATTAAAAACACTTAGCTAATTATCCTTTGAATTCACCTTGTATTTTCACTCACCCATTAATTATTGCTATGCTTTTTTCTACAAAATAAAATTCCAAACCTGGTGCTTTTCTTTCCTGAGAACTGATCACACAGTAACCATGTCTCTTGCTGTGGTATTTGCAGTACATGGACAGAAAGCTCTTTGCAGTGCAATGTTGCTCTCATCTTCTTGCCTCTGCATCAGTTAAGGTGTTCCCCTGACTGAGTCCTTTAGAAGGACGCTCTGTCAGGACTCTCAATCTCCCTTTAGGTAAACTAAGGAAGGAAAACTCTTCAAGTTCTTGAGTCTGTCAAGAAAAGCATTATTATTCAGACTTCAAATAACATTTATGATTCCTCACTTCCTTGTCTCACAACACTCTTTTTAAAACCCTGACCAATTAAATTATTGCAGTATCCCTGTAGCACCAGAAGAGATACCAGAGGCAAAATGCTTCTACTCCCACTCCAACATTTTTGTACTATACAATTACACCACGACTTCATGCCTTATTTCTTGCCCCTTTTTTTTTTTTTTTTTTTTTTTTTTTTTTTTTTCAGAGAGCCTGCTGTGGAAGATATGGATCCAGTTTGACAGCTCTTACCCAAACATCCTGGTCCTAAATGCCACAATTACTGTGAAAGCCAATTACTGCACAGTAGTTCATCAGATTCATAACTTCCCAAAAAAATCAATATACAGACTGGAAAGTATCCCAGAAGAGAGATTAATTTTTGATAGACTGAGTCTTGGTAGGCTTCCATGGGATTTACATTTAACCTCTGACCCAGATGAAGGCTGTGGGGAGACCATGAACAAAAGCAGCATCCTAGCTTCTGGCCCATATAATTTATACCCCAAACGAATATCTGGTATCTACAGGCACCATGGATTACAATTCAGAGAGTTGGAGAGAAGTTCTTGGTGTCACAATGGAGCACCCTCCCAGGAGGGTCACTTAGATGAAAATAACTAAGGTAATAATGCCCTTCAAAGAGCTTTCTGTCCATGCATCAGCACTTTGATTACATTGTACTACTGCTGCAAAGAGAAAGAGATTTTAGGCTTTAGAGCTGAGAAAAGCTTCATTATAGTTCCACACTCAGGCATGTGAAAATCTAATGCTTCTTCAGCACCTTTAAGGATTAAACTGATGAAGATGAGAAGAAAATACTTTCTGGAGTGATGAGCTGTTAAAATACCAGATAAATAATTTAAGCAGGGGCATCTTCTCGGTGAGATTGAATATATTCCTGGAGAATTGTTACCTATTTCCTCCTTGCTGGTATACTCCTGCACAAATGATTAGTATTTCAGAAGGTAAAAAAATATTCCTGCATAGTTCTCCTGCATCTCAAAGTGCTTTTCCTTCAGGGTCTTTGCTTAGAGTCTCGTATAAAATGCACTGTCTGAAATACAGCAATAGCTGCCTTAGTCTGCTTGCATACACATCTGGATCCACCATATAAAAGTTATTTACCAAAACCAAAAAATCACAGAGTTACTTAGGTTGGAAAAGAACTTTGAGATCATCAAGTCCAACCTTTGACTGATCACTACCTTGTCAACTAGATCTTGTCAACTAGACTATGGCACTAAGTGCCATGTCCAGTCATTTGTTGAACACCTCCACGGATGCTGTCCTTGCTCTGGCCAGGACAGGTTTTTGTTTTTGTTTTTTTTTTTTTTTTTGCAGTAGCCAGAAAGGGCATGGCCAGGCCCCAGAGGCTGTTCTACACCACCTCATGTCTTTGGTGGGTTGGTGGTGAGGCCTGGGCTCTGGCTACCACTGAGTTCCACATAGAGAGCACTTGTGTGAATCATTCATCCATCATGTACCCTCTGTTGTGAATATTTTGCTTTTACTGTTTGTTTTCTTATTTCCTTTGCTGGGTATAGTAAATTATTTTAATCACAACCTGTGATCTTTTCCTTTTGTGCTTCTGGTTCTCCTCTGTCTCTCCCACCTCAGAGGGAGCAGGAGGTGGGAGCAGGGAAGTGTTTCAGTGGGAACACTAAATTGGGGAATACCATTCCTAAACCATGACAGATGGTGACTCCACTACTTCCATTAACCATTCCACTGCTTAACAACCCTTTCTGGGATGAAATTTCTTCTGATATTCCAGCCTGAACCTGCCTTAGTGCAGCTTGAGGCCATGTCCTCTTGTCCTTGTTTCATGTCACTTGTTACATGAGAGAAGAGACTGACCCCCACCTGGCTACAACCTCCTTCCAGTGAGCTGCAGACAGCAACGTGGCTTCCCCTGACCCTCATTTCCCACAGGCTAAATACCCCCAGGTCCCTTGGCCACCCCTCATAGGACCTGACTTGTGCCCAATACTAAGGACCACATTCAGGAGTTCACTATAACTCAACAGAAAGAGTTTGTGTTTGTGAGAAGGGGAAGAATAAGACAAGGACTGCAACAATTAAGGCCCAACCAGAGCACTTCACCAAAGATCAGAATAATCTCATCCCTCTGCACTTACTAATCACAAGAGAGATCTCTGGCAGAAGTCGATGTTGTAGAAAGTTATTATAAAGAAGGACTTTCCTTCTGGAAAGTTCCTATTATCTGAGTAGGGATGAAAACAATATTAGGGCGAAAGCAGAATATGGAATGAGGTTCCTTCTGTTATTCAAACAAAAAAACAGAGTGTGCAGCCTTCTGTACAGTGACCTCCATGCTGTTTCAGACAAGGGTTTTTTAAGGTGTTGCTTTGCACACAGTCCTAATGAAAGCGGAAACATCCCAAACTGTCCTAAATACCTCAGAGGGACCTCCATTCCATAAAAAAAAAAAAAAAAAAAAAAGAAAAAAGCCCAAAACCACCAACCAAAATCCCAAAAAGCAAAATACAAATAAACAAACAAACAAAAAACACCAAAAAACCAAACCAAAACAAAAAAACTCTCCAGGAAAGCTATAACCAAAGCAGTGTTATCCTTTGCTATACTCTGCAGTACTTCCCTCTAAAGTGCAAGATCTGCTTTGAGAAAGATAATCCTTCTATTCCCAGAAACAGAGACAATCATTTTATGTCTATTACAGGTTCACATCAGAGCAATGTTGGTGGCCAAGAGCTGTAAGGTGCTTGTCACCACAATAACCACAGCTCCATAGTTTTGAAACATCAGCTCGAGTTTGTTTTGCTGGCAATGACCACACGGTGGTGATGCATTACCATCAGTTCAGCTTCAGGGCTGGCTCCCTGTTAGAGGAGTTGGCAACTCAGAGCAGTGCTCTTTCACAAGGGTGTTTGTAGAGCGAGTCCTCTAAGTGTGCTTTACCTCACTGTTTAACTGTTTCGTTCATGGGGTTGTGTAGCTTTCCAGCCAAAAATATCCTAGAGTTTTTCTAAGAGCAGATATATCTCTCAGCAGGTACATCCAAATGCAGCAGTATTTGGAGTTACTCATAGTGAGTTTAATTTATTTGTCGTTCTCACTCAGCTCCCAACCTATTTTTTCCTTTTTTGTTTGTTTTTTGGTTAGTTGGTTTGGGTTTTTGTTTGGATATTGGAGGTTTCTTTGGTTGGTTGGGTTTGATTTGAATTTTTTTTTTTTTTTTTTTTTTTTTTTTTTTTTTTTTTTTTGCTTGTATCTTCTGGTACTCTATCGGCTTCCCAGGGAAAAAGAGAGGAAAAAAAAAAAAAAAACAACAACTGAACAAAAAAAAAACAAAAAACAAACAAACAAAAAAAACCAAAAACAAAACAAAACAAAACAAAAACCAAAAAAACACACTTCTGCAAACTCCTTTAAAGTCAGGTAATGATGAACCTAAATGTCTTCCTCAACAAAGTTTTCCAGCCACCTTTTACCAAGGGCAAGTGCTAAATGGAATGTGTACTACATGTTCATTGTCCTTTCCATCCTATTCACAATATAGGCCTTAAATTAGCTACTTTGTGTCCTTGGCTGAATGTAGACAGTGACAACCTGATCTAATATGCAGTGAACTCAATGAGAAGCTTTTGGTTTTCCTTCACTTGGCCCTGAACTAAGTTCAAAGTTGTCTGGTTCTTCTGTGCTTGTACAAGGATGATTATTCTCCAATACAGATGTAGGTTACAAAAAAAATCGATTACAACTTTGTGCACAAAAGGAGCTATAAGTAACAAAGACAGCATGTCTCAAATCAACAGAGAGATTAGCTCCAGCTTAATTGGTTTGAAACAAGGGCAGATCATCAACTGGGACAGGAGAACTGGTTTGGACTTAATAAAAAAGGCATAATTTCCCACTGACAAATTTTACTGCAAGCTTCTACTGAACTTATAGAATAATATTATTTTAATGATTGTTTTTCTTGCATTGTTATTGGTCTTTCTACTTTTATATTTTGTCAAGGATCAGAGAAATACACACTACCTCAGAAAGAGGGCTCTTTTTGTAAATTGAGTAACTAAATACAGGAAATATAAGAAATACTTATATATTCAGTATATATTCTAGACCAAATACATAGAGGCTCTGAGAGTTCATACAGGCCACTCTAGTAACATTTTACCTTATTCCCTGGAAAAATCCTTCTGTGCTTTGGAATTGTAGTGTGTTTGGTATCACCCCCCTCCGCTGGTGTGGACAAGTCTCAGCATGCCTTCTAAAATCTTTGGAAAGGACAACATATTAATCCACATTCACCTATTTCAAGTATTTATTAGGTACTTGAAGTCTCCATGCAGCTGCTGCCCACCCAGGAAGAACTGAAATTCCCTGCCCTTTTTTGCTGCTGAATGTTTATGGTTCCACCCACATCCTCACAATAAAACAGAGATGAATATCTCCTTCCTCTGACCTCCCTGGCTTTAGACAGCTCCACTACTATTTCCATAAAACACTGAATTAGTCCTCTCTGAAAGGCTGGCATGCAGGACTTTCTGCCCTGCAGATGAAACTTAATGTATTTGAGCTCTTACTGGGATCTCAGATCTTTTCTTTTTGCTCTGGATGAGACCTTGAATCAAAATCTTAGAACCACAAAATCATAGAATGGTTGGGTTGGAAGGAATATTTAATGGTTGTCTAGTTTCACGTCCCTGACAATGAGCAGGGACATCTTCAACTCACTCACATTCCTCAGAATCCTGTCTAGCCTGAACTTGAGTGCTTCCTGGGATGGGGCACCTACCACCTCCCTGGGAATGTTCCACTGTTTCACTGCCCTCATCATATAAAATGCCTTCCTTTTGTCTAGTCCAAACCTACCCTCTTTCACTTTCAAGCCATTGCCCCTTGTTCTAGCACAACAAGCCCTAGTAAGAAGTCTGTCCCCATCTTTCCTGTAAGATACTTTTAAGTGCTAAAAGGCTGCTATGTGAGCCTTCTCCAACCCAGATAGAGTTGAACAGTCCCAAATCCCTCAGCCTTTCCTCACAGCCCTCTGGTCATCTTCATGGCCCACCTCCAAACTCCCTGCATGTCTTTCTTGCACTGGGCACCCCAGAACTGAACGCAGCACTCCAGATGGGATCTCATAAGAACAGAGTAGAAGGCCAGGATCACCTCCCTCAACCTGCTGCCCATGAGGCTTTTGATGCAGTCCAGGACATGTTTGGCTTTCTGGGCTACAAAAGTACATTGCTGGCTCATGTCCAGCTTTTCCTTGACCAGTAAATCCAAGTCCTTCTTCACAAGCAGCTCTCAATCCCTTCATCCTCCAGCCTGTATTGTACTAGGGGCTGGTCAGACCCACTTGCAGGACCTTGCACCTGGCCTTGTCAAGCCTCATGAGGTTCATATGGCTCCACTTCCTGAGCTTGTCCAAATCCTTCTGTCATTCCATCCCTCAGGTGTGTCAACTGCACCCTCAGCTTGGTGTCCCCTGCAAATTTGCTGAGGGTGCACTTGATCCCACTGTCTGTGTCACTGATGAAGGTACCGAGTAACACTGATCCCTGTGCAGATCCTTGAGGGACATACTGACCACTACCTCTGGATGGGACTATCCTACCAATTCCTCATCCACCAAATGCTGCACCCACCAAATCCCTCTCTTTCCAATTTAGAGAGAAAGATGTTGTGAGGCACTGTGCCAGAGGCCTTACAGAAGTCCAGAGAGATGGAGAGATGCTTTTATACTGCCCATAGCAGATCCAGAACCTGCTGAATATGACATTTTGGAGAGTTCTTTACTGTAGGTCTCAGATTCAGTCAAAGAGAAAACGGAAAATTTCTAACTAGGCAGAAGCCTGAGAAAGTACTGAGAAAGAATGTAAATAAGTTCTTTATCTCTCTTGTTGTTCACATTGTTTATAGTTAGGTTTTGCTCCTGTACGTCATTCACTGCACACCAATAGTGTGAGATGTTTTCACTTCAGAAACCAATAAACTTGGTCTGCACGAAGCTCTGTATAAAAGAGTGATGTATTTTGAAATAAATCAGAGTTCTATTCTCTCACCTTCTGACTCAGAGTCTCTTCATTCCCATCCTGCCTCAACACTTTACTATTTAAATTGCTCCTCACATAAATTATCTAAACATCAAGAAAAGAATGGGAAATATCTCTAGAGCCCATGGTCAATGCTCTTAGCTGAGAAAGCGGAGAAGAAAGCTTTCCTCAAAATCTACAAGAAATTAAGCCAGCAAGTTACTGTTATGGTTTGGAAAGGAGATATTTCTTTACAATCATGAGTAGGTGTCTGATTCAGATCTATCAAGGATCCTAGAAGCTGAACACTGCAAAAAAGCTAAACTGTCTCTCAAATCAGACAGAAAATGTAATTTATAAAGTAGAATACGGCAGAAATTAGACCGGTTATAACAGTCACTAAATTTTCTGTCCCTGATTTTTTGAAAACTTCTGGCTTGGTTTATACTTAGAAAGGATTAGATGTTCTATCCTCTTCATGAAGATACTCTGCCCTCTCAGTGTTCTACACTTGATCCTTCTTTGGGCATAATGTGAACATTGCAATGTTCAGAACATTAAGTTCTTTTAGTGCTTGTACTACATAATCTAATGAAATAAATAGGGGTATCACCTACCACAATCCAGTGACAGTCCCATAGTGCCTTAGTGACAATGGTTACTTCAGGGACACTGAGATACTCTCTTGGCTTTTCCACAAATGACAGAAGAGGAACATTTTACCTGGAATTACATAATAAAATAAGCTGGGGTGTGACACCCACTCCTCTGCTTAGAATCCTTCATAAACACAAGTTGAGACTGTGTAAATCAAAGCAGAGTTTGGCTCCTCACCTTCATAACATCAATCAGCACATCCTGTCCTTCTATACCTTCCCTGGCACCACAGACAAACACCCTGTTCTCCAGTGGCTCATCCAGGAAGCACTCATTGTATCTCCTGTTTCTTCTTGCTTCTTCCCTTTGGGAAGATTGAAGCACCCTGCCCTTCATACTTCTAAGTTTTTCTTGCTCCTCAATCTGCTGGTGTCTGCCCAAAAGAACTGGCATGTTTTGCTGCCTATTGCATTTATGGGGAACTGGAAGCCAAAGGTTCTGTGATCTCTTACAATGTGGGTGGAAGAAAATTGGAACCAGCTAGAATCTGTGCTTTGATCCTGAATGATCCAAAGACAATTATCCCAAATCCCTTGACCCTTTGTGCCATAGGCAACCCAGCTGGGAAAGTGAATGAAAAGAACAATTTTGCTGCAGATCAAACATGGGTGTCTGAGCTAAGCTGTCCTGGGCCAGTGCATTACAGTGACTAAAAAATCTCATCTGAGCATAGAATCTGATTAATACCTAGGTAAAATGATAGAATTAACAAAATAATTTCTTTGCAAAAATGCTTAGCTGAACCTAGGCTCAGAAACTACTCTGTATGGGCAAAGATAATATTTTGTTTTCAATACTAGGGCCTGTTTGCTGGGTGCCTCCAGTGATGTCAGTTAAAAATACAAATTGCTGCTTATCAATCAGACCTGTTCCTGAACTAACACCAGAGCAGCTACCTTTTTCTCTCTGGGAAGTATCTCAGACCTGGGAGCGCAGATGTGCACTGGGTTAAACAGTGAACCCACCTCCCTCCCTCAGCACATTGCTCAGCACTGATAGCCAGGACTGAAAGGGGCGACACAAGTTCACAGATGATGCAAAAATGGGAGGAGCTGCTGATTCCCTCGAAGGCACAGAGGCCCTGCAGAGACACCTCACAAATCAGGTGACTGATCACCACCCATATGAAGTTCAACAAGGGGAAGTTCTGGATTCTGCACTGGGATGGGGCAATCCTGGATGTGTGCACAGACTGAGGAATGAGAGGCTGGAAAGCAGAGCCATGAAGCGGGACCTGGGGGTCCTGGTCTGTGAAGAGTTAAACATGAGCCAGCAGTGCCCTGGCAGCCAGGAGGGCTGCCCTGTCCTGGGGGACATCAGGGACAGCATCAGCCAGGCAAGGGAGGGGATTGTGCTGCTCTGCTCTGCACTGGAGTGGCCTCACCTGCAGTCCTGTGTGCAGTTTTGGGTGACACAATGTAAGAAAAACATTGAAGTGTTAGGGACTGTCCAAAGGAGGACAATAAAGATGGTGAAGGGTTTTGAGGGGAACCATGTGAGGAGTGGCTGAGGCTACTTGGTATATTCAGCCTGAAGGAGACTGAGAGGAGATCTAATCTCAGTCTAAAGCTTCATCCTGAGGGGAAGAGGAGGGGCAGACACTGATCTCTTCACTCTTGGGACCAGTGACAGGACCTGAAGTAGTATCAGGGGATGTTTAGGTTGAGTATTAAAAAAATATTCTTCACCCAGAGGGTGGCTGGGCACTGGAACAGGTTCCCCAGGGAAGTGGTCACAGTACCAAGGCTAACAGAGCTCAAGAAGCATTTGAACAAAGCTCTCAGGCACATCATATGACTCTTGGGGATGGTCCTGGGCAGGAACAGGAGTTGGACTTGATGAGTCTTGTGGGACCTTTCCAACTCAGCATGTTCTGTGGTTCTGTGATTCTGTGAAATTAGTTTCACCAAGAGACACAAAGAGCAGAGTTCCTCTGATCAATTAGAGATGATTCCAGTATCTTCAGTGAAAATCAGAATCAAAGAGAGCCAGGGACAACTGGATCAAAGGGAATCTTTAGTGAATCTTTATGTAAATCAAAGTCCACTTGTTTTGTAGAACTCACCTGGCCTAAAATTCAGTGTGTCTGACAAAAGTGTCTGTCTCAGGTAGTGTCTGGTCTGTGAATGGTTAGTGGAGATTTAGTCAGCACTGTCAACAGATATTTGATGTGATTCATCTAACCAAACACAGTATAGTTCACAGAAGTGAACTGCATCATAAACACCACTGAGTCTGTGAAGGGACCCCAGGTGGCTTGTTCAGCTGTATATACATATATATATATACAGCTGTATATATCTTTCCTGGGAGAGAAGAGATTGACTTCAGAGACCAAACACAGCCCCAGAGGAGCACCCTGTGTTTCTCTGTAGAGTCCATGATTTCTCCCTCGGTGCTATTGAGTGGGGGGGCTATGCTGAACAGCTGGTGATTTCCCTTTAACATCCTGCTGGAAGAACTCCTGCAAATTCAGACATTAGACTAACTAATAGAAGTAATAAAGCTGATACCAAGAACATTTATTTTAACTGTACAATAAGGCACAATGTTAAAACTGCAAAGTGCCAGCCTGGTTTTCTGCAGTACATAATATGTCTTGCATTTTTCACAGTAACCAGAAAGACGTAAACATGTCATAGAAACTACCCAGGATACAGAAATATTCCTTGCAGAGTCACATAAGGAAAAGCAGGCACCATTCTTTAAAAACAAGCATGCACAATTAACAAGAAAAATATTGCCAATAAAAAAGGGAAAGATGGCCAGTGAGTATAATTAGATGGGATAGTTCAGGGTGTGGGTTTGGCAAGAAAATGACAGTTAGAAGTAACAAAAGCATTTTCAAGACAACTGATGCTTGTAGCTGCAGTTTTACAGAATCTTGTGTGTAAATGGATCTTCACAGGGGACTTGTGGCTGAAGTTCATGGTGTCTGTCAGAAAAGAGCTGAGCAGGATCCCAGAATGGTCAAAGGTTTAGTTGTCTATGGAAAAGGGTCTCTTTGTTGTTATTTATCTCCAGTGAAGGGTCAGACTCAAAGGTGTTTAGGTGGCAAGGTTTCTGTTCTGGTTTGAAAGCAAAACCAGTGAGACACTCCAAGTCAGAAATACAATTTATTGGGAAAAGGGAAAAAGACAAAAATACAAGCAATGATACAAAAAGAAGACCGCTGACAAAGTCAGAATACAACCTGACACCCCTCTGGCCAGCATGCTGGTAGCAGTCCAAATTGGAGTGACTGTAATCCTCTTGGAATGGCAGATGTGGTTGCTATGTCTTCTCCAAAACCTGTGGAAAGGCTGCCTCTGCCTAGAAATCCCCAGTTTTATCCAGGTGGGAATGCCCTGGGCAGAGCATCTCACAATGGGCTGATGTTATTCTGAGTCATGAGGTGTGCCTTAATCCCCTGTTAAACAGAACTGGCTCCTGGAGAGTGTTATCTCTGAGTCCTGTGGCAAGACATCGATGGGCCTGTTAACAGGAGATAAGGAAAACTGCCCAGAGGCAACTGCTGCTCAGATGGTAATAGGAAACTTCTTGGTGCTCCAATCTTGGACAGTTTCAAAACTGGGATATAAAATCTAGCTTGTCAAAGTTCTCATGAATTCTTTGACAAAATATTTCTGAGGACCCGGCCCTAACTAATTCAAAATAGGACAAAGGCAAGCAGTATACAGAGATTGGAATACAACATTTATCATGGGGTCCACATTTTGTGCATTACTCTTTACTCATGCATTGATCAGCTGCACAACCACCCACATCACCTGACCTCTGTCCCAGACCTGGTCATGACATGCCCATCCTCATGGAACTCCTCTGAGGCAGGAGATCATGAACTGCCCCACTGGGATCTAGGATACAAGTCCATATGGCCATATGGAAATGCTGTGACAAAACCAGCACTGGACTGTGCTTCTTGCTTTTGTTGGGATTCCTTTGTCACCAAACTCTTCATCAGCTCATTGTATTTAGGAATACAGATCATCTCTAGTCTCTATATTGCCACAATAACAAACAGCTCAAGCTCAGTGGGTTCAGCTCCAGAAAGCATCCATATGGGAACATTCAGTGAAATCCAAGGACTGTGTTGGAAACAGCTGGCAAATATACAGAACTGGAGGCAAGACTGCAAGCAATACAGCAGTAAGCACCACAAATTCAGTATGAAGAGTGTCTTTTAAAATATAAACGTCCTCAGTGCTTTGCAGCAAGAAGCAATAAATGTTTTATAACATTTTAATTGAAAGCACATAAACTGAAATTATTTGAAAGAAAGACTCCATGAGTGTATATTCAGTGTTGAAGAGACATAGATGCAGATTTGTGTCAAATTAAATTTAGAAATATACATTGAATTGGTTGATCTCAAAAATCCTTGAACTGCACAAAATTGGCCTGGAAGAGACCACAAAGACTTAGCTTAGTCCTCATGTCCCAGAGCACAACTGAGGAAGCCAGAAAAACTCTTTACCATTGTTTAAATCCTTCAGTGAGAATATCCTGGGGTCTTCTCAGTCAAAAAAAAAAAAAAAAAAAAAAAGTTCTTCCATGGAGAAGCTCAAAAACTCAAGGTCAATTTACACTATATAAAGAGAAAATGTAAATGTGTGAGGTGCCTTCCCCAAATATCTTCTATCTCCACACCTGGCTTTTGCTGGGTCAAGGTTGGGTTCACAGCAGCCTTATTGAGTATTCATCATCTGATGATTTTTCTTTATTTGTCAACACACTTGGCTACAAGGTTTGCAGATTATTCCAGCTGAGGAAACCAAAACAAGAAAAGGTCTTTTTAGTTAGAGAGAAATGTGTCTTGTCTGTAAAGCTTGAAAAGTGTAGTAACATTCAAAGCCAGTTTTCATCCCTGGGGGAACCCTGTGGGGTACCCTGGAGAGGAGCAGGACAGATTAAGTCAGTCATAGGGGAGAGCATCCACTTTCACAATCAGAGAGAGCTTTTGCTGGAAAAAAACCTCAGTGTGTAATAAACTATATTAACAAAAAAGGCTTGCAATTGTAAAAAGGGCTGACCTTAACAAAAAATGCATAGGATAATCTGTATTTTCTAATTTGACAGATTATTTATTATTATATTATGCCAGAAAACAAAGCTGCACTAAAATTAACTACTTCTTTATTATACAAAGTGCCCTCCTGTTTTATTTAAGTAATAAGGGATAACAAGTCTATCTAGCATACCTGCTGTGCTCTGTTCTGACTGTCAGGTTTAATTGACTGTCTGCTTCTTGCCCTGCCCCCAGGGCAGTGCAGCTGAGCTCTCTCCTGTACTGGGCTGGATTGCAAGTTTTACTCTAGCCTGCTTGGTAGCTGAATATAGATGAGTTTAATCTGAAAGCTCTGCTAGCGATTTCCAAAACTAGGCATGTTTTGCTCTGTAAGAAAACTTGAGGGGTGAGAAGACATAAGCTTTACTGTCTTTGCTATGGACATCTTTGCAAAGTATTTTCCTAAGCATTTTGATTGCAGGACTCCAGGAATACCAGAACAAGAGATAGAAGGAGTCACTGTACTCAGTCAGATCACCACTTTCCAGCAGTTTCCAACCTGTGTAAGTGGTCAAGATTTTTCTTAGGGAAACATTTTAATCATGAGGACAAACCTACTACCTCCCCAAATATTTAATTACCTGCCAACAACTATCAGGACAAAATCATGAGAGAGCAGTCACATCTTTGTGTTCAGTAGACCTTAATGAATTTTTCTTCCATAAAGTCATTCTGTTACTCTCTGGTTTCACATGATCTGGTAGTCAGCTCTTGAACCCACAGAAGCCTGTGGTGTGCTGCTCCACAGCTCAGCCACACAGCACCTGAAGAGCCTTCTCTTTCTGTGCACTTTGAACTTGCCATTTTCTAGCTGCAGACAGTGCCCACTAATCCTATTCTTGGAAGAGACAGGGAATGATAATTACCTATGTACCCACTTCTGGCCACTCATGGTTTTACAGACCTCGATCATATATCCCTCAATAGTCCTGGAAGTCTCCTAATCAGCTTAATTGCTCCTTGCAGAGAAGTTGTTCCATACCTTTATTATCCATGTTGCCTTTTTTGCCTTTTCCTGAACCTTTCACAGTTTTTCAGCTCCCCTGAGACAGGGGAGCAGGAACATACCCTAAGATGTGGTATTTATATAGAGAGACACTGTGCTGGTTTTGGCTGGGGTAGAGTTAATTTTCTCTGTAGTACAGGGCATGGGGCTGTGTTTTGGATTTGTGTTGGAAGCAGTGTGGTAATATGGGATGTTTCATTATCCTGAGCAGGGCTGACACAGGCAAGGCCTTTCCTGCTCCTCACCCCACCAGCAGGAGGCTGGGGGTGCACAAGGAGCTGGGAGGGGACACAGCCAGGACAGCTGACCCCAGCTGACCCAAGGGACATCCCACACCACATGGTGTCATGCTCAACTCATAAAGCTGGGGAAAGAAGAAGAAGGAAGAGGAAATTCAGTGTGATGGCATTTGTCTTCCCAGGTCACTGCTACATGTGATAGCACCCTGCTTTCCTGGGGGTGGCTGAACACCTGACTACCCATGAGAAGTTGTAAATTAATTCCTTGTTTGGCTTTGCTGGCACATATGGCTTCTGCTTTACATGTTAAATTGTCTTTATTTCAACACATGATTTTTCTCACTTTTGCTCTTCTGATTCTCTTCCCCATCCCACCAGGCAGGAGTGAGAGAGCAGCTGCGTGGGGCTGAGCTGCTGGCTGGGCTTAAACCATGACACATTATCATCTACTCTGTTCATTAGCCCTTTACAAAGAACTCCTAGATTGGATTGTTTTTTCCAAGTGTGTGAGCACTGACAAAATGTTTATGAATGTAAAATCTTTGTAAACAAGGTATCCAGAAATCATGTTACTGAGTAGTATAGTCATATGAGCTCATCATTCATGCAGAAAGCTTTGGACCATTTTTTATGCATTTGTGTTATTTATTCACACTGAATTTATGTGCCATAATATTTTCAGAGCAATACCTTTTGCAGTTCTTCAAAGCTGGACTTTGTTTCTCTTGTCTTAAATTATCCTTCTTTCCTAGGTCATTGATAAATATGTTGGGCAGAATAAGCCATAGCAATCTCCTTGCAGAACTCCACTCCATGATGACAAATGACCATTTATCATAAGTCTTCTATTTACCATCTTTTATCCAATTTTTTTTTTTGTTGGAGAGCTCATGCTGAAATTCACATGCCTATATGAGCATTTTAGGGATTATGTCAGGCACAAGAGTTGATTTTCATCATCCATTTATACCAGATATTAATTTTAAGTGAAGACAAATCCTGGCATTAGGTCTCTGAGGTTACAGTCTGAATGTGATAGTCTGGCAGATAGCATGTGAGCACTACCCCAAGATAAAGATCTTCCCCTTTTCAATACCATCCTCCTCTCCATCTCCTTCCCATCTTTGGAAAAATCGCAGTATCACAGAGTAACTTCGCCTGGGAGGGACCTCAGGGGGCCATACACCCTATGTATGGCTATCTTTGATCAGATTATCAGGATATCTTGGATCAGATTATCAGGGCCTTGTGTACCCCAGTTTTCCATATCTCTAAGAATGGAGAGACCACATATATTGACCCACATTACACATGAGGAGAGAACTGGCATACAATTAACTGCAGCATATATATTTGGGGTTTCTCTAACATAAGACACATTTATATTTGTGTCACCACCCTTTGGCTCTTGGTGGTGATGTATTTCTCCCAGCTCACCTTTACTGTTCTACTGGTGCTTTGTATGATGCACATTAAGACAATGTTGGTGGGATTTGGTTACCTAAATATAGATATGTGCAATTTGAGATGCCCTTGTATATTCCTTTCAGCTTCTAACCCAGGCTGCTAAAAAACACAGGTGTCTGCTTTCTCCTGTATTATATTGGCCAGCCCCAAGATGTGTCTTAGACACAAAGGGCTCATCAAGTACCACAGACATTTATGTTTAGTCGACTAAGTCATCTTAGCACAAAAATTCAGTCTAGGCAAAATCCATTTAGGTTTGGCTCTTCATCTGATGGGAAGAATGCTCAACCACAGCTCTTCCCTCATAGCATCACTACTATCAATAGATACAGGACAAAGTTAAATGTTTTCCTCCTCCTGTGGTGGAAGCACACAGCTTTTCCACTGCACTGTACCCATGCATGCCAGTCTCTTTTGCATCATAAAACAATGCTTCAAGTGATGGGGAGTGAACAAAGCATCATTGCTAGGGCAGTGGGGCTGGTGGAGGGAGAGCTGAGATCCTGCTTGTCCTTTCCCTACACTGAGGCATCCTCAATATGCATCTCAAATCCCAGTCTTAGATACAAATAATGTCATAATAAGAAAAACTATAGGAAGCTCCCCGCTTGTGAGTGGGTTACCTTACTGTCAAGTTACAAATGAAACAGGAAATGGGAAACCCATGGACCACAAAGCAAACTGTTACTATAAGATGAGCTGGTGGATCCAAAGCACTTCTTTTTGTATTCTTCAGTAAAATAATTTTCATTGACATCTTCTGTCCCTGCTGCAAGCACAGCGAGTATTGCCTTTTACTTCACTTGTGACAATCTCTTTGAAACTCTGTTTTACTTTACTTTACAAATCTTGTTTCACACTATATGTTAAATGAAAGGTGAGTACTGTGAAAAGGTTCAGGTTTCCCTGAGCAACAGGGAAAAATTTTGCATCAAATGGATTTAATCACACAGAAGTTTGCTTTTACCAACATGAGTTGATCTGTGAAACAGTGAAAGAGAGTGTGAATCTTCTGCTTTGTTCCATCAGGGTGATGTTAACAGAAACTAACTTACAAATCTCAGTCCTTTAACTAACTTAACTAGCTGAACAGGGTATTCCTTCCCATTTCTCTCTGCCCCTATGTGAAAGGAGATTGTAGCAAGGTGGGAGTTGGTCTTGTCCCAAGTAACCTTTTCTTCACTGCAAAGGTTGTCAAGCATTGGAACATGCTGTCCAGGGGAGTTGTGGTCATCATCCCTGGAAGTATTGAAAAGCCATGGAGGTGTGGTGCTTAGGGATAGGGTTTAGTGGTGGATCTGACAGTGTTAGGGTAATGTTATGTCTCTATGATCTTAGAGGTTTTTTTCAGTCCTAAGGATTCTATGATTCCCACAGATCACACAGTCTTTCAAAAAGTAATGGAACTACTTCTTAAAACGGTTTTTCTGTCCTCTTCCCATATGAAGAGAACACTTCCATTTTCCTGATTAATTTATTCACAACCAGCCTTGCCTATTGTTTTCATGGCAGTGCTATCCTGGAGGCCAAGCAGCTCCCATCTTCTTCCTGGTGCTTGCCTTCATGTTGGGTTTGCAGACTGAAACAGATCCTGTCAGCCTTCCTGGTGCCTGCAGAGCACTCAGAATTCTCCATCTCCACAGTCCTGTTCTGTCCCTTTCTAGGCTGTCTTCTTTTTTGACTAAGGGTGACTGGCTTTACTGTCATAGTGTCCAAATCCCTTGGAATGTGCAGTGTTCTTAAAAGATAAGAAAATGCTCAAATCAATGGAGAAACAAGCAAAGGACAACTAGACATGATGGTTGCCATGCTATAAAATGTTACCACCTTGGCAGCAAAGAGCTGATCTCTGGCAGTGTGTGTGTTCCTTGTCCCTTCCAATGCCAAGCTGGTTAACCACTGCGGCTGCAGAAACTGAGCTTCATCCCAAGTTTGTTTCCCTTTGTAGTTCACTGGGTTCATGGACAAGGTTGTTCTCTGCAGCTTTGCTCTCTGCAACTTGCATGGCAATAATTTACAGTTCAGGGCCTGACTGGGATTTCCCTTTGCTCATTCAGTGAAGAAATACTTAGATTTCCAAGAGACTGCTTTGCAGAGAAGCAGCCCACCTGCATGAGGATGGATAGTCAAGATTTATCTGCAATACCTAATCCTGTTCTTAAACTCAGTAAAAGCCTGCACTTTGGAGAAAAAGCAACAAGTATAAACCTATGAAATTACTGACAAAGCAGAGGCATTAATGTGGAGAAGCCTGACACTGAGATTTGTTAGATTCTGGAACTGTTTCCCAAGGTTAACGATAAAAACACCATCCATCATTTAGGTCTTCTAAAACTAGTCAAAGCACTAGAAAAAAAATGCACCTTCAAAAAACAATGTTCTATTATCAGGAAGACAGGCTGCATGACCTGATAAATCTTTTCTACCTCTGATCTTTTGTTCTATTAAAAGTATGGAAAAGGCGCTTTTTTTTTTTTTTTTTTTTTTTTTTTTTTTTTTTTTTTTTAATGAGTAGATCTGCCAAATGGGGCTGGTTGGGAGGTAGAGTAGGTAGAATTTTAGAATTTTATTCTGGACAATTCTGAATGGATGCTTTTATATCTGATCCCTTTTAGAGAAGATATTTTTTCAGTATCCTTTAATATTCCCTGTTGTAAATATTTGAACTCATCTTTAAAATTCCAACATGTTCTGTTAGCTTCTCAGCAGAAGACCAGTAGCTTTGCTGACAAATGACAAGATTTAGTTTTATACAATACTGCTCATCTGTCATTATCAGTACAATGGACAAAGATACCCATCAATGATAATATCTGGTAGAGAATTGGTATAGAGATAACTTACTTCATGGCACTCTAGTCAGTTCCTGGTTTTCAGCTTCTGTACAAAACACAATCAGTGCAATAGATTTAATCCCTATTGGGCTTTGCCATGCAAGGCAAAGCAAAACCTTGCCACAACAGTCATCAGCCAGCTCTGAAAACTGTCCCAAGTGCTGTGAGTAGACCTGACACAAGGTAAGACTGGTTTCTAGCAAAGGCTTTTAGGTGATTAACTGCTAAAGGCAGTAGGCAGAAAAATTGTTTCAGAAGAAGAAAAACAAAATTCTAGGTCCCTCTCTTGCCATGCACCTTTACCTTTAGTATAATTCTGAGAATAGTTTGGAATAATTCCATTTCAAGTGCCTTTAGAGTAACATGATGGGACTTAAAAGTTTCATCTGTAATATCTAAGAGAAAATTTTCTCCCTGCTTAAGAATTGAAGAAGTGGTTCAAAATTCCTGAAGAAGGATAATGTTTTCCATTTAGTACATTAGACTTCTTTAAAACAATTTTGATAGATGTCCATGATATTGTTCTGGTATTTCTAAAGTGAAATCTAGGAATCTAAGTGGTTATTTTCAAAGCTATAGCAGTCTTTAACATAAAAGGCATCAAGAACCAGGCAGGGCTGAGGTACAGCTGTGTACACTGTGACTTTTCATCTGGGATAAAAGATTTCCCCATGTGTACAGTTGTGTTTACTGATTTGCTCCTATAAAAAATGTAAAACAAGCTGACAGTGAGGCATCATCTTTGCCTGGATTGGCAGAGATAAATCCTGATTTACACAGCTGGCATCCATTTACACAGCAAACTGCCCACATTAGCATTCCCCAGCCTACTTGTCAGATGCTTCTTCCCTAAGCGTCCTTGTTTTTCTCTTTCCTCCACTTTGTAAGAATTTACCTGATACTGAGGGCCACAAATCCAAGTGTTCCTCCCTAACTACCCCATGGGAAGAGGAATTTCTTTACAGTCACTTATTATCTGCCAATAATTTCCCAGAATTTGGTCCTCATGGCTTTTCTTACTGGCTTTGAAACTCTCCTACAGCCTGCCACAACCCTGGCTCTTGAGAAAAGGAAAGTCTTTTTCTGGATCCATTAAGGATTCCAGATCCTCTTTTCCAAAAAGCTAAGCACAGAGACTACATAGAAACCCATCAGGCAGGTAAGGGCCACCTGAACACACGTCATGCATAGTCTTACACAGACTTAGTGACTGTGTAACATAACCAGTAATATAGTGACTGTGCACATAACCAGACAGCTATCATCAGCAAATATCTCTTCCAGCTACCACAGCAGACCAGTGAAGGGCTGCTAATGCCATGGCTATTATCCCTGCTGGAATTAGCTCTGTGTTGTGTTGCTTGGTCCACAATTTAAGCAGGCTGACAAAAAGACTGGGTGGCCTGAGATAGCAGTTCCATGATAAGGAGGAGGATTCAGCAGCTATGGTGGTTTAATGAGTTGCCAGGACAATTTTGAGAAAAAATGTTGGGTTTTTTTTTCCAGCAGAGCTGGAAAATAAGCCAGCGTGTTGGTTTTGCATGGCCTGGTTTTTGGTAGCTGGGGGGGCACACAGAGGTAGCCCCTGTGAGAAGCTGCTGGAAGCTTCCACCATATCTGGCAGAGCCAATCCCTGATGGCTTTGAAGATGGACATCCTGCTGGCCAAGGCTGGGTCAATTAGAGAATGGCAATGCCTCTGTGATAATATATTTAAGAAGAAATCAAAACAAAGGTAGTGGGGCAGTTTGAATTCCAGCTAAAGAGGAGGAGGTGAGAACATGTGATAGAAACAACAACATAGTGACACCATGGTCAGTGGAGAAGGAGAGCAGGAGGTGCTCCAGGCTGCAGGCCATGGTGAGACCATGGTGAAGCTGCTGTGCCCCTGCAGCCCATGGATCAGGAATGCAGAGATCCACCTGCAGCCCATGGGGGAGGTGCCCATGCCAGCGCAGGTGGGTGCCTGGAGGGGGCTGTGATCCAGTGGGAGACTCAGAGGAGAGGGCCCTGCTTCCAGGCTGGAGCAGCCTGTCCTTGAAGGACTGCACCTTGTGAAAGAATGTCCCACGCTGTGTGGGAGGTGGTCCTGGGGAGGATACTCCAGGAATGCCATGGGAAACCACAGTGGTATAAGGAAAAGTATTACCCCTGGATTCCCACCTTCTCCATGTAAGATCTCAGTGATGAACTGACCAAAACCCCCACGCCCTTTCTCCCTGTGCTGTCAGTGAAAAGGAGGGAGGGGTTGCGGGGGGTGGGGAGAAAGGTATTTTAAGGTCTTATTTTTACTTTTCATTATCCTCCTCTGATTTTGTTAGTAATAAACTCACTTTCTATCTCTAAGTTGAGCCTGGTTTTCCCTTTGAGTGTTTTCTCCCTCTTAGTCCTTATTTCAGCTCATGAACTCTTAATTAAATTTCTCTCTCCTCTGGCCTGCTATGGCAGGGGAGAGCAAGTGAGTGGCTTTTGTGGGTGCCTGGTGTTTGGCCAGTGTCAAGCCACAACAGCCAATTATGTCACAGTCCCAAGGCAGGTACAAAGCAGGGACAGAGGCAGCATTTTCTGATGCTGGCACTCCCCACCATTGACCTATGATCTAAGATCCTTCTGTTGTTCCTAAGGTCTTTATTTCTTCAGCCTGAGCCCTCTGGAGAAGATTCCAACAGAAATTCGCTCATATTATGCTTGTGCCCATTGCACAGTTAACAGAAAGTGATTCATGGGGCAGAGTTTCCCTGTATCCCATTAGTAACAGGATGGCTTATTTCTCTGAGGATCAGGAGTGAATGAAAGCCTGGAGCACCCAAACTGTGACACTCCAATACGCACTGAATCATTTAGATCAGCTCGTACACCTTGGAAAGGCAATATCCAACCCCGTGCCAGGCTCAATGTTACAGCAGTGACAGGACCAGGAGAAATAGTTTGTAACATCTCTGAAGGCAGAGCTGCAAAGCACTGCAATGTCTTTACTATGACAGGGACACACTAACAGAGCACTCATAAGGGTAAATCACACCTCCCTCATTTCTTGGGGTGTTTTGAGAAGGCTGAGAAGGGAATGTGTGAAGAAGGGGGATGGGGGTTCATCATGATCAGTCACTGATGTTCCAAGGGCTGTTTTGAAGCTGCTCCTGGGCCCTGTTGGCACAGCTCCACGGTGAAGGACGAACATCACGGCTCACGGCTTAGGGCAATGGTGGGGGCTTGAGTCCAGATTTCACCAATGTATCAGAGATTAAGAGGAAAATGTGATACAACCTCTCGTGTCATGTTCACGGGTTGGGTTCCCTCTTCTGGGGGAATTTTGGCCAGTACAACATGATGGCTGCATTCCTGCCATACTGCAGCAGAAGCATCTGTGCTTCATACAGATGGCTCTGGCCGTCCTGTAGACCAGTGAGATTTGCAAATTAGCCCCATGGCAAGTTTTTGAACAATGTGGGGTGTTCCAGATGCTTTCATCTAGCAGAGCCCTGACAAGAGCAACAAAGCCAAAAGCCTCTTCACTCCTACACAAATCTTTGTCTTCCCTTTTTAGCAAAATCAGTGAAAGTGGCAGTATCAGAATACCCTTTTTTAACAGAATATTTGTCCCCCAAACACTGGAAATACACATTTGTCTATACCTATTTTAGCTCCATTTTACTTCTCAGCATCAAAACCTACAATTTCTTTTCCATTTCTATATACTGTGCTGCACAGCTGACATATTGCTAACCCCATGCCGAAGCTGTAATAATACTATCAGACCAGCATTTCAGAGAGTTTTTTCTCTCTAACCTGCATTTGACCTTTAATTGATAAACAGCAAAGTGGATCTGATAGTAGGGGAATGCAAAAGCCTTATATCTCTCTATAACTTCAACTGATTGCCCCTAAAATTGAGATAAAGTGATACAAGACCACAGTGCCTGATATGAGAAAACACATTACTTAGCACACAAGCTGAATGCTGAGGCAGAGCATGCAAGGATTACAAAAGTAAAAGAAAGAGAAAATGAGAAACAAAAATGTCTATGTTGAGAATCTTGGTTGAACTGTCAGAATTAGCTATTCACTTGTATACAGATTAAAACCACCTTGTCTGATTAGTCTCAAGGCTTACCAGGGAATTTAGGCACACAAGTCATTAATTTCAATAATCATGTTTCTAGCAAACTACCTTTGTTGACTCTTAAAAAGTGTACATCTTGATATGACATATTTCTTCCCAAGAGCTTCTCATGGACTGAGAGCAGCAACAATGAAGAGAAGTGTTTCTACATGTGTGAGTTTACCCAAAGCGGGTGCTTAATGCCGTGATTTATTTTCAGCTGCTACTGCTCTTATTAAGAAGACAGATATAGAAATATTGTTATAAATAGAAGGCCATGTTCATGACCATGTGCTGTGAGTCATCACTGTTAATTATTCAGATATTTTCAAAGATACCTGGGGATTTGCAAAAATGAGTGGTTATAGAATAAGAGTTTAGCTATTTAGCATTTTTACTGACATATATGTATATGTCTTGAGATGTATCTGGTTTCTCCTGTTTACAGTTTCTCTCTGTAAATAAAGAGGAGGAACTGTATCACATGTTAGAAGTGGCTAGTCACACAATGCAGTGAATAATGAGCTCTGTGTGCAAACCAGCTGACAAATCCCCCATGCTAAGTTTTATTGTATGCAAACTATTTGTCAGGTGCTTGTGACTAACTGATGGATTTTTCTAGTAATCATGACCAGCTAGTGGACAGCAGACCAATCCAAAAAGTGATGGTATTTCTAATGTGTAGTGTTCTTAGAATAAATTGCTTTCCCAGCTTTATTAGCTACGCATGATCAACCAAGGAAGTGTTTTGCTTCTGTGCCCATTTTAGTTGTTGAGTCTATTTTTTTTATAAGAGAACTAGCAACAGCATACAGAAAGAATGAGAATGTACAAGAATAATGGTCCACATTTGAGGTTGGTTATATAAAATCAAGGATAGACTCAGGAATCATAAACAATACAGGAAACATTCCCAGTCTGGAATGGAGTTGTCTACACTGACAAATTTTACAGTAGTTCACAGCCTGATTCAGATCTGGGACCACTAGAATAACATCTTCCCAAACCATTCCCAGTTGCAGCTCAGCAGCTAGCAGCAGTCAGTGATCAATCCTGGAAGGTAGGTGGAGCCACATGGTTCCAGAAACTTGGGGATCCAGACATCAGCAGCATGGATGTGAAGTCTTGTACAGGAGTTGTTCCCACTGCTCAAACATATTAAAAAAAAAAAAAAATCAGTCTACTACAGTTGATGTAACCCCTGTGCCCAGGAAAGCTTTTCTACTGTGTACCAACTCCTCTGCTTCCCAGATAGGTGGGACACCACCTTTTTGCTATCCTTATTCCCTGTCCCTAGGACTGTTGTTTCATCAGCATGTTTCTCTGTCCTTGCCTTCTTGCTCCCTGTGAGGAGGAAACTGAATTGGTCTCTTGCCAAGCCAACATTCAGCCCCACAGCTCAGCATCTGCAGAAGTTGCAAGGAGGATGCCCTGCACAAATCCACCTCACTCTCAGTAAATTTTTACTGGCTCTCCCTTCTAAAACTTCGTCTTCCAATTTATATCTCCTTGTTTTTTAAGATTCATAGAATCATAGCATTTTATGAGGTTAGAAGGTTCCTGAAAGATCATTTAGTCCCAACCCTGTTGCCATGGTCAAGGACACCTCCCACTACACCAGGTTGCTCAAGGCCTTATCCAACCTGGCCCTGAACGTTGCCAGGGTTGGGGCATTCACAGCCTCCCTGGGCAACCTATTCCAGTGACTCCTCACCCATACAGTAAAGAATTTATTCCTAATGTCTAACCTAAAGTCCCCCTCTTTCAATTTGTGCCTATTACTTCTTGTTCTATCAATCAGTTTCTTGTTCTATCAATCACTACAATACCCCTTATTTTTTACAAATCACTCTGGGACCTTCCAGCACCTTATCTCAGTCCCAAAGTGCTTCTACTCAATGCAGTGAATAACCAGCTTGTCTCCACTCAGCTCATTTGTTCCAGGAGGCACAATCCACCTCTGTTTTGCTCATTATTTCTCCTGGCTACCATTCCTGAAGCAAATGCCAGGATTCTTCCTTCAGAGAACAGCAAGCTGAGCTTTATCTCAGATGTGCCAATATCAGAAATAAATTATAAAAATAACAATAAGCAAAAGCAAAGCTGTATCACCTGCTGTCAACTACTGTGGTGTCTGATAAATTGTGTGGACCATGCACACAATGCATGACGCTGCTTGGCAGTACAAATTTTCTCTGAGATCACAGGACAGCCAGTGCTTTTGATCATATAATTCAATAAAGGATTTGATGAAATCCCACACCACTAGCACTAAAATACTGAGTTTCCTCAGTGTTTACAAAAAACACCCTTACTTTTACATTTTTAGAGGAAGTGTTTACCATGTACCTTCAGAGGACCAGAATTACTTTTGCTGCACAACAACAGTGGAGTTCAGGCTGAAGGATGGTGTGTAAATACCAAATCTCTGACCCACATCTTCCTTTCTCAGCTCCACATCTTCTCCAGAACAAGCAGAGAGGAGGTTTCTATGCATATACAAAAGAAAGAAAATCAGCTCTCTTCACAGCTGGAATATTTGGCCATGCCTTGAGAACTCAGTTAAAAGATGTCTGTCTGATGTACTAGAGATGTAAGAGAGCCTTTCCCTCACACCAGATGCCTATGTGTGTAGCAGGACTGATATTAATTCCTCACTGCACTCGGGGATACCACTGTGCTGGCCAGTAATTGCCTCACCCTGATAAAACCTCAGGAAGCAGCCCTAGCTCCTCCTCCTGCTGCACACTGCAAAATGACTGTGCCATGACTGCTGGGGATGTAGACAAGAACAGAGCCTCTACAAAAAGTCCTTATTCCCCAGCCAACACAGATGCAATGTGTTGCTTCTTTACGGATCATGTTGGTCAATTAAATCTATCAACCAACTAATTTATGCCTTGCAATGGGTGAAGTAATAGGAAAAGAATTGTGTCATGTTTAATCTCCACCTATGTGGCAGATGTCAATAGGTGCAATAATATCCTGTAATAATTTAGTGCAATAATGTCCTGTACATAAAATTGCCAGGTGACCCGCTGGCAGCAGGCTGAGGAGAGCTCTGCTGTGACTCCATTTCCAGAGTCTGTGCAGATTCTCCACGTTCAGTCACCACCAGAAGGAGCTGCTTCGCTTTGCCAGGGCAGCTCCTACAGGTTCAGTACAAAGGAGCACCAAAAAAGGCCAAATGCAGGAATTTGTGCCCCTCTTTGTCTTTTTTTGTGGCCAGAGCAACTGACCTAAGAACTGGTACTCATTACCCTGCAACTTTGAAATATGTGTCATTGAGCAGGGGTTACTTCTGGGGCTAAATTCTTGTCTTGCCACCCTGGAACAAATTTGGAAGGGCTCCACGTAAAGAAAAGGGTCATGCTTAGATTCTTATTAAGGAGAAGAGAATTCATCTCCTGATGTTCTCATAACACAGAATCCTTTTTTTCCCCTTCATCTTTCTTCTTTCCTTCTTTTTTTTTTTTTTTTTTTTTTTGGTAACTATGCATTTGGAATATTCTAATATTTTTTTTCATCAGAACAATATAAAAGAACCAAATCAGTCTGTAAGTTGCTACAGATTGTTGCTATGAATTATCCCAAAGCCTTTGTGCCAGTATATTGATTGCTTTAAAGTCAAGTGAAAATAGATGCATAGCTTAGAAGACCCATAAAAAACCCTCTACAAGAGCAGAGAGATTATTCATCCATACCATTTAAAAATGTAGCTTGTAGGTACACTAGTATGATTAGTGAGTAAGAATAAGTGCAGCTCTGACAGCTTCAAAATTGTAACACATACACACAGTCAACTGCCAATTCCTTAAATAAATTTATTTTCTAGAAGGAAGTTTTCTGATTAGTAATAGAAGATTCAGGTAAGGATTTTCTTTTTTTTTCTTTTTGCAGGTATAAGGAGTTGATTTGTAGTCAAATTTTATAACACTAACCAAATCAAAGCAGTCTTTCAAATATTTATTAGAATTGTTACTGTGGATGTACCCTTATTCCACAGTGAGCTATTTCATAATTTATGATTTATAATTGTATAGATTCACAGTGTGCTGTAGCCAGACTTTGTTCCTCTCTCTGCCTGTCGACTCAATTGGTTGCTGTCTCTTCCATGCTAGATTAGTGCTTATTAGTTCTGATAGATGTTATCCTTTCAAGTTGTTGCTAGCTTGACTTTGTGGCTGGGTTAGGAGGAAAGTGTTTATCAGAACCAGAGCTGAAAGCAAGCCCTTCAATGCAGATTTTTAATTTTCATGGCTGTTCCTGGTTGTTAGACTGCTCTGCTCATTGGTGCTGTACCATGGATGAAACTGGTACTGAGCAAAGGGAGGCTGCAGATGTTCTAAAACAGATGTTTTAAAGCAGATGTTTCTACCCAGCCTTATCAACCCAGCCTTGCCAGCTGATGAGTTACTTTTCACCTAAGGTTAGAAAGCTGATCAGCAACCTCAGTGAAGGAGGCCAGCCTTTGTGAAGAAGTCACTGTGACAAGAAATGTCCTCAGTTCTGCCAGGCATGTCAACAGAATGGGGTGGCTCAAGATGAAGAGAAGGTGAAGACAATGTTGTCACTACCTGCATGGTCCTCTCTTGGGGATGCAAATCAGTGACCAGATCTTCACTTGCAGTGCAGCTCCAGCATCTAATGTATGTGGAGACACTCACCTGTAGATGTGGTAATCTGGAGTTGTCTCCCACCTCCAACTTCCCCCTCTTGTCAGGGGAATTACAGAACACTAAGGGCTGGTCCATCTCACCTGTCATCTAGGAGAAATCAAGTTAATCACTACCTGCAGGTACCTGTGTCTCATTGGAGAGGACACCCAGAATGCCAGCTTAACCTGGATACCAGTTACTACAGAGATGGAATCAGATGAGATCAATCCTCTCTCTCCCTGTGATTCCCTTTACCAGATATCCCACCAAAGGCTGTGGCCAGCATCACTGGTTTCAGAGGGAAGAAACAAGACATTTGCCCGAAGGAATGTTCCTACCTGTCAGTGTTTGGGGAGAAAGTGTACAACTTGCATGAAGATTAGGTTGGAGGCCTTCAAAAGTAACTGTTGGCCATTAATAATGGCTATTACTGTCTTCTTTATAAACAGTCTGTTTCTGAATTTCATGACACTCTTTAAAGTTTATCTCTTATGGTAATGAATTCCTCAGGCAAATTGTGCATTGTCTGAGGAAAAAAATCTCCCTGCATCTTTTTTTTTCCTGAATATATTTGTTATACTAATTAAAGGGCTTCACTTCCCACAATGATTTCTTTTAATATTAGCTTGAACTCTGCAGGTTGGACAAATCTGCTGCATGCATAGAGGAGTGGGCTAATCACAGGACTGGAATTAAGGAATTTATGAGTTCCTTAAAGCTTCTCCAATATGAATTGCCCAGAAAAGGCTCTTCATTAAGCATTCACTTGCCTCTCTCTTTTGCTCAATCTGTACACATTTTACATGCATGTACATGTATTTCTGTGTCAGCCCTGAACAAGGACAGGACCAGTGGGCCCTGGTGGATGCAGATAGTTTTCTCCTCTGAGGTCCATTTATCAGCTGGATTTACCAATGTAAGGAGTCTGTCTTTCAGGGGAGAAATCAAAACCCTATAATATTTTTGATCTGTGAGTTTAGTGCAAACTGACTAATGTGACACCTCTGAAGTGCTTTTCATCCCAGAAAAATCCCAGTTTGGTGTCCTGAGATTACAGTGAGAATCAGTTCAGCTGGTTCACTGCCACAGATTAAACAAACAGAGACTGGTATTTGTTTTCCTTCACATGAATGTGTTTAGTGGGGCTCAAAATCGATCAGGAAAGGGATGTTTGGAGCTAAAAGACAGATTTTTTTTTTTTCTTTTTTTGCTGTATTGGGGATTTTTGTGTTAGGAAAAGTCTTTTGGCTTTGAAACCTGCCTACCTCAGCTATATAGGTATAGCAGGAGGGAATCTGTCAGAAAAAAAATAGATATTTGGCAGGGAAAAAATTTCAAGTCAGACATAGAAATTAATCCTGATTAGGTTTGTTAGAGTTGCACGAAGGGTAAGTATTTATTCCATGCATTCTTTAAAGGAATTCAATTGCTGTGTGTTCTGGTGTGGTTTTGTTTTGTTCCTCCCAGCTTTCTAAGCTTCAATTTATATGACACAAACCAATTACCAAACGGTGCTGCCCTAACCTTTCTTTGTGCTGATCCACTCAAGAGCAGAGATAGTCACTCTTCAATAGATCATTGTGCTTCCAGAAGGGTTGTTGTAAACCAAATGAGCTGCACTGTGTGTGCCCTTCAGCATCTTCTGGCATTGCTGACAATGGGCTTTCCCCTTCCCCAGGCTGCTGGTATCTCAGCAGCTTTTAGTATTTAGGCAGATAATCTTTGGGGCAGGGTCGTACACCTAGAGTCGACAAAGGCACAGAGAGGTGGTTCTGCTTCATGGAGTAGTGGAAACTGAACGGGAATGACCTCTGGATTTAGATTTAGAACCCATGAGTGCTGAATAAGCTTGAGGCAGCTGCGGTACAGCCCAGGTCTCAAAAGGGTGCACCCCAAAACAGCTCCCAGTGCTGGATGCAAGCACCTCAGTTCCCTCTGAGCCTGCATGGAGCTGCTTAAGAGAATCATATCTCAGTCTGACATCTCTGAAAGGTGGAGATGTCCAGGAGGGCCATTGTCCTTGGCACCCACTGCCTGGTGCTGCAGCCTGCCTGCAGTGAGGCACGAAACAATCATGGCTGAATTCTCCAAGCTTCTTAGGAAAGCAGAGACAATCAAGAATCTGAAGATTTTTATGTCGTATGACTGTTACAAACCCTTGAAAACACAAGCTACTTCCCACTTATCTGCCACCTTGTCCTAATTCAGGCTGTGGGATGCACATTGCTGTGAAGAAGTTTCTGTGCAAGAGCTTTGCCATTCCTTCATTCCAGAAGATCTGGGAAGGAGGCAGCAACTGAGTTTTTTCTGGGGCCTCTGGCTAACATTTCTTCACTCGTTGATTCAGAGAGGGAGTGCAGGACAAGCAAAAGGGCAGGTTTGCCTGTCAGTAGTGATTGGAGGAGGTTTTTTGGAGGAACTGTCGGGTTAGTTTCCTCCCCCCACATTCCTGTCCCTGTTAGGGCTTCAGCAGCTCAGACAAATGGTCGGATACACTTGAGTGCACAGCCCTGCAGTGCAATGGGGATGCTGCCCTCATCATGACTCTCGTGTGAAGGTATTTTAAGCAGAAGGAGGGGTTGGGAAGGAGAAAAGAATGAGATAAGAATGTGTGAATTACGTTTCCTTTCTCTTTTTGCTTAGTGAGTCTTTGTTAGAAAAGCTGCCAGCTGTGCACTGTGTTATGCCAAACTCTGCTAATCTCTTTGCATGGACAGCAAGGTCGTGCTCCAAACACTGAAAAGATCCAACTGGAGCATTATGATCAGCTTCCCTCAAAAACTGATCATGCTTTGCTCAAAGCTGTATTGCAGGCAGCATTGCTGAAGCCCAGGTTTTGGCTGTGGTCACTGGTGTGAAGCCTCATTAGGGCTGTGTTCCTGTAAATGGGAGCAGAACTTGTCCACAAAACAGACCACTGTTAACTTATGGGACTGACTAGGTAACCCTTGAGAATTGCACCAGAACACTGCAATACCCACACAACTCCGTGTGTGTGTGTTCTGCACCTGCAAGCAGTTTGCCGGGGGTACTCTTGGCAAGCCTCGAGAGCACAGACGTTGTGTGATGAAGTTTGAGCCCCTTGGTGCTCCACAGGGACCGGAGAGAGAGAGAGAGGGGACACACGTGTCATTCTCTCAATTTTCAGTTTTCTTAGCAAAGAGAGGTAACTAGTCAGGTGTCACATGCAAAGAAAGACTATCTTCTCTTGCTTTTCCCCTTAGCAGCTAAGCACTTAGCAGATACTTGAGTGAAAGGACACTCGCTCAGTTTGCCGGGGAACCAGTTGAAATCTGAAGTTATTCAGTTGAAACCAATAAAGAAATGGATCAAAATTGGCTCCGTGCCTGGCTGTGGAGTCCATTCTGAACAGACTACAGAAAAAATACCTGTGGATTGCAGACCATGTCTGCAAGAGAAAGTGGAATTTGCCAGTGAAGAAAACTTCTCATTTATAAAGCTTTTGAGCAACTTGCTTTGAGATATTTGCAGAGCCTTTAAAAAAACACCTCAGCTGTAATGAGCTTATGTGTTAAATGAACAAGTGTGGAAATTAGGACATGAGATATTTGCATAGCAGCCAGGAGATAATTACTGGTGATAGTCCAAGCCGAAGAATAGTATCTATTGTTTCCAGAAAAATAGTTTTTATAAAACAACATGAACTTCCTGTACTCAAAACACTCACATCAGCAATGCCTACAATGTTATGTAGCAAGACTATTAACAAATAAGTACATGGGGGGAAGAATCCCATCCTGGACAAACTGTAAAGGATTAAGCCTAATTAATTATTAAACCTAACAATTCAGTATGTTTGGAATGTCTCTGTACTGTATGTCTTTCCATTTAGTATAACGTGCAAATATATGCTGGTGAAATCCACTGGATTTTAGTTACAGAATGGCTAGATTATGAGCATATTTATACACATGCAGAAATTTACACTTTAATTAATGACCTCTTATGTCAGGAGGCCTGCGACAGCTGGGGATCCCCTTCTTGGGCATGACTAGGAATAGTTCAAGGCTTAGCCTAAGAGGGTTGAAATATACATTAGGAAATGTAATTAATCACTAGAAAAGAATTCAGCTTTACTCTGGCACCATGTGAGTTTGGTTCTCTCAATGTGATATGCAGCCACCCAGATTGAGATCTCTGAGACTCATTTTTGTTTGGTGAAAGAGTAATTAATGCCGCATAAGGGAAAAAAAAAAAAAAAAAGCTGAAAGAGCACTGATGGCAAAGTGGCAAATGCCACAGGGAGTTTTAGGTCAGTAAGCAGGGAGGACAGGCCTTCCAGACTTGCCTCATTTGTAAGCCTAACCTCTTGACTGACAAAAAAGATGCTCTTTAGTTGGAAATTTCCTGTGGACGTATGCAAATGGAATAATGAAAACCGAATCTGTATTTACACTTTAAATCACATGGAAGCTCTGAGTGTTCTGGTGAAGAAAAACCCCATTATTTGCTTGGTGTTACATTTCTCCTCCCAGCGACTGCCCCGGGTCACTGCTGGAGACAGCTGCATGGGCTGTGAGAACCAGGGCTGGCATGCTCTCTTCCTCCTGAGGTTCCAGTGACTCCTGACAAATGACAAACTGCTAAAAATGGTGCTGACTGGTTCAGAGACAGAGATCCAGGCCAGGTCTCAGTTACGCTCAGGTACACTGGACTTCCTATTAAATCAAGGCTCAGTGTCTTAAACAGTTCTATGACCACCTGTGACACTCCTCCTTGTGACTTCCCTAAAACTCCTCATGAATTTACCAGGCCCACCGTGCCAGTGAGAATGGAGCAAGGTGTTGAACGTTTGCCTGATGCTCCTTTTGTCCTCGCTGTCACTCTGTGTCACACCAGCAGATGCTGGGAGCAAAAGGCCAGGCCCCATGTGGTCTCAGCTACAGTAGCTCTATGGCAGCAAGCAGAGCAGTGCCAGGCTAAATCACTGCACAGATCATACCATTAGGGCTGGAGAGGATTATAATATGTGTAATTTTTATCCTGCTAGCCCAAAACACCCCTCCCCCCACAATTTTTCCTTCTGTTACATTCCTTATTCTTTTTACTCTTCAAAAGTAATCTTTTGATAGGAAACAAGTTAGGATTGTTAGGATATGTGTGGCAGAAGAAGGCAAGATAAGAGATGCCATAAAATGTCTGTACACAGAGACAGAATATTCATTTCCAGGGAAATTGGTGTTTGCTATTTAAGCCTGATCATCTATTCTGCGTACTCCCTTCCACCAAACACAGAGAACTCCTCACAGTCCTTTCATGTCTCTCTGTTTTATCCTGTTGCCATGTTGCAATAGCTCTGGGAAAACCACTGTCACTCCCTCTTACTCCATAGGAGGTGGACAGAGCTCCCAGGCCTCAGAGGTAGAGGCAACCAAGTTTAGCAGAGTCCTTGAAGAGTCACACCAGGCACAACCATATAGAGTAACAAGCAGAGTTTGGGACAGTTCTGGGAACCAATCCCAACTCCTCCAATAGCTGAACAAGTGCACAATTCATCCCGTTTGGCTTCTGATAGATGTGAACCCTTCCCTGGGACTGCCCAAGGGTCAGTCCGCGGGTTGTAATGGCTGTGGAAAAAGAATTCATTAAAGAAGGGAAGGGAAGGGAAGGGAAGGGAAGGGAAGGGAAGGGAAGGGAAGGGAAGGGAAGGGAAGGGAAGGGAAGGGAAGGGAAGGGAAGGGAAGGGAAGGGAAGGGAAGGGAAGGGAAGGGAAGGGAAGGGAAGGGAAGGGAAGGGAAGGGAAGGGAAGGGAAGGGAAGGGAAGGGAAGGGAAGGGAAGGGAAGGGAAGGGAAGGGAAGGGAAACACACATATCCACCTAACACAAAGTTTCAGTTTTCTAATCTGATGTGTTTCAGTGATTATTTATTATGGGAAAGGGGTGTGGGTGTGAGTGTGTGTAGGAGAGTGCAGCACAGGAATATAACCAGGAAAACTGAATAAGCTGAGTTAATCAATTAGAAGAAGGTGACCAAGCTGGGACAAGGATAGAGAGAGTCTCAGAACACAGGGGATGGTCTGGGAGTGCTGAGATGAAGCTGGAAAGCATGTTTGATTGCTCCCAGGCTTAGTACATGTTTGTAAATACACAGAACCACATTCGAGATCTCTAGCCCCAGTTTGTCCTCATAATTAAAACTACCTATAATACCTGAGAATGTGGCAGTCTATACAGATCAGACCACCCTTCTTCATGTTCCTATTTCAAAATGAATATACCTAACGTTGGTGATTTACCATTTTATCCTCTCAGTTCATATCTAGATGATAATTTCTGTTGTTCAGTTATTCATCCCAGAAAGAGCACGGATAAGATTTTCAAAAACATGGTCCTGGGAGACCCATGCCCTTAGACCATCAATATCTCTTCTTGTGCACCATGCAAGTACTGTACTCAGAAGGAAAGATAGGAAGTATAATCTATTCTCTCTCATACCTCTTGTGCCATTGGGAATCAATGCAAACCCGCATTCCAGTTCCTTTCACTGAAAACCCTCTCTAGGAGACTTATCAAACTGGGATGCACCTCCAATGCCTTAGGCCATTAACAAAACTTCTTTACATTCTGAAGGCTCCCTCCCCCAGCAATTTTTGACAAAGACACACACATATTCAAAGAGGTTTACTCTCCTGTCACTTGATGCGTAAGACTGGGCTGAGTAAAAAAGGCAAAATGTTCAGAGATCTCAGTGGCAGTAACAGAGCCATGGATATGATGATGTCAAGGGATGCTTCCTGGCACTGCTGAATACAGACAATGTATCCTGCTGCATTGCACTGGAGACACAGTAAAGATACATACATGACATAGTATCATTTTATATGTAAGGATATATCATAGACTTGTGGTGTAGCAGAACCAGTGAACCAGGCAAACCTTCAAAACAGTTTTGTTGATAGACAAAAGGAATGGAAGTGCCTTGTAAATTATTGACATCACATACTGCTTATGAACTTTTGACATGGCTGACTCCCTGCTGTTGCTCACTCTATGCCATAATCCCTTCTTCTCCTGCCAGATTTCAATCTGTACAACATAACTGTTGCTATTCCTCCAAAAAAGGATTTCAGCAGCATCATAGATTTTATACAAGAATTCTATTTGAAAATCATTCTAGCAGTTAGCCTTCTGGCATGCAATAATTATAACACATTCATGTTTTATACTCTCATATAAATTCTCAGGAGTTTTCAGGTCTCAGCCTCAGTTTTTTCTAAATATCTGAACTAAATCTTGCCTGGCGCAACATACAACCACTCCCTCTTGTCCTGTCCCTTGTTACCTGGCAGAAGAGGCTGACCCCCCTCTTTCCACAGCCTCCTCTCAGGGAGATGTAGAGAGCAATGAGGTCTCCCTGAACCTCCTCTTCCCCAAGCTAAACACCCCCAAGCTCCCTCAGCTGCTCCTCATCAGACCTGTGCTCCAGACCCCTTCTCAGCCCTTCTCTGGACTCACTCCAGCCCCTCAGTGTCTTTCTTGCAATAAGAAAATTGGACACATATTCAAGGTGCAGCCTCGCCAGTACTGAGTACAGGGCAATGAACATTTCCCTAGTCCTGCTGTGCCATTGTTTCACAACCAGACATCTTAAGGTCATCAGATGACCTTGAAGCTGGGTGGAAGACAACCTCAATGCCCAAATAAAACAGGAAATCTCTGCAGGTATGAAAAAAAATGACAACTTGTGTCACCACTGTAGAGAAGCTGGAAAGAGGTAGAAGTGAGAGAATTCCCTCATGATTCAGAGAAGACGTCTGAGAGAAGAAAAATTAGGTACTGTAAATAGCAAAATTCTGAAATTCAGTTTTAAGGGTTTTTTTTGTGAGCAACATGTCAGACAAATAAGTTATGTTCAAGCATTGCAAAGGTTAGTAAAACCCTTTATGATCTGCCGGCTACCATCGTGCTGTATAATCTAAAATGACTTGGGTGACCTGCTCATACAAACATACTTTTTTCCTGACATTTAAGTGACAGGAGAGATGGTAGCAGATGACTGGTTATATCAGGAGAGATACTGAAGTATTAATATACAGCTCTGCTAAAATTTATGTGGGATGCAGAATGTAACCACATTCAGGAATACTGAATTCAGACTGGAATGGGCAGAGAAGGACTCCTAACATTACCAAGGGAACATAACTTACTAGAGGAGAAAAAAATACCAGAGAGACTGTCACTGTTCCTACTAAGTCTGCCAGACAGTAAAAACTATCAAGGAATAAAAACACCTAAGACATAGCGTGTCTTAACCCATGTTAAGGCTGAGCACTGGGGCTGCTGCCTGCCCTTGTCAGTAGCTAAACTGCATTGCTGTTTCATTGTGGAGAGCTAACTTGCTCAGATGCCATCCAGAGGTGGACAGAGGGACAACAAAAGCCTGAACCAATCTACTAGGAGAACTCAAACTACATTAAGTAGAGCTGAGAGCAGGAGGAATGTACTCCATAGTGGAGCCTGGGGTCACACAACTGACTGAGGAGGTGGAAACACAAATCCTAGGCATTTTTCCACCAAAGACGGTATAAATGGTGTTCTTGCATCTTCTGGGAATGATGAAACCACTCTACAATAACTCAATGGTGGGGAGAATGCCTTGTTTTAGCTGATGAGGAACCACCTTGCAATCAGCAGAAGTGCCTGTTTCAGAAACAGCATGTATTTTTCACCCAGAAAGGTCATTACATGAAATATAGCCACAGGCACCGGAAATAGATAAAAGAATCCAGTACTGTTCAGCCACAGCCCCATTAAATAGGCTAAAGAATCAGGATCGTCCTGGATTCAGATTTCACACATTTGTTTTTTGCACAGTGCCCATCTTCAGCAGAGTGTAGTCCCATGAAGATTTTAGATCACTGTGGTGGAAAGAAATCCCTAGAGAATAAGTGCAGGGAACGCTGTGCTGCACGACGGCTCGGATGAATGGAGACGAGAGATCTCTGAAGGCTGCTCTTGGAATATCAGGTTTATTAGGGATGGTGAAAGGTCCTGCTTGGAGCTGCCAGACACAGCACGTGACAAGGCCTAAGGGAATGGGGAGGGGAGAGACAAGGGGTAGAGGGAGACAAGAGGATGCTCCAGGAGAGGGTGGAAGTTCTAAGAGGGTGGGGGTTCCGAGAGGACATCTGGCCCCTCAGAGACCCCTTATCAGGGGGCTTCAAGGTGGGCTGGAACAAGACTTGGGCCAATGGGGTTACAGGCACTTGATGTTTCAAGGTAGGGTTACAGGTGTAGGATGAACCATACATTTTGGGGGTGAGATAGAACAGTCCATTTGACTTTTGGACCTATCTGTAGGTAAGGGCATTGTCCAACCTGTAGGGGGGATTGTTTTCATCCTGGCTGTGCTATTGTAAATCTTTTGCCAGGCCATCATATTTATTCATCCTCCCCAACAAATAAGAACTGTGGTACCTCTCTCAGGAAGATGAAAGCCTTCATCCCAGACCTGCTTCTTTCTCACAAGAGTTCTAGCCAGAAGAGACAAAATTCAGCTGCAGATGCTTCTTCCTCTTCATTCTTGGTCAGCCATGTTCCCTCAGACAATGTGAGTTTTGTGGCCCAGTTTTTGACCTGGAGAAAGGAAGGGACAAAGGTAATTTAATTCCACTCAGCCACAAAGAACCTAAGATGAGCTCCTCAGACAGCTTTTCTGATCTGAGCGAGCCAGTCTGTGGAGGATCCTGAACAGAAGTTAAAGAGAGCTTCAGTCAGTCTGGCATGCAAAACACCCACGTGCCTAATGGAGGTAACACTGGTGTCTCAGCAAGGCAGCTGAAATGTGTTATTTGAATAATGACAGCTATTAACATGAAAACAAATAAATACTGGATGTGAATAAATGCAGCATGTAAAGAGAGGAAAATGTAAACATCATTATCAAGGTGTATAAGATTCTATAACGGCATTATGGAACTATTAAGGGGAAGAAAAATGTAGTTGATTAAGGACAGCAACCAACACATGGAAACAGGAATATTGATCACACTGGCCTAAAGATTTCATTTTTCCTTACTGGACACTGCTTTTCCCATGGTTCTGCTCTTTTTATGTTCTCCTCTGTATCAGAGGGAACTTTCACCCCTCTGATTTCATCTCTGCTCCCATTCTCTCTAGATGGACACAGAATGTTGAAAGTAGAAGGCAGATTTTTGCTCTATCCACTTCTTCATTCAAATTACCATTAAGCTCATTGAAAACTGAGGTCTAGATAGAGGTGGAATACAGCCTGAAGAATTGCAATAAAAATGCCTAAAGGGCTTCTGTAGAATGTTAATTAACCTGGTTCATGTGGGGAAGATGGTTGATAAGTCAGTGAATATTCAAGCCATTTCAACTTTACAAGAACGTAACTATTTTACATACTATACTCTGTAGAAATTCCTCACTGGGTTTCACCCTCTAATGTCTATAAAATAAAGGCAATACATATTCTTAGCACATAAGCAATAAATAGGAAATGCTCTTATGGGATACACATTAGTTCCTACAATAAAAGAACACAAATCAACCCCAGCAACTGAAGAGCAGATGAGCAAATGATTATTTTGGGCCTCTAATGAAATGATATTGTGAAAGGCATTAGACAGATTGATTAGAGCTCAACTGACTGACAAAACTGCCCACGCTGTCCACCATTATAATGAATCTAACTAAACCATCTCCTTGAGGTGTGTGTATCCCTATGCATGTGTGCCTTTGTGTTTCACAGCAAATTATTCTTTGCTGTTTCTTTGTACTGCAAAAAACAGTCTAACTTGTACAGATCTATGCTTTAGAATTAGCTATGAATACACACTCTGAGTAGGACTCCTGCAAGGATTCATTTTCAGTATAACTGACAGTCATTTCATTAACACATTTATCAGCGTATTTACAACATGCAGTGTGAAATAAAGATCCTGTTAAAGAAAGAAGCAAGCTGAATCAATCATCTCAGATTAAAAACCAGTAAAAATTAAATCATTACCACAAGTTAATATCAAAGCTAAAAGCACAGTAAGAATAGAAATGAAGATTGGATGTTTATACCATAGGGAGGATATTGAGAGAAAAAATATCAGGATTAAACAGAAAGGGAGATCAAGATCTTTTGCTACATAAATGTTATTTGTTCCATTTGCTTTAGCAGAACTCTGCCAACAGCCATTAGTGATGGATCTGACATGCAGTCTTAGAACCTGTGAAGATCAAGGTTTGGAAATTGTTCCTGGAAACAAAGATCTGCATGTGGGTTGGAATAACTAAAGGCAACAGTTCAGGCTGAGGAGTGGATGACTACGAATCATCCTTGCAGAACAGACCTGGGGTGCTGAGGCACAAAGATTTAAACCTGAGTTTTGCCAACCAGTTTTATAGTGAGAAATGTCAACTGCACAAAGGGCTGCATTGGCAAAAAACACAGCTGAGAGTGTGAGCAAGTGGATTTCCCCCTCTGCTTTTCACTCGTGATGAGAACACATCCAGACTACTGAGTTCAGTTTGGGCTTCAAAGGATAACAAAGTCATCAATGAGCTAAAGCAAGTTTTTTACTTGGATGGTTAGGGACCAAAGCATATGATGGACAAGATGAGGTTTCAGAAGCCAAGCTTGTTTAGCTGCCAAAAAAGAAGGCTAAGGGGAATAATGTTAGTATTTTCAACTACTCAAAGAGAGCTTAAAAAAGAGATGAATCCAGATTAAGGGCTAGCAGACATAGGGTACAGCAAATGGAAAGTAGAAATGTCAATTAGCTATAAGGGAAAAGTTCTTCACAGTGAGGGTGGATAAACATTACATCAGAGACCCAGAGAGGCTGTGCAGCCTCCATCCTTGGAGATATTCAAAGCAAGGCAGCACAAAGGGCTTGAGGGACCTGATCCAACATTGATGCCACCCTGCTTTGGCCTCTGGAGTTCCCTGTCAATCATAGCTTTGTAAGATTTTAGAGAAGAATAGAAATGAGGTGTAGGGAGAAAAACAGAAATGTCACTGCACAAAATGAGATTCAATAACCAAGGAATATGTAAGGCAGACAGAAAAGAAGTGCCTAAGTTGAATACTAAGCCAGACCTAAAGAATTGTCATCTGGTTATAATAGGCTTAACAAAGACAAACTTCATCTCCCTTTGGAAATCAAAGCCCTGCAGGCTTCTTGTAGGAGGTAATTGAAGACAAGAATAACCTTGAGCTCCAGTCACACTGTACTTATTCACTGCTTATTTAAGACATAGCAACCTATTGTATATTGCTGCAATTTGTATAGCTAATTATATAGAACTCCAGTTACACATTGTGTCTAATTGCTGAATATACATCCTCTGAAGCCATTAGGAGTGCTACCACTGACTCATTTGAAGAGTCTAATTTAGCCAGCTGAATTATCTGACTCATCTTAGTAGGCTCATCTCAGCAGGCTTTTCTAGTGTTGTCTTTTGGAGGAGCTTGTCTCTGTACAGAGAGCCTGGGGACACTAACCTGGGGGCATTCTCAGTGCTCTGGGAGTGCTGCCCTTTCTTTCCCCCTTGATAAAGGAGGGATGGTAATAATTGCATACATTCACATTTGATGTGAGAATCAGTTGATGTCAGAGCATTTAAACTAGAGAAATACTAAAAGATCTATTCCATTCTCCAGAGCATAAAAATGACCTTGTTGAGAGATTGGAAGGATGAATTGAAGGAAGGGTTGCTGATCACTGAAAAGCCAGCTCTTCAACAATATCAATTAATATGGTGTTTTCAGGGCTGTCTGAATACCCTGCCAATAAAACAATGTTTAAAGGAGATCCAGTTAATTAGGATTTTCAGAAACCAGAAGATAAGGAAAAACTCTATGATAAATATTGAACTAAGGAAGCAAATCTGTAGTAGGATGACTTCAATGAATAAGGGAGTTGTGTTGAGTTTTCCACTTTGTGATTTGTGGTCATTGAGTAGTTACACAGGTACTCAGGGGGCTTATGAGGCATAAAAATGTTTGAAGAGGCACATAAAATAAAATACAAATTCTAGAATATTCAAGACAGAGCAATGTTTCTGAGGTCAAGTACAGCTGCTGCAGCTGAGTTATATATTTTATACAATAATATACCCTATATTCTTACAGATATTCTGTATTTTCTACTCTACTAAAATAGGTTTGTTGTTGTACCTTTACAGTAACTGAATAGGGCAGGAGAAGACCCAGAAATATTTCATTTCTAGAATGGAATTAGCACTTTGGAGAACAAATTAGAAATATAGAGAAGAAAGAGTTACATATGGGAGAAAAGGTATGAGAGAATTGGGTCATGGAAGATATTGCTGATAGTGTTAAAGAGAGCTGGAAGGTGGAGTGCTGGTTTGGAAGAAGTTATTATGGTTAGTGCAGTCTGAAAGGAACTGAAGGAAGGGATTAGGAAGGTCTGGCATCATCAAAGTCTGACTTTAAGTACTACATTGAGCATGTGGAGGGTTGAAAGTAATGGATTTTGATAAATTAAAACAAAAGTAGGCCTATATTTTATAAAAAAATACGTCCTCTGAGTGGAGAAGGAGCATGAAGGAGGGAATGAGAATAGGATAAAAGGTAGACAGACAATAGGTTGGAATGCTGATCATAAACAATGTAGTAGAGGTTAGATGAAGTGAGAGTTTCTGAAGGAAGGAATTGCTGGTTTTATTTTATCTGATATGCAATATCTGATCTGCATAGCAATCAGTGAAATCTTGTGCAGAGAGCAAAGTGGAAAACAGGCCTTAAGAAATCACCTGCCACCAGGAATGTGTGATACACTTCATATGAATGAACCTCAGTAGCTTTCAATGGAGAAGTAAGGTGAGGATAAGCACTAAAAAGAGTAAACTCAGAGCTGAAGGAAACCTCTACAGTATCCTACTGAAATTACTGCTGGGACAGCCATGCTGGAGCCACCTCACTCTGAGACCTCCATCAGTGACCTGGCCTGTCCTTGCTCTGGGCAGTGCCAAAGACCAGATCCCACTCCCATGCCCGAGGCTACTGAGCTGTGTCACTTTATCTGAGGGGATATTATGCAGCTGAGGGCAGTATCATAGAATCTTACTATTATAAGATTTCCTCCAGGCTCAATGGAGCCACATTGACACTCAGCAGAGATGGACCTTATTCTACCTGAAGCCAGGCAACTTTGACACAGACAGACCAGATGGTCAAAATGATGAATATCTTCCACTTATCATTCACCCTCAAGCTCTCTTGAATTTCTTCTGGTGTCTGGACAGCCTGCTTTGCTATGGTATGCTCTAAGAAAGCCAAGCCCATTTCCAGATGCAGACAATACAAAAAACCCACCTACACTACACAGAAAAAGGCTTCTGTGATGCAGATTGCAGCAGTCTAAAGATTGTTTTGCCAATTTTGTGTTGGGTCCCGTTAACTAACTCTATTACAGTCTATTCAGATCCCTGCATCTGCTTAGGATCTCAGCACCATGGGTGCCAACTTCAACAACACATTGGCATTTGTTAAGACAGGAGAGTTGTTTTTATTTTCTTTTGCAAAGGCATCACTGTGCACAGACTGAAATGGGGTGTTATTCATCTCTTTAAATTAGGTTGTCTGTTGGCTGCATTCCTGTTACACTCGCTGGAGATCTGGTCAATACAGCCAGAAGGCATCAGTCAGTTTATTCTAAAGCAGGCACTTACATTTGGGTCAGATGAATTATGCCCCAGGTATTATGGATAGTATTGACTGGCTCTCCATAAACACTGTTGAATTCCACATAACTGCCTCAAAGGTAAGCACTTACATTTTGGAAATGTCAAGTTAGAAAACAGCATCTCGCTAATCCCCCTGAGAGTCACTCGGGGATCAGAGTGATAATGCAGGTCTTGGGAGGTTCACATAAATTCTCATCAGGAAGTATGAACTCCCAGCTGTACAAATGCTTCAGGAGCATTGTTTCAGTCCTGACCTCACCACAAACTGCATCTGCCACCTCCTGTGTAATTGAGTCACTTTGTTTCTCTACACTTTTGTCTCTTGCATGGATGCAGTGACATTCCACTTCTTGGAGTGTTCTGTAGCTTATGCAGACTGAGAGCTCCTGCTGCATTTTACAGGGCTTAGCACATGCAATCTAGTATTTCATTTCAAACCTCCAGTTGCTACTGTGATATGAGTGAATAATGGAGAAGACACAACAGCTAGTCAGGAGAGCTTTCAGTCCCAAGAATGATTGCGCTTTTAACTAAGAAAAGTATGTTTTCATACTGGATTTTGTTCTCTTTTTGGTGTATGTTATTGCTGCTGAGGAAAGTGATTTATTTCAATGTTTCCTCTTTTTTAAAAAGAAGAAAGTTTAGCCCTTGCTCTTTCAAGAGTAAAAGTAACCTTACAGGGTATAAAATGAATATTTAAAATGGATAAATTGAAGGAGGAAGGGGAAAAAATCATGTCACAGAGGGATAACAAGGATTTTATTTCATGGTAGTGACAGCTTCTGTTGTCTCTGCCATCAAATAGCTCTGAACTCAGGAAGGCTGCTGCATGCAAATGAAGACAAATGAAATAGAGGTGTCCACATGATGTGCATCATTGTCATCTAAATGGCAAGTGGGTCCTCTCAGCACAGAGGCCAGACAGTGGATGCTGAGTGCTCCCACATTAGGGGTGATCCCGTGAGGACAAGGTTAAGACTGGTTAAAAGCACAGCAGGGAGAGCCCTGTATTGCACCTTCCTTCAGTGTCTTAAATTTGGATTGGATTTCCTCCCTCAATGCTGTCAGGCCACTATGCTCCTCCAGTGGTGGAATTTATTTTATCTCTGTTGTAAATCCCGAGAGAGGGGAACTGTGTGCTGATTAGGTGATAAGCTGTCACCACCCTACCTGGCAGCTACTCCACACCTGTCTTGAAATCAAATGTTAAAAAAAACAACAAAAACAACAACAACAACAACAAAAAAACCAACCAAAAAAACCCCAAAAAAGCAGCAGATTGATCAGATTGATTGAGCAGGATTGAGGATTGTGGTTTCCTTGTGTACTCCTGGTTTCCAGGGGAGTCACTTGAAGTCATTACCCAGGTACTTTTTTTTTTTTGGCAAAATGAGACACAGTAAATTGACTATTTTTTTCACCTTTCATTGGGAGTCTGGCAGAGTGAGGAGCTGGTCCTGACTCTCCAAAGCCATGCTGGCATCCTTATGTATCACAGGGATCCAGTCAGACTCATGGTTGTCATCTTTTCAGGACTACTTCAATGCCTACCCTGGTGGAAGGATCTCACGGTTTTGCACTTTAGTTTTCCCACATGTTCTGAAATACCATTGACCCCACATCACAGCCATGACTTTCTACATTCTCTTAAGCACAATAAGACAAGAAATAACAAAGCAACAAAAGGCCAGTGTAACCTAGAAGTGATTTGTCCCAGTGCAGAGTACAAAGTATGTGTTTTTATTACTCTTCTGATCTGGTAATGGTGTAAATCACTAGCAAGATACAAAGGGATGATAACTGTGTAAAAAAATCACCAAAATTGCTTAACTGATAAAAACAGAACACATCTCTGAGAAGGATGCTCTCAAATGCTACTCATTGAAATGGTTTTTTGTCCTCTAATTGTGCTGAAAAACATAATCTAAATTAAAACCCATTTTATATACTTAAAAATGGCTGAAATAAAAATTTATTTTACTAACAAATTATCAAGTAATATTAAAATGTTGTTATCACATTTATCTGTTTACCAGCTGGAGTCCTAATTTAAATTTGTTCAGAACTCGTAATAGCATTAGGTCACGTTATGCTTACAATATTAAGCAATGATTACATCTGTGACTTTTGTTTTTTAATTAGCTTTTTTTCAGTTATCTGAGAGAGATAGATCCTTTCAAGATCATAATTCACTTTTGATTACAATGGAAAGAGAATAAACCAAGTCATTTTACAGAAGAATGTGCAATTGTGTCATTTACATTCTTGACTCTAAGTCTGTTAGATCTGACTGTATTTTGATTTCCCTTCGTACATCAGTTATGTTAATTCATTCTTGATGCCAACAAGGTGTGCTGGTGTTTGCATATTTGGGGATCTAAAATAACTTTTTACAAAATAGAGATGAGTGTGTATTTTGTTGTAGTTTCCTGCTGACAGTACAGAGGGATCACTTTTAATGCAAAGTACTGAAAAACAGCCCACTTTGTATCAGCCCTGCAATGGAACATAGCCAGAGGTGAATTTTAAAGGGGGTCTCAAATGTAGCTGTAGCTGTGATTCAGAAAAGTGTTTCAGCATGTTTCTTCATCATTCATCCCAGCCAGCAAACACACACACATGATTACTCACCTGCTTTAGCTTAAACATCTTGCTGAGTTTCATCCTACAGAAAGGGCAAGGAGCAAGCCAAAGCAGGACTTCCCAAGCCTTCATCTGTGGGAATGACAACTGCTCACTACTAATGAAGTGACTCCAGCAGGTCCCTGGACTAGAAGTGTCCTGGCTGCCTTCTTTCTTCAAAATCTTCCTTAGCTTGTTATAAAGAGCCATGTTTGGAAGAACAAGAAAGTAACTTCACAAGCCAGAACAGGGAATAATCTGCCTTAATCTGATGGAGTAAGTAATTGGGAGAGATCAAGCAGCTCCATTCACTGTTCTGTGAACTCTGGGAGTCTGAAGATATCCCTGGCCTGGCAAAGCTCCCACATCCAGAGACAGGCTCACCATTCTGGGCCACTCCTCTGATCTCAAACACACAGCAGAAATGAGAGCTTGAACATGGGCAGCCATGGAACTTGGTGGCACTGTTTGCTGGTGTCATGGTTTGACACTGGCACAATGCCAGCACCCCCATGAAAATTCAACCTATCAATTGAATGCTGTGAAATGTGATCGAGAACAGAGCAAAGCAGGCCTAAGTTTAATAACAAAGGAAAAAAAAACTTTATTAAGCTACCACTACTACTATAAAGAAAAAAGAAAAGAAAAAAAACCACCCCAAATTCAAAATTAAAACCTTTCAAAACATTCCTCCTCCCACCACCCAACTCCAGCAAACCACAGCGAGACACATTTGCACCTCAAGTCTTCACCCTTCCACATAATCAATACTGAGTCCATCAGGGGAGAGAGAAGTCTCCCTTGCACCATAGACCCCCAGGAAACACAGCTGCCACCTCTTGTGTTTCCATGTCACACATGGCACCACCCAGACACACCAGCCAGTGTGACACTCTGCTCTCCCTGTCACAGTGCTCTCACCACCATGCATGGACAGAGACTGCTCATAGGGCCCCTTTAAGGATGCTTTGCCAAGGACCAAGAGGAACAACAGTCCAGTGTCTCATTTTGGGGCTACAGTCTCCCAGATTTTCCCCTGGGGCCGAGGGTCCAAGAACAGAGATCGCCTTCTCTTCTTCTCTGAAGACGGAGGGCATCCTCACACCCTCCTCCGCTGACCTCTGTTCATTCCTGAACTGGTAGTTGCAGAAGGAGTCTCTTGGCTCATTGCATCCCCTTAAAATGCAGTCTCTCTTGGAGAAGTTGGTTCAGTCTATGGCTAACAAGAAGAGTCCAGCCAAAAGCCACTCCATCATCTCCCCCCAATCTTCTTTCCCTAACATATGAGGTCCCAGGCTGTCTCTCTTTCCTTCAAATTGAGGAGGAGTAATATTTCACAAAGCCTTCATTCCCAGGAAAGGGTAAAAGTCCCGGACTCCCCGGACGGCTGAGATCTCGGCCCAGGACTCCTCAGGACTCCGTCTCCCATCTCCCATGCTGGGCATCTTCCCCCCGCCCCCCTCCTTCTCCTCTGCCAGCAAACTTCCAGATGTCTGCAGGCTCTCTGTCCCTTTTCCTCTAGGTTGGGGGGGGGGGAGGGGGGGGAACAAAGACATCTCAGACGTTCTCCACCCTTCCGCAGGAACTGGCCCAGCTCAGTTCCAGACCCTTCACCCCCTGTCCTACCTCACATGGCTTCCCCTCTGCCACCCAGCTCGTGGCTGGGCAGGGGAGGTCTGCACTCTCCGATGACCGGAATCAAAGAGAGCGAGTTCTCCTGGGAATTCTGCTTTTAACCCCTCTGTGTTCTCAGAGGCGTGTCCACCTTCAATTGGTCACCCCAAGTGTCAGTATCCAAACCTGACCCCTGACTGGATTGACCTCTTCCGAGAAAATTCTTTTCCCATGTCAAACCACAACAGCTGGGCAAGTGCCTGTGATGATGAATTAAATAGGGTTGTGTGCTGGTTTTGCACGGCCTGGTTTTAGGTAGCAGGGGCTCCACAAAGATGGCTCCTGTGAGAAGCTGCTGGAAGCTTCCACCATGTCCACCAGCCCTGATAGCTCTGAAGATGGACATGCTGCTGGCCAAAACTGAGCCAATGAGAGAGGCTGGCAATGCCTCTGTGATGACATATTTAAGAAGAAAATAAAAACAAAGTCACATAGTTCTGTTTCTAGTCAGAGAAGAGGAGGAGGTGAGAACATGTGAGGGAAACAACATGGTGACACCACAGTCAGTGGAGAAGGAGGGCAGGAGGTGCTCCAGGCGCCAGAGCTGGGATTGCTCTGCAGGCCATGGTGAAACCATGGTGAAGCTGCTGTGCCCCTGCAGCCCATGGATCAGGAATGCAGAGATCCACCTGCAGCCCATGGGGGAGGTGCCCATGCTGGAGCAGGTGGGTGCCTGGAGGGGGCTGTGATCCAGTGGGAGACTCAGAGGAGTCTCAGAGGCTGGAGCAGCCTGTCCTTGAAGAACTGCACCCTGTGGAAGAGTGACCCACGTTGCAGCAGCTCTGGAAGGACTGTGTGCCGTGGGAAGGACTCACATTGCAGCAGTTTTGGGAGAACTGCTGCTCATGAGATTTGGAGCCATGCTGAAGGAATTCACAGAGAACTGTCTCCCATGGGAGGGACCCCATGGTCTCACAGGGGAAGGACTCCTCTCCTGGGGCAGCAGAAGATCTCAGTCATGAACTGACCAAAACCCCCATGCCTTTTCTCCCTGTGCTGTCAGTGGAAAGGAGGGAGGGGTTGGGGGGAGAAAGGTGTTTTAAGGGCTTATTTTAGTTCTAATTATCCTCCTCTAGTTCTGTTAGTAATAAATTTCAGTTTGCAGCTTTAAGTTGAGCCTGTTTTGACCTTGAAGTGTTTTCTCCCTCTTAGTCCTTATCTCAACTCATGGACCCCTCATTATTTTTTTTTTCCCTCTCTGCTTCCCAGCAGGGGAGGGTGAGTGGGTGACTCTCGTGGGTGCCTGGTGTTGGGACAGCATCAAACCATGACAGGTTGGTAGGCTATGGGAAAATAACAAGGTCATTTATTTCTAATACACCTGTGGAAGTGTGAGGCACACAGAGTGGCAACCACAAGAAATCAAGTCTGATGAGCCTACATGATGGTGGCTGGTATCCCTGGAGAGGTTAAAGGGATTGTATGACTGTAAAAAATGGGCTCAGCAGGGACATTGAGATGTAACATAATCCACTCCCTTGCCGAGATGAATAAAGGGGTGAATTGACTATAAGACACATTGTCTATAATTCTCTTCTTTTGCTCAGAGCCAGAGGAGTTCAGCAGTTTTCCTGTGTATAGCTGAAAAAACAGCTTTCAGGAACTGAAACAAGAATTGTAGAAAATTCAGGGTGTAGTAACAAGAATGGTATAAGGTCTAAAATACACCTATAGCATTCAGTCAGTCTCTCCAAATGAGTATGACCAGTTAATACCACTTGGAGGTGAAAACATGTAGACTAGGTTTCAAAGTGTCTGACCTAATTTCTCTCCCTACACACCAGAAAATTATCCTTCCCCTTATGGCATCTTGCTGTGCTCTTTTCTGTTGACCTGAGCCTTTGACTGGTCCAAAGGTTCAGTCCTTTATTGCTTTTCTGAGAAGACAGGGAGAGGCTTTTCCCCCATTGCTAAATGAGCCTGTGGTACCTGTACTGTGGCCCACCTAGCACAGGCATTTTCAGTGAGCACAGGAACAAAGTCAGTACCTCTCACTGGGGCTGGTTAAATGCATCCTTTTCCTCCTTGGGGCAGTTGGTCTGCAGGGAAATGATCCTCAGGGGCTACTCTGGAGCAAAGGACTGAGAGGTTTTGGGCAGGCTATCAGTATCTGGGATGTGACACTCAGCCCCACTTACAAGGGTGGTGAAGGACTTTCCCATGGTGAGCTCCTGCCATGCTTTGCTTTCTGTGACTGCTTAGACCTCATGCACACTGGCTTGAGGGTCTCCTTCACTCTGCAAGCAGAGGACTTCGTATCTCTGCTTATACGAACTGGTAGTTCTGAAACAGCCATGTGAGGGCAGGAACATTGATTTTTAATTTTTTTTAAAAACAAGTATCAAGTTCTGTGCTCTTTACACTGCCTTGCCTGCAGTGACCTGTGAGATCTGGGTAAGCTGCACATATCTATTCTGAGAAGAGACCAATCTCTTCCTGTTGACACCCTGCACGGTCAGGAGGCCACATGAGGATGCAAATGTGGGTTAATCCCACATGGGACAGGTGCCAGCTAAGGAGACACAGTCACAGGTGCAGCCTGCAGTGGCTGCACCAGGGAACCTGGGAGCAGAAAGATTAAAAGTGATGCTGGGATGAGATGAGTTTAATTGAGGATGAACATGGCAGCTGGACAAGGCCATTCCAGTCACTGTTTACAGCCACTGCAAACTTTACTGAGGACAAGATGGGGCAGCAGTAGTGCTGTTACAAATAAACCCATCCCACTCTTGATCTGTATTTTGTACTTGCTCCTAAGCAGTGAAGTTTTGGGGTTTTTTCTCAGGGAGAAAATAGGAGACAGTAAGACTTGAGGGTTATTATTTATCAAGCACATTTCCTCAGGTGCAGAATATAAGGTCCTTATATTCTTAAGGATATTCTTAAGAATAAGGAGTCATTCTTATTTCCAGTCTAGCTTCAAACTAGCTAATGCTGGGATTCAAACCTTCTCTTTCTACAACATAAGGCAGTAACCCAGCTGTCCAAGCACAGGTGGGGCTGCTTGGGATTTAGAAAAATTCCTCCTTGGACCTGAACAATCTTCCACAGGCAAAATTTCAGTGAAGTGAGTGCACTGCCACAGAAAAGTGTTGGCTCAGTTCCTAAATTCAGAGTAGGGAAAAAAATCCAACCCAGTCTAACCATCAATGTAATACCATTAAAGCAATGTAACAAAAATAACTCTGGCCTGAAGACTTGGAGATTTAAGTGAGACTAGAATAGGCCTCTAATTACTTCCATTTTTACTCTTCAGCAGCGTCAACAAGACTAAAATAGTTTCTTCCCTTCTGTTCCCACTGTGTCAGTAGGACAGAGCCCTGCATGAGGATTCACATGCTGCCTTAATGTTGTGCCTCCTTAGACACAACAATACCTCTCAGCTTTCTCTCCCCTCCCACAGCAGGCATTCAGTGTAGATCAGCCATACCACAGCCAAAATGAGAGGCATGAAGGTGGATTTCCTTTTCAGTCTCAACTCTGCTCCTTTTTCCCTTCCTTTTTTTTGGAGGAGATGCAGATGGCAGTCACTCCCTTTGCTGTGTGCAAGTATCGAGACGGGAAAATCTCCCCACAGCTTGTTCAATTTTCTGAGCTGCCTCCTGCTCACCTCCACCTCCTCATTTTCCTCTTTATCTGCTTTCTGTATTCTCCATGTTGCTATTGGTCCTGTGAAAATGAACACATCAAAGCCATAAATAGTAGCTTTTTTGCTGCTCCCGTGTCCTCTCTCCCCACTCTTTTTTTAACATTAATATTAATAGCTACTATACCTTTCTTCACTGTTGCTTTCTTCTTGATCCTCAAGGGAGTAAGCCTTTTCTTGGACTTTCTGCTACTGCGAATGTTTGCTTGAAGGAATGCTAGGGCATGCTGGGAAGCACAACACCAGTGATGCCTGTGATACAATATTGGGTTGAGCAGCAAAGATATTAAATCTTATAGTACTTGTCGGAAGAATCAAACATTCTTTTATACCTGCTGCGTATGGCTGGGGTTTCTTTCCTTGTTGCTTTCCTAGCAAAAGTAGCTTTTTAATCAGTCCAAAATCTCCAAGGAGAAGAAAAAAATAAATAACCTCTTTCCTATGCCCTCCTTGATGCTATTGTACAGGGCAGCTGCCTGAGGAGCGGAGAAGCAAGTGCTGTTCCCCGCCTGTCGTCAAACCACACAGTCACAGATGCGCACCACAGGGACACTGTCACCAGCACCCTCAGCACTGCTATTATTTAAAGCACCGAGTTAATGAGCTCTCCTGCCCTCCAAGGTTTGCCTGCCTGTTGCTGCTCCCTGGGGTTGAGGGCGGAACTCCTCACGCCTGCGTCAGCCCGGCTGCCGCATTTGTATTCTGCGGTGCGGTTGTGTGTCTGGAGTGCTGGGAAGAAATCCCCCAGGTTTGGTTTCACTCACAGTATAATGGAAACAGGCGGCCGCGCGGGGAGCGTGACGGCTGTGCTCTGCACGCAGCCCATGGCCAAGGGGCTGCCCGGGATCACGGGGTGCCCAACAGGCTGAAGGTGAATTTCCTGATGCCATTGTCACAAGGAATGGGTACCACAGTAATGGTGAAACTGACTGCAACCCTCACAGCAAGTTATTCCAAGCATGATTTCTGCCTAGATGGATGTAAAGGTTATTATTTGTTCCTGTCTTGACACCAGGGATCATCTCCCTTTGATAGCAAGGACTGCTTTAATGTGCAGAAGCAAAACGTGCATATGGGACAGGAGGGATCCTCACACTCAAATGAGATTCCCCTTACACTTCTCCAGTGACATGCTGCAACTGGACAGTGATGGGTAACCCCCCTTCCCTCTCCCTAGCTCTCCCAGAGCTGCAGTTGATGTGAAACCAGCGGTTGTTAAGGCCAGTGGAAAGACCCCCATGAATAGCAGTGGGTTTGCATCAACTGGAGAAAGGACTGAGAAAGGTTTGGTGCTAGATTGTTGCTGGCTTTCAAGTTATGGCCCCTTCCTATTTTTATCTTTTCTCTCTCCAGCAAAGACTTTCGCATAGGCACAGACTAGCTGCCTTTTAGTCTGGGGAAGTCTCTCCTATTCCAGCCAAAAGACTTCAGGACTGCAATGTGCTGTACTGACACCACAGCTATGACCTGGTGGGGGATGACAAGAACAGTACACTAACTTATGAACAGGAGAGAAAAACCAAACACTTGTACAAAAGCCCACTGCAACCAAAGGAGCTGCAGATTACAGAGACGCAGCTCAGACTCCTATTGAAGCCTTTTTTGGAGAATATAAAGCCTCACATAAGCACAGCCTTATGTCCAGCAGATCCAGTCTCACCCATTTCAGCTCCAACCTCGATCACCACAAGAGCTCTAAAGGAAGAATGGCAGATTGTTTGCCTCAAGAGTCAAGAGACTCATTAGTCTAAACAAACAAAAGGAGGTGGAGGGATCTATTTGCTTTTCATAATCATCAGTTTGATCTTTTAAAACATGTGCAGCAGCTTTAGAATCTAATGGAGATTCCTTGTGTTTGCAAATGTGAAACCTAAACAGTTTCAGACAGTATCGGAGGATGCTCTTGAGATCTCTGCAGGAAATAGAATAGGAAAATTCAAATGAGGTCATATGCTTTGCTGCTTGTCTACAAACTTCTCCCAAAGGTCTCCCTGCTCTCCCAGCTTATGAGCCTAATTAACCCCCTGCACCTGGTTGCCAGGCATGGAATTTTAAGTCATTATAGGGATGTGTGGCTTCCTCAGCAGCACGTCAAACTCTTCATGTCACACTCCAAGCACTGGAATTTGCCTTGCACTTCTTTGTTCAGTGTTGCAGGAAGCGGCCAGCTATCTGCACATGCAAAAACTCCACTGAAGGGACCAATTTACAGGCAGTCTTTGGACCAAGGGGGATAATAATTCCCCCAGAGGGTCTTTCAGGTTTCTGCAGCACACTGGAGCAGGAGGTTTTGAGTCTGAGTTGCCCTTAGATGTTTTAAACTACTTCACAGGCATTAACTATGCCCATTTCATACACACAATCCTACCTTAACCAGCTCCCCTGAGCAACATGGATGGTGTGTGAGCTTTCTGCATATTCAGCTGGCAAGGGACAGCCTGAAGAACCTACACTGTTCCCACAGCTCTTTACACATTCCTCATTAGACAGCCTGGATTGAAGGATTAAAAACAGTAAGCAGGAAAAAAAAAAATCTCAGAGCAGCAAGCAGAGATCCAGGAATCAGAGAGGAGTTCAGCACAAGCTGCAATGGAGGTTGCCCACTTTGAATTGGTCTTTCTATTGCAGCAATGAATCCCTGGCTATCCTGTGACTTGGTGAAATGTAGAGGGCACCTTTGCTCATCCCACTGCCCTGTTAGTCTCTGTTATATCCTGATGCTCAAGGCTTTTTCATGGAGTTCAGAAGTGACAGAGTCAAACCTCCTCAGGTGGAAAAGGATTCCAAACCATCAAATCCCTCCTTCTGACTGGGTGCTTTCACCACAATGTCAGTAAGTGAAATGGTGTCAGAATTATCCTAAGAGTCTCCAAATATATGAACTTAGTTTAAGAGTGGTTTCAGACTCTGAGTAGCAAGACCAATTAGCTCAGATTACAGTCTCTCAAACTTATTTTTTGATTTGGTTCTTGATGGGCTTGGAGAACCCAATGCTCAGCACATTAGAGGTAAATCACATGGTACATATCACAAGGATCTACTTTGCCCACAATTCATTACAAAAGGAACTGAGAAATTGCTCAGGAATGTACAAAATTTACACTAATTTTACTGCACTGAATTTTAAGTTTTCTGTAAATTCCCAGAGCCTGAACCTGCTTGGAGGAGCTGCAATCTCAGCATCATCATGCCCAAAGAAGAGCAATGGAGCTCATGAAGGGTCTGGAGCACAAGTCCTCTGACAAGCAGCTGGGGGAGCTGGGGGTGCACCTAAGCCTGGAGAAAAGGAGGCTCCCAGGGACCTTATTGATCTCTACAACTCCCTGACAGGAGGTGCAGGATGTGGGTCAGTTTCCCAGGTAACAAATGATAGGACAAGAGGAAATGGCCTCAAGTTTTACCAGGGGAGGTTTAGATTGGATATAAGGAAAAATTTCTCCATGCAAAGGGTGGAAAAGCACTGGAACAAGTTGCCTAAGGATGTGCTGGAATTACCATCCCTGGAAACATTAAAAAATGTGTGCTGTGGCACATGGGGACATGGTTTAGTGGTAAACAGAGCAGTGCTAGGCTAACTGTAGTACCAATGATCTTAGAGGCCTGTTCCAACCTTCAAAATTCTATGATTCTATCATTCTAGACAATGCAGACATGAAGCACTCTCTGACTAAACTTCTCTCTCCACCTTAATGAGTATTTAGGCCACTCATGTATAGCTGGGCATGGCAGGTTTCTATTTCAAGAGGAATCCTTATATATTTGAAATCCTCTCTGGTTGCTGACAGAAAAAGGCATGCAAATCTTTCACTGAACTTGAAGACTGCCTTGTATGATGCAATCATTGCAGCAGCCTTCATTGTTTTAACTCTACTTTGCATTTTGATGTTCTTTATATTAAGATAGCAGTAGATTTTTCTGTGGCCAGTAATGCACTGTTAAAACAATCAAGTGCACTAGAACTATTTTCAAAATGATCAGGAATAAGATGAATAAAAAGGATGCCTCTGAGTAAAAAATGTAGTAAATGGCAAGCCAGTCTCTTTTTAACAAATTGGGGGATGACAGCACAACTTCTGACAGCACACAACCTATGCAGGTTCCTAAAGATGAACTCTATAGTTATGTGTATTTTAAGTTGGCCTCTATGAAGAGTTTGGGCTGCTAAATGTTGACAACCAATCAGAAATGCAAGTAATTCTTTATGCTTTTAAATATATTCTAAGAAGATATCACTGTCCTATAGCATTCTGATGTAATGATTTGATTAACTAGTTCATTAACCATTTATTTCAAGCACCTGTTAGTCCTGTGACCTGTGAAGAAAGCATGTACTTTGACTCAGGAGTTTGTATCCACAAATCTTACTTAGTGATGACTTTTCCTTTCTCTGGTTCAGTTTCTGCAGATATAAAACAGGGATAATGATAATGACCTCCTTAGTAATGCCATCAGGGATTTACTAATAAGCTAATCATTATTGGGGAATAAAACTTTATGTGAGGAACCATTTATTAAAGCATCCCCATGGCTTATTCATACTCCAAAAGTGATTTATGAATGAAGCCTTAGAGGGAAGGTTGATGACAAATGCACCAGTCCTAAAGCAGCAAAGATCCAAAACTCATGGCCACAACTCCAGCAAATAGGTGAGTGTCAAGGCATAAATGTGCAAAAATTCTCAGTAGTTCGTCATCTTTATGTCCCTCCTCAACTTTCCTCAGTTGCTACTTTTTCTGGAGGAGGAGGAGGTGAGGGGTATTTCTTTAAGCCTTTCGGTGCAAAAATATGGGATCCTTCCATGTTCAATCCTGTCACCAAATGAGTGACAAACGCTTCCCCTGCAGCTGTTTCTGTAGCACTACACTGAAAACATGAGGAGGAACTGTCCTGGAACAAAAATATTGGATGCAGGTGGAGAGAGCTCCCTCATATGGCCTGGACACACCAGGACTTCTCAAACCTTGACAACGATGATCAGTACACAGAAACTTCATCTCCCACCTTATTTTGCTTCTACATGGACAATCTGAAACATTAATAATGTGTTTCTTTTTCTTTTCTCTTCTGCCTACTGAACTCTTTCTCTAAAAGCTCTTTATCACACATTCCCATTTAAGCCTCTGCAGAACACTTGGCTTTCTCAGGTGTAAAATTTACTTGGACTGTGAAACTGTGAGATCTGACTGGGTGCCAAATACGGGTCCTAGTATCCCCTCAAATAAAAATTTTGGTCTCCATGCTTATTTCTAAAAATAGGAATTCATCACTGCAAATTACATTAAGGTTGCAGTTGAACATTTGATGTACAAGTAGTGTTCTCATCCATCCCTCCAGTTGCAGGGAATGATGGGGAAAGACATAGGAAGAATAGCAGCCCAATACCTGACTCTGAACCTGCTGTCACTGACAGAATTTTGGATTTTCTGTTCATGAGCTGGTCTACATGGCACCAGGCCTGCTGGCAATATTGGGTATGCTTGTCTCAAACAGGGAAAAGGAACTGTGCAGGAAATAGCAGGGCTCACTGAAAGAGCTTTAAGCTAGAGTTGAAGGCAGAAAGAGATAAAAGCAGAATCACTAGAGATAAACCTGGCATTGTGCCAGTGTTTGAGGAACAGTGTGCTAGCAAGGGCCCTCAGTCTGCTGTCTCAGATGGAGATCCATGTGTCAGCAAAGACACAGGGTTATTGATGTGATAGAAACCACAGAAGTTCCTGAGGATGGTCACCTAGAAATTAAGGTTTCCCACTCAAAAAAGATGGCGGGATCAATAGCCCAACTTGGCCAACAAGGCCAAGTGCTGAGTCCTGTACTTGGATCACAACAACCCCCTGCAGCACTACAGGCTTGGGGAAGAGTGGCTGGAAAGCTGCCCAGCAGAAAAGGACCTGGGGCATTGGTGAACCAGCTGAACATAAGGCAGCAGATGATGATGATGTCCAAGTGGCCAAGAAAGCCAATGGTATCCTGGCTTGTATCAGCAATAGTGTGGCCAGCAGGACCAGGGCAGTGATTGTCCCTCTGTGCTTGGCACTAGTGAGGTTCTAGTGCTGTGTCCAGTTTTGGGCCCTCACTTCAAGAAAGATGTTGAGGTTCTGGAGCCCCCAGAGAAAGGCAACTTGGGAACTGCTGAAGGGTCTGGAGCACAAGTCTGATGAGAAGTGGCTGAGGGATCTGGGGATGTTTAGTCTGGAGAAAAGGAGGCTCAGGGGAGACCTTATCACTCTCTACAAGCAGCTGAAAAGAGGTTGTATCCAGGTAGAGGCCAGTCTTTTCTCCCAGGTAAAACAGTATGGTACCTTCAAAGCCAAAAACATTAATTTAAAATCTGTGCATAGAATCTTCATCAACTGAAATCAATGTAATCAGTCTGTAGGAATTATGATGGAACTACAATTCATTTAATAGTTCATCTGTATTGAATAGAAACCAACATTCAACTTCACTGTAAAACACTGCCCTTTCAAAATTTGGTGATATGAGAAGTGGCAAAGAGGGTCTGGATTTTCACAGCAGTCATGTGCTGCAATTTGTTCAAGATGAGCAGACTGCTTAGAGGGAATGACACTGGAAAAGGAAAGAAAGGCTCTAATTCCCCTTATTTTACACCAGTGAAAGTAACATGGGCTGTGAACACTGGCAAAGAGTATTCAGCTTAGATGAGAGCTAGTCCAGAGAGAGGGAATTTGTCACCTGACAGTCTGCTCTGCAGGTGTTTCTTCTGTTACAGATGTACAAAGCTCCCATTGCATGGCAGTTCAAATCCAACTGGGCCCAGGTAAGAACTGTTGTGAGAAACACAACTGCCTTCTTCCTTAGCTCACTGATGTGGTGACAACAAAAAGTTGTGTTGTCAGGAATCCCCACAGCACTCTCAGTAAATGACTGGGGAGGATGCCCCATAAAAACTCACAAGACAAATTATATTAAAAATTAAGTAAAAAAATAAAGAGATTGACTGGGACTTAAAATAATAAGTAGCTGCACTGTGTGTTTCTCAGTCACTGCTTTTACAGCTGAAAGGCTGCTGGGGACTCATTTTGCAAACCTCCCATATGCATAATCCCTGGGAGTTAGGACCTCTCTGTCCTGACTGTGCAATTCTTTCCTGCTCATTTGTGCTTCCCTCTTATATTGCAAGATTAACCAGCAGCATAAGTGGGCAAGCCCCAGCTGGCATCTTTTGCCCAAGGCAGGTGCTTAAATGACACAAAAACCTGAATGGAAGTGCAAAAGCCCTAAAGCTGGAAATCTTACTCAGGTTCCCATCCAGCACCCAGTTTCTGCTTGAATGCTGCCTGTCTTGGAGAAACTGCCATCACCATTAGCAAACTCGGTGCCAGATGGACAGAGGTCTTCCCCACCTATTTCTGTGTGTCTACAAAATCTCCCTCTGCACCTAAAACAAGACCACTTAGTCACTTCTTTTATTTAAAGATCAGTTCCCAAGACTTCTGTCTGTGCTGATAAGATATCCTGTGCTAGTTTCTGAAGCACAGAAACTGTGCTAGTTTCAGGGGGACTCCTCTGTGCTAATGAGTGTACCAGTATCTAGCTGAAGGTTTTTAGTCTTCAGAAATTGCCTGCAGCAAGGTCCCCATGCTGTGTCCTTCCCGTGATGCCCCTCTCTTTGAAGGAGAGAAACTGCCCTTTGCCCATGGGATCCTGCCTAGCTCCTGCAGTCGAGAACACTTCTGCAAGAGAAGTTGGTCATGAAAGTCACCTTGATTATCTTCTTAATCACTTGCCTCCACCACGTACCTGAGAATCCTGTCTTATATAAAATCCAAGGTCCTAATGTAACTTCAAGTTGAAGTCCTAAAGGATTTTTAAATTGGTGACTAAGCATTTGTCAGAAAATGAAATTATGTTGGGAGAAAGTAAGTGTAGGATCTACCCTTATTTTAAAATTCAATTAGCAGCACAACCATGAAGAACAGCCCTGTGGTTATGTAGATTTAGTAAAGTCATTAAGATCTAAGATTACATGGGGTCCTATTTCCCCTTACTCTCCCTTTTGCTGCCCCCAGCAATCCTGCCTGTTTTCAGCCTATCACAATACAAACGGAAACAAATCACCAGGGGTTAAACAGCCTAAATTGGATTACAGTCACACTGTTCAGAAAGTAGAGTATTGCTGGTAATTGCATTCTATTGAATAAATATCTCTACACTAGTTTACATCACATTAGTATTCTGACAATGATTATTCTCATTGTAATTTCCCTGTCCATGAATAAGTGCAACACAGAGCTCAGAATACAAACAATTGATGTGTTCTGTGTGCTGGTATTTGTTTGAAGATTAAACAGCATCCTAGTTGGACATTAATAAAATCTTAGAATGAAGAAAAAAAATCCTAGACCCTTGTTGAGAATTTATCAGTGAAATAACTCAAGGACCAAAATTGTTCCTGGCAAAGTCAATAGGAATTCTGCTAATTTTGCTTGCTTCATGACCCTCAAAATTTCTTTTATTTGTATCACAGCTGCCTCCTAAACTTGCCGGTTCCAAAATATTTATGGGTAGTCTGTGAAACTTATCTCAATATCAAAGAATTCCATTCTAAAACAGGCTGGCAGTTATGGGTAAACTTTACACTTGATCACTTCACAGGTATTTTATTGCAGCTCCTAGATAACAGCCTGTCTTAGAAGTCTCCATACCTCCAGCTTTAGTGGGACTACTGGCTGCAGCCTCCAAGCAGTTCAACCACTTTGATTTTTTTCAGTGCCTGCTGTTCTTCAGTTTCTCAGGGAAAGAGACAATGTCATGACAGGCAGATAAAACAGGATATAAAGCAAAAAAATGTAAAGAGCAATTTAGTCTGGCACTTCTCAAAGTTTCACGGGGGTCATGGGAGACACACGTCCAATTTCTCAGTTTCTTTGTTCCTCCCACTAACTTTGTCTCTGAGACCTTTGATGTTGCCCAGAGGAGTTTAGGGTCCCCAGGTTCAGTGGGCTGCCTGTCTAGCAGCTAAGAGCATCACCGATGTTTATGGGCCAGCAAGCTCTGGTGTGGAGCCAAGAAGATAAGAGAAGGCAATGCTGGCAGAGACAGACTGAAATACCACTTCATTCCTTGTTGTCAGCTCAAGAGCAGCCACATCACCCCACTGAGAACATCTTGTAACACAGCCTGTAGCACTCCCATGAAAAAAACACCAATGGCTGGATATCTTAAAGTGGGCATTTGTGCTAATTATTCCTTTCCCTTGCCATAGGTCTGGTAATTAAAAAATATCCCAGGAGAATTACAATTCTTTTCCCTCTACCATTGAGCAGCAGCATGAGCTATCAATGACAAAAAGATTCCATAGTACTTTACAACTAGCCCTGTCTATCTCATCTGTCACATCAGAATGTTTTAGGCATTGACATTTCCATGTTTCCAGAAGAATATCTTAGTGATTATGACTTCTTATGGCACTACTTTACATGAGAAGATTTTTTTTGTTGTTTGTTTTTTGGGAAGAGATATCAGCTTTCTTGCATAAAATAAAATAAAAAATAGAGAAAAAAGACTGTGAGGGCAGAGGGAGGGGACTGACATGAAAGAACAGAGATGAGTATGAAGATCAAAACTTGAATTAGCTGCATCTGTATAAGTATAAAGCTGTGAATCTGGTCACTGCTTACCACATAAACATAATATTAGAATAAGGCTATCAATAATAGACAGCCGCTGGGAGGTAAAACCTACCGTGGCTGGCATTTTCCAAAGAATTATGGCACCTTGGAGTCCAATTTTCACAGTACTCCAGCCTGTAATCTTGTTGATAAATCACTTCCCACATGTAGGACTTGATGCTAAACATTGAGAACAATCCACATTTTACTGCCAGTTCCAAGTGCATAGGGGAAGAACAAAGCACTCTGCAAAAACTGTTATGAAACTGGAAATGGGAAGAAGTACAGGGCTGCATGAAAATGAAGTGCAGCAAGGAGCCCAGCACTTTATTCCTTTTCCTGGCAGCTGACACCATATATGCCAAACACTGAAAGTGGCTCTATGCAGTGTTGATTGTCTGAAAAACAGGTACAGAACAGGACCCACACAATCCCTCTCAGCAGTATCTTATTCTGGTGGCACTGGTGGAAAGAACCGTTGCTATTGGTATGAAGTTGAAGGGGAGGGTGAAAGACAGGACATTGCAGAAGGCTCCATCCAGGCATGGGCACCACAGGGCAATACAGAAGTAGATCATGATGTTTGGAATCTGGTAGGCACAAGGAGGACTGACCAAGAGGAATAAAGATGGTAAAGTAGCGGTGATGCTCTCTGAGGCATCAGCATTGTACTCTTAAACTTTAGGAACACGAATATCCATTTTTTATTGTACATTTTTCTTGTAAGTACATCTCAAGCTCATGTGCATTTGAGCCTGGGAAAAATGAGGATGCATCTGTTCTCCATATCATGTCTATCTTCTTCCAGGCCTCCAAAGGGATAAAGCAATCCAGCAAGATCTGTGAAAATCAGCAGAAAACTTCCCCTTTATGTAAGCAAAGGGATGGATACACCCTCCTGAAGGAATTCCACCAATCTCCTTCTGCTGAAACCTAGCAGATGCAAGCCCAGTGGCAATGATAAAAGCTGGGGCCATACTTCCCTGAATGGGGCATAATGCAACATTAATTCATCCTGGTTTTTAAAGAGGAGAGCTAATAACTTCAGTCAGGAATTTACAAAAATTGAACTTAGGCCACTGACCCAAGACACAGCAATTTGGAAGCTGGAAGAGAGATAAATAGAACCTATTACATGGCAACAGCATTTAACTATAGCAAGAGTGCTGATATCTGACATCTGAGTCTTGGATCAGTAGCTAGAGATACCATAAAACCACCGTGTGCAATTAGACACAATCTGTGATGTGCATTTCATAATAAGGCCAGCAATACCACAGCATGGTTACTGCCTTCATTCACAAACTACAAGCACAATTTTTCCAGGTCACAGTTAAGGTCATTTTTAGCAACAGCAAAAAACATTCTTGTTTCCTGACAGTTATTTACAATCTTCCTGAGGTCTTGTTAATTAGTCAGATTTTATTTTGCTTATGACATTAGCCTTGGAGAGGGAGGCAGTGGTGAACCACAGAAAAAAGCGAGGAAAAAAATCCTCTTCCAGAAAAGCAAAACCCATACATTTGATGGCATTCCATTTTTTCATTAGTATTCAAAAATAAAACTAAATTTTTACCGAAACACAGTAGCCGGCTTTGCTGTCTCCGTTTAAAACAGCCTATCTCCCCAATATGTTATTGGTAAGTACTGCTTTTCTTTTTTTTTTTTTTTTTTTCCATATGAGTTAAAAACATGAAAAATTAAGTCTGACCCTTCCTTCCCCAAAACTATTCTCAAAATCACATGCAAAACTGATCCTTCTGGAAGCCAAATTTACTTGAAGCACCTTCGCTCCACTTGGCTAAAGAAGGAGCAATAATCCATGTGCTGGTCTCTGCTTATAAACCATTTCTAAGAAACAAATACCTTAATCTTAGCAACAACAGGGTTTGGTATTTCTAACTAGAAGCTTTTAACAGAGAAACCTTTTTGGAAAAGTTAAAACCTAAGCAATCAACTTTTCAAAGCCTCTTTTGTGGAGTGAATAAGGCCAGCTTCAAGCCAGAGGAGCCCAGACATGCAGAGCTCTCAGTGGCTTCACCCCAGATGCCACCCAGCTGTCCATCACAAGCACTGAACACAGCAGTACCAAGGAGACCACAGCCTAGAGAGCCAAGCTCCCACGGCCCTGCCTGCAGGAGTAGCACCTTCCCACAAGCCTCTTCAGATCAGTGAAGAATGGAAGCAACCTCGTGCCTTAAAGCATGCATTTATTTGGGATTTGTAATGCCTGTCTTTCGTAAGACCTGGCACTGCAGACACTTCAGTACTGTGTTGAGCTCGGATTTCGGATTTAAATCCATTAGTACCAATATGCCAAAATTTCTGATGGGCAAGAATTGAAACCTGTGACTGTATGAACCCCTGACTGCTGCAGCCTGTCAGCCCCATGGGCAGTGACAAGGTCCCCTGGGCACCTGTTCACCATGGATAGGGTGCACACACAGCTCTACAACACCCAAACAGCTGGGGGAGAATCAGGGGAGCAGTTTGGGGTCATTTGGTCAGGTGACCCAGTGTATCTGCAAGGATAAGGAAAATTATATTCTCAGGCATCCACAGAAAGAGACATCTCCTAGCAGAAGAGTGTTTCTGCCTTTGAGGTCCAGGAAATTCAGAACTTAAATATTTAGACAAGGAGAACCTCAAGGATTTCTTTTCTCTTCACAGAGTTTCAAACTGAGCAGAAGATTTTATCTAGTTCTTACTGAATCAGACTCTGGGATGGAATTGAAAGAAGCTGTAAATTATACTCACTGGATCCAGTAGGAATTATTAATAAGCAGATTTATTGTGACCTGTGAGAATCATAGAATCATAATTTGCCCTGAAAGAGACCTGCAGAGGTCATCTAATTCAACCCTTTGCAAACAAGGTCTGCTTAGATCAGGTTGTTCTGGGATGGATCCAGATGAGTCTAACACTTTCATAGATGAAGACTAAGCAGTGTCTCTGGGCAAAATATTTGACCACTTCCTTGGTAAAAAAGTAACACCAAAACAAATTAAACAAACAAACTAAAACCTAAAACCACCAAATACTTAAAATGGAATTTTCCAGATTTCACCTTTTGTCTGTTGGCTCTGTCATTGTCCTTCTGCTGGGCGCCCAGAACTGAAGCAGCACTCCAGATGCAATTTCATAAGTGTTGAACAGAGGGGAAAGACCACTTTGCTGGACCTTCTGGGTACACTTATTAATACAGCCCAGGACACAGTCTGCCGTGGAAGGACATGCTTGAGATCTGGCTGTTATATGGCTTTAATTAGTCTGTACTGGAAACCTAGAACTGGCAATGTTTCCTATCTGCACTTATAAAAGAAAGTGCAACAGAGACTGTGACTCAGGCCACAAATTGTTTAGTTTCTCAAGGATGAAAAGTGAAATGAAAAAAAAAAAAAAAGGCAAATCAAAACCAAAACCAAACCAAAGACCCCAAACCAAATCAAACAACAACAACAACAACAACAAAAACAACAAAATCCAACAAAAAAACTCATATTCACTAGATTGGTGAGTCTTGCTAAGTTTCATCAATACACAAAATTATTCTGTGTGGCACAGTCATGAAGGCACTTCTTTAGAGGACCCAAAATCAGACTAATTTGTCATTTTTTCTGTTGTAACCAAGATCCAGTTCATTAATCTATCCCAAAGACATGACCTTCATGTGTATTTTGCTGTTACTTTGAACAAGGAAGTGGCATAGACTGTAGGAATTGTTTTGCTTGATCTATTCTATAGCAGCAAAATAACAGTCTTCTTTGTGATTACTCTTAGGATCAGTAGATTGTAAATGTTAAAAAGAGAGGACACCCAGTAGAATTAGACCATTGAATTAGTGTATCCCTGAAAGAGCACAATGCACACAATTTTTCTTCCCTTGAAGTAATTTGGAATTTTCCCCTCAAGTTAACCATGAGTTGGATTTAATTTATGGCAACAAACGAGGGACTTGTCAGGTGAAAAATGAGAATCTGAGTCTTCCATAGAGGAATGTTTTTAATACAGCTCATTTGGATAAAAAAGTACACTGAAAAATGGCTTTGCATTGAAATCACTTTGAATTTAAGGCAGTAGAGATTGAAGCTGATTGTTGCAGACATTTGCTACAGTAAGTGTTTTGGTCCCTTGGCATTGTGGCCTTGCTGCCTTCCAAAAAACAACATTTCTATCTTCTCCTACAGATGATTTATCTTTACCCACAGCTTTGCTCATGCTGTTATCTCCTTCATGTGGAACCACATAACACTTGAATCAGAGCAAGAGAACACCATGTTACATAGAAAAAGCCAAGAAAAGGGATTTGGTGTCGAGCTGACAACTTTAACTTATACAGAGGCTGTCTGAGATGAAGCACTGCCTGTAAGCATGAGCATCAAGCCCAGTCTTCAGCTGGTACCACATGTGAGGATGGAAAGCATCATCAAACTGCTTGAAGTGCTGCTGAGCTGAGATGAATTCAGAACCCTGCCCGAGCCGCCTCCTGTGCTCTGAGAGATGGCAGAGAAAGATGAACTCAGATGGCCAAGGGGCTTCCCTGCAGCAGCTGATAAGATCTGTCAGGCTCCTGCCCAAAAGACAGCCCAGGGAAGGAAAGAGGGAGGAAAGGAGGGAAAATAATAATAAAAAAGAATGAAATAACAATGAACAGAACGTTGCTCATGCTGTCCTCTTTCCCCAGTTGGAATCAACCCACATAACCAGGCGGGAGAACATCTGTCTCCGGGAAAGACAAACACATAGGGCTGTCAGTCCTAACAAGTATGAAAGTCATTATTACTATCACACACATTATTATCCAGAGACCACTTTATAAATCCAATCCAGCACTGCCATCCAGCAGGCCAGAAGCTTCCTTGACAGTAGATTCTACTAGGAATATGGTTTTCATCTAACTAGTTCACAGGACTGAAAGAACAACCATCTGCTCCTTGCTTTCCTCCCACAGGCACTATCAGAAAGGGCTTAGTGGAAGATAAGGATAATACTGATGCTTTCTTAAGAAGAAGCACAGCAGCATTTCCTCATGCTTATGCACCTTCCACCAAGGGGCAGCAATTGTTTAACACAGCAGACTCTGTACCTGCTATTTGTCTACAAGCCGAGGATGTTGTCACAAGATGTGCATTTAAGTAAGGTAGAAAATGGTTTGTGATAGCAGGCAGTCATGAATGAACCCACAGGAGTCACTCCAGCCTGCCTGGGCTTGGCTGATCCCCTGCAGCCTACAACTCAGCAGCATCATGATTGATTTACAGGAGAGGGACGCTTGCAGCTGACTGAAAACCTCCTCCCTGGAAGGTGTTTGGTGCGTGTGCTGCAGGGAATTTCCTGTACATCATTTCCAGAGGTAGGCCCAGGTAAGCACCCCAAGCACTGTGGACATCAGCAGGCTGATTCAAATTTGGATACTCCTGTTCCTTGGAAAAACATGACACCTACCTAGCAATCTCCCTCTCCCTCCACGGGCCTTGTTAGCAGGCACTCTGAGCTCCTCAGGACCCTAATGGTTTTATTAATCACTGCAGCATTTCAGTGCAACAAGCAGGAGTAGCTGCTATTCACAAATGGAGAACAGAGCCCTGAAAGCATTGATCTTTCCATTTCATTTCATTAGAGGTCCAAATTCATTGCTAAAGCACACTTGGTGCTCTCAAGGGTGTCTTGCTGCTCACATCCAGCTTTGCTGTGCCTCACTCTGATGAGGGTGCGTGCAAAACTGCCTCAGGCTGATGGAAACTGAAGTCCATGAGCTCCCCCCAGCTCTGCCTCAACACTAATGCCCCAGAGCAGATCCTTCAGCTGTCTGTTCCCTCCTTGTTTTGCTCAGCAAATCCTCCTTCCACAGGCATACATCCATAACACAGCTGGGGCTGATGCAGGTTCATTCTGTGCATCCACCTGTGGTGAGGGCTGTGGGAGATAAGCAATGTGACAGGAGGCTTCTGAGAGGCCTGCATGGAGGGCAAGCTGTGCTCCAGCCCCTTCCCACCCTGCACACACACACCATGAGCCATGTTAGCCCAAGGCCTTCCTTGTGCAGGTGGCTGTGCACAACCCCACAGCTGCTACCCCTGCAGCACTGCAGCCTCTGCCACTGAGACCAGCCAGGGGCTGGGTCCGGCTCTGCTGGATTTGGGACAAGTCCAGCAGAAAGCCCTGAACATCATCTTCACAGATGGTTTGAGGCTTTGCATCTCTGCTGCTTTCCATTGGCTATGGAAGAAAAAGTATTAACTTGTTTCTCAGTCTAATGGGTGAATGACAAGGTGGATTATGTTCTCAGCTATTGCTCCTGTACTTTGCCATGGATCTGCAGTTGTGGGGAGCAGCCATGCCCAGTATTTCTGGGTCAAGTTAGCAAGCATCCAGAGCTGGGCTGGAGAGCAGACCCCACACATTTCCAGCTGTGTTGCCACCTTGTGTATGGTCACACGGTCTGACCTCTCCAGCCTCACATTCTGGCACAGACACCACCCATGGGAGGCTTTGCTCGTGTTTCCTCTGTTCCACTCCATTTACACACAGCCCAGTCACAGAATCATAGAATGCTTTGTGCTGGAACAGACCTTAAAGCTACAACCCCATGCCATGGCTGGGACACTTTCCACTAGATCAGGCTGCTTGAAGTCCCATCTGGTCTGGCCTGAACCCTTCCAGGGATAGGGCAACCACAGTTTCTCTGAATTACCTGCAGTCACATCACAGATTTGCTGGAAAGAGTGATGTGTTTACCTCACAATAATACTTTCATGTTTTATCAGCAGTATGGCAACAGCCAAAGAAAAGACTCCTTCCCTTTACTAATGGCTTCTGCTTAGGTACTGCACACCAGGAGCAACCATCAGAAGTTTCTCCCACCAGAAGTCCCACCCCTTCCCAGCTGCAGGGACACACTGTGCTACCAAGGCAGCCAGCAGTCCTGTGACCTGCTAAAAGACACATCACAGGAGGAGCTTCCAGGGCAGAAGCTCAGCATGAGACAGATGAGAGTTGCAAGTTGTCATGCTGGAAGGATGTGTGTGCTGTACCTCCTTCCTTGTTAAGTTTATGTTTGAAATATAGTTGCTATTTTCTGGTTTAAAAAAACCCAAAAATGGACTACATTTTAATTAAGCTTTTCCTGCTGCTCAAGTTGGTTTGATAGCAATTCCTATGAATCCAGGCCCCTACTGACATATGAATTACTTCATTTTCATTTGCTGAAATGCACCAATTAAAAACTCACAGTGGAAGAGCTTCTGAGATACAGCTTGGATGCCTCAGTTAAAAACTCTGTAGCTTTGGCAATTTCAGCAATTTATTTTGCCACAGAACACATTTAGTCACAAATTACAGTGTTGGAAGTAGATAACAGAGGCATAAGTTTCCAGTAAGAGTTTTAGAAAAAAACAGAATTTTCCCTCTGATGTGGGTCTCTCCCCTATATGCAGTTTGTCTTTCATTTCTTGAATATATGGTAATCCATGCTACACTATAAGGAATAGCAAAGATCATATGTGTAGAAGCACATAGATGTCAAACTCTCTACAATGTAATCAAAGATTTATAGGCTAAATGCAGATAAAACCTTCCTCACACCAGAGGCTGATTATGTGTCTCATGTCAAATATGAAACTCAAGATTCGGAAACACCAACATTCTACAATATTTCTCAATATTTTGAGGTACATAAATTTTCTTGTTCTCAAAATTCCTGACATTTCCCCTGGAGACAGAAGCAGAACCACTGGGTAGTGCCAGCACATTTCCCACAGAAGCCCCAAACTCACGTCACAAACTCTTTCTTCTGCATTCATGAGGCCTGGCCCAGCAGAGACAGCAGTATGGCAGGGCTCTGATACAACTGAAACCAAGAGGAGCTGATATCTAATAGCATCTGGGTTACATCAGTCATGCAGGATATGTGAGACCCAGAGGTCCAATCGCTTCAGTGCAGACATGAAAAAAAACTCTCCGATGACCACATCCTAAATCCAAAACTTTCAGATCTTTCTGGTGGGTCTGTCTGAATGGCTTTTGATGAAGATACTGCATGATTGTGAGACATCTGAATATTCATTGGAGAGAACCTCAAAGCACTCTCATCCCCTTCTTGCATCTGATCTAAGAGATGTTGTCATTCTTTTCTTTTCTTTCAGACAGATTGAATGGGTATTTAATGAGCCCATACAAAACTGAACAGCTTCAGTGGGACAGAGAAAGCAAGACTTGCTCAAAAAGAGCTTATAGTCTGGTGGCTTCCAGTACCCTCCTAGGAGATATCAGTTCAAATTCCTTTAGTGAGATAAGAGACTTCAACCTTGATCTTTCATACCCCAATGAAGCAATCTTAAATATTAATGCTTTTTATTAATTGACGTGGCACTGTTTCCTCTTGTGTGTGAGCAAATCCAACCTCATTAAAGCACTTAACCTTGGGAGAGTGTGGGTGACACAAGTGAAAGGAAGCACCATACTCCAGCAGCTGTCAGGACCCTAACTCTCTGTCCCATTCACTACCATCTAGTGCTGGCATGCCAGGTTTGATGAATCCTATTTTAGGTGGCATTCCTGGCTCTACAGAACTTGCTGCCTGACTCAGGGATGCAGCTTCCACTGGAGGACAAAGAGGTCACAAAAGAAATGTTACTATTCTGAACCCAAATATCCTTGGAGGACTTAGCTATGGGTGTCATGGAAGGACACGATCCATCAAGTGACTCTCAGGTAAGGACCTCAGTTAAGGACATGATTGATTTCTACAGAACTCCATGGAATAACTTCCATGGACTTCACTAGGAAGTGGTTTATTTTTCCAGTGTCCCTAATTCCACCATGTTTAAGCACTCTGGTTCACTAGGTCTATGATGTAGAGTGCTTACAAGCCAATAGAGCATAGTTTATCTCAATTCTCATAAAACTCTACTGCAAAAAAGAAATGGAAGCTATTAAATAATTCAAGGGTGTCATAGCCATCAGCTGGCTGAATGCCTGTGAAACAGAATGTGCTTACCAAATATGACACTAAACCTTGTCTTGAAGCACTGCTAAGAAAAAAAATAAACACATATCAAGACTTTTTTTTCTCATCCTGGATATCTTTTAATAACAACAACAGTGTGACCATAGCACTTCATATTAAGTAAGGATGAATTGTGATTTCAAATCAATATTACCTTTTCAATCTCTGGATGTAAAATATGTGTAAGGTTGCAGTTGGAATAACAAAATGATATACTGTTGGGACAACAAAATAACAATTACATCTAATCCTCAAAATTATCTTTATTTTAAAGCAACCACAACGAGCACTACAAAGGCCCCTGGATAAGAGCAGCTACATAGATTAACGGAAGTCACTTACTCCATAGATGTCCTCCAGTCTCCAAGCCAAGAGGTGCGGTCCCCTCTGTATGCATCAATATGGCCAAGCAGCCTTGGCTTCCCAGAGAGCCCTCCAGCATGGCAGATATTTTTGCCTTAAAAGAGGCTATCAAAGTTTCAGGCATACCAAATACCACACAAGCCATATTAAGACCCATCAGAACAGTATTTTTATGTCAGGAACCTGTAGATGTGTTGCTGAATTCAACAATAGATTGAGAGCATATGGATGTGAAATTCAGCTGTGAAAATGTTGGAGGGCTCTTGTAGAACTGAGTGAGACAGGTCTCATGTAGACTCAACCCTGCTTCCTTGCAGTCTGCGTGGGGACTCAGATAAGGGAGCTGCTGGAATGAGCCCACTGCAGAAGCAAAGCTGTGTTTTGCCTAGAGCAGAGCTTTCTCTCCAAAAGAGAATTTACAAAGAAGAAATACTTCTGCAATCTGAACAAGCAAACTACTGGAACCTGGGAGTGAATCCAGGGAAGTATCGTACTCAACAGTGTGGGCTTCCCTGTTGACTTCAGTATGTGTACAAGCACGGCTGCGTTTAGGCTTAGAGATTATGCGTGAAGAAGTTTTAATCATTGTAATTTAGGCACTAGTCAAAGTGATATATAGGCACTGTAAATTCTTTATGGATTTTCCACCCAGTTCCTTACCTATGTGTGCAGTAAGCCATTACCGGATGTGGATAACAATACAAAAATTACTTACCAATGGCTTCTTACCCTAGAAAGCAGCAGATTGAACAGACAGTATGGATTCCATGAAGCAGCCATAGCAAGGAAACTCAAAGATATCAAAGAGATTAAAGCAGCAGACAAGGTGCAGAAAATTAAGCACTGAGCTGAAATGAAGCAAACAAGAAAAAGAGAAAATGTGATGGAGAGCTGCAAATCTTTGTGGATGTGCACGAACACACAAGTGGCTGCCTGGGCCATACTGAGTTTCCACTCATGCACTCATTGCTGAGACACATCTTTCCATACACTGCAGAAGATTCCAAAAGAAACTTGGCCTTGCACACAGGGCTGCCAAACAATTTAATGAAGTATAACTGGTCCAGAGATAGTAAGATACAGTGCTGAGACACTGCCAATGAAAATGGGAGAACATAAAAAAATCACTTTTATGTTCAGTTTAGCTCCTCCTTTTAGGATACTCTAACTTTCACACATGCCCATCTTTAATTAGTGAAGGAATTTTACAACGTTCTAACTATGAAGCAGGGCCCTCTTTTGTCCAACAGCAGCTATAGAGGCATGAACTGCAGAGAGAAATATGCAGTGCCCAGACATCACATTTACATTCAATACATTTTGGACATTTGTTCAACTAGCCTTGATCCAACCCTGCCATGCAGGGTACATCTAGTTTGGTGGGATGTGAAATAAATGTGCACTGTTTGAAAACACACTGGATGCAAACCAAAGCGAACCTGTGTCAGGGCTAGGTGTTTGGGAGGTTCATTTTAAAAAATGCTCCCATGGGCATAGCCACCAGCAGAATCCAAAACAAAAAGATCCTGATCTGGCTGTCTGTCACTGCTGCAATTGCTTGCCTTGCCCTACCATCCCAAGCAGTGCTTGACTCCCCAGTCCCAGATGGAGCAATTCTTCTTACCCCAGAGGGCAGGTCGGTGAAACCACAGAGATGTAGAATCTGATGGAAATTGTATTCTTTCAGCCTGTGGGCAGTGCCCAGGGCCCTGATAACACAACAATTGTTCCTTCATTTGCCGCTATTTAGTGGATACTCAGAACAGCAGTTGCAGTTGGGCTTATAAATTACAAGACAACAGACAAAGGGAATAAATGAGACAAAATTAAAGACATTACTCCTACATCCCATAAATTATCTCTGTAGTCTATTTTAACAGCGTGAATTTACCAGCGTCTGTTAGAACAGTATGAAAAATAAACCCACCTAGCACACTAACTAGGCATTAATGAAAAAGCAAAATATTATTTTGTGTTCTCCAAAACATAGAAAGCAAAATATTCCCACCAGATCTCATAATGCCTTTCCAGGGGAGAAAGAATCATAATCTTCTATATTGAAAAAGAGACAGAGCTCTTGGAGTCGGAAAGAAAATAAATTAATAAACCTAATTACACACTCCGCGCATGGAGGACTCGAAGGCGTTAAGTCAGCCCAGGAGCACCGGGCGCTTTGATTGTGCTCACTTAACAACTTCCCCGTCACTGTGCGCGGCCCCAGGGAGGCACTCCCGGCGCTCCCGCGGGGGCTGCGCGGGGCGGGCGCTCCCCCGGGGCAGCTCCGCGCCTCTGCGCGGGCACCGCGCGTCCGCACGGCCGCACGCCCAGGCTCCGCTTCGCCTCTCGGCGCCGTCCCGGGCAAACTCCGGCTGCGGAGCCTCCCCCCGAACGCCCGGCGGGCTGGGCTGCGGTGGCACCGCTCCCTTAAAGGCGCCGCGCCCGTGCGATTCGGGCTGAGCGCGCTGCACGCCGCTGCCCGCGCAGAGCTGCGCGGCGCCGACAGCCCCGCGCCCGACCTCCGCTGCCACCAGCCTCGGCGGGCAGCGAAGCGCTTGGCATGTAGGAGCGAAGAGACGGAAAAGGTGCGGGGCGGAGGGAGGTGAGGGGGAGGAAGCTGGGGGGTGTGGTGGGATGGGGGGGTGTGGGAGGAAGGAAGGAAGGAAAAAAAGAAGAAGAAGAAGAAAAAAAAAAAAAGAGCTGCCTCTTTAAATGCCGGGGGCTGAGCGCTTGCCGGGGCGTCTGTGGCGGATCCAGCCTCCCTCCCTCCCCTCGGCCGTGCCTCTCCGGCGCTCATGCCCAGCCGCGGAGCCGGCGGCGCGGCGCTCGGGCGCTGCCGCTGCGCGGGGAGCAGCAGCCGCGCCGGGGCCATGATCCGGGCGCGCCGCTCGCCCTGAGCCGCTCCCGGCGCCGCGCAGCCGCCGGCCCCCGGGGTAAGTTCGCGGCCGCCCGGTGCCGGGGAGGGCGGGGAGGCGCACCTGGCCGGCGGCCCGGCGCGGCTCACCTGGGCGGCGAGGGGGGTGCGCTCCCTGCCGTGCCCAGCTCGGACCTCCCCACCTCCCCAGGCGCTCGCAGCCCCTCTCTAACAGGTGGCTCGGCGCCTGCCCCGCTCCCCGGCGGCTCCTGCGCCTCTCTCCTGCTCGCCGCCGCCTAACAGGTGGTGGTGCCGCCGCGCCTTCCTCCGTACAGGTAGGGAAGTCTCGTGTTCCCCTTCCCCCCGTCCCCGACGGGTTCCCGCGGCCCCGGGGCGCTGCGAGAGACTGCGCTGAGCGGGGAGAGCCGGGACGCCCGCGGAGGGGGGAGCCGCGCTGTGCCCGCGCTGCTTCTCTGGGAGCCGCTCAGCCGCGCCCGCCCTCATGGCCCCGCCGGGTGTCTGTCGTTGCAGCGGGCATGGGGAACCAGGTGGAGAAGCTGACCCATCTCAACTACAAGGAAGTTCCCACGGCCGACCCGACAGGTATGGACAGAGATGAAGGGCCCAGGATCGGGGTCTCCTACATCTTTTCGAATGACGATGATGACCTGGAGCAGCAGCAGGATTCCGTGCATGACCTGGGGGGTGAGAACCCTGCCCTGCAGCCCTACGATCCCCAGCTGCACGAGGTGGAGTGCTCAGTCTATTACCGGGATGAGTGTATTTACCAGAAGAGCTTTTCAGAGGAGGATACGCAGCTAGAGGAGGGTGATGAAGGAGGTGGGGGGCATCTGAGCACCTACACCCCGGAGAACCTGCTGAATAGGTGTAAGCCAGGTGACCTGGTGGAGTTTGTGTGCCAAGCCCAGTATCCGCACTGGGTGGTCTATGTGGGGGATTTTCAAGTTGTGCACCTCCATCGGCTGGAGGTGGTGAACAGCTTCCTCACCGATGCCAGCCAGGGCAGACGCGGCCGCATTGCCAACCAGCTGTACCGCTACAAACCCCTCAGCCCGGCCGTGGTGGTGCGCAATGCCCTGGAGCAGGTGGGTTGCAAGGATCGGGACTTGAGCTGGAGAAACTCGGAGTGTTTTGCTGCCTGGTGCCGATACGGCAAGCGAGAGTTTAAAATCGGCGGGGAGCTGCGCATAGGCAAGCAGCCCTACCGTCTGCAGATCCGGCTGGGGGACAAGCGCAGCCACACGCTGGAGTTTCAGAGCCTGGAGGATCTGATCATGGAAAAGAGGAGAAATGACCAGATTGGTAAGGCTGCTGTGATCCAGGAGCTCTCCAGCCACCTGCAGGCTGCAGAGGAAGAAGAGGAGGAAGACCATCATCATCCAGGTGCTCAGACTGCTGTGGAGTAGCAGCCTCAGCACCACCATTCTGCTTAGCCTGGGTGATGGGGATTAAAACTGAAGGCTTCGAAATTGAGCTGTTATAAGCCCTTTGGGCTGCTTCGGTGCAGCTTCATTCCAATCACATGTGAAAGGAAGGGAGAAAGCTGCTTAAGTGTCTGTGCTTTAGTGCTTAACTCCTTCAGTGCTTGATGATAAAACACCTGACTTATTTGTAGAGGATAAAACTCAGGGCAATTCTACCCCTCTCCTCTCTCACTTCTTTCCCTTCCTCTCTGCCATGTTCACACATAGCCTTTTCCTCAACCATCTGCCAGTAGGCCTGACCCTACAAGCTGCTAAATGCCTTTGACATCTGCTTATCAGCAGAAGTTAATAGTATTCAATGCCATTAAGAAGTAGGCAACAACTTCCATGACATGACCGTGTAGCTCTGAACATGAGGATATTGTTTTCCCTTCTCTGCTATTGTTTCTCTTCAGTTGAGGCTTCTGTTGGTATTGCAAGGAGCTGTTTCTCGCCTGGTTCAAGGCTTTGTGGGTTTGGTAACCAGTTCCCCAGAAAGTGTAAGGCAGAAACCTCCACCGACTTTGATGAAATGGGTTTGATGTGCCTAGTGCCTTCTTAATTGATAGGAGGTTGCAGGTGGGCTGGGGGACCTTCTCCTTTGCTGTCAGCATGTGGCTTTGGGGACAGAAGATGTGTTTGTTGATGATAGGTCCCAGGGAAGGAATTTTGCCACCCCAGTTACACTCTGTACACTGGTGTGTGTTGGGACTCCTACAGGCAGGTGCTGAGCCTTGCCAGGGCTCGTTACAGGCTGCCTTGACTTCTCCTAAAGCAAGTGGCAAAGCTCCTGAGTATGTCTGTAATACACACAGAGGCAGTAGAGGCAGGTTGCTTATGTGTAAGAGTATGTCTTGAGTAAGCTGTCCCTCAAGAGGGTGACCTCTTGGTTGGATGCTTCTGGCTGTGAGCATGCCACAGGTTCAGCAACACAGTGAATGCAGCTGTGATGGAAGGGAGTACAGGCTGGAAGACATTACAGGCAGAGGGGCTTGGGTGTTCCAAAGCAGTTTCCTCTTCATTAGGGATTTCATGTTCCTTTTTTTTGCTAATTTCTATGGTATGCAGCTGAGCTATAGCATTAGAGGAGAGGACATGCCTCCAAAGTTATGCAAGTCCCTCATGAAGGGGGAGTGTGGCACTGCCTGCCCTGAATATTCCCTGAACTTTTTTTATTCAGCTGTTGAACTGATCTCCCACACAGGCAGCCCTGTCAGAACTTTGTCCTGGCATCTGGGGTGTGTGAACAAGCACTGATTTGGAGGCAGTTTCTAATTCAAAAGTTCTTCCCCTTTAAACCCAATATGATGATGTGAACTTGAAGATAAGCTTGAGTTCATTTAAGTAATGGAAACTAACAGTGTGATGTAAACTTGAAGCATAACTAATATGGTCTTCCCCAAAGCTGTTTACAGTTATACAACAAATAGCAAAGTACTCCATGTCCTTTCCACCTGTGTGACAGGAGCAAAGTTTGTTTTTTAAAAACAGGTAGATAAAAGCTTTTGATTAGTTAAGACTATATGAAGCAACTTTGCCAACTTAAGCCAAGTGGATTGTGTTGTCCTGTTTTCTGCCTAAAATATGTAAGCTAGGATTTGGCCTGTGAAACACAAATCCAGGGCAGAGTTTAATAGCAAGCTCCCTTAGAATGCTATAGCTCAGGTGCCTACACTAAGTGTGGCTTTTTTCACCAATATGCAATTGAGGTATACTCAGGTTACTGTGGTTGTTAAGCAGATGTCTAATCTTATTTTGAAAGCATATCTACCCACATCTGATTGTGATAGGGTTAATATGTGGAAGTCTGCACACAGGTTTTATACAACTACTAGTAACTACTGAAAGCTGAAATGCTCATTGAGACAGTCTGAAATAGAGTGAAGGAGAGTTTCTCTGTTGTACTTCTGAATGATATGAGACAACAGATTATCTAGACCATGAGCAAATGTCTAGCTGTGGTTTCTTTCATACTGAAACCTTGTATATAACAAAGTTTATTTCACTGTGTAATATAGCTATGTAAAATAATATTTTCCTAGAGATATTTTTGGAAATTAAAAAAAAAAAACCTTCATAACCTTGCATTTGAAAGTAAATTGTTATGCACGTTATTTTCCAGTTCTCTGAATGGGTTTATTTTTCATTCATGATCTAAAGTATATTCTAGGTCATAAAGTATAGAAACTGCTATAAATGTCAAATATTATGTATCTACAGGGTACTAAACAGTAAACTAGTTGTGAAAATATTTTTCCTTTGTGTCTGAAACATCAGAACTATGACACTTAGCCATTTCTTTCTTTCTGAGATATCCTGAATAGTCTGGCTTTGTTTTATATTCTTTTCCCCCCACCCCCCCCTTTTTTTTTTCTTGTTTATTTTGTATTTTGTGGTTTGTTTGGTTTTTTTAAAATTTTAATTAAAAAAGGACCAAATCTGCTTGGCAATAGAGAGCAAAGCTTCTTTGACCAACTGAAATCTTGTCTTGTGCTGGTCTTGGTGCTTCTCTGTACCGGTCATGCCTTTTGGGATAAATTCCCCCACAGGCACAAGGCCTTAGTAAAGAATTCCAGAGCTTACAGTGCTTTGCTAGGAGAGAGAGTGAAGGAGGAGCTTGCCTCACAGCAGAGTTTGGCATACATTCTGCTGTGTTATAAAACCTCTGTGCTCCTCTGACACCTGCCATACTGATGTTTGATATTTGGAATCATAAAGTTTCCCTGCAAGCTATGTTTGGGAATTTATTGTCCCCTGACATTCTATTATGTGTAAAAATAGAAGAGGGTGGAAAGCTTGGAATTTTTAAAAATTTTGTCTGAAAGAAGGCTAGCTTCCTACAGGGATTTCTTATTCCAGCAGATAAAGATGCAACTGTTGAATCTTTAACAAGCAGGTCCTTTTCCCCTACCTGTTGATTAGGCAGTGTTATTTAATAGGTGCTACTAAACACCACTGCACACATTTCTAAGCAGTCTGCTTTTGAAGCCATGGACCTGTAATGACCTGGATGTGAGAACAGAAATTGCTGTAGAAGCACATCCCAACTGCTTGGTTTCTTGTCTTTGCTGTACTTTGCTCGGTTACTGTCTGCAGAGTAAGCTGGGATTTCTGGAGCTTGATTTTGAAAAAAAAAAAAAGATCTCCCAGGAAAACTGACTCTTTTGTATGTCTACTGCAGGACTTTTACATAGATCACAAAAGAGACAGAAGAGGAATAGATAGATAAAGTGCTCTTCTCTGCATCTGCTTTAACATAGAGAAATGCAGGTGTGATCCTTCTGCAGAGCTTGTGCTTCAGCAAAGGACTTGAGTCTATATTGAGTTTCAAGTTTTGAGTAGACCATGCCTACTTGAGGCCACTTGAGAATCAGTAAGCCTATTCTTATGCTTGGAATTAAGTGTATCTTTAAATTTCTTTATGAATGAGGGTCTGGAATTTCAATATGATGTCTCTGGTGGGAGCGTGGAACTGCTGAGGTTGCATAATCAACAGGGGAGAATAAGTAGTGCAGTGAAAGCTGTTTCTCAAAGGGCCTCTTGTCCAAGCAGAGCTGGTAGAACCCAGCCCAAACTTTGGCCTCAGTATCTCTCTGGAAATGCAGGAGCTGCACTGATTTGGTGAGAGGTGTGTTACACAGCAGTTGTAAGCTAAGCTGGTGATCTGCAGATTCCTCCGGTATCTTTGTCTCATCGTGCTTGAACTTTCCCTTGCTTTTTTAACATTTAAAGCTAATATCATTTGTTTTAAAAACCCTTTGATTGTGCAAACATTAATCTATATAAATTTACTCATTTGGGCATATCTACTGCTATGAATATCAATATGCACATGTGAAAGCTGGCAAGGCTTAGCCCCAGATGTGTAAATGTAGCTCCAGCTAGGAAATGTAGACGAGCACTCTTATTTCCCTGGAGTATTGGTGTGGTTGATGCAAATAATGCCTTGGAAAAGGCGTAGTAGTAAAACGTACAATTATCTGTTGATTGAGTAATTTTAAAAACAGAATTTAGACATTCACCTTCTGTGGCAGTGAACAAAGACATAAACTGAAGACTACTTTGTTATCCCTGATTCTGTGTGAATGCAAAGTATTAATTACAGCAACTCTAGAACTCCTCTGGCCAATGTGGTAGGCAGTTGCCAAGTAGGCAGGGAAAATTCCCAAAAGCTACTTCAAAAACTGTACTTTCTTACTTGGAAAAATACATTCTTCAGACTGAAGGACCCTAGACTATGGAAGTAAACTTTAAATTGTGTTGTACAAATGAAACCATAGGCAAACTCCTTTTGTTCATATGATTTCACTATTCCACTCAGTACTGTAATAGGTGATATTGTGTGATTAATCTGTTTCAGATTTTGAATGTAATGGTGGTTTTCTTTTTCTCTTCTCCTTTGCTTAAGTTGTACCAAAGGTCTGTCCTCGGGTATGTGAAGTGTGTTGTCGAGTGGTTTCCCACATCTGCTTTTCTGACAATTAACAGCACCAACCATAAAGCTAACAGCCATGTAGGAACAAATATTTTTGAAAGCAAAATTTTAATTTTGTATAAGAGATCAGAGACTAGTAACTAAGTAGAGGTAAGAAATACATTGTTTCCAACAGCAGTTTCTACTTGTAAGAAATTGAATATTAATTGAGTATGCTTGACTACTCTTAAAAATCAGTGTGCAGTGATAAAGCAAGGAGTATTGTATCATGGTCTTAGACTTTCAGATTAGGCTTTTTCTTTAACTGTGAATAGGAAGAAATCAGGGTGATTTTGAACACCAGTGGTTTAGAGGGTTTAAATTCCTTTGCATTAATACTGGATTAGAAGCTTTTTTTAAATGCACACTTGAAATTCTTAACATTGTAACGCTTCATGAAATCATCCACAATAAGAAGTGTAATCACAAATAGGATTTTTTTTTCCACCACGTGCATTTTCTGTAAGCTGTCTTTTGTCAGTAAATGTTGAATTGTTAGTGCAAATATCTTCTTTTCCTGAGAAAGAAGTATACATCATTGATTGTACCATTTCCTTCAAAATGAAGGGCATTTCATAGTAACTCAAAAGAAATAAAAGATTTATAGTGTCTTTTACAACCTTTCTTTCTTTTCTTTGTTTTTTTTGAGTAGTGTGTTTTTCTCCAGCTTTTTGAAAAAAGTTGTAATTTCTCATGATGGATGCATCAGACACAGAACAGTCAATATTTCCACTGCCTTCACACATCAGATCAAAATCCAACTATTTGGTTGGGTTCTTGCTTCAAAGAAAGAGGAAGAATAATCTCCGTATAAGGCCAGACCATCAGATGCCTAAAAGGTGATAGCTGTATTAAATCCAATGAAGATCTGGCCCATAATTTAATTTTTAAATGGAAAATTAATTCAGCAGCAGATCATATAGTATTAGCTGGCAGCAGGGCTTGTCTTTTCTGCCAGCAACTGCTAAGGAACAGATGTAGTGTCTGCTAGAGGGAGAAACGAGGGAACAGAACTCACAGGGAGTTTTTGGGGAAATCTGTACAACTGTTCAGTTTGTGTGTTTTGTCTCATGGCAGATCCATGGCTGGTGTGAGATCATTTTTCTACCCACACCAGCCTTTGGAACATTTCTTAATCAAGGTGACAAGGGTTGTGTGCTGTGGGGAAATACTGCACCCATAGGGTAACAATTCTTAATCCATTAAAGCCTTCTGGATGCGTATTCACAATGGCAAAAACTGGTATGAGCTACAAATCGTACTTGTCCTCAAGACCCTGACCACAAGGAGCTATTTGAATCTCACCAAAAGGACTGAGTCAGCTCTGGACAGAATTCTTTGAATGAAACCATCCTGAGGAAATCTAGCTGTAACAAGGTGGGACTTTGGCTGAAAGTATTGGTGGAGATTTAGTCTTCTGCAGGTGGTAGCTCTCTGTGACAGCTGTCTTATAGGTGTGAGAAATTGAGACAAATTTTTATATCAGAGACAGCAGCTTTCAAGGGTCAAGGCTGCAGGTGTGAATCTACCATAACATCAAATTTGTAGCTCTGGTGTGGACTTAAGTGACTTTGAACAAGATGTTGCTTAGTGCAATGTAACAAAGATGTATAAGGTACCCAGCTGTGCTCTATGTGACTGCAAGAGTGCCTGAATTTTCAGGTGTCTGATACTAGATTTGAAAACATGAAGAACCAAAAAATGTGATTTGATTGGCTGGATCAATAAGTGAATATCCCTGCTCAGTTATCACTTAGCACTGGAGGCCACTGAATTCTGAAGCTTCATAGCTGACCTGTTTTTTGTGCATGTGTGTTTATTTAGTCACCATAGTGTTTTCTTGAGGCTATGGGCCTTTTTATTTTTTTTTTTTTTTCCCTGAAGTTTCTCCAGGTGCATAAAGCAAAGCAGTTCATGTTTTCTCTCATAGCCTGTGCTCATAGAGAGGGAGATTCTGCTTGCTGGATCTCCCTCCCAATGGCTGCTTCCAGAATGTATGTGACATCAGATACCAAAAAGAAACGTCTTGAAAAGGGCATTTGCATTGCCCTTTTATGTCAGAATGCACCTGAGCTAGAAATAGGGTGATATAAAATGCAAGTACTGAGATATGATTATGATGAGGTCTCTGTGCTCCTGGCTGGTTGCTCTGAGCACTGGACTTACACAGAGAGTTTTTCTCTTCAGTTCCCTCTTCAGTGCACTGTGGATCATTTCCAGTACAACACTCATGAAGGTCTACCCCACAAAAATCTGGGAGTGATGGGAAGATTGAATCCCCATCATCCCTAGGCAGAAAAGGAAATCAGTTTACAGCCTTCATCTGTCCTGAAATTCTGCTCAGGTCTCTAGGACACTATAAAATCCTGCTGCCACCACTAACATTGCCATTGTCGTTTTAAAGGAAGATGCCCAAGTTTCAGTTTGAGAATGGTTGCCTTGTGCTTTTTTCCAAATGTCTCTGCATTGAGACAGGAGGCAGTGCCTGTGGCCAAAGGCAAGGTGCCCAAGGGCTAGAGGGGAAGGGATGGGAAGAGAGAACAGCAGACTTGCACAATAATGGCAAATCCATAGTGGTGGAAGAGACCTCGAGATACTGTAATCTGCCTGTTTGCTCAAGACACATGCAACTACAGCAGGTCCCTCAGGGCTGAATCCAGTCCTATTTTTCATAACTCCAATTATGGAGACAGATTTCTTAATGCAGCCTTTCACCACTTACGTGGTGAAGGCTTTTTGTATTTGAGTTTTGCTAAGGACCCCTTGATCATCTATGATACCTCTGCTTGGCTTCTTGCACACAGGAATGGACCATTATTTGTTTTCTCCTTCAGCTGGAGCTGGCTCCCCTTGTATCCAGAACATCCAGTCAGCCTCCTTTTCATCACTGTGTAGCTCCAAAGGATGCTGACCTCCTGCTGCAGCTCCTTCCCTTGGTCACAGAGGTGCTTCATCAGCACAGACCTGCAGAAAAGGAGCCCCAGGAACACCCTGCAGCCTGAGATTGCACTGCTGGGTCCTCCCTGTAGCAAGGGCCCCAATCCTCCAGTTGCTCTCTCACTCTTACTGAGCAAGAGAAGAGTCTCATGGATTGAGATTGGTACAGGGACATTAGTGACCCATGACTGTCACAGGCAAACCAGACACACAATGGTGAAAATTACACGTATTGTCAATTAAAATAGGTTTGAATGGAGAGAAAGAAAGAAAGAAATCAAAACAAACCTTTCCTCCCTTTTCTCCATGACACAAAGGTATGTAGGGGTGGAGATGGGCTGTGGTGAGTCCCTCCCAGCCCCTCCTGGCCACTCCACCCTCCTTCCCCTTCTCCCTGTCCTGGCACAGGTCCTTTCCTGGACTACTGGAGTGTAGCTCCAGCTGCCTGAGGGGGACCTCTGCCCTCCTCATCCTCCAGACCTCCTCTTTGGGGTCCCTCTGCAGCTGCTCCCTCCTTGCATGCCAGTGACACATCACCATTGCTGAGCATCTCTGTTGCTGTCAATGGAATTCCTGGCCCCTTCTGGGCAAGGGAAAGCCCCTGTTAGCCACAACATGCTGCTGGATGTGTGCCAGGGCCAGCCACCACATAGATCTCTCCCAAACATGGGATCCAAAGCCCATTGGAAATGAAGAACTCGAAGCAGCCCTTGGTCAGAAAGATCTGGTAGAGCTTGTTGAAGGGTCTGGAGCTTGCTAGAAACTGGAATGATCAGTGAGGCCCATTTGTGTCACCTCAGGTCACTGAGAATTGTGGGCAGTTCCTATGTTGAAACCAGAATTCGTTGCCTGCATTTAGTCAGTCAGCAGAAATTAACTGGGACTAATAAGAATTGAGCACCATATAAAAGTCTATGCTCTCTAATTTTTCCTTTCTCCCGAGCTTCTTCTGTCCTGTCCTATTCAGAAGAATCATTCTGGGACAAGCCCTGTTCTTTGTACAGTAGTTAGTGTGATGAGGTCTCCAGGTGTTTACAAAGTATTAATTAACTCAATAACCGGAGGGCAGAGGAAATGAAATGGGTACGTTCTGGACCATGAAATAGATGACTCACATGCATGGAAAAGGTTTAATTGAGCAAAAGAGGTACATAAGTGTACCTGGCTCACCACAGAAATTGTACAGAGGAAGACGAACCTTGAGAGAAAAAAGGATCAAGGCACGCTGACAGCACGCAGGGAAATGTGTGCAGCACTTATGTAAATCCTCTTTGTGGAAAACAGGTTTCTGCACACAACTCATCCAGGTCCCAAAGAAGGCAGCTGGCAGCACTCTCCTTTCATTAGAGCTGTTGCTCATGTCCAGTGGGGAAAAGGTGCTCTGCTGGGAAGCTCAGCATTGCACACAGTGAGGAGCACATCCCTGATGCCCAAAGGTGTTACTCCTTTCATGCTGCTGTTTTGTCTTTGTGTTTTCTATGATTTTGTTCCACAGCTTCTCAAGAAAGCAGTGCACCCTTGAAAGGGATGTGCAGAAGAGGGAAATACTCAGCAGTGGGGCAGACTGGTGTGCACACTTAGCCATGGTGTTCTCTGCTACAGCCTTTCCCCTGGAGCTGCTTCCACAGCTCTCACTGCAACCTGGAGGAATGAGATACCCACACCCACGCGTAGAGGTAAATGAGCACCTCGCTGGCCATGTTTTCCTGGAAAGTGATTTCAAACCTCTGCTCTGCCTAATCCAGAGCATGGTCTTGGATGTTAAACTTGAGCAAATACTCTAACCTGTGCTTAGGGCCAGACCCGTTTGCATTCTCTGGGTCATTTCAAAGCAGAATAGCACTACCAGCAGGAAACAAGAAACCTCATGGAAGTCTTGCAGTTACAGAGAAGCAACTCTGGAGAAGTGGGATGCCGAGGCTTCAGTTGTTTCAGCAATTCAGGATAGCAGTGACAGATCTCATCTCTTCCATGTGGTAAACACAGCAGCACAGCAGTAAGCAAGCAAAAGAGACAAGATCCAATGGTGGACTGTTCCATGTCAAGCTCAGAGGGTCTCTCTAGTATCTGCTTGCAGTATATTTTCAGGAGGCAGAAGAGCCCATGCTCATGGGCATGCACACAGGCATGCAAGATGTTTGGAGGTGTTGTGAAAGATGTTCTCAGCCAAAGAAGTCAAGGATTCCACCTTAAATGTCAGTGGACAAAAATTGGTTTTACTACTATTATAACAAACTACAGATATGATTGAAAGACACATCCAACTATCAAAAAGTAGTTTCTGATTACCCCTAAGGATAAAATAATTTATTTTTTCCACACGCAGCTCTGCATTTGCCCACCTTGATAGCACCTAACACAGGTTTTAGGGCTGTTTACAGCCCTTGCGTGTCCAAATGCATCTCAAATCCCCAAGTCTAATGAGTTCCCATCACATGGATTAATTATACAACAAAGCACAGGAAAGAAAGCTGTTAAATCTTAAATTAAGTTATTAAAATATTACTTCAGAAATTCAATAGCAGCTTGTAGCCTGTGGGAAGTGAGTCTTCAGGGAAAGACACCATTTGCAGGTGAGGTGGCACTTGGAGCACCTTATCATATTCATGGGGAGGGGGTGCTGACCCCTGCGGAGAAGCTGCAATTATAATGAATCTCTTATCCAGTTATCTCTATACATTTGTGATGGAAGCTGTGGTACTAAATAAGATGCTAGCAGGATATAAATAATGAGGTGGTACATGGCTGTGTGTTGGAACTGAGCCACTAAAGCAAGATAATGGCAAAGGCACAAGCTTAACTCACATTGTGTTATTCCTGTGGGAAAGGGGGTGGGAGGATAAAGCCACATGGAAAGCTGATTCCTCAACTTGTAGTGAGTAACATAACTCCATAGTTCCACTTGTCTTTGTTCAGAGCTGGAACAAGCAGAGCTGCATTATTGCAGAGGTCTAGCCCTAGGTGTGAGGCAGGATTCCAGCTGAATGTGCTCTCAAAGTCTAAACATACAAAGGCCATTTCTGGCTTCACATAACTAAACTCATGCTGAGAAAGGGAAGAAGCTGCTGAGTGCCTGGGCCTAGATTCATCAAAGAATGAATTAATCAATGTCCCACTGAAAAGGATTTGAACTTATGCATGACTGCTGTGATAGTCTCAGACTGAGTATACATTATTTTATGGTGGTTTCTTTTTACTATGCAAGGCATAACTCATATTTCTAATTAATCATTTTAATGTTACACAGCTTGTATGTGTCACATGGTACAGCCTAGTAAAGACTCAAGTTGGATTTTTAAAAAAAGAGCAGTGATTTTTAAAACCACCAGCACCAATGCTTTTCAACACAATTGTGCTCTGCCCTTACCCTCTGCTGCAAAACCTGTGGCAAGAATTCCTAACAGGAACATCAGTCAGTTGTACAGCACTGCATGTTGTGACGGGTTTGCTCAAATATCTTTCGCTGAGATTAAGGAGTTTCAAAGAAAAATGACACTATTGTGAATTTTCCCTATTTTGTAACTCTATGTGGCCAGATTTACAGGTTGTTGAAATTCTTTACTGCTTTGATTAAAGGACAAAGAATTAAGTAAACTTCTCTGCTGATTTTAATGGAGAAAAATAGTTACTAGTAATCACATTCCTTTTTAAAGTACATTACGCTGTTAACTGGCCTGACCTCCTACAAGCTATATATATAGCCTAGCAAAATGAAAAAAATATGTTTCCATTGAGACGTGATCAAGGATGTATTGTGTGTAGCTGATCACTGGTGAACTGCAGCAGAGAAAAGAGTGATTTTTTTTTGTAAATGAGATGGTAGCTAATGCCTTATAACTACTCTATGCAATATTGCATAGCATTCCCCTTGAGAAAATTGAGTACATGAGAGCACTGAGCTCCTTGCTAACTGAAAGGCTGAGGTTTTTTGAAGTCTCTGGTGAGCCTGTCAGCTCCTCCCTGACCGTGGTAAAAAAGGACATCCCTTCACAGCCTGTGTTAGAAACCAGATATTCCATGAGTCACCTTTGCAGAGCATAGCTGTGACTGGTATAATGACTGCTCCATACTCACTGCTCCAATTGTCCCATAATGTGCCACTATGAAGAGTGAAGAGTGGGAGCTGGGAGGCAGCCCTGGCCACCTCTTTTTAGGGACCTGCTTAAAAAGGGAAAGTATTCTTTTAGTTCACATCCAAAATCCTCCCAGACAACTAAAATAAATCCTCTGTTCTCTGTTCAGTTATGGCTTTTCCTAGATTCATAGCTAATTATTCTTACCAGCAGTTTTCCTTAGGGAATTGTTATTAGGTCTCCCGTACCCTGTTTTTTCAGTCACTTTCTCTCTACTAAGCGGATGTTTCTCCAGCTTGAAAAGGTCTCTCCACATTCTTTGCTTTAGCTCAGCAGCTTCCACTTCTCTCAGGGCAGCATCAGGGTTAATTCACCACTCAGTAATTCTGACAGAGCTATTGGAACAGTAGCATTGTTGTGGGAATAAAGGCATTATAAAAAGAACCATTCTTCAAATAATACACCGATTATCAGAATGTCTCACTCTATACACCTTTAACAATTTCTACATGTAGAGTGAGAACATTTCCTCGCTGTTCTCTAGGGTTTTTTCACCCCAAAGAGTCTTGAATACATAGCACACAGTCCCTCTTCTGAGTCAAGCTAGTTATGCTATAAAGTTTCTACTCCTCTCCCTGCCACCTTCTGGAACCACATCAAAATAGGATATTTTCTCTGTGACTGAATTTTTTGAGGTATAGGAAACTGCAATTCCTTTAGGAAATGTACTTTCTTGCCTGATCCATTTAACCAGGAACACAACTGATAGCGGAACCTGTAGGAGATCTATAAATTCCTAACACTGATGAACAGTCTGTCAGTGCTGAGGATGCCCACAGCATCTGTGCCTTCACCATCTGATAGACCTTGAATTATAAATGACATTGCAGCTGCCACAGGTGGTCCCGTGATGAATATATTTAGCCTGATTTCTTAGGGGTGTGAGCCTAAGCCACTGACGAGCTGTACTGTTGTGTGTGTGCTCTACCTGGGATCCCAGCCCTTCTCTGGGAGAGGGCTAGGTGAGGAATCACCACCCAGCACAGGCACCAGCACTGCTCACTGCTCAGCTGAGCACTCTCAGCCTCACAGTCTTGCAGGTTCCTCTGCACGGACATCACTCCTTGGGCATGGGGATCTGTGCCAGCATCCCACCCCTGCACTCTCCCTGTGTGAAATACCCACTGCTCTTCAGCTTCTACTTCACATTCCTGGAATAGACTGGTTAACCTGACAATAAAAACATGTTAAGAGTTCTTTTTTCTTTTCTCACAAGAAATTGTCACTGAGATTGCAAACACCTTTTGAAGATACTTGCCTAAATATGCCACACAGAAACAACAGATGATGACATTGCAAAGCAGATGTGTGTTCTGTGTAAAGATCTTCAAAGCAAAAGATGTTCTTTCTTGGACTTTTGGACTGCTTTGCTCCAGAGACTGTAAAGGGTTGGAAGAAGTTCTCTGAAAGATTTTGAGGTATATCAACATATTAAGCTTATGAACACTGCTTTTGGCCTGGTAGAATTGCACTAAGATTTTTCTAATACAAATCAAGAAGCTCACTGGATTTGGTCATTTGTGTTGCAGAAGAGCACTTTGTGAGTCTGAGATGTCAGACAAGCAAATGATGCATTTGGTCTGACATGGTTCCCTATCTATGAAAAAAGACAGACTACTCTTGGAGTTAATCCCATCACCCAAATGAGAAACCTTTAAAGGCAGCCTGTCTTTAGAGGTGTCAACAAGAAACAACACGCAATTTGCTGAACCTCACTTTCCCACCCAAATAAAAACTATCATTCACATGTGGTGACTCCTTCTTCAGGAGAATTTTTACATTATTCTAATAAGGTGTCATTTAATTAATAAAATCTACTTAGAAGATAATAAGCAAATTGCAGAAAGCAAAGTCAATAGTAGGGGAAATGACAAGGTTCATAAATAAAGTTTACCAGGGATGTATCTTTCTCTCTCTGCCATATAATGAGATCAGAGACCTCCATATTCTCTTCTGAATCAGAAATTTATGTGTACAAATGGCCTGTGTGTCTTCTAGGTGATTTCTGTTTTCTATTACCAACATGCTTTCCCAAAACCAAAATGGAACAGTTCTAGATTGTCTGTTAATTATGTGTAAAGTTGTCTTAATGTCTTTATTATACAAATTTTAGTATATTCATTGAATGGAATATATTTTGTTCCCCCATATTTCTGAGCTTACCAGATTTTGCTATATTTGTACTGTAATCTTTTCCACTCCTTTGCAGATGAGAAGGAGAGGCACAGACTATTGCTTATAAAGAACATCAGTTTGTCAAGCATTTTGTGCATCCTCTGGGATTAGAGGAGCTATGAAATTGTATCATTATGATTGCCTGCTGCATTACTGGACTACCAAGCAAGGCCTGAGAGAATATGCATGCATGTTTGTGCAATGACATTTTTAAACCACCCTTGCCTTTTCATTTCTTTGCTTCCTGCATACTAATCCAGCCCTAAAGTATTCCAGGCTACTGCTCAGAACCAGAATTTCCTTTTCTGTTTTAAATAAGGATTTTTTCAGGTATTTGAGCTATTCCACCCAAGCCCATTATTTACAGATGGGAGAACTGTTGCTCTTTGCTTTAGACACATTTACAGCTTCTGAAGAGAGGGGCAGACTTGCAGACTGCTGTGAAGAGTTTTGGGTTTCAACCTTTGTCTCCACAGCATGCCTTTGAAAAACAGGCCACTTGGAGACACAGAATTCATCTCTGCAAGCATCAAAACGTGCACATAAAGGTAAATTGCAACAGGAGAGCCATGACAGAATAGAGACCTTACTTAGAAATGTGGGTAGGCCTGGAAGCACTGCATTTTTGACAAATTCAGGTTTTCCACTTTGTTACAGCAAAACATGTTTTAGAGCTAAGTAAGCCCCGAGCTGATGGGAAACTTGTTAAGTCTCTTAGGGAGGGAAGTGCACTTGAAAGAACGCTCTGACGCTCAGTGGAAGGTCCTGCTTCTTTGTAAGCCTACACCCAAAAAAATGCTTCTGAATCAAGAGTCTGAAAATGAACTATTAGGTGATAAAGCCTCATCTCAGTGTTTGCTGTTGCTCCAGCTCTGTCTCACCAGGGGATTCTCTCACTGTTGGTCCCTGGGACTGCACAGAGAGCTGGCACTGAAGGAAAGCTGACTCTTGCAGCTGCTGACAGGGTGTGACTGTGCTGCTGGACACTGCCCTAAACAAACAGCGCTGTCAAACTCCTCAGTGCTGCAAGGGAAGTCACCGTGACGCAGCTCGTCATGCTAGGCTGGGCTAGGCAGGATTAACCCTGCCCAAGGCAGGGCATTTTCCTCTTCCCTGTCATCCAAATCTGAGCTCATTTACCCACTCCTCATTCTACATTTCCTCTTCCATTGGCTTGGCAGGCAGGGAGGCAAAGACTTCAGTGGGTTGACAATATGTGGTTGTGGAAGGCGTGAGAGGTTTCAAATCCCTCGTGCACTTGTGCAAAAGTACAAAGGTTAAAGCTGCAAACTGAGCAAACTGAGGAAGCATGGTCCCAACAGGCTGCCAGCTCTGCTGATGTCCTATACATTTCCTGCAGGCTAATGTTGTGCCAGGCTGGAATGTTGTTTTGAAAGATGAAAATAGGGTGGTTGATTACATTGTGTCATGACATGCAATTCTAGAGGGAGTTTAATAATTTTGTAAAAAGCTTTTGGTTCATATTTTTAAACTATAATGTTATATGTAGCTTCTGAAAAACAAGATGTGTAATGCAAATAAGTGGTGTGTAATGTTAGAGTGGGAAATAGAGACCTTAAATGGGGAAAAAAAAAAGGAATTTGGGTATTTTCACACAAACACAAATTTGTGGATGGTTTTGCCTGTTTTTTTTCAAAAAGGGAAATTACAATAATTTCCTGCCAATTTACTGCCAACCTTAAGACCATTATTATAGGATACTGCAGTTAATGTTTTGTGACTTAATAAAGAAGCCCACCTACAAATGGGGCAAAATATATACTGTAGATTTTAAAGTGTTATGTTAGCAAAAATGTTTTGCAAATTTGAGGAAAGGCGGAGAAACTGAATTTCAATAATTTAATTTGCCATTCAGTGGTCTTTATTCTCCTTTTGGCTGCAAATGAGACATCCTACTGTGGTGCATGAAAAGAAACAGAGACAGAGAATATGAGTCATTATTCCTGGTATATAAAAGTAAAATGAATGAAGTTCATGATCTGGACTTTGATCTCAAGCAGCCATTTTTGCTTTAGATAAGTTTTCAAAAGTCTGTTATCATTTTAGGCTAGTGGTAACTAGTACAAACTGTTTACTTAGCAAGCAGAACCTGTTTCAAGCAATGCTGAGAGCGATTTCTGTTCAGGTACACTTCAATATCTCTGGTGGAAAAACAAAAATACAGCATAGCCAAAGACAGGGGTATGTTCTGATAGAGGCCAAACGGAAGGGCAAGGAAAGGGCATGTGGAAGATATGATTATTTATTGACAGCAGTGCCCAGTATTTAATCTCTTTGAGTCAAAGATCCTATATTGATGTGAACTAAATCCAGTGCAATCTTGAAATTAAGGTTTTCTTCTTTCAAGTCCCTTGCTGAAGGATCGTCTGCAAATTGGGAAGTGGAATGAGGAGTAAATAAGTTGCAGATCTGTACAAAGAACTAAAATTTTGGCTTGAGGAAAAGTCAGTCTTGTCCAGTGGCTGCATGGAAGTGTCACCATGGATAATGTGAGCAGCATTATTCCATTTGTACACAGAAAGTTGATGTGAGATCAGGGAGTGATTCCAGCACTCAGATTTGGATGATATTGGACTTTTTCAGTTAAACATTAACAGTTATACAATTCAACATAATTTACCTGGCTAAAACTCCACAAAACTGAAATATTCAATATGTATTCTCACCAACATACCAGGTTCTGAATAACAAGCTGAGTGCTATGAATAAGGAACAAGAGGGTTAAATTCTTTCTTCAGCCTCTTGCACTGCCCTCCTGTGACTGATTCTGCCCTGAGACTAGGAAAAGGGGCAACTAAACACCTCTTTTTTTCATGTGTCAAATATTCACTAAATGCAATCATGTTTCTCCTGTTCTTTTGAGAGGTACTACTACAACAGTTTTATCAACAGGTATATACTGCTTTAAGCAATGTTTTATCAACACAATTTTTCTGTATTAAATATCAACAGCCTTTGGCAGAACTAGGCAAACATTCCTCCTTCCTGAAGAAGTCATCTCAGATGAAGGCTTTAAATTAAGAGGTTAAAATGTCAACAATTCATGAAATAGAAAGAAGATTGAGAAGGTGCCCTGTTGTGTACTCAGTGTCACTGTGCCTATTGTGGAAAGACAAACCATCTTCTGCATTTGGGTCTTGCCAAAGTATGTAAAAACGAGTCTGGACTGGCTGGAGTTGAAAGGAGGTTTGGGCGGTGTGAATTCCCTTGATGGGCTCAGCCTTGCAGCACTGAGAACCATTTTTATGTAGAAATAATGAAGTGTTCTGCATGGACCTCAGACTAGCAGATCCCCCAGACTAAGATCAGAAATATGTTAAGCAATAAGTTTTAAAGGCAGAATTGAAGTGGAATAGTTTGAAATGTAAGCAACAGGCACAGTATAAAATATATTGTTTTTCAAAGCAGACAAGGTTCCCTGAATTGTTGTTTATTCAGTTCTTTCTGCTAACAAAAAGAGTTTTGAATTCAGGAGAAATGTCTGTATTCTTGCACAGAAGCTCTGTGTACGTGTCTGAGAATGCAAAAGTGGAAGTGATTGGGCACTGATTGGTAATAAAGGTGAGAGTCCACAGTTCGTTTTCCCTTCCCACAGTGGAAGAAAGAACAAAGCAAACAATCAGAATTAAAAGCCAAGTTAATTAAATCCCAAACACCTTTCAGTGTAGTAAATTAACTAGAATTAGTAGCAGAAGCTAGGAAATGTGCTACTAAAAATAGACTTTTTTCAGCCTGCCTAGATTTTCTCAGTACTTAGCAAAGAGAGGCAAACACATCCAGAGGGCATTTTGGATCTTAGGAGAGCTGAATTATTTCCTCAATGTACTCAGTTTCTTTCCTTTTCTCTTTATAGATATGTATCTGTACACAGACACACAGTCACACACACACAAGGAAAGATTTATCTGTGTGTATACACATCTGTGTGAGTATAAGTGTTGCACTCACATTTTTGTGTGCATGTGCTAACAGTCCCCTGAAAGCTGCACTCTGAATCCAAGGCTGCCACCCATACTTATACTGGATAAATCCAATCATGGGAGTTTGACAGAGCAAATTATGATTCTGCTCTTTCACTGTTTTTATGACTATACTGCATAGAGGAGTTTCGTCTGACTTACTCTGATTTACTTCATATTAGTAAAAGGCTTTGAAAATAAACCATATCAGATAATGTCACAGACTCGTGGAATCACAGAATATTCTGACTTGGAAGGGGCACAAAAGGATCATCTTATAATAATATTTATATTGTTTAGAATAGAAGGTGGTAGTTAAGTAGTTAACACATGGTTCAGCAAACTAAATATCATACCTGAGAGATGTGTCAGGTCACAGTCACATCTTTAGCTCATGGAAATGAGCCAAAGACCCTAGCCCTCCACAGACCAGTTAAGGGACTGGTCAGAGCTTCCCTTGATCAGCATTTGGATTTCCCTACGCGTCCCTGTGGGATCATTTTGCCTCAGGTTTTCTTCTGCAATGCCCTTATTGCAGGCAGATCCCTTCCTTGCAGCCTGGGCTGTGCCCTTGGTTCTCTCTGACCCAGAGGTGCCATTTCAGCTCTGGTTTGAGCATGGTGGAGAAAGGAAACCCTGCTGATACCAATGTAAAATGCATGAGCATTACTGAGCTGCATGCTCCCTGCACAGTGCTCAGGGAAGAAGGCTTAACCTCCCACATGCAGGAGAACAGCATTTTGACTCTTGTTTGCAGGTCACTACAAAGCTTACCACAGAAAGTAAATTCCAGTCACAGACAAGCTTGGGCTGGAGCTGTTGCATCTCAATCAGATAAACACAAAACATTTTACCTTTTAGTAACAATATGGTTTGATAGTGTGACTGTTATCATTGAGTTTCACCATCTTTTAAGATTACTAAATATAACCAGAGATAAACGGTAAACTCTGTGTTTGCAGTCTTTGCCTGCATAAGAAATACCACGAACATCAGGAGTGCCAGGCTTATCTTACTGCAAATAGTTGTCCAGTTACCTAATGTAGCTCACAGGATTTAAGGGAATTCCTTAAATTGTGATGGCTGAGAGTCTTGAGTAAAAAGCTCTGTAGCTGAACATGTTATCTCTATACATGTGGTTAATATTACATTACAATGATTCCTGTCTTCCCTCATCTTCTAGCAAAAAATTCAAAGCAAGTTGGCTAAAGGAGAACACCAAACTTTGGGTGGCACACATCCTCTCTGCAGTGTCAGCTCCACATCCTGATCGTAGTCCCTAATTTCCATGTGGCAGTGATTTTTTAAGCAGCACTGGCCAAAATCAATTCCCGCACCTCTCATGCAAAGGAGGCTGCTGAGCCTCAGAGATTATGTCCAATCCTGCATTCAGAGTCACCTAAAGAACAAGGAGTAAATATCGGAATATGGGTAGATACTATTTCCACTAATAGTAGTTGCAGTTCTCCTCATTCTTTTAATATAGTCCAACAGGAGGAGATTGCTCTAGGTTATTAATTATTTGCTTTGTTTTACTGCTGAGTAAGCCTGTATCTGCTGTGGAAATCTATGAAGACCACAACAATTTTCACCCTGGTGTATATAACTTAGATTTACACTCTAGCTATGGTTAAATGTTAGAAGAGCCATCACAGCTATTATCGCTAAGTGGAGTGGTTACTTCCAGTGTCCATAAACAACATGGGATTCTAGTAGAGGGAAAACTTATTTTTCTTGCTGCCTATTATATGAATATGAACTCATATGAGTTCATATCAATATGAACTTTCAACTCAGGTTATCTTACAATGCCAAAACTTTGATGCCTGAGGGAAAAATGAGCATTTAACTTGATATGGATTCTGTTCAAGCATAGAGGTGACCTCTAGCTACAATCTAAACAGCCAGGTCACAGGCTGGAGTCGATTCTTCCCTGTAACTCCTCAGAAATCAGGAGGTGCTGAAAAAACAGCCAAAAGAGACAGCATAGGTTGTAAAGCTCTATGATGAAAAAGGTTTACTGAGCATATCTAAGCTGAGATGGCTTGATGAATACATCATGAGCTGATAGGCAAGTGGCTTATCTCTGTGTCACTAGTGAGTTACTTCTCTGTTTATTCCCTTACTCCATAAAGATGGTTTCATATGTCTGTCTTTATTAATGTTTCAAACTGATTGTTGGAGTATTTCAGTTTTTCCAAACTGAGCCACTTTCACTCTATTGATATTAATTTAGTTTTGTAGCCCATTTGAATCCTTGCTGTATTGGTGAATGTTTTTTCTTCTCCACGTGGGTGAATCAGTTTCTAGGAAGTATGGACATATTTAGTCCAGCACATAAACAGGATCTGTCATGCATTGGTGCTCAGTGACTTTAGTACATCAAATCTAGTAGCAGACATGGTGAACTGGACATCTGTTCTGAGATGTCCTAGCAATGCAGCAGAAAGGGGACAAGCAAGCAAACAAACAAATAAGCCAAAAAAACCACCCCACTCAAAAAAAGTGAGCACTCATTAATCATTCTAAGATGGCCTTTCTTGTGCTCCTTCATCCTCCTTTCCTAGCTGCTCATAACCTGCTGTATCACTTATCAGCCCATCTCAAAACTTGTCTTTCCTCTTGATTTAGACTTCAGTTCTTGATTCTTCCACCCACGTCTGTGTTAATTTGCCTCCCTCATGTTGAGCAGAGAGCAGATCAAGGGCTGTCATTCTGCTCAGCTTAATCTCCAAGCAGAAAATGTACAAAAACAACCATTTCAGAAACTCACTGATTAGTCAGCAGAACCACTGTCTTGGAGACAGCCATGCAGAACACACCCCATCACTGCACCCACATGTGACAGTGACAGTCACCTCAAACAGACCCTGGACACCAAGAGACTTCTCAGCACCCAAGGTAAAGTTTGGGTTCTGGCAGCCCCAAAATGGTCTGTGCAGTTTTCTCAGCAGCGTGTCAAACCACACCACACATAAGAGGGCTGCTAGGCTGGAGCTGCACCTGTAGCAGCTGTGGTGGGTGTGCTGTGCTGGGCATCCTTACCTTGGTGCTGCAGTGTCACCTCCTCCATCTCCACTCTCCACCCAGGAGGTACCATGAATATCCTGGCATATAGCAAATGCTAAAGAATCCTGATAGACCAAGTCCCTGTTTGCTTTTTGTGGATGAGTAGCAATACTTCAGTACATTTTGTATTCTTTGTTGTAACTGATATCCCCCAGTAGATATGGGCAATAGAGTATTTGGTAGAGCTGCCAAGGGTTTCAGGAAAGAAGTTGAAGAGCCCATTGTATTCAACATGAAAAGCCTTGCAAAAGTCCAGGCAAGGTTAGGGATTAAATTGAATCAGGTGTCTTTCCACAGATGTTTTTGAGGCACTGAATGACTGCTCCGTGCACATACTCTGCTGGCATGGAAAAATGCACAGCTTTATAGTACAATCAAGCATCAGCATCATCAACCTCTCTCTTTAAAGAACACATTCAGGTTGAATCCTCATGAGGGATTTTTGTGCCTTTCTCTTAAATAATGCAAAACTTTGTAGCTTGTGCAGTCTCTAGGAAACACTGGCAACCTGCAGTCAGGAGAGGAGAGGGATTCTTTGGAGACAGCTGTTTTCACACATTTTCTGCTCCTGTTCATGTTCCCAGTTCAGCTGTAAGGGAAGCAGATACTGTAATTGATATTATATATACATTGCACAACACACATGTATGCACATGCATATCCTCACTCTAAAGACACATTTGCATGCATGCACACACAATATAACATATTCACACATTTCTTGTCAGGATTAAACCTATGGAGCAGAAGTCATCTTTGCTGAATTTGTTTCTCGCTGCTGTCAATTGTAAAATAAAAGTGCTGTTCCATGAAATCATCTGGACACTCATACCTCATCTATCATCTCTCCTTTTCAAGTGTCAGGAACTTGACAACTCAATGAACATACTTTCTATAGTTCTTTTATGTATGAATGCATCTCTACATATGAAGTGACAGATCTCCAGTTGAAATATTGATTAATAAACCAATACTGCTCTGCAGATGTCACTGAATCCCTCTTGATTTACATCTGTAGAGCATCTGGTTTGTGACACACTGTGGTGTACACAAGCCACAATATTATGGTGCAGCATTACTTAACATTTTAGGTATAATTTGATAAACATACAGAGAGGCAAAACAGAATAAAAAATGCTGGACACTAAAAAAAAGACTAGTCTAAGACTAGCCTACTATAAATTCTGTATCTGTGCAGCAATGCTTTTCCTTTTCAATTTTTTTTTCATTTTACTAGTATTTCTGTCATTTAATCTAAAGATGATTTACTTACCCTGATCCTAAGCAGAACTTCAGAGTGAAAAGAATATAACAGATACTTCACATTCCTCAAACTGAATCCATTGTTTAAAAGAAATCCTCATGTTGTATATCCAGCACTCACTGTGACCAGAGATAGATGAATACTCTGTTTGTTACTCATATGGGCAGAGATTAAATATTATCTATTTTGAACTTAGTCACAGTAGTCTGAGGAATGAAATTGTGTTTGGGAGCAGAAGATAACACTTCATGAACATGTTGATTATAAAAAAGAAAGACAGTGAAATATAGCAGCTGTCTGAAAGCATACGGAAGTTCAGAAGGTTAAAAAGGTTGAGCCACTATTTTCTCACAAATAAGATTATATATAAAGATAAACAGAAAGCAATTTTCTCACTATCTGTGGCAGTAAATGTTAACGCCCTATGAAGTGCCTTGTTGGAATCCCAGAAACCAGGAACCATCTGTCCACAAGACCTGTAAAAGTTCTCAGCAGAGCAATGTATGCCCAAAGCTGGGCAGCATTGAAGATATCGTCAAATTTTACAATAGAATGAGGAAGTTAAACAGAAGAATAATACCACAGCAAAAAAACCAACATGAATCAGTATTTTGAAATTACTTGAAGACCATGCTTCAGTGCAGCTGGACTGTGTTAGTGATGAAAGACTTCAAAGGCTTTATGTGACTAAGGGAAACAGAACTTGACCAAAACATGCTGTATGTAATGCCAGAAGCAGCAGTCAGAATTCAGGGACACACAAAGTGACTCAATAAACAAAGTAAAACATAAAACCAGCTCTGAAAATCATGAGTCATGCCCCAGGTTCTTCTGTCTCTTGTGTAAGGGTTCATTTGATATGAATTTGTACAAGTGAATTCTCTTCAAGTATCACATCAATATCAAGGGCAGAACCTTAGGTGTCAGACATCAACTGGCATCTGCCCTAAGGGTGGTCCCTACATTCAGATAACACAGGGAAGGAGAAAAGGTAATTTTTTGTTTTGAGAAAGAAAGGCAGAGGAGTCAATGTACCCTATATTGTAAATTAAAGCAACCACAATCAATAAAGCAGTGGTGAAACTAATTAGCTGTAATGGAGGCTCTAAAGGTGCTGCATTTCACTCATCAGTAGCCATTCATACCAGCAGCACCAGGCTGACCTGGCATCTGCAGAGATGGGCTTGTTCCTACTCAGGTGGATGTTATCCATGTGGCTGTATTGGTATCTGTCCCACCATAAAAGAAAAGGAAAAATTGTACTGTATCTGTTAATGGTGTCCTCGGGAAAACAAACTCAGTGGAAAAGAAACCAATTTACAAACCTTTTCCATGCACTAAGCCTGGCAAGTTCATGAAGAGAGCAACTAAAGACCCTTTATCTCTCTGAGAATTATAAAGGTAGAAGACCACAAATCTGATAAGCATGGCAGTCCCCAGATTGAAGATGTCACAGAAATGGAAGGTAGAGGCCAAAAGTTCTGTAAAATGTAGTGTGGTGTATGTGACAGCTGAGGAGAAGGAGCCTGTCTGTGCAAATGCAAAGTGGGGTTCATACACCCTGAAATTTTGCAGTAAATCAGGAAATATTAATTAAAATTTTACTTGGGTTGAGATTAACCTCATCTCAGATCCCATGCACTTCTCAGCACTGGAGATGTCTCCCCTCAGGCACCACAGGTTCAACAAGGAGTCAAAGTCACAGGCATCATTTTTCTGCTTGCCTCCCTCCTATCACATCAAAGTTACACCATAGATTCATCAGCATCTGGTGGGACATTTTCTCTGATATGGATGCACAAGACAAATTTAAACCAATCCCACCAATCCCTACAAAACTGGAGCAGGCCATACATAGGTGAGTGCAGGAAATTATGTAAATCATTCTATTAAATGAATACCTGGAAGATTTGTAGGAACACCTCACATTTTTATAGTGACCAGGCATCACTGATATCTGGGAAAAGAAAACAAAACCCCATCAAACAAATAGCACAAACTCTTAAAGCAGGGATGTAGAGTCATCTGTAGAGCTCAGGCACAATGGGAAGACAGGAGAAAGGTACGCCTTCATACCTGAAATGGGGAGAAAAAGTAATAGTTTTAGCAACTGCCACAAGCCATGTAAGCTCAGACAGATCTTTGCTGCTGGAGACCAACCACTGTACTTAACACAAACAGTACATGAGCATAAAGACTTTCTGAGCAACATGGCACATTCACATTTCCCAGCAGCTTCCTGGAGCAGAAAATGATTAGTGAAGCCCTGGCAACAAAGATCATTAATTAGCTGTGTTCCCTCCAAAATACAGAGCAGGAATTATGACAGGAGCAAGCACAGCTAAACGCTGATGATGTAATAGAAAGTAAAACTGAGTTTGCATTTATTCATGCTGCTGAGAAGGGAACATACTATAGAAGCAAAGTCTCAACTTTCATTTTTCAGTGGGCTTTGTAATTTAATGATTCAGAATCTGCATGTAAAAAGAGCTGAGCTCATATCTTTCAGATTGTGTGTCTAGATAAAACCTTCTAGAGACTATTCTTCTGGTCCTAGTAAGCAAAGAGATAATATGGATTTTACATCTAATTCCCCCTCTCCAAGCCCCTGTCCTCAGCACAAGATGCTCAAGCCCACAACAGCTGCTCTGTGCTGGCCCCAAACCATTGCCAGGGCAATCTGTGGGCAACGTCTCCCTGGTGTGGGCCAACTCCACACCAAGGACTGTGCTCATCATGGAACAGAAGGGGCCCCTGTGGGCAGAGCTTGGCCATGTGCCATGGCACTGCTCTGTCTGTGAGCATCCAGGCAGCTTCAAAGCCCATCAGGCTGGGAACACATTCCAGGGGAATCAGGCTGGGAACACATTCCAGGGGCATCAGGCTGAGGTTCAGTCGCAGCACGATATCTGAGCTGTTTTGTGATGAGTAGGAGCCAGTGCCAGGAGCTGAAAGGAGCATGGAGTGCCTTCAGAGCAACATCTCAGAGGTGTGGAGATCTGGACTCATGGCAAGACTGCACCTGGGCTCTACATGGAAAGGTCAGTGAAGTGGTCAGCAGGGTTATCACAGTCAGGCATCTGTTCGTGTAGCAGAGCCTCGCCCCTTTTACTTCCTGTTTTTAATTTGATGGAAATTACACAAACACATACATATCCACACACACTTGCCATGCATGGTGATGCAGCTGAGTAATTCAGCATATTCTGGTGTGTTATACTGGAACTCAGAGACCTTTTCAGAGGCTCTATTTAAAAACTCTCTGGAAAAGGATACATACATCAGCACATAAGCATTAGTCCTGCAAACATTTAAGTCACATACATTTCTTTGAATGCATATTTCTGTGAAAAAATTACTAGAATTGCTTCAGATTAGGAGATGCCATAAAATTTAGCATAATTATATGTGGTATGTTATACAAACACCAACAACATCTGGGTGAGAAAGTAACTGGTTAAAAGGAAAATGTTTTTTTTGTTTGATCAGAAGATGGGCAGTTGCCTGAATCAAATGCAATGATAGATTTGTCTTTGTAGGACAGCTTTTTGCTTTGGGCAAAGATTTCATTTGATTTAAATCCTTGATTGAAGGAATCTTCAGTAGGTGTTGCAAATGGAAGTATCAATGCTTATTACAGTTTCTGCATCCTCATTTCAACACTGCTGGAGAAGGGAGCTAGATCAGTCATTTAACTGCAGTGTTGACTCCTTCTTTACAGAAAAAAGAAACCAACAAAAATTATACTTTTGTATTATTATTGACATCATAAATTAATTTTCAATTTAGGTAAGTTATCTAGGAATGCACAGAACAAAAAATGTTGTCATCTGCAGCAAGTATAGCAGAAAACATATTTTAGATCATTCAGATGATAACATCCTGTTCCCTAAGGTGTCATTTGGGCCAATTGACCATTTGCAAACAGAATGGTTCCAGTTGCTTATTCAGAGTACCTAACTCTCATTTGCCATTGCTTGCACGACTTTCAGCTTATTTACAAGTCAAGGTTGCATGAATACAGAGCATTTCACTTCAGTCACTGTTTCTTTTAGGAGCTGTTCTGTTCCTGGAAGTGGAAAGGACTCCATTTAATGATTAACCATCAAAATAGATTCTCTCTTTATAATCTCCTAGGGAAACAGTAAATCACTTTGACCAGTATACTTTAGGAACAATTAATTTCAAAAAAAGAGAACAGAATAACCAGGGTCTCTAATATAGCTATAGAAAATACAAATTGAAAAAAATTATATAAAACCTCTGTTGTGTTAGAAACCCTTCTGTCCTCTGTATCTCAGGGTGTATCACTACCTACAAAAAGCAGCTCTCTGCCTCCAGCAATTCCCTTCATAGTTCTTCCAGTACTGGGAAACCATGTTGGTGAGATTGGTTTTCTTCCTCTAGGACATTTTGATATAGGAGTGTTGTTTTATGCATCTTTATTTCAATAAATAAAGTTGATCGTTGCTGTGTTTGCTTTTCTGGTTTCAGTATTTTTACTGTGTGTAACAGATGGAGCTGCTAGCAACACAGAGAGATAAGGTTGCTTAACGGTTCCCATGCTAAGTCTCTGTTTTCAGTTGCTTATATCTCATTTTATCCACTTGGGCTACAGCATTTCATGCTTGCTTTTTGCCTCGGATTGATTTTTCTTCCCTGGTTTTCAGTACATTATTCTGTTACTTATGAGAATGAAAAAACCACAAAAAACCAAAAAAAACCCCAACAAAACAAAAACCAAAACAACAACCAAAACAAACCAAACCAAAAACAAACAAAAAAGCACCACCCCCCCACCCCTCCTTGAAATAAATACATTTCCCAAGTTAATTTCTTTCTTGTAAGGTCTTTGTATTTGGGACAAGAGTGTTGCATTTTGATAGGAAGATTGTGGTGTGGGGAGTTAAATTAGCAGGTTCACTATTTCTAATCCATGAGTTAATCTCACTAATAATAAAACCACTGTGAACAAAGTATCAACCTTCCTGTGTAGAACTGGCTTTTGAACTCTGTGTTTTCAGAAACATTAGTTTAAAGACATAAAAAACTTTGACCTAACACAATCACAGCAAAAGCAAAACGGAAATTTATTATCCTGCCTCTTTAGCTAGTACATAGTCACACACACACACAAATACCCATGGAGCAGATCACAGCCTTGATATTTGAAGATATGCAGCTGTGACCCAAAGATTTTAGGCAAAATGCTGCTACCATCAAAATAGTTGGAATATTTTCCTGATGACTTCGCTGAGAAAAGTGTTGTTTCCTTGGTGAAGCTCCCTGAAACCTTACATTTTAAGTAAAGTTATGCAGCTCAGACTGCTCCTACGCAGAAAATACAGCTTTTGCCTTCCATGCTTCCACATCCTCTGCACACATGCCACTGCAGCAGCAGCTCCTGCTCTTTCCTCAGCCATTTCCAGGCTCAGACAAGTACTTGGATATTAGAGGATTACTCTCTGCAGGGGCAGCTGTTTTCCACACTGTTCATCTGAACACCTTTAATACTGGCTGGTGAGAAAACCTCCAGGGCTGGCAGTGCTTTGTCCCTGAACAGCAAGTGCTGTGCCAATGTCCAGGACATTAGCTATAAATGTTATATATTTCTCTTGGAAATGAAGATCCCCCAGGGAATGGTAGCTTTAATATTGCCTTCAAAAAAGTAAACTAATCAATTAAGATTGTCAAGTAATTACTCTAAGAATTGGTCTACACAACTGAAATTAATCAATTAAAAGAATTAGCCTTATACTTTTTGTGTCTGGCTAATTATATAAACATTTACCATGCATATTTTCAATCTAAACTTCACTAGCTTTCGTGCAGAACCACTCTCAGTGTAAGAGATTGCACCACAAATTACAGAGTTCAAATGTTTAATATATGTCAATATATTTTCAAGGACATTTACATAATATATGCAAATATATTGAAGAGTCTTAGCTCTTGCAAATTCTAATCCCATCCTTAACATCTAAGTCATACACAGCAATATGTGATGTGGGTGTTGTTTTTTTTTTTAATTTTAACTGACCAGCTCCTCCTCCAGTTTAACTAAAGTAGTGAGGCTGCTGAAATCTGCTCCACTGGGGACCCTGCTCTGGGACTGCTTGGGGACTGGAGCAAAGGCAGGATGCAGCTTGGTTATTGAATGAAGTGGTTTATTGGAGATGTGGTAAAGTCAGAAACCCACAGTCCTTGCTTCTTCCCATTTACCTTCCAGTTAGCAACCAAGGTGTTTGTCTTAGCCTATAAAATCTTGGGTGATTTGGGCTTGGTTAGAAGGGATTGTGTTACTCTCCTCATGACAAGTAGCTGGAGTAATGCCTGGAGATCAAGGTAAAAGCACAGGATTAATTGTATTATATGAACTAGAAGGGATATTGGCCTCCAGGCAGACCACTGTGCTTCCAAGCTCTCATATTCCAGGAATTGCTATAAAATACATTGTATTAGCACATACATTTTTCACTTCTTTAGAGCTAGAGTTTTGGAGTTTGAGGTTTGACTTTCCAGCAATGAGCCAGCCTTCAATAGCAAAGTCATGGCACAGTGTCACAGAATCCTAGAACTATAGATTAGAATCAATAAATAAATAAACCTTCTGTCAGTATGTAGAGTCAAATGGGAACATCTCATCTTGTGTTCACTTTAAATCTCATTCAGGGAGTCAAAACTGTGTTAACAAGCCAGTCCAAATGTTCCCAATGCACTTACAAATTCTCAGTGCATCATAGCCAAACCCCAACATCGCTTTGCTATATCTCTGGCTCAGCTGGTCTCTGTGGTGACAAAACTGTTTTTAGGTAATTAAGTAATATTAAGTAGAATGAAAAGGCTCCAAATTTAAACTTCAAAATATCCCTTAGACTTTTCCCAAATGCCACTGGGGTTCCCACTGGAGACATCATGGTCCCTACAGTAACCTGTCACCACTGATAACTGTCATGGTACCGAACACAAAGAATTAATCTGTGGCATGCAAGAGGGAAGAGAGCTCCAGTACAAGCCCTTCCCCAGGCTACAGCTCTTCATGGACAGCTGATCCTGCCAGGACTCTCCATGGTCGCAGTTCCTGCAAGAAATACCCTCCTGCTATGGCATGGGGCCCTCCCTGGGCTCCAGGGTCTCTCTAGGGACTAGCTGTGTCCATTCCTGCTGTTCTCCAAAGCAGAACCTTTTCTCAAATGGGGGATGAGTGCAGCTGCTCATGGAAAAAACAACCTGGATCCAGCTCCACTGGAAAGCTGGGACAAGAGACACGTGGCTGGGGACATGTGTCCTGGGGACATGTGGGGACTTGGGTCCTGCAGCAGCTCCTGCCCTCTTCTACAGTCAGAAAGGAGGTGCAGATGTGTGGCTGAGTGGGAGCAAACAACACCAGAGAGAGTGGAGAAGCTTTAGAAAGCACTGAGAAGAAGGAAATAGTCCTAAAGTGTGGTCGTAGTTACAGGCTGCAGAAATGCCACAAATCAGTGCATTTCTATGATTTCTTTACACCAAACTGGGCTCAGCTGAACACAAGGCCAGCCATGACTTATATATTTCAAACTTACACAGCATCAGTAACAGATTCCTTATTACACAAAGTTATTTTCCTTATCCTATCTGCCACAGATGATAAAACTAAACAAATGGATGAATATAATTCATTCACTGGTTTATGAACCTGAAGTCCCACAGAGACAGTAGGATATAGAAATCCAAACTGCAGTGCTGCTAAAACTGAGGGACAAAATGCAGCACAAGATCAGAGTGTACCAGCTTACAAGGATTTATTCCAGGAAACCAAATGTGCTCCAGGATTGATGTTGTTTCACGTCTTTCTGGGTTTGTTATCCTTACTGTAAAATATTTACCTATAAGTATAAAACATCAAAAAAGGCACCATGATTTCAAGGCAATACATGGACTCAGGATAGAAATGAATGGGTTTACTTAGTGCTTTGAAATGTGTTGAGGTGTTAAGGTCAATGGTCCTTTTTAATGGAAAAGCCTGGTCTGCCCCTTTGGACACTGTAAAGCTGCAGAAGATATATACACAACATGAGTATTTCTTCTTATCTCTGTATTGTTCCATCTGCTTTGGGCTGCACTACTTGTGTGAAAGGGAAATCCAAAAATATCAGGTGAGCTGTAGATTTGCTGTCCAGTTAGATCATTGTTAGCTTTGTGTGAACTTTGCACAAAAGCAGTGACAACAAAGATAGCTGAGTGACACTGACGTGGCTCAGTTTGGGAATTTTTACATTAAAAAGAAAAAAAGATAGCTAAGGAAGAGTGAATATCCCCCAGTGCTCAGACAGAAATCACACAATGCAGGAAAGGGAGCTCTTGAGGAAAATGCTCTTGAGGACATCAGGAATACTTAGACTGACACTGAGGACATTTGCAAATGCAACTTAATGCCTTTCAGGATTAGTTTTTAAACACACAATGATGCAAATGTTTATTTATCCACAGAGTAACAGATTGTTAGTATTGCCTATGCCAAAATATGCTTTGGCTGCACTCCAATGACAAAGCCTTGTCTGAGAGATACTGATCAGTCTGGGGAGCTGAAGTGACACAGAAGAGATTTAAAAATCAAGGGGGCTTGTTCTCTGAGGCATACACAAAGTATTCATTAACTTTTATCAGCATGTAATTCTCTCCCCCCTGTCTCCTACACTGCAACCACATGGGAAATATTTTAGGGTGGCAGATATTCTAGTTACCCTGGCTCTGGCAAAAGGGTTCAAAACTTCCTGACCTTTTTGTTTCAGTACTTGTATACCTTCTGTGCACAGATTTAGGGTCTAGGAAGCAGCTCAGAGTGTTCATCCTTAATTGCACAGTTTCAAAAGCAGCACAGCACACCTCACCTGCACATACAGATTTTATACCATCACACTTGCATTTACTGTTCCTGCAACAATAAGGATGTTTGGCACTACAGCTGCCCTGCCATGATGAAAGGGGGAGCTCCCCAGGATGGAGCACCTCACATTCTGCTTAGCCAAGCCCAGGGGAAATGCAATTGATGCCCAGCATAGATCATTATCTACCTCTGCCTCAGCTGCCTCCATCTGCCTCAGCTTTCAAGGCTAGTTTTAATAATTTTGCAAGTTACAGTGAGACTTGCTTCATTATTCTTTTATTAGTGATCAGTAATGGTCCCTAATTAAACATAACACTGCTGCAGATACAGTTGAAAAAGGTTCTACCACCCCTTCATACTCTGAAATATTGAAAGAGTGCAAGTCTTCAAATTTCTTGGTTAGGTCTCCACAAGTGTGACATAGAATTTATGGTTCATCACCACAACTGAATTAACATCATACATTCCCCCAAGGTGCCATGCACAGATTCCTTATTTGAGCTTTGCCATTGCTTGAAAGACCAAGAGATTTCCCCATGGGCTGAGGAGCAGTTAAGCAGCTCATGGCAGACTGGAGAGTGGGGAGGAGTAGAGTGATATGGCAGAAAAATCTCATGGATGTAAAGAAATTTTAATGTTGTCATGCATTTAGACTTGGCATCTTTGTTTATTCGAATTCCACTTTAAAAAGTCATCAAGCCGCCTTTAATAGGAACCACCTACTTACAAAGCTTCAAGATATTAGCTTTGTTACCATGTTATCATAATGGGAAACACTGGCCACAAAAATGTATGTAGACATTAATGAGGAAGATAATACTGAAAAATGGCAAAGCTTACTGAGGATTATCAAGTACATGAAATTAGTTTGTGTTATCTGTCCAAAATTACTGTTAATCATGAAACTCCATGTTCTCATTGCTAGCTAAGCAGTCCCCCATCATCATGCTGCAATAGAAAGAATGTTGGAGGAGTCTAAATTCAGCTGCTGGAGATTAGATAGAGTAGGGAGGATGGGTGTGCACAGAAAGCTCTCTATACGTAGCTTCATCATTATAATTTCCCTAGCATGAGCAGAAAAGTTATTAAATTCCCAATAAAAATGTTTAAATGTCATTAAAAAGTTTCAGTTCTATCATAATTCTCCTTAATGGTAAAAATTTCAGTGCTGGTTCTCAGTCCCAAAATTGCATTTTCAAAGAACCCTGTGCTTTAAGTCTCAAATTGCCTAATTACCATATTTATTGCTGGATTCTGTTTTCTAATCCCTGATGACTTTGTCACATGTATTTATGCTCCCTTCATTTAACTCCCCTGCAAGAAGGACATACAGGAGTTAGTGAGGATGGCATGTTGCAATCTGAGTTGGATAGGTGGCTGTTACCACACCATATTAATACCTATTTAGCTCCACATTAAAGACTCTGCAAACTACAGTCCTGGATATGAAAAATCACAACAGTTACATGTCCGTAACATTTATCCATGTTATAATTGCAAGATGGTCAATTATAATTGATATAAATGAAACCTCAAGAGTAAACCATTCAGTCTCACATTGACAGCACCAAACCCCATTTTATTTCAATTGAAGATTTGAAGAACAATTCTTCTGCTTCTCAGCTCCCTTTAATTAAAGCATTGCCACGAAAAATGCAATTCAAGGGAAGAGGGAGGATAAAATATTAATAAAAGCAAGTATCCAGGCAGTCCAAAAGTAGTAAAATCTTTAAAATGTTCAAAGAAAGGCTCTAATTTTATTTGGCTCCTGTAAATTTAGGAAGGGAAGAAAAAGGCAAGAAATTAATTCTTTGTTGTTTAAATTAAGATTTCATTAAAATACTGTTCTCCTTTAAAATGGAGTATATAAAATCACCATTATAATATTACACATTTATTGTCCTTTCATGTTTAATCAGCAAACACCACTCAGCCAACTTTCTTAGCTTTCAACCTTGTCAGCTCAATGCACAGTCTGCCAGGTTAGATGTTTTTCCTATCTTGTAACTGATTGTTGAAATTCTGGTATTTTTTCCCATCACATGTTGGTGATAAAATTCAACATAGAATTTCTGCAAATTAAAAATGTTAGAAAGGTCAACTGCAAACCTCAACCATACATGTCTTGTTTCAACTTCACCTGCTTTATACTAAAACCATAAAACATTAGCTGTAGCATTTAAAAAAGAGAGAAAAAATAAAAATCTAAATATTGAAATATTAAGTATCATTTTGGCAGTTGTAAACGACATCTTTGAAGCAGAACACTATTAAAAGTGACTCTCTCTTTTGAAAAATGCACAGATTTTTGGGCTTGAGAAGATCTGTCAAGGGACCTACAAACAGATCTGGCTGTTAAAAGCTCTCCTATTGCTATCACAAATTAAAGCTTTGCAGATGACCATGAAATTAGTGGTCATTACAAGCTACCCCATGCTGGCACTGACACTTAGCAAAGAATAAAATTAATAAAAAGAAAATAAGAGCCATCACTTATTCATGTTGATACACTCATTCTCCAAATGTGAAGAAAGATAAATCTACTGCAGTCACTGCAATCAACAGATTTGACACTGAAGAAGCAGAACAAGTCTCTTATGCTTAGGTTTCATTTCTAACTCTTACTTCAATACAGACAGTTTTTAAACCAGAAGTGAAGTCAAGGTGTGGTATTTTAGTATGGTAAATCAATGGATACAAAATATTCAGAATTTGGAGGTTGTGAAGTAAAAGAACAATTTGTGGTGGGGGGTCTGTGCTGTCCCCAGTGCTGACAGTGGTCAAATTAAGGTGGTTAACTTCTTTATTTGAAGTTCTGTATGAACAGATCTGTACTTCTAATAATTACTGATTAAGAAAATACCTACCACAGAACACTTTCTAAAAATAATAGGAAATTAATGACAAAGTATGAACAGTGGGAACATTAAAAAATTCTGCTGCATCTCAGGGGGTGTTTTTTCTCACATCCTATTCCAGCAGAAATCTGCTTCATGCCACCATTTAAATTTCTTCAAATTTTAATTAAATGCATGTGAAAATGATAATATTTTTTCAAATAAACTTAAAGCTGTTGTTACTTTTAAAAATGTTCTAGAACCATAGTTTAAAGAATGCAAAAGCGTAAAGGATGTAGTATCTTGTACAAAAAAGAAGATGATTATTTTGGTTGAACCTTAAATAAAAATATTGGAATGCATTCTATCCAGAATATAACTATATGAATGACATATCACTTTTAGCAGATCAAATCTCCTCTTGAGTCTCACAGATGCTAAAATGAATGAGTTCAAGCAAAACTATTTTCTTATTTCATTTACCAGGACAATAACAAGCACAAAGGCAGAAGGTTCCTCCTGGAAAAGACAATCCCCAGTAAATAAAAAATCACTCAGTCACTCTTACAAGCACAAGTTGCAAGCACTTCTTTGGAGTCAAGCATTTTAGGCATTTTCTGCTCCTCGGGTTTTCTGGCACTGGGCTGTATCCACAGACAGTCACTAATTTTGGGAGCTGTGCTTAATGCATGACACCAGTGTAGCTTCACTGTGTGCAACCTGCCTGCTTAGCCTAGGGAAATAAGTACAGGCTTTTGTCCAGAAAACAAAACATATTAAAAATAGCTAGTGTATAAAACTATATAATTTCCCACAATGCTAAGAAACTTGAAAGGATTTATTTTTATATCAGCTTGAAAAGTCAAGCAGACCAGAAACTGGGGACAGCTTCAGCATATCATATAAAATTCTGTCTGCAGACAATTTGGTGTAGAGCCAGCAATCAAGAATTGGGATATCTTGGCTTTCCAGTCAGTGAAGCTCCCACAGCATTTTTATGAGCAAAGATGGGTTATTCAACTCCCCCAAATTAACTTTAACTATGGCTTCACTTTGTCAAGAATCTCAGCTAAAATCCAGTTCTCATTCCACTGATGTTTTTAAATTGGTAGAACGTAGGTGAAATTTTATATTCACAGTGTTTTCATTTAACAGATAATGTTTTTCATCTTGGATGTAGTTAATTTCAATGGGATCTTCTTAGTGTCAGTCTTATGGGTCCCTTCCCTACTTCCTGGAAGAACTGGAGGTTATCCAAAGAAGAGCAATGATGCTGGTGAAGGGTCTAGAAAATAATTGTTATGAGAAATGGCTGAGGGAATTGAGTTTTTTTCATCTGGAGGAGAGAAGGCTTGGGAGGATCTTATCACTCTCTATAGCTCCCTGAAAGGAGGTTGTATCCAGGTGGGAGTCAGTCTCTTCTGCCATGTCTCAAGTGAAAGGACAAGAGAAAATGGCCTCATGTTGCACCAGGACATGTTCAGATTCAGTACTATTCAGGTTGTTTTTTGTTTTTTTTTTTTCACTGAAACAGTGGTTAGACATTGGAATAAGTTACCCAGGGAGTTTGTTGGAGTCCCTGTCTCTGGAAGTGTTAAAGAGGAGTCTGGACATAACACGTAGGGTTAGGGGTGGTTAAGGTGGTGCTGGGTGTATAGTTGTACAAGATTATCTTGAAGGTTTCTTTCAACCCCAATGATTCTGTGATTCTGTGATTCTGTGATTCATATGGGCTTTGGAGGATGCAAATAAGAGCAGCTTGCAAAGTGGATTGAAAACTGGATGAAGGCTCTCTGAAGCGAATTATTATTAGAATAAGAAAACTAGCCTAGATGGTCAAGGTAAAAAAGCAAAACTTGTATCTTGCTGTTAAAAAGAGGTCATAGAAACTATGCAAACAATAGCTGAAATGATTAAATCTATAAATAACACTAGAGAGGAAAAAAATTGTAATCATGATAACACACAGCCAATTTGAATTTGTCTGATATTAGGTGCCTAAGGCAGGACATAAGGACATAAGTCTCTGGAGACTCCCTATGTGGTCAATGAAGAGAGAGAGCAATTCAGTCAAGTACTCAATTTACATGCCTAAATAAGCCTGGAAAGGCAAGGCAAGAGCTCCTCTTCCTCCCCTGATTGCTCACACAGTGAGGAGGAAAAAGCTTTCAGATTTAAACATCTCAGCTGGTTGTTTGGTGTCATGCAGCAAAGATCCCTCAAGGACCTGAACTACTGTAAGGGTCCAGCAGCAGTGTAAATGATACAAGTATGTAGGAAACAGCCTCTCCCCAGAGCATGCACAGCCAAGACAGCAGCCAGAGCAGAGAAATGGACATAATGGAGGTGGGAGAACACAGGCAGTGGTCCCAGCAGGTACAAAGACCTGACATGGTTGGACGAGTCACTGCTGCTCTGTGCCCCATTGCAAGAAAGAGCGTTTGAATTAAAGGCGTTTTGCCACTGGCAGGCCTTGTTTGTGTGTCAAGGTGAGTTTCCCGGCTTTTGGTTTCAAAACAATCTACCTCCTATTCAATTAACTAACAAAAAACTGAACAGAAGACTGGGTGGATTTTTAAATTCTATTAAACTCCCCCTTTCAGTGGCTAGGGAAGTACCTTAATACTCCAGAGGGAAAAAGTCCCACTGTCTGTGACAGAGCATATAATTGAACTGAACTCTGAAATCAGGGAAATCTGTCTCACTTCTCAGAATGTGGGCATTAATTCCTAATACACTTTGCTTATGAAGGATGCAATCTCCTTTGTAAGAAGCCCATATAAGTGGAAAAATGTACCACAAAAATAAAGTTTTGGGCCCCTCACTACAAGAAGGAGATGCTGGAGATGTCCAGAGAAGGGCAGTGCAGAGGGAGAAGAGAGCACAAGTCCTGTGAGGAGCAGCTGAAGAAGCTGGGCATGTTTAGTGTGGATAAAAGAAAGTTCAAGGGGAACCTTATCACTCTCTAGAAGCCCCTGAAAAGAGGGTGTAGACAGGTGGGGGTCTGTCTATTCTCCAAAGTAACAACGGATAGGACAAGACGAAAGAGCCTCAAGTTGCACTAGGGGAGGTTTAGAATATTTGGAATAACTGAATATTAGGAAAATATTTTTCATGGAAACGGTTGTCAAGCACTGGAACAGGCTGCCTAAGGTAGTGGTGGAGTCACCAACCCTGGAAGTGAAAATGTGGCACTTAAGGGCTGTTAAGTGATGTACCTGGCAGTGCTAAGATAACAATTGGTCTTTGTGATCTTAAAGGGTTTTTTCCCACCCTAAATGATTCTAAAGATCAGGCTTTCAAATAAGTAGTTTCAAGAAAGGATATTATTGAGGATGCCACCTCAGATGATGACATCTCCAAAAGAATCTAAAACTCACAAATCTAGAACAAGCAGTTCCTCACAAATTTAAATCTATCAACTATCCCACACTAATGGAATTTATGGCACAAACTCAAGGCTCAGTAGCCTAAAATAAAAATCTTCATGTTTGCAGAATTTTCCTTTTATTATTTAACCCACAGAGAACTATGTTGTCTCAAGAAACACTAATTAAAACAATCATACAGATTTTTCCAAGACTTAATCTGAAATAACTACAAGACATCAGATATAAGCAGAGTACTTTCATATCCATACATTTACCCATACACTTCTTTAGTGCCCACATTTTGCAATAAATTACTTTTCAGGATATTAAAGTGCATCTTATTTTCAAATTGTGTGCTTCACTTTCTGCTGAGTCAAAACATCTAGACCTTCTTTAAGTGAAAAGTTTGATAATTACTTTTGCTATTGATATTTAATCTTCATAGCAACACTATATGAGATCATGCTAAGATTCATGCTTTCACCAAGAGGGTTAGCTGTACCTCAAAACCCAGCTGCGAATAATCATAAGAAGCCCAAGTCCTTGTGAGAAACACTTCATTTTTTACAGCTGCTGTAAAAAATAGCTGATATAGAAACACATACTGTAAGATACAGAGAAAAAGAATAAATGATCATTTTACACATTCCCACAATTACAGCTTTTTTTTTAAAGAAACATAATTCACATGAAATGAGTTATGCCATACAAATAATAAATATTATAAAAATAATAATAATTATTATAAAAAATAATTAGTGAACAGACCATAATTAGATAACAGCCAATTGAACATAATTTTTGTCTCACCAAATTAAGCAGGTTAACTAGGTAACTATTGAGGTATGCTGTAACTTTTAAAGATTTTTCAGTCTCTCGCCTATTTCTGGCACTATGATGAACATCTTGGTCCTAAAGTTTTGGGCTAAAGAGAAAGGAGATATGGAGATATGGATAAGCCATATCACAGTTTATTACAATTACCTGTCAGTCTGAATCATAGAATGGTTTAGGTTGGAAGGGATTTCAAACATCATCTTGTTCCAGCCCCCTGCCATGGTCACAGACATCTTCCACTAGACCAGACCCAAAGCCCCAACCAGGCTGGCCTTGAACAATTCTAGAGATGGGTCACAACTTCTCTGAGCAACCTCTTCCAGTGTCTCACCACCCTTACAGCAAAGATTTTTTCCCTAATACCTAATCTAAACCTACTCTCTCTTACTTTGAAGCCATTCCCCCTTTTCCTGTCAGTATATGCCCTTGTAAAGAAGACATCAAATCGCTAAAAAAACACATTTCTCAGCATGGCAGTAGATGAATAATGCAGTCAATGGTCAGTAAAGGGATAATTACATTTCAGCTTCTTTGCTGTTCCTTCCTGCCCTAGCATCATTCCTTGGGCTGTCCATGAGTGAATCACGCTGAGGAACTGATCTGCCTGGAAAACAAACTAAGGAAAATTAGTTTCAGTATTCAGCTGGCTTAGTTCCTCAAGATGGCTCACAGCACAACTGTGCAAAGCTTCACTTTAGCACAGAACAAGACGGCTCAAGCAAGACAGAAATTGCAGATGGTAGTTTAAGCAGCCTTCCTTCCCAGTTCTTTGGCTCTATTTTCCCTTTGAAAATATTTCCAAAGTACATAGAAATTTTGAACACCTTTCCTATTGGACACTATTATTTGATCTCCAGCAATTAGCTCCTTAACTTTCATGGATTTCAAGTCCTGGGAGATGCCCCCAGTGCACCAGTTCAAATAAGGTCAACTCATTGTCTAGACAGGATACCGAGAGCGGGACCTTCGCCTTTTGTTCTATAAACCTACTTACATGTTTTCTGGATTGATGATCAGCAAGAAGGTTGAGGGTTTTAATTATCTTCTGAATCCCAGCCAGCAAGAATGTGCTAACTTTTGAAGCATATTTCTTTACATGTGAATTTATTTAATTTGTGTGTTTAAATTTGTCATTATGTAAATTCCCTTGATATCTTAAGCAGAATAAGCTCTACTATGCTTAGCTTTAAATTGTTTTAAATTGTGAGACTCAGAAAATAGAATAATCATAAAAAAATATCCACAAGAGTGTGTCTGATGGAGGAGTAGCTAATACAGGCTTTGTTTTTAAATAATAACCAGCCACTAATACACAATCATAATTTCTCTCTGATCTTATGAGCTGCTGTCTTTGATATATAGCTGCTGAGCATCAATAAAACCGCCACCAATCATCATTTAAGAGAGAAAGCCAAGGTACAACATGAAAGAATATAATTTTCCATGCATAATATAGCCTTGTATTGCTTTGATGAGTTGCTTGTTCAGGGGAAGTCTCAGTTAAATCAGAGTGCTTCTTCTCACTGAACTGGAAAACAGAATGACAATGTGGAAATACAATTGCCTGATAAGTTCTTTTCCTTAGTAGGTAAAGCTGAAGTGTATGCAGTTCATTGAAATTGGTGGACTAACTGTATCCTTACAGAACAGCTTATGTTCAAATATTTTGCTTGAATAAAGACTATAATAGCTGTCTCACAAACTTAAGTCCTGATTTTGTAAAACTTGATTTCTTGGAGCAGAGATCGCCCCTCTGAAGCCCTGGGTAGTGCTGGACCTACCTCCAGAGTTCCACTGTGTCTGTCACACCAGGCAGGGGGGCAGTGCCTGGCCCCACTGTGAGCCCATACAGGATGCAGAGCTTGCAGAACCTTTTCTGAATTATTCCTAAGTGGTATTTTCCTCTAGGATTAATCCCTTGATTCCAGGTCTCACAATTTATTGCCATTCCTTGGGTTTACTTCAATACCTGGTAGAGCACGTCTCCTCAGGAAAAGGAGCAGAGCTAAACCTGTGATAACTCAGCTTAGCAAGGCAAAACACTCTTTAGAAGAAAAGCACTCTCTTTGGAAAGCACATAACAAACAAACAAAAATCTTTACATTCAAGACAATTTGTTAATATTGCTTCAAAGCTCCTTGCAAGACCTGCCAAGGAGGAAGACACATGCCTCATTCTGCACAGGACCATCTTTTGGCACCATTTTCTTGCTAGCTCTTTTGGACCAGAACAAACCAGGATAGGGCTCCTCTCATGGAGCAAACCTCCAGTGGGAAACCTAACCAGCACAGGGAACTGGCAAGAAATATCCCCAACTGACTCTTATGCCAAATGGATCTCTCCAACAATTCTTTTTAAATATACATTAACCATCTAAAAAGCTATCTAGTTCAAAAACTTATCTGAAAATCTCAGGTTTTCAAACTTTCGCTGTTTTTACTAGACTTGTTCATGTAATTTAAGGAAAGAGGGTTAGAGGGGTGTTTTTGCAATGTCTTGTGAGAATATTCTGTCACAACAGTTAGAGCAGCAATTAAACTAACCAGTATTTATAAGTACAAACTACAAAGTGCTTTATTGAAAGAATTGCTTTTTGGATGACTTTACAGGACATGATATTTGCCTGTGATGGGAATTTGGCAAAGGCAAAAAATACATATATGTGAAAACTTCCAAATTAAGCCCTCTCAGAATGTAGTAGTGAAAAATATTTCTAGACAACAGGCAGTTGAAATCAGGAATCAAAAATATGAAGAAAATTATTACATGTAGTGTAAATTAGATGGTTATTTTCATCTGAGCTCATAAGTTGGAGAATGTACTCTCCCCAAGACGAGAACAGTGAAAAAATTGGGGATTTTCCTTGCATCACTTTCCTGATCCAAGCTTCCCTGAATCTACCAAAGGGTCTGGAGCACAGATCTGATGAGGAGCAGCTGAGGGAGCTGAGGATGTTTAGCCTGGAGAAAAGGCTCAGGAGGGCCCTTATTGCTCTCTACAACTGCCTGAAAGGAGCTGTGGTGAGGTGAGGGTTGGTCTCATCTCCCAGCTAATGAGTGACAGGATGAGAGGAAATGGCCTCAAGTTGTTCCAGGGGAGGCTTAGATTAAGTATTAGGACAAATTTATTCTTGGAAAGAGTTATCAAGCATTGGAACAGGCTGCCCAGGAAAGGGGTGGAGTAACCATTGCTAGAAGTATTTAAAATCTACAGATGTGGCACTTGGGGACACGGTTATGTGCTGGAGTTGGCAGTGCTGGGTGAATGGTTGGATATAATGATCTTAAAGGAATTTTGCAAACTAAATTATTCTATGAGTTTATGATTCTCCAGTCCAGGTGGAGTCTGTTAATACAAGCTGCAGGAGTCTATCAGACCTTAGAAGATCCTAAAGGGGGATCAGACCTCTTTTCCTACTATAGAAATCACTCAGAAAACCACCAAGACAATACTGAAAGGCAACCCCTTTACACAGTATTCTCCTCCAAGCTAAAATAAGATGCCACATCAGTCTTTCAGTAGAGACTGATGCTACCTCTTGCTGTCTGTCTAGAGAGGTGACAGAATGATGGCAGCTGCACATCCAAGTGGATGTCAGGAGAGCAGTGATGCTGAGCAAGAGAGAAAATGGACAAATTGAAAGCAAAGTGAGAAGCAGAGCTGGGCAAGCAGTCCTTGCAGCTATATGAGATTCCACTTTAGTAGCTTTGAAGCAGCACAGCAATTTACTCCCAAATTTCTATTAAAGTTGAGGCTTTTAATGCATAGCTCTAATGAAAAAAATCAAAGTCCCAATAAAGGTAAGGCTTTAAGCTACTTCTGAGCATCTCTTTAGAGCTAAGGCCTAATGACTGCAAGATTCACTCAACTGCAATTTCTAAATCTCCTCAAATACAAGCACACAGATATAAGCCATAGGTCTTCATTATATGCAATCATATTCATACAGAAACAAAGCAAATAATGGTGATGAAGGTGAATAAGACCACTTCTGAATATGTGAATTACTTTTTTTGAATGGTCAGAATCCTGTGAAATTCTCTTTTTCTGCATCATGGGGCACCAGAAATTTCTTGCCTGCAACTTTCAGGTTACAGGCAAGAATCCTCCACTGGTAGAAGGACTTCCACACCACAGTCTGGATACCATTTGTGTTCTCACTTTATATAGTGCTTGGTAGGAGAAGCACTGTCTCCTGGAATTCTTGAGAATGATAGTCCTTGCTTACAGTGGGAAAAATTAAATGCTGGATCCAAAATGATCAAAATCCTAAATTCTAACAGTTCAAATAGCAACTGAAAAAAAAAGATAAATTTAAAATTCTCATTATTTTTAATCCATCTGAAGAATTTCATGGTTTAGCCTTTGGGATTTGACTGTATTGGTAAACAAACTCAGAAAAACATGATGTTACGAAGCAAAAAATCCCCAAAGTAAAGAAACTTAAAAACCCAATCACACAAACAAAGCCCCAAACAAAACAGAGTTTAGAGAAATAAACTGCATAGAAAGAATTGAACATCTTGCATTTAGCTTTAATTGACTTTAAGGATAGATTACAAGCACTTTTGTTACTGTGTTGAAAATTGACACAGTACTAGACAGTGCCCTCTGAAGCACCAGCTTTATGTATTTCCACTCTTGTCATATTTAAGTAAATTTACTCAAACCACCAAAACTAGATCCCAGGGCAGTAATTTTTGAGATCGCCAGATTGATCCCACATTGAATAAATAACTACAGATAAACTGCTGATCTTGGGTTAATATTCTGAAGTTAAACCTTGGGCTTCTATTCGCAGTCTACTATGATGAAGGTCTTGTGACTCTCATCCTCCTGACCTTTTTCCTGCCATTGAGAAGGCACAATCAGGGAATACTCCTGCCAGTAGGCAGAATGGAGCAACATCCTTAATTTTTACTTCCCATCTGCATGAGAGGAAAGACAGTATTTTTCAGGGATATCTGGCATTTTTACCTGAGGCCCAGTGGCTTAGAATAGGAACTGACCAAAACTAAGACAATATTGCCTTTCAAAGTCCTATTTTGCAGAGTTTTTCCTTGTGCCTAAATGGAATAATTCAGATTAACACTTCATTCTATTCAAGTGTACAAAGTAACTAAACAGTCAGGAAGCATCAAATCACTGAGCAACTTGTTCTCTGTCAGCAAACAAAGAGGAAAAAAAAAGAAAGTTTTTGTCTAACTTGTAACACCCTTGCCCAGGGTTCAAGGAAGGAACTATTGTCCCTTCCACCAGCACCCGCACTGGGAAGCTCACACAGCTATGATGTGTACTGCAGCTACCTTATAGCCTGAAAGGAGGTCTCACTCCACTGGACAGATTCTCATTTGCAGACATAACCACACTGCAACTATAGAGAATTGCAAAGAGAGCTGCACTTTTTTTGGAACCTATAATAGACATTATTAATTCATTAATAATCTGACATTTTTCATCCATCCGAGTCTGATGTGCCTTGAAGGCTGTGCCCATTCTGCCCTTTCACTGGTGAGCTCCTCCACCAAAACTTGGCTCTGACTCTGTTACTCCACCACCTGTCTGCTGCCAGATGTACACCAGCTGGTGACTTTTCATTCTGTTCATGAAGAGTGATGTTTTTTGGGAGAGGGGACGACTTTCTGTCTGGTTTTGGACAGCCAAAACACAATGCAGTTCTGGACACTGACAATTTTGCTAGTCACTACAACCCATAACACAAATCATGGCTCAGAGGCTGGCTGTGATGGATCTAGCATCCACCCCCAGAGAGTGACTGAGAGGCCGTGTGAATGGCTTCACAGCTATAGAAACCTCCACAGTGCTTGAGTAGCCCATTAGTGGCAAATATGTACAAATTGGCAGTTCCTAACAGATTTTCCAGCCTGTTAGACGAACAAGCTCATTACAGTAAAATTTACTCTAAATATGAGAAGCGTGATGGTTTGAAACGGAGATGTTTTCTGGAACAGTTCAGCAGCTTGTTATAATTGTACCATGATTCAGTGCTTGGGCATCCTCCATATCTCAAGTGCTGTCTAAGCTACAGAAGAGCTTCTGACAGGAGCTAGCCAGAATGTCACCCTCAGATGAACATCAGATCAGTTGTGCTTACACCAGGCAAAGATTTCCTAGAGGAATGCCTTGCTTCCTGCAAGGTTGAAAACATAGGATGAAGAAATATCTGCTACATCCTTCTCCTTGACCCTTTCCTAATTGTTATATGTATTTTACCAATCTTATCATTACCATAATTTTTGAAAACATTGCCATCATCACTCCAGAGGGTAGGACAGTACTGGGATCCACATGTTCCATGTAGGGAAGTGGGACACAACGAAGGGCTGCCTCTAGGAAGACTTGAGACTTACCAAAAAGGGAGAGTAAGCCCAAATCCTGATTTTGTGATCCTCTCATTAGGTAAATTTTCCTAATAAACCATTTTGGTCCTGTTGTTCCCAATTCTTTTCACAGCACCTGGAACAATTGTCGTTAACTTCTGTGTTAAGGGATGGAGCACAATACATTGAGCTATGTACATTGGGCTATGTATTGTGCTTTCAGAGGCATTTTATCACATTCAGCATTGCCTTTTCCACCCATTTCTATTGCAGTCAGATTTCAGTAGAGGTAAAGGGCTATTAGAAGAGACACCAACACTTGCAAGTATGTGCCAGATCAGAACCAGCTTCAAACATTGCATGGTATTGTCTCTTAAGTGGGTCAGTTCATAAAATATCATCTGTTCAAATGATGCCTATGCTGCAGTAAGAAAAAGGGCAAAATGCAGCAGTAATTGAAAATGATCTGATTTTAAAAGTCTTGCACCTGGTGCATGTTCAAAGAACATTTCAGTGTTCCATTAATAATGCTTCTAGGACGCAGGAAATTTGAAAAATATTGCACCTAAAGATCATGATCAGAAGTTAAAAGGGAAATAAAGGGATTTTAAAGAAAAATCTGTGTCTGGGTTTTGTGACATTATTGTCTGCACATTTCCTTTATTTTTGCTGAGAATGGGCTTTTGGGTTCATGCCTTCCTCAAACACCTATTCAGTGTGCTAATGAGATAAGAAATATATTAAAAATATGTTGTGCAATAGCAAAGCATTAACTACTTCTCCATTTCCATGTATTCTTAAATAACACACATTCTAATTCAGCAGAAGAATATTTTACTGACCTTTCCACTTATTTCTAGTTCACTGGTGTGTCTAGAGCTATCTTGTCACTTCGTAACTCATTTTTGATTTAGCCTAAGTGACTGCTCAGAAGCAGCAATCCCTGCTGGAATGTCAGGCACAAACTCCACTCTGGAGGCACTGAAATGAACCCCACAGCCACGGGGGAGCTGGGACAGGGGCAGAAACTTGTGTAGAGGAAGTGACCCATGAGACAAAGCACGACATGCTCCTGCAGTCTGTACCAGCTGAAGCCCTGGCAGGCAGCTTTCATTGCTGGTGGGACTCTCAGTACTGAAGCCTGGAGGTGGCAGAGGTTGGACCACATGGCCAGGTCTGCTACTGAGAACACAGGATGTTATTTTCTGCCCAAGCACAATGGGAATTATTATTTTTCTTTTTGCATCTCTCTGAGTATACTATAACCACTGGTCTCAAAATGAGGTAGGCTACTAGAGATGAGGTTAGATTCCCTAGAGATTGGAAGAAATAGAAGAAATTCTTCAAGTTCCTTTCACTTTACAGAAGTCTGTTTTTTCTCTGGGCTTTGAGAAGAAAAAAACACTTTGGTAAATTAAAAACTAGTTCAACTCTCCTGCTTAGTGGTCTCTTCTAGAGAGAAGGGAGAAAATTTTATATTGACTTTAGAATGGACAAACTCTCTTTCACCCCTCAATTTATGTTCTCTTTTACTGCCCTGGAACCCAGTCAATGATGCTGTGAGCAAACCCAGTCCTGGATCATGTCTGTGTGATGCTAATGTGCCTCTGTGTCTTCCTGGGCAACACTTAAAATGCTGATAAACTCTCCAGATCTTGTGATCTTTACCCGATACTTCAGAAGTTACTCTTTTAAAAAAAAAAACAAAAAAACACATTGCTTATATTCACAACCAAGAAGAATCCAAGGCATTGCCACACACTTTGTTAATGGCTTTAATTTTTTTGAGCATTCCTGGGTGCAGAGCTTTGAGTCAACGGGAGCATTGGTTTGATTCCACTATGGTGGAGCTGAAACAAATAACCTGGCAAAAGACTCAGAAGCTTGCTTCAGAATTTTTGTCCTCTGGTAGCACTTTGGGTTTGGATAAACAAATAAATAATATTTTAATATGTTTGATATCTTTTGGAGTAAACTGTAACGGATTGTCCAGGACGGCATCCAGCCAGGTTTTGAGCACCTCCAAGGACTGAAGCTCAACAACTTCTATGGGCAAGCAGTTTCGGTTTCAGTTTGACCAGCATCATAATAAAAAATTATGGTTACATTTAAAAGCAATTTCCCACAAATTAGCTCATGCCTTTCTCCTGTTGCCCTTTCAATAAACATAAATGAGAAGAGTTTGACTCTGTCTTCTTTACTGTCCTGTTATTTGGTCCATACATTACAGTTTATCTATGAATGTTGTGGGAGTCAGTATCATCTTAGCATAGAAGGGTATCAGTTTGGTCAGACTGGATTTTCCCTTCCTGAATTCATGCTGACTACTCCCAGTAACCTTCTTGTCACTGATAGGCTTGTGAATGCTTCCCAGGGTTTTTGTTCCAACACCTTCCCAGGGATCATGGTGAGGCTAAACCAGCCCAGAGTTTCTCAGATCCTCCTTCTTGCCCCTGGTGAAGATAGAGAGCGACATTTATTTCTTAGTGCATCTAAACTGATCATTCTACCTCTCTGAGGAGTTAATGGGAATAAACAGGCACTTCTAGGGCATTACAAGTTCATTTGATATTTTCTTCATTAAAATCAAGAAAGGTGCAGGGGAATTTTCTTCTCCTTTTGACTGTAAAGGAAGGGCAGATGACTAAATCACAATTAAATGCCTATATATATGTACATACCTACATCTTGCTCAATAAATCCAAATAACCACAGTCAGGTCCCCTTCCAATCTACCCTGTTTTGCTGAAATCCATGAAGTTCTGTGGAAAAGTGGTAGCTTTGCAAGGTGATTTGCTGACTACCATCGAGCAGTGAATGCCATGTGTTAAAGTAGCACAAGCACCAGTCAAATTGGAACCTGTTTTTTCCTTCCCCACATTTTTTATCTATTATGACTGATCACAGAAAGAAGGAAAAATATTAGCAGTGGAGTTTTACCAGGAAAGTAGCAACAGTGTCTATGGTTACTTAGGGGTATCCTTTAAATGACAGTGGGTCACTACCTTTCATGTTATAATCTCTTTGACTACAATAAAGAGTGCTGCCTTTCACTTTTATTCCAGGACACATAGCCTGTCTTCCAAATGCTACAAAATTCAGCCTTTCACATCTCCATGTTAAAAAAAAGCAACAGAACACAAAACAAATCAAAAGGAACACAGAGAAACATAAGAAAAATGGCTGTGAGAGAAATGCAGCCTGAAGGGGTGATTCTTCCCGTTAGTACAGATTGCTTCCCAACCCTAATTCCCTTGCCTAACAGCAGCCTTTAATTTCTGTTCCTGTCTCTCCTGATATCTGGTAGAATCTGGATCCAAGGCCAGTTGTGTGTGTTGCACCCACAGCTGCATTCATCTGCCACCCACTGCCTGCCCTGCAGTGAGTCAAGCAGCTCCTGCAAGAGACCAGTTGTTCAGGAGCAATGATCCCAGGTGGGTGTGACATATGATCTGAGTGGTGAAAGAAAAGCATCCAGCCCCAATGTCATTCCTTCCCACCAGAGACTTTCTGAAAGAAAATGCTGAAGAAAATTAAAAAGCAAGCAAACAAAAAATTACCAAGGGAACAAGGCACAAGAGAGGCAGGACAAAGGGGAAAAATGCTTGGAAAAACATTCCCCTCTCCTGACAAGTCTCAGTTATGTACAGAAAGCCTGTGAGAAATACTGAGCCTGTGACAGCAGAAACATCCCAAAGAGAGCAGTGTGCGGGGGGAACACAATTAATAATAAAGCCCTGTGGAATTTGTGAAGGTTCAGCACAAAAGCTTGAAGCCGTCTTTTGAGAAACCAAATCAGCTTTAATTACTGTACTCTGGGTTATTCTTTTAAAATGCTTTTGCAGTGAAAGTTTCTCAGTCTGAGGGAGGGCAATGCTGCTCTGCTATCATTTCCTTTCATTGTTACAGGCTTCAGCACACAGTGAATGTGCACGAGGACAAGTAGGTCCTCAATGTCTTTCATTTCAAGTGTTAGTTTTTTTCCCTTTTCAAGAAGAAAAATAACTACTTAGGGCAGGGGTTTATTTTTTTCTCTATTTTTTCTACTGCTTTTCTGATTTTTCTCTCTTTTTTTTCAGACTCTGTGAGGCCCTTTGCATTCACTGTACCTTGTTATCTTAAAATCAGCATAATAGAGATACACATTTGCTCATTACTAGTAGCTGTGCCTTCTTAATGCTTCTTATGATGGTATTTTCAGCTCATAATAGACAGTGGATGATCCATGAAGAGTAGTGAATGTGGTGTTGATTTTCCCCTCACTTCAGCACAAGCAGTGAAGGATCTCCCCAGTTTGTAACAGTGAGAAAGAGGGAAGAATCCACTCTGTGCCATGGCTTTCCAGAGCCTGGTAGCTGCAAAGCCTCACTCACCAACAGTAACAGAGTTTACTTCTGCTATAAGGTAGAAAGCTCTCCATTTCTGGACTTTAGACACTGATAGAAAGAAGTTATGTTTTTTTTAAGATGACTAGACATATTATTTGAGAAGACAAAAGTAAGAAGATGAGGGAGAAGCAAAGTGGGAGGAGGAATCTAATAATTCTTCAACTGCTGCTATAAATGTTAGTAATGTGCAACACAGAGGGGAAGAACACTGAGCATGAAAAACAAGCTTAGCCAAAACATGATTGCTGTTCCTCTCTGTCTTGATTGGTAGTGCTTTTTATGTGTTTTTCAGTGCACTGAGTTTTAATAGAATTTATAAGTGGCTACATGTCATTATGTACCATCACATAGCAAGGGCACAGCTCTGTCCACATTTGCCAATGTCTTGTAAAATGTTTAATGGGAATACAGATAGAGTATTTCATAAGATACACAAAACCCAGTAAGTCACTTGCCCAAACCTGAAAACAATACAGACACATCACTGATTGGGACAAGAGCTACCAGTACTGCTCTGAGGCCAGAAATCTCCAGTGTGATCAGTACCAGATAAGATTTCAGTTGAAGTGGTTTGCTTAGCTGTCTCTCAAGACTTTGATAAAAGCAGCAACATAAGTGCAGGGAAATAGCAGTTCTAGAATCAGACACTGCACCTCAATGATCCAAGTTTCTCTTGTGCCCATAGGTGATTACCCAGAAAGGTTATGTCCAGCAGCCCTAGACATTGTTTCCTTGTGATGCATTTTAGGATTATGCACTAAATCCCATGGATGGTGCTTCCTTTAGTCTAGTTAAAATCAAAGAGAAAGATGGTGAGGACAGAAATTAAAGTAGAGCATGATAGCTACAAAGGAAGAAGTATGATTGGAGGGTCTTCAGAACCAGCACTGAGGATTAGTTTTGAGGATTATTCAAGTGTATTTCTCTTGTGTCAAATACAGCCTCATTTATCACTGTATCAGTGTTCAATTGCAATTCCAAGGTTCAAATGCCCTCAGTGCCACCCAAGCACAGTTCCAGCTGTGGGTGCATGGGAGATTTCTTCACCTCCTTACTACCAAGCACTTTTTCTCAAGAGTGTCTGAACAGTGGATGAGATTAAGGCTAAAAACCACTTATGAAGTCATTGTCTACTCCTTTAAATACATTACAACAAAAAAAAGGAAAAATCCCAGCAGCAAAAACTGCATATTCTTAGTACACAGTAGCTCATCACCTTAGGTAAATTCTCTCACTCTGAGCTCTTTTGGAATCCCATCCCACCCAATTCCACCTATGTTCCTCTCATTACTGGACACTCATTTCTAGCAATAGCCATCCACAATCTCTCCTTTCTCCTCTCCAGATCAACATCAAGGTTTAGGGTTTATTTGCTAATCTGGCTGGAGTCAGACAAACAGACATTCTTTAATTAATATTTTCTCATTGTTTCCTTGAGGACTTCTGGAATTTCCTCAAGTCATATTCCACCTTTGTTATTGTCTTGTTTCCTGCTCATGCTGCCTCTCCTCTGCTTGCACCAGTGGAGTAAACACGGAGTAGACTGCAGTGCAGCCATATGGGGTAGCTCCTGTTTGAGTGCAAGGATCTTTCAGGAAAGCAAAGAAGGAAGTCTGGAAATAACTTAAAATAAACAGCAGTGAACTGACATACAAAAAAATGATGTTCCATAGGATCCCAGATAACAAATTTGGATTTTACCCAGCTGATAACTGGAAGTCTTTAGTGAGCAGGATTCTACGACAAAGGAAGATCCATGGAGCAAATGTGCTGCTACTGTTCAAGAAAAGCTGTCTTATTATTAGGGAAAAGTGATTTTTTTCCCTTTGCAGCAAATTGTTAATGAAAGCACACAAGTTATCAACAAGGTTTCATGGGTTAGCACTTCTTAACAAAGCCAGGAAATTCCAGTTTGACCCTACCTAGGAGGACTCCACTGCATGCAGGCAGGGTAGTGTGCTGTACTTTTGAATAAGTTATACACATTTTTTAAATATTTGATTCTCATCCAGTTCTCCCATGCTTAGAATGTAGGCAAAAACTTCAACTCATTGTGTTCCAGATCAAAAGATTTTTAGATTAAAGATTTGCTTTTGAGCTCTTTAACATATTTAGTGCAGTTTTGGTTGCTACAGACATCATGGCTTTACATTTCTGATTCCAAGGTGCCTTGCTTCTCCTTATTTATCAATAATGAAAGATGTGCAACAGTTACATTGATATAGTATTAACATTATGCCCATCTTCAAATTGAAAAAAGACAGCAAATTTTTTGCATGTTTTGATCACAGTTTGCTTATTGGAATGGAGCTACTGAGTCAGCTTCTCCCCCAGCCTCCCTTCAGCAGGGGCTGCCCTGCTCAGATGATTCTGGCTGCCCTGCAGTTGTGGCTTTTATACAGACAGGAAGCTGCTTATCAGAGCTAATGATGACAGCTTAAAACATAGTAAGACGTTAAAAATAAGCTTTGTGTTATGATTGAAGGGATCCTGTGGGGACCAAATTATTTCAGTTTAATGCCCTTTGCACCATTTTTTTGAGTGTCGGATTACCCTGGCTAGACTCCTCTCACAAGAGGAACATTTGTCGCTCCTGTTGGAGTGAATTTCACCTGGTGCTAAAGCCAGGCAGATGTGAAAAGGCCCTGGCAGAAGCAGCTCCTGCTGCTCTGATGAGGGAACATACTGGGTCTTCAGCTCAGCGATGGCTAAGATGCCATAAAAAGTCTCTGAAGAGACTCAGCTCTTCATTCAAGATGGGAAGGCATAAGGATAAAATCATGTCTTGTAGAAAGCTGAAAATGTTCTGCAGTGGTAGAACAACATATTCTTATGTACTCAGGAGACAGTTTGTTTTCTCTTCAAATTCAACAAGGAAGGAAAAATTTGTAGATAATTTTTTTTAGTTTTAGAATGCAGTGATTTACCTTTGGTCCATCTCAGAGTTTCAAGCTGGCAATAAACTTCAGCAATTCATTCCAAATTGCCTATAAGTGGCCTTTTCATGCATTTTCTTTTTCTGTTTCAATTTGAAAACCATTCAGGTTAATTGAGGTGCAGTCCTTAACAAGCAAACATTTGTTAAGGACACCATTATATAGATACAGCTAAAGTGGCAAAAAAAAATCACTATATTTGTCTGAGATGGAAACTTACCTTCTCTCTTTCTTAGTAGAGAACATAATGGTTAGTGTGGTTAGTCTGTCATAAATGCTGTTTATGCCATCAGTATACCCTGAAAAAATAAACTAAGATTGCAACCTTCTAGACAAATATAAATTTAATGAAGTTTCATCTTATGAAAAGATGAAGAATGACAAGTTTCAGACCCCACACAAGTGATAACTGTCAAAGTAACACAGTACAGACACAGAGAATTTCTGTGGCAGCATGTGTTGGGAAATTTTATTATATGCTTAGTGCATCACAGCAATATACCACAAACAGTGGCCACCAGCAGCAACACTGAGGTGGACTCGTAAATTAAAAATAGCTAGCATACCCCTCTATTTAAATCAAGGGGAGTGTTCATGAAGTGAATTCTCATCCTGAGCTTGACTGGCAGAGAGTGTGATTTAGCATCTGTGATTTAGTGTAGGGAGCTGTGTATGCATTTTGTCAGAGTGATTTCTCCCTTGTCATTAAATTTAGCCTGCAGAGGGGGCCAGGAGTGCTGGCTTAAACTCCCACACAGAGAGGGTAGAACAGGATGGCTGAATTGGGCCAGGACCCCACGATATAACAGCTGGCCTGGGTTTAAATGAAACACATGTGGCACCAAGGCAGAGATGCCAAATAACTGATGTGGCACTCTGGCTGAGGAGCTATCAGTGCTGCACCAGGTGGGACAATCACATCCCAGGTCTTACAGGAAAGGTGGGGAGCAGAAAAGCAACAGAGAAAGAAAAGAGGGATGGACAGAATGGGGAGGAAAAGCTAGGAGAAGGGGAGGGGTTTTATTTCTAGAGGATATTTGCATCCTGGGCTGGTGTGGAGGACCTGAGAACCACAGAAGGGGATGTGCCAAAACTCATCCTGACCCGTGTGTCTGACAGCAGTCCCGACAGCCAGTCCCCTCAGCCACTGGCACAGGCAATGGCAGTGCAGGCAGCAGCACTGTGATGCTCTGCCTGGCCACACACCAAACCTACCAGGGTGCTCCCACAGAAAAATTAGCCCTAGACCAAATTTCCACAAGCATGTAGGAAATGTGAGGGATGGCCACTGCCTCCAACAGAGCCTGGCACAAATGACAGCACCCAAACCACACTCAAGGAAACATTACTTTTTGTAAGTATAATTATCTTTCTGACTCTCCCTGACTTCAGAGAACAGTAATTTGCTTCTGGGTTATTCCTGCAACAGTCAAGTGCAGTGCAGACAGATATTAGTTTTATTTGCAGAACAGCTTTAAAAGTTCTCTTGTCCTATCCCCTCACTAACCACAGCCATCCATGTTTTCCCTTTGCTCCCCAGTTGGCTGGTACCTCAGCTGTGGTGGAACAATTACCTAAAGATTGCATACAAGGTTTTCCAGAACTAAATCTGGAAAGGATTTATTCTGAACTGAGCTGATTTTGTTACCTGAGCTTCAGAACAGCCCTGGAAACACTTGAGCTAGCTCAGCTGAGACAGGAACCAGGGACAGGAATAAGCAGGCAGAGGAGAGAGCTGAGGAGGAGAGGGCAGGTTCTTCAGCTGGCTTTGCCTCCAGAGTGGGTATCCTGTGAGAACATGGCCTGGGAAGCTCTTCTGCATAGGCTCATGCAAAGTAGGTGCTTTTTAAGCAGTAATGATGTGAAAGAAATCGATAGAGTCCTTTTCCAAGCAGCTGTGCTGGGTGGGGGCACAGCTTCACCAGGCTTCAGACAGTGCCCTGCTGCTAAAGCCCCTGAGGCAGCGGGTGCAGCTCTGCCCAAGGAGGGTCCCTGCAAAGGCTGAGGATCTGCTCTGCTCAAACCCAGCCCAGGAATCTCTCGCTCCCTTCTGCTGAGTCTTCCAGCCCCCAGCACAATGTACTCACTGCTTCAAGCCAGCACAGAGCAGATGAGCTACCTGCTGCTGCGTGCATGCCATCCATAGCAGCGTTGGCAGAAAAACTGAAGTGATCAAACATAAAATTTAGGCTCATGTTAAGAAAAGGAAAATGAATTAAGCACTGAAAATCTGATACCAAGAAGCCAGGAAAGCTTGTCCAGTGGCTTCCTGGAAGGGTCTGTCATTAAGCTAATGAAATTTTTTACATTAACACTCAATTACAGCATACTTTTCTAGTTCAGACATTGTTCTTAAAGTATCATATCAAGGGCACTAGAGATGCTAACCATAGAGCAGAGCCAAAAGAATCAGGATTAAAAAAAAAAAAAAAAAGAAGAAGAAAAAAAAAAGAAAAATGAAATAATGAAGCTGAACAATGGCATTTTCAAAGAATGCATTCAGATAATTTCAGAATTCAGAACAAAGATCTATACAATATACTATATAATTTATGTGAACATTTTATGTAATATATTTAATGCCTCCAGCATCTCTCTTGAGGAAAAAGACCCAGTATACATATTATTTCAATGTATATAGGACCCCTTTAAAAAACTATATAATTTTTATTGCAGAAGGATGTACATAAGAGTGTATTTGATACATTCTTTCATTGAATTTTAACATGAAGTCTGTTGAGACATATATCTGGCATCATTCCTAGCCAGGTGCATTGTACAATGTGTGAGCAGTAATCTCATCTGGCACGATGTGGGGTTTTTTTCAGTAAATCAAGCTAAACCAGCTTATGATTGGACATTATGTTTAAAGACTAGTTAGGACCTGCTACTATATCTATGTGGCAATCAAAGTTCTTAAAGGAATGTAATGCTGAAGTACCTTAAAACCGTATGTTAAATACCTGTTGGATACATTGAGAAACTCTCCTACTTAAAAAACATGAATTCAAGAAATGAATGAATATAAGAATGGTCTCTTATGGTCTCTAACCTAAGATCAACGCTGTCACCCAGCTTGCCTTCAAAAATAGCCAGGAGCAGACATTTAGTAATAGCTTAAGGCAAGGTCAAACCCATAGTGATCCTTTTTCTCATGTGTACTCTGTTCATTCTATAAAGCTTCCTTATAATTTTTCTTTGTGTCATATAGCAACTTGTGATATGATTAGCTACGAAATTATGTAAGTTTCTGGCTTTATTCTCTATTCATTTCCAAAAAATTCCTGACTTTCTGCTTGCATGTTGACCACCAGAGAGCTATACAAAGTGACTCCAAGGTGTCCTTGAGAGCAATAGCTAATTTAGAGCTCATGATGGTATATGTGTGGATTCCCATGTGCTTTGTCTTATATCTATCAGCACTGAATTGCATCTGCCTTTTATAGCAGACAGCATCTTGAGGATCTAATGAATTCCTTGCACTCATCTTCAGTTTCAACTATTACTGTTAATTCCATTCCATCAATAAACAATTTAGTTTTCCAACTTTCCAGTTAGAGTACTCATATTACCCATTATAATCTCACAGCTGTGAGAGGTGGAAAAGTAAAACTAGGGGAAACATTCATTTCAATCACTCCTGCAAAGTATCAGAGAACATTTTTGGCTTGAAGCTTCTATCTCAGTATCTTGCTCCCGCAACAGTAATTGAATTGTAGGTTTTCAAAATTTTTCAGTATTCTTCAACATTTTACTTACTGTGCACCCGCCTTTGTTTGCTGTACAAAATATAGCAATATTTGCTTTGTACTGGAATTATTTCTTGTCTTCTTCATCTAATGCTTTCTGTCATGGTCTCGATCCTAACTGTTTTAATGGCTACTGAACTAGAAACTCCATGGAAGTGGCTAATCATGTTGGAAATTTTTCACAGATTTACAAATATTGTAACAGGGTCCATGACATGATTATAACCCCCCACCCCCCAATAAGAAGATTTTGAGATTTTGTAAGTCCCATGTTTATATTTAAAGTGAGCTGTGACAGAAATGTGCTGCTTCTGATCATTTTCACATTCTTTTCCTAGATCTGCAAAAGCCTTCTTTCAAGAGCTGTTTTTCCTCTTTGCCTGCACCTGAGATCAAACACTTAGCGTGAGAGGCTGACTTACAAGTGGAGTGTGTATTGCAAAAGTCTCCACAAACATTATTTCCCCATAGAAAACAAGGAGTTAACGAAGTGACTGGAACAATGGAGAAATTACCACTGAAAAGTCATGTGAATCCTAATGAGAGGCTGAAATCCATCCAATTTGAAGTACCTTGGAAGGTGTAGTACTTTGCTAACTCCTTATGTTTAAAATTGTAGCATTCCTTTTATGAACAATTTGGAATTGGAAACCTGCAGCTGTTCACTGAGCTTTTTTCTAAGTGGGATGTCAAGCCAAAAATTGAAATAGTGCTGCTTTGGACTGAAGTCATAATTTAAAATGTGGTACAAATAGCCTAGTATTTTGGTTACAGCAATATTATGATTATTATTCTTATCATAATTATTGCTAAATAAAAACAACAGTACCATCAACATTAATAATAATAATAATGATTATGATTATAATTATAACATTTCTACTAATATGCAGATTTCTTATCTTCTTTCCATTACATCAAAAATACGGGTTAAGAATGAAGCTCACATAAGACCCTGCTCTCCAACAGGAACCTGCTAGAGGTAATTTCCACCTGGAGGTCAAAGAATAATTTTAAAATTTTGTATAAACTGATATGTTCAGTCTTTTGTACTGAGAACAGCAGAGAAATTGGAGCACCAATTATGAAGCAGTTGCAAAAGTTACAAGGTTCATATAAGGAGTATTATAGCACTATTCATTGCAACTTAGCCAGTCTGTGTGAAGTTTTCCAAATGAAGGAGAATGACACCAGATAGAGCACCAGCAAGGAAGAATTAAGACCTGTTTTGGGTGCTAACTAGATCTGAATAAAAAAGGCCACAAAATGCTTTATCAACCTTCACACTGAATCTTAACACACTTCAGAATGTTATCAATTCACTGTCATTGTCTTCAAATTAGGAATAAACTGTCTGAAATCAAAACCCTGTGGTGCAGAGGAAGCTGGATTTAAATCCCCTCTTTCATTTTTGCTCATCTCCATTAATTTACCACTTGTTAATAACAAGTGAAGAACAATCAATCTAAATAGAGTTCCAGCTACTGGCTTCCATAAAGCAAGAGTGAAGGAGATTAAATCATCATTATGAACCTACAGGGGAAATGTTATACATGGAGGGAAGGAGATGCAGGAAGGGGAGGTTTATTAGAACTGTGGCAGGAAGTAATTTTTATTTTACAGCTTCTCCATTTGATGAAGCTTTGAATGATCCCAGATCCAATTTCCTCTTTGAAGCTGGGCAAATGAATTTCAAGAAATATACCATCATCAACATTACCATCATCATGACCATCAAAATAATAAAGAACCATATTTAAGACACACCTATAAGTATTTTTATAATGCGTTGTGCATTTTTGGATTTTTTGGTGTTTTTATGGGGGGGGGGAGGGGTTTGGTTTTTTTTCTGTTTTTCTTGTGGTTTGTTTGTTTGTTTGTTTGGGTTTTTTTTTTTTTTTTGGACAGGGAATCGTTAGAGGAATTTCTACATTGAATAAAATATTCTGCCTACATGTAGAACTCAATTGTGCTCAACTGCTGGGAAGACAACTGATTTTCAAGTTTTAAGGAATGTTTCTTATTGTGACCAAATAAATGCAGGTCTTGTGAGGACAGACCTAGTTGCATGTCTTACCATTTTCAGGTCAGATAAAGATCCTTGACTTTAGGGATAGGAGATTGATCTGTTTCTTTGGACTACTCATATAATGAAGTGCCTTCTCAAATCAGAAAGAGCCTTTGCTCCACAATTTTAGTAGCCAGGGAAGCAATTTTCACTACAAATAATCAGTGTTTGGTCAGTCTATTGATCTAGTGCATTTCTTGAAACTCAGAGAGGAGATTTACAGATCTATTTCTAAGAGCTGCTGCAAGATCCATGCATTTTGTGTTTAACTTAGTAGAAAGATGATTTTTCATTCTAAATATATTTGGTAAAACTTGTCCCTGTTAACTTTCCATGCTCTTTCTCCCTTTGAATACACCTTCATACTAGCATCTGACAGTCTAATTCTTTGGGTAAAAGGCCATGTCAGCAGTTGGAAACCAGAATTATTGCATGGCCATAAAGAAGAATATGCACTTTTACCTTAGGCTGGGGATAAGGTTCAGTGATGGACTAGATGACAGGCAAATATTCCAGACAGCACTCTTTACTTAAGTAATTATATCTCTCTTCATTCCAATATATGTCTTATTACTTGGACCACAGCAACATCTCCCTATCCTCTGGGATACTATTAACATACAGGAAATGCATTGCAGTCCTTCTTAAAAAAAAGCCCTTTCTGGGATTTGGTAATTACAGCACGGAAAGGACAAAAAAACACCATTAATTTCTGAGTAAGCAATTTTAAAATTGTATTAGCCATTCCCATCCCTTTCTGTCAAGATTCCAATTTACCTCCAGCTCTGTAACCACAACTGGGTGCTTAGCATTGCACTCCATAATGTAGTTCTAAATTAGAAAAACTCTGGAAAAAATCCATGTTGCTTGTCTTTTAAATTCCCTGCATGCAACAACTAGAATTCTGTGAGTTCTCAAGACTCCTGGCGTCGCAACATTTTCTTTCCTCTAAAAAGGAGGGCCAAGAATTGCTGTCAAATCTGCCTACTGCTTTTGTTGACAAAGAGCTAGAAGGGGAATTGAGTGTAAGATCATTTACCTTCCTCACTTCTCAGGACCAGCTCCTGGATGCTCTGAGACAGCTACAGGCACCAAGGGCAAGAAGACTCTCTTGGATGAGAACAGAAAGTTATTTGGGCTTTAGCAAATTGTAGCTTTTCACCAAGAGTTTGTTGTGTTTTCTGGTAGAGGTCAACCAACATACTGTATTTCTTCAGGTGTCATCCATACATTAAGAAATGCATTTTTAGTTCAAACATGTGAAGTAGCAGAATATCCATAACATCATTAGACCGAATCTCTGGTAGGATGGTTATAAATATTGCAGCAATTACAGCCAGGATTAATATCTACATTTGAGTGTGTTTCCTAAATTGAAAAAACAGGAAAAAAAATTCTATCATCTAGTAGTCTGGGTATTCACTGGTGAGTAGTGAACACCTGCTTCACCATATGAGCTTGCTATCTTATAGGAAGTGGAAAAGCACACAGAGAAGAAATTGATAAAACCCCATAGCATAACAATCTCCAAGCAGCTGAAGTGTTTAGGTATTCACAAAGGAGGAGGATATGTACTAATACTTTTTCAGATAAAAGATGGATTTTGCTTTGGGAATCCCACATGCTATCTGCGTGCCCGCAAACTCTGATTTTTAAGGAAAGACACCCTTATCACCTCTGGTTTAGAAAGGTGTTTAAAAGCCTGAAAAGAACTGAAGAGGCTGATAATGTTCATTTGCTCTCTGTAGCATATCCCATTGATATAGATCAGCAGGTCTTACAGATCTAAATTTCCTCTCCTGAAGGGCATCTGCACCCCAATGCTAGTCTATGAGTTCAAATTATATTAATGTGTCTAATAGAAGATGTTATTTCTTACTAAAATTTGGATTCCTTTGTGCCTTTAAACCTCCATAACTCTGGCAAGACTGTTTCTCTTGATTTTCCATGTGTGAATGCACAAACAGAGATCAGCAGATGCAAAAAGGTAGGGTGTTCAGGTGCCTTTATATATATATTCTACATGGAATAGTGCACAAATAGGAAAGTAGAAAATGAAGTAGGAAATTCTTCCCTGAACTCTAACCCCCAAACCTTTTTATGGTCATTAGTGACAATGCAAACACATGGTAATCCTCTAATCACATTCCCTCTAAAATAGTGGGGTTACATTGCACTAAGTAATTGGGACTCTACGTTGGCAGCTCAGTGTCTCTCTGTCAAACATTCAATCTTATTGTTAAAGAAAAACTGTCAATAAGCAGAGGCTCTTCTTGGTGACAAACCATCCCCATAATGTGATACATTCAGTATCTAGTCAAATCTGTTGTTGAATTAAAGCAGCTCTGTGGCAGTATCAGTACCACAGAGTCAACCGGCTCCGTACATCTGCAAAAGGCCGAAGGATACACTGCAGCAGAGCATGTAAAATGTCATTTTGCACCTCTGTCAAAGAAGTTGAATGACTGAAATGTCACAAATCTCAGGCAGGGATAGGGAAGATATAACTGAATATCTCTGCTCTCAAAGCTAAACATACAAACATTTTAAAGGGGAACTTTTCTAGATGGAAATATAAAATCATTTTTTCAAGGCAGCCAAGACAATTATTCTAACGTGCCTTAGTCTGTTACCGTTGTGCTGGGCCCACACAAGTGAACATCCCCAGATGAGCAAATTTTAGAAAATATTGCAGTAAAAGTAGAAGACTCTTAACAGAACCAAGATTATTTCTTTGGTTGCTAGGCCAAAAGTGACACCAGGAATCAGGGTGCACCTCAGATATACAGGTAGAGTGAATGATGTATTTATAATGGAATGAGAAAAGATAGCTTAAAACCACAAATTGGGATCAGCCTCCTTAACTCCCAGTACATAGACTGGTGGTAATTTATTGAATGTGGCCTGCACTGATTAGGAAGTTATTTTGGATACACATATCACCTATATTTGCTCATATCCATAATCCAAATTCCCAAGCATTATAACTAGAGAATACTTGGGGAGGGGCTTGAATTCTCTCCAGTGCTCTTCATCCACAGCAACACAAAACACAAGTTTTCAGCCTCTATATTATTTACTTTGTGGTCTGTAAAATGAAAGCTAATCTTTTCATAATGTATTATAATAAATATCTGACCTATTTATTCTGAATCTGCCATTGCCATGCAACTTTACAAACTGTAGAAGCAGACAACACAGAATCCAACATGTCAAAGATAGGCACAGATACAACTGGGAATGGTTCAGACAAAAAAACTTATATGGCCTAAAATACACTGAAAAAAAATAACTCAATTACATCTCTTTCCACAAACTTGGGCCATCAACATGAATTCATACTGTATAAGGACTTAATTATATTTGGCCACACTTTCTAATCCTCCTAAGTGGAGGACACCTCGGAAAGACACACTTCAACACCACATCACAGCCCAAGCAACACCATGAGGATAATGGTGCAAAGTCAAAGAAGTTCAATTAAATGTTCACAGCATCATTGAGTTCATACAGTGTCTCAGCTGATGGGATGGCAGTAAGCGAGAGAACAATGTTCATAAATTGCAGAAGGATAACCATTTTTTAAATCTTGACAGTGTCTTTAGAAGAGAGAATATACATTTAGTCTTTTACTGTCTGGGGGTTTTATCCCTTTGCCTATGTTTTCCTAAAGTTTGCCAGCTTCTGAAGTGTGAAAATATGAAGGGTTGTCCTCATGGTATTTTTTTTTGCCCTAAGTAGATGTAACAACCAGAAATGTGACAGTGTGATGGTTTCCCCAGTTCTGGTTTGCTGACTCCAGAAGTTCAGATGGATGAGGTCATTTATCTTCATTCAATTGCTGAAATTTGTTTCTGGCCATATAGTTATGCAGAAAGATTCTATCAGCTGTTCTCAAGGGTGCTGACCCACAGACAAACACAGACCTCAGTGGAATTAATGAATTTGCCATGCACATCTTTCAGATTCAAGCAATTAAACTCTTTCCAGAAGTGAAACTGGCACAGACAAAGAATCTGCTCCCCAACATATTTAACTGCAGACAGAGCTTGAGGAGCCCTAACCAGAGCAATTCCTTTGGCTGCAAGAGTTTGGGTTAGGATGCTGATTTGAAAGATGTGTGCACCAGAGAAAGAAAGCCATAGCACCAGAGCTGGAATGAGAAGCAGGACTGTTTCTTTAACCAAGAATTCCCTGAAAATCCACAGATCTGTGGATTTGTAAGCCAGGATATTTTGTGCTGTTGTTTTTTTCTACAGAGTTTTGAAGATTGCACCAAGAATTTACATTCCTTTTCAAGACAATTAATCTTCTTAATTAAAACATTTGAACATTGACCAGTGATTCAGGTTACATTTTGCTCAGGTATAGCAATTTCTATCTCCTGCTTCATGAGAAAATAGGACTTCCATTATTCCACTCCCACATGTCTTTGGTCATTTACAAATCCAAAAAGCTGTGTGTTTCTGGAGGAAAACCATGCTCAGGGAAAGATCTGTGATTTAATAAAAAGCATTACATACTATGTACTGCTGCTATTTGAAGAGATGATCAAATAAAATTTATGAAAAATTCTGAATATTTGAACTGCATTTAAAGCTCAGGCAGAATTACAGCAATAGCAGTCTGCTTCTGGCCATTTGCTACACAACTGCTACCATGACTGCTGCTTCCTAAGTCTAATTCTTACATAAATAGAAATTTGCCCTGAGGAAAAAACGCTAAAGATGCACAGTAAATCTCTCACAGTGAATATTTTCCTGCATGCTGTTTAGAAAGTTATTTCCTGTGGAATTTAGCTAACTCTAGACAGACAGAATCCTACAAATACACGTGAAAAATTTCCTCATGGTCTGGCAGTATTGTTATTGAGTGACCCTGGGCACGTTATTCAAGGCTGACTCACAAGTGTCAGACTGGAATGGAAATGTTTGCAGGACCATACCCTGCATTTCCAGGCAGACAGATAAGCTGTCATCTTTAACTCTGGATCACTCAATTTTTACCACATAGCATTTTTAAAAAAATGCTGCTTGTGTTTGCAGAATTATGAAGACAAACATTTGCACAGTGCAAAACAAAGAGAAATAATGGCATTTAACCCACATATGCATAAGAAAAGATTCTGTCCAAAACAGAATAGCACACCACTTGCAGGTATATTAGCAAAATTCCTGTCATTCCCATTTTCTTCCTATCCCAGCAGCAGTAGTTTGGTACAATTTTATTCTTTCAGTGATAACCGTCCTTGCCAAGAGTCCCCTGAACTGTGTTACAGGAGGGCCTCACTTCTATTTTCCTACATAAACATCTTCATAAGCTTATCTCCAGCTTTGACGAGAAATTCTTATTCTGCTTTTGCCTTACAAATTCTTAAACAAAAAAGACAGTTTCCACTTTTATTTTAATACCCTCTGAAAGCTGTTCACACCTACACACCTACCTATACTTCATCCCTCCATTCTCCAGCAAACTGCTACTATATGTTAAGTATTAGTCTCCACTACCCAGGCTACTCTGTTCTGTGCTCATTGTGTTACTTCCTCTGGGTTGCATCGTCCTCTTGGAGGAGAAGGGCAGTATTTCATTTACCCAGGAGAACTCTGGTGCACACAGCACTGATGGAAAATGATTTATAGATTTACCCACATCCAATATATTTTAGTCTCATCTGTGCTAGTCTCTGACTCTGTTTCTTGGAGACGATAGGGTCTTCAGAAAAGTCTAAGACAAACTGAGATCAGGGTATGGGAAATCAGAGACATCCCCAAGTGCAAAGGCAAAGAAAATGGATGTGGGAGAAGAGCCAGAGGAAGAGGGATATGCAAATGAGAAGTGGGAGGTGTCAGCATTCATGAAGAAACCCTGAATTATGAGGGTGGTTATGAGATCCAGCCTCCTAGGGGGGCTTGCAGGTAGCAAACACTAACAGTGAACATATTCTACTTAATGAAAATTTTATTCAAAGTTTTGCAGTATCTCTAAATCTAGGGTAACAATCTGTCTTCACATTGCAGGAATTTTGTAGAAATTAACGATCTGAGTAATTAATGTCTGTGCAGTATTCACATACTACACCAATGCAGACATGAATTAGCAATTCCATCCTCAGATCAAGGTCTGACTCAGATATTCAGCAAGAGCCAAGGAGCTGGGAAATGTATATTCAAGCAGCTGTCCCAGAGGCAGTGGGAAGATGTTGTCCTATGCAGAGACTCACATTGTACTGATCAGCTGCAATTTGTACCTTTGTCAGGTGTCTTGGCTCTGGATTATTTCTAAACAGCAAAGAATGGTGCAAAAAAGATCACTCACTGAGTGTGTGGGATCATGCAAAATATTAATTAACTGATCATTAACAGAACATACACTGTCTAATGGAGCTTAAATTCTGCAGAAAATGTCTAAAATACATTAGTAAAGATTTGATTATTTGCACTAGGGGAGTGAATTTAGGATTCTCAAATAAAATTAAAGCCTGGCATTTCTTAATGCTTGGATGCATGCCCTTGAAACCTTCTGATATTTTTATTTCGACTTTTAATGGGTTTTTCTTTCTCTGTTGAAGAGTTTCCATGAAGAAGTTTTGTCTGACACTATCATCTCAAGAAACACAAGTTTCCTGATTAATATCTTCTTTGTAAGATCATCTATCCCAAAAATGATATCTGGAAGAGACATTATCTCTAGACTGAGAGCCATCAGAGATGTTATACAGCTGCCCAAGACAAAACATATTAGTGTAGCAATACTAATCAAGCCAAAAGAAAGGAGATTAAAGACACACGCATTTCTACCAGCATTGTTATACAGATTTTCTGTCCCATGCACTGACTCTCACAGTAGATGGAGTCAGAAAATGCTTCTAAGAAGTATTATCCTAAATTAATAATTTTGAAAATGAACTGCTTCTTTTCTGAAAATTTTATACAGTTTGCTTCAAAACTTTTCCAATCGAAACATTGTGAGATTTTGTATTGAAAGTATTGTATTGTATTTTTCATTTGGGTAACCTAAAGTTAAAAAGCCAAAAAGGCATAGGAAAAGAAAAGCAGGTTAAATAGTCTGAAAATTAATATTTCCTTTGGCATAAATAAACAATTTTAACTTAACCCTAATTTTTATTGTTAAAACTTCTAGGTTTGTTTGCCCTGTTTGTTCTTTCCATTTTCATTTTGGCTGTAGTATATCCCAGCTTCCTGCAAACTTTTGTTTGGAGGCTATCCCACTTCTGTAAGTGCTAATGCAGGCTCCTACCTGGTTTTATTCTTAGTCCCCATCTTTTTAGCATGAAACTGAATAGTCTGAGTGTAGTAATGCACTGAACTCAAGTTCAAGAGTCACTCCTGTCAATAATCTCTCATTTTGCAGCCAGGATGTGGCTATGACAGCTCTCCATTAAGAGTCTTCCAATGTTATCCACACACTTCACAGCCCTCACGTTTCCTCTTTCTCACCTTCAGCATCAATTTGCAGACAAGTTCCCCTAAAATTCACCAGGAGAGAGCTGACTCATGGACCCACATCCTGGAGCACTTGGGGAATGTGTCTGTAGGCCTTGTAAGAGCCTGATACTCCTGCTGTCTCCTGAGGGACATTAATGTTGTGCTTCGACTGCCACATACATCCCCAAAAGCAGAGATTTGTCTCTATTTATTAACTGGTGGCAAATGACCAGTTGCTTTTGTGCACTCTTGTGCTGATGCATCACCTCCTCCCATTTTAGGCTACCCTGTGATCTGAGGAATGCTCATTAGGCTCTGCCTTGATGAGCAGCACCTGGGCTCAGCTCCTCTTGAGCTTGTCAGAAACATTGGCTGTTCTCAGAACTAGTGCTGTCTAATGAGCTCCTGCTTTTTGTCTTTTTAAGAACAGCCTTGAAAACTTGTAATTTATTTTCCCTGAATGGCATGACATTCTCTTTTTCACACTTTCAAAGAAAGTGGCTCATCCAAAGTGTGGCTGGGATGAACCATTGATATGACTAAAGCCTATAAACAGTGGTCCAAAGTGAGACCCTTTGGGATCTCCTGGGTGGCAGTGACTGTGACCAGCAGGATGCCTCTGAGTGGGGCTCCTCAGAGCCAGCCCACTCTCAGGTTTCTGTACTCGGGATCACTGAGCAAGGATGGACCTAGGCTGATCCCTCCACTCCTCAAAGCTCAACCTATCACCTGTTGGGAAAACACATAGGTATCTGAAGTGAGTACTCCATTGGTTTTCAAGGGGAAATTTTCACAGGGATCTTGCACTGACTGTGTCTGTGTGCATACTGTATGCTTATGTTATGGCAAATATGGGAGAAATGCTCCTCTCTTAAATGTTTATGTGCTAAGTAAGGCCTATAGGCAAGCTACTGTTGTGATATAATAAATCCCATATGAATGGTTTGCAAAAGTGAAAAGTTTAAGTTGAATGCTGGTAAGTGTTTTTCTTTTGCTAAATTGCTAAATTTAATTTAAGTTACGAGTTAAGAACTGTTAAGTTTGAGTGCTGTTGAGCACTTTAGCCGCATTCCTTTTTATCCTTGCCCTTTCCATCCTGTTGTTACACACACACACACACAAACACATACACATATTTAGACAGTTTTCAGTTTATCTTGGGTTGGATTTATTGAGTGGATTTTGTTCATTTCTTTTTTCCTAAGCATGCCTTAACCATCTAGTAAGCAGCAGAGGGAACCTTGCCAATGAACTTTGTCATGTTGTCGCTTTATATTAGATCTGGTTTTTACTGATACCTTTGCTGGTGATTCTTTAAGCAATCTCAAACACTCATTCATAACAACTTCTAGTGCTGTGTTACCCATCTTGCTGCTTGTGTTTGGTGTGTGAATTGCTTCTCAGTCTTCTGAAAAAAAGGTGTTTCATTACAGTGGAAATGTTATTCCCTGGGGATTTCATTGACCTCCATCCTGCTAACCTGCCCTGTGCACTGCACTCTGTGACAAGGCTTTGAAGGAAAAGTGAAACCCTCATTAGTCAAAACTGCAGTACAATGTGAAAGCACATCACACACGTGCTCCTAACATGCAAATGTAACTGCGCTTTTCCTGGAACAAAGCCCTGTGCTGCATAGAAATGAAGAGGATGGTGTCATACAGAGGTTTCAGATTAGCCCCTTGCTTTGGGCAAATACAGAAAGCACCCAGATAAGTCAGTGCCAAGGCCAAGTTAAGAACCTGCAGAAGATCAACCAGAACATGTATTTTACACAGCTCTGTCCAGCAAACAAGACATGACAGCCTGTTCCAGCAGACAGATGGGGAGCTGAGTTTTTCAGCACACGTGCCAGCCATTTAAGTCAGCTCTGTGGCAAGAGCAGTGCTGAGTAAGCTAAACATACAAATTACTGATTACATGCAGGGGAAAGCAATGGCAAAACACCAGCAAACAAGCTCCACTGATACAGGGAATGACCTCATGCCTAAAGGATCTGAAGGAAATCTGCTATTATACTGTACCTGTGCCTGGAAAATAGAACTCTCAGGATCTGACACTGAATCCAATAAACCATAAAAGCTGGGGGAAAAACCCACACAGGCAGGAGACAAACTGTCAGAAACAGGAGCCCATCAGCTCCACATGAAATCAAGAAGTATTTCTTATGATCCTCTCTGCCCCTATAAGTTTGACTATGAAGCTCTGGGTGACATTGCACAACATTCATCCACTGACTTTTATTAATCTCCCTTTTCATTTGCTGTACCACACTGTCTCTGCTACAGTGATGGTTATGGTTACAGCATCTGGGATGTACCTGCTGGACAGGATACCTCTGCTAGTCCCTTCCATTTCCAACATCCAAGATGTAATGAGCTGTAGACCAACCATTCATTCAGATTTCTTCCAAAGTACGAGAAATTTGGTTGGGTCGGAAAAAGCAAACCGGCCTGTGGAATGATCCAAAATTTCTCTAATTAGGTTTTGATGCCTATAACAAAATATCTTAAAGAGACTTCAATGCAAGAGGAGACTTGACCCTGCAATCTGCTTAACAGGCAACAAGCAGGAAAACAGCATTTTGCCTTAAAACATGCCTTGGTAATAATAACCTTCTTTCCCCCAGTCTCCCATGCCTTTATTGTTTGAAACTCTAAACAGAAATAGAGACTTGTCCCCAACACTGCCAAGATTGCAGTCAAAGCCATATCACTTAGAACATTAATTTCAGATGAGCTTGGAAAAGAAAGATAAAACTTCTGCCTTATCATTAAACATTTATGGTCAGGTTCCTTTAAAAAAACTGTCCTTTAGTGCTACTTTTGTTTGGTTGGTTAATAATGCACTTCAAAAAATAAGCATATTGTTAACATTTTCCACATTACCCAATTTACATTCCATTTATTATATTTCATAAAATAAATTCAGCCAGATCCATTTGATTACTCTTGCCCTAAATTAAACCATCAGCCTATTTTCCATAACAAGCCCTGTCTTATACCATAAATTATTATTAGAATTAATTTGCATCAAGGTTTACTGAATAACAAGATATGTCTTTCCTACTCAATGCTACATGACTGAAGACACATCAGAGAAAGACAATTTATGTTGCAGACACTTTGCATTGGTATGTCACCTTCTTAAATGCTTCTCAGCTTTACTTTAATGACTTTGACTATTTTCTTTAATGACTTTGACTAAATGGGGCTTTTCCCCCTCCCTTTGCTATAGATGCAGGCTGCTTCTGAGTGCTGCCAGAGCTGCCTAGTGACGTCCAGAGCTTGGGAATTGAATTTACCACAAGGTAACTCACACTGCAGGTTTACAATAAATACACTTGTTAACAGAGGACAACTTCTGAGCACTGAGCTATCACTTTACTGGAGCTTGAAGAAAAGAGCTACAGAAAATAAAAAAGGATTTTCCAGTTAGCAGCTGAGGTAAAAGAGGGTGTGTTGTTTTCACAGTAGCTGCTCTAAAAGAGCCTGTAGAGAAATGCTGAAGGTAGACTAGGATTTAGATGAGGAGAGCTGGACTCAGAAATGAGGGGGAATATTAGAAAGACTGAGTCTTCAGTAATTTACCTTTAATGCAAGCCTAATTAGTGAATTAGTTTTTAGCAGGAAAGATACCTGGTAGATCAGCCAAGAAAGGGACCGTCCCAGTGCTGGAGGGAAAAGGTCAGGGCAGTATCACCACTGCCCTTCCAGCAGAGATGGGGAGCTCCTGCACATGCACAAAATGATGGCAGAATTTCACTGCATGCACTGATGTTATAACAGCTCACTCTCTTTGATGGGAATGGATGGCTGAAGAAACAATCCATAAAAAGTACTATGCTGTGTTAGAAAAATAAACACCAAAACAAAACAGCCCACATCACTACTGAAATCAGATGAATTAAAGTAGTCTGTATCCCCCCTAAATAAACAACACAGCAAGCTGTCCTCTGCCCAAAGCTGTCAGGTTGGTGTGTAATTGCTACAACCACACAGAGCTTATTCCCTGTTCTACCCTGTGGTAAATCTTTGTCAAAAAACTTTATGAAAAACAATGACAATGAGTTGACAAAGAAATGCAGAACCTTTTTGGTTTACACAGTTCTATAATAATAATAGCATTCTTTTTGCTTTCCTCCTTCTTATTTTAGGTGGTTCTTTATTGTTTACTCAATAGGCTAGATTGGCATTCAGGAATAGTTTCCCTGAGTGTTTCAATTACAAAGAAACCCCTGCACAGTTATTCAAGGAGCTTTTGCAGCTCTTTGTGGATGGTGGGTGCACATGAGAAATGAAACAGCACTTGCCTCCTCAGGAAAACAATCCATGGTTCTTTTCTTAATTAATACTGCAGAACAGCTTATAAGAGGTGCTACTAGAATCTGCTTTCCTGTGCTAATCACACTCACTCTACTTCCCAATTGATTAATTTAGTTGTCAGGAAATCAGATTTTCCAATAGTAATAGATGCTAACTAACTCTCTGAAAATGCAGGACATCTTGTAAAGAACTTTACTATAAAATGATAAGCAAAATAATAAGTAAGTTTTCTGATATATTTTTGGAATACATATTTCTCTCATTTCAAATACATTTACTGCCAGTTTCCTCACCATTTGTTCAATGAAGCTAAAGAGTCCTAAATCATCTTCTTACAAAAGAAATCTGTGGAAATTAGGTACGAACGTTTACTTGAATTGAGTATCATGGATATGTATTTGTCACATGTAACAGCCTGGTTTTCTGAGCTGAGGTAAATCAGCACAAACTTGTGGATGCTCTGACCTGCAGCATGGTGTGTATCAGAGGCCCTCCTTGGTGTCTTCAGTTAACAACTGTGAATTTTTAACAGCTCCCAAAACAAGTAGTTTTATCTGAAACTGCTGCGTGCTTTCCAGGTGATCAAGACAACTAGAGACTTTGTTTGTTTGCTTTTTAAAGCCAAGGGCCATTGCTAGCAAGGACTGGAGAAGGTGAAGAAACTGAGAAAAAAGATAAATCTCCTTCCAGCACATAAAAGGAGTTCACACAGTTTATTTTTTACATAAATTGTGATGAATGAGCCATCTGGACATGCCCATTCACTCTTCACATGCACAGGAACAGATTCACAACTAAGTTGGTTCTGGTTTAAATAGAATCAAATTTAATATCTTCAGTAGAGCTTGCTCCACTTGAATAGTCTCCAAATATGATCTCTTTAGAAAAGAAATTTAATTATATTTTTATAATTTGGTCCCTAGAATGAGGAATTAATCTTGTCTCATAGCTATAACACAGAAACAGTTGCTTTATACAATTTTTTTTTATATTTAAAATTATTTTCTGCTTTATTTAGTCTGGTTCTATTTATTTTGTTGCTGAAACTTGTATACTGAATTCCAGTACTTCAAAGGGCATACCTCTTAGATAAGCCATGGGGAAAAACTTCAAATATTATAGTAATTCAGCACTATTACTGTCATAGAGTGGAAAACAAGAAATGAGTATCAGATTTATATGTAATGAACTCTCTACAGTTTAAGAAGGATTAAATATTTGTGGTGTGTTGTAGCACTCTCCAGCAAATGTAATTGCTACACCATCTACTAAAGGGTGACATAATATCTCCTGCCCATGCCCTTACTGAACTGTGCAGTACAAGTCTTTTTAACTTAATGGAAAGTACATGAGGATTTCTAGTAGCAGGCTATTTCTCCCATCCCACACAAGCAAATATCTATTCTTCTTAACCAAAAAACGTAAGACACACATTCGTGATACTTAAAATACTCTATCTCATCAACAGTAGCACAGGAGCCAAATTCAACTGTTTGAAACCATGTTTTTAAAATAGCCTACCTTTGATTCAAACAACTGTGCTTTTATTTTTCAAAGGAAAATGACATAACAGGAAAAATCTTTCAGATTAGGCCAAGGAAGGTAGATCTCAGAAAGGTTTCTGCTGCAATATGCCTTAATCCCCTTGTTCCCTGGGATGAACAAGAGGAGCAAAATTCAGCACTGCAGAATTTCATGTATCAGCTCTGCATTTATACCAGCTTTTCATGAAACTTTCTGAGCTGCCTATGGAATTAAACCATTGCCACAGTAATACCCAGCTTCTGAAAAGTGTTGACACTTTGCCCACAGTTCCTCACTATCATCCTCCAGCTTCCCTGTACTGAAGAGGAAAAAAATCACAGAGACAGAAAATGCCATTCATAGAAATTCCATGGCACCAATGACTATGTCCAGAAATCTCTTCCAATGCACCCAGACATGAGGGCAAATACACCACAGGCTTGGTATCAGCAAATACACCCCAGCCTTGGTATCAGCCAAGCTCTGGGACAGCTCCCAGCAAGTGCTTCTGGCAGAACCAGGGATGATGAGAAGGTTGTAGAGCTCATCATGGCAGAAAGAAGGGTCTACAGCACCTTTTCCACTTACAAAATTATCTCCTGAAAGACTGAATTGCTCAGAAAGAGATTTTACCTTCCTTACATACTCACTGAAGAACTTTGCTCTTGGGGAAAAAAAAACCAGAAGAAAGAGCAAGAAAGGCAAATATGCATGATCACAGTTTTTCTGGGGCCTCAGTCTGTTGATAATACAGGGAACATTCAGAAATCAAAGAAATAGTATGTATAGATATCTGATCAATTTAAATAATTGTAGTCACTTTAAGATGAATTCTGATATAGTAATTTGGGTCTGATTTTCCAAAATTTAATACTGACCACTGGGTCAAAATTTCTAAAAGACTATTTAGGTTAAGAATGCTTAATTTCCTGATTTTCCTCATAGAGGGGACCCACACTGGAGCAGTTCTTGAAAAACTGCAGCCTAGGGAAGAACCCAGCTCTTGAAGGAGTATAGCCTGTGGGAAGGACCCCACGCTGGGCCAGGGGAGGGAGGAGTGGCAGTGGTGAAGTCCTGTCCCTGACTGTGATCCCCATTCCCCATCCCCTGCACTGCATGGGGGGAGGAGGAAGAAGAGTCATGAATGAAGTTGAGCCTAGGAGAAAGAAGCATGTGGAGGAAAGATGTTTTTAGCTTTGGGTTTGTTTTTTTTTTTTTTCCCTGCTGTCTGACTATGTAAATAATTGGCAATAATTAACATTAATATTTTCCTCAGGTCAGATCTGTTTTGCCTGTGATATTAGGTAAATGAACTCCCTGTCCTTATCTCAAGGCATGAGATTTTTTCATCATATTTTCTCCCACACCCTGTCCTTTTGAGGAGGAGGAGTGACAGAGCAGTTTGGTTGCCACATTGCAGCCACCTAAGGTCAATCCACCACAAAAACAAAGTCCTTGTATGTGCATATGTTAGTGTAAATTTAAGCAGAAAAATCAAAACTCTGAGTTTAATTGTCATGGACCCTGTGCTCAGATGCCAGTGTTAGATCCTCAGACTTCACTTCTGTAATAAGATAAATTCCCCTCACCAGTTTCCCTGTTGGCAACCACATGAACCTTTTGCTTTCTTGTGATGTTGTGTCCAACTCTAACTTCACAGTCATTGTAGGGTATGAATACATTAAGTGGTGAAGTATGGTGCAGGCTTTCAGCTATCATCAGTGCAAGAAGATACATCAGCAGAACAGAGATAATAGGAAAAAGGAAGAGCAAACATCTTCCAGATATCATCATAAAGAAACAAAACATTGTCACTTTTAACTGCTGCTGGAGGCCATTCCATCATTCCATCCTTCAATAATTGAGAATACTGAAGAGAGTATCATATCTGTATCAGAGATTTTCTTTTAGGAAAAGCAATACCTAAAGCTGTAATTTTTTCCCCAGGAATTTGTCAGTGACCGGAAAAATAAATCAATGATGGTATTTTTACTTATAAGGTTTCCTAACACCTATGAGTTTGGACATAGGTATTTCTTTTTGGGAATACTTAAAAAAAATATAAGATGGGAAGGGAAATGGTGTGACACATAGCAAGAAGCATAGCAGAAAACAAAATCAGGTATGTCACAAAGAAGTAATTTGTGGACAAAGAAAGAGAGAATACTGAGCTAGGAGGTCAGAAGCAGTTCAGGGCTATATGAAAAGTCAGAATAGACAATTAGGAGTTCAGTCTTTGATACACAAAGGGAGAGAAGCTGGTAAAGAAATGGAAGGCAAGTAAAACAGGGAAAGAAAAGAACAATAGGCCCATCTGCAACACAGTGAGGAAAGATGAGCTGAAAACTCATCATCACTATAAGATAGCTGGCTGAGAGTGTCTCCACAATTTCAGGTGCTCTGGATGAAAGATGGAAGGGTTGTGCCACAAAGGTGTAATTAAACACTGAGGAAGCAGCTTTTCTTCTTCCAGTCAGAATGTTTTATAATAGCTCTCTCCCTCTCTGTTACCCTCTGAACTTCTCACAGCCCACAGGCATCTCATATTTTTTTGTACTGAAAGTGTCTTAAGGTTCTTCAAGAGCTTTCAAGAACTATTTCCTTTCACTGACGAAGAGTGGCTCATCACAGCAAGAAAATGAGACAATTTTGAAACAAAATAGGACTTGAACAACAATTTGTGTTTATGAGAACAGATGAGAAAGACTTAACTACACCATTAGTTGCCACTTAAATTAAATCTAACTTAAAGTTCACCTTAATCAGGATAGAAAGTGATGGTGAGAATGTTCACTGTGCTACTCTCCTAAGGAATTGGGTCTTTTCTCTCCTCATTAGGGTGTTTACCATCCTTGTGTACACCTTTCCAAAATGCCACTCTGTCCCTTTGGCAGACACAGCCCTGCACAGTGAGTGGCACACTAGTCACATTCAATGGCACTGTGAAAGCAGTACATGCCCTGAAAGCAGGGCACAATAGAGACCAGATAGCATGAAATAAAGCAGATTACTTTCTTTGCCTACTGGTATTAAGTAGAATTGGTGTCAGCCAACTGTAGGTACTTATTGTGGAACACTTGAGATCCTCAAAGGGGATTTTGACTGCTAAATCCTTCAACACTTCTGAAAAATTGTGAGTCAGAAGTAATCCAGTGCTAATATACAATTATATTTTTTACTTTAATATAAAATATGTAAATTAAATTCTAATAAGGCCAGTTCAGCAGTGGGAAGTCATCTTATACTTCTAGTTCTTTATTATGTTTTCTTATTGCAGCTACACTATAGATCAAAATGGTGTATCTATATCTACTATAAAAATATCTGCATAAGTGGGAATTTGAAAATGGAAGTTTAACAATTTTTTTTTCTCCTTTATCAAGCAACATGTTTTTTGTCCACTGCTTAGCATACTTCATTCTCTGAGAGCAGAAATATCCTGAACAAACAGTGATATGATATTTGAGAAACATTATTGTCCCTTACTCTTCACCTTATTTTATTGTATTTAGCACTGCATTACCAATTCTGATACTGAGAAGATTTGTAAATTGAGACAGGAAACACACTGTGTTGATGTTTCAGTGGTCTTTGAGAGTGAAGCTCTGCAAGCAATAAAGGAAGGAGGTAGAGGCAAGGTCAGCTCTTGCAGACCATGCCTAATAGAACATTTTACCTTTTGTGTGGGGCCTCAGTCACCCAATGATAAATGCATAGATGTACATAAATGTATATGCATGTACACATATATATATACTTAAGACATACACTTGCTAATGCATGTGTGTATGCATTTATGTCAGCAAACACTGGGATGTGGTAAGCAGCACCCTCAAAATACATATTTCTGGATATGATCTCAGTGGCCACCCCAAACCTATCTGCAATATTGCTTTTGACAAAAGGTTGAAGAAAATCTGAATCAATTTATCCCATCCTGTGTTGTCACATCCACAGTGGAGGACTCCACACAGCAGAATATCCTTTATTTGCCTGAAAAACAACATCATTCATAGCCCTGGGCTACATGGACCTTGTCCTCTTTTGAGCAAGGATTGAACTAAAGCTTCAGAAGTCCCTCTCATTTCAGCAATTCTGTAATCAGCCAAACATCACCCTTCACTTAGCATTTAGGAAGGTAATGCAATCCCACAAGTGGCATCAGAATTCCTTCTAGGAAGGTGGGTTGCAAACCTGTATTGGGAAGGGAATAGGGAAAGGGGAGAAAAACATCTCAGGTTGATCAGACCTATTTCTTACTAAGAAAAAACATGGACCTGAGAATCCATTGTATTCTGTGTATTTTATCTTTTTTGATAGAATCTGAATTTGCCTAGAACACAATTCTCCCCAAAAGCCCTTCACAATAGTCAGTATGAATCTGCAGTAAATTTGGTGGTCAGTCTGAGGAGAATAAGATCCTACCTACAGAACATGTGACAATGATTCTACCTTCATCATGAGGCAGGTGAACTAAAGAAGGGTGTTCTCAATGAGCTTTATTGAAACATGTGGAGCTGCAGCATAGAACCAAAAAAAGTCCCTATCTGAGATGGATTTTGAACATGACCCATCTGACCTGAACAGCCCTGAGGTTTCCACCTCAATGCCAGACTCTAGGATCAGGAGCTTCAGGGTGCTTGCTTTCATGTGTACAAAAGACAATGCAAACATGGGATTTGTACCTTGATATGTGTATACAGCTGGGACAAGAGAGCAAGAGGCTTATCCAATTAGAACTTCCACACTTCTTGATATTTCTCTTTTTAATATTTCAAATGAAAATGAATACTAGACTTTTTGATGAACTTCTAAAAGCAGTGAAATACTGCGCATAAAATTTAGTTTCATTTGCACAGTTAGATTACTAACTGTAATAGTTACCTAGATACTCAGGCCCTTGCAACCATATGGAGACCATTTCAAGCCACTGGAACTGCATACACCTATGAGATTTCAAGTAGGGGGTGTGCTTTGTATATTCAAGCTGTAGAACAGTTCAAATTTTCTCAAAGAATTTTGTAAGACTTAAGCTTCTCAGATGTAGTTTAGCAAGGGGGATTTGCTTAAAGAATTGAGTTTTTTCAAGCAAAACACTCAAACCTTTCATTTTAAGAAAACGAGAAAATACTACCAAGACAATTCTTCAAATTAAGTTCTATGCTCTGGCCAGCTGAGCTGGCCATTAACTGAGCTGCCATGGCTGACCTTGAGAAAACTCATAATCATTGTCAATTATAACATGAAAGTCAATAATGATTCTGGTCAATATTAAGGCCATAGATGAAATCTGAACCACAGCTCCATGATATAAACTCGTGACCTAACTTTGGGTCATTTATTAAACCTACAAGTCTGCAGACATCTTCCTTTTTGGTTTCTGTTAGGAAGACCTAGATCCTTCCATGACATTAAGAGAGACATGGAGGCTGCAGTTCAGTACAGGAGCTCCATCAGCATCCTCACAGACTACTGAGTGCACCACACTCCAGCTGAAGCTACTCAGGGAGATGTGTGAACACCACAGTTGAGGGCATGCACTTCTGGGCCAGATGTATATCATCCAGTGCAGATATCCAATCTCAACAATGGTTTTGTCACTGAGTCAAATAATACATGTTATCTTTCAAGCAGGGAAAGCAAAGATAGAAAAATTTGGCTTTTACAGGTGCTTGAATTAATGGTTTCAGTGTTACCCTGCTGATTTTCTTGTGACAAAAAGGGAAATTCCAGTTTGAAAGAAGACCTGTGATGCCCAGTTTTGAATGTAATGAAAATCATAAATATTATAAAATTACTTTATGTAACTTTGACTATTTTTCAAAAAAGGAGCAAAACCTTCTGTTTGACCATTCTGTGTTATTACTTACAGACCCTGATAAATGGGGTTTTGTTTTGAATGCTACTTCTTAAAAAAGGCATTACATGCCATGCTTCAATGTACACAGAAATTACATCTCATTATAATATTGAAGCTTTACAAAGTGAGTTGAGTACACATTCCTTGCTCCAGTGGGAAAAAAAAAAACTCATAAAATCAAATAGCAGTTTCTGTGATCACTGGACTTTTCCTCTGATCAAAGAATAGTCACCCTGTGTGCTGGAAGCACCCAGCAGCTTAGATGCCCACTCTGTGGCAATGCAGGTTGTTCTGAGGCAATAATGGCTAAGCCAGACTGAAAAGCAAAAGTGGCTGTACTCCAAACAAAACATTCAGTTCCAACCTCTAGAGATTCACTATATCCTCAGCAAAGGAGAAGGAGGGTAACCCTGGTTCAGTGGTTTACTCCCATGAGGGACCTGAGGTTCCAGGGGCAAGGTGTTCCTGCCCTTTCTGCTGGGAGAAGTAATGTAGAGAGGGAGCTGAGATAAGAGATACACACACCTGGTAGTCAGTCTCTCTATCTGAGAACAAAGCCTCCTCTGTGAGTAACCCAAAACAAAACCATAGACCTTTGTTGATCAAATTCACCCATCACAAAGGAGTTTTCTGCACAGGTTAAGAGTCGAAACACTTGGAGCTACCCAATTGGTTCATCAGTGATGCAGAAATGCTCTTCCCCTGATAAATATAGGCATTCTGATTAACTTGGATTTCTATTTTGAAAATTTTTTCTCAGTTTTGCCTTCCCCCAAATAGCTGTGACAGCCTGAAAAGGAATTTGCTTTGTGTGCTCCAGAAACCTTTCCTGAGTCTAATTTTAGATGTTACTATGCCACTTAACAGTTGATCTTTTTTTTTCTTTTTTTTTTGGCATCTCCTTCTACAATAATCTTGTGTTCAGCCTGAAACTTTCTGATCCTTCCCACGGGTAGAGGTATTATTTTCCTTTGAGTCTTTCCAATGCATAACTGAATGTATTCGAGCATTTGTATATAGGGAGATCTCACTGTAAGGTAAAATTTTATTCAGTGATCTGAGTGAAAAGTTTCATATCTAAAATTGAATTGACAGAGTAGGGCAGTCCTGACAGCTTTGAAGTGGCAAGTGAAATCTTTCTCTCTTAAAGGCTCTCTCTGCTGCCTCTCCTACCCCTCACCACCGAGATTTCAATATCAGCATAAACAAGCCCTTAGCATTTATTGCTTTTATGCAGCAAAAGACTTTGCACAACCCTTACTTTCATACCTAATGTACCCCAAATCCCTGGAAATCTTTTCATTACCATGAATGGGATTTGGATTCGGTCAATAATGAGTTGAACTAACAGTTATTAATTGTTTCATATCACTGTTTTGTTCCTGCTCTGACAATGAATGTTTTACACATGGGAAAAATCCTACAGATTGAAGCCTTGTGTAATAGGAAACAGCCATTTGATATTTTATCTGGCTATTGTGCATGAAAATGAAAAACAGATGAACACCAGATTTGAGAGAATATGCTTGTGTATGACCTAAAAATATAATAGTGACTTCAACAAAATAAAACAAGGGTAATAAGGTAAAGTTCTAGTATCTAAGTTACTGTATGCCTTCTTCAGAAGACATGATAAGACTCCAGAGAAATATTAATTTCTGGCTGAATGAAAACCAGAGTTTGAGGCAGATCTACCTAAAGGGTATGTTAATAATAAAACCAGATTCCTCCCCAGTCCTAACCAAACTCTATAAAAAAACAAGACCAAACTCTAAAAAAGTAAACATTTTATTGTAATCATGATTCACATGGTCCTATCTGTATCCATATCATTGAAAATATTTCACTCTGAAGACCCAAAAATGGGCAGACTTTAAAAAACCTTTGTAAAACTGGTATCAGAGATTTTCTGTATTACTACAAGCAAGGTCAATGGTAAGTGATTAGATTTGTTTAATGTGAACCTCACATCATGTGACAACCAAGTGAGCTCTTTGAAGCTGGAACATTCAGAGACTATTCCCAAGATGAGTTCTGGACTTCATTTCATCTAGACATTTATTAACTTATTAATCTGCCAGACTAAAAAGTGTGCTGCAGATGGATGTTGGGCTACAGACAGAGCTGTCATACAAGAAATTCAAAAGGAAGCTTTTGCTGTTGATAAAGTGCTAAAATGGAGGAATGACTTATTTCCCTGACATATATAGCTTTATTGATAGGACACAATAATATGGCATAGAGATAGATATTTCAATCACATATGATTCGTGTCTCACATGTCAACTTAGTGCCAATGATAAAGAGGGAAGAAAGAAGCACAGCTGCAAAAGTGCTTAGATATAGAAAGAAAAAAATAGCTACCATTTTCTTTACAAAGATACCATCTAAAAATTCTCTTAGAATCAACTGGAAATACCTTTTCAAGGATGAGAGTGATGCAGATAAGAATGCATGCTTCAATGAGTGTTTTATCAGCTGTCTTAAAGAACACTCACTTTTCTATTAGCATTATTCTTCTACTATCTGCTCCAGATTGCTGCAGACTAGAGTTTGTTACGTCAAGTTTACGAGTGCCATTTTTATTTCTGAATTCCAGAGTGATATTGCATGCACATGGACTGCAGCATCTCTGGGCTAGCTCAAGAAATCAGTCAACAAACAGTACCTACCTTTTGTACACCATTCCCAGGTTTTTAAAGAAATGAGCTGATTCACAGCTGATAGACTTGCTAAAGCAAGTCCATCTCACACTGTGAAAATAATATAATGTCTTTTTCTGGCAGTATTTGCTACTCCAGAGTCTACGTGTCACAATAGGCATTTTTTCAGAAGTGGCAACTCATTTAACACAAATAGTCAGGAGCAGTACAAATCTCAAATGCTCAGCCTCTCTTTTTGGATTTAAGTGCTTAAATAATAGTGTTTGGAAATTTGCATACCAATCTCTAATATTCAGAGTTGAAAAGGTCATTTTCTGAATGTATATCAATGCAACCTCTGAAAGCTGTTCAGTCTGAGTTTATGAATGGGTAAGAAGTGCTCTGTGAAATCTGAGTTGCTTTTCTTCACCTCAGGAGCCTGTTTGCCCTGAAATCTAATGAAGATAATTCAACTATCAACATTAATGTTTATTTAATTTCTATAAAAACCAAAAAAGGATGGTCCAAAATTCTTTCTTAAAGAAAGAAAATCATGAATATATAAATCAGGTTGCTAGGAGTTCTTACTTGAGTGGGCCTCAAATTGTGGTGGTTCTGCATTAACACGTAGCAGTGCCAGGAACCTGCTCTGTAGAGTACTGTGTAATATTTGCTGTTTCTCAAAGAAAAATGCCTGAGAGGTATTTCCCAGGGCAAAGCCTCTTCTATAGCACCTGATTTGATGAAAGGGTACCTACCTACTGGTTGAGGGGAAATGTTAAGCTTGTAATATGTTGGAAATGGCAATTCCACTACAGAAAAAGGCATGAAACATCATGAACATGATGATGTTATAATTCAGTAATTTGCACTCACATCCTCCAGCTTTCTGGTTTGCCAGAATTAAGATTGCCAAATTCTCCTGTTTATTCCCCATGCTTCTTGCACCTGTTCAACAGACTGACTGATTATTTTCCTTCCTCCTTTAACCTTTTTCTAGTTATCAATGTCTGGGTCACACTTTGGACCTATAACAATGTCAGTCTCATTTATATCTTTTCTCACTAAGAAGTCTGTAACAAAGGCAACTTACTCCCAATTTACTTATACATTCTTCCTCCTTACACCACCATCCATTAGTCAAGAAAACAAAGGTCCTGCTGGCAGGACCCATCCAGCAGGCCACATATTTAATTCTAGGACACATCACACATCTCTGTCTTGTCCATGTCTTTTGTCTTGACTGGATGGAATAGAGAAATCAACATCAAATCCTTCACTCCTGCATGTCTGCTGTTACTGTATAGCTTCTCTGATAAGTTCAGAGTCGATACCCAGCATGTACCCATTTGCTTAAGGAACCATCCCAATCTTTCTGTAGCAGCCCAAATATTTGCAAGAAGCACCACAGAGTTTCTGAGGTTGTGGGCTCAGGTCTGCAAACAGAACGAGAGGAAAGATATCCTTTTCTTCAGGATGAGCCAAGATCAGGAGGAGGAGGCGTGGTTTGCTGGAGAGGCTCTGTTCATTTAAATCCCTGAAATACTTTTCTAACTTGTAGCAAAGTGAAAGGTATTAACCCAGTCTTTCTCCCTGGTCTGACTGGTTAATTTTGGCAGATGTAGTCTGGAACAAGGATATAACTTTATTATTTGAAGATAAATTATTGAAGTACCTTGAGTCAGCTTTCTCTCAAGTAAACCAGAGGGGGGAAAATCTTCATTCTTTTAGTTTAAATCCTAAAACTGCATTTCTGACTAAGTGATCTGCTCACTACCTGCCTAATGCCAGTCAAGGACACCACGTACCCTGCAAGCCTATAATCCCCAGAAAATTCAGACTGAAATTAGTATTCTGTTCCTAAATTATGGCCTGTAAAATGTAAAGTAAATCACTCAGCACACAAGCACATAGTTCCAGCTGTGCTTCTCTATTGAAAGCAGCTGTCCTGATGAATGTACTCACTGTAAATATTTAAATGGAAGACAGCAAAATTTTCCTTCAAAATATGAGCAAGCAGTATCACCTTATCTCTGCAAGACACCTTGGGTGTCATCAGTGAGGTTTACATCACAGACACTAAAATAAGTAGATGAAATGTCACAGACTTCCTTCTATTATTATTATCTGCAACATGGAGTGTGTTGTATCTGCCTTCAGTACTGACTGAGAAACTGAGGAGGTGTTTCCAAAAAGCAGATTTCTCAACAGGATAAAAAATATTTATGTTGTAGCCAAAAATCAAATTGAAAACAATCCTTGGTATTTATGAGTCATCTTCAAATTTGCCAGCTTATCCATTATTTCCTTTGCCAGAATAAAACCCAACAAATTAAAAGACAACAAAAAGAGAATGTTTTGGTGGTAAATTTGAAACAAAATAAAAACAGGTTGTTCATATAGTGAATGAGTAATTAATATTTTCATGCCTTGAAACTCAGAGGGAGGCAGCATTACCTGAAAAGCTGCTGAGACATTCAAGCCACACAGAGAGCTGTACCCATTGGGCTCATTAAGCCTGTCAGGCATGAAAGGATGGAGGGTCTTAGTAAACATTCCAGCAACTGTGTCTGCTGCAGGTAAGATGATTTCACCAGCATCAGCTCATTTGAGCATTTTTCTTCACTTCCCTTCCCTGTTTAAATGTAGAAAAAAGGCAAGTAGGGATGGCTCCACAGGCAGCAGGGAAAAAAGTCTGCTGAAGGATATTAAATTATCACTGGCTGATAGAGATGTAGACAATCCTGAACAGAATCAATTCAGGATTTGAAATGCAACACAGCTTTGTTTCTCAGCCCCAGCTTCAAGCATTTTGCAGGGTGAAAATATTTACAGTGACGTCTTCATGACTGGCCCATAAAAAATTGTCTTCAAAATTTACAAGTTAACTTCACAAAATTAGTAAAATTAGAGCTATCCATGTATTCCATAAGGCAAAAAAAGAAGTACACAGCTAAGACTTACTTAATTTCATTTTTTAGTTATGATCAAGTGCAATTTCCCCATGTTTTGGAAGGGAAAAATGTATTTTTATTAAATAAAATAATAACCACAGTTCCCTGGGAATTATTTGTGTGAATACATATACCTACAGTTGCCATTTCTCCATCTCCTCTCTACTTCATTCTAGCCTCCCCCCAAATTATCTGTAAACTGTTTAGATCACCCTGAAAATGGGTATTTTTTTGGCAAAAGGGTATCCAAAAATAGTTGCTCAATTCCTGCCTGTAACATTTGGGAATCTACTGTAGGCAATGTGGATGCATCTTGGCACACTGTCATACCATGAATCCTACATTCTATAGGTATACAATCTGTTTGCAAAGGGAGCTATATAATCTGTTTACAAAGTGACCAAAACTCTCATTAAAAGCAACAGTATTGTATTTATTTTGACTATGGACACTGATGTCAGCACAAATCACAAGATGTTATGAAAAGTGTTCGTGAATCTAGAAAAAAGCTTCTGGAACATTTGATTTTATAATAGAAATTGTCACACATGGGGCCTTTGACCTTTCTGAAACCTGCTGTCATTTGATAAGGATTTTCAGGGCGTGAAGAAGGCATAAAGAAAAACAGAGACAGAATTAATGCTTAAATAAATCATTAGACTACTGTAGATCTATATATTGATAGTAGTTCTAACTTACTGAACTCCAGACTAGTATTACTAGTACGAATGAGGAGGAAGGAAATGATGTATGATGAGGATGACAAATGTTATACAGAGTATGTAGCCAGACAAGTGTTCAAACAAAAAGGCCCCAGATTCCTTGCAATCCTCAGTCCGGTCCTGTCTGAATCAACTAATTTTCAGTTGAGTTTGATTACATTTTGTGTTTGAAGTTTGTGTAGTCACAAACAAATTGGAGCCCTGTCCTTCATTGGTGGCTCTTTGCTGTCATGTGGGTCTCACTTTCTGCATGAGACCAATAACAAATGACAGACAAAAAAGCTCTCTGCCTGGGAGACTGGAAATTCTTCACTGGCCCATACTTTCACTCAGTTAAAGTAGTGCAGTTTTGGGTTGATATTTTTCAGTGGTAGAGAGGACATACTGATTTATGCCACACAGCTTTTCATGATCAGAGCAGAGAGTGCAAAATCAGCTGCAAATCATGAAAACAAAATTGATGCTATGTTTAAGCAGTGATTAGGGATTTGGTTCAAGGTCTATGGAAAACATACAAAATACTTCATCATTTTGGATTGATCTGAATGAAAACATCTCCACACAAACTTGTTTCATTTTTTTACTTTTTAATTATTATAATTTCGCAGCCCTCTGAGTTACTTCAAACAAATGAAATGCTGCGCTCTGTTAGTCTAGACGATAAACTTATTGTAAGCTTTTGTCTATTAAGCTTTTAATTAAAAGAAACTAAAGTAAGGATTGAAACTCATCAGCTGTGACTTTGTTTTTTAAATAGCTTTACTGCTTTCACTATAAAAAATTAGCAGACAGAACCGTATGTTATCAGGATCCATGAATATCCCATTGTGGTGCATACTATTTTCCAGATGTCTCCTTGAGGATGGTATCTTAAACTTATGTTTGGATAACAGCTATAACAAACAAGAATTAATCCTTATTAAATCTTCTTATTATTCTGCTATTAAATTAGAATTCATATGATTTATAACCTTTTATACAAGAACCCTTGACTCATTCATTTGTTCAGGACTTTCTTCTTTTCAGACATTAGTGAACAAATAAACACACTACTCATAAAATTGAAACACATTTTCCCTCTCCCATTTTTTTTTTAGTTAATATAAACAATTCAAGGTATTAATAATATCCTTTTATCTCACTTGCTGGATTAATAGTTTCAGGTGTTACCTTCTTTTGAGGTCATATTCAGCACTGGGTGCATCCCATCAAACAATGATCATTCACAGGGTAGAAAATTTTTTCACTTTGCTTTCCTAAGCCACACTTAATTCAAATTCTTTGAGACACTGCCTGGTTGTTTCTTCTGCACTGGAGTTTACTCACACAGAAAACTGAATGGTAGAGAATGTCAGCTGGACAAAATTATCATTTAGTTAAGCTCTCTGCCTTCAGCTTGAATCAGCTCCTTCAATGTCATCATTCCCACACAATTATTCAACAATCAACCTTAGAAGCCCTCACTAAGGGGGATTCACATCACATCAGATCACATTCCTAGCCTGTCTCTCATGGTATTAAATACCTATTAAAATACTTGACTGAATTGCTAGCATAGACACCTTCCTTAAGATCAAATGTTTTTGCCTTTCAAATGACAACTTTAATCATTAATTATATTTGGATTATATTTTGTTATTATTAATTGCATTTGGATTATATTTTATTAAAAAATTATCTACCAGCACAAAAGCAAACGGAATATATTGCCCAATAAAATTGTCAGCAGATTAAATCATTATATAGGTGAGAACTAAATGAGGTCAGGATCTGGCAAGGCATAAATAAATGAAAAACAGCATTAGAATTTCATTCAAGGAGTTAACTGGTACAAATTAATGAACCTGAAGGTAAAACAACAGAAGTTAATGTCTTTCCTTGGCCACTATAAGTCAACCAAATGAAATTCCCTTAGAGGGACACACAGGCAAAGGACATGAGAAGATCCTGTATTTCCTCTAAAGTATTGTTGTATGTTAAATAATTTTGCACAATGTAACACCTCTCGATAATTTATGTTGACAACAAATCATTATAATGTCTGTAGCAGACCATAAGTAGGAAAATTAATTTTCTATTGCAAATAGAATTTTCTGCTGAATTATGACAAAGGAAAAATTGCTGCAATGTAATGAGATGCCTGAATGTCTAAATGATAACTGAGCATATGTTTCTTCCTCAAATGACTCCATTTAGGCTATAGTATTTCATGTTTGTGGTCAGCATTACACCTCAGATAAAGAAGACTCAATTCATTGGAAGTTTACCAGTTTATCTTTCCAGCTGGTTCATTTGATGCATTGTTCTGCATTGTTCTTTATTCCTGCAATCAGTTATTAATATCAAGCTTAACCTTTAGTAGAAAGAAAAAAGCAACATGAAAAGCCATTGCCAAGGCTGGTCAGTCAATGTTTCTCAAGTTATATTAGTCTGAAGAACCCATTCAGCTGAATCCTTCAACAGAGCCCTCATTATAACCACAGAGACCTGCACTCTCATTCACATGAATGAGCACTGCTGATGAGTCTGGTCATATGGAATCCTGAGGTCACTGAGCTGTAGGCATGTCCTCAAAATGCTCCCAAATCATGGTCAAAAGACATCACAAGGCAGTGCTAAACAAAGCCACCCATCTTCAAAAGGCTAACAGCATTACTAAACAAAGGTGATGTTGTTAACAAAAACAATATTGTCAGGGAAAAAAAAAAACAACAAAAAAACAAAACAAAACAAAAAAACCAAAAAACCAACCAAGAAAACCCAATACATTTTGACTGAAACCATTATTTCCTCAACTCAAGCTCAGTTAACTACAAAGATCCTCAAGTTTGTGGCTCACTGCCTTAAGGAATAAAAATTGAAAGTATTAACCAAATTTCAGGAGACAATCATTATTTGGAGGAAAGCATTTGCGAGAAAAGGGAGGCAAAAGATAAGAGTTTTCATTTCACATCTGAGGCTTGACCAGATGAAAACAGGTTATGACACTGTAAAATGTCCTACTTCCTGCTCAAATAGGGTGAATTCTTAAGAATCAGAAGGGAAAGGCCTGTGTGAGAGTTTCACATATTCACAGTCTCTACATCAATAGTTCTTGATTCATTACTTGTTATTCATTCCTCCGCTCTCACTCACAGAAAATTTGGAAACCCTTGAGAAAGAGAAGATGGAGACAATTTTTTCCCATTATTGTATTTTGTCCTTGGAAAGGGAGCCATGCAGTAGTTCAGAGAATATTCTTCCCTCATTTAAACAGTTTTTTTTTACTGATCTTATTTTCTGCCCAGAAGATATAAACAGCAGAAATCACTTTATGGGTGGGAAGATATACTTTTTGAGACTGACCCTTGGAGATGGTGTTTTTGCATGGTTTAGCTGACAGCAGCAGACTTGTTGTGTGGATAACCCCTCCTCATGGGATCAAGACTTTGTCAGGACAGGATTTTTGTCTAGATTTTGGTGTATGACAACTTCTCTTACCCAGGGGAAGGATGAGCTTCCCATTTGCTGTTACAGGAAAGACAGACACAGATCCTAACTTCCATTCTCAACATGCAGGATTATCTCTGAATATGAACAATACTTAGGCCAAAAAATGACAAAACATTATTATTATCAAAGAGCTGAAGTAAAGGCCTAATCAAAAATTAAATCCCTCTAGAAATTAAGAATTCTTTTTGTTTCTATAGACACAGAGATCATAGCAGACTTTAAACCATATCTGCATGCTGCCTGCCACAAAAAGACTCAGATACAGTGATAATACAGAGATATAGTAACCTTATTGAAATAGCCTGTAACAACCAAGTAATTGTTTATTTTCCTTGTTCTGTGATAATTTCACCAGCAATCATGCCTTTGTGTGTGCTTCTCCTCCCATAAGTCTTCTAAGTGCTTTTTTAACACCTGTTTATGTGAGTGATTAACTCACACACCCTTAAAGTAAATTTTGGCAGTAGTGTGGAAATTATGCTTTCACAAATGCAATCAGATTTTAGGAGCAATATAGAAAAACTTTTAAACAGAGTTTTATGGAGAGCTCTGTTTAAGTGAAATATGTTGTATATAATTAGACCCTGACTAGGGCATGGCAGCTGGCAGTCTCCTGCTCCCAGAAGATTTTGTGATTAAATAAAAGATTTTATGTTTATGATTAAATGGTTAATATTAGAAGAGACCTCTCATCCTGTATGTACTGTTGTGGTTTAACCTCGTCTGGCAACTCACTGACCAATTACTCACTCACTCACTCCCCCAGTAGGATAAAGAAGAGAATCAGAAGGATAAAAGTGAGAAATTTGTGGCTTGAGATAAAGACAGTTTAATAGTTAAAGCAAAAGCCACACATGCCAGCAAAGCCAAAGAAGGAATTCCTTCAGCACTCCCCATGGGCAGGCACTGTTCAGCCACCCCCAGCAAAGCAGGGCTCTATCACCCATTGTGCTGGCCAACAGCTGGCCTAGAGGCCTCACAGTTATAAATAATGCTAATTATATCTTTATAACTGAAATATAACTAATTATATAACTACCTCAATTATATAACTCGACCAATCCAGGCCTCTGGGGACACAGGCAGACATTGGCCAGTTAGCCAGGTGACAACTAATTCAGCCAGTCAGGACTAACCAGGCAGAGACTTCCAAACCCACCTAGGGAGAGCAGCACTCAATAGCAGCTGGCTTTGAACGTGGAGTGTCGTGTCATCGCGTCCGTTTCTACTGCAGTGACACATGACACTGACTTGGAAGGAAAATATCACTCCTTTCTCCTTCTCCTCAGTTTTTTGACCATGACACCATATGGTGTGGGATGTTCCTTGGGTCAGTTGGGGTCAGCTGTCCTGGCTGTGTCCCCTCCCAGCTCCTTGTGCACCCCCAGCCTCCTCACTGGTGGGGTGAGGAACAGAGACACCTTTGACTCTGTGTAAGCCCTACTTGACAGCAATAACATCCTTAAATTCAAAATTATTTCCAGCACAAATCCAAAATATCACTCTATACCAGCCCCTATGAAGAAAACTAACGCTACCCCAGCCCAAATCAGCACATATATGAACATAGATAGCTACATTTGAGAAAGACTTTCAGTCAACCAGTATAGGGATAGAAAGTACAGCTCCTGAAAACAGAACACAGCATGAATACATGTTGAAGTAATGCACAATTTATTTACCATTTTATGCTGGGGTCAAATAACCATCCTAACAATATCCAAGGGTATTAGACTGGAATTTGTCCTTCCAATAACAAGTCTTGAAGCAAAGGGGCACACAGCCTTCTTGGCTTGCTGTTCTTGCTGGAGGCAAAACCAGGGGCAACCACCTGCATTTTATTTCTTCTAAGAACTATGTGATCACATAATATTGTCACCCTTCTATAAATAATTTTTTCCCTAAATTTTTTTATACCCCCTGCATGAGGAAACCTGCTTGGTGAAGTACTTGTTTGACAAGCTAAGCCCAAGGAATTAAAATACTTGTGCTTTCCTGAAAAGGACAATATGAAAATGTGTTTATCAGTGGTGTTGTTCTGTGCAAGAGTACATCCCTTAAAAATCCCAGTTCACACTAGTTCCATAGTGCCACTGATTCATCTCTAGCTCGCAGGTAATATTTACTGCTGGTCACAGAATTAAGTGACTGGATACTGATCTCAGATTTGGTTCACTGTAACTCATAAGGGCTGAGCTGTCAGAGCAGACACTGTGCAGGTACAAATTGAAACACTGCACTGACAGTACAGCAGTAAAACTTTAACACAAATCAAAATTGGTGACTTTCTTACCTATATGTACTTTCACACATTCATTTGCTGGTTTTGTTTTTGTTTCAAATGGGCCTTTCATTTCTCATCCAGTATATCACTGGTTAAAACCATAATATCTGGTAACAACCAGATCATAAAAAAAATACTCTTAAAGGCAACAAGGAGGTGGCAGAGATCCCAAAGGAATTATTTCAAAGAAGATGAATTCTGCTTAATTTTGAGGAAGGTATGGTCTCAAGAAGTCTATTTGCAAATTTATTTAATATTGAACAGGCCACAGGCCAATATTTAAAGGAATAAGGGGAGTTAACTTTCTATTCAAGGAGGTGCCAAATAGCAAAACTGAAATGGTTGTATGCAAATGAAGATGCATATATTTATGTCACAAACCACTTCTGCTATGGTATTACAGATCATTCCACCACAAGTTTGTTGCAATAAAGTGATTTTGACCTGATTAGTCATCTGGCAAATGCTAGGAATTTCAATGCCAAAATTCATAGTGTGATTCAAATGTAGTTTAAAAAGTGAATTGATATGATAAAGGAATAATATTCTATATATTAGTATGTTCTCTTTTCATGGAATAACTTATCCAATTATTTGTTATAATATTTGATCAGTCATAGTGTAAAGAAAGTATTTCAAAGAGAGAAAATGTGAATCCATTTATTCAACATATCCTTTCATATCTATTATTCATATTGCCCCATTCCTTTAACTGTGGTAGGTGATTTCCAATAACTGAGCTGAAGTGATTCTTAAGAACAAGGGCACCATCTTATTATAAAGAAAAGTCTGAGAAGGGAAGGAAAGGGATATAACATATAATATAAACTAAGAACTGGAATACAACTGATTATTCATCCTTTTAAACTCTATACTGTACATCAGTGCTAGAGATGCCTATTGACATTGATCTCTCCCTTGCTTTTGTGTTCAGACCTAGGGGCCAGGAAGGCAGACTAAGGATGCAATCCCAAGGACTTAGAGAGTTCAGACTTGTGGGGTGATCATTACAGCATCCTGAAAACAGCTAAGGAAAGAACTGAGAATAAGAAACTTTTTTTTCAGCGTGTTGTTGTTGTTTCCAACTCTTTATTATCTTCCTTTTAAACTCTGCTTCATTTTATGATTTTAGTGAAATAAGTTTGCTATACTGAAAAGGGCCTACACTCAATTTTTCTCATGCTCTTTATATGTGCTTGATTGTAACAGTCTCATTTTAACTCCTATTGAATGCTAATAAGAAGAGAATCTCAAACCGTGTCACCTCCAAAAAGCAGAGCTTTAAATATGAAATGTTGTTTTACAGCTCAGATTTCTATTAATTGCACAATACAATGTATGCTGCCACATCCTTATGGTTGGATAAATTCAACAGTCCTGAAAGTCAGTGTAGCTATTCTCAGCACACCTGGCTAGTGGTGTAAAATTACACAGCAATACATTAGGTAATGGATACACAGCATGGAATAAATCACAACAAAAAACTAGGAAAAGTCCATTATATTTATTTTTTAACATCTAGCTTTCAAGGAATTTCTCTTCCCATTTTATTTCTAAATATAAGTCCCTCCATTCACCAGTAGCCTTTTCATAATCCTTATTCCACTTTGTCCCTATAATGGCTGGTGGCCTTGCCTCAGTTCAAAGGCTTTCCCCAGCTGGAAGCATTTTCTAAAATGGGAAAGAAAAACGTTTTTTTGATTTTTAGTTGGTTACTTTAAAAAGGAAGGGAGGAGGAGGAAGGTGAAGGAAGAAAGGGAAAGAGAAAAATTCTTAAGATTTTAGCCATACTAAAATAATCTGGTATTTCTAAAAGGCCAGTATTTTTAACATGCTCTCTCTGCCTCAAAAGCACTGCAAGTAGTAGTAGTTTTCCTTGAACAATAAATGTTGGGCTAGAAGCCAAAGAACCAGCTCAAAAAACCCCAGAAGGTCTGTCAATGCTCAAAGAAAAATCCCAGCCCTTTACTGAACTGATAAAACACCATCCCTTTTCTTTTCCACCACCTCTGTGGAAATTCCTCTTCTGTTCCACCATCTTCCAATTGAGCCTGGCTATTCTTCTCAACCACTGAACTCCAATAAAGTTTGTCTGTCTTTCTCTCCCTCCCCTCTGTAGTGTGTGATTTCAGCCACCTTTGTGTCTCCCATTATCAGCCCCAGCAGCACTCTGCTGTGCTTTGACTGGCAGCACAATCAGAGCTTGTTCTCTCTTGGATGCACAATGTGCTCTGGGAGTGGGCTCTCCTTACATGGGGAATCAGACTTCAGCAGCATCAAAGGGGTGCAGGAATAGCTGGCAGGACCCATGGGCTGTGACAGCCATCTACAATTAATGCTTGCCACCCAGTTGCCTTTCAAGGTTTGTAGAAAAGCAAGGAGGGATAATGAGAGTTTGCTGGACACCCAGACAAAAGAAGGAACAAAACAACATTTGCTGCTGCTGAAAGAAAGCAACAGGGCACTAGGGGAACTGAGAATGAAGCTAGAGTTTGCAACGCAGAAGTTTAAAAATGCTTCAGATTACAGGGAGGCCTTAACAACAAAGCTCAGAGCAGACATGGTCACCGTGAGGTGCTTTGACTGGAGCTCTTTCTGCATTTTGGCGCATCTCACTTGAGGCTAACTCAGGTGTTTAGGAATGTTTCCACCTTTAAGACAAGCCATATCTTTCTGATTGCAAAGTTTCAGTATACATCCCTGATGTTAAGCAGAGAGTGACACATCCCTGGTACAGAGGTTAAGGTTTGAAAGCTGATGGAGATTGTCTTACAGGGAGGTCTAATTATCTATTGGTCTACCTGTTTCAGGCCAAATTTGAGAATTGTCCTTGCCCAAGATCAAAGTGATAAGTCACTCTTCCCTCATTCATAAAATGTTTGATTGCAATAGCCTCTGTTGTGCCAGGTCCTTCTCAGAAGTGCTCTTGTATCTTCTGAGCTTATTTCTGAGACTGGGCAATAGGGACAAAATGCCAGGTACAAAAGGGAAGAAAATCAGGAGCAGGAGAGGCAGGGTTGGTGTTTGCTGATGGCAACTGCCCACAGCCCACGGTTTTCAAGGATGCTCTGAATACAATGTAGGCACAGACAGGCCTCAGCAGAACTTCCCAGATGGGGCTGGACAGCTTCTGGAGTCAGTGAAGCTGTGCATTTGTAGCACAAACAGGGTGTGCAGTAAATACTGTAAATACAGGTGGCAGATTTAGGTCAGTGTCTCACTATCAGTGTAAATACAGCCAATGAATAGGCCTGGAGCTCTGGCTTAAAAGTGAGGATAAAAGAGGTCTAAGTTTCCCGCTTCCAGACTTTCCCTTGATCTCTGTTGCAGGGGTGGCACAGCTGATTTAATAACAGCTCCCGCATCACCATAAAATTCTAACTCAGCATGTTAAGGAGAGTAAAAATTGGATTAGGGTTGTTTTGACATGCAGTGCTATGTGTTTTAGTTTGAGGTACTGACATAGATGAGGTAGAAACCTTTCAGAATGGGTGGAAATAAACCTGGTCGGGACTGAACTGATCAAACTATTTGTGTAAGTTTGTATGAGCAGGAAATTTGCAGATGGAATACGTTTGCAGGTATTTGTGAACCAAATGAAGAAGGAAAATATAAAACATCCCAGAACCCTCAAAGAAATAAAAAACTCCTTTCTAATGAAAACAAACAAAACAAACAGAAAAAAAAAAAAAAGCCCAATCAAAAAACCCCAGCATTTTTACAAACCGAGAGTTTCTATGCAGGACAGACTAAACAAAAGGTGAAAAAAATGCCATTATGCATCTTATGTTATTTTTATTAAGGTGATTACACCCCCCACCCCCAGTAGTTAAAGGATATTATAGTATGCAGTTGAAAGAATTTTGTTAGGACACTTATTGAGAATAAACAGAGTTGCTTCTTTCTCTTATAAAAAAGGAAAGAAAAAAAATATACTCTGCTTCACTCACCTTCCTCTTAGGAAAGAAGAAACTCTTAACAAACATTTAATAATATCAATTTATCATAATAATTCTCTCCAAATTAGGTAATGCTTGGGAAGATTTTGCTCATAAATACCTCAAGATGCCTCCAACCTCAGAGTTTGAAAGACTTATATGGAAAAAAATTATATTTACCTCATCTAATCTTGTAATTTTCAATGAAAACATCAAGACCTTTTTAGAAAATATTTTAACGCAAGCTAGTAATGGCAGACTATCTTCATAATCAGTGCTGTTAATTTCCTCATACTCCCAGAGAAAAATTTGTTTTAGGAATAGGTGAATTTTAGGACAAGATGACCCAAGATGAGTCAGCATCTCACCTACATCTAAAGAAGGAGTCCTCAAAAAACTAAACTTGCATCTGCATCTACACAACAGGCATTATCCTGAACAAACAGATGCAATCCACAAAGTCTATAGATTATGGATTAGGTGAAATTATTGGCCTTGTTTCACATCCAGCCATTGTGAGCTGATGAATCTTGGACTTTTTGGTCTGCAGAGACAAAACCATCCAGGCTGAAGGAGAAGGCATCTAGATCAGACCTGAACTCTTCAGTCCATCCATGCATTACCCTCTACTTAGGGCTTGAACAGGCCACAGAAATGGCAGGCATTACCTAATACCCATGTCATGGGTGTGCTCTGTTAGATCCACACAGAAGAACAATTTGGTCAAAATATATGTTCCCCTTGCTTCTGCATGATAATGTTCAAATTTTATGGTGGTAATAACTAATGCATTTTCAGCGCCCTTGTTTTCTTGGTAACAAATTCAGGAAAAGAGAGGATGGCAAAAATACCAGGGTAGACCTTGCTAAAGCATTTATAAACAGATCATTTTATGCTCCGCATCCCTGTTTTTCCTACAACATCTTGTATCCTTCAGAGTCAGACTGACCAAAGAATTCACAACAAAATACAAAGTAAGAGACCAGATTTTCAAAAGAAATCAATGAACTGCATAGACAGATTTTTAGGAGGGATAGTTATAACGTACCATTATCTCAGGAGGCAGAGTCATCCTTCTGAAAAATTATTGTAGATGCTGTAAAACTTGAAACTTGGCCAAAGGTAGTGAGGTTCATGACTTTTGCTTCACATAAAAAAATTTAGTGACATTAAGGAAGATGACTCATGGATTCAGAAGAAAGAATATCACCTCCTGAAACACTGACACCACTGAGATTGTCCTTGGAGGTCTTCCCATCCAGGCAGTGATCCCAAATAACCCTGATCCTTTTATGCAATGTGGCATCCAGGGCTCAGGATGATAGACTGCAGGCCATATGCTAGATCTTTGAGTTTGCTAAAAATAGGACATTTTTCTATTCTGCTGAGGACAAGTCTGTATAAATGTGACCAGAAATCTGGCACAAATCCATAAGGCTGATGAGCAACTGAGGTCCTTCCTTCAGGCTTGTCAGGCAGAAGCCTAATCAAAATCCTCTAAGGACAGGAAGGGGGTTGGAACAACTAGCTAAGTCTATTTTCTTTCAAATGTGCCCCTTTACTCTTTGATTGCTGTTTCTCGTTAGACTAATATACACATTTCAGCAATTATTTTCTTTGCATCCTCCTTCCCTTTCTCTTCTGAACACTGCCAGCATCAGACATCGAGCCTAAAAGATTTGAAAAGGTTAGAAAATGTTGGCAGAGTAGGTGTGCACAGAGCTGCTTCCCCCTCCCTTTGCATTAGCACCTATTTCATGTTTGATAATATCATAGAGCTGCATCTGAAATTCACTTGGAAGATATGAGAAAAACACCAATTATTTTTGAGGGACATAATCTTCCTTTTGCTGACACTCCCTAAAAGACCCATCTTGCTGAGATTCCCGGAGGGTCCTCAGACAAGCGCTGCCATGCTGTGCTGTTTCCTGAGCACTGTTATCACCAGTCTGTCTGCTGTCTGGCCAGATTCCTACACAGCTGATGTCCCTGTCTCTGTACTTGTGAACATGCTATGGAAAAGCTGAAAAAGCACCTGTGGATGGATCATAGGTCTTGACATTATGCTGCTCATGCCAGCAAGGCCAGTTTCATCAGCAGCTCCCTCCTAATAATAAGAAATAGTGCTGCTGCATGGGAAGAAAACTGTCCCTCAACATTTTAATGACCAAGGGGGTAACTCACTTTTTTAGGTTCAAGATGCTTGTCTTTCCACACTGGATCAGGAGATCCTGATCTCCATCCAGGTTTTCACTGGCATGATTGGATGGCAGCCACACAAAGAGCTTGTTGGCAGCCAGCACAGAGGTGAGGGTACCAACCTTTACAGAGGAGGGAGGAGAAATAGGCAGGAGCCCCAAACTGGATCAGCTACCATCAGAAGAAGAATTTGCATCATCAGATCATCAGTGACTGATCTTCTTTAGGATGCAGCTCACACATCCACCACCACCTCAGTACTCACTTGCCCTTGCTGGGGCTGTCCAGACTAGAAAACAGAAGGCTCCAGGAGGCTTTATAGCATTTTCCAGTACCAAATGGACTCCAAGAGAACTGGACCTTTCACAAGGTCATGGAGTGAATAGGACAAAGAAAAACAGTTTTAAGAAGGATAATAGGTTTAGATTAGATATTAGGAATAAATTCTTTACTGTGAGGGTAGTGAGATGCTAGAACAGGTTGTCCCTGCTGATGTTCAAGACCAAGTTGGATGTGTTCTGAGAAACTTGGTCTAATGGAAGGTGTCTCTGCCCCTGGCAGGGTGCTGGAGCTAGATTATCTTTAGTGTTCCTTGTAACAAAAGCCATTTTATAATTCTATGACTCTCTAAGATTCTTCCTCATCAAAATGATTGTGCCAAATGTCACATCAATGCTTTATGCTGCCATGATTGATTGAACCTAGGCCATAGCAAGGAGAAAGAAGAGAAGGCAGGAGTGTTTGGCTTTTTTTTTTTTTTTTTTTTTTTGGGGGAGGGGTTTGGTTTGTTTGGTGGTTTTTTTGTGTCACCTGTCATCTTTTTTTCCTCTGAAATAACTTTGATAATTCAAAGCAAAAATCCCTCATAACTGCCGCAGAAATAGACCTTTGTTTTCCATCCTGAAAAAAGATCTAACCTAAAAACCCCTGCAGATACACAAGATTAATTTTCACTACTTTGTTTCATACTATTTATAAGCAGGTCTTGCTGAGTTTTAGATTTTGTGGCTCAGGCTGCTGGCTGTAAATGCTTTCTGTCCACTCCTGAAGCCTGATTGATGAGTGCTCCTAGCCAAATAGCAGCCTGTATCAGCAGGCCCAGGCTTGCAGGCTGGAACATGGCTTGGAACACTTGTTTTGAATTCCTTTTTTAACCAGGAGAACACTTCAGAAAAGGCCTCAGTGCATAAGCAGAGACAGCATGAAACCTTCTGCCTATGTTTTGCAAACCTCAGGCAGACACTAAATGAGATCAGGCAACGAGTGCTGGGGACAGAGGCATTGTCTAGGAGAGATGGTCAAGCTGAAACCCAGGGGAGCTGTGGGAGATTGGCCGAATTCAGACACAAGGTCCACACACAAAGCTTGTAATGGTCTTTCTGCTCAAGGCATGATGCTCACACATGAGCTTGTGCACTGGAAGAGGTGGGAGTCAGCTGAGTGAATTGTGCTCTGAGGTGTAAAACTTGAACATTCCTAATATGTCTGCAAATATGATAAGACCAGGGATAATATTTTCCCCATTTCTGTACAGAATAGCTAATGTTGCAAGCAGACATCCCAGATTAAAAGACAAGGTAGTTCAGTTAAAAATCTATATATGCTCCCTCTTTCTGTCTCTACCCCCAACCTAGCTTGAATCTCAGAAATTAAAAAACTGAACAGGATTTCGCAGCAGTAACTGGAAATACAAGGTGTTTTGGAAAGAGGTGTTAATTTGTACCCAGCATACAGAAATCTGTCAATACATTGAGTGGCCTTGAGTTAAAATTTTTATACCACAGTCTAATTTATTTCCTCAGAAACACAGCACTAAACTTGGAAAGAATGTCAATAGAAGGCAACAAAAATTACTGAACTAAAGTATCAGCCCTGAAGGAGTGGGAAATGGAAAGAGCTTCTATGCAAAAAGCTCCTGGCTCAAATGTCATGCTTGCCCTCCTTTAGCATCTAGCTCTGATTTATCCAGATGCTTAAAATGTCCCTTCCTCATTGTCATAATCATCACAGTGTCTGAGCACTCCCAAGTGCCTTATTCTATGGCACTTTTTCCCACTTTGTAGGTGGGAACAGAGACGTAAGACTCACTCGAGATTCCAGGGACAAAGGCAAGGACTGCCCAAATGCTCACTGCATACTGGAATAAAGCAGCTCTTCCCTGAAGTGGATACTTAAGAAGTCTCCAAGGAATCCAGTATGCAATTGTAATGGAACATTAGTTACAGCTTAACTCTAAGAGAAAATGGTTTTAAAGATTCACTGGATTATTTCTTAATATTGCCTTACCTCAGTGGTCCTGATCTTCAGTGATATTTATAAAACTTATTCCCACTGGTTTCAGTGGGAGGCATTTATCTAAATAAAGCCAAACTTCTGAGTTCTTGAGCAGTTTCTTATGCCTGTGTTTCATGTCCTGCTAGGAAGATGGACATGTTTGTTTCTAATAGCACTCAGGACAAAGATGTTATGGTTAATCAAAAATCAACCTTTATTTTCAGACTTCTTTTTGGAGTTTTTCCTCTGTGCACTGCAGTGCACTTCCTCTTCTGTGAGAGCATAAATCAGTTTCAGACCCAGCAGGCAGCATCTTCACTTAAGTGGTAGCACGAGCAGAAGGGAGAAGGCAGAAGGAAGGCCAAGTGGTTCAGCTCTAAGTAGCATCATCCAAGCCAGCAGAAACAGCAGGTTTTGGCATGTCACGTGCCTCAAAACGTACTTTGGTTTCAGAGCACAAAGTCCATATTTGTGCCAGTAAAGCAAGGCCCAGCATTTCTGATGACAGACTGTTCTCAGGGATGCAATGCAGTATATGCCACTTTTCCTGTGTACCCACATTTTTGAGGAAGATTCTGTGCATCTGTTCCTCACCTTGCAGGAATTGCTTAGATAGGATCAAGGCTATGATTCTTTTGGGATGAGGATTCCCTAAATATATCACAGGAAAACACTGTATGAGTCTAGCCAGAAGGCTTGAACTATGGGCCTCTTATGTTAGCCACCTTCAATCTATGTTGAGGCATTATTTAATAATGCTGGTGTTAAAACAAAAATCCAAACCCAAAAATGCCAAGTGCTGCTTTGCTAACACTACCTGGGTTTATAGTTGTGTTAGATACACAGGTATTTACTACAAAGAAGCTTATGTGTTTCTCTCCCTCCATCTACCTCTGGAGAGCTCTGGGGCAGAATTAGTCCATGTTTGCAAAGTAATTTGAAACACTATTATTAATTATGGCAATTATTCCTAAGTTCCTTTTACAGCAACATATTGATGCTGAAGCTCATGGGGGAAAGCACTTCTGCCTGAGGAACCAGAGGACAGGTGGGAACTGCTCCATTTGCACAGATGGCTCTGTGAATGCTGATGCATGGCTGCTTTAGTTACAATCCTTTTAAAAACCTGATGATGATACACATAAGGAAATCAAACCATGATATACTATTAGTAGACATGAAAAAAAACTTTATAGGAACTTGGGGAGACCTTATCAACTGGATATACACACTGCTCACATGTCATCTTCAAATCAGGGCAAGACTTGGGTATGAACCAGACTTTTCTTCCTTACTGCCTGTTTTCCATGACCTGATTTCGATGCACAGGTGCTGTCTGACAGATCCTCTGTCTGAGTAGCCTCTGGAGCTTTGAGTATGCTGGGTGATGCATGCTTAGACCTACAGACACAGTCAATGAATTTAGGATTTATTCATCAGCCACTTTGATTTCTGGGACAGTCTGGGGCAGGAGGGATAAGGTAGAAGGGAGGATCTAATTCCTGCTCTAACACCTGCAGGAGAGGGAGGGAGGGAGGGAGGGAGGGAGGGAGGGAGGGAGGAAGGAAGGAAGGAAGGAAGGAAGGAAGGAAGGAAGGAAGGAAGGAAGGAAGGAAGGAAGGAAGGAAGGAAGGAAGGAAGGAAGGAAGGAAGGAAGGAAGGAAGGAAGGAAGGAAGGGTCCTACAGTGATTCTCCCCTCATCCCTCTGCCACCCTCATTTACCCACAGAGAGAAAGGATTATGGGATTTCAGGGGGAGGGTGGGTGACATCTCTTGGTCTTGCCCAGGTAAGGAACATCCAGATGGGACAAAAAGTTCCAGATAGACTTCTTCCAGTGGTTTCATCAGCCAGTGAAAACAAGCTGTCCACCAAGGGTAGTAAAAAAATCAAAGGGAAAGAAAGCATTCAAGAGTGAAAAATAATAGAGTAGGACTTATTCTGTGGTAAAACTGCAAATATCTGCAGATGCAAATTCTGTGGGAACACGTTTAGCCTCTTTGCATACTGGTCACTCACAGTTGTGATGTTTTTAATAAACTATTTCTGTCTTCTTTTCTCTATTGTTAAAACTTGTTTTGTTTTATATACTCAGGAAAGAGATCTTAAAGTCCTTGAGGACAGACTTTTTAAAAAATGTCAGTTCAATGCCCTGCAGCAGTCAAAGAGGCAAATGAAGCATTTAAAATTATTAGGAAAGACACAGGGAGAATGTTCTTTTCTTGGGTCCCTGGATAAATTCACAGTGTGACATTTCCTGGATATGGCATGCAGCCCTGCACATCTTCAGACAGCAAAGATACAAAGAAGGGCAGCAGGGATGATTTTGGGGCTGAAATGTGGTGAAAGAAAGAAGTGGTAGAAAGGAAATGATAGAAAACCATGAATGGTATGGGAAAAGTTCAATCTTGGTTGTGTGGTAAAAGTATCTGACAATGAATTTTAACTGATGTTCAAATGTCAACTGAAGAACTTAGCTGTTCCAGTGATTTATAGAAATCAAAACTGTGAAAGGATTTGAGGAAGGGAGAAGGGAAAGATCAGCAGCTGGTCAAGAGGCATTACCCATCCCTGGGTATTGCTTCCAAACTGGTGAGGTATCACATGTGTAAACCCTTCCTTACACTCCTCCCAAATATTGTCCCCTTTCTGATATATGCTAACAAAACATCTTCATCATTTCTCTTATACATCAACAGACAAAAGCTGGCCCTCTTAAAAGTTTCCTTCTGGCTCCTTTCTTGTCCCAGCTTTCCAGGAAGTGACGTGTTAGGAGGGGTGTCCATCTGAGCAGAGCCTGAATGGCACCTGGCAGACAGGTTCCTACAGCTTCACCCTGGGGATGGTTCTCGAGGACTCAGGATGTAGCCATGAAATGGGTTGGCATCCCAGCAGAAAGGCTGATGTGTTCTGCTTACTGACAGGTGTCTCTGCAGCTGATGGCCCCTCTGCCCTCTTCAGCTCCCTACTGCTTCCACATCTGCTGCTGGGAGAGGCACGGGCTCTGTCCAGAGCAAAATGGAAATGATGCTTCACTTCCTATTCAGAAACAGAGTGTGAAGGAACAACTACATAGGTCAAGTACACAGCTTAAAGTTCCACACTGTAGCAACAACAGAGATCTGCAGTGATTCTGCCTGCAATGCTGTATGCCCTCCATATATCAAAACCAAACAAAAAATAACTACCTAAAAAACAACCTTACTTTCTACTTTCTATTGCTTGTACCATCTAGAAACATCATGTACACAAGATACATTCCCTGGCTATTAAGAGGGACATCTCAGACCTCTGAAAGAGCAAGACCTCCCCATTTTGTCCATGTTTATGGTATTTCATCTAGCAGTGAGCAGACACCTGATCTCAGAATCACAAAATTTTAGGGTTGGAAAGGATCTCTGCAGATCAACCAGTCCAACACCCTGACATGGCAGGGTCACTAAGAGCAGGTGACATAGGAATTCAAACAGGTGGGTGTGGAATGACTCCAGAGAGGGAAACTCCATTGTAGGGAGCGTTGTGCTCCAGGACGGTGTAGATGAATGGAGACGAGAGATCTCTGAAGGCTGCTCTTGGGATATCAGGTTTATTAGGGATGGTGAAAGGTCCTGCTTGGAGCTGCCAGATACAGCATGTGACAGGGCTTGAGGGGATGGGGGAGGGGAGAGATAAGAGGATGCTCTAGGACAGGGTGCAAGTTCTAAGAGGGGGGAAGATCCAAGAGAAGGGGAAGTTCTAAGAGAGCATCTGGTCCCTCGGAGACCCCTTATCAGGGGGCTTCAAGGTGGGCTGAAACAAGACTTGGGCCAATGGGGTTACAGGCTCTTGATGTTTTAGGGGAGGGGTACAGGTATGGGGTGAACCATACATTTTGGGGGGTGAGATGGAACAGTCCATTTGACTTTTGGACTTATCTGTAGGTAAGCGTATTGTCCAGCCAGTAGGGAGGATTGTTTTCATCCTGGCTGTATTATTATGAATAATTATATGTATCCATCCTTCCCAACACTCCATGACTTCCCTGGGCAGTCTGTTGTGGGTCTCTGCCATCCTCAATATAAAGAAGATCCTCCTCATGTAGAGGTGAAACTTCTTGTGTTTTAGTTTATGACCATTGCCCCTTGTCCTGTTGCTGTGTACCACTGGAAAGAGTCTGGCACCATCCTCTTGGCACCTGCTTTTGAGAAATTTATATGCATTAGTGAGGTCCCCTCTCAGTCTTCTCTCCTCTAAACTGAACAGGCCAAGCTCCCTCAGCCTCTCTGAATAAGAGATGAGGAACACCCTCGTTGTTAGGTAATGTCCACTGTGCACTTCCCTGCCTGGGGTAGTCAGTGTTAGGGATGCTCACTGTTGAATAGCTTTGACACCTACAAGGGTGATGTGACTTTTGCATAGGATTTGTTATTATCCACCCCAAAGATTCCTTAAGTACTGCCAGTTGGCAGGACAGTGAACTTCCATTATATTTAGCTGCAGGGGTGTTTTTCTGGGCTACATGAGAATTTGCATGCAAAAATAAACAGTTGTGGAGAGGCTGGTAGTGGTTCTCTCTTAAGGAAAATTATGGTGCTAATTACAGGTATCAGAAATATACTTAGATCTTATGGTTTATTGCTACAGAAAGAGAGCAAATGAAGGGGGCAGAAGGAGATAAACTTGTCCTAGCATTTATTTAGATATCTTTTGCCGATTTACAGTCCAACTACAGAGAAACAATTGACTGTGCCATAAACGTGGGATGAGTTTTGAGACACCTCAACCAGCTGGCTCATTTTTTCACACCATTTTCTTTCCCCTTCTACTGTAAGACTGTATTTTTTTCAGGATTTTATTCTGTTTTTCTGTGCTCTGTAGAGCAAATAGGACAGTTCTGGGCAATAACTAAGCAGTAAAGAGAATTTTGGCAGAAATCGGTCCTTTTCCAGATATGTACAAACATCTGCATTCCTGGCAGTTTGCATTTGCTCCTTGCTATTGTGGGTTTTAATCCATATTCGCCTTACCAGTTGCCTGGGACAACTTACTGAGAATTTTTCTGCATACCCCCTTTAATGTCTGCTTCATCATTTGCTTGCAGAGCATTTGAAAACACCTGTTATACTGGTGATACAAAAGCAATAAAATGTAAATTATTATTTATGCAAAATATTTAAGTTGTTCAAAGTGATATAGATACTTTTTCCAGAAACCCTCATGCTGAAGGTTTATCATGTGCCTGCAAAGGATTTTGATTTAGGGAGTCTTTAAGTTCTCCACCAATATCAACCAACAATCTGTGATTTATTATGGTCTCTAGATTTCTTTCAAAAGGTCATACAAAAAGGTTGTAAGAAAGGATTTCCTTTAAGTAAACAGTTGATTAATAAAATATCTCTCATGTCACTACATCTGCCCAAGCAAGGGGTATATTGTGGCCTTGATGTAAATACTGAAATTCTAAGGACAGAACGTCTGTTACTGACATTTTTAGAATCAATTCAAAACTTTAAATCATTCGTTGCTCAAAAAAAAATGCTACCTGCTCCTGACAGAGAGGATCAGTTTCTAGACAGTGTATTTTAATGCAAAGATAAAATCCAAGTATTAGACAGGGAACCATATATGGAATGCAAATGCTTATAATTATTTCTAATATTTGCAATATTACTTTCCTTAAATAATAATATAATCCATCTACCAGTGAAGAGAAACATTTTTGGGGTCTTTTCTCTCACACATAATCTTTCCAATTATTAATCTTTAGAATAAATATTAACATTCTGTCTTTCTAGCTAAGCAATTTGCATCCCAGAATTACTGGTTTTAGAGTAGTTTCCTACTGATGGTGATAAAACTATAGTGAAAGCTAAAAATTATCTTAAAAGTACAGTCTAAAAGAGCCAGAAATTGGCAGGAAAAATTCAAGTTCCAGTCCCTGCATTAATATTTATATTGGTAGTGGTGGAAACAAATGATTTGTGCTAACCTAAAGCAAATTGGCAGCATGCTACTTTTTCTGTTGAAAAGTAATACTTTTTTGCTGCCATATTATTAGCAATACAAGATCCAAAGAATTTAAAACAAACATTTCACAACAAAAGAGGACAATCTTTCACCTTTTTGATTGCCTAGATAACCTTCTGAACAGCAAGGAACTGTGAATAATGCAGCCAGGTTTGCCCCAGCAGAAGCTAAACTGTGAGGCTTTATCTGCTCCTAATCACCCCTTTGGTAACGGGATGCACCGATTCCAATGTCATCAGAGCAAATACAATGAAAATATGTTACTGTGCAACTTAAGAGAGTTCTGAAGATGAGTTGCCCTAATTAAAGACAAAACATAATGAAAATTTGAGCTAATATCTGCGCAGATTTCCTTTACCAACGTCAGTCACTGCCGTGGCTGGGGCTGGCTCCCTGCGAGGGCACAGACCGCGGTCATTCCCTGCTGTGACCCTGAGGCGCCACGGGGCTGCGGCACCTGCAGCATCCATTGCGACGTCGGGGGAGTTTTTATCGTGCTCGAAACGAACCGCAGCAATCACACCCAAAGCAGGCTGCAGGCCAGTGACGAGCTCTGCGCTCCCGGCCTGTGCAGGTGCAGGCAGCGCTGGACGCGCACACCCCGAGCGCCGGGCGCGGGCGGCCTCGGGGGCGGCACCGCCGCTGCGCGGGCCCCGCGCTCCGGGCAGCCGCAGCCCGCCGCTCTGAGCGGGGAAAGCTGCCCAGGGCTCACCGCCGGGCGCGGGCGGCCTCGGGGCGGCACCGCCGCTGCGCGGGCCCCGCGCTCCCGGCAGCCGCAGCCCGCCGCTCTGAGCGGGGAAAGCTGCCCAGGGCTCACCGCCGGGCGCGGGCGGCCTCGGGGGCGGCACCGCCGCTGCGCGGGCACCGCGCTCCGGGCAGCCGCAGCCCGCCGCTCTGAGCGGGGAAAGCTGCCCAGGGCTCACCGCCGGGCGCGGGCGGCCTCGGGGGCGGCACCGCCGCTGCGCGGGCACCGCGCTCCGGGCAGCCGCAGCCCGCCGCTCTGAGCGGGGAAAGCTGCCCAGGGCTCACCGCCGGGCGCGGGCGGCCTCGGGGGCGGCACCGCCGCTGCGCGGGCACCGCGCTCCCGGCAGCCGCAGCCCGCCGCTCTGAGCGGGGAAAGCTGCCCAGGGCTCGCCGGCAGCGCTGGCAGAGGAACTGTGTCCCCCGCAACATGCATTATCAAGGGCAGGCAGAGATAAGAAACAAAGTGCCAGTTAACTCCTGCAAGACATTCCAAATTCTGTGGGAAATTACCGGGTATGTGCTCAAAAATTCAGGGAGAACAGGGAAGCTCATTGTCACTTACAAGAGCTGCCTAATTCATGTTCACTTTCCTCTGTCACATTTTATATTCTGTTGCTCAGTTATGTAAATTGGGTAGCATTTCACGCCATGATTAATAGGTCCTTAAACAAGCAGATTTTACTGTTTGAGATAACACTGAGAGGAGCCATTCTTGGGGTTTTTCTTGTTTGGCCAGGGTTTGGTTTTTTCCTAACTAGCAATTTCTGCTCCAAATTATCTTTTCTTTCTTAGCTTCAAAAATGATTTTGACCTTATTCAAGATGGTATCTCTTACTAAGTATGGATTGTATGGCTCTGCATTTCATTCAAAGTCATGTTTGATATTTATCACAATAATCTCTCATTATGAGTGGAAAACTTAATTTATTGCACACAGTATGAATGTGAGTAATTTGAGATTGGAAGAATCTTGATTTCAGAAGTAAGACCAGAAAAAAATCGGATTGATTTTTACTTACTACTTGACATTACTGATGAAAGCATTAGTATCTTTAAAAGGCAAACTAGAAAATTGTGTTTGACAATTTAAGTGAGAGATATCAAACAAAAGAGATTATAATGGAAACACATACTGCAATATAAGCCTGATTATCAGAGGCTGAGACAGCACAAGGGAAGTAGACATGACTAAACAATGCTGGAATGCCTGAAGAAACAATTTTCCAGAGAAAAATAATGTAGTTTTTTGAAAACAAGTATTTTCTTTAAGCATGTATTGATTTCAACCTATATCGTGATATAATAATCAATACACTTATGTTTCTTTTATCCAATTGATATACAAGAAGTAAGGGCTTTCTCTTCACCATTCTTTGCCAGGAACATTTTTCCCAGGATATTACAACCAGCTCATAGTATACTACCAAGCAAAACATCTCCTTCTGTTTTCTTCTTCAAAGCATCTTATGTTTCTTGAAACACCATGAAACCTTCCACTGAAATAAATCTTCACAAAACTTTTAATATCTTAATAAGAAAAAATAAGACATTCTTGATATGCCAGTAGATGTATCTTGTTTTATTTTTTCTTCAGTAAGCACAAACTTTGTAAAAAATAGAATGCATTATAAAATGAAAGCCTATTCAAAAGAATACACTGTTAATTTTATAATAGAAGTTATTACACCTAATCCATTTTATGGCATGCCAATAATACAGAATTTTAGAATAAAAATAAACTTTCATATCAAGTTTTAATCCATGAGCTTCCAAAGGAAGATGTTTTGTGTCTGAGAGTGAAGGTAATTGGCCCACAGTCTCATTTACATAGCCTTCTTTCCTCATTAATTTAAGTATTTCCTCTTGCCTGTTGTCTCAATTTTTTTTTTTTCAGTTCAAGTGACTCTGAGCTCTTTGTTCTAAAGTAGTTCCATGGACCTTTGCTTTTTAGGTCCTAGAACTCTTACTTTGCTTTCTCTCTTCTTTCAAGTAGTTCAAAACACATCTCGGCCAACCTCCCATTCTTTCCTGCTCCAGTAAGTTCTCTCCCTGGATCCTCTCAAGAGTGAAAGGTCCAGCATTGATCCAGGTCTTGGTCAAGGCCCCTGGGCTCTCCACAATGCACCTGCTGTCCTTTCTCCTGGTTAGCATGTTAATCAGTCAGAGGGTACAAGCACAATGAACACCAGCTTGGCTTTATTCCCATGCTCATGTAACTGTTTTCTTCTCCATTAAATGCTTTCTAAAAGTACTTTCATGTTTTGTAGCCTGACTTGCATAATGTTGCTGTAAAATCTTTCCTCTTTTTGACTTTCAAGGGAGCTTCTCTTCCATCTTTCTCACATATTCCAAGGTCACAATGCCAGGGAAGTCAACTTAAAAAAAAACCCAAAATAATAAAATGTAAACACAACAAGAAGGACATCTGACAGTGAAGAATTCTAAAAACACATTCCCAATTCATTGGAATGAAAATTGAGATTATGGGAATACCTGAACTTGTAAAAAATGTATGCAATTTAGGTATAATTTTAAACTTTTTAAAATCCATGTTTAACTTTTTCTTTCACTTGCAGAACTTTCCACAAAATTTACAGTAGATTCTCAAATCATGCACCAGCATTCTGAAGTTATTCTTCTGACAACACTCATACTAAGTCATGTAACAAACTCAGAAAGCTAAAAACTTGCCTCATGCACATGCTCAATAGTTTAGCTTTCTATGTAGACCTCTGGGGTTTCAGAATCTCATAAAACACTTTCAAATAAGTTTCCTGCTTCCTTCTGCTTTTATTAAGGCCTGTAATACTAAATAGAGTGGTATTTTCCAGTCTGGATAAGGAAGTGCAACACCAAGAGGAAAGGAAACATAAGAAAACAAAATGAAGATGACTTTACTCCAAAAAGGTGAAGGATCTGAGCATGAGTTAGTTGATTTGGTAGAAATGCAATTGTCCATTATTAATTAAAACCATAATTATCACAATAGATATGTCTTCATTTTTATAATGATATTCAAATTCTAAATAAAATTGAATAATGGGAGAAGGACAAAATCGGCTCCTAAAGAAAAGTTTTGTCCATGTCACACTCATCTTACTTAGGCAAGTTGGTTACAATGAGCTTCACACTCAGTAGAGGCTGCATGGCTTGGCTCACAAGCAGGAATTTGTTAAAGGATATCAAAACTCCTCCAAAGACTCCGGCCTAAACACTAAGAAGCTCTTAAGGGATGTTCCTAAAGATAGAAAATCCTCAGGAGGGATTCTAAAAAGATCTTGTGAGAGACATCCCTGCAACAAGAAGAACTGGGAGAAGAACCTCTCAGGAGTGGGAAGTCTTCAAAGGCGACCCCTATTAACAAGAAACTTCAAAAGTGGGATGTGACATGACGTGCAAATCCTCCCACTGATGTTGAGTGCTTTAAAGATAGAATCCCCTGAAGCAAAATGGAGCCTTTGAAGTGGCAGTATCAGCATCAGCTTTGGAATGCACAAAGGTGCAGCATACAGCAGCACCAGCATCCCTGGAACAGAGCTCCCAGTGACAGAATCCACCTTGCTCAAGTCCAGTAAGTCTAAGGGCCAAGAGGACAAGCAATGGAAAACACCATTTAGCTAACCCTAAAATACATCTTTGATCTCCCCCAGTTATGAGTTCAAAACAGCGACTAATAGATAAAAAGAGTTGTCCCATGGAGCAGCATTACAGGTACTCTTTGAGACCGAGTGGGGAAAGGTTCATCCTTTTGTTTTCCTTTAGTGTAAATGTAAGACACTGGGTTGATTGAGGGGATTTTTACTGGTTTTCTTCTTATCCAGGTTTTCTTCTTATCCAGAGCTCCTTGATGTTCATTAAACAGCATACATCATGATTTTGCTGGATGTCTATTTCTCAAGCAGCAGTGCCACAATAAGTTAATATCCTTTCAAAATGCCAGCTGCAAAGAAAACACATGGTATTTGCTGATGTTCACACAATGGAATGCAGAGTTGTGGTTTTAATTTAAAACTGTAGAAAAAACGTAAAAGCAAACCCAATGTTCTCTCTCCCCTATTTACACAGAAATTACTAGAAAAGAATAGAATAGAATTTTCCAGTCAAATCTACAACTGGAAATAAATAGGAAAACCTTTTGTCTTGGGGACTAGGATACTACTGGAATGCTAGTCAAGACCCAAGAATGAATGAATTAAATTCTACAGTTATGAAGGTGAACTACATTAACACAGAATGAAGGACTTGAAAATGCAAACTCATAGAAGGGCTGTCTCGGGCTAATAAATCAAGTCTCTTATTACAAGCAATCATGTACCAGTTCTCTGCATAATTATAATAATTTAAAATGTAATTATTTGTATAAATAATTGCTTCTATAAACATGAAACAATTTAACTTATGACCCCATCTGAAATGGTTAAAAGTTCCCTGATTTGCAACCAGAAAGTTTCCATTGACACCCATTCCCTCTTAAACATTGTTCTTTCACCGCTATACAAAAAAGAAATACAACTCTTTCTATTTCATACTCACACACCACCTCGCCTAGTTTCCCTTTTACAAATAAAATATGAACATTATCATTCCAATAACAATAACACCAGATTTTAGAAAATGAGCAACATAATGAAACCATATTGGCTAAAATCTTTGGGCTATTGGCATATAAAACACAGTCCTAAAAATGTGGCCAAGTTATCCACAATTAAAATAACTGTCATAAAAGGAAGTGTTAGAGAACAAAACACTAAGTGATACTCGAGTACTGTCTGTGATGATTCAGATGTGATGATACCCATAGACCTGAATTTCTCTGCTGGGCAGATCTGAGGCAATTCCAAAGTAAAAGGCATTACAATCTGACAGTGCAATATTTGACCAAGCTTACAGCCCCAGCCAAGGCTTGGTCCTAAAGGACTGATCAGCATATTCTCTGCTTCAAGAGGACTGAAAAAAAACCTCTCTCGAGAACAGAGGGCAGATCCTCAGTGCGGGGCCTTTGGCCCTCCATCTCCTCTGAATCTGTGGTGCCCCCCTCACAGTAAGAGAGAGCTAATGTATTGGATGCTTTTTCCATTACAAAGTGTCTCGAATGACTTTTATGGGAGGTCACCAGTTCTCCACCAGATGTGTGTACAGAGGCAGGACAGCAAGGCTACCCCATGCCCATGGGGTGCAGGTCTGGAGGAGCCTTTGCCTTGGAGATGTTGGGACAGTTCCCAAACTGAGACAAGAGGTGAAGTAACTGGGGTTCAGTGTTCAAGGTCACGCTCTTCCATATAGGCAGTGTGCTGTTGATGTGCTCTGGGCTGTGCACTGGGAGGGTGCCACTGGACTTGTAACAGACTGATACAGCTTCTCAGCAGATTTCTCAACTGGGCAAATTTTAGCCAGGATTGTCTAAAGATTCTTCTCTTAATTCTACTTCAAAATTCATTTATTTTCTAATAAATATTTTTGCTCCTTGAACAGTGAAATTCAGCTGAAATGTTTCATAAAAGAGGTTCCTTTCAATTTTCTGGGTATTCTACTTCCCATATTTTCAACATGAGTGACCATATGTAGACTGTAAAACAACCTGCTTTGCAGATCCTTATTGAACCTAATGAAAGGTTAAGGCCAAGTTTCCCAGAGGACAATTTTTTCAAGTGTTCCCCACTGAATTGCACAGTATAGATATAACAAGTAGAGAGCACTCAGCAAAACATGTATGCCTCTTAGGAGTACTTGGGGAATCTAAACAGGAAGAAAGATGTTTATTATTCTGCTCAATCTAACCTGCTTCTGTGGAACCCTCAGCCAGGCTTTTAAAGGCAGAAAAGCCATGGGATTCCTCCAAACATGGGCAGAAAGGGTATTTTGCATGTACATAGTTGAAACCAGTTCCACACAATAATAATTTTCTTCAAGAATTATGGAGTTCACAACCCCCAATTACAAAACAAAAACAAAATCCCACATAGCCTGCCCTGCTCTGAAAAGCTGCTTACTGTGCCAAAAGGATTTAAAAACCTGCTTTCGTTTCCTGGGTATCAGGACCTTGTCCTTCAGGAGGCCTTGTGCTGACACAGCTGATTTACTTCAGCTGGACTTGCACAGGGGGTTCCACCCAAGCGGGTCAGACCATGGGGCTGGGGCAGGTAGCAGATGTCTGTTCATGTCCAGCAATCTCATTTATCTTGTAGAAAAGTCTCACAGGTTTGTCTCTCCTCCCTGTGCATTTGGTGGTAATCTTTGGTAGTACATACTGTAAGGGGCACATGTAAATCAAAAACTCTTTTCACTAGAGAAAAGAAACAAACAAAAGCCTTTGGAGAGACTTCCAAGAGAATTATAGCAATGTTTAAATGCTGGGCTTGAATACACCTCATTCAAACATGCCCACGTCAGATCTGCAAGGAAGATCCTCATGCAAACACAAGTATTATCATATAACTTCTTCAAACTTAGAGTATTGTAAAAGGGTTTCTACAAAAACAGGCTGATTTTTCCTTCAATAGTATCAAAATATCAATCTGAAAACCAGGCTTGACAGTTGTAGCTGACATCAAAAGCAGCTGCTTTAGGCTTGTTTTTACAGAAGCTGGCATGACTTCTGAAACACAAACCAACAAGTTACGCCTTTTTGAAATAAATAATTTTTGCAGTTGCCTTCCTGAGCAGTTCATTATACTAACAGAGCCTTTCACATGCCAGATGATAATGTGCTTTTTTCAATAAGAAACTCCAAGCAGTTCCAGTGAAGACTGAAATGAAAAGGCAGAAGCTATACTTGAAGGAATACATCCTTCTTTCTTTACTCTGCCTTCTTCTTCTTCTGCCATTAAGGACTGATAATTTGGGACTGGTAATTTGGTTATCTTCACTTCAATATAGCCACTCCTCTATATCTTCTTCTTACCCCCATGCCCATTCCCCCAGTTCTTGGTTTTTGTCCTCTATGAACATCCTGATTACCTCTCTTCATCTTTTTCTTGATCTTTCTGTCATTTTTATTCACAGAATTTCTCCATTTCTCTTTGTAGCTATTTTTGCATCTTACCATCTTCTCCCTCTGATTCCATTTACTGCAGTTTGAAACTTTCTCTAATTTGAATCTTGATAATCCCCCAGCCTGGCTCCCCCAAGTCTACCCCTCAGGAACCAGAAACTCCCAATGTCTCATCATTGCTGGAACTCAGAAGGTGAATTCCAGTCCCTGTATTATTAACATGTCACTCATAACTAAATTTCGTAGTGAAGAAAATCTCTGGATTTCAGCTTTTCTTATCTATACAAACAGCACCATCTTTCTTATCCTCTTGTGCTGCAATCAACAAATCAAAGCTATAAGAGGTCAGGTAGTCTGCCCTGCTTTACCCTGTCCTTAATCAGGATCAAATATATCTATTTTATTCTTAGCAGATGTATTCCTAATCTGTTCTGGGTGACAGAGACCCCACAAGCTCCCTGGAAAATCTTCCAGTGCTGCACTGTCCCAGCTGATAGCAAAACATCCTCTTATCTGACTTTGATACACTTATGGCTCACAACTTCTGGTACTTTTCATTAGTCTTGATGAATGCAATTTTTCCTTACCTCAAAGAAACTTGGAGTGCTACCACTAAGACTGTTTTTATTGGCTTATTTCTTTCTGTATGAACTTGTATTTTTGTCCCTCCACAGCAGCACCTCTACCCTCCCCAATTCCCTAGTACAATATTGAGTTTCAGGGATCTTTGTCACTTTACCTTTTATTTGTCATATTAGCTCTTGTCTGTGTTCAAAATGTCTATGTGATGGGATCCCAAGTCGGTCACAGCAATGAGACAAATAGACTTAAACCTGTCCCTTATATTGAGATTTCACAGGAGATTAGCAGGCCTTAGAATGCAAACACACCCTTTTCTCTCCCTACTAGGTTTCATCCAAATAACAATAATAAATATTGTATAATAAAAGCTAGAAAAATATTTTGTATGTCAACAAAACTCAAAGCCATGAAATATAATGAAACATAAATAGGATGGTTTGAGATTGCACCTTCCAGCCCTATGGTAGAGTTTTGTTTTCAGTAGTCCTCTGTGTCACCAAGTGGCAGGGTCCTAAGAACGTTCTGTCTTCTAGGGAAGGTGGCTGGCTCATCCCTGTCCTTCACCATGGCCTCTACATGAGGTACAGGCTATCCATGTTGCCCATCATAGTTACTGTCCTTGGAATTTCTGTCAGTGCTGAGTAGCTTCAGGGAGCCCAGGTAAGCAGGCTCCTTCCTGAGACTGCCAACCATTCTCTTGACACAACATGTTTGATAATCTCTGTTCCCACTCAGCTTTGCTACCCACATCCTCATTCTGAAACCAGAGCACTTCTGTGTTGGAGAATCCTGGTTCTCATAGCTAAGGAAATCTTCACAAACATGTCCCAAACCACTTATCAGCTTACAAAGCATATCTCAGAAGACTTCCTCTCTGCACCACTTACAAAACTCTTTACAGCAAGTAGGGTCTCAGTTTGCTAAGGCCACGGCCAGTTTTGCTCATGAGTAGTTAAACTCACATCTCAGACAATACCCACCAATGTTCTCTTCTTGGGCCACCACAATTATACTGAAAACCTAGCAGGTAGTGCAGGTTTTCACATTTTATAGTAGTAGCATTTACTTTTTCAACTTAATATTATTTATCAAGGTAATATCAGTATGAAAGCAGCTGATTTTTTTTCTGAAAATAAAGTACCTGTGATTCTAACTGGGGAAAAGCAGTGAAATTAAAGAACAGTATTTTGCCCCAGATATGTCAGCAATAGCAAGAACTTTTTCAGCAGTACATGATCATAGACTGTGTACAAGTTACAAATCTCCAGGGAAAATGGAGTGTCAGACGTATGGTTTTCTATTTAGTGTCTCTTGTCAGGCTGTGTCATACAATACTCCCACCATCTCAGGATGATATTATAAGTTATAGGGCACCTCTGCTTCTCACTACATCTGTGGGTTCATGAAAACTGCTAGATTCACAAATTTTGAAAATTAAATCCGAAGTGCTGCTATTTTCATCCAGGGAAATGGCAAAATACTTTGCTGAATGAAATCTTGCCTCTAGCTATGACTCAGATAAACAGGGTTATTTTTTAGCTCTGCATCTATTTGATGACATGGCCATCCAGATTCTGAAAGGTCATTTTAGGGCTGATTATGGTTGGATTAGGCAGTCAGTGCTTCAGAGCCAGGGTCAACCTCTTGTTCAGCTGAATCTGGTTCCTCTGTACAGCCCTGGGCTCCTCTTGCTTACCTCTAGGTTGTGGTATAGAGACAAATGACTGGGACACATCTACAGAAAAGCTGAACACCCTGCTGTCACCATGAATTACAGAAGGTATTTTGTGCGCTGTGGTGATAGATCCACTGGGACCATAGATTTATCATGATAGCATGAGTTTCAAAAAAATCTTTTCAAATTCAGTAGTAAAAAGAAATCTGTTTAGGTTTACCTTGTGATAGACCTTCTGAGACTAGAGGGTTTCTTTCTTCTCTCTGCTTCTGTGTTTGGGTTTAAACACTGTAATGTTTAACAAATTAATAAGAAAATCACCTAAATGGAATTCTGCACTAAGCTTCTTTCTTGTGACCAAAAAATCCCTATACAAATAACCCTAGTTTTTCCATTTAAAACATATTAATAAGCATTATTAACAGATATTTGTACTGTTTGTTTTAACAAACATTTGCTACCTTCATAATTTTCTTCTTCATGTACTACGTGTTTTACAATTTTGAAAGAAGAAGGAAACTAGTACACCAACAGAACTGGCAAAAAAGCGAAGTCAAAAAATAACATTTTTCTTCTAGTTATTTAAAGGAACTGCACTATATTTTATCTGTTTTTCAGCATGCAGCCCAAATTCCCTGGAAGATAATAATATTCTAGTGGCTAAATTGGCTTCTGAGCAGGCATTGATTTAAAAGCAGAGTAAAAGAAATCAGATTTGTGACATGTCAAAATAGTCACCTGATAGTTTTCAGAAATGCACATAGTCAAAAGAATCAAAAAAACACACATGCTGATTTTGGTACTTTCTGCTACTCTGTCTAACTAAGCCAGAGGGTCCAGTACAGGCAAATAAGCAGTGAAAAAAGCCAGTATGCCAACTACAGATTGGAAGTAAAGAACTGAAGCTTTCTCCTTATTAATTAGTTGGCTAACCTTTATTTTAGTGTCATATTAATTTTTAAAATTACATATATTAATGAAGTGGACACACAAGTTCATGAGGCTTGCTACTTGCAAACAGAAGGTCTCAGCAACGTCAGGAATTACATGAGAAACAAAAAAATTAATTCAAAATCAAGACACAGCAATAATTGGTGTTAGAATATTGGTTCTGATATTTCTGCTTTTCATTTTTAGAATTACAGCTAAAATATATATATTAGCACATTTTCAAAATAAAATAAGTGGTATTAATTAGGCATGCATATCTAACTTCATTCAACCTACACAAGTCATTGCTTTCATGCTTAGGCACTTGAAAGAATGAATATTTGCAAGCTGGTTGGTCTCTTAAGGATCTAGGACAAAAATTAGATCTTCAGGGAAGATAACAAACAGCTTTCTGAAACTGATATATCATGATTGCCTTAAAATTTATCAAAATCCATGTTTTCACTGGAAGCAGTCATCCCAAATTGGCCCATCATGCAGTCCAGGTGCCTGCCCTGTGACAGTACAAGAATTCATAGAGTCACACCACCTGCTTGGTCCCTGCACTGGGTTTGCATGGCACAGTCTTGGCAGTGAAGGACTCCAGGTGTGGCTTCTGTGAGAAGCTGCCAGAAACCTCCCCATTTCCCATGGATCCAGTGCCAGCCAGCTCCAAGATGGACCCACCACAGGCCAAGGCTGAGCCCATGAGTGATGGTGGCAGCAGCTGGAGAGAGCAGTCAGACTAGACAAGAGAAACAGCCCTGCAGACACCCAGGTCAATGAGGAAAAGGAGAATGAGGCACTCCAGGCACCAGAATAAAGATTCCCCTGCAGCCAGTTGTGCAGCCCAAGGTGAGGCAGCTGTGCCCCTGAGCCCATGCAGGTCCATGGCTGTATCAGGATGCTCTACTTGGAATGTAGAATAATGTAGAATAAAATAATGCCCAATTTGCAAGGATATCGGTGGTGGACTGAGAGGAGATGTCATGCAGGTTTTGGTGTTGAATTATGCTAGAGCCAGCCTGACTCACCCTGATAGTGAGGCAGATATGGTGAAGTATCCTTATATAAAAATGCTAAGCTGATACAGAAGACCTGGGGATATATGGTGGACAGTCAATCAATTTATACTGTAACAGTTCAGTTCATTTTCATACAGTTAGGTTCTTCTAATATATTCCTCCTTAGAATGTGTGGTGACGGCTTCCTTGTGTGTCAGGGACACCCCCAAGGATACTCCCCAAGGTTGAGAGAAGGAGACCTGCCCACAAGTGTTGATATTGGTGAGTTACATCAATCTCTAATTAATAATTGTTTCTTTTTGCTAGCTTTAATATAATAGTTTTAATATAGTGCTCTATATTGCACTAGACACTATTAATAGTTTTAGCTTTTACTGTGTAATAAGTAATTCTGATTAAGATCTTTTGTCTAGTCATGTCTCATAGTAAATAACAAATACTATATAAATATATATGATTTGCCATCAATAAAACATGTGGGACAGTTATTTAAACTATTGACAGCCTGAGGCTAAGAATGGATCCAGCTGCCCCAAGGCTCCTCTCTGAAAAGGATTTTAGAGTGCAAGGGGATCCTTTCTGCACTTCATGGCTCTGTGGCAGGGTTTCTCTAACAAACTTTGTCTGAAGCTCCCACTCCACTCATGACAATGGAGGAGCAGAGATCCACCTGCAGCCCATGGAAGAGCTGATGCCAGAGCAGATGGAAGCCTGAAGGAGGCTGCGACCACATGGGAAGGCCACACTGGAGCTGGGTCTTGGCAGGAACTGTGGCCCCATGGAAAAGGAAGCCCATGCTGGAGCAGGGCCTGTGACCCTATGAGGGACATGAGGGACTGGAGCAGGACAAGAGTGTGAGGAGTCCTTCCCCTGAGGAGGAAGGAACAGCAGAGATGATGTGTGATGAACTGACCACAGACTCCATTCCCCTGTCCACACATGACATTCAGTGAGAGAACGTAGATAAATTGGGAGTGAAGTTGAGCCCAGGAAGGGAGGGATGGAGCAAAGATGTTCGGAGATTTAGATTTTTTTTCATACAATCTTGGTCTGCTTTGATTGGTAATAAATTAAACTAATTTCCCTGAGTGTATTTTGCCCATTACAGTAATCAGTGAGTGATCTTCCTCTGCCTCTATTTCAACCCACAAGCCTTCTGTTGTGTTTTTTTGTCTTCCTGTCCAGGTGAGATTGGGAAATGATAGAATGGCTCTGGTGGGCATTTGGCATGTAGTCAAGGTCAACACACCATAGTCAGAGATGTGATTTGGCTGAAAACTTACCTGCAAAATTTACTCACCAAAAGCAAATTGTGGACTGATTACCTGGTGTCTGGTAATTTCAAATCTGATGGTGTGGTTCCCAGAGCAGCTGCCTTCTGGAAGCCACATATGTTGACATATGCATGCAGCTACACTAGCCCCTTGAAATATCCCATATGGCTTCAATCAGAACTACTGTATTGAATAGAACAGACATTTTATTAGCAGATCTCCTCTTAGGCTACTTCAATACAAATAAAGTAGGGCCAAGGCACAGGTACTGGCAATGGGCCACAATCATCTGCTCTGTTTTAACTGCAAGCGCAGCCTCTTGCACGGTTTTGGCTCATGCCAAGTAGCACTGTCCAGACAACACCCAGGCAGAGCTCAGGAGACACCAGATGCCAAGGATTGTTTCCAGGTGACAATTTGGACATGGACATCATGTTTTGAGGATAAAGGAAGAAAGCTTGAGCATATGGAGGTGATCCACTGCCATGCTGCTTGGACTCAAATCCCTGGTCAGATCAATTCAGTGCCACAGAAGTTGCTTTCCAGTCCGGTGCCTAAAGGCTGAGCTTTACAAATGGGGGATCAAGAGTGCCCCTTACAGCAGCAGTGGAAAATAATGTCTTGCTGGAGAATGCAGCACAACAACACCTGAGACATTTTCAGCTGCCTCTGGATTGCTCAAACTAACCCAGCAGTTACAAATCAGGTCCAGAAACAAATCGGGCAGTTCAGGTTCTGATCATCTGGAAAGGTTTGTTTGATGAGAGCCTTTGTACTCCATGTTATCTGTGTTAGATGAAGAAGTAACAGAGAAAGGGCTACTGGAACAATATTACAGGTGGCTGTTATGCTGCCTTTACTGTTCTCAAGCCCTTAGTTTAAGCCTCCTTCAGACTTTTGCATTTCTATAGGAATCATGTTCTCCTTTGACCTTCATTCACTTCTGATTTCTGAGACTTTCCAGCATGACCAGAATAAGGATGTCACCTAGATCCTTCAGTGTTTAGGAAAACAAGAGAGCTGCTGGCAAACACTTCAGAGCCTTTCCTGCAAAGAGCAAGCACAAACTAATCACATCCAGGCACCAAACCCCCAACTCAGGCTGAGTAGGTGATTTAGGCTCAGTTGGCAAGGAAAGATAAACCTATAAGCTGTATCCAAGGTGATGCACATTTGGGTAGGTACTTAAAAAATACTCTTTCCCTAAAAGATTCCACATCCACAAAGTGGTCACTTTTCCCTAAGCAGCTTGGCAGTCTCAGGTCTGTCCATGTTTCCTTTTAGGCCGAGTCACAATTTAGATCAGCTGGCAGCAGTTCCACAGACAGCAGTGTCAGCTCTAGAGTCAGTCACTGCTCCCCTCAGTTTTCTCTTTGAGTCCATAATTCACACCATAGGCATCCCACTGGTAAGCTCCTGAGGTGTACTAGTTGTTGTGTGGTTGTCTTTTGCATCAATTTACAAAGGGAGTAGGACAAAATCCTGCACAATGCAAAACTGAATAAGTAATGTCCTTGATTTCACAGTGACTTCATATTTCCTTCTCACAACAGCATATCTGTTCCAGCTCCTGCCTTTCCACAAGATCATGAGAAGCTGTGTCAAGGAAGGACTTGGAAGGCTGTCTGGGCCACCCTGTGCTCCACAGCAGAGTAGTTTGTCCATACATATCCTGCCAGGTGTACTCCTGAACCATCTGCAAAGATTTCCAGCAATGGAGATTCTCATTCCACCTCTCCCAGTGACTGCCTAATTTTACTATTGGAAAGATTTTACCAAGTTTTACAGTTTAAGCCAGGACTTCTTGCCCTTTCATCCTGGACATAGAAAATGAACAAATTTCTCCCTCTGCAATATTCCTGCATTTTCTAAGACTTGTCTTCTGTTCCTTAATTTTCTCCTTCTTAATCTTCTCCATTTGTTTAATCCTTTTATCTTAGCTCATTTTTGCTAGACTTCTGTCTGTTTCCACTGCAAGCTTCCTTTAAAGTGTCTGTGTCTTTCTTGACCCACAGCATCCAAAGATGAAGACACATGCTCCAGATACTCTCATCAACATGGAAAGTGCAAAAAGATCTCTTTACAGTTGCAGCAGACTGTTATCCCTTCTGTTTATACATCTTATCATGGTGCTCACCTTGTTTACAACTCACATGACCTTGTTCTGTGCATTCACCTTGTATTGATGTGTACATTGTTACCTGTATTCTACCCTCATTCTGCCCCAAGGGCCTGATTTGATGGATTGTTGCCAAGCTGTGTGATTTCTATTTGTTCAGTTTGTTCTCCCTGTGTAAATTCAATGTCTTTTGCATGAACCGTTGCATTTTACATAGTCACAGAAGAAACTAGGTTGGAAAAGACCTTTGAGGTCATTGGTCCACAACCCATAGTCTAACACCACCTTGTCAATGAGACCATGGCACTGAGTTCCATATCCAGTCTTAAATGCCTTCAGGAACAATGACTCCACCAGCTCCCTGGGCAGCCCATTCCAATGCCCAATCACCCTTTCTGTGAAGAGCTTCTTCCTAATGGCCAACCTAAACCTCCCCTGGTGCAGCTGCAGACTGTGTCCTCTTGTCCTGCCACTGTTCCCTGGGAGACGAGACCAGCCTGCGCCTGGCTACAGCCTCCTTTCAGGCAGCTGTAGAGAGTCATAAGGGTCCCCCTGAGCTTCCTTTTCTCCAGGCTAAACACCCCCAGCTCCCTTATAGATTTATGTTCCAGACCCTTCACCTACCTTGTTTTCTTTCTCTGGACACACTCCAGCATCTCAACATCCTTGCTAAATTCAGGGGACCCGAACTAGACACAGCACTCAAAGTTCCAAGTACAGGGGAAGAATGACCTCCCTGCTCCTGATGGCCACACTATTCCCAATCCAGGCCAGGATGCCATTGGCCTTCCTGGCCACCTGGGCACACACTGGCTCATGTTCAGCCTCCTGTCAGTCACTACCCCCAGGTCCCTCTCTGCCTGGCCAATGTCCAGCCTCTCTGTCCCCAGCCTGTAGCACTGCAGGGGGCTGTTGTGACCAAAGTGCAGGACCTGGCACTTGGTCTTGTTGAACCTCATATTGATTTATTGAAAAATATGGATATTGATCTAGTACCAATATCCAACTGTGACGGACAAAAACTCTAACAGTTTAAAGTTAGAAAGTGTGTGTTTATTGGACACTGGGCAGCGTGCGGGATAGCTCCCAAATACACACCACACCTTCCAGGTGATTACAGAGTCTTTTTATCCATACAAGTATTGAATACACAAAATACAAATACATATTCATAATTTTGGTACATCCCATTCCCCGCTTCATATGCTAATTACTCCAAAAGCTATTAAGCATGCGTAGTTTGTTCCTTGAAATGGGTCGGTGGTCCCTTTCATGGGGAGGGGTCCCAAAATGAGGAAGTAAATGAAGTCTTCCTCGTTCTGACCTTTCTACCTTTTCAATGCAAATATGACAAATGAACTCTTGGTAGAACTCCCATTCCTTGTCTTCAATTGGTTTCAGAACAGAGGAGGCCCACAACTGTCTTATGTTCCTAAAAGCTATTTATCAGTTTCCATATTCTTCATTATAAACCCAGCTAACTAAACATTGTGCTGACAAGCAATCAATTATTAGTTAACTACTAACTCCTTACTTCATCTAGGCCTACTCATTTGTTATTATTATTTTAATTAACTCTAGTAAGGCTTATTTCTAACTAAAATCTTAGCTCCTCTAAAATCTCTAAATTCCTTAAAATTTATGTTTCAATATCACTGGATTTGGCCCATCTATTCAGCCTGTCCAGGTCGCTATGCAGAGCCCTCCCACCCTCCAGCAGATTGACACTCACACCCAACATGGTGTCATCTGCAAATTTGCTGATGGTGGACTCAATCCCCTCATCCAGACCATCACTAAAGACATTAAACAGGCCTGGGCCCAACACTGATCCCTGGGGGGCATCACTGGTGACTGGCTGCCAACTGGAGGCAACACCATCCGCCATCACTCTCTGGGCCCTGTTTTGGAGACCATTCCTCCAGTTTGTCAAGATTAATTTCAGTTCTGATCTGGTCCCTAATTTCCTTTACCAGCTCCATATTTTATGTAATTTTAGCAGCATATTTTAAATTCTGTTAATGTTTTAAATTCTGTTAATCAAACTGTTATGAATACATTAAACAGCACTGGCCTCTGGAAAGGCACCAAAGTAGTTGTTCTCAGGAAAACTATAGTTAGAAAATGACAACCGATCACTACTCTTTGAGTAACATTTCTTCCCCTGTTTTGCACTTCCTAGGTTTTCTCTATTGTTTTGTAGAATAGTTGTATATGACTGGATAAAATTAAGTGGCTTCTGATTTGGAAAAAATCTTGATTCTTAGTTCAATGACCCATTAAGTGAATACGCATGCCATAAAAGTTAGATCAAGGACTGTCAAGAGCTTCTCACTCTCTGATTTTCACTAGCCTCTCCTCTGCAGCAGAGCAACCTATTACTTTGTTTGTTCATAAAACATAATTTTCATTAAAGAGAAATTTTCATGCATTATAAACTGTAACTTGTTTGCTATGGTTTTACAGCCTCTAGAATGAGAAGAAAAGGATGACAAAAAGTAGAAAACAAAAGAGAAGCACTACAAAGCTAAAGAGTTTATTGCAAATGAGGGCTCCTTCAAATTTCTGTTTGATCAGCAGCTATAGTGAACAAGAGAAAATCTGGAAAAATAAAGAAAATTTCTTTTGTTTTAGATTATGATGAATCTGAGACACCTTTAAGAATGAAAAAAATTATTAGCGACTGATCTTAACAGAGAAAGAAAATGTCTTGAAAATTTCCTGTGAGAATACATTTGAAAGAGGCACGTTTGTGATCTGAGGGAAATTTAGGATTAAACAGCTAATGGTTAAACTCAGTACTGGAAAATTAAAAGTATATACAGTCAGCTACTACAATCCATTAATATCGATTAACACATGGAAAACAGTGGCCAAAAGAGTGTAAACAAACGAAGTAAATTTTTAAATGCAATTTCCACAGCTGAAATTATTATACCATATTTTAGACTACAGCCACATCATGTTACAATAGAAAACTTGGAGTCTGAGATCACATAATAGGTCTTCCAGGAACTGTAGTTCTACAAAACTGTTTATGAAAATAAGATTTTCATATTCAATACCAGCACACATTAAGATCTACAGATCTCCCAATTGCTAGAAATTGCCTGAGGAATCTACTCTAAGTAGCCATAAATGCCTGTTCACAAGAATCCTTTCTCAGCTTATGGTCAGGGCTGATCAAGAATCTCTAAAATTTCATACTGACTCAGATCTATCTCTGCATAAAAGTAATGAGACATCTGCTGTTGCTTTCAGATTTAATCACATAAATAATTTATCACCACAGAACTTCTACTAAAAATGTATTGCACGAGTAAAAGCTTCTGCTTTTTCCTCAGGCTGGGTACCCCTTGGTGAGCAAGGTACGAGTTAAATCTCTGCAATGGGACAAATCGCAAAACATCTTTCTGACAATGCTGCATTACTAAAGAGAAACTTAGTTTCTCTTTAAAAACTGTGACTTGGATGCATATGAGTATTTATTACCCCATCAGTGATTATGTCCTTGCTGGTTTCCTGCACCATGACTGAAACCCCAAGTTACCAATGTCACATCCCCTGCCACAGCTTCCTTCTTTTGTAGGAACAGCCTGAACTCCTCCAGAAGGTCTTCTTGCCATCTTCATAATCAAATTCACTTTCAACACCCAGGCTTGGCAAGCTGTGTAAGCAGGGTTTGTTTGCAGACATTAGAGACGTCTGCCAGTTCAAGTGCCAGGCTCTTTGTGTTCATAACTGGAGATTTTACCTAAGAGAAATGAGAAAACTGAGTAACCCTTCAACTCTGAAAAACAGCAGTCAGTCATGCCAGACACTTCTTATTTTCCAGTTTTCTCCATTATCATTTTTTAAGATAAAAGCTTCCAGTTTTGGACAAGGAAGATAGTTATAAACGCATTAATTTTATTTAAACTTCTTTTTTTTTTTTTTTACTTAAAAGAACTTACAGGCACTTCTTCAAAGGGCAGAAAGAAACAACACATTTATTTATCATTTATTTTCACTACCTTCAGGAACCTAATTGTCATTTGAATGTGCAAGTGCCAGTATAGAAAAATGATGGAAAATTAGACATTCCATTAAGGAATGAAGTAAACCAAAGAAGAAAAACCTGTGTAACAATTTTTACTTTTAAATGTTTCTCCTTTAATTTTGTTCTTTCCATTGTCAAAACAACTACATTTATGAAGGGCCTATTATTGGATCATCACCCATAAACCCACAAAACCCCATTTGCTTTGTTGATGACTATAGGGAATGCTCTCCTGTGAGCCACATTTGAGACTGGGCAAGAGACACAACTCTAAGATATGTGAAAGAACAAAAGATGAGACCTCAGAGAAACAAAAGTATGCAAAGATGCATTTAATCTTACAAATGACACCAAGTAATTTAAAAAAATCTAGTACCAAATTTTGGTAGGAAGCTCAGCATCTAGTCTATGTGGGCAACCAAAGTCCTTTGTTAGCCTCTTGGCTCTCTACCACTCACCAAACGGGATTTCTAAGCACATTGCACTACATCTGCCATCCTTGTGCATTTTGTTCTCATGTTCACAAACAATGACAATTTTTCTTTATCCTTTAAATCTTAGCTTAAAACTCACAAGATTGCAAGTCAGAATCTCAAATATCAGCTATATTTGTGTATGCAGGGTATCATTCCTCCACAGGAGATATGTTGTAAACAAAACTTTGATAAACTGAGATGTATAATAAATAAATATGATATGTAAAGCTGTCAGAGACATGACAGAAGTGAAGTAAAAGTTTTGATTAATGGGAAATTTGATAATGAAGGCAGTACAACAAATGAAAGTCATTGGAATCTTCTTTGTATTTTGGATATGCCTATTTAAATAGAGAAATCCAATATTTGATAAGTCTCTTATCAGCTGGTCAACACTGAATTTTAAATTTAAAGCTATTACCAAGCATTTTTTATTTGTCAAGCTGGAAAAAAGGAGATTGTTGGGAAAAGTGACTGTTATGAGCTGACACCAGTCTTGTGTTCAGCCACAGACCCAAATTAAAGCAATTATTTCAAAATGACTGATGCAGACAAGTTTTAATATTGCATATTTGGATGGAGAATAGTGCTGTCTGTGTACACAGTCGGGAACAAAAATGCAAAGTTTTACCCTGAGCTTTTAATATGCATGGCAACAAAGAAGTATTTGAATGCTGACTGTATTCCCTTTCAATCTGTTCAAAATCTAGAGAAGGGAGTATATGTTATAGCTCTGCCTTTTCCACATCTAGTTTGCTACAGTTTGGATGCAAATCCCTACATCTGACTACAATCTGTTCTATCAGATGCCTTTGCAAGGTCAACACACAGTATTGCACTATATTTATTGCTAGCTGGTGAAAATTGAGTATCATTTAAAACTTTTATCACAACTGCAATTTGAAAGAGATTCTGCTAAAGTTCCTGTCTCTGGGGATTCAAACATTGGGGTTGTATAGATAATTCCACAACCATTTGACTTGAAAAAGTTCATTTTTGCTGTGTGATCCTCAGTCTTCATTTTCTTTACATGGATGCACTTACTCAAAAGTTATTTTGAGTTTACTGGGTAAGACATTTGCAAAGAAAAAAGATGAGAAAATAGGGAATTAACATTTTAAAGTAGAAATTGAAATATGTACAGCCTTACCCACTGCAGAGGAAAATATTGTGGGCGACATGCCATTGGCCATGGGCTATTGTGTTTTCATTGCCAGTTCATTGTTCAGCTCACATTCACAGCATCACCAGGTTTTTGCTGGGGTAACACAATCTGTGGCTCAGCTCACTACTGCAAGGCAAAGACATTACAATAATCCCACTGAAAGTCTTTGCATGCAGAGGAAATCTTAGATTAGCTTTGAATGGTAGGTTTGACTATTTACTGACCATATCATAATTCCTAACCTTTCAACATTAAAATTTAATGATAGCTATTTTCCCACAAACCTAAGAATTATCTCAAAATAATTTTAAATTTTACAAGACTGAGGCATAAAGATTAATATTGGAGGAAATCTCTTGATCAAAGCAGGACTACCTTGAAAGCTAGATCTGGGTCTACTTTTGAACCTCTCTAAGGATGTAGGTTAAACAATCTCTCTGGGCACCTTATCCAGTGCTGCACCATTCTTACAGTTATATATTTTTTTCTTAAACTCATGACCAATTTGAATATAACTGGAATTATTTTCCTGTCCCTTTAATCAAGCAACATATTTCTATCATCATCAATGTTTGAAAATATGCACAGGCTAAGTCAAAGCAGGATTTATGTTAGAAGGTATTTATAGAGTTTGGATCTATATATTAAACAGTCAGGTCTTCTAAGAGGACATAAAATCTGAAGCTTTGTATTTACAGGCTCAAGTCTTTGGTCCTTAAATCAGACAAATTGTACACCAAAAAATATCAACCGCAAAATGAAATCTCTATATGCAGTGTGGCCACTGTAGTTACAAGAAGGAAACAAAGGGACACTTCGTAATTCTGTCAATATTTCCCAGGTTATTTTCTCTGCAAGTACTCTTAGCTGTTTCTATTCACCACTACTTTTATCTAAGTTAATGCACATTGGACAAATTCCTTAAATTTTCCTGAACACTTATGATGGCTACCTGCCAATTCTCCATCCATCTCTGCTCCCACTAATACTTGTTTTTTGTTTCAGTAAATATTAGATTTCAGATGTCCAAAACATCTGCTCTAGATATGAAGTATTTTAATAGACCAAAATATACTTTTAGACCAAAACTATCCCCAAACTGTGCAACACCTTTAAAGAAGTAACTGAAAAGGCAGACATGAAGATGAGACAACTAAGAGACACTTTTTAGTAAAATAAACTCCTCTTCAAAATGCTTACACAAGTTTCATGGTATGCCAATGTACTCAGAACTCCATAAGCAAACCCAAAGGAATTTTGACACTTCCACGTATTTGCTTGCATTTTGCAGCTTTTCAAAATACAAGTTCAGAAGAGAAAATATACTTATTTCCTATGTCTATATAAAAACTATGGAACATGTTAGATTGATAATTTAATTTCTTTCTCTCTGGGACCTTTGAAACTTCCAAAATTTGTACCAGCTCTTTAGTACTTCAAAAATATTGTGTCATCAATTAATTTTTTTTTTGCAAATTAAAGTCACACCAGTTCTCACAAGCTCAGTTTCATTCCGGAGACAGGGCTATATGCTGAATGTGTATATTTCTCTTATCATCTTCAAGATTGTACCATTCATCATTCTTAAACCGATACAATTTTCTAAGTAGAGTAGTGAATGGGGCATTTTATCCTGCCTTATAAGACATTAACTCTGTTCCCAGCTCTGCAGTGGACCTGTGGAGCAAATTGTTTCAGTTTTTTATGAATTCATTCCCTTAGCTGTATTGGAAGGTATTTATTTATTCTGATGAGCCTTAGATATAGTGTTTTAAAGTCTTCATATTTCTTCTGCATGCCTCACAAAGAACACCTTTTCCCAGAGAGATCTAACTTAAGAAGCAGAAATACAACCTATTGGCCTAAACTTTAAATGGAAAGCAGTACAAATTTCTTAAAGTCCTGCAAGCCCACTTTGAATTGATAATTTATAACAGATTCAGATTCCTGATTCTCTCATATTAGTTTGTTTCACAGAATCACAAAATTACAGAATCACTGAACATGCTGAGTGGGGAGGAGCCCACAAGTACCACAGAGTCCAGCAATTAGCCCTGCACGGGATCATCACTAGGAGTCACATCACGTGCCTGAGAGCATCGTTCAAACACTTCTTCAGCTCTGTGAGGATTGGTGCTGTGACCACTTTCCCAGGGAGACTGTTCCAGGTCCCAACCACCCTTTGGGTGTGAAACATTTTCCTAATATCCAACATCAGCCCCCACACCTTGCCTGCCCTGTCTGTCCCTCCTGAGGAACCTGTAACCATCCAATGGATATTCCACTGACAGGACTCATCCCATCAGATTTTCCTTATGCCAATGATGTCAAATACCTGGGACCAGGCCAAAGCTTCAAACTCCTCTTCTTTGTTCCTCATGCTGCCTGCATTGGGATAGAAGCATTTCAAGTGTGTTTCATTGTCGACAACACTTCATGGAGCGGATTGTGAGATCATATTAGCACTCAGTTCCTCAAGTTTTGGTGTGCCATCTCATTGCTTATCACTGGCAAGCCTGTCTTATGCCTTCAAAAGCTCAGCCTACAAGCCCAGCTAGCTCCTGTACTAAAAATGTAGAAGTACCAGTGTGTCCAGAACTTCTTCAGAGCCCCTTGAATTATATTCCACCACATAGCATTAAAACAGCCCATGTCAGCTACTTGAAATGTCACTCTTCTCTTTTACAGCACCATCTAAATTATCAATATGAGGGCACACAGCCATCTATCAAGGGCCCTGTGGGCCTCTGCTTCAAATGACAGTCCTGGTATAAGTCCTGCTGAAGACACTAAACCACTCCCATGAAAGATCCCAGCTCGAGTGAACAAAAATTCACTTTTAATTCCACTATTTTTATCTTCTAAGCAATTCCTTTGACATCTTAAGCATTCATCCCCTAATCCATATTTAGAAGGCTTTATGGAGTAATCCATCATGTGAAACCTTGTTGAGAGCTTCTCTGAAAATCCATCTGTAAAATGTCTACCAGGCTTCTTTCTATGTAAGCCAGTTATTATTGCATTAAAAAATGTAATCAGAATTGTTTGTCATAATTTCTTCTTCCCAAACCCACGCTGATTTATTCTTATTACATTTTCATTCTCCAAATGCAGCTTTAAACTCTCTATGAACATTATCTCAAAAATGTCTGAATACTGTTGTTGGATTTAATGAACTTAATTTTCATCATCTTTTTCACACTCTTCCCTTATGTGACGTAAATAAAATTAGTGCTTTCTAATCTCCTGCTGCTTTTTCAGTGTTGAAGCGCATTCTCAAAAAAACCCCAAAACTTCTTAAACACCTTATGTTTAGCCATGGAACCACAGACTCATGGAATCATTTAGTATGGAGAAGACCTTTAGGATCAGCAAGTCCAACCTTTCATACAACACTGCCAAGTTCACCACTAAAGCTAAATGCCACATCTACACATCATTCAAATACCTCCAGGAATGGTGACTCAACCACTTCCCTGGGCAGCCTGTTCCAATGCTTGATAACACTACTGGTGAAGAATTTTTTCCTAATATTCAATCTAAACCTCATCTGGTGAAAATTGAGGCCATTTCCTCTGTTTGCTTCCTGGGAGAAGAGACTGACCCTTGCCTGGCCACAGCCTCCTGTCAGGCAGTTGTAGAGAGTGGCAAGGTCTCCCCTGAGCCTCCTTTTCTCCGGGCTGAACACTTCCTCAGCTGCTCCTTGTGCTCCAGTCCCTTCCCCAGCTCCATTGCCCTTCTCTGGACATTCCATGTCTTCAGTGTCTTTCTTGTAGCAAGGGCCCCAAAATTGGATACAGGATTTGAGGTGTGGCCTCAGCAGTGCCAAGCACAGGGGGGCAATCACTGCCCCGGTCCTGCTGGCCACACTATTGCTGATACAAAGCAGGATGCCATGCATCTCAGCCTTTTCATATTTTTTGTTGTTATGTCTCCAAGGCATCCAATAAATGCTGAAGGTTCTCCTTAGGTCTCCTTTTGTTGCTGATGTATTTATATAAACATTCTTACTGTATTTTACAGCAGTAGGTAGATTAAGTTCTGTGGCCAAAGCGCTTCTAATTTTCTCACTGCATTAACCTCACAATGTCCTTGTAGTCCACCTGAGCTCCATGCCCTTTCCTCCAAAGGTCGAAACTCTATTTTCCTTTCTGAGTTCCAGCCAAAGATCTCTGTTCAGTCAGGTTGGTCTTCTTCCCCACCATCTCATTTTTTGGTACATAAGGTCAGACTGCCCCTAGACCATTAGAATCTTGAAGAATGTTCCACCTTCCTAGACTCCTTTGCACTTTGGGACTGCCTCCCAGGGGACTCTGTCAACCAATCTTCTAAACAATACAAAGTCTGCCATCCAGAAATCTGAGTTTCTTTGGGAACTGAGAATCTTCTAAAGAATTGACAACTCTATTGTTTCATGATCACTTTGACTAAGATGGCCTTGGTCAACCAAAAGTCCTTCTCTGTTCACAGATAGGAGATCCAGTTGGTGTGTTCCCAAGCTGACCCTCTCAACAGTTGTCTCAGGAAGTTCCCTTCCACATACTCCAAGAATTTTCAGATTTCTTTTCTCTTCACTGTCTTGTATTTGCAGCTGACATCCAGTAGCTTGAAGGGAACAAAGAAAAAGACAAGAACACGAGAACAAGGGAAAAGATTTTAGAGAGCGTGAGGATGGTGAAGGGGCTGGCAGAGAAGCTGTATGAGGGGTGGCTGAGGTCACTTGTACTGCTGAGACTGGAGAAGAGGAGGCTGAGGGGAGACCTCACTGTGGTCTTCCACATCCGTACAAGGGGGAGTGAAGGGGCAGGCACTGATCTCTCCACTTTTGTAACTAGTGATAGGACCCAAGGAAATGGCATGAAGCTGAGTCAGGAAACATTTAGGTTGGATATCAGGAAAAGGCCTTCACTGGAACAGGCTCTCCAGTGCCTGTTCCAGCGAACAGTGCTGGAAGTGCTCACAGCACCAAGTCTGTCAGAGTTCAAGAATTATTTAGACAACAGTCTCAAGCACATGGTGTGAGTCTTAGGGCTTCCTGTGCAGAGCCAGTAGTTGGGATCGATAATCCTGATGGGTCCCTTTCAATTCAACATTTTCTATGGTTCTATGATTCTCCCAGATGCTTATAGAGTATTTTGTCTGCTTCTTCATCCTGCTTGGGTGGTCTGTAATAAACACCCACCATGACACCTGTGTGTTGGCTTTCCTCCTGATTCTTATCCATAAACTCTCCACCCTTTCATCCTTTCATCACCATCATCAAGCTCTAGACACTCAAAACCCTCCCTTACATACAGGGCTACTCCCACCTCTCCTTTTCCTGTCCCTGCTGAATAGTTTATAGCCATCCATTGCAGCATTCCAGTTGTGTGAGCCATCCCACTATTTTTCCATGATGACAGTCATGTCACCATGTCACAGTTTCCTGCTGCACAATGGCTTCCAGCCCCTCCTGTTCATTGCCCATGCTGTGCACATTGGTGTTGATGCACTTCTGCTGGGCTGTTGATGCTGTAACATTAATCTAGTTAATAATGCCTAATCTTAGCCTTCTGCCAGGGGAAGTTCAGATTAGGTATTAGGAAAAATTTCTTCATGGAAAGGGTTGTCAGGATTGGAACCGGCTGCCCAGGGAAGTCTGGTGGCTGGAGTCACCATCCTTAAAATGTTAATAAAATGTGCGGATATGGCACATAGAGACATGGTTTAGTGGTGAACATGATGCTGATGTTAGATTGACAGTTGGACTTGATGATCCTGGAGATTTTTTCCAACCTTAACGATTCTATGATCCTATGATTTTATGTTATGTCACTGTCATGGTTTGACACTGGCACAATGCCAGTGCCCCCATGAAAATGTGATCCCTACCTGGAATGCTGTGAAGTGGAATCTAGAATAGAGCAAAGCAGGCCCAAGCTTGATAACAGGAAAAAAACTTTATTAAACTACCACTACAAAAGAAAAGAGAAAACTAAAGAAGGGGAAAAAAAACCACACAAAGATCCAAATGAAAACCTTGCAAAACATTCCTCCCCCCACCACCCAACTCCAACAAACCACAGTGAGACACAATCTGGACCCCAATCAGGTTTCCACCCTCCAAACAACCGATACTCAGTCCATCGAGGGAACAGAGTCTCTCCTGTGCCACAGACCCCCCAAGAAACACAGCTCCACATCCTGTGCTTCCATGTCACACATGGCACCGCCCGGAGAAAAAGTTTGCCATGGTGACCCTTCTCCTTTCCATGCACAGTGCTCTCACCACCAATGCATGGATGGTCACTGCCTTTAGGATTTTTCCTTTCAAGGATGCCCTGCCAAGAGGGGAGAAAACAACAGTTCAGTTTTTCATTGTTTGGGACCACAGTCCCCCCCATTTTCCCCTGGGGCCGAGGGTTCAAGAACAGAGATCTTCTTCTCTTCTCTTTCCTTTCCAGGGCAAGGGGGCGCCACCACAAACCCCCTAACCTTTCCTCTGTTCACTCCACTTTTGTCTTTTTCTCAGCTGAAGCAGGTCTCTTGACTCACTGGCATCCTCCCAAAACACAGTCCCTCTTGAAGGAGAAGATTTGGTTCAGGTTGTGGCTAACATGGAAAAGTCCAGCCAAAAGCCACTCCTTGTCCCCCTCCCATCCAGAATTCCTCCTTCCAACATCCCATCCCAGGGTCCAAGGTGTCCCTCTTCTTCTCTTTCAAACCGAGGAGGGGAAAGGAAAATTCACAAAGCTTTCATTTCTCAAGGAAGGGTTAAAAGTCCGAACTCCCAGGATGGCTCGATGCCCGGACATCCAGCAACTCCCACACAACTGGGCACCTTGCAGCAGCTCCCCCCGCTCCTCCTTCCTTGCGGCTTTCTCTCTCTCTCCCTCTCGGGAGAGGAACTCTGGGGGGGGAAATGGAGACATCCCAGATTTCTTCCATCCTTCCATCTGCAGGGGCCAGCCCGGTTCCAGTCCTTCCACCACCCTTTGGGCTTTCGGCCTACCTTTCTCAGGCCATGGGCTTCCCCTCCCCCACCCAGCTCGTGGCTGGGAGGGGGAAGGTCTGCACTGCGCGCTGACCGGAACCAAAGAGAGCGAGTTCCCCTGGGAATTCTGCTTTCAACCCCTCTGTGTTCTCAGAGGCGTGTCTACTTTCAATTGGTCAATATCTAAATTGACCTCTTCCTTCCGGGAAAAATTATCTTTCCGTGTCAAACCACGACAGTCACCAAACATTTAGAATGTCTGTCTCAAGTCTGTGCTTTAGTGATATGCTGTATCAGTTGAAAAGTCAGAGCACTAGAATATACATGAAAACTCCTGGCATTTTAGGAGGTTGGAGTTAGGTCTTAGTTCAGGACTAAACACATCTGCTCCTTTTGTGAAGAAGAGAGGATAGCTTCATCTAATTTCATATGATTCAGGTTGATCTAGAACAGTTGCCAAATTAACAGGAGTTATGAAGAGCAGCCCTTTCAATATTTATTCATATTCAATTGCATCTTACTGTACTCAAAGGTGTTCTGTGCAAACAGAGAATTTAGTAGAGTATTATTAACATATTGCTCTAGATATGCTATTCTCTAAACCTCATCGTTTATTCTCAGTTATGAAGAAATGACACCTCCATTAGGATACACGAGTAATCTCTGTCTCTGGTGGAATAAACAGGTTTGTTTAGAGGAGGTCTTCTTTTTGACAAATATCAAAACATTTTCATGCAGGTTGGCAAATTCAAAATGATGTTTCACTATATATTTTACCATCATTTTAATTGAGAATTTCAGGTTTAGATGTGTGAATTATCATTAAAAGGCTTATTTTACATGCATGGTCTCTTAGTTACTTGTGTTTCTCAGTGAAGTTCAGATGTCCTGCAACACTCCAATCTTAATGCAGTTTTTTCCCCCAGGGCTCTTTGTACTCCTGGCCATCTTCACAGTAGATGTATTTTTCACTGCATGTCTGTGACAAGTTTTTAAATTTCTGATGGAAAAAACCAAAAAAACTCCAGTCAAAATTTCTTTTCTAAATCTCTGCAAAGTCTGCACTCAGATGTCACAGCCTTAGGGAATCATGTGTTTAGACTTTCACAAAAATATGAATGTCATTGTGCAGCATGGATTCCAAAGCCAGTGGCTTTTACACAGATACACCACTACATCTGTTCATCAGAAAAATAAAGTTCCTTATGAATATTCAACAGCTTGGAAACTTCTCTGAGCCCTAGAGGCTACTTTATCCCACTGTTTAGAAACAATATCCAAACCCTCATCAGTCAATTCCACAGGTGGTGTGATTATTTCTGAAGGATATAAGACATACCTCTGCCCAAGATCCACGTGGTATTATGCAGTTTAGTTTGGAATTATTCCTTCAGACATTTTTAGGGTTTTTTATTTGTATTGAAATTTTAAGTATGAGTCAACTAGCATACTCAAGTTGGAACCTCATTATTTAAATAAAAATAATATTAAATGAGGGAAATTATGTATTGTAACTACACTATTGTACACAATTGTTGATATATTAACTACTAGATAACTACTAACAGAATATGAACAGTAATTAACTATATTATGTATTTTTGAGCAAAAAATTTGGGGTCTCATTTTATAACACCAGAGATATCTGCCATAGATAACTCTCCTATTTTGCTATGTTAACCTTTACAGTTATGTCCAGACTACAAATGAATCCACATAATACACAGTTCACATTGCTAGCAGTAAGCTAGCAAGCAACCTTTTGGGCCAAGACAAAGATAGTGTCATTTAGAAAGAAGGAATGTTTTGGAGGAATATAAATTTTTGGGAAAGTCTGCAGAGTGAAATGTGTCTAGAAAAGAAATACATTCTGAGAAAGAGGGTAACAAAAGGAAACATTTGGACAAGTATGATGCCAGCTTTGCATGTTGACTTTGGCATTGTCCATGTGTCTCTCTTGTGTCTCCTGACCAGTTTCTGCATTGTATCTCACTTCCATAGCATCACCAGCAGCAGCACCCACACACCTGCAGGAATATACAGCTACAGTCAGGATTTCACACATTGCTTTCATAATTGCTGTTAACTTCCACCATCCCTCACTGCCACAGCAGGACCACCTTATGAGGAGGTGGTCTCACACCTCTACATATCTTTTAGAGCATTTCTTAAAGAATTAAACACTGACTAGCAATTGGCTGAGATTCTTCCACTGCACCAGCCTTGCTTTGATATTGTTCCTGTGTTTTGTTCTTTTTCTCTACCACAGTTTTCTGCAGCTTTAGTCTGGAAAGAAGCTGCCTCTGGAAGGCATCCAACCTCATGGCAAGAACAAGCTGGCTCTCAGAGTGTCTTTGGGCTCCATCCACCTTAGGCCCTGCTGCTTTGGTAAAAGAGACGTGTAGCCGTGCCTGGTCCATCTTATTGCCAGTGCCATTTCAGCAAAGGGTCAGCAATCTGCCATCCAACTCACAGGCACTGAAATACTGGCATCACAGTACTGGCTGCCAGCCTAACACAACACTGGGCCTAAGCTCCCTTTGATATCCTCTATTGCTCAGTTGGAAAAACATCATTCTAGAGAGAACAAACACAAGAGGAATACATGTCCCCAGCAATGCCTGGAGTTTTTACACAGGAGTCAGCAAGCATCACAAAAGCTGTCCTATTCTTGTGATTGCAGCTAAAAAAACCCTGAATAATTTATCTGAAGCATGATAGAAAGTTTGTAAGAATGGTAATAGCTGAAAGCTTTAAAAGATCATCTATCCTGTCATTAACCTTTGTGTCATTTACATCTCCTGCTTTTCACATGCAAAAAACCAATCTGAACTGCCACTCACTCTTGCCTTAGAGGAAAATGAAAGTTTTAGCTCCACAGGAGTGATGAAGGAGCAAATCAGTGACATGTCATAATGGTCGGATTTGGTGGCCTCAACCCAGATGCCAGTGGATGTAAACTCCTATCTGCAGGTATTTATCATTGCACCTATCATATATAACAAGCAATACCAGAGTAAAAACAACTAGAATGAGCATCCTAGCACTTCTTACAATCTCACCACAGAGATTAGACTTGGAACTGCTCACAGACTGGGATACACATACTAAGGTATTAACTGTTCTATTCAGGGTTAATCAGGGACAGTCCTAAAGCTTGGACTGCTGCTGCCTGGACTGCTGCAGTACTCAGTGGTGCAGAGGTCTTCAGTCTCCTGCAAAGTTCAACCTGTCCTTCCAAAATCAGCCTGCCACCAGCACAAGGAATCCAGTGCAGAAACAAAAACAAAGTAACAAAAAAAATTAAAATCCTATTTTTACTGTTAGGAAATAATTTCAAATTTTTGAAAATTTCAACAGCTATATCCATGAGCAATGATCAGCTGCTTCTTCCAACAAACCATTTATGCAGATGTATGACTGATGTTTAAATATCTATCACCACTCTTCCTCTCTCTTCTTTCTTTCTTGTGTTTACTTTTTGTTGATTTTTCTACATCTTGTGATGATTAGTGCACATGCCTAGTGTTAGTGAGGAGTCTCAGTGAGCTCAGGCAGTCTCACTGAGTTCCATTTGCCAGTGTTAGTTAGGGTCACATAGTCTAATCCACAGTCAGGAGCTTACAATCCAGTGTAATAAAATAACACAATTCATACAAGGGAAGTAAGACGTGTCCTGATACGGGAATACAGCCATGTGTCCTTGCCTTTGTACACATACAGAGGTGCAGATTAATGCAACAGTTCAGAAGGAGGGAGAAAAAGTAGCTATGTAGCTTTCAGTTAATTATATAAAAATTAATGTTAAGAATAAACAAATTAATAATGTAAATCTTAGAATGCTACATTATTCTAGAGATCTGGCTCAAAGAAGTTGGGTAATTTTATTATCAGCCCCACTCATTAGGTTATTGTTGCAGAATGCAGAAAGATTCCTTTCAATTAAAGGCAATTATTTGTTCTGCAGTTGATAAATTATTTGCCAGTTTTCTGTAATACTGAAATTTCGGCTTTATGCATTCAAAATTATTTAAATTATTAACACACACATAAAGGAAGCAAAAACTTGAATGCAGAATGTGTTCCACCTCACATGGTTCTGCTTTTCCCATGGGCCTGGAGTAGGGAAAGTGATTCTCAGTGCTTTTCTATTCCCCCCCTCCCCCCCACCCACTGCTTTTATTTGATTTAATGAGGTAGCCCCCCTGCAAGTTTATGTTTATGAATTCATAATGTGAGCCAGCAATTTCTTATGCAAAATCAAGTAATTTTGTTGCAGACTCTTTCTCTCACCCCTTCCAAAGATATTGTTAACTGTCACATTTTATAATAGCACCATCTTTCTTCCATTAAAGAAATTACTTCAATGAGATTCCAGCTTTTTCAAGTCATATCATAGGTAAAAACCTGAGTCATCACTCAATAAATAGTTTTAAATTTGGCTACCAAACAAGTAATACACAAGTATAACTTGTGAAGCACTATTCTTTTCCTTCTGGAATTGCCTTCATTCTAATTTCTGCCAGGATATGATTTACAATGTAGAGAAACACTCTTCAGATAAGAGACATGTATTCCAAAGCACATATGTTTGGTGTTCTCTTGCTGCATAATGCCATGTGTTGCTCAAAAGCTTCCTAAAGTCAGCTTAAGCTGTAACAAAACTTTGCTTCAAGGGGCTCTTTGTTCTGCCTCACCTCTTTCCCTGAAAGGTTAAAGGGCTGAGCTAGCTATTTACTAGGAAAATTAGTTGCTTGCAAATCTTTATTCAAATTCAGCCAGCTAATAAATGCATCCCTTAGTGCCTACAGCCCTCAAATATTCACAGATATGTGCACTAGTTAAGATTTTTCATGTTTATATTTTCCACATTTATTCATTTCCCCCTACCTTTTATTTGTGTTCATCCCTTGGTGGCTGTTTAATGAAGGGTTCTATAAAAGGTATTGTGATTCATGAAGCATTTGCAAATGACAAAACAAGGAGCTTGTGAAAAATTTTTGAAGACACTACTTACTATCAACCTGCATAATTCTCTGGGATGTTCCATAAATCTTTATAGGAGCTAAAATCAAAAGTGGTCCATTAAGAGGTGAAAGGGAGGGTCAACTAATTTATATGTACTCATTTGTCCAACTGTAGTTAGAATTATATCCCTGAAGCCTACAGGAATAGGCAACAAATCCTGTAAGTCTGAAAATTATATAGGAACACAGCAGTTGTCATATTGGATCATACCTGAGGTACTCAGCATCTCCTGGTGGTCAGCAGCAAGTGTTTCATTATCTGCCTGTTTACAGCCCTCCTAGGCAAACTGTATTCAGAATTGTTCTTTTAAAAGGTGCAAGAGAAAAAGAAATCTTTTAGAAATAAATATAGAGAAACATTTTCAAGGCCTAAGGGAAAGGTTAGGACTTCTTGGTTTATTAAAAACAAATATTATGCATACCAAAAGAGTAAAATATCAATTTCAGTATAAAAACAAACAAACAAACAAAACACACCACCAAGACAAACTAAAATAAAAGAGAAGATGTGCAGCCAAACAGAAAGGCAACAAAATTAAAGTGGCTCAAAGACTTCAATTTTTTTTGTATATGTTGAAATTTACCCCATGCAGAAAGTCAGCAGAAGGCCTCGGCTCTGCCTTAGCTGTCTCTCCCTACCCTGAGAGCTTTTCTGAGTCTTCCAACAGTTCACAGGTTCTATGCCTGCCCTTAGGACAGAGAAATATTTCACCCACAATACACAATCACCTTATGTGAATACCAGCCCATTATATCACCAAATCTAAGGGCTTAGCAGGATTTGGTTTTATTTCACACTCAGATGTATGTGTTAAGAAAATCCAGAGTTCCACCTTCACTTATAATTAAAATAAACACAGACTGAAGCAGACCTGTAATCTACAAAGTTTCTACAGTGTCGCCACTGAAGCATTCCCAAGCTTCCTTAAACTGTCTCTAAATGATGAGTCCCAAATCCCACACCCTACACCCTCAATCAATTCCCATTTCTTCTATAACCCGAGTAAGGGATATTTCCAGATGACAAGAGATGGGCAGATACAGACCTGTGTGCTAGTCCCCATGATATTTACTGTTATTTCAACTCCCTTCCCTAGTCCCAAACATTAATCAGTGCCAGTCTCAGTCCTGGCATTAGCTCAGACTGTCCATTCCATAGAGCAGGGATTGGTGTTTTCTTATCTTAATCAGTGAACAATTTTCTTCCAGGTAGGAACTCACAGGAAGATAGGAACTCCCTTCCTACAGGAAAGGAGAAACTGCTCTTACAAGCTGTCTCTGTATGAACAAAGATGAGAAAATTCTTCACAGACCCAGGAGAGATGACTGAGAGTTGGACTGAAATGAGGAACATGATGACAAACTCATCACCAGGTTGATGGCTTATGTACAGGTTTACAGTGAAAGGGAGGGATATTTACGGAGATTAAAAGTGGTGAAAAAATCATAAGGCAAGGAAAACAGAGGCCAATACCTGCTGCTTACCACCTGCCCACAGGAACAGCTTTGTGGAGCAAATGAAGATGCAATGACAGAGAGAGTCACAAGCACAGACATGAGCAAACAAGTTGATGTGGCTCTGGAAAGACTTAGAAGCCTGGGGAGTATTCCAGATATTACCCATAATACTAATTCTCATAACTAGATTTTTTACATCACTATATCTTTTTTGTTATCTTCTGAGAAGACACCAAAGCCTCCCATGTACAAGACTTCTATGTGATGAGATGAAAATTCATCTTTTGGAAGCAGAACATTTAATGTGGCCAGTTGTAGAAGTGCTGTAGAATGATCTAGAATTTTCTGTCTGCTTCATTTATTAACATGAAGGAGATCCTGACAACTCCAAAGACAGACAATTAGTCACTACAATAAAGCAGGAATCCTTTCTTTACTGTGAGCAAGCCTGTTTTATCAGCTCAAGGAGATTGATAAAAGAAAATGCCATATCAAAATGCTCAATCAATGTAAGAAATAATGGATTGGTTAAGTAACTAGCTGTTCTACACAAAACAAATGAATAACAAACCCATTGGTATGCTATTCTCTGGGATTTAAGTACATTTAAGTCATCAGCTACCAATATCTCAGTGATTGTACAAGGCTTTTACATCTGCCAAGTAGGATATAACTTCAACTGTATCACCTGTATTTTAATTATTTTCATTAAAAGCAACAAAGATGTAGGGAAAGGCTCATGTATTATCATTGCATACCTTAACATACCATAAAGCTCACACTACCCCACTGCAGTTCAGACCCCCATCAACACTCTGCTACCATCACCCATTTAAAAGGTTCACCAAAAGTAATTCTGATTCATGCATTCCCAGAGAAAAAATGACTAGGCAGCAGTGATATGAAAATGCTTTATTTTCATAAGTAAACTCCAACACTTTACTGCATAAAAATATCAGCAATAAACACATGGAAAGAATTGGATACACAGACTTCTGTTTGCCAGAATAATTCCTTTCCTCTGTTGACACACTCAAATTCTTCAGTCTTTCTTGGTTTCCAGTTTTACCTGTACAGAAATTCAAAGTTTCACTCTCATAATTCTTTATAAGTTTCTCTTCTATTAGTTATTCACACCAGATTTTTATTATGCTAACAAACCAAGGTAATAAAGAGAAAAAGGAGAGCATCTCTTTTTCTAAGTGAAAAGATGTTGTCATGTCATTTTAACCCTCAAACCTAGTACTCTCTGAAGGCCTCTTGATCACTTTGTGAGGCAGGGCCAGAAGCAAGGTGACCAGAGGAGGAGATGTGTCCCTAATGAGAGCACAAGCTCTGGACAAGTTGCATTCAGACAGAAGCCATTCCCCCTTTCCTGTAGGTTGTCCAATCACCACCGTAGAAAGCAATTTTTTGCATGCATATCTCCTCTGCAATAATTACATTAAGGAAAAAACCCTCTGAGAAGCTAATTTAGCAGGGAGCCAGCTGTCTCTGACAGCTACGCCTACAGAAATGACTTCATACTTAGAGGAAGATAAGGCAAGTGTCTTCACCATTTTAGGTTTGACATGGGCAAAACCAATACATCAAGCACAGACCTTAGGGCAGGAACAGAAATCTTGGCATCTTAGGAGAACAAGAAGAGAAAGATTGAAATGTTGGGGCTGAAGAGAAAAGGAGGAGAAAAATCAGGATAAAAGGGGGAGACTAGGAGAGTTAAAAATCAAAAGAAAAAGACATTTTTTTACAATTTCTGTTCATTAACACCTCATGCTAGTAGACCCTTTGCTCTGCAAAGGCCCAAGATACTTTTGACCTATACTAAGCTTTATTCCCAAATAAGGTTTTGAGAACAGTGACACTTCAGATCTATTGAAATTCCAATGTAGTATAATCTCTCTTAGAAGATATGCCAGCAATGAGATGTTATTTGTCTCTGAAATTGGAGAGAAGTATTAGTACCCAAATGACCAAACCCGTAAGAAAAATTGGAAAGCTTTTAACTTGTAGTAGGAAGTTTCACAGTTTCTATGTAAATATAAGAAAAAGTATCCCCTTAACTTTTTCCCCGATAGATATGTCTTTGACTGAAGTATCTCAGTATTTTAGTATTCAGGTGTACTGCAAAGAATCTCTAGAAGAAAAGAAGGGGAGGGTTTCTCTTTATTTTTTTTGATTTCTGGGAATGCCTCCCTTAAGGCAAGTTCGCAGCAGCCATTGTAAAAGCTGAATTTTACTCTCCACATTCAATTCTTGGCACAAGATCAACAGCAACATAAAAGAATAAGCCTCTTTAAACTAGAGGGGAATGTGATTTTGCCAAACATCTGCCCCATCTCCACTTCTGCTCTTTGCTAGCATGAAAAAAGGAATGGAGCACTCTTAGATATCTGAAAGAATTAATACAAAGCACACAAGGTGGACAAAGAGCAAAGAGGAGTCACAGAAGAGCAGAGGGTGTTTGGATGGTCCCAGAAGCACGTTTGCAATCTGGGGCAGCCAGCTCAGCATCAAACACTGTGACACTTCTCCCTCCCTTCCAGACAGTTCCTCTCTGGGGCTTGAGTGCCCATCTCCTCAGCAGGGCTTGAAAATTTTGACATTACATTGTTCTGCCAGATACTCCTTAAGTACATAAAGTATATTATTTTGTTTTCAGTACAAGAAGACATTAACTACCTGCCAAGGGAAGGGCTTCATGACATGCTAATTGCTTTTTTCCCTCCAAGAGATTTCAGGCATCATATAAGTAAAGCTCAGTGGAGATTCATTGCTCTTTATCCTCCTCTGATAGAGTCAATATAGTCTGATAGAATCAATAGGTAGAGCTGTCCACAGGGAAAGGGTAATGCCTAAGCACAGGTGTATATCTGTACAATCTTCATTTTAATGAAAAGTTTTCCACATCTTTGCATACACCATAAATTGGCTGAAGCTCTCCCATCATTTCCAAATGAGACCCTTCCTACCCAGACTGGCATTTTTTACCATGATCTACTTGTAAATATACTCAAATGCATGGGATAACCTAGAACAAGCAGAATGCAACATATTTGTAATTTCTGTAGTAACTAAGGACCACACACCACAGGTGTTAAACTTCTTTCATATTTGTTTATTTTGAAGACCTGTATTGTTCATCTGAGCCACTGGGCATTTTTATATCAAGCTTTTTATTCCATTTTGTAGTACCAGGGACCAACATCAAATGGGTGTCAAGTGAAGGGCATCTTATACCACTAATGGATATAATTACATTAAATTGCTATTTTATGTCCTCCCTTTTTTATTAATTTAGCTTTCTGACTTTGACAGCATACCAGGAGACATAATGAGTTCTTTTGCATATTTTGATCATTTCAATTATCATGGCATCTCAAAACCTTTACTGACCTATTTTGATGCAAGCAATAAAAGCTGTAGTAAAAAATGATCCATTGTAAAGACCTAATGTCATAAAATTGCTGAACCAAAATGGAAAAGTACAAGAGCTGGCAGAGTAAGTCAGTGCAGAATGGTTATCCCGTCCCACACAAAATAAGCTCAAGGAAAGACTATCTGTGTGGAAGCCAGGTTGCACACAGTCTGTTAACAACACTCAGAAATAAAATCTGCATGATTTTCCTCAGGCATCTTGTGGAGGCATGGCCAGATTCCAAGAAATTCAAAGCACAGAGGAATTCCATGCCTTCATCTTAAGGTCAATGCAATGCAAGTTTCAGCACTTCCTCTTTAACTAGAAAATTGTAGCTGTGGTGGTGATGGGAGTGAAAGTGCCCAGATTTCACAGGCACACAATTGTGTGTGCACACATACACAGCACCTCTGACACTGTGCCCTGACTCAGCCTTTCCTGAAATTTTCACTGCTTTCCTTGTTTGTGGAAGTAGCACCCAATCCTAGAAAAATGTTCCCAGGAAAGGCCAGGCTCAGGCAGAGCTGGCTACCTACTGCAGTATCTTCTAAGTATCCTCACTTGTCCCTGCTGAAGTTGCAGACTCCCTCCATATTCCATCCTCAGCACATTCTTCTTCTCTGATCTCCACCATAGTCTTCAAATCTGAGGGCCTTTTAATTACTCATCTAAATTTAGTCACATACAATTAGATCTCATGACAACTCTTATCTGTAGCAGCACTTTTAATACTTATTTTTCTGATCTAGTCAAGACAAGTTCTTGTGATTTAAGGCTCTGTGTTAATTGTGTTCCAATTAGGTAGAAATCATGTCAGGTTTTAAAAGAGGTTAACAGCCCTCCTCCCTTTTCACAGCATGCATACTTTCATATAGCCTCAATGATCAGATGGGAGAATGATCCAGGTGAAAGCTAACCTCAAATCTATGGTCTGCAAGAGCAGAGACTTAATCCAGCTATTCATAATAAACCCCACCTGTGAAACTTTTGCTATAAAAATTAGTATTTCTTGAAAGTACGTGACTAAAGTCAATGAAGGATTTCAAATATCTCCTGGGACACAGACAAAAAACCAATGCTGAATATTTGTCATCAAAAGCTACATTAGCTATTTCCTAAATTGAGACTTTCCAGACTTTCAAAAATTAACTTCTCACAATAATGATATCAAGACTTTGAAAATTTTCCTACTGAAAAAAATAAAAAATTTGTAGCCAACATAAGACATACAACATAAGACATCAATTAAAAAAAGTTCAAAGTCATATGATGACTCTTTCATCTTCTTGTGAAATAAAGACAAAATAAAATTCAAATAAGGAAAAAGGTGTCTATAGACCAGGTAGTCACTTCAATCCCCAGGGTATTTTTTTGTCTACATAAGTCCCTGAATTACAACAGAAATTAAATCCTAACATTGAACCATCTTACTATATTACCAAACAAATTTCCTCAGAATAAGCAGATTGGTGCAAACAGCTTGAGAAATCACAACTGCATACTGGCAATGTGAACTGAAATACTTTTACTGATTTTCTTCTGGCTATACAGTGGGACCTGCACCTCCTTTATCTATTGAAGCTTTCCAATCTAAGTGTTTCATGTCTTTAAAATGTTCAGACTTTGCCCATCTTCTTCTGATTACCTAAAATAATTGTGCAATTGCTGTGCAACTAATGCTCCAGTTCATTCTTCCTCCAGGTCATTTGTACACCTATTTCATAACATACTGCTAGATCCTAATGCTCAGCTCTGGGGCAGCTCACTATTAGCCTCCTTTTCTTCTGAAAAACTGGTTATTTATTTTGACTTCATTGTCTATCTTTTAACCACTTTTAATCCATGGCAGGATCTAACCTCTGAACACCAAAGTTTCTTAATAGTCTCTTATGAAGACCTTCAGCAGAGTCCTTTGTTCTCAATTTTATTATACTCATTCATTCTCCTTCACCCACCACTTCCTTCAGCATTTTCAGTGCATTCCAGCAGTTTAAAAAAGCTTCCACTTACTCCTCAAAAACAGCTGGTATCTTGTGCCACAGTCACCTTGGAGATTAAAAATTTGAACAACTTCTTATTTTATTTCCTAGTGCTGCATTATTACTCATCAGGAGGTAATATTTTAGCAAGAAGCTTATCTTAAACACATAAGGGCTATCCTAATTCTATGAGGTACCTTCTTTGCAATTTAAAGCAGACACAGAAAAGTACTTTTAGAAAGTGATGTGCTCATAACAGCACAATGGGTATTACATATATTACCTTGAGTAATATTTTGACCTTCCCAATTAAACAGTAAATATTCACAATTATTCTTTTTTAAAAAAAGGCAAAAACCCACCAAAAAACCCAGTCTGTAGCATTAAGTAAACTTACATAAATATTTTAAAGCTCCCTTGTTTTTCACTAAAGCAATTTCCTCTGTCCTACATCTCTCTGTGACTGATACTTCAGGTGCCTCAGGAGTTCCCAGACATGCAGATTTCAGCTGCCTGGGCAATGGGCTGTGCAAACATTTGTCATTGTGGCTAGACATGCACAGGTCCCACAGAAGGAGCTCCTACAACACCCTAGTCATGCAAACATGCTCTTGCCCATGCAGCAGGGAGGCAGAAGGACATGAGGGGGCAGGCTGGAAATAAAAAATAACCAACTCATGAGCTTTGAAAGGCATACATGAAAGGGATCAGCAAAAAGCAGCCTAAAGACACATTTGAATGTTCTGTTTTCCACATTTGCCATAGTGTGCATACCCACAACTTTCAAAAATATTTCTCCAAAACATGCTGAGTAATGGAGGTGTCAATTGGACTCATATAAGCCCAAATAAGTACATTCTGATTGCCAAAGGCATCTTATAATAAAGATGCAGCACTGAAAAAAAAGCTGTCAAATCTTTGTTACATTTAGCTGTTGTATTTGCTTTTCTTTACCTGGTAAAGAAAAAGTAAAGAAAAACATCCTTTCTTTGTAGGGAGAGAGAGTTAGAAGAGGATTATTGTTTAAGTGGCAGCTCAGGGAAGGGGAAGGAGGCAAGAACAGTGAAAATTGCTGCAAGGACACAGTAAAGTCAAAAAGAATAGCTGGGTGAAAGAATATGTGCCATCCAGGGTTTTGTACTGGGTGGTTTCTATGGCTTGCTATGATTGTAGTGAGAACTTCTAGAGAGAAAAAATACTTCCAGGAGAAAATGCATATGGATATAATCTGAGATTCACAAGGATGTTTAAGTATATTTTTTCTGACTTTTCATGAAAACACTTTTCTTCAAACATAAGCCACTATCAAATTGTTCCTTTCTGCCTAACTCAAAGAGGATATTAGTCTTTTGACAGTAATCCTTGCACTGCAGCCCTAGCTGTGAGGTTAAGGAAGGATTTTATCCCTGGGACACATATCCCCACAGCAAGCTGTTGCTAGTAAAGGTGTTATTGGTTGTAATTTAGTGACTGCCCTGTGCTTCCGACAAAACTCTAACCCTTTGGATTAGTGCTGTATTGCACAATTAATTTTACTGAGTTTAATGTTGAAGTCTGGCAAAAATTCCAGAAATTGTCACCACCAAAGGCCAGTGATCTCTCCAGTGTCCAATAACCACAAAGTCCATCCTGCTTCCCCAGAGCAGCCCACCCCAGATCGGTGCCTCTCTGGTGGAGGCTGAAGGTCAGACCAGACCAGACTTTCTGGGATCAGGATTTTGCCTGGGAAAGGGCTGACTTTGGTCCCTGGGACAGCCAGGTAGGACCACAGTGGGCTTAAGAAGACACAGGATGTGCCACAGGTGGACAGGGGCTATATGAGGAGGTGCCCCAGCAGTGTGGGGAGGAGCAGAACTCAGGAACACATTTACCAGGGAATAGCCACAGAATGTGAGTGGTGAAACCCTGGTCAGGCTTCTGCAGCCTCTTTTTCCCTCTCAATTATCTTTTCCACTTTTCCTTCTCTACTGTATGTTCTCCCTTCAATTAGAGCAGGTTTGGAATAGGACATGCCACAGAACACTTCTACCTTCCCCTTCCTTGGTCATTCTTCCAGAGCTCATGGAACTTTCTGTAAGATCATCAACATTAAGGCAAGGAACCTGACAGAGCACCATCACCAACGAGTGCCTTGCAGGCAGCAATAGGCTCTGCCAGAGCAGTGCCAAGGGGAGATCCCCACTACTTGCACAAGACTCCTTAAAATACAGTTTTCAATGCACAGACATGTTGCCTGGTTTTTCTGGTTTGGGCAGCCTTTCTTGGGAATGCTTTATCTCATTGTCTTCATACAGCACATGCTTCTGAAGATAACAATTTGTTATGATTTTCTGTATTCACAGATGGTGTTGTCTCTGTGTATATAAATACACATACAAGTATATATATTTATGTATGAGCAATTCCTGATCCAAAGGAAACAGGCAATTAGAGGTTACTCTGAGTTCAGAGCAGCTTAGTCAAATGGAAGGTGTTCCTGTTCATGGGAGGGGATTAGGAACTGGGTGATTTTAAGGTTCTTTCCAACCCAAATTATTCTATGATGTGTTTAAATTATGTCATCCATCCATTATCCCAGAGCAGCACAAAAACACCTGGTGAAGATGGTGCCCACTGGAGGAATATGGGGCAGAGCATCTGTCACATCCTGTCTATTGTCACAGTTGTCCTCCTGTGACTGGACAAGCTTATCATGAAGATTTATTTTATTAACGGTATCTGGTATAGGACAAGCTTGCAATGCCATTAACACCCTAAAAGAAATAAGGAAAAAAAGAAACATCTGTGAGGGAAAATTCCTACACAAAGTAACAGATGTGATTCCAAAAGGCTTCTCTGAAAAGCATTTTAAGTTTTAATTATTTAGAGTTTCTCACTGTGTAGACGCAAGACTTGCACAGATTTCTGAGCCATAAATAGCAGATTGAGATTACATTTGAAGAAATTTAATGCCAGTGGAAGAGTCTATCCTTTTCTGTAGAATTAAACCATACAAAATATAATTTGTTGGAGGTATATTCAAGAGATCTAATTTAAATACTGTACAAAAAGCACAGCAAAATGCTGGATTTGGACAAAAAATAAATTCCAATTCATTCCCACAAATGAAGTGATGAAATTCCCAGTTCTTACTATACTGAAAATGAAATGGGACAAAGTGATGATGATTACAGAGGGAAGCAAACCACCTTCTGACAGGGATAGGGAGTACATAACTGAAAAGGTGCTTTTATCTTGTTTTCAACTCTAATTTCATACTCATTGATTAACAGATTTACTCTGTGCTTCATATGATATCATGCATTATTCAAGCAACTTCTTAAAATTTAACAAAAGCACAAGGAACAAGAGGAGAATATCATAATAAACGGAATTTTAAATGTCGTTAAACCAAAGGTATGCTTTAAAGAAAATACCTACTAAGGATACCAACATAAACAACCTGGTTTCCTCACAGCATGAAGCCTGGTTTTGTGTGCCTTGTTTATCAGGGTTTTTTCATGCCAGGATCCCTTTGTATAAAGCTGCAAGTAAACGAATCATTACAGAAAGGGAAACACAATTCTTACTCATTAGGCTCACAATTCTTATTCATTAGTGTATTAGTTCACCTTGATTAAGCAATAAAAAGGAAGAGGGTTGGGGATTTTTAGAGAGGTACACAGGCTTTTGAAGTGCAGCAATTCTCAAAAAGGCTGCAAGGAGTTAAGAAGGAATGAGTGATGTCTGTGTGCAGTTCCACACTTTAGTCAATCTAGGTTACACACTTTCTCAGCAGGCAAAATTCTATATTCTAAAAAGATATAAAGCATGGCAATGTCAGCTGGTACAGAACCCAAAGCACTGAATGCAGGTAAATTATAATAACTTCCAGTCTCCTTTCCTGGAAATATGCTGTATAATTAAGGGTTTTCCATTTGAGTGAAAACTCCTATTGTTCCATTATTTTATTGACATTTACTTTGCCCTAAATAATCTTGTTTACCTGGTTACATTTTTCCTTATGGTTATGTCAAGTTTTCTATTGACATGGTTTTGTTAATACAAAGAGAAAAACAAAACAACCACAACCACAACCAAATGTGAGCCTTACTCAATCGCAAGATGGTTTTCATCTGGAGAACACGTTCACACCTGGCAATAGTGGTAAGCAAGAGACAACGGAATTTATGGTAGACTGAGATTACAGAGAGTTCCTGATATTTACAGACTCCACTACAATTAAATCCTACTTGAGCTCCTGATCCCTAGGAAGCCTTTTACAGCCATCAAAATTTGGTATCACTACAATGGTGACTATGTCTATCACAAGAGAATTTCACAAGACTCTATGAATCATTAGAAATAAGTACCCCAATGTGTGAAAGCTCAACCAAAAGGCCTTTTCTCTGCCTCAGAAGCCTGAGAATTTAATATTACATAGAATTTAATAAACACGTGCAGATGATTATCCTACATAAAGAGCTGAAACAGAGCTGGCTAGTGAAATTACAAAACAGAACTCCTTGTCTGTGGGAGAGGTAGCATGATAAGCAAACACATCTACATTTGGAGTGTTTTCTCACATAAACTTTTTTAGCAGTTTGCATTGTGCTGACTGGATATGTAGATGATATGTGGATTAGGCACCAGACAGATCATCTGTCTAAATGCCATCATGAAACAGCTGCCCTCTTCTTTTCTATCCTGTTAATGCTAATCTTCCAGATCTCAAGCAGGCACTGGTATTATTCCTAGAAAGACAATAATCAGAGCAATGAACCTAAAAAAACACTATGCAAAATGACATGTCACATTAGAGGAGCACTTTGTTTTCATCTGAGTATTCAAAGTGTTGTAGGCAGCACATTTAGAACAAAACCCCTGAACTGAAACCTTGAGAGCTTCACAAATCACATTTCCTTTGCGAGCCAACACAGCATTTTTTTTCTAATTGCCAAGCTGCTGATTTTAATGTAGAGTGGACCCTGTCAATAGTCTGGGATTAATGTTGTGGAGATGCTGTAAGTACCTAATAGGAAATAACATTCTTTCTGAAAAAAATCTTCTTTATTACTTGTACTTGCACTTTTTGGTTCTAATCAGAAATCCTTGGCCCAGGAGATGTCAAGCATTTACCTAAGGCATATACATTATTATAATTACAGTCACTGTCTGGAACAGAATCATGTGCATCCAGGTTTTTTCCCCCTCTCTTCTTTACAGCCAATTTTACTGAAGTTGTAACTTTTTAATGCTGGCTATTGTTGGTACCCAGCTCTGAGCTACTGCATCTCTGGAGTGTGTCTGCATATATTTTCTGTTTGTACCTTACCACGTCTACTCTGCTGAGTTTCTGGAGACCATGGGGAGACCCCTGAAGTTCCTTCTGTGGCTTACAAGACATAAGGGCAGAAAGGTGTTATGAGTAGAGAGTTATGTGACATGGAATGGTCTGATGTTAAAATCTTTTATATCTGGACACTTGTTATTAAAAACACATCACCATTTTAACAATAGCCACAAAAAGCTCAAACAATTCTGGTAAGAAGTCTTTTATAAGACTGTGGACCAAGTGTCTTTAGAACATTATTTTGTTTTCTTTTTACAATAAGTATGACATTCAAGCTACCTGAAATCTAAAATAGTGTGAGTTTATGTGAAGTTCTTATCTTAGTCAATCAGATATCTAGTGTGAGCTCCACATTTCCTTTGTTGGCACAACTGGATGCATGTTTTGCAGGCAGACAACCCAGAAACCTCCCTGGCTGTGGTGTGAGCAATGGCTATAAGACATTTCCACCTTTCAAAGACAGATACAGACAGCCACATGGTTAAATTAATGCATATATGGTTCCTATAAGCTGTTGGTGTGAAATGAGGATGCAGGGGTTTCATACTTGCACAGCTCCAGCTGGTTGCAGCTTTAATCAGAGATTGAGGCTTTTCATATTTTATTCTCCAGGTATAATTTTACTTGTTCACATCTCTAAATGACTGCTCACCCCTATGGAACAGTAAATTATTTAAAACACACTTGCAATTTAAACAGGGACCAGATTAAATTTTCCTTGCATTATTTGAAACCTGAGTTTTAATATTTTTAATTTCTATATTTAGACCATTTAAGCACCAAGTATGCTTTGACCTGGTAGCATTACACAAGGTCATTCCTGGAAAATGTCTTTGGCCCCCTCTGCTTGAGGGTCAGCAGGGTGTCCAGTACCACTCTCCCTTTTCTACAGCCAAAACCAGTGCATGGAACATGATTTTTTTTTAAAGCAACCAAGTCTCATTCCCATTTACCTGGAATAAGCAGGTTTTGGGTGAGTACATTAAAATAGCAACATGACTTGTATGTGATGTTTCTAGGCTTGGGTGCTGTACTCAGGCAGTGCTACCATCATGGCCAGCCCTGACACATGCCAGGGAGTGTCACGGGCTGGTGCCACAGGTGTGCAATGGGGAGGGAGCCTGGCACTTCTTCTTTGTGCTGGATAATATCTGCTCTCACCTGAGTTCATGTTTCACCATGACACACTGTGTGGGCACCAAAAGCAGCATGCAGGGAGTCATTGCCATAATTTTCTCTGCAGAGAGACACTTGTGTGCAAACCAGGCTTGATTCTGCAAACTCACGATGTTTAGCAGCAGGGACAGGGGAAGGTACTGTGGAGTAGGACACCTTCTACCTGTGGCATGGGTAAATTGAAAGACCACTGTGTGGTGACCAAGTTCAACAGCAAATATGACCCCAAGGGATGCAGCACTGATGTTCGTTTCCTGTGGACCTTTAACATACCCCAGTGCAAAATTAATATGTTTCTGCTTTGGATACGCACTGAGCTGATCCTACTGACAGCCACCTGGAGCAGCTTGAATGATTTTTATAGGAATTTAACTTTTTCATCTTCATGACAGGAACCAGGAAAAGTCAGTCAAGAAAATTACTCCAGAATATTCTGGTGCCTGCTCAGACATTTTCTCATTTTACTGGCAATTCCTTCTGCCCTGGAGAAGAAATGGGTGACATTTCTCAGGGTTATACCGTGCTCCACGTACTGCAGCTGAGCCAGCTGAGTCCCCAAGACAGGGCTGTAATTAGCTCAGGGCATATCAGGTTCCCTTTGACTCCCCTTTGTGAACATTTCTTTCCAAGGCAAGAAAATGTACAGCAAAACACAGCTGACATGAATGGCAAAATAAACAAAAGCAGATGCTCCTCTTTATGTGGCTATGTGAGGGAGGTGGGAGCAATGTTTCAACAACAAAAGAGAAATCTGATATCTGAACACAGGAGGCTTTGCAGACAAAGAAAGGGGCTGTCAATGATCACCAGTGAAGTAGCATTTGCAGATCACAAGATACCAGCAGTGAGGAAATGGCTGTTGTGGGTACCAAACCCACACAACACACCAAATAAATGACAAACCAATGATGTTCATGTTCAAGGCTTCCAGTGAAATACTCTCAGCACTTGGGCTGGAAAACCCAGAGCCCTCCACAAATCTATTAGATGGATCCAAGTTCTCTGGTACCTTGCCACATACTGTGCATTTTCAGATGCAGCAGGTTTTTTACCAGACCAAGGGGAAGTATTGTAAGAAATTAAACATGATTTAGATTTGAATGACACTGAAGTGCAGATGATAGCACTCTTGAAATTCAAGATTCCTCCAAGTTCCAGATATGCTTGGCTTCTTGGTTGCTGTAAAGCTGCTGTTGATATAATGTTGAGACTACTGAGGAAGTACTGCCTCTGTATTTATTGACAGAGGGGGTTTTGACTGAATGTGGCAGTGGTAATAGGTGGAATGATAATGGATATTTTTGATCCAACCTAATAGAGAGGTTGCACTGACCTAGGAGTTTTACCTACCAGTTTCCCATATCATCCTCACCTGCTAAGAAACCAAAACCCTTTCTCCCTAAAGACAGACCTTGGATGAGAAAACTTTAAAAGTAAAGTGATTTCCAAAGTTATTTCTGTGTCAGAGCTGAAGTTCCTAACTTAAATTATACGTCATATCTAAATATCCTTTAGCTTAAATCCCTCTGTGTTGCCAGAAGCAAGATTGCAGATATTTAGAAGGAAGATAATTACATCAAGATAAAAGGTTTTCCAACACCTGTACTTAAATGATGATAACTATTAATAAAATATGGGTTTTAGCATGTTTATATGTCTCAGAATTAACAGAGGAAGACAACATATTCACATTTTATATCAAACTATACATGTCTCAGGAGTAATCTTTTCCCTTCCACAGGGAATTAGGCTAAGGCTGTGAGGTACAGTACTGAGATTGTAAGAGTTTTGTTATAAATAACATCTTTTTTTGTTTGCATATCACGGTCAAATACTTGGTCACAACAGGGATGCCTAGGAACTACCACTAGGTGAGAGAATAGATGTTCTCTTTTCTGAATTCTTATATATATTTCTTTTTGGCTGATATGCAGAATTATGCACCCATATTTTGGTATTAACCATGTATGAAACTGCAAACTTGTGTTTACTGAGGTTATAGTGGATCATAGGGATGCAAAGAAGAATCCATAAGTCAATCATTATAATATTAATAGCAAAAGTGTTCATTCACATCATGAGGAGCCCTAGATCATGGCCATTATTCATTACAGATGTTTACACTCGAGTTGTAATTAAGACAAGAGAGATTCTTTTTTTTCAGTGGTACCTATCTTGAATTAAATAGTATTTTAGTATTGTAATATGGAGACAAGCTGCAAATGAAGAGTTATACACAAAAAACATCTATTTATTAGCATTCAGAACCTACTTAGGTTCTTCAAGGAACAGGAAAAATGGTTTTGCAAATTATTTCCCAGTGCTGGAAAGCTCACAGTTTTTTCATAAAAGGCCATTTTATTTATTTGTTTGGTTATTCCTTACATTCCTTTAATGTCAAATGGCAGTTTTCTTTACTAATGGCACTGTAGTCCAAAAGAACAGGAACAGCAGTAAGCTTATTAAATATTAAAAAGGCCTTCTAAGGTAAAATAGTGAGAGATGCTTGACTATGTTATCAATGATTTTGTAGTTGTTTGGGGTTTTTTTGTTTGTTTGTTTTGTTATTTTCCCTTATGCTAATTTATTTTTAGAGCACCTGCAGTATTAAAACCATGGAGAAAAGGTTTTCAGGCCAGGGGGTATATATTTCATAAGAAAAAACTAGAAACTAAATGAAGAAATAAAAGAAAAACAAGAAAAAAATAAAAGAATTATGGTTTAAGCTTTGTCTTTTTTGAGTAGTTGCTGTTGTTGCAACTAAATCACTAATGAGAATTAAGTTAATGTGTAGTTGCTTGGCTCACAAGGCTGAAATACTCAACACAGCCAAAGAACTGAAATACAATTAGAATAAGATCTGACAGCTTGCACACTCTTATGATTTAAGGACAAAACAAGTTTGCATCTACAGAGTTGAGATTTATGATGCCAATGTTTATGCTTCGGTCCTACCCCTAGAAAAATGAAGCCCCGTGTATCCTAATACTAAAGTCTGAACAGCAATTTATAAACTCACAGAATTTATTCATAAGAGATAATGTTTGTGGTACCAGCTTAATTCTAAAACTTTCTTTAAAAAAAGAATTAGCTCACTAACTGGAAATATATATCTAATATATGTTATATATATTGCAGTGCAGAAACTTACTATTTATGAGTGTAAATATAAAAGATTGCATCTGTTGACAAAAATTTTGTTTAGCTGGTAAAAGAGCAAATTGCTGTTGGATCATTGACACAAAAGCAACCAGGGAAGCACAAATTATTTGTTTAACATAATTTTAACTTACCTGTGAGCTAAACTGCAGTATTTTTTATACTACAGTCCAAATAAATGGCTTGTGTTGGTGTTAAACAGGTGACTACTAGCTAAAAAACCCATCTTGAAGTTTACAGTACAGCAAGAAGATGACAAGATGTTTGCCTGCATAAAGGTGAAATATGCCAAGATTTATTAAAAATTTAGTTATAATGGATGCCTATGTCCTATTCTTTATGCTTCTAGATAAAAATTATTTATCTGATCATGGCAATGTTTACTGTTTCTTTTAGTGAAGGCATAAATCTTTGTACCTCCTCATTAATATATTCACACCTTTTTTCTCTTTCTGCTTACAATGTAGGTAATATTTCCCAGAAGCTGCAATGTAATATTTAATTATTTACTTTGATCAGAAATTGCAAAATGTCTAAATTGCAGCCCACTATTCTATACCAAATTTAAAAATTTAATTGAATAGTCATTTTATGCATACCTTGTATATTAAGAATTAATTTAATCATTCCTTGGTGATAATGAAAATCACCCCCTTGCCATGGGCAGGGACGGTTCCCACTAGCCCAGGCTGCTCACAGGACCACCCATCCTGGCCTCAAACACTTCCAGGGATGGGGCAGCCAGATTTTATCTGGACAACCTGTTCCAGTGCCTTGCCACCCCCACAGTAAAGAATTTTTTGGCAATATCTCATCAAAGCCTGTTTCCTTTCAGTTTGAAGTCATTACCTTTTCCTGTTTGCACACATCCCTATACGTCTCTCTCCTGCTCTCTTATAATCAAGCCCTCTTCAGGGAATATGGGTTAATGCTATTAACTCCAACTCAAATATCTTTAGATATTTAGATTATATCTGGCCATAGTCCATAAAGCTGTTTGATTTTGTTATCACAGGAAGAGAAAACAAGGGGAAGTAGTGCATAGTATCATGTATTCATTCCCATTCTCTGCATTTTGCTCCATATAACTTTTTTCTCCTTTGAGTGACTTCTCATCTGCTCTTTAGGCTTGCTGATTGATTTCACTCTGGAAAAAAAAAGAAATAAACATGCTGAATCAGACTCCATGCAGACAAGACAATAAAATAACCTCAGTTCTACCTCTGAGTGACATCATGAAAAGAAAAAGAAGAGGAAAAAATTTGTCTGCTAATTCAAATTGATACAAATTGGGGCACAACACCAAGTAGATTGATTTTAATGGATAACTTTTTCTTATTACACTGGCCCACATTAAGTTTTTTTGGATGCCTTAACTGTACATTTACATACCTTTCATTTCTTCTACATTTAACTTTAACTCTGACTACAGAATTTTTGTAATTTGTTTAGGGGACAGAAGCATTCACATTTTTTCTCATCTGAAATTGTATTTTTATATAATGACTTCAATTTTATGCCATTATTTTTACAGTATGTAAGATATGCATTTGTGTGCATGTATTTGTTTCTGGAAGTCTACAGTGTGAAGAATTTATTTTCAAATGACTTGTGAACTAACTGCTAGTCTAGCTACTGCTTGATTTAAAATTCTTAGTGCATTTGAAATATTTAAGCATGTTAAAAATAAATCTAAGTATCCCATTATAAACTATTTTAAGATCACAGTTTTGTAACTGAGAACAGAATGCTGTGATCATCTGAACAAAAGAAATGCTGAGACAAAATGTGTGTAACACACTGAGTACACAATGAGAGTTTCCAGAAGGTGTTAGGCACACTGAGTGCTTCATGACAGGCAATACAGGATAAGTCTGTGACCTTTCCATTTATCTGTTCCTTTCCTCTTTCAAAAAACTTACTGATCTTTGGAGAATAATTAATCTTAGTGTATCAGAGTATGGGGAACTGTACTTTTTCCTTTAAGAAGGAAAAAATTCAAAGTTACTAAATGGAGTTACAGGCATAGAAACTATTCTTCCTTCCCCATTAAAAAAAAAAACAAAAAAACAAAAAACCAAAAAAAACCAAAACAAAAAAAAAAAAACACGACCAAAGAAAGAAATGGGTCAGAATGTCAACTGATGCAATTTCAGGTGATTCCAATGAAATGGCTAACAGAGACACCAGTTTTAAAGTGAAAAAGCCTATTAAACCAACCTAGTCTGTATTCCTGCATAATGCAGGCCAGAAAATTCCATACAGCAACTCTTGCTGAGCTGACAGATTTCTTGATTCACTTGATTTGGCTCTCTACTTTTTGAAATATTAGTAGATATTCTCCCTAGGAAGCTGAACATGATGAGACAGCTGCAGTATTTGATTTGCAAAAAAAAATTTACAATTTTGGTCTGTTGTGAGTGCAAGTGTCAAGAGCCCATGCCGACCTCTCAAGAGCTGGTTCACTGCCAAAGTGAGAAGAACAGTGTTTCAAAGAAAATGAAAACCTTTCTGGAATCCCAAGCTGACAACCACAAATGTCTAGATGACAAGGTCAAATGTCAGGTATCTTTGTTATGAAAAATAAAGAAAGGTCACACATGGTACGACTTTCTGATTTTTAAGAGAATATTAAATGGCACCTCACAGTAAGACATCAGAATTAAAGGAATAAATAATCCTAGTCATATATAGAAAATTCACTGACATGTGACTAGACACTAGATATGGGCACAAAAGCAGAATGAAGAGATACAGAATTTATTTCTTGAAATATCAGATGACCCTCTATGAAATGTTTTTTTCCTCAGAGTTTGGGTTTTCTAAGCTTGAGATCAGTCGCTTTCATTTTCTCTGCACACTAGAATTCACAATAAGGAGGAAGTGCCATTGGCTTCAGATAAATGTGTGCTTGGTGTATAGATAGGCAAAATAAATGTGTTTGGTTAAAAAATGGATTATTTGTATTGGTGGAAGTCAAAAGCCATTGATTCACTTCAGTGAAGTGGTAGTCAGAGGAAAGAGAGGTTAGTTTGCAAATGAGAAACCTGCTGATTCAAATTGTTTCAGTCCTGGTCCCTTGGTGAAGTTATTCTAAACCAACTGAAGAATTTATAGCAATTTTAAGAAAAGTAGACTTGAATTTTTTAAATTATGATAACTTGGAATAATTCTACAATGGCCTTGAAGGGCAGTTTGGACAGAAGAAGGCAGTGGCAGTACTGGATGACCTAGATTTAACAGGATTGGGCATCTCTAGACCAAAGCCTGTGAGGCAGCTGCTACAAGCAGAGTTGCCAGACTTCCTGACAAACAAAAGGATAATTCTGACTTTTTTGTAAAATGCCCCAGCATCCCAGTAGAAGAGAATAGGTTCCCATTGTTGCTGTAAATCAACCATCACACAGTTAGAGATTTTAACACATAGATAGCACACTGAAACCAAGCCACTGTATTACTGAGGGAACACATGGGAACCTGTCCAACTGTTGGCTGGGTCCCAGGGAGACTGTGACATTGTGTCACTGTGGTCCCCAGTGTTTGAAATTGAATCTGCATTTCCCAGCACCTAGAAGAATGCCCTGACCATGAAGTTATTAGGCTGGGACAATGATATTGCTACCCAGCAGAGATAGTGCTTTGGCAGACACTTCTGCCTAATGCAAACTTCTCCCAGAAATGATGAATTCTGAGTTGTGTTCACAGAGTGAATGCAGAGAGATTTCTATTCTGTCTGATTTATTTTATGTTTGAAGTTATTTTCCAATTCCTATGAATAATTCTTGGCTAGGAGCTCTTTCATAAGCAACATATTGCAAGGCCTGAAATAGCAGTGAGACAGATTCTCCCCTGTTAAAGTCAGCTTTGGTCCACGGTCCACAGGTAACATGGAACTGTGCTGACTTAGGCTAGCTCAGAATTTATCCTGACACATTTTGATAGGCCATGACAGGTCAAATATCTAATTGAAATACCTCATTGAAAAAGCAGACCCTTTGGAATGAGATCTTGGATTTAAAGCATTATCTGGATGTTCATTTGTCTGCAATATCCAGGCATGTTTATTTAGGTATGATGGAAAGTAAGCCTGAAAGGGATGCACAGATAGGGATGTGATTTCATTTAAAATACTGGTATATCTAATCACTGAATTTTCTGCTTTCAAATTAAATCAGACTGTCTTAACAAGGGTTTCAGAAACAAGTAAAATTCCTATGTGCAAGTTTATTTAAAACACAGGGCAGAGGAAGGAACTGTTGGATAATTAGATTTTCCTTTATTTCAGTAATGCTAAGAAATAAGTTGTTTCTATAATAGAGGGCCTAAAGAGCTCACTAGCCATCATCCTGGGAAGGCAGGAGCTTTGAGAAATAAACAGCATTAAGTGCCCTTGGGGCAGCCACAGTCTGCTGCCATCTTCTGTCTCACTTTGCATGCAGTGGGGATGTGCTACTGTGTGCCAACAGTTAATTATATGCCCACTGCAAAGGACCACTAAGTCACTGTAATTACAAGGCTGTTTTATATGCTCTCCTTATAGCTGTGTTTATATTGTAATGCTGCTTGCAAGAGGCTAACAGGAAAAGCTGGATTGTGGTGGTCAGCTCTCCCCTGCTTGCACCATGCCAAGGGTGTGATAGTGGAACGTTGTTACCTGCTCCAGTAAATGCAGCAAGCCCATGAACTCTGCTTGGCTGGCTTATGACAGATATCACAGCAAAATGGAGAAGGTTTCATCCCAGCTTCACACTGCCTTTTACAAAATCCCTTTCTGACATGGTGAAACTGGCCCGGCAGCTGCTGTCCCTGGGTTCAGATCAGTCAGCAGGGCTGCTGTTCAGGCTTCCTGCTGCTTCCACACTCAGAGCAGTCCCTGGGGCACGGGCTGATGGGGCTGCTGCCCTGTCACTGGGCAGCACTGCCAGTGGGGAAATCCACTGCAGCTGAGGCACACTGGAGAGCCCTGACCATTGCTTTAATCTCCCTTAAACACAGCTGTCCTTGCACAGACCAGAGGAGGGAAGACCAGATAGCACAGACACTTCAGATGGTCCTGTAAACGGGGGAAGAATAATAAGCATCAAGGAACAACATTTTTCATTCTTGCAAAGCCCGGCACTGGATTTGTGGCTACAAGTCTCTCCTTCTCCCACTCCCTCGCTCTCTTGCACTACAGCTGTCTGAGCCCTGGGCTGGGTCCTGGTGACCCACCTTTTCATCAGGTCTGTCCTGTGGTGCCACTTGTACCAGGAGCTGTGGTGTAGCTGCTTCTGGGTGCTGGTCCTGATTTTTCATGACTAATTTCCTAATAGGAAATTAGACATTACCATGTTTGTACTAATTTTTTACTAGTTCATAGGTTTTTTCAGCAATAGTGCCTGGTGTGGTTGGGACAGATAAACATGTAAAAAACTCTTTTGTTGATAACTGCCTCTTAAAAATAACTTCAACACGAGTAAAACACACATACTTAACCTGTTGTTTTGTGAAAGGCAATCTGTCAGGTCCTTAACTGGACATCTGATGGTAGGAGGCAGAGGGATGAAATTTAATACTGTCATCCCACAGACCTGAGGTGTGTGAGAGTTTAAACATAATTTTCTTTAATGACTTCAAGAGTGTTTACTCTTTCCTCATCAGTACATCAGAGCTGAGGGCCTGCTTATAACATTCTAGAAGTGCTTCTGCATTAAAACTTTGGATTGCTAGCTCTCAGCTTTCCTAAGCAGGCACAGTACATAAAACAGAAAATATTGTTCTTTTTTTTTTTAATTTAGCATTATCTTTTTTCTCCGTTAACACACTCTATAAGTCTATAAGTCTGAATTTCAATTTCCATTGCATTCAAGTGGTTTCTTTCTTTTTGCTAACTGCTGTTCTAGGAGTGGGTCAGCCTAATACAGTGAAAACTAGTCCTCATAACTGATGAAGATTACAGAACTTTTTTGGGAAAATGTTAATAAAATGCCTCATTGCATCTAAAAGAATATATCTCACACATATTCCTTGTTCTAATAAGAACAGGCATTCTGTATTGCCTACCAATCTAGGGACAAACTAAATTAATCTTAAAAAAATCCTTCACATTTATTCTTAGTTCATTGATTTAAGACCATGACACTACATATTGTAAATCTGTCTTTTCTTCTTTAAAAAAATTAATTTTCCAGCACTACTCTGAAACATACTCTACAGAAAAGTATTTTTTCACTTGATAATGAATCTTATCACTAAAAACTCAGGTCTTCAGTTTTAGACTTAAGTGCCTGCCTTCAAACAGCTAAATAAAAGTTTCTTGGTTTTCAGGAATGCTCACCACCAACAAATACATCCACTGATTCAATGAAGCATTATGGTACCTAACAACTCTGAAGAAATCGGGTCTACCTTAATTTGGGCATATAATGTAGCTCCAAGCATCCACAGAATAAAAGATTTATGTTAGCTTTAAAAACTCTGTAAAAAAAAAAAGTCAGGGTAACAGCTTTGGCCAATCCCCCTGATCCACATTTCCAGTGAGCATTTAACAGGGTCTGAAAGTTAACCACTATTAGGAAGAAGGAGACCTAGGGGAGCAGTACTGCACTGGCAAGGTGATAAACTGCTGGCAGTATAATCAGGCTGTTACAGCACAAAATTGAGAATGTGGAAATACAAGTTCTAATCTTGACTTGATGCGTGGCTTTGGCAAAGTAATTTCAGTCCCTCCTTTCAGTTTACTAGCTAATAAACAGTTATTCTGTAAGTTATTCTGAGGATGCTGTGATACCTAATTAATTTTAGTCAAGCAAGCATTTTGAAAAATGACCTTATTAAGCACAATTTTCTACTATTTTCTACTATCACTAGCAGAAGTAAAAGAGAAATCAATTACTTTTGAGTGTCTCTTGGGACACACAGGTGGAGCACCTGTATTATTTTTGCAGGCATTGGGTACACAAGTCTTTATGCACCAAGGATTCAAATATATTCAGGCTCTTGCTATCTCCAGTTTCAGCTGGAATGCACCAATTGACACCTTTGTGATCTAGCTATCCTCTGAAATCATAGAGCCATAGAAGGTGCTGAGCTGGAAGGCACCCATCAGGATCATCAAATCCAACTAATGGCCCCTCACAGGACACACCAAGACTCACACCACACGTCAGAGAGCTTTGCCCAAATGCTTCTTGAGCTCTGTCAGGTTTGGTGCTGGGACCACTTCCTTGGGGAGCCCTTTCCACAAAGCTACTCTCCAGCCTCTCATTCCCTGGTCTGTACACACTACCAGAGTTACCCTGTCCAAATGAACAATCTGACACTTGCCCTGGTTAAAATTCATACAATTCATGATTGCTCATCTCTCTAATTTTTTGATGTCTCTCTTCCCTCAAGGGAATCAACAGCTCCTCCCAATTTAGTATCATCTCTAAACTTCATATTTCTTCTAGGCCTGCATCCATGTTGTTTATGAAGATGTTGAGGAAGCACTGGGCCAAGGATGGGGCCCTGTGGAACCCCACTAGTTACAGGTCCCCAGTCTGATGTCACCCCATTCACCACAACATTTTCTGCCCAGCTCATGACCCTGCTCACACATCTCAGGATGTGTCCAGTAAGTGCTGGACATTTTGTCCAGAAGATACTGTGAGAGACACGATCAAAAGCATTACAGAAATTAAAAAAGGATCAATCAGCTGGCTTCTCTTGATCTAGGTGGGTTATCTTGTCATAAAAGGAAATTAGGTTCAACAAGTAGAACTTTCTCTTCATCAAGCCATGCTGACTGAGACCAGTGACAGCATTTATCCTTCAGGTGCTTTTCAGTACCTCCCAGAATAAGCATCTTTTCCATAATTTTACCAATCACTGAAGTGAGACTTCAGATCACTGAAGCCTATAGTTCCTGTGGTTAACCTTTTTACCCTTCTTGAAAATAGGGACAATGTTGATCAGTTTCCAGTCAGCTTGAACCTCTCAGGATTCCCAAGATCATTCAAAAATCCTTTAGAGAGGCTTTGCAATGACATCAGCCCGCTCTTTGAGGATTTTTGGATGAATCCCATCAGACCTCATAGATATGTAGGGATCCAGCTGGAGCAGAGGATCCCACACAAGTTCAGGATCGACTGATCAATCTCACAGCACAGTCCTCAAGCTCAGGGGTGTGTGACTCCCTTGGTCCATCACCCATGTTGAAGACAAGAGGCAAAGAATGCAGTAAACATCTTTGCCTTGTCCATGTGCCTGTTTGTGAGGTGACCATCTTCATCCTGTAACAGGCTGATGTTATTTATGCACTGCCTTTTGCCAGTAATGTATTTGAAAGAATTCCCTGACATTTCTGGCAGATTCATCTCCAGTTGAACTTTGGCAACATGATTTTTGTTCCTCCAGTGACAAGCAGCACCTTTGTAGTCTCCCCACGTCACCTAACCTTGCTTCCACTTTCCTTCTTAGCCTTATTCCAAAGGCAAAAGCCAAGCCAATCTTCTGCCTCGCCTGCTTGATTTCTGATATTTGGGAATTCCTGCTCCTGTGCCCTTAGGAAGGGATATTTAAAAAGTGACCAGCACTGAAGAACTCTAGCACCTACAAAAAATATTTTCCTAGGGTACTTTATCTACTAGTTTCCTGAGCAGCCTGAAATGTGTTCTCCACATGGCCAGAGCTGAGGTTTTGCTGGCACCTTTTCTCCCGTCAACAGAGATTTTAAAGTTCCTCCATACATTCCTCATAGTATTGCCACGACACATCAAAACCTGAGGGGTTCTCTAACACAAGAAACTATGTCTCTACACTCATCACTATTTATATCTGTTTTTTAATATTTAAAATATTTGGGGTAAGGTTTTTGCAAACATTTTTAACCTCTATGTAACAGCAGAACTAGTCTGTTACCAGTAGCATGAAAACTATTGGACAGTTACCATTGTGATTGTAAATTAAACTTTAGAATTAGATACCTGGGCTTTAGACTCAGTGCTGAGAAAAAGAAGACATTCTCATTTACTATTCTTTCAGCATCTGTGTTTGAAGGATTGCATTTTGGAGACTATCAGAACATAACAAAGGTCATCAGCTTCATTATAATTAAAGCTGAGTTTCTGTAAGATGAACAAGAAATCAACTCAAACTGTGAATTTTCTCAATCTGTAGAATACAGATTTTAGGCATTCTCTACCGAGATATGGTCTTCACAGATTTTTATGAAAATGTTCTGTATTCATTGTCATATCTTCAATATACCTGTTTTTGCCTAATCTGCCCATTAAATTATACACCCTGCTCAAGATCTTTAGGTCTTCCAAAACCACATAATGGTATTTTTGTTTGGCGACTCAATTTCATTGGAATAATTTTTGTTCACTGAATTATTATGGTGATATAATAGTCTTCAAACAATTTATGAACTTGAAATATGGGAAATAAATCTGTCAGTCTCTTATGTGAAGCACAAGCTTGTATATATGATCACCATATTCTGTGGGGTGGAGGTGCTGGATATAAAAGTCTGTTATTTGCCTAAATCAAACCTGTAGTTTGATGGCTCACCTCCAACAGTATCTGCTCACCTTTAGAAAGCTAAAGCCTATTTTGAGCATGACATTTGAGAATCACAAGACAGATAGAAGCTTGTTTTCTATGGCAATGAAACCCTGGGGTGCTCAAATCATCAGCTGTAGAATGTGATGCAAATTAGTAGGTGGACCTGTTGAAGGTACTATGAAGACTTTAGGATCAATCAAGCAAAAAGAACCAATTTAAGGACATGAAGGTGTTTAACTAGTTTTTATGGGATATAGAGAACGAGTAATTTATAAAGTCAGTGTCATAGGAGCTTTGCTATCAAACTGAGATTAATATCACCAGAGCTTTTCCTAAAGTACATCACTTCTCCAGCTCATTGCAAAAATAAGTCATTGACTGAATCAGGTTGGGTGAGTGCCCTGAAGGGTGTCTGGGTGTATCAGTCGTGCCTCTCTGGTATGGAGGCTCCGACGATACGGTGGTAATAAGAAGGCTTGCACCGCAGCAGGTTGTCTCTCAGGCGCTGCTTTATTCGCTGAGGGCTGGGTGTCAGGGAGGATCCGCAACCCGTCCGCTCGGCAAGGGAGCAGGCTCCGAGAGCCCCGAATAAGGGGCGGGGTAGGACTTATAACAGGTGGCAAGTAGGAGGGACAGGGTACAAAGGGTCCAATAGGAATAGGGTTCGGAGGAGGAGTTGGGATGGGATAATTGGGGTACAGCAAATGGGGATGAGGGAAGGGGGCGATAACCGGGGAAGAACCAATTGCAGACAAAGAACTTAGGAACATTCTAGAACTAAAGGCAGGTACAAAAGTGATTGACATAAAGATGGGCATAACTGACAGTTACATAACATAAGGGGAGTGGTAGATTTGATGGGCAGCTTGGAGGTGGGAATCTATACAACAGCCTCCTCCCAAGGCATATTCGGGGGGGATTTCCCCAAGTCCCCTACCACATCTGGGTTCATCCCATATTCACAGAAGCTCTGATTTCAGATCTAGGCTGCTCCTCAGTCAGAGTCATCACATATCTCCTTTGGTTGCTGTCTGTCCAATCCTCCCCCTCACTGCTGAAGACATTAGATAATCTCAGCCCCAGCCCCAAGCCCAGAGAACAAGCCATGAATGACAAAGCAGGAGGTTGTCCTGCTCCATTGGCTTTCTTCAGTAAAGGACTCACCGAGAGACCTCCATAAAAAGCCTATCTCCAAGTCAGAGGTACTAACTCTGTAGGTGAGATTCCTCTTGTTCAAGCTGCAGAAAACCAGCCTAGAGGGTTAGAGCATTTATGGTGAATTATCAAAGTAGAGCAAGAACTGAAACCTGAAAGTTTTTTTCTATACTGTGGCTACAGTATAGAAAAAAGTGTAATCCAAGTAATTTAGTATTACAGCATCTAAGTATACAAGATCCCCTCTATACATTTACAAGCTTAATCCAAATATAAATGGCATAATTTTTTCTCATAAAATTAATTTTTATAAGCAGATTCATTTTCCTAATTCTATTAGTACTAATATTTATGTAATACTTTGAGATTGACAGTTAGAACGAAAAACTATTATTGTGATCCTAAAATTTAATTTTCAGAAAAGCCTATTCCTCTAAAATCAGAAGTATTAGTTCTGTGAAATAAGCAGAAATCATTTTCATCTTGATTTCCCGAGTAGTTCTATTGAAATCAATCTCTGTAACTATGGGCATGCTTAAGAAAAGAAACACCCTAGTGCTCTGCTGAAGAGAAGCTAAATTACCAATAAGCACAGTTCAGATGCTCAGCCTACTAATGCAGCACTAAATCCAGTGGAGTTCACTCCAGGGGAAGAAAGTATTTTCTGGCTATCACAAAAATTACTCATATTCCCTGGGAGGTAAGTTCTGGTCCTGACCTGACTTAAAGCAAATATTCATTATGTTATATTAGGTCTTATAATAAATGAGCCTTCAGTAGAAAAGTATCTTCTGATAATACAGCCCATGATTATAGATTTCCTCAGGCATTGTGCTCTAGTTCAGCTATAGAAGTAGCTATGCTAAAAAAACCACTTTTCCTTTCGAATTTGTATGTATGTGTACATGTGTTCACCCTCACATTTTATGTCTTTTGAAAATATAGTATTAAGGGAACATAGAATTAAGGGAATTTTAAGTCCAACTTAGTCTTTAAACTTCTTCAACAACTTTTTTGATAATAAGTTTTACAAAATAAGGTATTAATGTCAGCACTTTAAAACTCAAAGCACTAATAGTACTGTATTCAGACTAGGCTTATAACTTGGTCCACCTGCACGGTGGAGACCTCCACTCTGGCCAGAGAAATGTACTACAACTTCTCCTGGAAATACCACGCTGTTTTAACTCTTGCTGCAAGACTTTTGTGAAAACCTCCCTGCACACTGCTCCATCAATTGTGAGGCATCAATCTACATCTTGAGCACTGCCAGAGCCAGATAAGAAAAAAAACCTGTCTTCACAGCAGTGCTGGAAGACTTCTTCAGCAATATCCATTTATTCTACTTTTAGAACACCTTGCTGTCTAACCTCTTCCTACAGTCTACGTGGAGACGCAAGCATCTGCAAGCTGCAATTAGTCTATTCTACATATTTATCTTGGGATAAGATGGATCATGCAGTAGAGGAACCCATTTCTCTGCATTGATTTTAAAAGCTACCCAGTGATTAGCTCTAACACAAACACCTACACCTCATACCCAACATTAATTGAAATGGATTTTACCCTGTCTGTATCTCTGAGCCTTAGAGAGAAGTAGGCTATAGGAAAGTTCCTAAAAAATTAGAGCCAGTTCATGAAACTTGGGCCTAACAGAGCTCAGCTCATTGGGGAATCAAAGGAATCAAGGTTACAGCCCAACATTCCTGAAAAGGTATTTCTGCACAAATATCTTAACTTGGCATTTCCTTGGGGTTTGATCCTTGGCATCTCACAAGATAGAGTACATTGAGTAAAAAGATCCATAACTTCTACAGTCTCCTGTTATAGCATCACTGTCAAGCCAATATTTACCTTACTGTGACTTGAAAGCAACTGAGCATTGTTTGGGGAAATGTGGACTTGCACCATGTACATTCCAGCTGTCTGTCATGAAACAAAAGCCTGTAATAAAACTGAGTCTGACACTGTCAGGCTGCTTGATGTGATCATACTGAATTTGAAGAAAGATACTAGCAAATCAGCTAAAAGGGTCACAAAGACATAAAAAGACAGTGAGAACTGCATCCCAGTTGTGTACCATTTTCATTATAATCAGAATGATTTTGAGAGAAAATGAAAAATATTCAGAAACCCATTCATTTCGACAAAAAAACACTTTTCCTGTGTTTCAAGTTCTTTTTGTACGTGTTAATCTCTCCAAATTGCTACACAGATCAAAGTTTAAGATAAACTAAAATACTTTTTCCAAAATGTTTTTGTTGAGTTTAGTTCAAACATTTGCTTTCACCTTAACTACTCTTTGTTGATGTAGCTAATTATTACAATTAATTTAATTTTTGAAAGAAAGAATTTGCATTCTTCAAATTGGAACATCATACAGGAAAGCAAATTAAGATGGAAATCTGTGAAAACTTTTCTAAAATTGTTTTGACCTTTCCCAACTAAGCACTTTTGGTTTTAACAAAAGGGTTAGAAGAAGCTGTTTTATCAGAGCATTTCTTCAATTCTGCCAATTTTGATCCATTTTGAGTTGAAAAAAGGTAATTAGATTTCCCAGCACTTCTACTCTCCTGATGAGGAATAGCTGCAGGATCACAGAGGGGACAAGCCTGTACACCAGCCCCCCTAGGAGGAGAATATTTCTTTTAATATAGTTTCTACAATACACAAGAGGATGCTCAGCATCTGGTGGTTGTGTGGAGAATATGAAACATTCTGTGCACGTTCCAGTCCCTTGCTCTCAGTTGTGCACACATCCACACTCCCAGACCCTGCCTTGACTCATAAACCTAATGATCTGTTCCCTGTAAAGACAGATGCAGGTTGTTCCTTAGCCACCAGTAATAGTTAAATCTCTCTTTTCCTTGGTGCCTTGGGACTACCCCCTAATGCAGACAGTCTGAAAGAGATAATTTTTCTCATGGTGCTCTTAAAAGCTGTGGCTTCTCTATCGGATGAAAAACCACTCAAAGAAATAAAGATTAAAAAATTAATATTATTATGATACACCTTTTATGGAAAATCTAGAATGATTCAGTGAGGACTGTAAATTTAGAAGAATGATTCATTCAATTAACATAAAATATTTCAGCAGGCCGTCATCTCAGATTCTCTTTCTAAAGCTTCACAACTGCCTTAAAAAATGTAAAAATCCAAAGCAATTTCATTATATTCCTGATAAAGAAAAGTAATGAAATTAAGTGTTTGATGTTTAATCTGGTGTTGTCTTTCCACCTGCCTGTGGGCATGATCCTGTGAGCCATCAGGAGCATCACAAGTTTCCTGCAGCGCTCAACAGCTGAGCCAGCTTATCCCTCTCCTTCCTCAAGTCAAAGCACGGGAGTCTTCTTCATCATTTTTGGGGTGCAGTTGACAGGCAGGCACTCCAAAGACCTAAAGTCATGTTTTGTGGCTATCTAGGACATCTATGACAATTGACAAATCTGTGACATCTAACACAATCTCTGTGTTCCTCATCTTAAATGTGAGAGACAGGGTTTAATTATTCAGTTATTTAAGATACAAAATAGGCCACAGACCACACTGCACAGGAATATCTCTGCTGGTCTAAACCAGCCTCCTCTGTTTTCCCTCTTTCAACATCTGTAATTCTTGCAAATAACCCTTTTACCTTTCCTTACCATTATGAACATAGAGACTAAAGGTACACAAGTTGCCTTTTCCTTTTGTAGGTGTGACCCATACTACTCCAAATCAAAGAGACACAAAATAATTCCTCAAGACCCAACCTAAACACACAGACTTTTAGAGTGTATATATGCTTTTATGCTTGTATATATAAAATTCAAAAAAATACATAGTGGACAATAGAATTTCATACCATCCCTGTCAGACAAGGACAGATCTACAGGGTTGTAATTTGATTTCACTTTCCTACATACTTTGACCTGTTAGAAAACCAGACTTTAATAATATATAACACATCAAGATGCAGTAGATTTTTTTCAGGATTCTACTCTTGCATTCACTGAAAATTACCTTTGGCTACCACATTGACTTAAGGCAACTTGTAAGAAATTGAGGAGTTTGTTCTGAATTACTCTCTTTTCCCAGTGGTATTGCTTTTACCCATAGAGGATCCAGCACTTTTAATATCTACCTCAAATTTCCCTACCCCATTACAGGCAATGATGAAAGAAATGCTGCTGAAGAACTTTCACTGGCATAAAAGCAGGATCCTGTTGAAGAAATGGACAAATCACTTTTATTCATTTGCTACAGATCGGCTATTTTCTGCAAAAAAAAGGTTTTATTACTCATAAGACAAAGTAAATTCATTTTAGTTCTGTGTAATTTTAACCAAAAAGTTCAGAAAAGAGAAAAAAAAAAAAAAGAAAAAAATCTGTTTCTCAAGGTGATGGGTTTGCTAAGGACTGGTCTCACTTGCCCAACATCAGCATAGATGTGGGTTTTTTTTTCCACTAGAACAATCATCTTTCCCACAGTGCTTCATATTCCTGTGTCATATGCAGTGATGATTAACTAGTTAGATGGGAAATACTTTTGATAGGAAAGACTGTAAAAGATCCACCTGAGAATACCTTACCTGGCTGGGGCACTCAGCTGAAAGGTTGACATAATAAAATATTTTAAACATCTTAATGGTTGCATGACTATTTAGTGTGCCTTTGCTGTTATTCTTTGTTTAAGGCCTAAACCAGAAAATGAGATCATTATCTCCCTGTTTAGGTCCTCTATTCAAAAATCTTAGTGGAAAATCATCTCGACTGTAAATTCTTGTGGCACTGAGTTAGAAAAAACAAAAAAGGATGATTTCAGCTCTTTCATGCCTTAGATGTTACACAGAATTTTGAAGTAGATGTCAGACTTGGATGCAGAATGTGGCCACCCAGTACCAAAAACAATTATAGATGTACTCACAGCTGTTTTCATTTTGCTATTTTTTTACAGCATTACAAAACTTGATTAAATATTTGATTTCACATGGAGCAAAATCTGGGCTGCATAAAAAAAGTTTTGACTTTCAAGAGCCAGAGTGCCATGAGAGTCTCTCTGCAATGCACACAGGTGGAAGTAAAGCTTAGAATTGTGAATACTAGAGAGCTCTGAAACCAGACAAATGAACACTAAAGAACACTGACTCTGTGATATTTCAAACAAAATATCACCACAGCCTTAAGATATGTAAACCAGTCTCATGACAGCTCAGGGCCTGGAAAGAGAGAATACATCCAATATGTAAAAAATATTCCATTTTATATGAAAGAACTTGTCGTTTTGGATGATTTGTTCTCTTCATAAATAACCATGTTTGATATGCCATTTGCATGAAGGTTTGTAAACAATACCAGTAGATAATTAAAAAAACACAGCAAAAGGCAAATTGGGGAATTTAATTTGAACACTATTTGCAAGTAATATTCCACACATTTTCTCCAGCTCTGCCCAGCAATCTCTAAGCAGATGACAAAGTTCCCACAAATCTGATGGTAGGCAGTAACTCAACAAGTGAATGGAACTGATGCTAATCTTGAACTTGGTGCTTTTACTCTACTTCCAGAAAGAGAATATAAATCCTTTGGAGATATTTTCCTGCAGTTCTGTGAAGGTAGAACTTCTGCAGCACAAGAGAAGGACCTCTTGGTAACATGTTTATTCATTTAGGAGAAAGGTCTGCTGTCTGTAGGAACAAAGCCATCATTCTCATACATATTGAGAGGGTGTAGGCATAGCCATGGCTGGAGGTGGTTTTTCTGCTTCCTTTGGTCATGTGCTGTGTATCACTGATCTGGAATGATGCAGAAAATATTTTTTTGTTCATAATAAAAAAAAACCCAAGAGCAAGTAGGATTTTTTAAATTCTTATTGATGTCTAAGTGAGACTACAGCAGAAAGAGCAGCTCTTCATGAATATAACAATATTTATTCAATAACCTCAATAACAATCACTTCATTCAATAGGATTCAGAGTCCCCCTCTGTATCAAACCTCAGGAAAAAAAGCAGCTAAAACATTCAAACCAGAATCCTTTATTCCATTTAAATTGCTTTTTCAGTAGATTAATTATTCCATAACAGAAAAGATCATATTCAGCAAAGTTTTCCTAACCCTATTAGTCCAGGAAAGATTCCTGATATCTTACGAGGCAAGAAGAGAAATCTGAACTTGACTGGTCTTTGCAGCTTTTGGATTCTTGGAAATGTGAAGAAGGGAGCTGGTACACTGAGCCTTTCTTATGTGCAGTCGTACAAGCAAATGAGGAAAGTTATAGGATGGCCTAAATAAAATGCATGAGCACTGCTGGTACCTAAAAAAATACCAAACATGCAAATACTATTGATACATGGCAACATTAAATTGCAAACACATGCTGCAGTAAAGGTCAAGCAGCCACTAATAAATGTAAACTATTAACCAGCTCTTCAATAAAAAAAGCCACGAATCATGCCAGGACTCACTGTGAGTGCTGCAGTGTATCACCAACTGCTCTATTTCTGTTCAGGAAAATAATCATAACAATGAACAAAAACAAAACCACAATAAAAAAACAACCAAACAAAAAAAAACAACCAAAGGGGAAAAAAATCTGCAAAATCATTGAGATGACATAATAATAATAATATAAATATTACTTTTCTTCCTTGTTAACAAAAATCATAAGATCTTTGTTTCAGCTGAGGGAGATATTTTTACAGGCTTCTACCTGAGGCCTGATTTTTATTCTTTTCATGGTTATTTTGCATTGTCCTGCCTACATGTAAGGCCTTGAAGCAGGAATCAGGAGCTTCACTCCTGCTCTAATAGTATATATTTTTCATAAAACTGTTTTAACCATTCAGCCTCAAAATACTTTGAAAACCTTTATCTCCTAAATGTGGCAACAAACTGCATGAAAAACCCAGTTCCTCGGTCCCTGTCCACCCCAAAGGGGATCAGCAGCAGAGCAGTTTGCAGAATGCCAGCACACTTCACTCTCCAGAAGACCCTTGTATGCAACCCTGCCAGCTGTGGAGCTGGTGATGGGAGATGAGGGTTTGTTCCTGCCATTACTGACTTCAAAGGCACCTTCTTCTTGTGAGCAGTGGTGCTCACAACATCTTGGCATGGGGCAAACCCAGATGCTCTTCAGACAGGGGACTGAGGCAACTGGGAAGAAAAGCTGGGATGAAAACAAAGAACTGCAGTCAGAAAATACTTCTGAACAATGGGGCTACATTTTCACACAGAGCTCAGCAGTGAGTTTAATTAAATACAACACATATTTACTTACTGAAAAACCCTGTTTCATTAACATAAACAGATAGGGGATCATCAGTGCATGACAACCCATAGGGCACCAGGGGAAATCTGTTTTGAATTTTGTACATCAATCAAGTGATTCATATACATGGCATTTGCAGCTGATGACTGCCTGAATGGAGTCTAGTGATTTTTCCACCAGGGTACACCACTAAAAACCCCTCATTAATAGATAATCAGCTTCTACTGATCAACTCCTCGGCTGCATTCCAAAGCATCTGTTTCACCCATTTTGTGATTTAGAGATGCTAAGTACGATAAAAGCGGTTCTGTGTTATTTCTTTACTCATTAACCTTATTATACTATTTCACCCTCAGCAGTGATTTTTTTTAAAGAAAGTTGATAAAAAGCAAGTGAAAAATACATTAGCCCACTAAATGGCCCATTATTTCATTATGATTGTGCTAACAATGTAAGAGCCGTTCTAAGTAAATACTATATTTTAAAGAAAAAACTTCTGAGAATAATTACTTTTTTAGCTGAACTGTTTATCAATAGACTTTTAGACTTCAAGATTTCTTTTCCTACTAATATTACACAGTGAAATGAATGCAAAATTAGTATGTGAAAAATTGCTTGGAGGAACAACATTTTTTATTCAAGCTATGTAAAATGTGTATAATTTGCTCTTCAGATTGATATACCAAAGGTGGCTTCAAGCCTTTTTTTCCCACTGCACGGTAATACAAAATGCAGGGATTTTTCAAACAGTGCTATCTGTGTCTGTGACCATATGGTGGTTTCCAGTTTTGCTTTACATTACTGCACCTGAAGCTATTTATGGTCAGAACACTCACGTAACAGCTATATGTTGTTTATATATTTCAATTTGCAGGTAATGTAGCCAAGGGCTAATCACACATAGATCAGATTTGCCACTAGTGTTTTCTGATGTCTTATTTTCAGGCTCTATTAAACCTGACAAAATGATAGGTGGAAAGAGAGAGAAGACTAAATAAATAAAGCAACAGGAAGGTTTGAGGGGAAACAAGGATCTCAGACCAGTTTGCAGTAGCTTTAATTTGTTTCTTTGAAAATTCTAGCTGCTAAAATCCTAAGATGCAGCTGGCATCCAAATTAAACCCCCAAAGGTATCACATGCAAGGCTTAGAAAAGCACACACTTCTCTGTGACTACATTTTTTTTTCCAGGTTGCTTTAGCTCTGTAGATTAGGCAACAAGCCCCCAAAAGTTTTTTGCTCCCGATGATCTGCAGAGCTGAGCAGCCATCCAGGATCTGCGGGGTGCACATGTTACGTGGTGCTGCCAGTGGTCTGCTTTGCTGGTAACCCACAGCCTTCTCCTGACCAAGCTGTGGGCCTTGGCCCATTTCCCAGGATGTTGGCCCAAATGGCATCTTGCCTCTCCGTGAGCTGCCTTATTCTAAATATGTTTGACCTTGCTCTGAGGGAAGGCATCCAGAGCCAATAATGCTGGTGGGAGCTCAGACTGGCTTCGCTCCATCCTCACATAATTCTGCTCACATAGATGAGAAGATGTATTGGAATTGGATCCCTCTCCAGTAATATCTTCTGGAGTCATAAACTTGTTCCTCACTATTTCCCAGTGTATCAGAGGATGTCTTATGTCACACCTTATTATCACCATCATTCTGAAACATTTATATTTCAAGCTGCTGAAACTTCTCTCCTTAAAATCGCATAAATTCCATTTAGTGAAATACTGCCCATACTCAGCAAAGCCACCTTACTGGCACAGCAGTTCTGTAAGCATGAAAGGTTTAGCACAGGCTTTAAAGCAGATAAATGTGGATAAATTAAAAATTTAAATAAACCCATTTCAGCAACAGACACAGAACAAATTACACAGCAGTATTGCTGGCTCAGAAGAGCATCCATAACTATGGGACATTCAGGAGATGTAGCTGGAACATGACCTTTTCTTTTCTATCTCTTATACTTTCTGTGAAGGGGGTATGACATCAGTGATTACACTTGGGTTTTCTTTGTCACTAGGGGTTACAGACAAACACATGAAAATGAAAACAGTCCTGAATTTTGATAGATCTTTATTTCCCTGTGGCTGGGCTATGCTGAGTAAAATTGTGCTGCAGCCTGGGGCTAGGGCCACTGTCTTCCTCAGGGTCCTCAAAGTGGAACCTTGAAAGTTTGTCTTTTCCAGCTGCTGTGATCTTGGAGATGCCTCTGGACTGCAGCTTCTTGGGTTTTTTTAATGGATTTGACTGGAGTTATTTTGAATTCCAAGACAGAAATCTTCTGAAACTTATCATTTTCATCTGAAATTATCATTAGTGAGATTTATCAGTCGAACAAAAGACTTTCTGCTTCTTGGTTGAAATAGTAGTCTGAAGGTACAATTAAAACACCTCTTACCTATGAATCAAGTTCAGGTACAAACCAATCATCAAAACATCCTCTAGTGGCTCTGTGCATATGGGTCTAGTCTTCACAACAGTTCATGAAATATCTCTATTTAAGTGAATTAATGCACTGCTTTTTGCAACTGAATCTCTTCCAGGTAGAAAATATTTTTTTAATTTATTTACCTAGTTATCAATGAGAAAAATATTTTTTGTCAGCATAAACAGAGGCTTTGTATGCAAAAAAAAAACCCCTTGTAACTGCAACCCAATTTCTTTTCTTCACAGAGGAAGAGAGATATCTGTACATTTGTAATGCCACAGACTGCTTTTTTGTTCAAGCTGTGATTTATGTTCCAGAGTCTGGGTAGAGAAAACTGTCAAATTTTATCACAAAATATAACCCAAGCATCCCAAAGCAAGCTGCATTGCTTTGATCACTGTTAATGAGCTAAACATCATGGACAGTTTTGCTGGCTTAGCTTCCTAGGATTCCATGGAGTTAGGACAGAATGAAATATAGATATCCCTCACCTACAGGTTATGGTATTCAGCAGGTGTGTGTGATTTTCTCCATGCACGGGATATCAGCAATGTCATTCACTGTGGGATTTCCAATGATAAGTAGCATATGCAAAATATAAGATATGTCAGTAACCAGTGGAATAAGATGTTAAGATGGAATTTGATCCAGGGAGGTCTTTTTACAGCACCAAAGTTAATTTGGTTTCATCCTTACCTATCTTCCCACAAAGAAAAGCAGACTTTGTCTGCTGACTTTCTAGTAGAATCCATGTCACTGCATAAACTGACCCATCAAGAGTCATATACTGAGAAGCTTAGAACTTCAGTCCAAATGCACAGAAATCTCACTTCATCAGATTTGCCAGGTACTGAATACAGTCCCAAAGCACTGGAGGAAGGGGAATATTCAAAAATACCCAGTTGGGGCTTTGACAGAGAACTTCAGACTTGCAAAGATGAGTGTCTTTGTCTAAGACAGACTCATATGGACCCAAAGTTTCACTAAAAGTAATTTCCAGGCTCACCCTAGTGTGTCAAAACTCACTTTAATCAGGCGAGCAAGGGGCAGTGCCAGGACCATTGGCAGGAGATTTAAAGAGCTCTGTGAGGGCAGGAACACGAGCAGGCAAACAGGGCCATGGCAGGGGCAGTTTCCACACCAGTAAGGGCGCAGCCACTCCCCTGGCTGCTGCTGATGCACCAGGTGTTAGGTGGGTGTTTTGTTTTGATTGGGGTTTTTTGTTGGTTGGGATTTTTTTCCCCCACAACTTGAATTGAGCCAGCAATGTTTTGCAAACAGCCAAAAGCCATTGCTGCTGCATGCAGCAAGATTGTGCCAGCCCAAACAGAGCCCCCCAAGGATGCAGCTGGCCAGGTCAGTGTGCAGGGAGTGTCTGAGCCTGGAGGATGGGGCTGTGTGTGCTGTGAGCAGGTGAATGATCTGCTCTGTCTAGTGGCAGAGCCTAAGGAAGAAATGGAAATGCTAGGTAGGGAGTATTAGGGAGAATGAAAGAGAAATAGAGTGGTGGAGTTACGGAATGAACACAGCATGGGTGGCAAACAAGAGGAGCTGGGAGCCATGGTACAGCAGAAAAGCTGTGACTTAGTAGCCACCATGGAAATGTGGTGGGAGGACTCGCATGCCTGGAGTGCCACAGGGGGTGGTTTCAGGCTCTTCAGGAGACAGCTGAGGTAGCAGGGGTAGGAGGGGTAGCTCTGTACATTACGGAGTCTCTTGAGCTGCTGGAGCATGTCCAGAGAAGAGCAACAAGGTTGGGAAAAGGTCTGGAACACAAGTCCTGTGAGGGGCAGCTGAGGGAGCTGGGGGTGTTTAGCCTGGAGAAAAGGCAGCCTGAAAGGAGGCTGTAGCCAGGCGCAGGCTGGTCTCATCTCCCAGGGAACAGTGGCGGGACAAGAGGACACAGTCTGCAGCTGCACCAGGGGAGGTTTAGGTTGGACATTAGGAAGAAGCTCTTCACAGAAAGGGTGATTGGGCATTGGAATGGGCTGCCCAGGGAGCTGGTGGAGTCATTGTCCCTGGAGGTGTTTAAGGGAAGACTGGATGTGGCACTCAGTGCCGTGGTCTCCTTGATAAGGTTGTTTAGGTCATAAGTTGGACTCAATGATCTCAAAGGTTTTTTCCAATCTAGTTGATTCTTGGGCTCTGACATGTAATTTCTTAAATCACATACACAATTCCAGTTATTTTATTTGAAATGGAATTAAAAAATTAACCAAAAAAAGTCAACCAGGAGTCAAGAAAATTGGCTTATTTTAAAGTCCCACTCTATTAAAGTCTCATTTCAGTTCTGACTGTGACCAGGAAGACCCAGTCTGCATCTTTTCCAAAACACTGGAACACATACAACTCTCCTTGAGATATTCTTTGATTCTACTGATTTTTAGAGTGAGAGTAAAAAGCTCTCTTAGCTTCTCTGATATCTCATAGGCTAATTGAAATTAATATAAGCACAATTAAAATTAACTAATTGGTCTACACCTGATCTTTAAGGCATGGCACAGTAGGCAGCCAGGCAGAGCAACGCAGTCAGTGTTCCAGCAGCGTCAGCCTCAATCAGCATCCAGGCAGCTGAAATCTCTGGAGGATTTACTAGACACCTAGACACTCATTATCCCTTTCCTAAGGAAAATACCACATTCTCAGATCAATAGGAATATTTGATTGAACTATAAATACGCCAAATGGAAAAATCAGCTTCAAAGAATCGTGTCTCCACATCAGTAGTATCTCTCCAGAAAGTCATCTTCGTTTCAGCCAGATTTCTTGGTGTAGTTTGAAATGTCACATTTTCTTCCTATTAATGTGTTTTGTGCCCATCAGACTGATGTGATACTAATTGCAATGGTTTCTGTCACGTTCTCTATGCCTATTTTTTCTAGAACTGTGCTTCTTTTGTTTTAAATGGCTGCAGGAAGTTAATGGCACACTGACCTTCTGTAGTGTTGCTCTTCCAGTAATGCATCCATTATTTACTGCCTTAATTTTTAAAGCATGATTTATTTTTTTCAAGCCTGTTTTAAATCAACAATGCAGAAAAAATTTGCAACACAATTAAGAGGAAGTCCCAAGGGTAGAAGCTCTGCAGTCTTACTGTGCATTTCTCTTCCTTTTCCTGACAGTTTTACCTGACGGTGGGAGCTTCCAGCACAGCTGGAGTGGGGATCTAGACCTGGCCTTGGCCCCATATCATTATGCCACACATTTTCACATGTTCATTATAGGAGTGACCTATCCTTTAACATATGTCATTTCATCATGATGACAACCTAAGCTTACTTAAGCTGTGAAGATTAAAATAATTTTAAAAATACATTTAAAAAAATACATAATGCATTCAAAAAAATATATTTCCCTGCTTAATTCATGTGTTGGGAATAAAACCTAATCAGTATTGTTTAAATAGCACACCAGTAAATCAGAGATCATAACTTTATTTTTGTAGAAGAGATGTACAATTAAATTAGAGCTCATTTTGATCATTAACTCCCCTCATCTGATACCATTCATTGCTTTGCTTTCTTTCAGGGATGTCACAACATACCTGACCATCTTATCCTTCACCCCTAGCATGTTGTGTAAGGCAGGAAGGAGGAATCCAGTGACAGGCAATTGTCAGTGGTGGCACTGGGCATCTCATCTGCCACTGAATGATCAGGAGCTGAGAAACATGAGGTGAGATGCAGATGAAATTAAGATATTGATGCTGATGTCAAATTCCGCTGGCCAGGCACAGATGTGTAAAGCTGTAAGGTCGTGGTTAGGCTGCCTGAGGTACCTGCATGGGGCTGGTAGATGTGGCAAGAGACCTATGGGAGACCTGCCCTCTTTGAGAGTCATAGATGAAGACCAGCCAGAGTGATACAGGATACCTCAAACTATAAGAAATACTTATTGATGGAGAACAAAATTAAAGTCCTCCTCACAAAACAACATGCAGCAGTTTAATTGAGACTCAGCCCAGTTGCCCAGATTGTGTCCAGAGCTCTTTGACATGCTTTTGGTTATTTGAGAGAGCCCCAAGGGGCTAAAAAATATGGCTCGAGCTGGCCCTTGGACACCTATTTCTATCTTACCTGCTGCTCTGAATGCTCTGTTAACTGTATTGATTAGATGGTCATGAGTTTTGTCTTTATCACTTGTTTTAAAGTCCTTTCTACATCTTCAGTAACATTCACATTCAAGTTGACCTTTTGATACTCCTCATATTGTTAGAGAAGGTTTATAATTAGACAAAGTAAAAATCTCTTCTTTTCTTTGCCTTGCTAAGTCTGTATATTATGCAGTGAGAATAAGAGCCAGTCAGTATTGTTTAAGTGCCACTGGAGTAAATCAAATAGCATAGTTTTCTTTTTAGAGAATCACTGCACACTTAAATAAGAGGCATGTGATTACTTAAAAGTGATATCTATATAAAAAGAAGTGATTTAAGGTAAGCCTTAGTGCAAATCCTTTGTGCTCATTGTCAAGTAGTTAAGACATTCCACAAAAGCTTGAAATATGGAAAAGTGTTACCTGCAGGAACTGTTCTTTTAAAACATTCCTGTGAGCTCCCAACCCTCATTTATCAAAAGCTGGCAACTAAGCAATTGCAGTAGTAGTGATAATTGCAGTAAAATTACCAGCACACATACACACAGGAAGCTGCTGGGCAGTATCAAAAATCTCCCCCTGGTCACTTTGGCACTTTTCTTAAGGATTAAATGTTGTTAGCACTTTGACCAAAGAAGTCAGTAAGTAAATTAGATCTTGTGGGAATCTTTCCTTTTAAAGGGAAATCTGGCATGAAACAAGTTATAGTTTTTGACATAAACTGGTTTCTTTGCAAGGGAGCAACAAAGCTCTGTCTTCTGAATAGGCAAAACCAAATGACAACACACAAATCTCTCATTCATAATTTCCAAACCTACTTTTCCAGTGCATTACATTCCCTAAAATCTCTTCCTGCTGTTTTTCCTCAGGGATACACTCACATCTGTTTTTCTAATTTTCTGCTGGTTTCTCCTGTTTTCCTCCCACACATTCAATTTGTCAAACAATTTCTTAGCCTCTGAATTCATACGCAGTGTCAGGAACCCCTTTCCCATTCTCACTATTGCTTTACTATCTCTGGGTGCCACCATTCCTGCAGCAGGGACTTTTGTCACTTTTTATTACCATTGCAGTACTCAACCTTCTCATGGTTCCCTTCACTCACTCTCTGTGAAGGCTGAAATATGACAGCTTCAAAAATGTCTATATTGGTCTTGTAATGCAGGTGCAAACTCCTTACAGTGCAGCACAATTTAGGAATTGTGTCATTAGGAAAGTTTATGGATGTTGGTTATACCCATCTTCCCACCTGAACCACAACATTAATAGTCAATGTTGTATTAATTATAATCATGCCAGCAATCATAGACACATGCACACATAAATGATATTGCAGAGTAGGATCAAAAATCAGGTATATTCACAAAAATATAGTTCCCTGATGCATATCCAAGAATCTATTTTCTGAAGACACAAGGAAAGGTGGTGATTCATAGGCCAAACCCTGAGGTTTTTACTCTATTTTTGAGGCAATACTGCTCTAAACTGAAGGAGGCAAATTTACAGCAGGATTTGTGAATTACTTTGGATATACTGTAACCACTACAAATATACACTTCTGGAATAAATCAGATTTACAATAGTGTTGAAAGCATTCATAATTTGAAAAGGTAGGAATAGAAGTTTGAAAAAATGAGCTTATTTTTATCCTTGACAGAGTTTTACACCTATCCCAGGATATTGCCATCTAATGGTATCTAAAATTGGATAAAGAATAGCCATTAGAGAGCAGACCAGGCTGAAGCTAGAACAGATCCATGGAGTTTAGACAATGTAGGATTCTTCTCTCTGGATTTTAATTTGCACCTAAAAACTTGCTTTTTTTCCAGCAACAAACCACTTCATAACACCCTTTCCCAGCCTAGCAGCATGCAGGTAAGGAAGGCATCTCTTGTTTGTGAATCTGTTCCACTGTCTTCCTATCAGGCAGTAAAAGCCTTCTGCAGGCAATAGAGCTCAGATCACCGTTTTTGTATATCTAAAGTGAATGAATTCCACTGAACCTTTACAGCCTTAATGACATTTTGGTAACAAATAATTTGGATAGCATAGCCATAATATATGGTGGCTTTGTAGCAAACAAGAGGATAGCTTTGGTTTGGCTTCCAACGACTGCAGTGCACATTTGTCATTAGAAAGGTGCAGAGCTCCCCCTACTCCAGCTGGTAAACATCACCTCTCAGCCAAATGTTAAAGAAGTGAAACAGAAATTGTCTTTCAGTACAAGTGGTCATTTAAGAAGGCTTAGAAACCCTTAACTGTGTAAATATTAGTCATTATGGATCCCATTTTATGAATAAAGGCAAGCTGGGGATCCCCAGGGTATCACTAAGTTGCCTTCAGGGAAAGAAAAAATTCCACATACTTAATAATTTTGAAAGAAAATTATTTTTATGGTGCTACACTGATGTTGCTTCACTGAACACTTGGCAAGATAAAAGCATAAAGTGGTCTTGTAGAAAAATTTCCCAAAGGAATCACAGAAAATTCCCCACAGATCTATCACAGCCATCAGGATAAGTGATTTTCAGACCCACCCATTAGAAAGAATGTTTATAACACTCTCTTCAGAGGACTGAATACTAATTTAGAACTCAGCTATGTGGAAAAAAATAAATATTGAGAGAATGGTGAAAGGCTTTTATGAAGCTAATGAATTAGCTCAAATTGGAAGAGAAGGTCAGTAAATTCAAGACTTTCTGAAAGCTCACTTATCTTCCTCTGTTGAAATAGCAGCAACACTTTGATACACTCTGGGCTGTCCAGTTCCTGCAAGCTTCTGAACCAATGGAGCAGGAATGAAGTATTTGGTATATTTTTGTAAATTTTTATTATTGCTTGGGATTTGTACAAGGAGATTTTTGCAATTGGTATTTTTCCCAAGGCCATTCATTTTCTAAGATCCTCTACAGCATTAAAGTATAACAGTTTTTTTTAGGCGTAGCTAGGCACAACTGGTGATAAAAAGAGAGTTAGTCCTGATTTACATCACAGCTAAAAAAATAAAATTCTTTGCAAGAATCAAGTAAAAATCCTACACTACTTCTTTATTTACAAAGGAAGATTCAGTGTGCTCTTATCTCTGATGATTTGAGCAGACTCTCTATTTTACTACATTTCTTATTTTGTAGTACTAATAACAAGGATTTTTAACATATTTTAGGATGTTTTACACTAGGAATTGTGACTTAGTTTTGAAAAAAAATCATGGTGTGACAGAATTCTAGGTTTGCTTTTTCTCATGATTTCCAGATCAAACACACTGACTTTATAAATATTGTAGAACTCTCCATTCAAACTCTACTTGGAATCTCATAGCTCACAATAATATCTCCCTTTCTTGTGTATCTTTAGCAATGGTAATGATTCAAGAGAACACATTGCATCCTCAACTGTAAGTTTTGCCTGAAAAATGCAAAATTATGCAGAAATTCTTGAACAAGTGGATTCCTAAGGGATAAGACATTTCACATGGCCCTACACAACAGCCTAAGCAGAGAAATATCTTTTTGCACTAACACAGTATTAGGCAGGCAGAGCACCATGGCAACGTGCTTAAGATGCATCCAGACTCAAGCTGAGAAAACTCTTTTTGTCCTGAGTCATGCAAAGGTGTCCAAAACCTCAAACTTATCCATTACTCCTGAATTACTACATTGCTCTGTTTCTAGGTTCCCTCTGCTTTAGAGAGGGAGATAAAATAAAACTCTAGAAAAAAAACCATGGGTAATTCTGGAGAAATGACAAGTAAGGAAAAAAAAAATAACAACAGCAAAAAGGGAAGCAATTAACACCTTAAAAGCTTCCCATTACAGTACAGTTTCTCTTTTAGGAAAGTTTGCTAGTATTTCAGTACTTGGGCACTTGTCATTATTTTCAAGCACTGAAATTAATAAATTGCACCCAAAAATATAATTGTATTTTAAAATCACAGAGTTGTGACAAGGGACATAGAAGAGATCTGGGGCCAAGGATTATGTAGGGTGAATGCAGTCAGTGTGCTCCAAAATTTGCTCATAGCAATGCAGCCAAAACCAGCTCACACCACCTGGCCTGGTAGCCAGGTTTTACTCCCAGGAGAGTAGCACTTAGCAGTGTAGGTGTAATTTTCAGGTTACAGGGTATTCAGTCAAGTAAAGCAGATGTGATTAGAGAGGGACCAGGCAATTTAAAGGCACTTGCCTGATCCTGGGCATTACATGCTTTTAAGGAGATAGTTCACTGAGAGAAAAAAACTACAGTTTGGATGAAAGAATCATCATCATATAAATCTTTACTGCCTTTACTCTTTGTGCTCTGTATGACACCTTTTTGACAAAGACTGCTTTGCTTCCAAAAGACTGTTCCTGTGACATGCTATTTCCTGCCCTCAGAGGGAAGGGGCCTTTGAATGCTGGTAAACCAAGCTGAAAAGTGTGAAAATGTCATGTAATGTCATTCAATTTTGGTTTAACAGGTGAAATCTCTTCCTGGTAGGTTTAAATTGAAGAGACACTAAAAGGAGTCTAAAGTACAGATTCTCTTTAAAACCCATCTTTAACCTACGCATATTATACATAGATGAATGGGTTAGGGAGACCATTTGCAGCTTCTGGATTATCTTCATGCACAGCTCAGACCACATATTTTACACAGCAGTTCCAGAAAGCAAAGATGAATGGGGGAAATTCTTTACAGACAAGAAAATTCAGTTGAAGGTCTGAGAACGGAAGAGAATGACAAACACGAAGAACAAAAATATTTCTTTCATCTCTGGCATAATGCTAAAGTAATAAAGGAGTAAAGCAGTCAGACAGCCCACAGACCAGGTCATGGAAGGAAAGGAAGAGCATGACTTTAATCAATAGTAAGGTAAAATCCCTTCTAACCTAGCAGCTATTATGAGCAACCTTGAATTTGACAGATAACGCTATACCTTCAAAGATCATCAGTCAGAAGGAAATAACACTGCTAGTGCTGAGGAATACAGGCTGCAGTGTGAGCGAAAGATGGAGCTCTGCATGGTGGGAGCCCAAGGCAAGAGGCCATGAATTGCTGGCCCTTTGCACAGCAAAGGATGCAGGGACCAGTGGCTCCAGCCAGGTGCCCAGACACTCAGAGGCACACCAGGATCCGATGGCTCAGGAGGAAGGGTGAGATTTCAACAAGCTAAAACTGTGAGGGAATCAAAGCCCAGAGATTCCTGTGTTCCTTGGAGGCACCAGCTGTAGCTGTTTCTGTGTTCCTGTGCTGTGAAGAAATTGCTCTCTGGAATGAGACATCTGAGACTCTGCTATGGAAAACTCAGGGTGGAAGTGGTGAGGAAGCCTGGTATGACTTTGCATGAGTGGGGTGCGTGTGGAGCCAAGTGGGGTCTCATGTAAAGGGACTTTTTTTGCCAGCAGTGAAAGGCTCCAGTGGTGGGTGTGTGGCTGCCAGAGGGACTGCTGGGTGGTCCCAGTTACTGTGGGATGACCTCTAGAGGAATCTGGGGGACAGTATCTGGAGAAACCAGTGATCAATCTCACTAACCTTTGACAGCCCCAGAGCTAATGATATTACCCAGATTACTTCATCCTTTTGGACAGATCAATTTGTATTTCATAAGAGAAGTCATACCAATACTGGAAAAATTCAACATTAAGAATGAATTACCCAAGAACCCTTTCTCACAATTTCTTCCTTTCTCAGGGGATTGCAGATAGCTTCACACACTGAAGTTTGAGAAACAGAAATGTTCTCCCTTTATATACAAGTGATGTGATCAATCCAATAAAGAGCACAGTCTTTGTCACACTTGTCATGTTTCCAGGATGTTATGACAACTTCCTGAAACTACCAGAGAAGTGAAATAAAATCTGAAGTTCCTTAAGCTTTGAGGAGCATTGAAATTCAGGAGGACTAATAAATACAGAAAAGCTGTTCCTAGAGAAGCTTAGGGATTTATCTACACAGCTTCCATTAATATATATTTAATGGAAGTTGAGTGAGTAAATCCCTCTGCACTGTGGTGAACATTAACAAGAGGGTACTAAAACAAATATTTATGTTTGAATAAGTTTTTCCTCCTCCACATGCTAACTATAATGGTTTTTTTCCCACGTCTTTCAAAGTCCAATAATGTCCCACCTCAAAGGGTCCCTAGAGAACTGTGAGAGTCATTTCACTGAGGCAATGCTGCCCACTCTGAAGAGGTGGGCAGCAGCTTTTCTGTATCTGGCTGGGAAATTTTGATCAAGCTTAGTGGGGCAATTCAGACTTTTAAAAAGTGCTATTATCCTTGTAGAATTAATGGATAACTAAATTAGATAAAGATGAAACTTTAGTCAAATAAAATGAGCTAAGCTCAGCTTCTCAAGGGATTGCCTTGAATTCCACCTTAGCAGGGCAAATGTCCAGGCAGTATAAACCACTGTGACTCTATTGAAGTAATTATGCTGATCTGTACTAGTTTTAACAGAGCAGGAAGCAGGTGCTAGCACTTAAACCTCCAGTACCAGTGTATTGGAAGAATCAAAAGTCAGAATCAGATATCCACACAAATCTTCCCAAAGCTTGAGAGCACTCTCAGCACAGCTCATATTATCCATCTCTGCTACTACACACAGAACATAAAATTTGTCTAGTCAGAATGACAGTGTCTATGACTCCAAGGAGATAGGCTTTTGAATTATCTGGGAAAGCCACTGTACAGCAGCATTAAACTTAAATTTATGGATATGCCACTTAAAATCTGAATGTAGAAAGCTCATTTTTACAAACAGTGAAGGGGAGAAGATAATTTCTTTGCATAACTAAACAGCCAGCAGTGTCATTAAGCAAGCTAACTTCCTTTGCTGCTTTATGGAAAGTTGTCCATCTTCAGTCCACTTTAGGGCTTGGGCTCTGAAGACAAGTTCTAAGGTTCATAAATTAATGAATAAAGTAAATTTTCTGGGACAATATGCATACGTTTTTTCGGACATACAAATGTCTGCAGTTATTTTTTTTCATACCAGTATGGGAAAGCAGAAATCCAAGTGCTCCAGTCCATCAGTTCAGTTTCTATTAGGAGATGGTGTCCCATGTTTCAGAAGGCAAAAGTCATCCCAGATTTGGCAGATGGTTTTTAATACACTTCCAACCTCTCGTGTCTTCTAATCTTGAATAGTATTTGATTAGTTCAAATCCAGGAGGGAAAAATAAAGCTAAATCTTTCCCAAAATATTAGCTTTTACAATTTCATATCACTGTATTTTATTATCCCTATAAACTTGCAATCCTTTTTGGGACAAATATGTGTCATTCTGGCCTCTATGCCATGGTGAAGCTGTGAGTTCAAGCATAAATTAAAAGCTGCATGAAGAAATATGTACTTTATGCAGTTTGGATTTTGCCATCTCCTTCTGTCATTGAAAGTGTCCTTGATCTGGGGTTGGCAGAAAATCAGGAAGGAAAACCCCAATCTTTGTCCTTTGCACTGCAGTTGCATAAAGAAGCATAAGATGGAGATTCCATTTTAAAAACCACTTACAAAAATATACTGTGATTTATGTGAAAACATTAAAATGTTTTCACATAAAAAGAGAGAGAGATTTTTTTTAAATGGAAGTGGACTGGATTTTGCATCACTTCCTCTCAACCCTTCCCAAAAAACTACCTTTACAGATATCAGAACAAATAGATTAATGACTTCTTGTCCAAGAAAGGCAGCAGAGTCTGGAATGCTCAAACCAGGCACAGGTGGAAAAAAATCCACATTAAATTCCACTGTGATTCATCCAGAAGTTATGTAGTGCCAGAGTTTTATTCAAAGTTAAGAGGCATGATTCTGTTCATTCTTCTCCATTGATTACTCATTTGCTCATTAATTTCCTGCCAGGTCCATTTGAGCTTATATATGGTAAAAAAAAGAGCTGGATATGTGCCACTGAACTCATAATTTGTCATTCATGTGTCAGAACTGAGTGTAGTCCTGGTACTGCACTTGGAGTTTTTCATGGATCAATATTTAAAGCCTCAAACGATGAAAATAAGTTTAGGTGGGCAACTGATCTTGCCCAGCTACATTTGTGAACTTAATTTATTTTGGGAGTCACTGATTTCCTAATATACTCCTATACAAAAAGGTTCTTTCAAATTGGCAAAGTTATATCTGCTGTATTTGGATATTTAACATTTCGGTCAATAATCTCTCTTTGATTACTAGGGCCTGGCATTCATTCCATTTGACACTCAAAAATTAATTTTCCATGATAAGAAAAACCTCTTGGAAATAGCCTGTGACCTCACTTTTCATGTACCATTTCCACTGACGCTAATTAGGAATTATAGTCTATGTCCCAGAAGATTCTAATTATCCCAGTGAGGACTTGCTTTTGCTGAGTTCACATGAAAGTTTCCAGAATGGAGCCCAAAGCCCCAGAACGTCCTATCAAAGACCATATTAGAGCTCACAATTGAGTGGAAAGCAGAGTTCAGGTGTTTTAACTCCTCTATTCCTTTTGCTAAGCCTCACACTGCATTGGGACCATCCCCACTGGTATTTCACATCCTACTCTTGCTTTCAGGCCCGTGGGCTTTGGCATTAATGGGCAACTTGAGATCTCTTTCATCTCGGTGACAAGGGACCAAGGGGGAGAGGCTTGGGGAAGCAGGCACTGGGAGAAACAGCCTCTTCTTATGGAGCATGATTCCCAAAATCTCTCACCCTTAGTGCAGCAAATACCACTGAAAGCAGAGACAGCATCAGTGTGAGCAGTTGGGTCAGTGCTACAGCACCTGCAGGCACTTACCTGTCTCTCAGGAAAGATGTCCTTGTTTAAATGTGTCACCTCATCATCCCTGGTTGTTTGCAACCCCTATCCTGTATTTGTATTAAGCTGTAAGTTCAAATTGAGGGAAAAAGTTGTTCATTTTTCTTTCATAAGAAAGCAATAATCTCCCCAGCATTAGGAAGTATAAAGGAAGAATTCTATAAATTGCAGCTGGCCAAGGTCAGCATTAACTTAAGTACTGGAGCTGATTGTTGGTATTTGCTCTTATCCACAGAAGGAGGAGAAGTTTCAGGGTATTTTGGAGTTCCTGTATAAATCCATCTTTCCACTGTTTAAAAGCAAATGGCCAGGACTACATTTGTAGTGAGTCTCTAAATACATTTTCTCAGCTTGACAATTCCTCTGCCCACATAACCACTGCTGAAATTTGAGGGCAAGGGAGGAAGAAAATTGTAACAATTTTTATCTTGACAATTTTAAAATGAAAATTTGTCTCCATTTTGCAGCCAGCTCCAATTTGACATTCCAGGGAGCTCAGTCCAGATTAAAGCCAAGACAAATCCTCCTTTTCTGCCTGTAAGAGCTTGGCTGGAGCCTCTCTGGTAACTCTCTGCAGAGAGCAGTTCAGCCAGTGAACCTGTGAGCCTCACCTGTTTGTTAGCTGAGCCTTATAAAAATATGACAAATATAACCAGACATTATATAAATATGAGAAGATTCTAAAGATTAGATAGTCATTGATTATTTGGTATTTTAGGGTATGTCTCTAAACCTAAATTTTTGGAAAAAATTTATTTCTATTTTACATATTTTGACAGTATTATTTTAATTCCATGATAGCTTGAAAAGTGTAAATTACAAAATAGAAATCATATATTTTGTTATAAAAATATTTTGAACAACCACCCCTGGCCAAATTTGTGACAATAGATTTCCATCTCCCAACTTCTTTTTACCTGACAACTTCACATATATCATTCTCTTATTTACATTTTCAAGCATAAATATGGAGATATATTGTAACCTATATACTTGTACATGTAGATTTCAGAAATGTTAGCAAAAATTAAAAATCAAATTCTAATACATAAATTTCTCATTGGTTCTATTTTTTAATTTTTAATTCTCAAAGTAGTTTGATATATTGGCATGACAAAGAAAAATTTCAATATTTTAGAAAGTTCCTCTACTATTCTAACTTTCAGGATATTCTGTGAAAGCAGTAGAGAAAATTCTCTGAAAATTCTTTTTTTGCTGTGAGAAAGATAACACAGCTGTCAAAATTATGATAACTCTGCATTTATTCTTGTACTTTTGACCTTCGAATAGATACATTGAAATTCTATTTTTCCTTTTTTGAAGAAAGAAACCTCTTTGCCTTCATTTTTGACAGAAATCATCCCATGGTTTTCAACTGATAAAGACAAATGTAGAAGACAAACAGGATTTATTCTAGATATATGAACAGATTTGACACCCGTGTCAAACATTATTATAACCTATACACTTCAAATGTAGACTGGAAGTTAAATGCTGCACAGACTCAAGCCAAGCATTACAAAAACAAAATGTTTCTCAGCCCACATACTTCTTACTGTATGCTCCTCATGATTCAGTAATGAACAACATGCTGAGACAACACTTGAAGCACTGCAATGATGCACAAAGTGCACAACCCAAAAATTAATATATTTATAAGCTGAAATTTGCTGCAGCCATATGAACCTTTAAAAATCAGGTTCTGCATGAGGGGAGGGGATGCTTGCAGGGGTGAAACAAATTCACAAGCCAGACTACAGATCTTCTTATTCTCTCCCTCTCTCCCCTAGCATACAGCAAATACATTCCCATATCAGCTTTTTAAAACCCTGAGATTATTGGGTCTTTGCAAATATAAATCCATAGCTTTATTGCCCTTGACTTACTCCAGCAAGAAATTTAAAGAGGAAACCCTTCTGCTTGGTGTTCTTGAGGTATTTCAGTGAAGTTTTCCAACATATTTTCCCCAGGGAAATAATAAAGGGGTACAAAGTTTTTGGTCAACTCCTTGACACCAGTGAATGTTTTCTCACACTTCCTGTCCACTGCAGATTTCTTGTGATTTCCACTCTCTGGAGCAATTCCCTCCCAAAAAGAGATTCTCCGTTGGCCAAAGTATAAATGAGGCTATTTTGGGGAGCCACCAGGATTACAGAGCTGACACTTCATTGAGCAGGATTCAGGATGTGGCAGGACCCCTCTCCACAGCAGAGAGCCCCATCAGCTCAGAAGGAAAATGACACAGGTCTGTAGAAACTCCTGTGATGGAAGTTTCTGAGTCCGTGCTCAACCTCGGGCAGTGCCTTGCTGGGCTCAGCCTGGTAGTCCCAGTAAGATGAGCCACAGATTTCACTGAGCACCAGGGCCTCAGGTCAATAGCAACCATATTAAGAATTGAACATTTTGGGCTCCACAGAGCAGAACAAGAAGATGAATGTTTAAAATTAATAAAGTTTTCTTTTTCCCCAGTAGATCAGGGTTTGCAATATGTTTCTCCCTCCTTCTCTGTGCATGTGTGTCTGTATGCAAGTCTTTCCCCTGCTCGTAAGGTACACACACACACATTTGCTTTAATATCCCACCTACACAAGCAAAGTTTCAGTACTTCATGGATGTGTTACAGGGATAAATTCAGCAGCATTTAAGAAGAGGTTGTCAGCCCTGTTAATGCAAGCACTGTGAAAGGGGCTGCATGATATGGCAGCACAGAGCTTTGGGAGTCACATCTCAGCTCTATTCCAGCTTTACCGCTAAGCTTTGCCTCAGTTTTCCCACCTGTAAAAATGTGTATGATCTCACTGCTTCCCTCTCAGGACTGCTTTGATGCAACTCACTGTATGAGACATTATAGAGAGTTTATAATGAGACATTATAAAGAGCAGATTCACAATTCCTGCTCCTTTCCCCCCATATTTACACAGAGCAAAGCAGGAATTCTGTTTAAATTTTTCAAAAGAGCAGATGCTTACAGGTCTGGTGTTGATAAAATATAGCCTGCTAGCTTAGCAAAACCACAGGAACAAAATGAAAAATATGCTCATTTTGTTTCCTGAGAACAAACACACAAAATGAATGTCATGCATTTCAATAACAATTGGCATCTATGTAGTTCAGAGAAAAACTTCTTGTCCAAGGAGACAACAGATTTTATTATACAAATTAGGAATAGCAATCGCCTGCCAAGACAAAGCAGCATTCAGCAGAACACGACACACAAAGGAAGAAAGGAACTCTGATCTAACCTGCAGAATACTAAAATTATTTCTGCTCGACTTGTGTGTTGGGGACTTAAGCAAAACCCTCTCTGCCTGCCTGGCTCGAGGAATGCATGAGATAAGATCCCCCATCAGCTCTGCAGTGACAGTGCTGGGGAAGCCAAGCCCACCTGGCCTGGGAAGGAGTGGACACCACACCTCAGCAGCCCCTTGGCTGCCCATGCTCCCAGGAACTGCCCTGGTCCCTTTTTTGTTTTGTTTTCTTGTTTTGTTTTGTTTTTGGCATACTTCTAAACCATCAATAGAAACCATTTTGCTGTCCAATCAATCATATTTTTTCTAAATGTTCTCAGTACTGGAGAAAGAAAAGATCAGATTATCTGCAGCAGGAGAAGATGCCCTGTGTGGGGCCTTGGCTCCAGAGAAATCAGTTGGGAATGAGGTTAACAGAGGGGAAACTTGCTAAATCTCCTTCCTTGCTAAATCCCGCATCAGCTAAATCCTCCATCCAACCTGCTTCATCTAACCATTGCCTAGTTCTCTGTGCTTGACTGGGAAAGGCAGTTCCTTGAAGGAACTGGAATGAATGGGAGATAGGAAGCACAGGATGTGCTTGTGATGGCATGGGAAAATACAGGGGATGCTGTGAGAGAGCATGCCCCACTGCAGCATCATGGGCTGTTTAAACCTGCTGAGTTGTCCCATCCCTGTCCTGATTTCCAAATCAGCAAGACCTGAAAACAAAAAAGGGCTTAATGAGTATATTTGGCACAAATATTTCTATCATTGCCTCCCTTCTCCCCAGGTACATGGACAAAATAATGTTCACACTGAGTCTTTGCTGAACAGGTCTGAACACTCAGCAACATCCAGGTGCAAAGAGAGGTAAAAGGTAGTTATAATTCCACTTTTTCACACTCTATTGAGAATATAAAGTAGAGCCATTTGTCTAGTTCAGCTTAAATAATGCACATTTTTTACATTAAAATATAATCACCTCTTTTTTGAGTAATAGGGAGAATTCATGAGGCCAGTTTCTCTTGCAGATGTTTTCTCTGCTACATTGTTCAAACCTGATCCATGAAGACCAGATGCAACTGGTGTTTGGGAATTCAGTTCCCCAGTGTAGGTGGATCCTTTTTACCATCCAGCAGCTGTCCACACATCACCCAACTCCTGTCACAGGATGCCAGGTCTTGCATGGGCATAGTATTGAGAAACAGAATTAGGTAATAGTGTCACCATAACACTCACAGTTCTGGTTTTAAAGGCAAGAGCAAATTTTCCACTTACTTATTTTCAGGAAATAGGTGAGGAGCAAGACAGAGTGCTAAAAAGCCAGCATGAAATTCCTTTTTCCCTGGAATATATAGAAAAATGTTACCTTATAAATACATGTTTTCACCATCTTGCAGTCTTTGCCTGCAAATGAAATTCCTCTTCTCTTGTGGTCATACAGGTGTGCCATTTTCCTCTTTTCCTAACAGGCTTGATATCTTACGAAAATTTAGCCCACCATTTTGGTGAAACACATTTGGAAGGAATTTCCTTCTGTTTCCTAACACTGAGCAATAGAGCCTCTGAAATGCAGATAGAGAGCACATTTTCCTGGGGCAGGGAATGAGTCACACCACACAAGTGCCAGATCAAATACAGCAAGTGGTCAGGGAGCTGGCACTGGCAGGCCTAAGAAAACAACATTTCCTTTGTCAGGCTTGCTGTACTTGCTGTACCTACCTAATGCAACAATTTCCAGGGTGCTATTCAGCAAGGGGATAGACTATCCCATTCTGTCTTCCTGCTTCAAAGTCTCACAAATGAGCACAAAATACAGAGCTGTCATTGGAAGAGCCATTCTGGGATCACCCAACTCTGGCTCAAGGCTGTGCTGTGGCTGAAGCACCAAGTGCTCCACTGGCCTCGGTGGGAGCAGTGGCAGTCAGTGCCTTGGAATGTAGGGCCTCAAGGATACATCTTTCAAATACCATTTTAAGAGGCATTTAGGCTCTTAACTATATTCTGCAGATTTAGTTACTGCATAAATCACATCTGTGCAGTAACCTTGGAGTACTGAGGTCACAGAAAAGGTCCCTCAGCTCCAAAACAGAAAAAAGCCTTTTACTTCTGTGTTTTGCCTGCAGTTGCTGGGAGGGGTGAGATGTGAACTCCCGGATGCAGTGTTCACCTGGTGCCCAGCTCTGCCATCCACACAGAATGGGTCACTCTAAGGTTTGGGGAAGCAGTTTAATAACTCTGTCCCTATGTCCCCATTTGCAAAAATCATTTGTTCCAAGGTTGCACCACCCCTTCTGCTGGAAAGCAGTCCATTAAAAGTGTGTATGGTTCTGAATGCAGAAAGTGATAATGAAAATGAAAAGCAAAACCACATAGCTTTTTTTTTTTTTTTTTGTAGAGTTTGGTTTTCACTAATTTTTTGATTTAAGTTTTGGGTTTTTATGTACTTAGAACAGAATTCACTTTTGTAATTTATTTTGCCAGTTCTGCACATCTCAGACATCCTGGCCACTCTTGGCTAAACACTGCATGGGGAGAGAAGAGGACAAAGAGGGAAGTTGGGTGTGCTTTTTTTCTCAATAACTGAAAGAGCAGAATAACTCAAAAAATACCTGCACCAGGCAACAAAGTCCTTTTTCCAAACTTCTCTCTCAGCCATGCTGAAGCATGGCAATTTTTCCTTTTTCCTTCTGGTCAATAGTTATGGAACTTTAATGTGTTTTGGTTCATATTCATCATCTGAAATAGGGAAATAAATATACATACAAAATAATACTGTTCTAATAAAAAATATTCCAGAAATAATTATTTTTTGTCTAAATTACCTGCATTAAAGTTACCTTAAGGTCCATTGCAAAGGTGTAATAATTATTAGCTTAATTATTAACATCTCTCAGCAAGCTAATTAGTTGGGCACCAAATTAAAATAATTTTTCTCTGAGGTCTAGAGGGGCTGAACCAGAGGATTGTTTTTAGTATTTCAAGTTAAATATTCAAGGTGGCAGAATTTCTGTCTCTGTCTCTCATGAGCTATTCCATGGTTGAAAATGAAATTAGAAAATGGAAAAAAAACAACAAACAAAAATGATGAAAATTGGCCCACATCCTAATTTTAGGCATTGCTAGAGAATGATGCATCACCTTTTCCTCTTGATGATGATGGCAATGCCTGTTTAGCAGGCTGCAGCCTGATTTTTCCACATAGAGGCCCCACCAGCACAACCTGTTGTGCCACTGTCCAAATGGACAGAATATCACTAGAGGGGACAAACCATGCAGATTTCTTATCACTGCACCTTCACAGGAGACATATGAGCCCTGTGGCTCCCTCTGCAGCAGAGGACATTAAAACTGCTGGGAATTCATCTGCAATCATCAGCAGGGGTCAGATGGACTGGCTGTGGGGAGAAGCCTTTGGGGTTGGTGGGCTGCTTTGCCCTGGGTGGGAAGGTGATCTCACAACAAACCACCCGTGTCCTGTGTAAAAGAGACCACGAGGAACTCCCCAGACTGGCCAAGCCCTCTGAACAGGGAGGGGCAGAAGTGCCCCTGTTTCCAGCTCCCACCCCACCCTCCTCAGCAGTGTTGCCTCTCCCACACCAGGACCCCCAGTCATCCCTACTCAGCCCCTTTGGGCCCTTCAGCCATGCTGTGCATCAGGATGCAAAGCTGCAGTGCAGCAAGATTGTCACCCACCCCTGCTATTGCTGCGGGGCCAGTGAAACAGCCACAACCTACACACATCCAGCAGGACCAGCTCATCCCTGTCTCTTCACTGGAAAATAGGGTGTGAGGAGACTTGCTCACTTGTTCTGGAAGAAAAACCCTATTGTGATTGAGGGAATAGCCTTGGGAAAAGCAAAGAGGGAAGGGGTTTTATCAGGCAAACCCCTACAAGTGACCCCTTTTGTTAAAGGAAATTCATACCCATAGCTCTGGTATTCTCATTTTGTTAAAATGAGGAAAGCTCGTGTTACTTAAATCTTGTTTTACATACCTGCCTGAGCAGCTCAGAAAGGCTCTGCCTCACTGCCACAGCAGCCAGCCTTGAGGGGTGGTGGCAGTCCTGCAATAGCAGGGGACATCACAGCTGGGCCATGTAGCCTCATCCATCATCTCCCAGGCACCAGTCACAGTAGCTTTCCTCAGAAAGGTGTCTGGCACCATCCCTCAAACCCCATGTCACAGCCACTGCTCTGTACATGCTCAGTGGGAGGCTGACAGAGAACCCTCTCATGTTTATCCAGCACAAAATTATTTTCAAGGTTGCCGTTTTCCTTGTTGTGCTATGAAAGATAACAGCTTCATACAAAAATAACCAGGTTTGCAAACTCTTCCTGGGTGCTTACATCATGCTGCTGTAAGGTACCTGGGGTCTGATGCAAAGCAGCTTTTTAGCAGACACACTCTGCTCATGCCTTCCCCTGATTAAATGCTTTTTCATGGAAAAAGCTAAACCGATTTTCTTCTTTTTAACAACTCATAATAACTAAGTTTAAAAATGAACCTCTAATCAAAAGCTAAACCATCCAAATATTTAGTTGAACCACAGCAAGAAATCACTTTCTTACCACCTGTTGATGACTGAAATAAATCAAAAATTACAAATGGCTTTAAGGAAAGAACATGATAATTTCATAAAACAACACATACTGAGGTAATAGTACCTGAATGAAGTGTAAGTAGAAGCAAACAGAGAGCATTCCCCCCATTCTCCTCTCCAGTGTCAACTGTGGGCAGATACAAACTTTTGGGGCCAAGGAATAAGAAAATGAGGAGATTTTCCCAGCAGCTCCCCATCCCCTCTACCCTGCTGCAGCCCTGAGCTCACCTGGCCACTCCCTGCAGGATGCTCGAGCTCCCAGCGCTGCTCCTGCTGGGTACCAGGTGCCAGAGCTGCACGGGGACAATGGGAGGCAGGAGAGCTTCAGCTGCACATTGTGTTGAGGCTGCTCTCACCCGTGTTGGGACGGTGTTTAAGGGGGTGCTTCCCCTCCCTTTGGGGCTCTGAATGTGTGCCAGGATATCAGGACTTGAAAAGCCATTAGACTCCAACTGTTATGTGCTTGTATTTTTTTTAAAACTGAGGCAGGATTATTTCTTATTTCTTGAAGAGACAAAACAAAATTATGATTAGATGTAACAAATATCCAGATAAAATTCTGAATAAATCTTGGGCTATCAGTTGGTCAATTGATGTTCCTTATAAATAAAGTTCATAAATAAAAACAATTAAGCTCACCTTTAGCCAAACATGAAAATAAGAGAAAGAAAAGAGTGTGGCTTTTTACATACAGCTTTTACTAACAGCATGTAAGCATTTTTCCCATACTGCTTTAAAGGAGAAACAAAGTACATCATAAATGGAAGGAAATATTATTTTCAGTTGGATTTGTGACATGCAAGGGAGACTATCATAAGAATAATAAGTTTGGGGGACATAAATGACATCTGAAATGCTTCAGAATCCTTTGTGATCCAACAGTGATCAAATCAAACCATGTGAAGCAGAAATTGCATGCAGCTCACAAGCATTATGCCCACAACTGGCTGTTTGAATTCCTTTTGGGCTATGTGTGTTTTAGTAACACCATCTGGACATGGCCAAATTGGTTCTGAATAGAAATACATACTCATAAAGGAGAAACTTACAAATCACAGCTTGCTTCCTGTCCAAGGCTGCCATGTCAGGGCTTCCTTGTTTGCTGCACACCCGTTTCAGCCCATGCAGGGTAAGGCTTAGCCAGGCTGCATCTGCACACCCAGCAAAATAAGGGTTGGTAGGTTAGGTGTGGCAACCAGAGCTGGGAGTGGGGTGGTTGAGGAGCAGGGATCATGACCTGAGCATTTTGCTTTGGGAGCAGAGGGAAGGGTTGTGGACCTTATCTGAGAGCTGGGGGGGAAGGAGAGAAAAAGGCCAACATTGCCCAGCTTCCACATCTGGTGCTTCTCAGTCACAGGCACATTGTTATAGGTGGCAAGATAAGGCATTAGCACTTGGCCATGCCTAAAAACCCCGAGGATTAGCTGTGTAAGAGGAATTTAATCTTCCTACGTGTCTGAGTAACATCTCAGTTTATGCCATTTGCTGTTGGCAGCCCAGCAGCAGAGAGAGGCCCCATGTGAGCTTCCCAGATGGGAAGAGTCTCTGACATCCCAGAGGGATTAACTCTGGCTCCAGAGACATTGCAAGCTAATGGATAGAAGAGTCATACAGCAGAGCACTGAGTGGCACAAAACCAGGTTGTTCAACCCTAGAGCATTCTCTACTTGATCACCCATTTCTCTTATAAATACTTATACCTGTGCTCAAGCAGGACCTCTCTTCAATAATTTAAAGAGTATATGTCTCCCCCATTCACACAGGCTTAGGAAGAGAAGAGCATTAAATCTCAGTCATCTTCTTTATCCAGAGATAATGGACATTGCTAAAGCTTTGCTAGCTAAATATCTTTGATCTGTCTGTGACATCTGCCTTGTATTTCATAAGCCTTAGATATGCAAGCAGATAGACTAGTAATTGTATGTATTTGTGTATATGGGGACATTCATACATAGACATCCATGCACAGACTAAATCTTTGTCTTTCAGTGTCTAACGGGCAAGAAAAAGCACCTGACTACTGTGTCTGGAACACTGCTTATCTGTTCCCAAAGCCAAAATCAATGAGGAAACACTTTATTGCTGTTAATGGTCATTGAGTAACCAAATCTGAATTCACACAGCCAGGCACTCTTTCTCACTGGCTGCAAAGCAGAATTTTCTTTCCTCAGGGGTCCTGTGGGCCCATTTTGCCCTCTGCACCAGAGCTCCTACAGCACTCTTGGATCACTGTGCCTGTTACTCTGTGACAGTGTACTGAGCAACCACAGGGTAAAGATTGTAAGACAGCTCTTGAGTGAAAAACTGTCTTAATTTCCAGGAGAATAAGGGGATTTCTGCTCAGGTCGTATCTCACTTCCAATTTTTTTCTGTAGAGTTTAATCTGTAGGAGCCAGAAGCAATAGGAAATTTTCAGCAAAGCAATTTGAAGTCTCTCACAAAGTGATGGGGGAAAGGAGAAGCATTAAGTTTCTTTCTCCTAACTTAGGGTATAAAGTTGTGCCAACTGAAGTTAACAACTATTTCACTTATTTCAGGAGCCGAAACATCCTCGTGCATTTAAATCACTATAAACCTGAAGTATGTTTCCACCATGTAGACCAATTCTAACAGCAAAACAGACTCTGTCAGGTGGGTAGAAGTGTAATTTATTCTGTTCGCATGCACAAATGACTCTTCATCATCAGAGATATGTAACATTTAACAGAAACCCAAACCATCCCAAAAAAGTAGTTGCCTCTCTGAATATTTGAGAGTAGGAAGAGAATATAAAGGATGGCAAAGCAAACTCCTTAGCCGTGATTTTAATAAATATTGCACAAATTAATTAGAAAGTCCAAGTGCTTGTATAAGAAAAAAAAATATTAAGCATTCATTACTGCTGCAGGTGTCTGAGGGGTCTTCCTGTCATTGCACTGGAATTCAATGTTTGATCTTCCTGCCTGAGCTTGAGCTCACATGCTAGCATTTCCTTGTCTTTTCAGTTTATGTGTGTCTCCTGTTCTCCTTTTTAAAGAAGAGGTCAGTGCTCTTCACTTAAGTAATGTCATTAAGAAAGCAACCCTGGGTTTTTTTCAGCTTGTGCAACTGAGCCATTGAAAGGCACAACTTCCATTTACCTCGCTTCCACATTTTCAATACGAGGAAAAAAAATGTGACTGCAGATAATCACAGGCAATGAAGAGTAATGTCTGGTAGTCCGTCTCCAGGATTGTTCCCTACAGCATATTTTCCAATTTTTTTTCCGATCATATTAAATGACTCATTTAATAAGCTAACTGTTTCATCTTATCCTAGGGGAGGCTATTTTGCAGTGCAAGATGTTCGTGTTACGAGGGTCTCTCTGTTTAACTTACCCCATTATTCCTAGTTATACATTCTAATATCAGTCAGCCTGCCTACCTTTTCACCACCCTGCAGCCTGTTTCTTTATGTGTCTGTCAATACAATTAACTGATTTTGCACCAAAGAACTTAAATTGTTATTAGTTTCACCATTTCTCTAACTGTTCCACCCAAGAAGTGTTATTTAATGTCATGTACAGCACCAGCTTATTCTCATGACTAAAACGTGACTGTTTTTTTTAACACGTGAAGGCAATACTGTCTGTAAAATCAATGTCAATTTAATATATTGTGTTGCTCTCTGGTTAGCAGGTGGCTCCATCTTTTTAAAAAGAGAGACAGCTTTTCCTCCAGTCATGAAATTAGGAAATTTTGCACCAATACGTAATATTCAAATTGAGCAATGATTCTGAAAGAGGGACGCTGCTTCAGTTAAGCTTTATAGCTCTTTGTTCAGCTCAGATGTGTAGTCAAAAGCCAAGCCTAAACACAAATTATTTTAGTTATGACACAATAACTTTTTGGAGTATAAGTCCAAAGGAGAATTTGAAAATGGGATAAGACTTTAGAGTGCAGTTTGGGGTTAATTGTTGTTAGTTACACCTTTATCCGTGGTTAATCCAAGATCCCCAAAATCTCTGCATAATATTTGCACTGATGTTCCCTTTCATGAGCAGAGCCAGATTTGGACCTAGGGTATAAACTACATTGAGCTGTGTCATATTGCAGCTGCTTCACACATCCTTAACTCCTGTTTTATGTGAGTTTATACGATGCTGAGGGCATTATTTTAGCCATGGCCAGTTGCCTGTTGATAGCATGACCATATCCAAGTGAAAAATTGTCACCTTCTGGGAAATATCTCAGGATGTTTCTGTTTAGTTCAGCAAAGAGCATTGAAATATACAGAAGCCAAATTTCTGTTCACTTCAATAATGTGATATTCTACTGCTGACAGCCTCCCTGGATGGCTTGTAGTCAACTTTCCAATCCAATAAACCCACGATATGGGCATAAAAATGAAGCAGTCAGATAACCATAAATGAGAGAGCTCTGCCAAGGAAACTGATAAAGTACTGTACAGGACTTAACAGTGTAAAACAGAGAGGCCAAAGAGAAATCAAATAGGCCTGGGATACAGAAATTTCCCTAATCAATACCACTACAACATTTCCCCTCTCTGAAAGCACTACTTGCATCTTTTTGGTTCCTCCAGGCTTAGAAAAATCTGGAATATGAAGCAAATATTTTCTGTGAAATTTAATGGTTCTAATCCCATCATCAAATTCATCTGAAGTTCCATCTGTTTCTTGAATCATTCAAGGGCAGATCTGGAGGACAGAACTCTGTCATCATACAAAAATTTGAAAATGTTCATGACCAGCAAAATATCTCCCCTCTTCTTGAGTGCTGGCCCCACCTATGCTTCCTTGTGCTGCCATCTGTAATTCCTATTTTGGTGAAGATCTGGAAGGGCTGACTGGTGCCCAAGATTTGCACAAGTCTCTGCCTGAACAGAAAGTGCTTGTAGGATAGGAACCTCCACCAAGACCAGCACACATAGAGCCCACAGGCATGTGGAAAGAAAGGCTACTGCCCACATCAGAGAATGGAAATGAGAAAAAGCTAAGAGCAACTTACAAGAAAAATTAGCTCTGATATTTTCTTCTTAGTACAGGTTCTGCATTTGAGGTCTCCTGAGATACCACTGCTGTGCACTGATGATATATATCATGCAGATAAACTGTGGCAATAGAATGATTTTTTTTTTTCCAACTGAATTATTTTCCAGGGCTGAAAAGAAATGTGTTGCTTTCTGACAAATACTGATTAGCACAAACCCATGAAGACTTGATAATCCAGCACTGGAATGGCTGTTGTTTGACAAAGTAGCACTCAGAAAACAGGAAAGCATGGCACAAACATGAAAAACCCACCACTTTTTGAAACCAGAACTGCCATGTTTCTATGAGATATGTCACCCAGTCTGATTTCAGCTGGTGTAACTCACTGCCATGCTGCCAACAATGAATGGAAACAATCTCAGTTACTCAATTTCTACAGGACTGTGCCTCTACTTCATATCACATTGGATTACTTGTAGTGAAAAGGCTAGCATTGATTTACCTTGAATTTTAATATAGCCTATTAAAGATTTTAAAGATCAGCTAGAACATGATTGCCCTGATGTGACTCTATAATCTCACACACAAATTCACAAGTATGATGAGACCCAGATCCCTCCCCTCCACAAACACAGACATGATACATACTTATTGTGCAAGCCACATTCACACAAGAATTAGGACTGTAGGAAAATTAAACATAGTGACAAGCTGTGCTATAAAAGTTGCTATGAGGAGTCTCTGCATAAAAAGGAGTTGCTTTAAGACCCAGGTTCCTTCCTGAACTGTAGAGGCAATCAGGTAATTTTTTGGATGCATAAAGAGTGGAGCACTGAGTTTATAATGGCCACACTATATAAATTTAAGTTTCCATCAGGTTTAAAGGTTAGGCATTGTCACCCATATCTTGCTCCATCCACTCTAGATTTCCCACAAAACCCCTTCTGAAGAAAGCACCATGGAACAATCAAAATGTAGCTCTTCACAAAGAGAAGTGGTAAACCAGAAGAGTAAAACCCTTCATTTAATGTTGAGCTTGAACTTTTCCATCTCTCTCAACAGACCTTTCCAACTCCATTCCCACTGATCAGGAGTTTAAAAAAAATACAGTTTTCTATGCAGTCTCTGCTGCAAACCTACCTTATTTCCTACAAAAACATAATAAAGATAGACTGAGTTTTGTCTTAATGTGAAATTTGTTCCCTTTAAGTCAAATTCTTCAGAAAGGCTCTGAGTGAAAGTATAAATTGATGTCAAGTTTAAGTGTTCTTATAGTCTTTAAATTTGGACAGTTCAGAGATCAGCCATAAGGAGCAGCAGGGAAGTAGCTCATGTTCCCCAGCCAACACAGCATTTCAGCATTCTCATCTTGCATAGTGCAAACAGGAGCAGCTCCAGGAGTCTCAGTGGAAGGACTCAGACAGCATACAACACTCTCATAGAGTTAAATATGCCATCATTTTAATGATCATTCACCTTACACACAAGAAACCCCAGAAAAGCAGGAAGCAGAGGCCTGAAACAGATATATGTCTATCAAAATACTCCACCCTCACAACTCCTCCAGGTACCTCAAGTTTTTGGTGGATCAGAAGACCCTGTACCTTGGTATCCACAGTGAGCAAGTGACATCATTAACACATTTCATTTGCAGAGGTGTTAATTTTTGGGGGCTTTTTTGTTTGTTTTCTATTTAGTCAAATAAGAGTCAGAATATGTTAATAATGTACCAGTTCCCCTAGACTTTGATGCATATCTTTCTTCTGCAAAAAACTGCTGCTCACAGTGAACTGAGTGCTGTAGAAAAGCTGTGTAAAGACCAGCCTGCTTTGAAGAACTTGCACTTGAAGGACCTGAGAGCTATAAAGGGGACAGGGATAACAGTAAATAAACAACAAACCACTGTGGCCCAAAATTTGTAACTAATTAGGCACAGATAACACAAACTATTATAAAAATAATAGATTTGCTGAGACTGGAAGGGGACATATTTTATACTGATACAATGACACGGTGTTTCACACCCATTTCAATTCACCTGTCTTTGGCACAGTATACCATCACAGCCAAGAGCTTCACAGCAATCAGAAAGATCCAAGATTTTCTACAATATCAAGAATGAACAGAAATATAGTAGCAAACCCTAAAGAAAAAAAAAGTAAAGAAAGAGGGGAAAAAAGAAAAGCAAGACCTGCAAACCCTCATGCTTCCAGGCATAAATGAATTTTCTACCCATGGAAGCTGGGAGAAAATGTCTCAAAGGTTAATTTCCAAATTGCCACTAGTTGTGAAACTTCTTGCCTGCTCTTTTGAAGCAGCTGGTGCTGTCTGCTGCCAGCTGCAGAAGATTGGCTTTCATCAACCTTGGGTCAGACCTGCTCTAGTGCTTCTCCTTGTCCTATATATATCAAAGTGAAAAAAAGAGTCTGCTGTCACACAAGGAACCACAGACAAATATATTTTAGAAGACAAGGTTGTCCTTTTCTCATTCCTTGGCGAAGGCTTGGAAAAAGAGCTGCTGATATCTGGGATTTTCAAACATCCCAAACATTTAGAAGGTAATGTATGACACTGAGAAGCCTTATAAAAAAAAGTTCTATTCATCTTGTACATAACAGCACAACAAAGGATAGTTAATAAAAAAATATGAGTGCAATGAACAGAATTTGAAATTGCCTTAAAATCTCATCTCCACTTCAACAATTAATCAATTTCAACAGATGCTTATTGCTTAATACACAACATATCAGCAGAGATTATTGCTGAAACAACAATTCCTCTTAGTCAATCCTAGCAGGGGCTGATATTTTCCAGAGCAAAACAAATTATTCACACTGACGGGTCAATGATTGTCTGCAGAGAAGGACAGGTAACAGAATGTGTGTCCAAAGATAAACACAACACTCATGTTGGACCACAATATGTGTCAAACATGTTATCCTTTTTCAACTTTACAAAATACCAATGCAGCAGTTTTTAAATGCACTGTGACTTGCTAATTCTCCTGAAACAGAGAATAATTTTATTAAGCAAGCAACAGAACAGATATTATTTCCCTAGCCATGAGAAATGTGGCTCTAAGGCTCATCAATACACTTCTGAAATCTCTAGCTGAAATCCTTGCCTCATTACCCACAGCTACTTTCTTTACATGACTCTTTCATTCTGAATATGCATTTTAAACCCCAGATCTGCATCATTTGGTGGAAATTGGGATGGTTCCTCTGATTTGAATAGAGCTATGCCAACCTGTATTTATTTCTTATAAATCCAGCCAGGAAAAAAAAAAAAAAAAGTAACGCCACCACTCTTTTAAGCATTCAGAAAAAAGTTTAATGAACACTTCATATTAGGAAAAGAAAAATGGCAGAAGGAAGGGTCTGGATATGAAGCTGATTTTTCTCAGTCAAGGCCTTATTTTATACAGTGGCAAATGGACAGCCCCAGGTCTGTATGTACCCATCTGCCTCAGGCTTTCCTCAGTGGAGCATTTTGCAGAAGGATGCCAGGGTCCTGCGGATGTGGAGGTCTGTCTTACATGCCCAGTCCAGGAATAAAGTGGATGAGTCAGAGTGCAGATGGAGACTTTGAGCAAATCAGAAGAAACTTCATTACAGAAAATGTCAGCAGCAATTTTGGTCCGTACCATAGAAATTAGACTCCTTGACAAATGTTTGTTGAGACAAATTTATTTTCATTTATTCTCATCACTGTGGTTTTCTACCTTCTGTACTAAACAATGATTCTTCTCTACAACTTTCACAACATCTGCTTCTGGCACCTCCTGTACTACCTACATGGTAAGAGAAATCTTGCTGTGAGAGCCCTTGAAGGGTTTAATAATTCTGGAGCTGTTTACAAAAGGAAAGACCTTTAAGTACCATGAAAGTTGTCTATGCTCTTTAGAGAGAAACACATAGCAATGCCTTACTGTATATGTAAGGGAAACACTTTTCATTCAAGAAAAGCAATAAATACAATCTCTTTCTTTGTTATGAGAAGAAGATCCTTGAAGAGACTGTTCCTGGTGAGTGTCCCTACTGTGGGTTTGTAGTCTATAAAGAATGGGGCAGAGCACAGGTGTGTGTAAATGCAGTCAGTGCAGCCTCCTGACACTTATGGGGAATTCAGTCTCCTGAATTGTGTTTGCTCCTTTTGAGGACACATTCTAAAACACAGGTTTCTCTGTGGTATAATTGCTATTTTCATCTGTGCATATTGTTAGCAAAGAGTGAGATTCAAAAAATGCCATGCAGAAAAATGTCTATAGTGTCTTTATCATGGTCTCAGAACCCTGCAGGGCAATTAGCCAAAGGGGTGTTAGCCAAGGTCCCTCAAAGACAAAGGCTGGAAGCAGGTCAGTGCACGTACCAGGAAGAAGGTTCCTCCTCCTCAGAATCTGACAATGCTGGTACCTTCTGCAGCAGGTGTGAGGCTCTGGAACCAGCACATCAGACAACTGATAAGGTGGCTGAAGGTCTTTCTGGGATCGTGGAGCTCCCTAAATCACCACCACCTGTACCTCCCATCAAAACCTCCTTTGTTAAGAGGAAAAGAAGGGTGGTTGTAATAGGAGACTCCCTTGTAAGGGGAACAAAGGGTCCAATACCCAGACTGGATCTCACAGGGAAGTCTTCTGTCTCCCAGGGGCATGGATAAGGAACATCCTGCAAACTCTCCAGACTAGAAAGGCATCAAGTCAATGCATGGCTCCAAGGCTGGTGACAATGGAAAAATTTTGGGGTTATTGACCATAGGAGGATCTATTCAATGCCAGTCTACTAACACCTGATGGGCATTCATCAGTAATTCCCCAGGATTTCTCAGAGGGGAAAAAGGTCTAGCACAGGGACTAACAGGGTTCTTTGACAGAGCTTTAAACTAGCTTGGGAAAATGAAAACAGCAGGCTTGCCATGATGAGTGCTGGGATGTTGTGCCAGGATTTGAGGAAATGAGCACTAACGGGATCCCTCAATCTGCTTTAAGAGGTCTTGGCTACAAAGTACTACACTGTCTCTATGCTAATGAGGCAGTGCAAGGAACAAACTAGAGGAGCTTGAGGTTTTGTTCTCAGTTGCAGCAATTTGCCATCATTTGCATAAGTGAAATCTGGAAGGGTGAGTCCTGTGACTGGGAATACCCTGAAGTTATGCCAGGGGAGGTTTGGGTTGAATATCAGAAAAAGTTTCTTCACCCAGAGGTTGGTTGGGCACCCAGGCTCCTCAGGGAATTGGTGACACCACCAAGGCTGACAGTTCAAGAAGCATTTGAACAATGCTCTCAGACACAGGGTGTGACTCTTGATGATCGTGTACTGGGCCAGGAGTTGGACTCAGAGACCCTTGTGGGTCCCTTCCAGCTTGGCATTTCCTGTGATTCTGTGATCATGGGTCATCAGCTTGTGTAAGGTCCATGGTGAGTATTGCCCTCACATCATGCAGTAGATATCCTATACACGTACATGTGCTCAGCACACATTTATAAAATCCAAAACACTGTTCATACATTTCCTCAACCCCATCTCTGTCCTTTAGAACCGTTCAATAAGAGCTTAAAAAATGATCCTGGGAATTGACTTGCTGAAGAAGACTCCACACAACTAAAATAGGACCCACCTGCTCCCAAATGAGGTAGCTTTATCTTGAGTAAAGATCAAGGTAAGACTCTGCAAATGCAATGCTTACCTTGGCAAGTAATAAGAAACACAGGTGTCCCTCCAAATTCAAGCACCACTGCCAAAGACTCTGGATTTCCAGGGAAATATGACCCAGTGGCACCAGAAAACAACAGTACCAGCTCATGTTTAATCATGGCTGCAAACAGAATGAGTGACACGTGCACTTCTTCAGCCTTCCTTCAAGTGTTCAGAGGGTGATGTATTGCACTGAGCACCCGTCTGACTCATTGTTCCCAGCACAACAGTGACTGATATTCCTGGATTACTTTCTCCTGACACATTTTCTGTTGAATAACATTAAGTACACCCATGGTTCATCATACTCATGCTGTAGCTGTTCCCGATATTCTTGCTTTGAAGTAACATTGTGGGAAACCAGCAGGAACATTTTGTCCCAGGGGGATGAGGGGTTACTTTGCCTTTTCTTTTATTTAAGTCCTTTCCTGCAGCTCAGAGGAGCTATACAAATGAAAAAGAATAAGGAGCAGGTACTAAATTCTATTGAAATCATTGCAAGCATTTCCTAACAGCAGCCCTGGATTAATCTTTTCTTTTCAAAGACAGGGGATTATACTGGTCCTAACCAGGTTGGAGTCAATTTTCTTCATAGGAACTTGTATAGTGCTGTGATTTAGATTTATGTCCAAAACAATCCAGTAATGGACCAGGGTTTTGCCTGTTGCTGAACAGGGCCTTCTCTCTTTCTTACTCTGCTCCCCACTCTTGCTGAATAGATTGGGGCTGCACAATACGTTGGGAGAGGACATCACCAGGCAGATTCCATGAGGTTTAGGGAAGTTACCTGTGTTTTGCTCAGTAGTTTTCTAGGCATTTTGTATCACTTGTTTTGTTTGCTTTCTTCTTTAATTTCTTCTTTTTAAGTTTGTTTTTTACTTGTTTGTTTTAGGTTTGGGTTTTTTATCTTTACCCACAAGTTTTGCTTTTCCTTTTCTCTCTCCTCCTTCCTGGTGGGACTTTGGTTCAGAAGCAGGAAGTGAACAGCTCTGTGGTGCTTAGCTGCCTGTCAGGGTTTGCCAAAAATAAGGTTTGTAATTAAATACTTCTTGTTTCATAGCATACAACCTTCTGCCATTGGGTAATGCCCCTAACCAGTGGACCTCACTGTTACTGGCCCTCAGCAGCTGTGCAAATGAACGTGGCAAGGGTACAGCCATGGTGTCTTTCTCTCCAGGTAGATTCCATCCCACAGCCCATGCTTTCCCTAATTGCAACTTCAAGTTAGAGGGGGAGGCTGACCCCTGGGCTCCCACCCTTGTGCTGCAGACAGCTGAAGAAAGCCCTGGGCCTGTGGTTTCAAGCTCAGAGCAGTTAAGTATTCATACCCAGAGCTGAGGAAAGCTGAGAGAAATTCTACACTACTGGAAGCTCAGTTGAATTTTCTGATTATATCACCAGTGTACCGATATTTTCCCACAAAATCCAGCTCCTAGCATCCTGTGACTAAATAAGATTTTTTTTTCTTTTAGAAAGAGAAAATTTCTAGACCTCAGGGTCAGGCAGGAAAGATAGAAATCGCAAGGCTCAAAAAAAACAAAGTCAACCAAGATCAGCCTTTTCTTTCTTAAATACATATTAAGAAGCGGGGTTATCCATGTTAGAAAACACCTGAGCAGCTGAGAACAGACACATACAAATTACAGCCTTTCCCTAAAAAAGGTGCTGGGCTCGATAGCCCAACTGCACTCATATCAATACCTGTGGTACAGGCAGCACACAGGAGGAGCTGGAAGCCATTGTTCAGCAGGAAACTGTGACATTGCTGCCATCTGGGAAACATGTTGGGATGACTCACACAACTGGAATGCTGCAATGGATGGATATTAACTCTTCAGATTGGACAGGCAAGGAAGGAGAGCGATGGGTTAGCCCTGTATTTTAGGGACCATTTTGTCTGTCTAGAGCTTGATGGAGATGATCATGGTGGGATTCTGCCAGAGACCGCCTCACCAGAATGAAGAGGCAGATGTAATATTCTATAAGCAACTGGGACAAGCCTCCCAGTCTCTGGTCCTTGTTCTCATGGAGGACTTCAGCTTGCCAGAGGTCTGCTCGAAATACAACATAGGAGGAAGCAAACAGTCCAGGAAGCTTCTGGAGTGTGTGGAAGAGAATTTCCTGACATGGTTGGCAAGGGAGGAAACCCATGGATACGCCCCTCTGGACCTGCTATTTGTAACACAGAAGGAATGGTGGGTGATGCAATGGTTGGACTCTGTCTTAAGCAAAGACATCATGAAATTATGGAATTTTCAGTTCTTGGAGAATTAGAAGGGGAGTCAGCAGAACTGCAATTTGCAGTGGATATAAGGGAAAGAATCTTCACCACAAGGGTTTTCAAGCCCTGGAACAGACTGCTCTAAGGACCACTCCTAGAAGTATTTTAAAGATCTGTAATTATATGTAGGTGTAGATGTGGCTCCAGATGACATGGCTTAGTGGTGGTCTTGGCAGTGCTGATTTAATGACAGGACTTGAAGATCTTAAAGGTCCTTTGTAACTTAAACAAGTCTATGATTAACAACCTGATATACAAAAGGTCAGTCTTGTGATGTTGTTGGAGGAGAAGTGAGGAGAGCATATTGATGGCTCCCAAGTGCTTTGAGCTGGGAATAAAGGTGGACACTTTAGTTCTTACTCCCATGCTGTGTCTTTGTTGGGGAACAGTGGTAGCATTGATCATCTGGCATTATGTATAATACAAAACAAATATCTCCCAGTCACTCCCTCAGACATAAGGAGGAGAGTAATTCACACCTCCCCTTGCAGACCTTTGAAGGTGTCTAATGTCACTGTGATCAAAGGTAGCAATGCAAATTGTTTGTAAAGCAAATGGAGGTCCCAAAGCAGAGGAAATAATATGTAAATTGTCTATTTAACACGTATCATATGAGTGACTTGCATACACACATATACACAGTGAGTATATAAGATATAAAAATTTACCAGCTGGGATTTCCATCATCCAGAACAGAGCGGGAGACTGTCACTAGCTCTAGTTCCCTTCACTTGCTTAAAATTAACTACTTATAGACCAACTTATATTGATGTTCATGGATCACATTCTGCATTTGATTGCTCCAGTGTAAAGTGAAGTAACTGAAATATATATATATATATATATATATATATATGGTAATTAGAAATACTACAGATCCATACAATTGTGAGAGCTGAGTCCTTGCTCTTCCTCACCCACCACATCCAAGGGTCACAGCTCCAAATGAAGCAACAACAATTTCTTGTGTGAGAGCTGCTGGTTATAGAATTTGGATCTGCTGAAGTTTGGAAAAGAAAGAAAAACCTATGCAAACAAACACCTACTCCTAAACCTCTAATGAGTCAATAAAATCTGATGCTTCATATTTGAAAATGAAATTTAATTGACCAGTAGAGTCCCAGACCTTGACATTGTAAATGAAGGTAAATAGCAACATATTAAAAACTCATCACTCTAATTAACCTTGTTTTTAATAAAGAACAAAGTCCCACAGAAAATTTTGGGTTATTTATGCCATTGATTTCATTAGTGTTGCATGGTAAAAATTTTTAAAAATGGTCTTCCAAGCTGATATGAGAGCCTTGAGGACAGAGTGACACTGCATTGAGTCCAGCTTGACAGTGTTGTTTTTAAGAACCATATTTGTCACACTTCCAGATCACAGGAAGGGAGATGGAAGGGATCCACAAGGGTCATCAAGTCAAGCTCTTAAGTGACTGGCCCACACAGAGATTAAACTTGCTGCACATTCTTCAAAACAGAAATTTGGGGTTAATATTCCTACACAATGCTTCCCATTGTGGGTTGCTGTTGTGCTTATAAGACCACATTCTGAACTAATTTTGGTGTTTCTGCCCTTATGTTGTGGAATAACTTCTCTTATGTTTGCTTTCCAGTAGTTAAATCAGACCTTAAAAAGATTGCAGGGTTCAAACAGGAAGAAAAGTAAGTGAATAATATTTAGAGTTTATATGAAGCTACAGTGTCATTTCTGCCTATAGGGGGGTGTTTGGTTATACAGATCAGTTTGATTGTTTCAAAGTGTTTTATTCAGAGACCTCTGTTTAGCTTCCTGCGCAGATACCCTGAATCCACTTGCTCCCTGGGTTATTGGTGGAAGAAAAATTCAGGGCTGGAGGCAGAAAATCTTACATATCAAGTAGTACTGGGCAGGTGGAATAAATACAGCATGGACTGCTTTAACCTTTAAGATGTCTCTGACATATGTCAGAGATGTTCAAATAGAAAGGCAGCAAAGAAAGAGATGCAAAGAAAAATGGAAAAGGAGAGGAATGCCTGAAGAACATCAGTATGCCTATGACCTACAGATTTGCCTGTGGTAAACACAAATCTCTGCCTTTCCAATTTCTCCAAGATTTGGAAACATTTTCCCACAAGCAAAAATTTCAGTTTTCCCACACACCTGACCATCACCCTTCTTGCTGTATTCTTGGTATCTGGCCCGTCCACCACCCTACACCACCTTCTGCAAGTGTCTTGGTGTCTGCCCTCTCTCCTTTCCCATCAAGTGGCACAGCTTTAACCATTTCACAGATATATTCATGACTATTACCACAGTAGTATGGCACAGGCTACCCTTTACAATCAGCACTGAGGGCAAGTGGAGGCAAAATTAGTGCCACATTTACAGTAAAGGATAACAGGAGGCTTGGGATCCTGTTTGATTCAATTCTCCTTTATGAAGACAACAGATAATTTGTAGGATAAATCATCATGTAATTATTTGCAGAATAAAATTATTCATCCTGTGTATTAGACCTATAATGCAGAAAGCAAGGTTGACACTGGAATGAAAAATATAACCTTTTTTTTAAACAATTTGGAGTTACTACATATTGTGCAACTCCCTGTAAAGACTACTGTTTGTATTACAGCTGCTCACTGACTTAGAATTTCTGAATCAAGGCATGTGTGCAAGTGAAAGGATCTTATTAATGAAATTTAATTGTATTTCTCACAAAATGTGTTAAGCAAACCATATGAAATAGATGTGCTTCAGTCAGTATGTTTCCAGGAAAGTAATTCTGGATTCCTCTAAGGAAGATAAATGATGCATTTGTAGGAAAAGAAAAAAACATAATCTGTTTTTTGTTACATAGTAATTCTGTCCATGACTTTAATTATCCAAAAACATCCAAACAGGCAGGATTACATCAGCCTGTGTTTTGGACTCTCTTCACATGAAGTATTTGCCTGCATGGATCATTCAGGTCTGGAGTGCAACTCTTTCTTAGCTGGAACACCATCATTGTCCACACAGCCTCTCCTCCCTCCAGACAGGTCCCCTCTGCTGCTGGAGACCCAGCTGGTGAATGGGAATCCAGCCATGGAGAGAAATGTGCTTCCAGCAGCTCAGGGCCAGGAGGACATTGCACACTGACCATGAAGACACACAAAATTTGTGAGCAGCATCTGTTAAACAAAGGCTGAAGTCTCAGACAGATAAGGCATAGCAGAGTGGGAAAGGTCGATGCTGGGTGTCAAGCAGACACCAGTGGTTGTACCAATTGCTTGGATTCAAAGTCCTTCAAGCTGTAACAAACCTTGGATGTTCTGTGTTAGTAAAGCAGGGTACAGGTGCTGGATTTCAATGTCCATCAGATGTAAGGACTGAAAGCCTGCAGGTGTGTCTCTCTCTTACTTCCCTTAGACCAGGTTGCTTCCTTTCCCTCCTCACAAGCACATGTGCTTAGACCTTTACACCCATGTCAGGTCACAGACATTCTGTGAGTAACTATGGGTAAAATAAGTGTTGAAGTGATGTTTTTAAGCACTGTATTTTGTAATTTCTTTGAATTCAGGTGTAAACAGGATAAGCTGACTCAATAGCATAAAAAGCACCTTTTTCATTCTTCTCTAAAACTGGAATTCAAGCCTACCTGAAAACAAAGTTCTAAAATAGACTACTCCAGTCCACTGGCTGTTTTTAATTTTCTTGTATGTGCAAATTCCTAGCAGACCAGAATTCAGAGTCCCTAAATGTAGGGTTCATTTGTGCATTTGACCAGATTAAAGCCTTGGAACATGAGAAAAGATGATATTTTGAAAAACAGTCAGTATGTGCCTCCTTGTATTGCCAGAAAAAGAAAGATTATGCTGTTGCCCTTACCTTTACATCTCTATTACCGTGTCAGCTGGGTCAAAACAGAAGCCTTCCCTGAAATGCTACACAGGATTTTTAGATGTCCATACTCAAGATATGTAAATGCTGAGCATCTCTCTTGCTAACAACACCTCATAATCCAATAAAATAATCCCAAAGAGCTGCATTATTACAACCCAAACAACTCAAACTTTCAGCAGTACTTTAAATCACTTATGCTGGAAATGACCTCTTAGATTTCCACCATGCAATTGATCCTGCTTTGTTGGGATGTGAAGCTAGAGGATCTTCAGAGATATCTTCCAAGCAAAATTATTTTAAGAGTCCAGAAAAAAACATATCAGGCAATAAAAAGGGTGCTCTCAGAAGCATGCTTCCAGCCTTTTGAACATATCACACACGTCTGAGCTGCCTTTTGCTGACCTATTATCCTTCCTCCCCTTGCAGCTGGAGTCAAGATCAGACAGCCACAACTCATACTCTGGCAAGAGCAGGCTGTAACAACCATTCCAGAGGAATCATCAGGCCACACCCAGTACCACACAGTATGAAGGCAGTTTTAGTATTCCTCTGTGCACATTTCAAGTTCATACCTTCTTCTACTGTTCTTCACAGATAGCAACAAATTCTCTAGCTTGTTCTTTTATAGGGTCTGGAGAGTCTAAATACTTCTGATTAGAAGGATCACTTCATCTCTCAAGAATTTCTGCCTCACTGACTCCCCTCCCTTCCCAAAGAATCAAATTCCCTTTAACCCTCTGTAAATTGCATTGGCAGCGTGGGTGCAAGTGGTTTTGTTGTCATGTGAAGATAAAAATAACTCCCACCCACTCTTATCTTTCCTAAGGTAAATCATGCATGTGTAATAGAAAGATATATGATTGCTGTCCCCTGATTTTTACTAGGATTGAGCAGCCAAAATATTAGAGGTCTCACATATGAAAACAAGAGGCAACCTCTTTAGTTTTGGACTGGCTCCAACTCTATTAGGTACATTCCATTCTTACAAGTGAAAAAATATAGAGTCAGAAATGGGATTGATAAATATTCATTCCACAGATTTCTGGCCATTTTTTATTTCTTTTTTGGTATCATAAAATAAAATTTAAATTAAAAACCAGCTTCCCTTCAAATCTTTTGCTTTCAGCACAGTTAACAAGGCCTCATTTTCCCACCAAAATATAGCAAGATAAAGCTACAATCAAAATTATGCTTTCTTGGCTTTCCATTTCTTATTGTCACTTTTCTTTCTTTTTTTTTTTTTTTCTCTGGGACATACAATTTAAAAAACTCTCATCTTTCTTCATCATTCTGATTTTTGTTTCTTCTCTTTTTGAAGCATGCAATTAAGTTTGCCAAGCTGCAATGAATGCAGTTTAATTGAAGGGATCAGAAACAAGATGGAAAATTGAAACCTTTTATTTTAAGAATCTCAGGGTCTTTGGGAACCTTCCTCATAGTCTTGAACTCGCAGAATTTTGCAGGGATTGAGAAATAAACAGGATTTTAACATGAGTAGATAGACTTAAAATAAATAACCTTGCAGTTAAAGCCCAAGAAAACCAAGAATTCTCTTCCAAAAGCAAGAACAAATGCACTGATTTCTAAGGGCATTACAGATGATCCTTTCACAAGACTCAAAGTCTGGATCAGAGTTTATCCAAGCTGGGGGAGTTCAGATCTATAACTGAGAAAGACCAGGTGGGATTCTGTCCTGGTTTCAGCTCAGGTAGTGTTCATTTATTCCCCGTAGCTGTTCCAGTGCTGTGGTTTGGATTTAAAATGAGAAGGGTGTTGATAAAACACTGACAATTTGGAGTTTTGCTATGGTGTGTTTATCCTAAGTCAAGGACCTTTTTTTTCCTTTTCTTCTGCTCTGCCAGTGAGGAAGAAACTGGGAGGGAGCACAGCTGGGACAGGTGACCCAAAGTGACCAAGGGGATGCCCCACACCATGGAATGCCATGCCCAGTACACAAACTGGGGGAGTTACCCAGAGGGGGCCAATCTGGGTTTGGGGAGGGTGTCTGGCATCAGTCAATGGGTGGTGAGAAATTGTATTGTGCATAACATTTTTTCCTTTTTATTATAACTATTATTTACTGTTATTGTTATTGCAATGTACTGTATTTTCAATTATTAAACTGTTTTTATCTCAATATAAAAGTTTTACTTCAATTCTCTTCCCCATTCCACCAGGGTGGGATGGAAGAGGGAGGGGTTGAGTGAGAGGCCATGTGGTGTTTCATCTCCATCTGGGCTTAAAACCACAACAGATTCAAGGTAATCTGGATCCTTAGATTTTCCTTTCAACTCTTTTCCAAACTCTAATTAACTTTCCTTTTTAGGTGAAGCAGTGCTTGTGGAGGTTAGTTGCTCTTAATTAAAGCTACATACCAAGTGCTAGAAATTCCTAAGTTTAGAAAAAACAGACTACAGTCTTACTTACAAACTAAACTTCCCTTCTTTTTAGATTTGGGGTCTTTATACCACAAACATAAAAACAAGTGACTGAAACAGCTCTAAACTTGTTCCATGTGTGGATAAAATTAAAAAGTAATGATTGATTTGCTGTGGAAAATTCAGCTTGTAGGTCTTGATTTGAACAGTTAGTGGAGGATTAACTTTTTCTTATCATCCTTTAAGGCAAGTTTTGTGCCATGGGGTTTCAGAGGTGGTATGAGGATGCCTCTTCCCTCAGTCTGTAGCAGCATTTTGCTTCCAATAAGTGCCAGTGCCTTTGGAGCCAGAATAGCACAGCTATCACTGAGAGTAAGGCTGCAGAGCACACTTTACCATGTACAGTAAGTAATGGATTGTTTATATTCAGGGAGAACAAAAGGGCTGTGAGTGTGTCTGACACCTCTCTAGGGGTGTAAGTAACTAAGTAGAACTTCTTTTATTCTCTTTTTTTTTTCAAATGTTTGCCCATGCAAACACTATATTAGTATTATTACTATTACTATTACTATTACTATTACTATTACTATTACTATTACTATTACTATTACTGTTGTTGTTCATTTTCCTCTGTGGAACTCATCAAACTGAAAAAAAGCCCTCTGCAATGTTAAATGTACCTATATTCTTTTGTTTCCCATTTAGTTTTTCTCCCCCCCCCCCTCCCCCCCCACCCCACACACACACCTTTTTTAGCATATCCATATTTTTGGGGATGTTTGGAACTTTCCTGCACCCTTTCGGGTGGATCATTCGTGCTCCCTTTCCTGCCCACTCCCCATTTGTGTCATTCCACAAGAGGAAGATTCTCCATTACAAGGGGTAGTCAGCACCAGCTGTATCAGAGGCTGCTCCAGTGCAGGCAGGACTTGTCTCCAGCTGAGCCTTTGCCTCCCTGCCCACAGTCCTTCAGTTGTGGAATTTGTCAGAAACCCCAGGGCAGGCTCTGTGTATCCCAGCTGCTCCTTCCTGACCTGTCACACAGAGACCAACCCTCAAGCAGGCATTTTCCTGTTAAATACAGTGAAGATTTTGTATTGGCAAGAGGCTGGGAGCCTGCAGAGATTCAATTGCCAGCTTAAGGACATATTTTATCCATTAATATCTAAAAGCTTTAAGAATTTCTCACCTCTGGAAAGGTAATGGATGAATTTACACCACTGAAGTAGCCAGTATTTCCATCAGTTTCATCAGACAGAGCTTTTGCTAATTGATGATGCCCAAATGGATCTATCAAAATACACTTAGAGAAGATTTTCTTGGGAGTTTTTGGAATATGTTTAATGCAGATGAAAATAAATGGTACCTTAATAAGTAGCCAAAATCAGTAGTTGTCTATAAGTAACAAAGAACAAACAGAATAGACTTTAAGGCTGAGAAATGTCAATCATTTTGCTATTAAACAAATTTTATATCAGTTGGTGACACCAGATGATAGTATGATTACAAGTGGGGAGAATTGCACTGCTTATTTCTGTCTGGATAAAAATAGGCATCTTAAATCTCTTAAGAGCTGCCAGTGCAGAAACTATCTGGTGTAAATGTACATATTGTGTCAACTAGAATTGAGTTAAAGCAGCTGTAAATGCTGGGAGCAAGCTCTATGCTAATCTTCAAAAAAATTAAAAACTCTTCAGAAACTTTTCAGAACTAAATATAGTTGGTTTTTTGCCTGAGCACTGTGCAATTTTTAACTATCAACACATCAAAAAAACTGCAAACACAGACAGTAAAAAATATGCAGTCATCCTCTGAAGTAAGATGTTTCTATTACACTTCTATCCCTGGCATATCAGCCATAAATTCAATGAATTACAAAAAAATGCTAATCTCCTCAGCTATTAAGAATAAACAATCTTTTCATTACAAATTTTTTTCTAGTTACCTTGTCCAACTTTTCAGAAGTCATGTCAGTTTCACAGAACTCTTCATAATTCTTGTATTTTTCTGATCCATATAAAAACAAATTAAAACATACTTCAGAGAGATAGAGATACAAAAATTACAAAGGAGAATAAGTCATTCCTTCATCTCAGGGAATCCCTTTCATTACAGCATAGCACAGTTTCTCCTCTTCAGACAAAATTGGGGCTGTGTTCTCACAGTCCACAGATCTCTATTGATCTACATATGGCAAAGGAGTCACAAAACAGGGCATATGAAATTGGTCAGGACTTCACACAAATTCAAACACCTAAAAAAATTCACTCAGAAACAGAAATAAGAAACAAGAATCAAAATGTTTGGAAGGGTATTTCTTCAATTTTCTGCTAAATTGTCTCAATTTATAGTAAGCTTGTAAGCATTCAGCTTCTTGTAGCTTAATCATTTGGGACCAAAGTGAACTCCAAGACATACCAACATAAATTATATGTACAGTATTATTCATTGCTCAGCCATCATGGATGTATTATGGCAGAAGGAGGTATCTAAGTACATTCCAGATATATAGTAAAAGCCTATAATTTTTAATTTAGGACAGTTTATTTACAAGACAACTAAATGAATAAACATTCTACCTTGTCAGATTTTCTTTTACAAGGGGCCCCTCTTCAGCAGAAACCTTCTGACTGATAACAGTTCAGAAAACTTCCCAGAGAATATAATATTATGATGTCTTGTTCTACTTGGACTATATCACTTAAATGTTCAGCCAGAATTAGAGTTTCTCCCTCTCCCAATAACACAACAGAAAGGTCAGTATCTCCACCATTAGTTTATGCAGCAGAACTTGATAACTCTGCCATCCTCATCCAGTAAGATGGAGAAGATCCTGGTTTAGCCCAGGACAAACACTAACAGGGCACAGTATCAGGAGATCCTGGCTCGAGTCTCAGTGTGTTCCCTGTACCAAAAAACTTGCATGAGTAAACATCAATAAACACCTGTGGAACTTTTGTGATTCACAAGTTTTTAGATGTGAACACACCTAACAACCTCCTACACTTGGGAGAGTAGAAAACCCTCTTTCAACACAATAAGCAAGGCATACCATCCATTAGTGAGCCAATTAGCAAATTTAATACTGCTGGAATATAGAAAATAACTTTAGCTCTTGGATCAACTCAGGAGAGCTGAGATGCTGAATGATCATGAATTGCATCAGTACTGAGAGTAGTTTTCTATCCAAGATGTTTTTGTCCACCAGGGTTTTATTCAGAGAAGAAATAAAGCTGAGATAAGCAGTATTTCATCACTTTGTTTGTCAGCCTTGAGTCCATTACCACAGCAAACTGGAGGATGGAATGTCAAATAACACTAACAATAACTAGTGAAAAATTAGAGTGGAATTGCAGACAAATAATCTATGATCGCTGAAGATTTTTTTATGTATAACAATCAGTCACTTAGATATGCCTCATTCCCTCTGTAGCTGTTATAGGGACCATAACTGTCAACCCTACCCTGGTTTTGCTGTACTCACTTCCAAACTCAGTTTCTGGATTAAACAGGAATTAGGAATGTGTCTGAGGGTAGTGGAAAGACAATGCAGAGCCTTTGGATAGTGGAAGAAGAGCACATACTGACAGTACAGAGGTCTTTAATAGCCAAAGCTGCAGTGGGCATCTTAAATGATGTTGCAGAGTGAGAGAGGCTCCACAGTTAAAAACGTTCACTGACGTGCCTATGCAAGAATAATGAATTTACCATGAGAAATCACAGATGAAGCTTCTGTAAGTACAGATTTCCCTCCAGGTTAGGAGGATGTACTGACCTATAAAATTATAGTATTTTGCCAAGGGCCCTCAGAATTAAAAAGTGTCATCCAGTATAACAAAATCAGCAGTAAAATCTCTTAAGTTACAATATAAGAAAGGAACATGGAGAAAAAATCAGCATACTTCAAAGCACCAAGGTCACTAGAACCAGACTGCAATCAGATAAGAAATTAGAGGAACTAATATAAGGTGTAGGACAAAGGGTGAGGGTGACTCTTGTAAAAGTAACCTCTGCAGTATTAAATATTACTCACTCAAAGCAAAGGAGGGAGAGGACAGAACAGGGACTTCACTGAATGACTGGAGAACTTATATAAAGAAAAAGAAGGAAGATTTTCCTTCTGTGATGTTAAATGTCATTTTGATATACAAAAACCCTATCCTGATGGGACAAAATTCATCCAAACAGTGATTTTATTGAAATAATAAACTTCTGAGAAATATCTTGTGGGAAAACAGAACTACACACAGGGGAAGAAAAGTGAAAAGCCTGAGGATGTGGCTGAAGAGAAAAACAAAAGGGATGACAGTGCTTGCAAATGAAATGAACTAACTCAGAGATTAAATTTGGGATTTGAGAGTACTAATAAAGGAACAATAACCAAAACCTCGTGAAGGAGGTCATAAAAGGTTTAATGTCCAAATGCAAAATGTTTAGAAAATAGAAAAGAAGACCAGGAGTGCCTATATAAAGAGAAATGGCAATAGAATGTCTGAAACCACAGCTATGAAATCATGAAGGCATGAATATAAAGTAGTTGTGGATATGAAGTTTTTGCAAGGTTTGTGAATTATTTATAATAGTCATCTGTGATGGAGGCCATTCTACCAAGTTAAAGGTGGGCAGCATATCACCACATAATCTGCTGTTCTCTGATTTTTGTATTGAGGAGAAGATGGTGTTGTCATATCAACACTTGTAATTAAGACATTTCCTTATCTTCACAAACCTGAGAAGTTTACATTTCCCTCCAGAATCTTCTCTTCTGATGACTAATGGATGAACAATCTGCAGACCATGGGAATTAACTCTTGTTATTAACCAGAGGATAATTCCTCTAGTCTGTTCTCAGATACCATTTTTCACAATGGAGCATTTCTGTCTCATGGGAGTCCTACCAGGCTCTTGGGAGCAGGGAGTTCCTGGGCACCCAGGTCAGGGCACTGCTGATAGTTACCCATCTCCTTCCCTGAGTGGCCAGGAGCATCCAAAGGGCCTTTGGAGAATGGAGTGAACTAAAAGCCAGGTGAATTGCCTCAGCTGAAAATGTCCCAAGTATCTCATCCTGGGGAATTTGCATGGATTACGCACCACCTGTATTAGCACAATACATCTCATGCCTTCAGACACCAGCAGGCAAATGGGCAATTTGGCCACCTTCAACAGAGCATAAGCAAAAGGATGGGCAGTTGAAGTTACCCTATGGACTACAAAGGACACCTATAGAGAATTTCTTTTTTCTCTGACCGAAAAATTTCAAAATTAAAGAAGGAGGACAAAGAGTGTTGCACAGGCAGTATAATGGCAGCTAATGGACTTTTCAGTCTAAAATGTTGAGGTATTTTTATTGAGATAAAGAGAGCTCACTGGTAGCCACTTTGCAGTGGGTAACTGCACTAGGGCTGTTGTCCTGAGTTGAATCAATAGCTCTGAAGGATTTATTTTAACTACCAGATGAAGAGGTAAAGTGGGAGATGTTGCAGAGACACAATATCCCTAGATGTACATGGACCCCTGTGGATACATCATGTAAGGTGTTCTGTCATTGCAGAATAGAAATATAAAGGCCCTCTAATGTCTTCTTCCCTGTTGTTGCAGTGCACTGCTGGCTTGCAGCTGGAAAAAGTTCCTTGTAACCTTGGTTGTCCAGGCTGGCCCAGGCTGACAAAGCAGAGACTTTCCTTTAGAGCTCAGTTAGTTTCCTCTGTCTTTGTAGCCATCTGTTGTTCACAACCAACTCCAAGCGGGCGCCGGCAGGACACAGAGGGAGGAGGGGAGAGGCGGCACTGCTTTTTCACCTTCGGCTCTGCGAGGCTCAGTTCTAGCGTGGGAACAGACGAAAGGGCGACATGGGGCTCGGGTGCAAACACGTGTTTATTGTGGGAGCGGACCCCAAGACACTGGGACACCGACCCCGCGGGTCGCTTATACCCCGTACTGGAGGCGGGGGGAACCTGAGCTGTGGCCAATGGGATGGGAGGCGGGGGACAGGGGCAGGGAAACTTCAGGGACAGTGATGGGAAAGGCGGGGGGCAGGGACAGACCGCGTGGCGAGGGAGAAGGACAAGGGAATGCAGGAATGGGACAAAGGACCACGGGAGGGAGAGGGAACGTGCAGGAAAGGGGGGAGGGGGATTGCGAGAAGAAGAGAAAATTACAAACCCCCACAGCTCACTCTTTTGTATTAACATAAAGGAAAGGGAGTTCTGAGGTAAAAACAAATGAGTAATGTTACAGAGACATCAGAAAATGATACACCAATCATAGTTACAATGAATGGGGCAAAAATCTTTTCTACATTACAACTTAAGATAAAGGGTACTAAATTATCATAAACACATTCTTTATTGAGGATGAAAGCAGGATTCATGATGTGATGCTTGTGGTGTTCAAATTCTAGCAGAGCAGAAGCAGGCAGCGAACAGCGATGTGGTTTCTCCAATTTCATTATTTGGTTGCGAAGTTGGCATAGAATTGTGAGCAGTAATTACAGAGGATGATCTTTCCTTCTATAGGATATAACTCAACAAACAGATTATTCCAAAAATAATCAAAAGCAATAAGAAGAATTTGTAGCAAAATAAAAGGGAACATTGGGTAGGGCACATTAAGGAATAGGGTAGGAACATCCGACAATCACTTAATTAGTGATTGTCATGAATAATAAGGGGAATCGGTAAGGAGTGGACCAGGATGCCACCATCTTAGGGGGAAAACAAAATGACGGATCCCCAGTCCTGGGTTTTGACTCCATTTCCTCGGAAGAAGGTCTCTCCCGATCCTTCCCCTCAGAGGAAGAGCCAGAAGAAGGATTGGGGAATATCCAACCCCGCCTCCCCCAATAGGGACTAGCCTTGTGCAGGGATGGTGCAGGGCCCTTGAGGAAGGGATGGGGTTGGCAGGAAACCAGGGGCGGAAAAGCAGGATCAAGGCAGGAAAATGGGTTCCAAGTAGCATGGCCAGCGCCATCTTGGGAGGGGGTGCCGGGTGCACTGCATCTCGCCCGGGGAGGCACGGCCAATGCCACCCCTAAGGGAGGATAACAGTGTCCGGCAGGGCACTTGGGGCGGCTCGGCCGCGGCCATCCCCAAGGGAGGAGGTTCGGGGAAGTCCGTGGGGAAAAGGGAAGGGGGGGCTTCGCAGAAGCTGAGGGGGAAAACTACAGGAGAGGGGCCCGACGTGGCTGGAAGCCGACGAAATGCGTGGATGTGAAGGGCCTCTCTTAGGATGTTAACAATTCTCCCATAGCTGACGTGTCGCCGTTTACAATTCTGTGCCATTGGTGTCCTTTCGACCCCCCATGCCCCCATAGCCCAGAATAGGGAGGAGAGGGTAGAAAAGGCAGCTTTCCGAGAAAGAGAAGGAGCTTTCCAGTATGAGTTACCCCAGAAAAGACCGAGAAAGGTTGCGTCCTCCTCGGAAAACAAAAAGCCTCCCGGCCGCCAGGGACATGCAAGGCTACAGCCCCCGTCTGGACGCGGACGGTGGTTAAAACTCAAAAGAAAAAAAGGTAGCCCAGCCGCCCGCCAGGGTCCTACACCTTGTTCTGACCCAACTTACCCTCTGGGCTCAGGCGGTGAAATCTCCCTCTCTCTCTCCTTGGTGGTGGAAAATCACGCTGAACTGAGGACATATTCTTTCATAATTTGGCTCTCCCAGAGACCTGGGTGTTCCCGTTAACCCAGAGAATCTCTGGGTTCGGCCACTGTCAGCCTCTGGTCTCCATTCAGATGCCGTCCCCTGACGGGCCACTCTTCGAGCTCAGTCCATCGAGCCTCTGCCAAACTCTCCTCTTTGTCCTCGGGTCAGTCTACCCGGCTCCCGGCCCCTGCAGTCCGGCTGCCCCCACAGCGTGGCTGCTCCCGGGCAGGTTAGAGAGCACATGGCGAGGACGAAGAGGGTCCTGGAGCTTTGGGTTTGTTTTCCGCCCGGCGAATCCACTCCTCTTAGCATCTGCAGAGCTCTTGTGGCAGAGTTCCTTTCTCTCTCCCCCTTTTCACAAATCGATGGGAAGAACCCTCCTCTACTACCATTTGTTGCTGTTCGACCAACCCCGGGCGAGCGCTGGCGGGACACAGCGGGAGGAGGGGAGAGGCGGCGCCGCTTTTTCCCCTTCGGCTCTGCGAGGCTCAGTTCTAGTGCGGGAACAGACGAAATGGTGACACGGGACTCGGGTGCAAACACGTGTTTATTGTGGGAGCGTGTCCCCAAGACACCGGGACACCGACCGCGGGTCGATCATACCCCGTGCTGGGGGCAGGGGGAACCTGAGCTGTGGCCAATGGGATGGGAGGCGGGGGAGAGGGGCAGGGAAACCCCGGGACAGCGATGGGAGAGGCGGGGGGGCGGGGGGGGGCAGGGACCGGACCGCGGAGGGAGGGGGAAGGATAAGGGAATGCAGGAATGGGACAAGGTACCGCGGGAGGGAGGGGGAACGCGCGGGAAGGGGGCAGGGGGAATGGGGGAAGAAGGGAAAATTACAAAACCCCACAGCCATCTCTTTAAGCGATACAGATGCAACAAAACCAGAAAAGATGCAGTTCCAAAAATGTAGGATGCTCATTTCTCTGTCTGACAGTCTGGAGTAGAGGAAACTTCCCTCAGTTTGTTTTCCAGTAAAGTCTTAGCAACTTATTAGATGCTCACTTTTGCACTAAATTTCTCTGTCAATAGCCTCAGCTAAAAACCCTGCCAAGAAAAAAATGCTATGAGGAAAAAGAGAAAGAAGCAGGATTCAGAGTTCATAGGAAGTAGCTAAAATATGTGTATATTTACAAGAAGAGATACTTCTTATGTTCACGTTGGCTCATCAATGCCTCCAACAACTCAATTTTCCTTGGTTATCACAAACTCTAGATATATTTTCAATTTCCAGAAACAAATTTTTTCTTCAAAGACCTTGAAATACAAGTATTTTACACAGTGAATTATGACTCAAGCTCAGAGCTGAGTGAATGGCAAAGTCCACAAATACAGTATCTGTGCACACATCCCAGAAAACAGAATAAAACTCTGTAAAAAACCATCTACTTCTTCTACTTAATATTTGTGGGTCATTGTACTAAACTATGACCTCAGTACCAGACCATGAGCCTGCACTGGACCCTCCAAGTCTTTAATTCCTTGAGAAAATAAAGCAAGCACAGGAACAGTTTTTTTATAAACATAAGATTAACTACATGAAAGAAACATAACATTTTGTTGGATTAACCCCATCTAAACTAAACTGTTATTAGAAAGCAATTTAAATTTTTACCTTAGGAATAAGCAAGAATCTTCATTATGGCTCTTGCTAAATTGTACCCTGTTGCTGGTTACTCATTGCTTCACCATCATGGTAAAGTCTGCAGAAATATTATGAAATATTCACACATAGCAGCACTGAAATACATGTTACCTGCTTCCATGACACATGTCAAATTTTTTTCCCATAAGAACACCACTGATTTTCAGTACTTTTATAGAGACCTTTCACTTCACCCTTGACTCAAGGTTCTAACCCTTTTGCTTTGTTTTCAAAAGTGCCAAAGTCATCTTTTCCCATTGTCAGAATGTGGCATTCAAGGATGCAGTGAAACATTTTGCATCCTTTCTTGATCGTAATTCATCAGTTTGTTGATAGTCTTTTCCACAGTTGATTTACCTCTTAATTGTTTTCATTTCTGTGGAACAGAAAGTTTTAAAACATCAACTATTTTAGTCCACTGATCTTAGTGCTGTTATTTTGCTTGCAAATGTAATCAAGCAAAAATAATTTGTAACTAAGCAACCCTATCATTCAGGTTTGTGATCTATTCTCAATCTTTTAAAATTATGTTTCAGTTAGAGTTCCCCAAGCTTAGATGCTAAAAATAAAGAACTTTTATCTTCTTTCAGCATGAGAACTCAAATGTATGTCACACAGTCTCCCACACTACATGTTATTACAGCTTTTCCTTGCTGCAAAATGAGAGGTCAGTCATCTGCAGTCTGTCTTGCCTTGGTGATCTGCTGCAGATGCTGTCAAGCTGTGATTGGTCTGGCAATTTGTATGGGAACTTCAGAAGAATTTCTGTCTTTTTTGCATAGTCCACTCACAAAAATCACCATGGGGTTCTTTTTTTAAAAAAATTTCTGTTACACAGACCTTCCTATCAGACTTTGTAAATGTCAAGCTTATTCATAAATTCTTACACAGAAATAATTTCAAACCCTTACTACTTTTCATTCCATCTCCCAGTTATTGGCATATAGTTAATCAAAGATCTGCTTTCCATGTCTCTTGATACTTCGATTCATTTTATTCTCAAGACCTTTTTACATTATCCTGAGTTCTTATTTTAATTGATTTTGTTATTAATTTAACCTCCTCTGGTAGCACCCTCCTTCTCTAGAAATCTGCTTTTCTAGTATTGAGGATTGAAACTTTGTTTTACCTGTCTCCTTAGTAATCAGATTTCTACAGAAAAAAAAAAACCTACGCCTCTTACCAAGTGATCTACTCATTTGCAGAATGAGAATCTTTACTTTAGTTTCCCTTCTTCAAAAGTTTCTTGAGCTCTCTTGGTTTTAACCCATTCTCCAAAGTCCATACCCATCATCACCAACAGATCCACTGTTTCCCAGAGCCAGAAGCCTTTCTAACTCTTGATTCCCATTTCCTAGCATCATTCTGGAAAGTACACAGCCCTTTTACTTGTTCCTTGAAAATATTTCCCTGTGTTTTTTGGCACAGAATTGCTAACATGACCATCTTTTCTCTTTAGCCTGCTGGAGATCTCCATTTAGACACACTCAATTGTGCTGCGGACTGGGCTGCCAGCCAGCCACAGGTAATGTCACCTCATCACTGTCTAGTTCAGACAGCCAGCTGTGTCTTCAGCTACAGCTTCTGCTGTTTTCATATTGGAGGCATGAAAATAGCAAGGCTACCTCAAATTACCTCAAAAACACCTCAACCTATTATTTTTCCTCTTCACCATGTTGAACTGAAGGAGCTATAAAGGAGAGTGTTACTTGACATCAATTTATTGTCTGAGTTTTGATGCAAATTTCCTCAGACTTTTTCTGCAGCCACAGGAAAATAGCAAATCCCTTCAAGAAATTATTCAGGCACATAAATAACAGTCCTTAGGAGAGCAGGTCTTAGAGGCATCCCCTTTCCAATGGCATTGGCTAGACAGACCAAAGGAAAGTGCCTCCATAACACACCAGTTACACAAAGTGTAACTCCCAGATTGGGAGCTCTGGATATCTCTGTTTCACAGCCATTGTCACCTGCCCTGAGCTATGTTGCATGCTTAGTTGACATACTGACACTTCAGTCTCTGTTAACCAGTGTAAATGTCCTTATTGGAGCTTTGTAATTTAAAAACTAATGTATCCCATTTCCTTATTTAGCAGCTCTTTAGTAATTTAGTTAGAGCATGTGATATCTGCATTTGTTCTTCCAATTTTTCTTTCCAGTATGGCCACTGACTTGTATTTTGGATAGAGAAAATATTTGCTGGCTTCAGGAAGGAAAAAGAAACCAAAGAAACAAACCCAATTATAGACACGGTCACTGTTCCATCTCAAGCCATTGTATATAGAATAATATGTAAGTCATTTAAAGTAAAGTATAAATGCTGTCATATAGTATTTTCTGAATTACACAAGCATCCTAATTAGTCATTTGCTATTGCTACTGCCCTGCTCCAGCAGCCTGTTGGCAGGAGGGGACTGTCTCCTCCAAAACAGACGATGACCTCTGTCTCCAAGGTCTCAGCCACACACTCACAGATGTGCCAAAGTGTCATCTGCTGGGATTTTAATAATGGGAAAAACAAGATGAAGGCAGCAAAAAAACCTGTACATGCCTACAAAGAGGAACCATTATAATTAGTTACCCCTCCCCTGGAAGAAGTGCCTGAGATTAAAATTATAATTTTTGTAAAGAACCCAACATATAAACAGAACCAACTAAAGCAAAGTATGTTATCCTGTGGTGCATATCTCACTTATCTTGGAGAACTCATAAGTGAACATGGAATAAGAATAAGAATAAGAATAAGAATAAGAATAAGAATAAGAATAAGAATAAGAATAAGAGTAAGAATAAGAGTAAAGTGATTGGATCAGTAGAAGTACCAAGAATCCAGAGTTTTCAATAATTGATACTATTCATCAAACAAAAAATCTCAGGCCACTTATCCCTGGTTCCATTGACTTTACCAGAAATTGTAAATACTGAAGCTTACTGAAGAAATTAAGTGTACCAGGTTCAACACCTACTTTCAGTCACCACATTTGACAGCCCCACAAATATGTGTGGCCATAAAATTTTGGCCATAAAAGACACTGCACTATTTTAACACTCAACATGTTTATGCTTGAAGCTGCCTCTTGAATTCCCAGAGAGGCATTAGAAGAAAATTAAAAAGCACAGCCAAAAAATATAACCACAGTCAGCTCCCACTCATAAAGTTTAATTGGAAAGCAGATATTAAGTATGTATCTTTATTACATTTTGAAACAATGAATAATATATATGTTGTTGGCTAAAGACTGAGCTCTGAAGAGTGAGTATATTGTTTTATTATTCAAACACAAGGGAAAGTGCACTGTATTTTCAATTCATATGGGCACCACTTTCTGTGAAATAAATAAATACATCCACCAGCCTCAGATGGTGATTTACATACTCAACTACGTCTAATCACAATCCTAAAAGCAAGGGTGGAAAGAATGGTAGCCAAAGCTGTTGCCAGGACAACTTATCCCTGGATTTAGCATTATCATGAAGGGAAAACGTACAAGGAATTTAATTAACCAATACCTCAGACTTACAGCCTACCAAGCACTGCCTACGCCCTTTTAAATCCCAATCCCTCAGGAGTGACTGCACTACTGGTGGCTGCACCCACTCAACAGAGGAGCAGCATGGGGTATGTCTACAGGATTCCTTACGAGCCAGCGTGAGCCTGCCCTGTGCCCTGGCCCACAGCAGGAGACGTGGACCAGCAGTCATGCCAAACTGACTGTCAACCAGGAGCCAAGCCCCAGCTAATGCACCCTAGAGTCTAAGAATTATAGGATTGTCTGTGCTGGTAAAGATCCTTAATATTATCAAGTCCAATGGTTCACTCAGCACTCCAAGTCAACCACTAAACCACGTCCTTAAGTGTTACATCTACACATCTTAAAAAAAATTCCAGAGACAGTGACTCCACCACTTCCCTGGGCAGCCTGTTTCAGAGCTTGACAATGCTTCCAGTGATGGAATTTTTCCTACTATCCAATCTAAATCCTATTTCCCTTTCTGTTAAAGAATATATTAACCTGACTTTTATACTTCAGTGGTCTGATCACACTGCCCTTGGTGAACTGAGCTTGCATCTGTCACTCTCTGTAGTGTAGCTTTAATCTCGGATATAGAATAATTTAGGTTGTGATGAACATTAAAGTTAATTTAGTTCCTCTTTGCCCTGAAATGGTAGAAAAGGTTGATCAAAGATTCTTCCAGCCTAGCCTTCAACACCACATGGGATGAGACAGCCACAACTTCTCTGGCCTATTCCAGTGCCTTGCCCCTCTCACAGTCAGTGAGTTTAAGGAGAAACCAGTCTATCAGATACGTTTGGTTCATGCAGTTGGTTGGATGGCAGACAAAGATGTGATGATATAGACAGGACATCCATGCTGCAGCTACTCCCTTCCCCTTCAGACTTCTGTTACATCCCACATTTTGATGGGAGAATTTCTCTCAGAATTTGTGAACAAACTTGCCATTCTCCTTAAGACTTGGACTGCCTGATGTCTTCTGTAGCTTTAAGCAATTTGCTCCAGTTGACCCTACCCTAACTGAGTTAGCAGTTGGCTGACCACTGGGATCATGGTTTTGTCACCACTAGGGCTGATGCTTCAAAGCTGTCGTTCTTTTATTTTTCCTCCCTGCTTAAAAATAATAATTAATAATTGTTTGTTAATTGGAAATCAATACAATTATTAAAGTTTTAAATTGCAGTGGACAAGAAGTAAAATTGTATATGTTAATGTTTAAAAAAGGGATTTAAGAAGGCAAATATTAAAGCAGCATCCAAGAAAGTTTTCAATTTCAAGAATACCATCGAGCAATAAATCAGTAAGTGGAAGAGAAACAACAGTGGTTTTCATGATTCATGCAAGAAAAGAATAAAAGAAACATCAGCAGGCTTTCAACACTTAACTTCCATTCCCTTCTGAGGTTTGTCATACAGTCATGTTTACATTATATGTTTTTGTAGTCTCTCATTCTTCACTTTCCTTTCAAGAGTATTTCAAGAGATGAAAGTATGAAACTCTGTATTACTTTATCATGTCAAAATAACAGTACTGGCACATCATCACTTCAAGTACTGTCTCAGGATCAAAACGGATTTTTTAAAGGCCTGTGTGTGATTAATGGTTTAATTCTTTTCTTTGTCATGCCATAACTGGCGAAGATAAGGACTCAAATATTTTAATATTTTGTGTCAGGAAAGCTTTGGTCAAAAATTTCTAATCATCATTCTTTTTACTAACATACAAGCCAAGAATGTCCAGGTGGGATACTGATATCAAAGCTTATGTAATACAGCTGTTATAAATACATCTTCCACAAAACTGCCATTCAACATTCAGGCAGCATATAGGGAAAGATAAAGTATTTGATTATTAAAAAAAGGTTTAAGCCCCTTCAGACTATACTGAAGCCCATGTTTCCAAAGCCCTTTTTCTCCTGATGAGTGGTGGCATTGAAGCATTTTCATGCTTGGTCATCATTAAGTAAAAGGCATGCTCTTCCTCCAACACAGTAAAAGTTTCCCCATCACTTTCAGGGAGAGGAGAACAGTGCTTCAATAGTGAGTTAAACTATGCTTTACTCCAAAAATGAAAAATCTAAGGGACATCAAGAGTACACAGGTCCATATCTGCCATATCTTTGATACCCATATTCATGGGTAAATGCAAGTGTAGCTATAAAGTGTTGCTTACATCCTCACATACTGTTGCAAGTGACCTTCAAAGGGTCCTCTCCGGAGAATACAGTCACAGTTATCATGTGTCATGATGTATATGTTTACAACTTTGTTAAAATTCCTTAGAGTTCTAATGATTGATTGTGTGATGCACAGAATAGGGATACACAGAGAGGCTGACCCCATGTTTTTTCACAAGTTGTATATGATGCCCTTCTCTGTTTAGGACACAGAAGAACACTGTCATGCAGCATTGGCTCATATCTTCAATATACTTATGCAGCTATTTAAGTCTACAAGTTCTACTGGTCTCTGATAAGGAATCCCAGAATTAGGATCATCAAGGATATTCATAATAATAATAGTAAAATCATATGGGTATCATAAGAGCTTTTATAATCAAAAGTATGGGAATGAAAGCAAACATAAGTCTTTGAGAATCTCAGGGAATCACATGGAAGGTGTGAAAACACTCTTCATATCCATGAGGGAGATGGAGAAAATATGGATTTCTTCTGAGAGGAAGAGGTGAAAGTATGTACAGTTCCTATATTAGGAGTTTCAGTAATAAGAGGGAAAGACACAAGCCCAGACAACTGGAAGGAAACATCCAGGTTGTATTTGCACTGGTCCATGCTGGTGATATTGGCTCAGAGTGGATCCATTAGAACGTGCAATGCCTCACTGCAACATGCCCTGTGCCAGTTCCTTCCTGCTTACAGAGCTGGCTGGCCCAGAGCACAGGCAGAGGAATGTATGTTAATGTGTCTGAATATATTAAGAGGTTTCAGATGTAAGATTATGCAGTAATCAGTCTTAATACCTCTACATGGAGATAATTATAGCTTTGACCTTTATTACCTTTACTCTCACCTCAAAATCTCTTTTCCTGTCATCATTATGAGACCATCCTTTCTTGCAGTCTTTGCCACATCTTGCTGTGTTACCTGAAAATGTTCCACTTGAGAAGGGAATTGCTGGTTGTAGCTAGAAGGTAAAAAATACAAAAGAATCCTGACCCAGTGATCACAGTCATTCACAGGAATCACATGGCACGAGTGGAGAAAGAGAGGCAACACCTGGGTCTTTATATCGTTTTTCCTGCTTGGGTACAGAGTAGGGGAAAAAGCCAGACATGGAGGTACAGGACAAAAGTGAGAGCAGCTTTTAGGTTTGAACTTTGTGGCTATCAAGAAGCTGGTTGCTGAGAGCAGCTGGCAGACAGGAAGGATAGACACAGCAAATAGGCAGATGCAACTGGCAGATAAAATCTTGCAGAAAATTTAGCCTCAGTTTGATGCTTTTGCTTGCAAACACAGACATGGAATGAGAAAAGCAGTCATACTGGCTGGCAGATGAGCATGAAGTGTCAAAGTGAAGGGGGGAAAATGCAAGAGATATAACAAGCCTTTATGTGTCTGTTTAAGACCAGGTTGACTCGTCTGCAGGAATAAGTCAACACTGTGCAAACTCAGTTACATCATCTAGTCCGGTATATTTCTATAACTCTACCTTGAATCCAAAGTATAAATTATCTGCACACAAGAAAGGTAAACTGCAGCCTAAAAATGGTAGGAATGGAGCAAGGAGAAGAAATAATGATCTGGTACAGGAGACAACATTGCAAAAAGCGGGCAAAAGCAAGAGGGAAAATCATCATTCTTAGAAGGAAGCCATCCTGTAATTTTTCTAGCATATATGACTCAGAGCACTCATGATAACATATCCAGTTACTAGACCAATTTGTTTTGCTCAAGTCTATGAACTAGATATTTATTACTCAGATCAGCTTCAACACAAATTTACATTGAGCTCAGTGGAATAATCCCTGATTTATAACATCTTAAATGAGATTAAGAGCAGACTTCTGTTTTTCAATGTCTCAAGTGTAGCATCAGGCAAGACAAATCTGAGACTCATAGCTGAAATTCACACTTCCAAGAGCTTACGTGTTTTTTTTTGATTGTCATTCTCTATTGTGAGCAAGGTGAGGAAAGCCAAGAAAAAAGCCTTGATAAATCAGGATGCATTGGCCTTAATTCTGCCCACCTAGATTTATTTATCACCTCAAAAACTTGTCTAAAAGCAACAGACATTTTGTAGAAAGGCGGAGTGCTAAAGAGAGTGAGATATGTTGTACCTAATTTTGTACAGAATTAGTCTGTCAGATTTCCCCCCTCAAGTAACAGTTGTGTGTGTGCTCAGCAGGGGTGGATGAGGAGCACCCTTTCTGCCCTGTCTGTAACTCAGGCTGATGTTGCAGTGAAGTGTGGTAGCACCTGTGGTGACCAACCATTTTCAGTCAGAGCCCTGCCTGCAGAGCCCTGTGGGTCAGGCAGTAACTCAGCAATCAATTTTCATATGCCATTTGTAGCATGGCCCCTTCAGGATATGGGGCAGCAGCATTTGGCTATGGAAACACAAACACCTCAGGTGAAATAACTTCACAGAGTCTTAGCAAGGCACCAAGGTTCTGAGGACTGAGAGTATGACCTTTTGGTCTTGTACTATTTTGGGAAATCAATACTTGCATTCTTGTTCTGTTCTCAAAATAAATATCTCAGTTTTCCTTTTTCTGTTTTGTTGTGGTTTTTTGTTTTCACCCATGACTGATCTCTGTACTCACAAGCCCATCTGCAGTAAGTAGCTGTCAGGCTGGAGAGAACAAGGCAGAAACCTCAAGAGTTACAGACTCAGGGGTTGAACATGAAATAGCCAACAAATGTTCAGGCTTTGTTCCCTCTCTACCAATATTTTTTGTAGTATTTAGCCTACTTCAACTAATTTCATCAGGTTTCATTAATTCAGCTAATTTTGCTGCGCACACAATACCTCCTGAGGACATTGAAGAGTCAAGAGTCTCCTTCCCTCAGTTCCTGTCATTCTTGGCAAGATCAGATAAAAAGTTGATTTCCTGTCCCCTCCAGCTCACTGTGTCTCTGCGGTGCAGGTGATGCAGGATCAGGGGATGGATGGCTACTGAGCACCTGCATCCCTCCTACGCAGAGCAGAAAGCACAGCACACTGGGAAGAGCAAATCAGGGAAGCCAAATCTTATTCCTCTATTTCACTCAGCTCTCTGAAAAAACCCACCTGCTACATGAATAATGAACTCTTTGGAATAAGGAGATTTTTCTTTATGCATGTGTAGATAATGCCTAACAGCACAATAAAGCCCTGGTCACCTCAGAAGCCTCTATGTGCCTCTATAATACAAACATATAATCATAAAGAATGAGTTGTCAGAGAAAGAGGTCATGGATCAGCAGAGTAAATCAAACTTTAACAGCCCATCAGGGCCAGACTACCTAGCAACAAAACAATTCATCATTAAGATGTTTTTGTGCTTTATTATAAATTTAGATTTAAAAGGAATGTTGAAAACCCTAGGTCAAATTTTGGACTGTTACTTTGATAAAAACCAGCAGCAATTTATTGAAGTCAATAGATCTGCTATAAATTGAAGGGAAAATAATTACCTCTATATATTGTGAAAAAAAAAATTATTTATGTTTTAAGTCTAGGGAGTGCATACTACACTTTTAAATGTTTAGTGGTATAGAAATATGACTATTTACCTAAACAAATTATTCATTTAGACCTTTTTTTTGTTATTTACACTTCTTGTTCCACCATCATTTCAAACATATGTAAAGCAAAATGCTCGGATCTCAAGTGATCTGAATGAGTGAATACATCAGAAAGTTAAAATAAAATCAACAAAATCTTAGTGTTTAAATTACTCAAATTCTACAAATAAATAAATAGATATTCCAAATTAAACTTTTTAACTTGAGGAAATGTCTTAACTGACAAGAATCCCTTTTCCTTCATATTTGTTTCTTCTTCTTCCCATACACACTAAGGGATCCAGCTCATTTGTACTGCATATGAGACCAGTTTAACTGTTGGTCTCGAGTCGAGCTTGGTCCATGCAGGCATCTCTCATCTTCTGCACAATCCTTGAAAAGTAGCACAGCACGTAAGTTAAATTCCTTTATTAAGGCTTAGTAATTTTCAGGCAGGTTGAATGCTCAATTTCAGAAATATTCTCACCCCATAAGACTGTCCTTTGTCAGGAGAGACACTATTGAATTTAGTCTTTTAAAACCATCAGAGCATCATGCCAACTATGCATTTTTCACTCTTCTTTCCTTTTTCTAGTATCATAGGATGATTTACAAAGCATCCACATCTTTCTAAATAGACCTTCATATATGATTCTTGCAGACCTCAGAACCAGGGATGTTTAATAATTTTCACATCCCAACCCTGTCTTTTATAGATTTAGGTGCTGCTGCATCTTAGCTGACAATCTCCAGTGTGGTAGTCATCTATTTCTGTAGATTTTTTCATGAGGATTTACTATCAATTTTTTAGTACACCTTCTGAATAATTTTCTGTAGGTTATGACTTGGTCACTGGAAGTGCTCAACTGCCCTCTTTCCATCTCTTTCCTCCTCTGCAAAAATAACAAAAAAGTAAAACAGACTTGTCAAATGCTAATGATTTTCTCAGCCAAGAGACATGAGATGGCAAGTTTCATCTTATCTTTGATGATGTCATATAGGCCAGTTTGATCAGAATATAAATTGTGTTTGTCTTTGCAATTCTGATTCCAAAGACCTGGTAAGTTCTTGAGTAATGTCAGATAATAGACATCTGATTAGACTGATTTTATAATAGATTTTATAATATGAGGCTCTTCCAAAATCTGATAGGTTGGGTGATATTAGTGCTTCAAATGCCAGATTTTTAATTGTAGACAGAAGGTTATCTGCATAGATTAATAATTTGTGGTGTCTGGTTTATCCTTTTATCTGCTTTTTTGCACCCAGTAGTGTTTGTTAATGTTTCTAGTTATAAGACAAGTAATTGTATTTCTCTGTACAATGTTAGCAGCAGGGGTTTTACTATCACAACAGATGGGGATGTGTACAGACCTTTGATTAGCATCCCAGATTTATTTTACAAACCCTATGTTTATTGAGCCTGTAGCACAGATAGTTGAGAGAGACTGACATTTTATTTCCTTGTCTGAATATTGTGTCATTGATAATCACCAGAAGTCAGTATTATAGAAAATCTATACTGGTTGATATACTAAGATATTTTAAAGCATCTGAATTACTCAGGAACTTTAAGATATTGAGGTTAAATGAAACTTTTTGAAATTATGCATTCAACCTGCTTGAAAATTCAGTAAGAATTAATAAAAGAATTTAAGTCAAAAGTTACCAAAGCCTTCTGTGAGTTTTGAAAAATATCCAAATGTAACTGAAAATAACTCAAATTAGGCAGCCAGAAACATAAAGTAAACAAAGCAGAAAACCATAGGCACATGGAGGCCAACTGAGATGGTGTTTATGTATCTATCTCTGGAAAACTTGATAAAAATATCAAGTACCAAGATTTTTCCTGGGACTTATACTTCACCAAGACAGAAAATCAGTACCTTCTTCTGTCTTTCACAGCATCCCAATAGCACAGAACGTTTTAGTTGTGTTAACACACCCCATCAATCTGTAGGAGCTCCTGCAAAATCCACAGAGGCTTCCTAGCCTCCCTCTTGATCTCAGTATGAAATCCAGTAACTTCAGCCACTTCCACTGAAAAATGTAACCAGAATAAAAGGATTATAGGAAGAAATTTTTAGAATGGTATCCCAAAGTGCTTATTTGGTTTATTTTGTTTTTGAATCACATCATCCTAAAGTCATTCAAATTCATATCTCCTAGCTCTTGTGAGTGTGTCCAACCAATAAGTTTTCTACTAGCTGTGAAGGGAAGAGGGAAGAGACATCCTAACCCATATTCACAGGAAGATGAGCAAAGAAAGGGATAGAGAATGGGGACAAGAGTTCAGATAATGGATCTGTTGAGCACACACGATCTTTGCTCTCTCTACTACTCTGATATTTTTTCCTTGAAAAACAAATGCAGCATACCTTTTATTTTCTTTAATTCTTCTCTTCCAGACCACCCAGACCAACACTGAAATTAACAACAGGGAGAGAAAGCTGTCACAGGATTCTGAATACAGAAGTCCTTTTATATGTGGCAACATCCATGTCAATATAAGCCAAAACCCAAAGGAAAGGAAGAAAATAAGTAAAATAACTTGGAGATATTTCAAAGAAGAGGGTAAGATTGTTGAATCTACACCACTGAGCTTATTTTGGATAAATGAATAGAATTAGTGCCAATGATCCTTTTCCCTTAAGGGGTAATATCTGCGGCTGATTTATCTCTAAATATTTATGGCAACCAGAACCATCCCAATTACTAAAGCAGATCTACATGTGAAAGCTTTGAATCAGAATACTTGCAAATTTGCTCTTCTTAAAAAAGGGGAAGAAAAAATATATCCCCATTTTACAGCACATTAAAGGGGATTCTCTTTGAACTTCATGATTTAGGAAAAAATCAAACTCCTCTACATATTTATACCTGCATAAATATAATCAAACAAAAGAGAGCTACCTTTTCCATCAGCTTAGATGCTGAACCCTGTTACAGGTTATTCATGGCCACCATCAAAAGTGTCAGATATAATCATGACTGCCAGTTTGACCCTATATAATGCTTATCTTTCCTCAGCAGGTGTCACCCACAGACAATTGTTACACAAGCAGATAATCAGAAAGAAAGATATCTGGGCAGAAGAAAGTCTGGGAAGAAATGTGGCCTTAATCTTCTGGAAAAACATTGTTAGGACCTCACAAAAGGCCCCAAAAATCAATACGTGATTCAAGCCACAAAGCTTTATATTCAGGAGAACCCACAGACATCTCTCTAAAGCAGATGCCTGCTGAGAAGTGAGATACCATTGGTGCCACCAGGCAGTGGGAGGAATGCTTGATTCAGTTTCCTAAATACAAGCACCTAATGCCATCAGGGTATCCCACCTGGCATCCAGCTGTTCTCCCAAAGTATACAGCTCTTCCTTAAATCTTCTGCCATAGCTGCCAGTCCTCTACAGTTGTAACAGCTCCATGTTAGCAGGACACTTGGTAACCTCGCAAATGGCAGAGGTGACTGAGTTAAAAAAGCTGAATCCCACTCTAGTGCTCCACTGTCTGTAATGGGAGCTCAGGCACTGGCAGCTCATGTGCAGGCCACTGCACATCAACCTGATTTCCTTCTGTGACAAGGTAACCCACCCAGCTGATCAAGGGAAGCCAGCTGATGTTATCTGTGGATTTCAGTAGAGCTTTCCATGATGTCTCTCACAGGATCCTCTGGACAAAATGTCTATCACACAACTGGATAAACACATCCTGAGATGTGTGAGCAACTGGTTCATGGATCATGCACAAAGGGTTGTGGTGAATAGGGAGACATCAGCCTGGGGACCTGTAACTTGTGGGGCTCCACAGGGCTCCATCCTGGGGCCTGTGTTCTTCAATATCTTCATTAATGACCTGGACACAGGACAGGAAGGGATGCTGAGAAAGTTCACAGATTGTACAAAACTGGGGGGAGCTGTTGACTCCCTCAAAGGCACAGAGGCCCTACAGAGACATCTCAAAAATCAGAGGACTGGGCAATCACCAACCATATGAAGTTCAACAAGGGAAAGTTCTGGATTCTGAACCTGGGTTGGGGCAACCCTGGGTGTACAGGCAAACTGGGGAATGAGAGGCTGGAAAGAAGAGCCATGGAAAGGGACCTGGGGGGTCCTGATCTATGTAACAGTTGAACATGAGCCAGCAGTGCCCTGAGAGCCAGGAGGGCTGCCCTGTCCTGGGGACATCAGGGACAGCATCAGCAGCTGTGCAAGGCAGGGGATTGTCCCGCTGTGCTCTGCACTGGGGCAGCCTCACCTCGAGTGCTGGGGGCAGTTTTGGGTGACACAATGCAAGAAAGACATTAAAGTGTTAGGGAGTGTCCAAAGGAAGGCAACCACAACAGCGAAGGGCCTTGAGGGGAAACAGTGTGAGAACCAGCTGAGGTCACTTGGTCTGTTCAGCCTGGAGAAGAGGAGACTGAGGGGAGACCTCATTGCAGTTACAACTTCCTCATCAGGGTAAAAGGAAAGGCAGACACTGACCTCTTCTCTCTGGTGACTACTGACAGGACCTGAGGAAATGGGCTGAAGTGGTGGCAGGGGAGGTTTAAGTTGAAAATTAGGAAATGGTTCTTCACCCAGTGTGCTTGCACACTGGAACAGGTTCCCCAGGGAAATGGTCACAGCACCAAGCCTGTGAGAGTTCAAGAAAAATTTGGACAATGTTCACAGACACACAGTGTGAGATTTGGGGATGGTCCTGTGCAGGGTCAGGAGCTGTACTCAGTGGTTCTTGTGAGTTCCTTCCAACTCAGCATGCTCTGCAATTCTGTTATTCTGTGATCAGCATTTAGGTGTACTTAACTCTGTGTCTACAGTTCTGCTTTATACCCTAAGAACAGAGAAAACCCTAGACTCCATGTAGCAGAAGTACTGTGTAGAAGCTGTCTCACTATGCACCTGAGTTAACATGACTTCATTGATGGAGTTTGCCCTAACCTGAATAGCCCAGCTTAGAAATGGTTGCTGTTATCTTGACTGGAATTTATGACTATTAATGGCTTGACTGTTTTTTTGTGGCCTGTGTACCTCTGTACAGTCATCTGTCCTGCCTTAACAGGCTGAGTCCCCTGTGCTTTGGTTCAGTGAAGCACTGCCTTGTAATGCTACATTAAACTTGATCAATAACAAAGTGGTAGCTAAGAGGAGAATTACAAGAGAAATACTCCAATCTACCCAGTGATTCAGTGTTGGAGTTCATGGCTGTCCTACGTCACTCAGTGGTCTTTTTTGTTTTCTTTACAGAATACTTTAACCTGGGTGTATACTCCTTTTGGAGCTCCCTGATTCCAGATTCCTTGAGCTCATCCCCTCTCATCTCCTCTGCTATTGTGTTTTCACTGCTTGCATTTCTTCTCCACGGCACTTCTTTCCTTTAGCAAATCTGAAGGGAAGTAGAAGCTCTGAAGCACATTAGCTCTGGCTCATTTAAGTTTTTTCACCTCTGCTCCTTACCCTCCTACAGCTGCAGCTCTGTGCCAAGGGAAGGAGAAGAGTGGGAGGAAGAGCTGTTAGCATACACTGAAGCACAGCTGTACTGACATGCTCCAAAGCACCGTGTTATTTTGACTGAGCAGGCTGGAGCCAAGATGAATGTATTGTTGCATGGTATGGACAGTTAAGAATCTCATCTAACTTCTGAAAAAGCCTGATTCTGTTTGATTTCTACAGCAGCTGTTATTGTGTGAGCTGCAGAATAATGCAAGCTCAGACAAGATATTGAATCAGAGTAGCATTGCTAGCTATCCTATTTCTTTACAAAGTAACGTACTCAGAGTGGGTTGAAATCCAGATCCAGCAAAAAACAAGACTCCTTCTAGTCCTTCTAGAAAACTTTGAAGCTGAAAGATCACGAAAAGCTCTATGTTAATAACAATTTTGCACAATGCAATGGGAATTAAAAGGCTGGTCAAAAACTGATCAGCAGGAAAAACTCAAAAATCTTTTTTGGTCTCTTAATTGCAAATGTTTGTTTGTTAGCAAAGAAATAGAAGAGACAATGCAAGTCAGTAAAGGCATGGTTCAGATAATTACACTGAGGTTCTCAGGGTCTCTGTGTAAATTTAGATACCACCGGCCTTCAGGTGCTGCTACAGAAAAGAGCAGTATAAATCCAGTATAACACTTGGCTTATCTATGTGTCCTGTGCAGATTTGTAGGACTTTTTTTAGGGAACAGTACTATAGACTTTGGTGTGATAAAACTCAAGAGGAAATCTATATCAATTAAATATTCTCAAATATTGGTTACTTCAAAAGTCTCATTTTAGGAACAATTGAAAGCACACAAGAAAATAAGAGACTCTGAAAGCTAGAAAAATCTCTTATGTTACTGCATTTTTTGAATGCACTATGCATTATTATCTTTTGAAAAATATCTGAAGATGATCTAAACTTATGAACTTGAGATCTAAGTCCAATGGAGTATAGTGTTACTTTCTTCAGAGACCAGGCCAGCAAAAGTCCAGGTTTTCAGACTGCTTTCCAATGACCAGTGCACTGTATCCTAACCCAGGGAGGAAAGCCTAACTACTGTTGTCTTCAGTCTTCACAGAAAACACCAGCAAAATCACATGCTGGTGCCAGCAGTGAAGAATTATGCCCCATTAAAATGGACAGAGACCTTCAGCTGAGTACTGAAGAGATCTTGGATGGTCATAATTTCAGGTTTCTCTCCATCAGGACTGCAATTCATTGTGTTTTAATGACTTGCATTTGTTGTGGCAGTCACAGACTATATTGGGCTAAAACTTTATAGAAATACTGTCACAGACCTGAAAACTCACAGGTCCTCTGCTTGCATAACACAAGCCCATATTGATTGGGTTTTTACAGCCTCCAAGTCTTCTTTTGCCCTGAGTGTATCCATGGCAAATGCAGATCCAGAAGAGCTCATTAATGTTAGATCACAATACTGAGGGTGACCATTTGTCAAATATTAGAGCCAAAGCTATAGTGCTCCTATTTGAACAGAATCATATATTACTCAAAAACTAGACTTCTTTGGTTCATTAAAGTAAGGGTGACATGCACATTTGTTTATATGTGAATGCTGAAAAATATCAGGTTGTGTTAGTGATTAATCATTTGAAAATATAAAATGAATCTTGACCTACAGCTGGTATTAAAAGTTTTGATGTTTTAAGTGTATGAAAGATTAAAATACAAATATTAGTTTAGAACAGTAAATTAACATTTTGATAAAGAGGGATAAGGCACAAGCAACTGCCTTTCAAATGTTTTATTTCAATGACTTCCAGATTTATAAGTATTTAAAACAGATACACAATAAGTCAGAGGAAAATTAAAGTATTTTTCTCTTCTGTGAAGACATTTCTGTTTCTCTTTCATGGCCATAATGAAAAGAAAAAAATCACATAGGTTTACCTATTGCTTTTATTCCTGTTCTGCCAGAGATACATAGAAAAAGACATAACAGAGGAGAATCACCACACATCCTTGTAATTCTCCACAGATGCATACATTTAGCATGGTTGCAGCTAAAATAAAAATTATCTCTAAATATAATCTTAATGTGGGCATTTTTGGGTGGGTGTGTTTTGCTGCATTAAGATCTTTGAGAGTTTATGTTTATATTAATCTGTTATTTCCATATCAAGAGGCTCAAGCAAATACTGAAAACCATTAGAACACCAAATCAAAATAAATTGTTTTATTTCATCTTTATGAAGCCATAATACCCTCTTGCCCAGGAAAAAAAAAAAATACAGCTAAGAATGCTCTCACAAAATTTTTCTGGTAGTTGAGGCCATGAGGATAGTAAAAAATTTACAAGCAGATTTATGTTATTAAAAAATATCCTTAAGATCAAAGCTGTAAATTACAACCTTAAATATCCCAGCATCTCCCAAGATGCCTCTGAAAGAGCATTCTTTAAGGGTCAACTCTTTTTCTAATTAATTCCAAAAAATCCCCAATGCTTCAAAGAGACTGGCTCTGTCTCATGGGCCCTCTACTTGTGCAGCTATTATTTGAGCTACCTCTTCAGCTTCTTACCCCCACCCAAGAGAAAGGACTACACTTTTCTGTCCTGAGAAAACACTTCATTGTCCCTGCTGAGTCCTCTGACATGTTCCTGAACCCAATTACCACATTTTAAATCCATCTTTCTTTTTAGAAGTCAGTCCTTCTTTGAGTGCATAGTTGGAGTAGATGAGGTCCTGAGGTCTCTCACAATCAAAATTTCTCCACGATTTTATGATTTTTCAAGGATGCTTGCATCTATCTCACAACACATATGCTTTTGCCAGCTGATTGAAAACTTTGAAAATATTACTGAAAGCAAGATAAAATCATGATAGTGTAGATGCCTTACTTGTGTATTTTCATAGCACGTACGTTTGAGATTCTTTAGAATGTTAACAATTCCAGATTTCCTATAGTGCAATACTTTTGGGGGGTGTAATTTTTACAACCATGTAATAGTTTTTTTCATTCCTTTAAATTACCCAAATATACTTTCTTTCTGAATAAGCATCATAATTCTAGAATTTCTCTATTTCAGAATAGAGAAACATTTGTGTCAAGGCAGCAAAACCCTAAGAGATTTATCTCAGAGATGATCATCAAAAACTCTTGGATGCTTATGTCATACGTCAGTTGCCTAATACACAAGTATCTGCAGGTCTTTGTCATGTGATAAAGGACCTGAGAGTTCTGCCTGCCTCTGAGAAAGATAAAGCTGGGTCTGTAGAGTACAGTAGCTGGAGGTCAAGTAACTAAAACCCCCTGAACAGTGCTCCAGAACTTCTGTCCATGCAAACAACTCCCCTTTGTGTGGGTCTGAGATCCAGATTAGGACACTTCAATTTAAGTGCCTGAATATGACTTTCCTGTCTCCATGTCTAATAAATTCAGGGCTAAACTGAATGCCAACTCCTTAAATAAAGGTATCTGGTGCCATTTTTATGTTCAAGAGTAGCCAAGTCCTACAGGTGAGATGGGGAGATATAACAGAGAATCTGTGGGACCTGTGGCTTCTGGCAAATCAAATGCCTTTCTTTACCTCACAAAATCACAGAATCACACAGAATCACAGAATGAATGAGGTTTGAAAAGACCTTTGAGATCATCAAGTCCAACCTATGACCTAACACCTCCTCATCAACTATACCATGGCACCGAGTCTTTTTTTCAACACATATGAATGGGTAATTTCTATTGCTAGGAAAGTGATTTCAGCCATTACTTATTCCAGTCACTGGTGCCTCTGGAGTGATTTTGTTCACAGTAATGAAGCACATGTTGCTGTGAACATCTGTGGGGCTCCACCAGCCAAACTCCCCACAGTTCCACTGACCACAGCAAGAGCTGAAATAGTGTGCACATAAAACTAAATTAAACCCTTCAGATATCCAAACATAGGTGTCTTAATGTACATTGAATCCCACACTTAATGTAATTTCCCCCGGTGTGAGAGTATCTGCCATCTTCCCAAAGCTTATGTCACAGATGTCCTTAAATGTAGCTCAATGAGCATCCTAATGTTGCTTGTAGGAATCGTAATCATGTTCATAAGAAAAGTTAAAGAATTAATTGTAATTTCAGCTTGCTCCAGAACCCTTTCAAGCCCATGACAGCCCTGTGAACTTCAGTTTAAAAATCAAGACCTATAAGGTCAGTTATTTTTAGAGGCCTGTGGATGGGTATTAGAAGACATAATTAGTTGCAATTGAAGCATAATAAGTATGAGAAGGAGAAAGAATCTTGCCTAAAAACTTGTGTGAGCTCTTATTCCTTCATAAGAATGTGTGTAAAAGCATCACAACTCTTCTGATCTGAGAGGATAGAAAAATTGAGGAAGCTGTTTCTCATTATTTCTTTCTCTCATGTGCTTAACAATAATTACATCCTTTAGCCTAATCTTGCTCTAGTCATGGTTGTCAAACCCTCCTAGAAATAACAAAGATAACTAACCACTGCTCAGGGTTAATTTTATTCTGGTAATATCTTAAAAATAATATAAAATATAAACCTCTTCCTGCCCTCTTTTATTTTTTTATACATATGGTTAAAATGAGTTTCAGTAGTACTATAATTGATGGTCATGCATAAAATGAAAGTAGAAATTATTGGTACAATAATATTAAAATTCAGTTTTCATTTCTATACCATAAATAAGACAATTCTTTTCTTCCCTCTCCCATATTCTGTTCTGTAACCCTGTTCTATCAGCTGCAGAGACTAAAAGAAGTAAGTATGGTCCTTTGTTAAAATCCTGTCATTTTCATTTGTTCATCTAAGAAATCCCTAAAGCTAGACCATCCCTAAAGCTGACTGAAAATGTAACTGTAGCTCAAGCTCTGCTTATGGTAACCAGGCTTGAGAGAAAAGGAAAACAGACCTGAGACAAAAGGAAAAGGACTTTCACCCGTGCAATTCAAATCTTTTGTTTTTCATTTGTGGTTTACACAAAATATAAGGATTCTTACATGTCCATTTTAATCTCAACCTTAAACCAACCCATAGCATGGTCAAAGATGACTGTCAAAGGTGAATTAAAAACTGACAGTTGAGCCATGAAGACAAAAGGTTATAACAATATTCTCTCTCATGTAAAAGCAGAACTATTTTTATTTTCTTCTATTTACAGTCCACTATACATTTTTAAATATTTTCCTGCTCATTTGTTTTATACTAACTATAGCAATAATTTTAACTCTGTTCACTGCTTACTTTTCAGCCTTACCATCAAGTTGGAGAAAAAACTGGAGCGATTTGGATCCTGCACTTGTTTTATTTCTCTAGTCTAGAAAGAGTGCCACAAAATTTGTATCTTTTCCTCACTTCCTGATCACTAATACTAACCTTAACCTTAGCTCTGGATTTGATGAGAATTAAAATGATAGCTATGATTCATTGTTGAGGTAGCTTGCCACTGGCTGGATGCCAGGCACTCACCAAAGCTTCTCTCCCCTCTACAGCTGCACAGGAGAGAGAAAATACAACAAAGAGTTTATGAGTTAAGGACCAGGAGAGATCACTCAGCAAATATTGTCATGGGCAAAACAGACTTGAATTAAAAATATTAATTGAATTTATTGCTAGCAAAATCAGAGCAAGGTAATGAGAAGTAAAATAAAACACCTTCCCCCCTACCCCTCCCCTCCTTCCCAGCTGTAGCCCCTACCCCAGTAGCACAAGGAGGCATGGAATGGGGGCTATGGTCAATTCATCACACATAGTTTCTCCCACTGCTCAGGGAGATTTCTTCCCCTGTTCAACCACGGGGTCTATCCCATGGGAAATAGCTCCCTATGAACTTCTCCAATGTGAGTCCATCTCATGGGCAACAGTCTTCCTCAAACTGCTGCAATGTGGGTCACTCTTCCATGGGGTGCAGTCCCACAAGGACGGGCTGCTCCAGGGTGGGCCTCCTCCATGGGCTGCAGGTGGATCTCTCCACACCATGGACCTCTCAGGGCTGCAGAGATACAGCTGCCTCAACATGGCCTTCACCACAGCCTGCAGAGGAAACTCAGCTCTGGTGATTGCAGCATCTTCTCCCTCTCCTTCTGCACTGACCTGGGTGTCTCTCTTTGCTCTTCCCTGGTCACAATTACAGCTGTGCAATAACTTTTATTTTTTAAGTTTCTTTTTAAATATATTATCACAGAGGTGTTTCCATCACTTCTAACTTGCCCAACCTTGACCAGTGGCATGTCCACCTTGGAGCCACCAGGGATTGATACTGTGAGACACAGAGGAAGTTTCTGTCAGTTTCTCACAGAAGCCACCCCCACTACCAAAACCTGGTCATAACACCCCAATACAGCTGGCTAAAGTAATTTTAAATTATTTTACTTTGAAGGTCTGAAATCAGTACAATAATGATCTACTCCGATTGTTTTTTAACACTATCCTGGCTATGGCTACTTTGCAATCACAAGACATAACCTGAAAGAAAAATGTAAAAAGTGGCTTTTTAAAAGCACTGTCTGCAATATACAACCATACTTTTACTATTTACCTCCCTCATTCCCACTACTCTAACCTGAATCCTACTGTACTTCTCAGGCACAACTAAAGGAACGAAAAATAAGACATCTCAAAAAGACACAAACATTAATATTACTTTTCTTATATAATGTATACCCATATTATATAATTTCATTAACAACTTGCATTCAACTTAACTCCTGGGTAATACTCAGGAGTACTAATCCTGTAGTATAATTACAAAATATTTCCTTCAATCCAGTACTAATCATTCCTGTTGAAACATTACCCCTTATTAACTCTTAAGCTCTGGTATTCACAAAGCTGCACAGCCACCATGGAGTAATTAAACAAAATAAAGGAATATCAGTGCCAGTGCCCTTTCCAGTACACTCATCTTTCTAGGTTATACCACACTTAACACCATCACAGGTAAGTTTAAACTCTTTCTTTTCCGAAACCTGACTCCAACCATCTTATGATCTCCAGACTGCACTAAAAGCCTGTTCCTGAAGGGAATAGAAATGCTTGGACATTACTCTATGTCATCAATCAGTTTATAGTGAGGGTCTACTTTTAACCCAACAATAGATCCAATCTTTCTTTCAGTCTTTAAACTGCTGCTATCCTCTCTGTTTGGAAACTTTCCTCAGAACCTTGTATGATTCCATCACAACAACCAACATCAGCAGGTTTTATTTTTCATGCTGCACAAAACATAATGACAAATGCGTCCCTTCTCTCTCCTAATCCTAAATTTACAAGTTTTGAAGCATCAAGGACCACCAGAGAATGTGAAAGGGAAATAGGCAATTAGCTCCAGCTGCCCCCAGAACTCATTATGTCATGCTTTGTAGTTCAAAATATTGACTGTTCTGGAGCACTCACCCCTGATCCTTCCCTTCAATGCACCACCAATCGTAACTTTGATTCTTTCAATTTATAAAATCCATCAGACTCTCAGCTCTCCTCCATAGTCTCTCAAAGAAAAAATTGTGATCCTTTTCTTTTCTTCAGTACTCTAAAATTTAAATATTTTGCTTCTTCTCCTTCAGAACCTATAACCTAACACTAAAAATTTGTCTTCCTCATCGTCATCTTCTTTGTCATCATCATTGTCTTCCTCGACTTTGTTTTTGACTTTCTCATCATGATGGATTTCAACTTAGTTGTCATCATCTTTGACTTTATCATCACCATTGTCGTTGCGGACTTTCTCATCTTCATTGCCATGGAGGCCTTCGTCATCATTGCCCACTTTGTAGTTGTTGACTTTGTCATCATCTTCATCATCTTCATCATCATTGTGCTTGTCATTGTCATTGTCAATTTTGTCATTGTCAATGTCATTGTCACAGACTTTGTAGTCATCGTCTTCATCATCATTGTCTTTGTCATCAACTTAATTGTCATCATCAATTCATTGTCGCTTTGTTGCCATTGATTTGTCATTGCTTTGTCATCGTTGTCAACTTCACCATTGTCAAGGTCATTGTCGTTGTCATTGTTGACTTCCTCATCATCCAGGTGTCATTGTTGTCATCATGGACTATGTCATGTCTGTCAACTTCGTCATGGCTGTCAATTTTGTCATCCCTGTCATTGACTTCATTGTCCTGGACTTCATCATTGCCATCAACTTCATCACCATCATCAAGTTCGTCATTGTTGTCGTCTTTAACTTTCTTGTTTTTGTCAAGTTTGACATCGTCAACTTCGTCTTTGACATCATCCTCATAAATTTGTCATTGATTTCGTCATTGTCTTCTTCATCATTGACTTCATCAACTTCAACTTCATTGTTGTCATCCTCAGCTTCCTTGTCATCTTCTTCCTCCTCATCATCGTCAACTTATTCATTGTCATTGACTTCATCATCATTGTTGTCGTTGTTGTCATCATCATCAACTTCATCATCGTCATTGACTTCATCATCATTGTTGTCATTGTTGTTGTCATCATCATCAACTTTGTTGAGTTCAAAACCCTGAAAGGCAAAAGACATACAGATAAGGTTAGAACCAGTCAGCACACACTTGCACAGGCAGACACACCAGACACAGACAGGCACACACACATATCAGCTTGCACACTGACTGTAGTATTACTTGAAATACTACACTGAAGAAGATGTTCCAACACATCTTCTGTCTGCCACTCCTCAACATCAAATGGTAGATTCTGGGGAAGATCAGTAGTCATGGGGACCCACGAGACAACAGGAGACAGTCAACAAGTGGCTATCTGAAGGCTAGGAGTTATCCCCACTCTGGGGCCATAAATCTTCTACCCAAAACACCATAAAAGAGAGATGAACTGTAAAGTTTTAAGACTACATGCCAGGGCACAACATGGTAAGTGACTCAATATAGGCACAATATAGGCACATACAAAATAAGCCAAGGTAGGCACATACAATATAGGTACATACAGTATAAGCCAAGGTAGGTACATAAAATATAGATGTATACAATATAAGCCAGTGTAAGTACACTAAAAGTGAGGACTTGAGATAAGTGTCTGGAAGATTAATTCTTCATCCCTATATGCTTTGAGAAGGCAGAACCTATGAAACCACTGCAGTCACGTGAGGAGGGTCTAATACACTACGACACAAATCCAAGAGAATAGCACATGAAAAGAAGGCACTACCAAAGCTGAGAAGGAAGGTGGATGAATACATCTTGTGTACTTCTTCTGGTCTCAAAAAGTAAAAAGGTAAGGATGCCAGAATAAGCATGATCTGGGAAAGCACATGAGTAGAATATGGCTGATACAGCCAGAATTATGCCGATAAAGCATCAAGATGTAACAAAGGCCTATGACACAGAAGACAATAGACACAAAGTACATAACATAGACCCAGACAAGCAGAAATTGCCTGACAGTTTCACCTTATAGACCCAAGATTCCTAGCACAAGATGAGCCAGAGGTCAATGATGCCAAAGGAAAGAAAGTTCTATGGCAATAGCACATGATGATGAAACTTAATTCCTCACACAAGAAGTTAGTGCCAAAGCTGTTAAGATGCTTGAGAAGTTCAGTAGGCCTAAAGAAGGAAGTGATGACTGCTGAGCGACCAGGCTGATAGCTCCAGACTTGAAGGCGAACTCCTTGGGGGAAAAGATCCACAACAACATTGAGAATCAAAGAAGGCAAACAATGCAAAGCTCAAGAGAACACAGACATGGGTTGGAACTGCCCTGGTGAGACTGAGGAGAAACCCTCTCCCTTTACTTTCGAGGGGCCTGTCCCACTACTGCCCTCTATTCTCAGTTAACTTCAAATTGCCTCCTTTGATTGTAAAGGTTTTTCTCCTTCTCTCAACTACTGGCCCCAATGCTTAGCTTTTGGAAGACAAATGGACAAAATCCATCCTCAATTGGACATGGACATCAAGACATTCTCTGTATCCGCTTTGTCACTTCCAAATTTAGGTTCCATACCTCCTCATGGTACCTAAGACAAAAAAACAGAAAATGTGACTATCGCCTTCCAAAAGAGTAATCCCTGTAACTCCTCCATACCACTGCCCCAGCTCACCTCAAATCTTCATTTGACTCCAGAGGCTGCCCAGATGATACCTGCAAAATAAAAAGGTACACACTTAGCATGCGGCTGTGTACTGCTCACCTATGAGTCACACTGCCTAAATGCCGTCTCACCCGCTTGCCTCTATTCCTTGGCATGCCTCGGGCAGAGGCAGCAACTGCAAAGAAACAAAGCAAAAAAGCATGCTGTGAAAACACAACCGCCCAAATCTGACAAGCATGCTACACTAAACCTTAAGCTTGCATCCACCTGGCCTCTGGCATCCTAGGCTAGGACATCTTGCAAGTAGACCACCTAAAATAGTAAAACAACAGTGGATACTTAGAGTTGCACCAGAAATTGACACCTGAGCAATAACAACTGCGTCCATCCACTGGTAACTGCTTACCTTGCCCACTTAACTTGTCTGCTGATATCTGATTTTACATCCTAAAAATAAAGACAAAAAACAATGCTGTAACATAGCTTCCCCTGCAAACACAATGACTGACCTTCCTGGGGGAACCGCTTCACCTGGGATGGGGGGCTCTGCTGAATCTGAAAGAATGTTAGGACAAAATTCAAAGTGCCGCAAGATAATTTAACAGCCCCAGACATCTTGTGTCAATCTACAGATCCCATCTAGAGTCCAATTACACCCTACTTTACAAATTTCAAGTCCCCAGGACTTGTCCTCTTACATCTACACCAGGCTATTCAGCAGGGCAGAGCATCTTCTGTCCAAATACACAACACCCATGACACAGGACATGACAAATGAGGGGACGCAACAGGGAGAGAAAACTCTCAGCAAGAAGAATGCTCACAAGGACCAAGAGCATACGGAATGAGATGACCAAGATGAGACCGACAACAAGCTGATGAGGCTCAGAGAATCCCAGAGGAACAAGATGCTAACTGAATGACTTATTCCAACCACAAAGATGGATGCCCAAGAATCCTACAGTCAGAATTCTCTACCTAACTTCACATCCATACAAGCCCTACTCCACTATAATGGATCATTGTGGTGCACAGTTGTCAAGAACAGCTCAGAACAAGACCCAGAAAGAAAAGACAAGACTTCTCTCTTTGAGAGAATAAAATTTATGGACCTCAGGAAATAAAAACTTAAAGATAGGTTATTCTTATGAATATCAGCATTTACTACATCCTTAAAGGTTTGACATTAGTTTGTGTCTAATTTTTTTTACTCTTTTATAAACTCAGTGTACTCCAAAATGGTGTGACGAGAACGTAGGGTAGAGGAAACAAGGAGGCGTGTCTGGAGAGAGTTGAGATATGTATCACCTGTTGCTTTGACCACAGACCAGTTGAAGAAGGAGGAGAGGATGCAGAGGTTGAGATTACTTCAAATGATTTTAGAACAGATTGTTTGCTGTGGGATGTCATACAATAGGTTTGGGGTTAGAGACTGTGGTCTGGAAAGAAAGAAAGACTGAATATTAAGAAAAAATAATACTTTATGGGGCACTCCAAATTTTAGCTGGATACCCCCTATCACCTTCAGACAGCAGTTAGCACCCAAGGCTCAGTAGATTTTAGGAAAATAGTATAAGGGCAAACATTAACTCATGGGTTCGTGTACCTATAATCCCCTTATTTAAGACATCAAATGTGGGCATGTGACTATATACACATAAAACTGGAAGAGTAAGAGAGATAAATAGTATCAGCCATGAAGCATTGCATAGAAACATACCAAATATGTCTCAAAGTATTGAAGGAATTATGATGAAGAAACCCATTCCCACTTTTTTTGCGTTACTCCCTTTCCTTTGGCTGGAATGGACTATGGATGGGGGATTTGGTGTTTAACACTCACTGTGAAAGGGGCTAGAAATTTTTGAGTATCAAGAGACACAAATATTAATCTCATGATTCAGTCAGGAGTATTGGTAAAACTGACAGGTATTCAGGATTTATTCTTCATTTGCTAGGAAGAGGCTAATTAAAAGAATATCTATAAAGTATTTTTGCAAAGAATGCCAGTTTTGGTAAAGCTTCCAAACTAATCCAGTGTAGGTAGATGTGCCCAAAAAAATTCTGTGACTGGACAAGCTCTTGAATGCTGCTGTGCTTGAAAGCTTGAAGAGATTTACTTTGAAACCATTGTAAAGTTTCTTAGAAATTCTGACATAATGTTTAGCAGAGGGGAAATCAAGGCAGAAGGTTTAATTGACTCATAAACTGAATCTTTGTCACCCTTGTTTGTATGGCAGACCACTAGTCATGAACATACAATAAAGGTTTCCATGGTCTCAGCATTGAGATGTGTGGTTAGACAGTGTATAACTTTCAAGACCGTAAATATATTCCTGTAGGAAGAAACTGTCTATTTCCCCAGATTTGCTGGCAGGATTAAACTGACTTTAGCACCATATATGTATTTTAAAAATCCACTGCAAAATATTCAGGAAGAATGTTCCACAGAGGACACTGCATAGGAGATTTTTCTTAAACATATGGCAGAAAGCATATTAGCATTAATAACTTTAATGACATTTCCCCCTCCTCCCATCTTTGAAATTGCTGTGAGGCAAATACGAAGTGTAAGTGAAAATCTAGAAGAGAAAAAATAAGTAGGAGTTGCAAACCAGGGCTGGAATTCGAAATCCAAAGGCTCCTGAGAACCAGGGTTTTTTTCTTAAAAAGATGGTTATTTTCAGTTGCTCTTGCAATAACTATTTCTACAATTCAGAAAGTCCTAAGTCAAGTTATGGACCAATGAAGGGATTTTTGGGTGTATTTGCACATCTGTGTTATTATCCTACTAATAAAATTCTTGTTACTGGGTTTTTTAACTGTCCTATCTCTGTCACAGAACTACTTTAGAAGGTTATATAATTGCAAACTGCCTCACATACCCATATGCAAAATTAGAACAATAGTGCATCCTTTCTGTTATCTGTAGAAGTTGTGAGCAATCTGGGGAGGAAACTGGGTCTATTAATCTGCTATCCCAAATTTCTGTGCCTCCTGCTAACAATAAAAAGCTCCATACCCTTGTAATCTTGGAACATCTGAGCACAGAGTGTAGGAAGTGTAAGAAACCATCTTTATGCTCTCCTGTAGTCTTTGTGATCTTCTAGGGATGTCCAATAAGGCCATAAGCATAATTATCAAAAGTGATTTTATTAAAAAAAAAAAAGGAGATAGCAGATTTCTTGTCCCTCCTCAGTCTCTAGTATCAGCAGTGTAATGATCCTAATCTCCACATATATTATTACATCCCTGCACAGATCTGGATGTCATTTTATACCATCATGAACATCTATTACAGAAAGCATGGTAGGGAAATGTAGCAAGTTTTTCCACACCAAAATCTTGATAACTGAGTTCCAAAAAAAGAGCAATCAGAATCCCAAGAGATTTCATCAACTTTGTTTCTCTGCCTGATTGAGACCTCAGCTGCACCAGTCAGTATTTTTGCTGTCCCGCCTCACTGTGTTCGCCCTTCTTCACCTGAGATGAGTCTTCTGTGTGATGCCCCAAATCTATTCTGACTGCACGTACTCCTGCAGTTCAGAGATTTGAGCAGTCTAAATGGGAGTGATTAGCTCAAATTTTGTGTCAGACTGATGATAAATTGCAATTTAATAGAATAAACGGCAGGATCATTTTTTAGACAAAAGGCAAACAGACAATCACATGCCAGGTAGGTTGCACAAGATTTCAAGCCTTCACTAATAAATGTTCTATGAATGAAAACCTACTTTGTGAAACTGTCAGGAAAATAAAAAATAAGAATCAATGATTATAGCATAATTTTTCAACACTATCACATTCATGGAGGCAAATGAAACAACTGAAGCAGTTGTTTAACCACTCTGTTTTATTTTTCAGTCATGCTATTGGCATGTTGTTCTATTAGAGTTTACAGACTCAAAGAGCCACTGAGATTTATAATTTGGGCTTTTATAACCAGAACAAAGTGGATCTCATTAAGGATGACAGTGAAGAAAATAAGCAGATCCTAATAGTAATTTCAGATGGCAAAACAGTTAAGCAGCATTCAGCTTTAAAGTTCATGATCCTCTAGGCTGAGGTTTTTAAACAACAAGAAGACAGTCAAATTATCACCTCACCGAGGCCCAGAGAAAGCAGTTTAGAGTATCATCATGTAGACTGAATGGTCCAATCCAGGTAAGCAAGAGAAAATGCTGCAGATGTAGCACAGCCTTCTTGATCCCTTGTGAAAGGTCCTGGATGCCATGGTCCGAAGATGGAGCAGATTTCAGGATGTGTTATCACTGCTCAGAGACAATCCAGGGTCAGGCACTGTCATGCAGGTGATGAGTGGAGAAATGCAGCCAAAAAATTGCAGAAGGTTGGATTTTCCTGTTTTAAATGATCTTGTAGCACTTCAGTGTACCAGGCTCCTCTCCTGCATTGGTGTTTGGATCCAGCCTTGCCATTAAGCAATTTGTGGGATTTTGCATTTCTTACCATGCTAACAGTTATTGAGCTGTTTGTCTTTAGTTTCTGTTCTACTGACAGCGCCAACAGTATATTTCTTCATAAATATTGTTATTAGCCATTTAGGTTTTAACAAAAATTACGTAGGTGTTCTCCATCATGGTATTAAATTGAAGTTCCTTAACAGTCTGTAGTACAAAAGTCAAAATAAAATAGTGTCTAAAATGCTAATTCCTTTGAAATGTTTCTACAGTCAAGCCCTTATAAGAAGAGTGTGTCTGTTCAGCAGTGATTCCAGATAAATTTTAATTTTAAAGAGAATTTCCTTACAAGTTTTCAAAACAATTTTTTTCCACTATTAAAAAGAATATGAAATTTTAAAAGCGGAAAAAGAAGATGGTTTAGAATGAGGATCAAGAGATGGAGTTTCAATTTGAGAGTGGTTTTTAAAATAAAAATAAAAGGGGCTCTACAGTTTTCCTGCTTTTACTCATTCTCAAATTCTTTTATAAAGCATGAAGCTGATGCAGAGTGACAAAATGAGTTTTACCCACAAGACACCAGTTTATTTAGTATACATAATATCTTACATAAGCAAGTCTGTATCACCACATTTTTCAAGTTTTTCACTTGAGTAGGTGAATTGTGGTTCTGTTGCAACCATCCCTCAAAGAGATCAGATTTCACAGGTCTTGGACTAACTTTCACAGAGGGCAAATGAGAAGGACATCAACAACCAACATGAACATATTAATAAGCCCTAACTAGCCTCGAGCAACCACAGAGAAACTGGCTTGATTTTCTGAGCAGTAATGATAGCTAGGAGGCAGACATTGTTTACATCAAGTGTTGGAGGATTCCCTTTGAATGAAAGCTCAGATCTGCCACTACACAGCACTGCACTCTTTTTCCTCTTTTTTAGGTAAATTTAACCAAAACCAAATGCATTCCACCCAGTATTCACAAACAGCTCTAGCCCTAAAGCTATTACATCTCCATTCAAAGTTTTATAGTCTATGCCAGTCTGTGTAAAGAGATTGACAAGAAAAGGGTCTTTCAAAAGTATAATTTTAGTGAATTAATAGCAGCAAGTACTCTTTTGATCTTATGTATTTTCCACTATGACTTTCATGTTTTTTTGAGAGCTCAAAGAAAGCCTGGACACACCTACTATTTTGTGCAATGTGTGTGACATAAAATGCACTGCCCTGGACACGATTTTTAGAAAGAATTTGGACCATGGAACCTGACCCATGTCCTCACTGTGCTGAAAGACTTCCAGGTCTACTAGGGAGTCCTTCAAAGAGCTCTTGACTTGCCTGTTCTGGCCTGTAGCTCTGATGATACCATGGTTCACATCTCCCAGGGAAGACCCTTCCTGGATGGCATTTAGCATTCTTTTTCTTCCCTTAACTTATCTATAAGGAGCAAATTCTGCAGATTAGCAAACACCTTTTACCTTATTCTCTCCATCAGTGTGTTCACACCAGCTTCTCTGGAGTGTATTTGATAATAGTGTGTCACAGGCAATTCTGATCTGTAAAAAGACCTAAAGAACAGCATATTCAGGAATTACTACAACCCACCCACACACCATTACATATTTTCCAAATTTTAGGCCTCATTTCCATGCCTTTTTTTATTTTTTTTCAGGTAAATCAGATATATATGTATCGGATACATATGTTAATCATAGCTGTTGAATCTCTTGCCATAGTTATGTCAACTGTGGGTGACCAATATTCACCTCAGTCGAGGAGTTGTTCCTGGGATATTCCTCACAAGAGGAAATAAAGATATCTTCTTTGTCTTGAAAATGCAGATTCAGGAAATTTCATTTGATCAGAGTTCAGCTATTGAAAATTGCATTTTGGAACATAAATTCTCCTGAAGTCTGTACTCACAATGAGATAGTTTGTTATTACTACCCTTCATCTGATGGCAAAAGTTCTTCTTAAGTATTTTAAAGAGCTCCACAACAGATGGATAATACTACTGGATGGTCAAAAATGTAGTGTTAAAAAGTTCTATTTTTACATTTAATTTTAATATAAGGTTGGTGCATTTATTATTGTCAAATTAAATGTCATATCTGGTGGATAAAAATGTTTTTCTTCCTTAGAAACTCTTAAAGAGAAAAACAGTTAGGATTCTCCTGACCTGTATATGAATGATATTTCCTGTTTTATTAGAAATGTGAGCTGTCTGAAAAAGGTCTAAACAACTAAAATTTTTTACTGCTTGCATGGTAATCCTAATATAATCAAAATCAAATCTAGTAAAAACCAAGTCATCACAGAATGTTTTGAATTCAGCAAAACAGCATTTTCTGATTTTCTGAAAAGAAATTTCTGAAAAAAAACTGACAAGTTACACAAACTGCAGTCTATTAAAAGGAATCTAGCATAGAGGAATCTAGAAAAAATTTGCCTGTTTTGTAAATTTTGCTAGAGGTGCTTACAGATTCTGCACATGTTCTTTCCTCCAAAGATTAGTTTCTAATACCTATTTTCTTTCTATGTCGCTTGCTCTGATACCCTTATAGATGGAGAGCAGCTCATGTGAACCTTCCCAAAACTCACAATTCCTCTCCAAACTAGAATAACAGTAGTGCTTGAAAAAGAAATGAAAAGCCAGCCGCAGCCTCCATGTATACATTGTGAAAGTGTAACAATTCTCCATCAATCCCTTCTTAATTTTTTTTTTATTAATGTCACCAGACCACCAGATATAAAACTCATTCTATCCTGGTATTTATATTACTGCTAAAACTGAACCTCTCCAACTTCTTGGAAGAGAGCCAATTTTCTACCTTATCTGATTTCTTTGAAAATTGCAGGAGAAAGATCTGGAAAAAAAATCACTTTTCTAGTGGCTTTTAAAATAAGCAGAAGTCTAAAACTCATTGAAGACAGGACATATCAGAAGATAACTTTTGTCAGTAGTTCTAAAAATCATACAAACTGTAGTTTTCAACCAAAAAAACAACCTTTGCAACTCATTTATGACAATCTTAAAATGTCTTGGACTTCTTATTAATCTTTTGCACTGCTCCTGGATTGGGATTATAAAGCCAAGAACATCATTGCTTTCTACAGATGCTGGCAAAAAATTTCAGCAGAGTGTAACCATGTAAACAGTATAATACCTTGGGCTTCCAGGCATGGCATGGATGCTGCAAGGGGCAGTAGACAGGCTCTGTTGGGTAGATAAACAAAATCTATCTGTTATTTTAAAAATAGCATGTGTAACACCAACAATGGGCTTAAGATAGATGGGAACCTTAAGGAAAAAAAAAAAAAAGTTGGTTATTTGTCCCATTGACTGCTTTACTCGGCTGATAGGCAAGATCTTTTTCTGCTTTTACAGAAAATGAGGAGAATATCAGTATTCTCCAGGTGGGATACCAATGCAAACAAGTATGAGCAAGGTTTCCTCTGTAGCACATGTGCACCGGCATGGACACTGACTGCTTAATGTGCATCAGGGATGACAAAACCCATATGATACAACAACATGTTTATTTCTTCACAGAGAAAAATCTCTATGTTCCCTTCAATTCTTTTTCTTTGAAAGAAACTAGGGCATCAGTGTGTATCCCAAAGCCAAATGCAGCAGAAGTTTAATATTTGGAATTGTCAGCCTATTCAGCATGACACTGAGCAAAACCAAGGGAAAACACAGAAGCCAAAATAATTTCTCTGAGAACATTAGTTCTACATGCCACACAAAATACAGATGAGAAAGAAACTAGTTAGATATATCTAATGTAAATTACTGTGTGAGTGGAAAATTGAAGGGGGTGCTAATTTAGTTTGATCTGAATTAAATCTTTGTGTGCTGTGGGGAGATGCAATGTCAGGTCACAAAACACCACCACTACATCTACAACAACCAAAACACCCCAGAAGTAGTTATCATGGGTAAAGAAATTATTTAAAATAACAAAATCTTTTAAATTTATATAGTCACTTTCATCCCAAAGAAGTCAGAAACTCAACAAATTTAAGCATCCACACCAATTTATATGCAGAAAACCTCCTCCACTGATGAAACAAAAAAATTTCATAAACAGCAGTATATAAACCAGAAAGTAAAGACAGTTACTTAATCTAAATTAATCCACAGATTAATCCTTTTTTTTCTTTATTTTATATTAGTGTAGAAGGTCTGGGAGAAGAGGAAGGAGTTAGATTCTGATCTAACTGAACAAGTTCTACCTTTAATTCTTCATTGTGGTTTCCATCTGAAGAAACCTGATATTCAAAATCCATCTGGACATGGTCCTGGGCAACTTGCTCTAGCTCATGCTGCCTGAGCTGGTGGGTTGTAAATGACCTCTGGATGCTCCTCTCAGCCTAAATAATTATGTGATTTTCCTTTACAAAAGAAGCAAACACTTCTTTTTTGTCACATGGGAGCAATCACACAATTTCATCATAAAATACCTACCTGACTATTTACTCTTGATCTGAGAGAAGTCCCAAATAAATGGTTTAAAACTGCTAAAATATCAGATTAAGGACTGAGGAGATATTTTGCCTATTGTGAAATCAAGTACTTACCCTTTTGGAAAAGAATTTTCTGTGGCACACAATATTGGTGTTTTCCTCCATGGAAAACTGTGGAAAAGGCCAGATTTTGCTCTGACAATCTGGCCAGCTTGTAATGCAGAGACTTTAAAATCCTTGATCTGGTGGCTGGGATTGCAGAGTATGTCCATCTGCAGCATTTGTTCTTAACCCATATTGCACACCTGGCAATCCTATTGTGCAAGAGGCCTCAGCAGCCCTTCCCAGAGCACTGTTCTCCAATGGCCATCCTGGAACATCTCTGTTGCATAGAACGACAAAGGTTTCATGAACAGAAGTTTATGAAAGCTCCAATGGTCACCCATCCTAACCTAACTTAAAAAGCTAATATTTTTGAAGTTATTAGGGAAGCTGGCAAAAAGCTCAGATCAAGTATTCAAGCTCTCAGGAGTATTTTATCAACACACAATGTTCAGTGATGAATACAAAGCAGATGATTCAGAGACTGAAGTTCCCAATAAAAAATATTTAGCCCATTTTACACATGGGGTAGGTAAAGAGCAAATCCCAGAAAAATTCTTCAGAGAACCTGAAAAAATTAAGTGCTCAGCTAATTATCCTGGAATAACTCCTGAAAACTAACAGTGTGTTGGGCATATCAAATATGAACTCATCTGAAATCCATAGTGGGAAGAAAACAACACAGAATTAAAATTTAAATCTTGATAAATACACACACACACACACACACACACACACTGTCCTAGCCACACATGCTTAGCCAGCTGTGTTTCTATTTTCCTTCAAAATTCACAAAAATATGATCCAGGCTAATAATAACACATACATAAATGCCTTCTTTCCATATTGATGTGCTTTATGGAAAGTTTTTTTGAGATAACCATGCCAAATCTCCAGGTGTGAGCCAGGTTGGATTTATGTTGGAACAGAGGAAAACACTCTTCTCCATCGTTGCTGAGAAACAAATATCATCACATTGTGGCTGAGTATTGAGGTTTACAGAATAACTGAGGCTGTATTTTTCTATAAACAATTGGTTGAACTACAAAGGAGAACTATGTAATTTTATTTAGGTGAGCAATAATTTGGGTCTCCATAAGTTTCTGTTGCCCTAGACAAGAAAAAGCCATATTTCAAAGCATTACTGAGGTTTTATGCAATGGACTAGCAACTGAAATGTTGGAGAACAAGAAATCTTTGTAATCAAACTATACATGAAATTGCCTGGGGAAACTTCCAGCGAAGACATCAGCCTATATCAGGAGTTAAAATGTGCATTTATAAAGTATATTTGCAAAGTCTCAGTATAAAGGTCTGCTTAGAGGGAAGAGTAAATAGCAGTCCTGAGTTTTAAATCAAACTTTCTCAAAAGTTTAGCTGATAACTATTATACTGTCATTTTTCTATAGATTATTTCACACATGTGACCTTGATATCTCCCCGGATCAGCTCCTAACCACTGTGCCACTCAGAAGTCAATTGTGCTCCAAAGCTTGGTGGAACTCTTGAGCACTACACTTTTTGCAACAGCATGGGAGCATTCAAGGGAGATGCACCACTGGCTGAGGGAAGAGGCATTTGAGTTCAGTTTTTCTTATCAAAAATTACACAGGGAAGAGCTCAAAGAGAAGGTCCTGTAGTTTCACAGCAGGACTCCCAGAAACCCTTGGATACGATAACAGCGTGAAATGAAGAGCTGAAGCAGTAGGGACCTCATCACAAAGGTAAAGTCTGCATCCTGAGTCAGTGAAACGTATAATCTTCTTGTATTTGTTAAAACAAAACAGCACAAAAATACATTTTGGAGATCAGATTTTCTGTAGTTCCCTGATGAAAGAAACATGGCAATAAACCTGCTGTGAGATGGTGAGTTGCTCAGCCATGTGAAAATGAGCACAGATCCAGACTGTAATATTTGATTATCAACTTGGTGCTTGTTTATTTTCTTTTTCTTCATGTTATTGTAGTTCCATTTTATTCTTTGGACCAATCCATATTCTTTACACAGAACCATTAATGCCTGAGGCTTGTAACTGTATGACCTCTCTCAGTACAGTCATAAATCTTGCATTTAATTGTCCTTTCTCAGCTTTGAGTTGTCTTCTGTGTCACGTAAACTTCACTTTCTCAAACACCTCCTGCAGATTTGGAAGGGGTTGAGATTTTTCTTGGGTTTTTTCCCTTCTGAGCACTGTGGCATACTGTGGGTTTCTTTATCCTCCTGCTGCTACAAAGAAATCAGACAGATAATTTTGAAGAGCCAACATCTGTTGCCAGCAGAGGTGAGGTTGTCATGTTCTGAGGACTCCCTTTCCCTGCAAAGGGGTTTTTGTTTTGTTTGCAGTAATCTGGTATTGTCCCAGCACCAGGTACTAGAGGGCACCTTGAAAACTACTCACCCACTGCACCAGGACTCGGAGGAGGAGTTTTCCTTGAGGAACCTAAGCTATTAACAACTTTTGATGTTGCTCCCTGAAACACCATGGAGCACTCACTGCCTGCCTAGCCTCCTTGTCTGGACCATGCCACAAAGCAGTCTGTGCAGAGACACTTTAATATTTGTACTAGTAGGCTTGGTATGGGCTGCTCTGGAATTCTTACTCTGCATGACACATCAGCATCTACCACCCTTCAATTAAACTGCTTGTTTGTTTGTTTTGTTTTTTCATCTAAATCTGATTGTTGGATAATAAACATAATTTGCAGTAACCACACAAACTGGGTGCAGGCAGGTTTTAGAAAGTGAAAATTACTGTGAGTGAGGAGCAATGGATTATTATTTGTGTTCTATTATAATTAATTACTTTGCACAGCTGGGAATCATGTTATAAGTCTTAGGTGTTTGCAAGAATGAATGGCTTTGTAAAATGTAGCTGGCAGCTAAATCCACTCTTGTCATCCATGCTCGTTTTTGGTGCTCTCAGTGCTGGATAGATGTGCCTGCCAAAGGCTCTCATCGGCCCATTAGTGTCTGGAGTGGCTGTGCTCTTAAAAAGACATTTTTATTGCTCTCTGCCCTTTGAGTCATAGTAGTTGCAGACACCTGGGATATGCTTGATACACACAAACAGCTAGAATGAGCCAGATAAACAGTCCTTGCAAAAACCACACATTACATATATTGATAATTACACACCGGAAGCCATCTGTTGAAACACAATTATTTTTCAGATCCCTTTCTTAGCCCACTGGTATAATTCAGGATGCCACGTGGCTGTTCATGTAAAGAATCATTAAATATCCATTTTGGTTTGTGAAGGAATGATGAAAAGGGAGGTGATTGTAAAATAAATTTTCCCCCATTATTTTTTCCGCAGTTGAAGTCATTCAGTCCCAATAAGACAGAGCTAGAAATAACCTCTGAGGCTTTGATTAGCACACAAAGTGCCAGTATCAGAGGGGTGATTGTGAAGAACTTGAAAAGGCCAGAGTGCCTTCTATGGCCAAAGGGTCTGACAGACAGTGGGGAGACAAGGACAAAGAAACTCCAGGAAGCAGGTGGGGTCTGAGCATCCTATTATCCACTACAGCTCCCAGGGATGACTCGAGATGTGGAAGATGTCCATCACTGCTCATTTTGATGTTTTCTGCCTCAGTACAAGATACCTGGCTTTGATTCTTAGGCTAAGGACATATGGTACAGTTACCAAGCTCCAGGTAAGGAATTGCAGAAACTGCTGCCACAGAATTTATGCTTACTTGAAAAAACATTGCATTATGGAGTCATTCAAATGTAGGATACATTTTCTTCCACGATGACTGCTTTCTCCTTCTAAGGATCTCATCTCAGCAAAGTTTTAAGGGAAGTGTTTAAGAGAGAGAGGGGCAAATATATAAAGGAACTGGAAGTCATTAATCTCCTTCAAAAATATACCTGATTTTAGACAATGATGATTCATATCTGATGTAGGTTTGCTCTGATGTAGGTTTGCTGTTCAAAATAAAATGCAGTTAATTTATCTGGGAGTGAACTGTAATTTAGTCTATTATTTCCTCCCCAGAGACAGCTTGCTGTCTCATGACCAGCTGAAAGGTCTATCAAGTTACCTAAGCAAAGTTTAACCAACGAAGAAAACAACTTTAAGCATGTGTTTATGTTTCAGTTGTCAGAAAACTTCACACAGACCTTTAAAATTAAAGGCCACCAAAAGGTATAGTGCATGTTCCAATAGAGACACGAATGATAGCTTTAGACAGGCCATATATGCAGTGTGGGAAAATATTTTATGTGCAGTCTGAAGTATGAGTCATTGGGAAAATAAAAACATAGGACAGTGAAAAAGAAGCATCATCAAAGCAATTCCACTGTGGGAAATGAAGGTAGTAGGAGCAGTCAGTGTCATGAAGGCTTGAGTGCCTTTTTACATGAGAGGAGAAAGATCAGCTAGGGATTACAATACATTTGAATGCATTAAAGAAATATTATGAACATGCACAATACAAAGTGAAAGTGGACAATGTCTCTGATGGCTAAAAGCTGACTCAAACTTGCTGTCAGTCAAGTGGAAGAAAAGAACTATTTTCTTCTAGATTTTGATCCAAATTAAATATAAAAAGTCCCTGGGTATGACCGTTCTTAAGAATGCTGGCTGAAGAATAAAGATTAATTTATTTAAAATTAATATTAGTATTTAAAATTAATATTTAAAGAAGACAAACCAAAGGTCAGATATGATAGGATTTGCTGATCCAATTCACTGAACTTTTGGGTTATAAAGGCAAGTGTATTGCACTATTGAGTGGTACTGTTTTATAGGAAGTCCACCACTAAGATATTATTTTCACTGATTTCATGGTATAAGATTTAAATACATTCATAGACACATTGACCTCAAGAAGTCTTGACAACACTGGTGTCAAGTGCTCCAAGAAATAGGAATTATTAATTTGCCAAAAGTAATTCTATCAAGAAAGAACTTTCTTGTTGGCCTCACCCTTCAGCATCCTGAATGCTTTGCTGCTCTGTGATTTCTCTGCAGGGTGCACTGAGATGCCTCTCACTTGCTCATGACTGTCTGTGGATGGTGTAACAAGGTATAAGGGTTCAACCCACATTTCAGACTCATTTGTTTGTTATGTTGAACCCAGAGATCACAGTGGCGAAAAGACTGTTACACCTGGAGTCGGTACTGGAAGTAAGAGTTAGAAAATAGCTACCAAGTGCATTGGTCTTGATGCCCTCACAAAAATAATTCTTCCCAGGAGAATGTTGCTGTTCCATGGAAGAAAATGTTATATTAAATTAGGGATTAGATTCAGTTCACCCAAGTTTATGTATCTGCTCTACAGATGTTACCTGAATTTTTTGGGTTCCTATATTAGTGATCTTGGGATACAACTCATCTGCTTAAAAAAGAATGTGGGTTTTTTTGGGTTTTTTTAGGATAAGGTAAATACCTTCCTGAATTATGAGGATATAAATTTGGAAACACTAGTTTCTACAAATTGATCCCAAGATATGTTTTTTCTACTAGAATGAAATGGAGAAATACAATTATTCCAGCTAACACAGTGATATTTCAGTCAATATGGATAATTTTTTGAGACTTGAGCAATGTTATTCCCTTGCATAAGAACCTAAATAATGTGGCTGCCCAGCCTCACTCCAGAGCCTTAGTCAGTGCAGTCAGCTAAGGATTTGAGCAGAAGGTGCTGTGTAAAGATTATATGCCATGAACACATTTGTCATGTGCATGCAATAGATTTTTTTTCTCTTTTGAGTAATTATCAGGCATAAACCTGTCCTGAAAATTACAGAGGTTCAGAGAAGCACTCCTAGTGCTCTACAGAATTAGTAGTTGTTATGAGTAAAACTAATCAGATTAGCATAATTTAATTCAGATAAACTCTTATTTAAAGTGTCTGTGGCAAGACAGAGCCTTTCAGTTTCATCCACAAAGCTAAGCATGGTGCTAATAACACCGAGGTGGCAGGTTTGATCCCCATATGGGCCATTCACTTAAGAGCTGGACTTGATGTTCCTTCTGGGTCCCTTCCAACTCAGACTATGCTGTGATCCTCTGAGCTCATGGAGACGTGTACCACACCCAGGAAAATCCAGTCTATGGAAGGTGAATATATTGGCGGCAGAGGGATATGAAAACAAGGACAGGCAGTTAGTCCCCAATATTTGAACAGATGGGAACCTCTGTTCGAATAAAAATAAAGATAACCTCTGGGAAGAGCCTCTCTGGCACATGGCCAAAGATAGATTATACCAAAACTCCTGTACAAACCCTACCCCTCTAGCAGATGGGATTTCATAGATGCTTATTGCACTGAATGCCTAGTTGAAGCCTTATGAGTAAAAATCAACCCATTAATATTTTCTGGTACAGGTAAAGAAACATCTGAACATAATTAAATCTATCATTCAGAGGACTGGGGGGAAAAATGGAAAAAATTATCCTGGTAAGCTGGTGCTGCTGTTAAATGCAGTCTGTAGAACTACGAAACAGCTCACTGTATGTGCTAGAAGGAGCAAACAATCCTAGTAACAGTTTGTATGACTTTCCACAGAAAAAATCCCATTCATGGCTCTACAGGTGGTGTTACCAGCACTCAATCTGCTCTGCCCCAACAGTCAAGTCTTTCAGGGCAATTTCTTCATGCCTTCAGACACAGCAGTGATGAGCCTACATACAAGAGCTGCCCTTTTCTTGGGAGAAGAAAATACCAGAGAAGATAAGGAATGTGCTGACAGCTTTAATAAGTCTGACTGGGAGTCCATGTGGGATGTGAGGGATGGTCACACCTGAGCACTGCTTGAATGTCCTTGGTACTGCAGCAACCAGTTTGATACCCAATATGTAGTATCTGTGGGGCTCCCAAAACAGGGAAAACTAGAAGAGAATATATGGGGACAGAGAACATCCTGAAGAGCATTTTAGAGTAGCAAAGGCTTGTGCAGTCAAGAGAAGGTTATGACAACAGGAATTATAGAAACACAAACACATCTTTTAGCTTCTTCCTACCAGCTGCTAATCACTGCAGTGGGTCAGCTCCACTTGGACTGACCAGGCTCTGTGGTCCTGCTGTTGGGGATTGGGTTTATTTCCAGGGAAAGAAACTTGCACTGGTGGCTGGGTGTTTTGAGATGGTTGCGGGGGGGAGGAAGTGGCCAGGCCCCAGGGAAGGAGGGTGTCTGGGGGCACTCCTCTGGTTTTTGGGAGTTTCTCTCAGAGAGACAGAGATTCCACAAGAAGAGAGGCAGGTAAAGGTGGGGCTGGCCCTGTTGGGGGCTCTCACTCGTTCTCAGCTTTCAGAGGAGGATGGTTGAGCTGCTGCTTGGGGAAAGGGTTATAAGCCCACCCGGAGCTGCCTTTCCTCTGCTGCTGGGCCCTGCACCCCCTGCCCTGCCGAGACATCCCACAGCTCCAGCTATGGCCGCGGAGTTCCTGATACATCTCATCCACTGCCCCGGGGTTTCTGCTCATCCCTGCCGTTCCAGCCTGCTGCTGCCAAGAGTCCTGCCAGGAAACCAGGATCGACTCCGCCAGGGGATGTTGTAAAGCGAAGCCTCTCCTCTGTCCCTTCCATCTGGGCTGAGCCGCCATTGCCACGCGCCCCCTGCCCGCCCCACAGCGCCCCCTGCGGCCGTGGGGAGTCACTGCACCCCCTGCCCGCCCCACAGCGCCCCCTGCGGCCGTGGGGAGTCACTGCGCCCCCTGCCCGCCCCACAGCGCCTCCTGCGGCCGTGGGGAGTCACTGCACCCCCTGCCCGCCCCACAGCGCCCCCTGCGGCCGTGGGAGTCACTCACCCCCTTCCTGCCCGGAGCAGCAGCGCCCCTGCCGGCCGTGACCGGAACTGCACCACCGGGAAAGCGCCGCAGCCGAGGGGCTGGGACTGGGTTTGCCTTCTCTTCGGTGCTGATGCTGTGGCTGTTGCTGTTTTGTTTGCCTTGTTATACATACTAGTGAAGAACTGTTATTCCTATTCTCATGTTTTTGCCTGAGAGCCCCTTAATTTCAAAATTATAGTAGTTCTGAGGAAGGGTGTTTATATTCTCCCTTCCAAGGGAGGCTCCTGCCTTCCCTAGCAGACACGTCTTTCAAACTGAGACACTGCCCCACTCTGCTTTTGCAAGAAAAGCTATTTTTCAGTTCAAACAAAATAGGAAAGAGAAGAGCAGAAAAGGAAATAAAAGCCTGTTCTTGATGTCCAATGTAGGAAGAGGGGGGAAAAGGAAAAGAAAAAGGAAATATCAAATGAAGAACCAAAGGAATCAGCTGGGGGAGATACACTTCAAACAACCACTGAAAGTATGAATTCTTCCAGAAAGGACTTCAGCAACAGCTGCTTTATTGCTTATTTTGTTTCTGAAAGAGCCTGCCAAGGATTCAGATGAAGATTCACTGTAACAACTTGAAGCTGAGGGAAGTCTGGCATTTTCCTATGAGTGACAGGTTAAAGTTATGACAGAAGAGAGCTTTTACTTTCCTTGTATGTTCCGTATTTCAGTCTTACTTGATTGCCCCAGGCTAGTACTTTGCACATAGACACTGATAAATCTGAGCTCCAAATGCAATATTATGTACTACTCAGACATGCAGCACAGATGCAACTGCTTAGCTGACTGTTACCTGTAAAACCTAATTAAAATCAATAAAGACTTGTAGCCAGAGGTCTATGTTTTATCAGAGCATGAAAATGAGACAAAACTCCCAATAACAGTGCTTTGTTTTTCCATTTATCTTTGCAGATATCTTACAGTAGCCTGTGAACAACCTTCACTTCAGGGTATTTACGCTATACCTGATCAAAGTTTATCTGTCAACCCTGTAGGAATACTGGCATAGTTAACATTTTCTTCAACTCTAAATCTGCTGTGGGATTAATCCTTTGCTCTTTAGTGGAAAGAAGGAAAGTAGTTTTAGGCTAACATCACTGTTAAACTCTGTGATAAGGTTTCTAATGGAATGGCGCTGAGACCCAGCAGCTTGACTTTCATCCAGAAGGTTTTAGCTTAAAAAAACAATTGTCATTTCCCAGCAAAAGCCCTAAAGAGTGCCTTTAAAGAGGTCTAAAGGAAGAAAAGACAGAATCCGAAATAGGATCTGTTGGCCTCCTTCTTCACAGCCAACATTCCTGACAGGAATTTCTCAAGCTGTGAAAAATCTGGAACCCAAATCAATCGTTTGAGATCATGCATCTGGCTGGTACTTTATTTCTTTTTCTTTAAAATGTCAAATTTTGTCAAATACAGAATTCTTAGGTGATATCACTGATAGCTATCATACTAGTGTTCACTAGAGACAAATTCCTGTTTTATCACAAAAATAGTACAAAACAAAAAAAATTAAAAGTCAGTTTGAGTCTTTTTACTCAGTTCTCCATGTTCAAGGTTTCTAAGCATCATGGAAAACTTTTAAAACAGAGATATCAGCAGTGTTGTCCTGCAATGTGTCTGAAGATCTTTGAGATCGAGAAGCATATGAGATAACTTAATTTTCCTGTAGCTTTACATAAGTTCTACAACTGCAACAGATTAGTTCTTGTTTTACTTTCTCAGCTGTAAGCAGCCTCCTCCATCACCAAGAAACAGCAATCAACTTGTAGAGTCTCCAAGTCCATGTCCCTACAAAATCAGCTAGAGATTTCTTTGCTGATGAAGATTATTTAACATAAAGAGGCTCATCTAGCTCCAGTCCTGCTTCTAGTACTCAGAATTGGGTGTCATAAGCACCTAAAATTTGTGGATAAATATGAAAATCTCCCTCTGCCCATTTATATATGATAGGAAATCCATTCATCTATTTTGAGAGAACATCAGACTGATGGGTTTATGAACATTGCAACAAATTGAAGGCAAAACAACCCAGTATTGCCTGTGTGCTGTTAAAAGAACAGTACAGTTCTTTTAATTTGTTCCTTCAGCAACTTGCTGCCCACTAACATCATACTTCTCAAGTGGTAATATAAAATTGAAATTAAAGTATCACCCCATTAATGATGTAATCAATATTTTGATTTTGATTTCTTAATATTAAGCACAGAAATTGTGACCAAATATTTTCTGATTCTTCTTGTTGATTCATTTGTGATGGTATCTTTTTTTATTTCTGCACTACAGATGCAAAATTGTTAAGATCTGTATTTTATACAATTTTGAGGTTGGGCTATTGGTTGCATCAGAAGCCCAGGGTCCTGTATGACTTTTAAGACCAGAATGATTTGATATGGAAGCAATGAGTTTCCAATCCCTGTTCCCAGAATATTTAGACACTGCTGTGCACCCTGCATTTAGATAGTAAGACCACCAGATCTACAAGAATTAATACACCTGGCATTTAGCACGGCTTTAAATTTTGAAAGGAAAGGGCAAAAAAACCCCAGACATGAACCTTTTACTATGAGCACAATTTTGGATGTATTTCTAAAACTGTGGCAATGGAATAAATTTTCTGTTAAGAGTGTACAATCATACTGACAGATAAAGATTACTTTTGGCTTTGATTCATTATTCTGACAAGGATTTAGCCATGTCAAAAAAATTAAAAATTATGTGAGTTGAAAATACTTACTAATTTTTTTACCCTTTACTGTGGTACCAAATCCTTGAGAAAATAGTGATTTCTCATCACTATTGAGCAATGCCAGTTGTTTGTGCTTTCTTCCTTTATGCAGCTGTTTATTTTATCTTCCTCTGGTAGTTTTTGAGCTTTAATATCATCCCTTTATTTATCAGAACTCTATACCTGTTTTTGATATGTAGAGATATCCACAGGCTCCCCAAACCTTCTCTCATGTTGCTGTATTGTATGAATTATTCAGAAATTTTAGTTTTTGAAGTGGTCAGTAATTACAGAACTTAGCATCAAGATAAAAAACAGAGAAAGAACATGAAGAGACATCACAGAACAAATTTTCTATCCTTCAAGCACAGCCTTAGTGTATAAATTCTAGAGACAATGTGTAATTAAACAAGTATTTTTAATGTACTTTGTATCATTTTACATTTTCAGAGTTAAAGGTTTTCCCCCTGCTGCCTAAGGAGCACTTAGCTTCTCATTTCCTTTATCCCCATGCCTACCTTTTGAACTGTTCTTCTTGTGGTTAGTAAATCTTCAAAACACTGGATTTTAAGAACTAAGAATGTAAGAAATGTCAATCATATGTATTTATGTCAATAACAGATCTGTCTAAGACACTGCAGAAAGAGGCACTGTTTCAGGAGAAGCCTCTCGCCATAGATTCTTTCAGCACTCAAAATGGTTCTGCTGGCATGTTAGGGTAGGGGTTTATCTTTTTTCATTTACTATTGGTTTTATATGTGTAGTCCATGAATTTGCATTCTTTTAAATATTCTGGTATGGTTTGTCGCCAATACCTCCTGTAGCGGCAAGTCACAGAAATACTTTTTTAAAAACATTTATATATAAATCAATCTCCTGGAAGTTTCAGCAAGTGGTCTCTGGTTCTAGTGTTGCAGGATTTGTGGTGAAGCAGTTCTATATTTTTCTCTGCCTGTGTTACTTTTTTTTAGAAGTCAATACTATGCAAGCTTTGTTTAGATTCTTTTTCTTAGGATACATTGACTTTGTCTATACCAACACTCATCTGTCACCCTTTTGAGAAATTTTTGAACACCTGATGTAATCCCTTGTCACTGATGCAGATTCTGGTTACCCAAAAGATGTTAATGCCATCCTCACATTTCAAGATATCACATTTCCCTTTTCAGTCATTGACAAAATAATGAATAAAACTGCTCTAAACACTTATGCAGGGTAGGAGCCACTGCTGAGTTTTATCCAGCCTGAAAACCACAAACCCCCTACTCTGCTCTACTTGACCTTACTGGCAAGAGAAGTCCCCTCTGTAAATAAGGCTCATATTGGAAATCTTGACATAGCTTTTTGGATTAATACTTCATGTATATGTTCCTAAAATAAGTGTAGCTCCTCTGACTGGTCTGCTATGAATACATTAAGTACAGGAACTTCCACAGCATCTTTCATGATTAAGAATTAATTGAACTTCTCTGCCTTATCTCTTCTCAGTGCCCCTCTGATACTGTAGTCAGTGAGCAAGCCCACCAATGTTCTAACTTGTTTCCTCTATTTAAATAAAAAATTGATCTCAGATGAAGCATAATTTGCAAGGTGCTCTTCACAATTTTTTAGCTCTCTTGGTTTCCTGCTTTCTTTTGACTTGTCCTGACTTTTCATTCAGTTACACTTACCATTTTTAAATACCAGCCTTTTCCATGGGACAGTATCTTTGTATTTCGTTCAATCATAGAACCATAGAATAGTTTGGGTTGGAAGGGATGTATAAACAAATGTAGTCCAACAATGTAGTCCAGCCCTCCACAATGAAGAGTAACATCTTCAGCTATATAAGGTTGCTTAAAACCCCATTCAGCCAGACCTTGAATGTTTCTAGGGATGAGACATCATCAGAAAACTTGAGGGTTTATTTGATTTCACTGTCTGTGCCAGTGATGAAGACACCACTCATCACTCTTCTCAATCTGGTCACTGTGACATTGATTTCTTCTCACTGGATGCAGCTGTCTGCCAATTCCATATTCAAATTCAAGGTCCTGAGTTTACTCTTTGCCTGACCCATATCCCAGAGGAATGCAAACTCCACCATGTGATCACTGCAGTCTAGACAGCCTCCAGACTTGTCACTGATCAGTTCATTTGTGCTGATTTGTTTACTATGAAGCTGATCAGCACTTTCATGACATTGTTTTCTTTTCAAATTTGTAGCAGAGAATTTACCTGTACTTCAAAATTATTTTTGAGGAGGCATCAGATTGTTTGGAAGCTTATTGATGGGTAGATTTTAGTTTTATCATTCTTTTTATGCTGATTGTCTCCTTTTTATGTAGTTCCACAGGTGGTGTGTTTGACCTTCCTCTTTTCTGGGGTGTATCCAAACCTATTGTGTTCACTCTTACAGACTGATTTTCCCTTCCTATGCCTTAGATTTGGTCCTTCAAAACCAAATTTAGAATGGCAACCTATCTTAAGTGCATAGAGACTACTTGTTCTAGGAAACAATGATTTATTGTGTCCAAAAACTTTTATCATATTCATAAGATATTGATCCAGTCTATTTTGCAGATCCTAGAGAATTCCTATTACAGTTTTCTCTTAATCTGGCATAGTCAGTTTTGCTTGTCAAGGGTAAGGATTCATCTCTTGCACTGAGAGCAGGTCAATAACTCCACATATTTCTCACACTTTCACCAGAGCTCCCCAGTGAGTTCTTTCTGATTTCAAGCTTAACAGTCTTCAAGGAGTTGCAAAAGCTCATTCAAAAAAAAGAAAAAGGCAGGTGAGTAACCTGATGTTCAACACTGGGGAAGGAGTTAAAATACCAGGTTTGGTACTCTCTTTTCAAAAATTGTGTGTGGTGCACTCTCAGTAAATGGTTTTCAAGGTCTTCCTTATTTCTAGCAACATATAGCTGCATGCTAGACATTATAGTGCTTCACAGAAGCACTTATTTGGACAAATCTTTAGAAACATCACTTTTGGATCTGCTTCCCTTTTTATTGAAAAAAATCTCACTTGGAGCTGTTCACTCATTAGCTGGATTTGTGCATTTACTTTAATCAGCACTTTCATTTTCAGTTAAATAGTTTTTTTGATCTATTGACAACACCACTTGGTCACAGATCACATTAAAATATAAGTTCTGGGACAATATTAAACAGGAGATCTGTTTTGCCTCATCAGCTGTATTTTAAACCACTCCAATAAGAGAAAATAACTCTTCATCTCTGACTGTCACTGGAACAGTTCAAAGGAGTCGGCGTGTTACATTCATGCCCTTAGGGAAAATGTAAGAATATTGTAGAGGATCAATGACTTTCAGAAGGTCAGACAAACCATTTTCTATTCCTTTTGCAAAAATTAAAAATAAAAAGAGAAAGAATATTTCCACTTAACAAATCTTGATATGGTTTGGAAAAAGACTGTTTTATCCGCTGACATTAGTTTAGTCACACCCAGAAACTTATTCTTGAAGCCACCAAAATTCCCTTTTTTTTGTTTTGCATCACTAGCAAAATTCTCAATATTTATCATAGAATAGACTCATAGAATATGCTGAGTTTGAAGGGATCCACCAGGATCCTCACCCTGTGCAGGACACCCTCAAGAGTCACTTCATTTGCCTGAGACCTTTGTCCAAAAGCTTGTTGAACTCTGTCAGAGTTAGTGCTGTGACCACATCCCTGAGAAGTCTGTTCCAGTGCTCAGCCAGCCTCTGAATGAAAAACACTTCCCTGATACCAAACTTACAGCTCCCTGACTCAGCTTCATGCTTGGGTTTAGTCACTGGTTGTTTGAGTGAAGAGATCAGTACCTGCCCCTCTGCTTCCCCAGCATGGAGTTATATACTGAAATTGGGTCTTCCCTCAGTCTCCTCTTCTCCAGGACCAAACAGACCAAGGGATGCCAGCTGCTCCTCATGCAGCTTCCCCTCCAAACCCTTAACCATCTCAATAGTCCTCCACTGCAAGCCCTCTAAAACCTTAATATCTTTTTCATATTGTGGGGCCCAAAAGTGCACACAGGTTACACTTTTGATGAGATGAGGCTGCCCCAGAGCAGACAGGCTGAAGATGCTGTGCCTAATGCGTTTCTAAATTCTCCTTTGCTATTTGCATCAGTTTATAGGACACTTCCTTGATATTAGGATTGCTTTTCTGTCAAGATGGGAGATCTCTTCATCATGTTGCAGGATGGTTTCTCAGGACCCTATTAAGTTTGGACTGTTGTTTTCTGGAAATAATGCTCCAGCATTAGCAACTTCATCTTCCCTGTGTTTACCAAGACTCTGATTATCAGCTTAACTTGAAAAGAGACTAATTCTGTTAAAACTACACAGTAATAATGAGTTCATTTTGAATTTGGATTGTGCCCACTTTTTCTTCTAGCAGCTGGAACACCTTTCCTCAACAAACCACAGAGAACTCATGAAGTAGCTATATGTGGGAAGATATGGTGGGAGGCAGGCGGTAAATGATGTTCATATTATTCATCCCAAATTCCCATTCTTGACCTGATTCATTTCACTGTGCTTTCACTGTTAACAGAGGTGCTAGGATGAAGTTCCTCACATCTATGTCTCAGATGCAGATGTCAATGACTGAGCTTTCCAGCTCCTGTTAGACTCAATAGGAATATCATCAATGCAGTCAGTGGGTGAGATTTTTCAGATCAAAGACAGACATAGATCATAACCTAGACTGCACTGGCAATCCCTGATGGCTGTTCACTCATTGTGAAGGGGAGTCCAGCCTGGCCTGCTGGGCTGTGCACCTGCATTGCTCACAGCCATAATGTCTCAAAAAAAATTTTCCCCACACACACACTACACGTGCCATCCACCCAAGTCATCCAAGTCATCAAATGGGCTTGAAAGCTGTATCCAGAAAATTATTCATATGCAGGCAATTCATATTCACAGTTCCATTCAAACAGATTCAGAGCAATGCTTAAACCCTGTCCCAAAACTCAGCTGAATCCAAAGGGCACAAACATACCCTGTGTGATCCAAAAGATTTGGGGTTATGATGCACAAACAAGTTCTTTTAGGCTCAAAGGTACCTGTAAATCAGTTTCTGGCAATATTTTTCCTACTATGTGTTCATCCTCAGTGGCACCCTACAGTAAACACAGAATAATCTAAGGAAATTTAGTCCCTACAGTAAAAAGGGCTCAGCTGCCTTGTGCTTATTAAAGAGGACCACGTGAAAAAGGCAAGTGGAGGACAGCAGCTGAGTGGCTGATATAATGGATGAGATTCATCTGATCAAATGTAAGCATCTTTTACCTGTGTTTAGGTATAAGGTAGTCAACTAGGGCTTGCTTGCTCTTTTTATCTTAAAGTAGACTTCCAGACAATGTAAGAATTCTTCCCTAAATTTACATATTCCTTCTCCTGGCTGTAAAAGGACTAGGTCACTTGGAGACAGAAATGCACATAGATAGGATATGCCTCTTTTTGTTCTGCAGCAATTTACACACACATAATGCTATCCCAAAGTGATATGTGCACATGCCCATTACTTTTCATGAGCTGAGCCAGAGATTAAAATTTTTCTCCTGGTGACAAGTACCTTGCCCAGAGAAAGGTGATGGGGCACAGCTACAATAATGTTTTTTCCATGAGCCTTTCTGTGGTGTACATCTTTTATTCCAAATCTTTTAGAAGAATAACATTTTTACATTAATTAGCACTTGTATTTGTGTGTTTATGGAAGCACTTCACAAATTTCACTTTTATTTACGAAAACATTTCATGCTGTTATCAACACTATCCCTAGAAACTTGGATTGTTTACATTAAAATAAACAAGCAGGAGTTCATTTGAAAATAACAAGGTCTCTGAGCAATTTCATTGTTTGGAAAGAGGGTCATTGCTGAAAGCATTTTCATTGAGGCTGATTAGATAGAGCATGGGGTTTTTTGCTGCAAATATTTTTATTCCAGCAGCAATGATATTAACCATTTAAAGTCTGAGTTACAATATGAAGAGAGAAGAATGACAACCAAATTGTTCACTGAGTGCCTCTTTAACCTGTCTGGCAACTTTCTATGAACTCTTTTGTTTGGACAATGCTCTCAGGAATATGATGTGATTCTTGGGGTGTCTTGCACAGGGCCAGGAGTTGGACTCCATGATCCTGACAGGTCACTTCCAACCCAGCTATTCTATGATTCTATGATTCTGTGGTCCTGTCCACTGATTCTATGATTCTGTGGTCCTGCCCATGATCACACAAAACACCAGAAACAATTTTTGTTGGGAAACCTACATAGGTGCTGTAGGGAAACTTTCTTAAGTATGGGACTGTCTCCCAAATTCTCCATGCTATATGGATCTAGCCTCAGGGCTGAAAGGAGAGCCATGACAAATTAAGAATTCTAACATTCACGCTGTATGTGTGGCTAATTCTTTCTATCCTGCCTATTAACCTCTGTTTGAGACAGATCAAGTGAAGCCCAGCTTAACAGCAGCTGCCACCACTCGCACACTGAGCAGTAAATCTCTTGCAGAGTGAAATTTATGGTTGTGTTGAAACACACTGATTTTAGTCATGTACGTAGACTGCAGCCCATCACAGTGGTTCTCCCTGAAGAATGTAAAGTGAACCAGCTCTTGTAGACAGCCCTGACAGCCCCCCTTGCTTTACTTTGGTAGTACAGATGGCTCTGGCTAACTTGAAAATCAGAGAGAAGAGGTCAAGATGTGCAGGCATAGTCAGGCTATCTTTAAACTGGCTCAGCTCACCTTGGGCCAACCCTGTCAGTGTGTTCCCAGGTGGGGACTTGTCCAGCCTGTGCTGCCACAGACCCCCTCTGTTGAGGACACTTAGTGCAAGTGTGTCTACATGTATTCCAGGCATACTTTCGATTACTTAATGTACAGGATTGTCTGGAGTTTGGAAGAAACCACCCTGAGCAAGGCTGGGAAAAAGTCGGCACATATTCACTAGTGCAGACACAAGCTGTGGCAGTGCACTGGGGAGGCACTTTGGAAAGACAGAGAAGAAAGTGTGGTCTCTAGTTTTGCACTTGGCAAACAGGGCACAGCTTGTTCTGCAGATCTTCCTGGGTCACTGTCAGCAGTGCCTGGGGTCCCCACCTGAGCTGTGCTGTGTGCTGGAGGTGAGCTGACACATCCCACAGATACCAAGGCCCCACAGTGACAAGTACAGGATGGGGGGCAGGCAGATGGTAGAATGGGATGTAGCTCTCCAAATGGTTGTGAAAGCCTTCTCAAAACTTTGGCATTTCCTGGTTTCCCTCTTGTGTAGCAGAAACCTCTGGAATATATGCATTAAGGAAACCACAGTCTGATTGACAGGCCAAATCACCACAAATTTGTGGTTGTGAAATCACATGGAACAAGGAAATGTCCGAACTCTTGGTTCCAGTTATTCCTTGGCAGATGGTTAGAAAGGATTAACATAAGCAGAGAGGTCAGGGTGGGAAGTCCTATAGAGATGTGACTCTTTTGGTAAAGAACCAGTGGTGGTAACGTAAAAATCTGGAGCTGGACAAATTGGCAGAGAGCACATAAGCACTTCCTTTATATCCACAATGCCTGGCATTCCTTGGAACTGGCAGGTTATACCTATGGTCAGGTATCTAGTGGGTGCAACAGGAGTGTATTCTTAAATAACTATTTATTACAGTACGCTCCCTATGGCCATGCTGAACAGCTCAGAAAATCTGGGAGCAAGGCAGAGGGTCAGCATATCCACTGGCATCTGTGAGTCAGCAAGCTCCTCTGCTGCTTTGAACAGTTATTTAATTTAAACTTGTCTAATTTAATTCTTTTGCTCTCAAGCTGTCAGCTCCTGTCTCTGCAATGCCAAAAGGCCAGCCTTCACTGCCCATTAATCCAATTTATGCTACAGCATCACTGCCTTCCTCTCAGGCTTCCCATCATCCAGAGAGGAGCTCCCTGTTAACTTTGCAAAGCTTCAGTGTGTTCATCTTGTGAATGGCCCTGCAGCAAGGCTGTTCATACAGCAGCCAGAGATGAGGACACCAGCCTGTTCTCTCTGCTGCCTCTCACACTGAACATGGTGGTTTGGCTTTTCCATTGTACCTCTACTGCAAAACCAATACATCCACTCTTGATCTCTCTTTCTCTACAAGAGTCAAACCGTTCACAGTATAAAGTATGTACATCCTAGTGAGCAGATATGACAGCAACTTCCTGTGCTGAGGGGACAATTATTTCTGCTCTTTGACCAGGATCATAAGGTCTTGATCCCTCATAAGGACTTCTGAGCCTTTGTAGACATTACTATCTATAATAATGTCACAAATTATTTGACCTGTGGCTGTCATTTTCAACATAAGTGAGGGTATTGCTCTAAGTGCCTGTGGCTTGCTGCAGTTTTTCACCTGACTTACAAGATCATGTCCTAGTACATTTAAAGAAAGAAAGACAACAGAGCAAACCACGGCTTTTTCTCCACTCGTTCCCTGGTCTTTAACCATTGAAGTACCAGCTAGATTAACACAGTTACTCTTAAATAGTCTCTTGACTCTTAAGTCAAGAGGAGAATTGGATGTTAATTATCAATTCACCACACGACTGGAGCTCAGGTTAGCTATAAACAAAATGGATTTCAGTAGAGTTACCTCAAATATACAAAAGCATAGCCAAGAGCTTCATTTGATCTTAAATAACATTTCAAAGACTCATCAGAGCAGTGGCTGGATTTTCAATAGCAGCACTTAACCACATTTCAGCTATGCAGTGTCATTAGAGTTCAGTGGGAATGCTCAGGTGCAATTTGTCTCACTGCTTTCAAGTAAGCTAAGTGAAGCCAATAATTCTATTAATGAAAGCTGGGGCTGTGTTTTCCACACTGGCAGAAACATAGTCCTGTGTCTATATATTAGAAGGGAAATTAATCAATGGAAAAACAACAAGAAGGTGAATCAATTATTAACTTTTACACAAAAGCAGCTATTTTGTTAACCCCGGTGTATATGCAAGGCATGAATAAGCCTACAGTTCTCTTGACAGAAAGACAGCAATCAAATCATGCAACATGTTCTTCTGCTGTCATGTTCAATACATTAAAATGTACTGCCAGGCATCAGCAGAAAACCTGCAGGACTTAGGAATAACCATCACACCACCAAGAGAAAACATTACAACTTAGTTTATACAAGAGATAATAACATCTTTATTACTGGAGATGGGGGACAGCCAGAGAACTTAGAATCCAAACTAGGACATAAGTATTCTTATAGTTTAGGGAACTTTCTTAGTGGAATTTTGATGTCAAACTTGAGCATGCTTGGGAAACTGGACTGCAAACTTTATTCACATTTATCTTTTCATTACTTAGTCAAATTGTTTACTGGCTGAAGCAGTACCAATTTCAACAGCTCACTATTCTATGCAAAAATATTCACCTTGTAATTTCTCTTATTGTTCAATTTAAAACATTATGTCTAAGGCAAGAAATGGAAAATTGTGTGTGCATTTCCATAGCATACTATATGAAGATTCTGAGAAAACTAAATAAATATTAGAGTTAATCATAATTTAATTATATCATTCATTATAACCATCTGTTGTAAGAAAATGACCTGACAGCAAAGCAAGCAGAGCTGACAAGCCAGACTGCATGTAGACAATAAATCATTTGACAAATACAATCTGTTTTCATTCCTTTTTGCTAACTAATCAGCTCTGCTGAGTTACTGGATCTTACAAAGATATTACTGGTTCCCAAAAAGTGAGATGAAAATGAAGTGAGAGAAAGGTTACATTTTACCTAAGGGCAAACTTAATCCAGCTCTATTGACATGCACTGGTAGATGCTTTGGAAATCAGTGGGAAATTAAAAATACAGAACTATTAAAGGAACATCAACAAACTTGAAGAAGTATCTGAAGTATATTCCCTTTCCCTGTTGATTGCTGTTAGGATTTTACAGTCATAAAGAGTAGACAAGACACTTGTAACCAAAATAATTAATACTTTTTATATTAATAGACTAACAGACTGAGGGAGGATGAACTTAAATGCTAGGACTCTGTTAGAAGTTTAAAGGTACATGAAATGCAAAGGTCACAAAAATGACAATGCCATGGTTGAGGATTTCCCTACAGGTGCCAGACCTACAAGCTCACAGAGGATGATGCAATGGGACCAGGGCTAGTGGCAGCTGCATCCATGGTCTGGAGGTGACCAAATGAGCTTGTGCCTGAACTTCACCCAGTGAGCTAAACCACTAATCTGCTTGGTGTCAAACCCCAGCAGCTCATTTCACTTCTCCTTTCTACAAGCTTAGTTTAGGAGCTAAGAGTGACTCTGATGCCACCTTTCCCTCTGCCAGAGAGGAGCAGTACCAACTGTGCTGGGACCAGGGCTGTCCTGATGTCAGCCAGGCATATGTTCACACCCTGTGCCACCTCTGATGCTCCAGGCTGGGCTTCTCCTCCCATTGGGCTTTGATGGATCACACCAAGCCCATTTTTCATTGCCTTGGACTCATTGTCAATGCATCATCTACTTTTAGCATCCACTCCCCACTGTTTGGGCTTTGAGTGCACACTGGAGCTGCTTCACCAGCAGCTTTCACCACCAGCCTCCCTCTGCTGAGGCCACTTTGGGTGCTGCTATGTTCATCCAAGAGCACCGAGAGCTGTTGCTGAATGTGTCCCACTGTGAATTCTCAGTTCTTCTGGCCATCCCCCATGCACATTGTCATACTCAATTGCTGTTTTTCCTGTCTTTTTCTCTGCCTAAGATTAGTATGGTCCAATAATCCTATCCTGCTAAACAAAAGTGAGTTCAGGGAGTGATCCTGATGTCAAGAGGAGTGGACTGTTTGTGTCTACATGATTTAGAACTAGGTAGGACATGGAATTTCTTTGCTCAAAAACATTTGAAGAATATTTGAAGTCAGTGATGAGATCACCTGCATAGAAGTCACAGGCCCAAAGCACAGTATGCGTTGCAGTTCTCATGAAATGATTAAGCTTGGAAAAGGCATCCTAGATCAAGTCCAGCTGATAACCCAGCATCACCACAGTTCCTGTGAGAGAACAGCACCACCACCACAATTGCTAGAGCAATGGAAGAACCCAAAGATGATCTTGATTAACAAAATGTTCTCTCAATCAATTAGAATTAATCTCACCTGTTTCAGCTCAAAGCCATAAGGGCACTGACTGTGGGGTTGATGAGCCTCTCAGCCAAAAAAAAGGCAGAGATACAGAAGACTGTAGCAAGAACAAATCATAGCTTGCCCACTGCTGAAAACCAAATGCTATAACACAGAAGAACTGTAATGAAACTCAGAAGTGGTGAAGAGTAGAGAACTGTCACATGTGATCATTTAGTATCATGGAACAAGCAATTATGTATTTCCATTTATATTCCTTAATATAAATCCAGTTTTATTCATTATGCAGCATTACAACAAAATGTTACCTCATAAAAATTACAGATCCTTGAGGCAGCCTGTCTCCTCTTCTAATCATCTAATAGAAGAAGAAAAGTCATTGTATTCCTGGAAAATCCACCCTCGGAGCATGTGCTATATTGATATGATTGTTTGATGAAGTGTGGAATGCAAGCACTTCTTTCACATTTTCCCTCACTCACTAAACTGCTAAACATGTTTGCCATGGCTGGATTTCTTTGTATTACATGTTAGATGAAACTAATCCTTCTCTATTTTATAAATTAGACTTTAGAACAACCACTCCATAAGTGACTATGCAGTGCTAGGTACTGACAGTAGCATAAAGTAGAGCACTCATTTACAAACAGTCATCACTTTGACTAGAATAATTCATACAATAAAATTATCTTGAACGCTGACTTTAATGACTACAGGTGACAAGTTCTGCCTCTGCCCCTCTGCTCCTCCAGGTAAACCATATAATTGTCATCCAGGCTGACCCAGAGCTGGTCCCTGTGACAGGGCACTACCTATTTCACCAGGATTTAAGGCAGACATTAAAGAAAAAAGATTCATTTGTGTTTTCATGTGCATTCATTACCTGATACCCTGCAGCTTGAAGACAAATCAATTCCCATGTTCTGTGGACAGTAGGGTCAGTCTCCATTGGGTATGCTGGCACCTTAGGCACCTATAGGTAGGTATCTCAGTGCAGGTGTCTTATCTGGATCCAGTTTCCACCTTAAGAGCTTTTCTGCTTCAGAGCAGACAGAGCAAAGATCAGGATATAAATAATTCTTGGATGTTTTACAGTGTAATCTAAGAAAAGGGGGCTTGTTTTTTCCCATGGCCCAGAAAAGTCCAGGACCCTCATGCCAGAAGAGAGATCACATCTAAAGGTCTACAACAGAGTCTGCAAGGTCACAGAGAGAGACTTCTCACTGCTTAGCCCAGTCACCTCCCTGGTTTCTGTTTTCCTCTCTGGATTTTGTAGGTGGCTTCTCCCTGCAGTGGTTGTGAACAACCCTTCCCTAGGGAACAAAGGCTGAGGGACCTCACGTCTCTCCTCAAGCCATTCATGTACTGTAATACATTTTTCTGTGTCTGGGCCAGCTCACAAAAGGGAACACAAGTATTTTTTTGTGAGACATGTCAAAGAATCTAAGTATTTTAAAAACTATTATCTAAAAGGTCACCTCCTGAAGCCCTTTGCCTCAATTTCCCCATTTCCCCATAGCACCATTCAAGAGACAATGGTTCTTCAGTATATGATTAGGCTTTTCCCTTCCATATTCCACAGCTTCTCTCATGACAGAAGTTCACAGATTCTGAGTGAATTGTTGGAAATTCCTCTCTAGATACTTCTTTTTGCATATATTCATAACCTTCATGTATGTGATACTGAGTCCCTGGTCAGGGAATATTAAAAGTATTATTAGATTATTTTTCCATAAAGATACAATTTTTCTACAAGGACAGCAGCAATCAGTTGCACAAAAACTGAAATTTAGGAAAATAACCTAATACTCATGTAGAAGTGGTTCACAGCAAAGTGCAAATATGGTCTTGTTCATTTCATCTCATACTCTGGCTCAGGATAGGTAAAGACAGACAGCTTCTGCTCTCACAGAACTTGGATGAAAACTTTGCAATAAATGCAAAATAAGCGTATATGTCAGAGAAAATTTTATTTGTCAGAAATACCTGATCACTGTAAGAATATCCAGCAGCTCACAACACCCTAGTGCCTGATAGCGAGCTGATATCTGTCATTTAATTTTAAAGGGCCCATAAGCACCACAAAATGGCATTGGTAGTGCAAAAGGTTCTCAATATTTCCTCTCTGTTCTCCATGGAACCTTAAGAAAACTGGTGGGGGGAAAGGATCTTCACAATTAACACTTTACTTTCTACATGTCCCTTGGGCAGTCTTGGATGCATACTGCAAGGATTTCATACGACAGGCTGTGGAAAGCAGAAATTCTGTAAACAGGCAGCAGAAAGGGTCCCTCCTCACTACTCTCAACAAGTCTAGGTAGATATATTTTCTCTCAGTGCTATTTAAAAAAACAATGCAGCCACATCTGATTCTACTGCAATAGCTTCATTTAGAGCATCCTAAACTTATATATGTTACATAAATCTGAATTAAGGAAAGCTTCTCCTATTACCCTACTTAATGTTTTCAGGGTAGAACAGGTTTTTTTGCATTTTTTTTGAAGAACTTCTCCAACAAAAGTTAAAGAATACCTGAGGCTGTGTTAACCTTGCCCCATACCACCAGGTCAATGAATAATTCAAGAAACCCAGTTTTTGAAGAAAGTTCTAATTAGACAGTTTAACTTCCATCTAAAAGTACTCCAGAAGAAAAATGGGACACTTTTCTCCTGCTTGAGTTAAAACATTGGGGAGATGATATTGTGTGAGGTGAAAATAGAACCAAAGGTGGAGTGCAACCACCAGTGGCCTAATAAAATATGAGCCTCAGTTTGATTTGTGCTTTTTTCCTGAGTGTCCTTTTGTGTATTTCATGGATCACCTCAAGGCATAGCTGTAACACAGAACTGAAATGAGAAAAAGGCTTAGAAGAAAGAGGTTCCTGTGTTCACTTGAACCCTGAGATTATCTTGCAACCACTTGTCAGCCCAAGATTCCTGCTCTTGTGCTTTCTGCTAATCCAGTGCTAGAATGTTGTTTTGCTCTCTGGAAAAAATGCTCTTGGATGATGCTCTTAATGAATCACTGCACTATTTGTTTACTAACTCAAAGGGCTGCCCAGAACTGGAGCTGCAACCAATCTTTTCAAACTGTTGTTTTTCTTTTTTTTCTTTTATGTTGTGCCAGGCCAAAATCCCACATCCTAATAAAAACCCTTTTAAACCTTGGAGGTGGAATATTAATTTTGTGCCTCGTGCCTCGGATTTATCACTAAATTTTATGTTCTGAAAAGCACAGAGTTTTATGCTAGCATTCAGCAACTGTTTGCTCTCCAGAAATATTAGCTATTTCAGGGTTCTGCTGCTGGACTGTACCTCTTATTTATAGATCATGCCAGCATGCAGATTTTTATTCATTAGAAACTCTGCACTGGACTAAAAACTAGGCCATCTATATGCAAGATGTAGGTTTAGGTAGATAAAATTATTATGCAGCATTTCAGTAACAACAGGGTAAATTCAATTAGCCCTCATAGTCTCTCTGCTATCAAGATGTAGATGACACTGCATCATGGGGTCCCATTCATCTTTGCAGTAAAGCAGATGGAAATTTGCCATTTGCTCCACTTCAATTTTCCAGGCACTTTTGCTTCCCTGCTGAACTCTGCTGAATTCCTGGATCCCAAATGCTGGGATGCAGTAGAAACTCACTGATGTCCCTCTTTGGGAGGAAGGGTGGGTATGCTGTTCCCAAGGGGCATTTCAAGTTGTGCAGTGGAAGATGCACATCCATTACTGCAGTCCAGCAGTGAAGTGTGTGAAGGGCTCAGTGTCCCCAACACCAAAACCTTTGGCACAAGCCCTGGATTAAGGACACAGGGACTTCCTACAGCATGGGAATGAAGGGACCTGGCATGGGGACTGGCAGGGATACAAGTAAAGAGAGTGCTCCAGCAGATAATGGAAATGGCAAGGGGAAGGTCACCTTCTATTCCCCCTTCCCAACAGGCTGCTCAGTGGATCTCCTCCAATGGATGACAAAGACCATGTATTTCCTGTCTCCCAAATGATAGACTGAGGAGGGTATATTGGTATCCTCTCTTTGAGTCTTTGCATCCCCCCTTGCAATAAAATGTAGCTCTACAAATTCAAGACATTTTACTGTTGCTGGTGTTAGCTGTGTTTTGAGCAGCAAAGGTATTTTCTGTCCTCGATGGAAACAAATCACCGCTTATTTCTTTAACATAAATATATTTTTTCATGGCTAAGTTAAAGACTGAATTATTTGCAAATTACCACTACTACTATATCATTAGTTCTTCACTACTCTTTAATCATTAGAGTTTTTCAGTGATGCAAGAATTACAAATTTTTGTTTCTGCTATTAAAAACCAAGCAGGTGATAACTTTAACTTTATATGCACAGAGCTGAGTAAATATCCATAAAAGTAAAACAATCTGAGGAATGCTTAGCAGAAGAGACAAACAAAATCCTATTCAAATTTCAAAGAAAATTTCACATTAAACATTTTTGTTTCAAAATGTACCATCACTATAATTTTCTGAAAATAAATAAAATTCCATTCATCCCAACAGGACAAAATTGTAATTAAACAAAAGAGCTTACATTTGCCCTCTGTCAAAAATAATACAGAAAAAAAATGAAATTTCTCATGCAATAATCTCCATTTTTCTTAAAGATATTTTTCTTTACTCCTTCTTCAATGAAAGTATCAGGTGACTATAAATCTGCACCAGATTTCATGCAATTTCAGCACCAGAACTAAGGCAGAACTGGAGGGTTGGAAAACCACTCTTTTGGAGAGACACACTTGAAGTGGTCACACAGTCTGTGCACTAAAAAAACATCATGAATACCACAAAGCATGCTTTGTGTTGCTATATAAAATAAACAGTATAAAATAAAATAAAAAGTCTAAAGAAATCACAACCCTTGTGATCTTTCTTTTTTTTTCTGTGTGTGCAATGTCATGAAGGCTGAGCTGCCACCCAGCAGGGCACCATTTTCACATCATGCAGCTGAGGACAGGCCAGTGTGACGGTGTTAGGGCATATGGAAGTGTGTTGAGCATGCAAAGCCTGGTAGGATAAAACTAGAAGACAGTACAGCAGAAAGGGAGCCAAACTTACTGCCACCTTGCCCCAGCTGTCTTTTGGGATTTCTACTGATATGGGCTATTCCCCAAACTGGGCACAGCTGTCTGGAGCCAGCAGCCATTACGAGTCAGAGTCACGGTGGCAGGGTGTTGGTTATTCAGCAAACTGGGATTTGCAGAGTCTGTGCTCAAAGTGGCACTCCAGCCCTGTTTTCTTAGCTAATACTGAGTGCTGCCAGGGCTGGAGCTGGCAGTGAGGGTGTGGGGATCAGGCTGCTCCAGAACAACACCACTGTGCATTTCATCAGAATGGAATACAAACATTTCTGTAGAGTCCAGGCCAGGGGAACTGCCTGTGTTCAGGAAGGAAGCTCAATCACGTTGCTAACTATGGGCATGTTCTCCAAGCCCTGCTGAAATCCCTGGCACTGAAGCAAGAGCTGTAAGCCCTTTCCCTGAGTCAAGGCTTCCGAGGCTGCCAGGTGATTCCCATGGGTGAGCAGTGTTTGCACTGCCTGTTCACAGAGCCCAGAATGGGGCAGAGGAGCTGCAAGCAGATCTGTGTCAAAATAGTCACGTGCATCAATCACCATCTTCAGGGACGATGTTATAAGCTACTTTCCACTATTTCTGGATCTTAGTGTGGGACTTTGTATATGTGTAATGCAGTGGGAAAACAATAGGTCTTTCTGAAATTTTATTCCAGGGTACTATTTCCTCACAAAGATCATTAAGAAATGATCTGCTAGGCATCTAAAAGCTTCCTCCTACTCTTTTATTGCCTGCTTTTTAGGTACTATTGTACATCATGTTATCAGTGTTAAAAAAATATTTTTAAATTTTCCCTCTATCAGGCAGAGAACAGCAAGAAAAAAATTCTCTTTGGATTCATACAGCAACACAGTGGTCTACTAGTCTGCATTTTGTTGTTCAAACATGATCAAATCCTCATTATCTGAAACTGTATAAACACATTAAGAAACAATCCCATACCTAAAGGGCTTTTAGTTTAAATAGAGCAAGCAGTCAGGCAAAGGATGTTTTCCATCTCATTATCTATTCTACTGATGAGGAATTGAGACACAGAGAAGTGATAAGACCAAGAAAAGTTTCACAGGAATTTCATCAGACACCCAGGAATCAAGCTCAGGTTCCCAGAATATCAGCTCCATGTCTTAATGTCAAATCAGGCCTCTGAGAGACGGGTGCATTGAAAGTGCTTCAAGTCGAGAGATGTGCCAAAACACATTCTGCCAACAGTATAAACTAATTGCATTTTAATAATTACTTCAGTTTCAGTCATTTGAACTGTTATTAACAGCTCAAACAGGGAATGTGTGGGCTGTGCTTTCAAATTAGGTTATTTAATCTTGTATTATTTGTTTTCATGTTGGACAGAAGTGACTTTATTTTGCTATATTACTCCTGGCGTGTGATTAACACCCAGGTGCTGGCCTGTAAAGCACCACAGCAATTAAAATATAGCTGAATTTCCAAAGCAGAGAGCAGTGACTGGCAGAGATACTTGGTAAAATCATGTTGAGGTAATAAAAACAACAAAAGCACTTCAGCCTTGTTAACTGCATCCAGAGAGAGAAATTGCTCAGAAACAGGTTGTGTTTTTTGACTGAAATGAAGCAGCATTTGATGCTTCTCCATCTTTGGGAACCTGGTAGTTTCCTCAGCCCAGGAGACTTCTGGATTCCTTTGGGCAATCTGTATTATTTGACCTGTTTACAGGATTTTTACCAGGCCAACTTTCTTTGCCTCTGCCTTATTATTTTTATCAGATGCAGCATTTTAGGTTCAAAACTGACTCATTAAGTCACTACTGATTTTCATGCTTGTGATGTGGTGATTTGTTCACATAAACCAAATGATAGGATGATTCACAATGAATTAATGGGTAAATTCTGAGTAAATTCTTGTGCAACACCTAAGTTGAAATGCTGTTAAGAAGAAACAATTCAATTCAGAAGGAATGAAGTAAGAGCAATAAAAAGTTTGCCAGTCTGCGAAGAGAAGATTCAGAAGTCCAAATCAAGGATCACTGAAAGTTTCCAAGGCCAGGCTGGATGGGGCTTTGAGCAACCTGGTCTAGTGAAAGGTAGTCCAGTCTGTGGCAGAGGGGTTGGAAGTAGAGGATCTTTAAGGTCTCTCCCAACACTAAACCAATTTATGAGGAGCTGGGAAATAGTAAAATAGGCCCAGTTTTTTGGTCAGTGGATCCTTCAATTTGTGCTTGGCAGGCAGTCCTAGAGAAGGGGGGAGCCCAAGGGGCTGTACTGCAGCTGCATTTTTGCCAGGCAGGCAGAACTCCTGGAGAATGTTCACCATGTGCAGCCTAAATCATCTTTCAGATATTTTCCTTTTGAAGCGACAAAATGATTTTATTTCCTTTTGTAAAATTAATTTTAAAAGAACAGAAAAACAAATAATATAAAACATAAATAAGATGCGCAGCCTGGCCTGACAGCTCAGCAGATGGTTACCTAGGACTACTACAAACATCACAAGCCAAGGAACAACTTTGCCAACTTTCTCCTAATCTCCAGCTGATTTTGTTTTCATGTGCATGCAGCAGCTTTTTCTTCTGTGTTTTAGCAGTGGTATTCTCAAATCTCTGACACTTCTCTGTTACTTTTCCCCCTCTCCCATAGGCATCACCCTGGTTTCTCTCTTCCTAGCACATGCAGGGTTCTAGCGCAGGCACAGTTTTTGTTTCAAGGTCAAATAGACTTGAGGCTGTCAGAAGAGTCCTGCAGGCACCAGAGGTAATGCCAGAGCCTTCCCATGCAGCCTCTGGATACAGACCAAGAGAAATTCTGATAATAACTCCTTGCAATAATTCCTCACAAGTTTTCCTACATCTTATATGTTCAGCCTGGTAATTTCTCACCCTCAGCATCCCCCAGAGACCAGCTGTGAAAGCCCGCAATGTGGTTTTTTGCAAGGACAAGCCACCACCATACTCCTTCAGCCTTCAAAGGCTGAAGTGCAGGAACAAAGAAGGCTCATCACTCTCAGCTTGTTTCACATTGCATGTGGGAATAGACATATTCTAAAAGACCCTCATGAATGAACTCTGTTATGATATGGGAAACATGTATGTTTATGGAAATTTAGAATTTTAGAAGCATATAATGTACTTAGGTGGGTGGACAGAAACAAAAATCTATATTGTTTATTTAGCAAGTTTGTAAAAGTAGAAAAAACAATTTGTAACAGAACACATCAGAATGTAACTTGTTAGGTAGAAACAACTTGTAACAGACAACAAAAGAATATAGTCGCTAAGTAAAGGCCATAAAGATAAGAAAACCCAGTAAAGCAAGACTCAAGTATTGTGGAAACCCAATAAAGCAGAACCTTTTGCTTAAGGAGCCAGCAAAAACCAGGCTCCTGGTTTCAGCCAGGACACACTGACCTGGGAGTTAGCCAAATCTCCACTGCACTTGCCCAGAGACAGGGTCAAGAGGCGAACACCCGAGGAAGACCTCTTACTTCATCAAGACCCCTGCCCATGACCAACAGGAGGTGTGGCACCACAGCAGAATAATTATAATATCAAGTGCAAGGAGGAGGGGAATGGGCAGGCAGGGAGGTGTGGGCTTGTGGGATCAATGTGTATTTAAACCTGAAACCTGTCTCACCTCATACACATGTATAGTGGAAATATCTCCCATGTGTCCCAGCTGGAATAGAACATACCTGCTTTACAACTTTAATTGTAAAATCCTGATTCCACAACTCAGTTAGACACTACTATGTTTGTAGAGAACACCAGTGTATCTGTCCTGACTCTTTTGTCTCCAAAGATGAAAGTGCTGCTGAGGACAGCAGATTATGCAGGCAATGGAAGGAATTAGTAGCCACCTTCACACAACCCAACAGAGATGCCCTGGTGGTGCATAGCAGTTTCTTTCTTTCATTACTGTAGAGACCACAGCCTGGCAGTTCTAAGAGGCAAGAGTGTGAATTTCATTGGTCTTTAGAGCTCTGAGAGGATTGTATACACAATTCAACTCTCTGCAACCACAACTCCACCTTCTATACAGACTCACATTACCACAACAGATCAAAGATCTATATGAGCACAATATAGTGTGACAGACTTATGGCCAAGTTCAGTCAAAAAGGTTTTCAGAGGGTTGGGTTCTGTTGCCAGTTTCTGTGTGCTCCCTTTGAAGCATGTCCCTGTGGTGGCAGAAGGCTCTTGTCCCAGGACAATTACACAGAGTGGAGTATGTAGTTTGTTAAGCTTCTTCTGAACTGTGAAATCTGTGATACTTTAAATGATTGAAGTTGATATTTTTGCACTCCAGGATTGGCATGTACTTTCCCTTCTGAAAGGACTCTGAAAATCCAGGGCTGAATTATATTGTGGTGCAGGGAACACATCCCAGGCTCATCACTGGTGGTAACAGTAGTCCCTCTGGTCTCATGTACTGCAATTCAATAATCCATTTTTAACAGTTGGTGGTGGTGATCTAGCCCATCTGATTCTTCACTTGTGAATGCAGCTAATTAGTTATGATAATTAGCAGAATAACAGCTCTCTATTACCCACTAGGGAGTACAATAGCCACAATTTTATAACCAACAATGTTACTCTCCGTCTTGGCTTCCCAAGAAACAGAGTCCAACACCTTGATTAGAATTTGAGTCTAATGGGTATAAGAAGTAGAAAAAAAGCAGTAATTCAGCAAGGCAGACTGTTAACACCATTTCAGTCCTTTCTCCTTACAAACACAGTGCTCTGTACCTAGCACAGGGCCCATACACACCCCAGTCCTGCGGGCTCTGTGGCAGCATTTGCAGGGTCTGGCTCTAAGGCAATAACCACTTCCAGTGAAAATCAAGTTCAGAATCCCTGCCAACACTAAGTGAGCCAGAATCAGCTCCTCTCAGAGGCAAGAAAGGACAGCAAATCTTTAAACTTGCTTTTGATGTTTCTTTGCTCAGCAGACACACACTGCCAAGGTGTGTCCTCTAAGATTAAGGTTTTAATTTCACTTCTCAAATGTATTAAGTATGAGTTTTGACAGTGTCAGCCCTCTCACAGGCCTCCCCATATGGCAGTTTTCATATCCTTTTCTAGGAAATCCCACTTCCAGTGCTGTTTTCTGCTTTGAACCTTCCTCTCTACCAAAGCAGACACAATGCTTTACCACAAAAATCTTTTCATATTATTACACACAAAGAGAACCTACTCAGAACAACAAACGCCTTGCATCATCTGGGGACTGTTTCTACCAGCACCAAGGATATTCCTCAGATATCAAAATCCACTCTTCCAAATCACTTGTGTGTGTGTAGGCAGTGAGTGAACTTTCCAGCTCCCTAACTTTACATCCCACTGATGTCTCTTGTAAAACTTGAAAAATGATGTTTAACAACAATGTATTCTTTGTGTCCAGAATTTCCTGAATTTTTTCCCTCTCCAAGGACACGTGAATGACAAGCAATTTTTTTTTTGGGTCCCTCTAGTTTTTTTCCCCTGCCTCTTTGTCTCTTGCTTGATGGCACACTGTCCCCCTCTACAGGGACATATTTAATCCTTACTACAATCAATTTTAATATCATTGAATATTATTATAAATTGAGATGGAAACTGGGGGATATGAGAAAATAAGCACGCACAACACAGGAAAAGGCAAAGTTCTGCGACTCCTAAGTCTGAGTAAACTCCTGTGAATTTGCCCATAAGAGGAAGGCTTAAGAAAGAACTCAAGCACTGGTTATGTTTTTAAAGCCTTTTATAGAAAGTGTACATTTTCTTCTTCCAAAAGGACAGCCAGTCTGCTCTGCTTTATGATCTCATTAGTGGAGAATTTACAGACCTCCCCAAATTGCAATGTGCAACATCCAGGTGTGGAAGATCCTGGGAACCAGAGGAACACAACAAATCCACAGAGATTATCAGGAAAGTTAATACAGCTTTTGCTGTAAATTCCTGACAGCAGTCTTATCTGCAACAGGGCTCTTAATGTGTTTCTTTCTGGACAGACATCAAATACAGATGCTCATGTGAGCTTGAGTGAAAGATCAGACTGAGGCGAGAGTACCCACTGCCAGCATCAGGGCAGATAAGGACCTTCATGCTGACATCTGGTGTCAGAGAGCCTGGGGAGTGGAAAATGAGACTGATTAAGGACAACAGGGTTTGGTCATTGTCTGCAAGTGGTTCAGGTTTCCTCAGACTGAGAAGGTAGTGCTGTAATTTAAGCTCAACAACACAGTGCACGTTTCTAGAAATGCCTGTCAAGTCACAGGCAGTCAACAGGGCTTGTAGGCTTCAAATAAAGATAGTAATTCCCCAGTCACACACAACATCTATTCCCCAGTTCTCAGAAACAGAACCACCATAAAAGGTAACAAATTACACTAAACATGAAGCTGCAAAACGTGCTATGTTATTTAACATCGACTGCTCCATTTAATTAAGGGAGCACAATTATTTAAACATGCTTGTGATGTAAACAACCATGCAAATTGCATTTCTAACTACTATGACTGTACCCACAGGTAATTAGAAGAGCAACTTATTACTCAGTGTAATAATTAGAAGTAATTACCTACAAGAAGCAATTAGAAATAGTAATTCATTTCTTAATGCAATGAGCTTCTTTTGCAGCATGTGTGTGTGTGTGTGGTGTGTGTGTGTGTGTGTGTGTGTGTGTATGTTCATGTGAATAATTATCAGTGAATTATAGAATATTTTGGTTTGGGAAGAACTTCTAAAGGTCATTTATTCCAACTTCTCTGCAATGAGCAGGTCATTTTCAGCTAGGTTAGTCTGCTGATCTAGGACACCCTGACCTGAATGTTTCCAGGGGTGGGCCACCTGTTTCAGTGTTTCACCATGCTGCACACTTAGTGTGTGACTTCAGAAAATACATTTATTCAGGACTTCTGATTCTGTCTTGCATGGAAATTACCTAATGTATGGGTAAGATTGATTATAACGCTATACTAAGTATCTCCAAACAGTATTTGTCAAGAAGCAAATATCCTCCGGCCAATATGCTGGCTTTTTTCTTTCTAAGGTCAAATAGTGGGAAGGACAGCCTCAATGAAAAAAATCTATAACAATAACCAGATCCAAGACAATTTTCATCTTTTAATTTGCTCACAGCTTCTCATGGAATATCAAGTACAGGTGTAGTACTGGAATAGAACCTAGAGTTCATTAAAAGTCACACATAATAATATTAGCAAAAGCATAAATTATCTGTATCATGGCATAACTGTTGTGTACTTACAGAATTTTAGATTGTTCCCTGGCCTAAATTAATGGGTAAGGGGAAAATAAGAAAGCTGTTCAGGCAGTCTAGTGAAAATGTGTTTTGCACTTTGTAGACCTACAAAGGTGGAGCAAGCTGGGGGTGTTCAGTCTGGAGGAAAGGAGGGTGAGAGGGGACCATATTGCTCTCTACAACGCTCTGAGAGGAGATTGTAGCCAGGTGAGGGTTGGTCCCTTCTGCCAAGTAATAAGCAATAGGACAAAAGAGAAAATGGTTGTGCCAGGAGAGGTTTAGAGAAAGGTATTAGGTATTAGACAAAATTTCCTCATGGAAAGTGTTGTCAAGCATTGGACCTGGCTGCCCAGGGATGTGGTGGGGTAATCCCTGGAGGTATTTAAAGATGTGTAGATGTGGCACTTGGGGTCATGGTTCATTGGTGGACTTGTCAGCACTGGCTTAATGGTTGGACTCAATGATCTTTGAGGTCATTTCAACCTCAATGACTCTATGATTCTATGACAAGCTCTTTGTGTGAGGTAACCCACTTCCTATCTCCAGGAGGTTACAAACATTAGAGGAATACAGCAAGGAGAACCAGACAGATTTCCAGGAGGCAAACTGGGTTTGCCTCAGGAAATATAAACAACCTATGGTTGTTTATAGGAACACCAAGTCAAAAGCAGAAAACACTGGGTTAGTCCCAGTGCAAGGAACAGTGAGACTAGGAATTAACAAATACAAATTAAAATTACCATAGCAGAACTGGAGACCTATGTCCTGATTGTCAAGTTGTTGCCTTCAGTCCAGTTTTTAGACACCTATGCTAAAATAATTTTCTCAAGTGGAATTCCCTAGACAAGAGGGAAAAGCAATCAGAAGATACTTTTTCACCATATTCCTTTTCTTGTTTAACTATAACCATAATCATTATTGCTGGGGTATAGTGAAGCACTAGAAAAGTGAAAGGAGACTCCAGTTTTGTTCATTTATTTTTTTACCACAATTTATCTGTATTTCACTTTAGCTATTGAACTTTCACTGTAATTTTTGATAACTGGAGAAAAACAACAGCTCTGCCAAAGATGTCCTGGATCAGAGAATTATCCCAGATAGGGAAAGAACAGGAATATTCACTGAAAGGTCATCTTGATCTGAAGCTGTGGTATGGCTGCCACTGAAATGAAAAGCTGCAGTCTGTTGCTAGTGTCCCTGCCCATGTCAGAGACATTGGAACTAGATGATCTTTAAGATCACTTCTAACTCAGACCATTCTGTTTCTATCATAACAGGTTAATAACTGTAGAAAATAGTCATTGTTCATGTCCTGGTGAGCACTGACAAGGATAAGGCATAATTTTCCTAAATGCACTATTAATGGACAATTCCTAATTTCCTAGAACTAGATGACTTGTAGAGTCCCTCCCAATCCAAATCATCCTATGACTCAATGTTTCTATGAAATTGCCGGAGTTGCCCTCTAGAGATTTTTTCCTTCTAAGATTCATTTATTCCAATCCCACAGCTGTAAGGGCAACTCTAAAAACAGTCTCAGCTAGACTTCAACTTTTAGGTCACTTATGTGCTCTAATAAAAGCAAGAGAGAAATTTAATTCCTAGCTGGACAATTTCTACTCCTCAGGCTACAGGTAATATAGTAAGAGGAAAGGAGGGTAGAACAGCAGTTAATCATTGCTCTCACCTGCACACGTAAGCAGGAATCCGAAATTTCAATTTTTTGAGAGGCTTTAGTTTATGTCAGTGAGGTTGAGGGTCTTTAGTTTATGTTAGTGAGGTTGCCAGTTCCACAGACAGCACTTTTCTTTTGTTTCTGGAAGAGCGAGATCAAGAGAAAATGGACTTTGGCCAAAGGATTTAGTCAGCATGAGTTGTGAAATTGCCTTTAAAAGCTGTAAGCATCTCACACTAAATCATGCTGAGATGGTTCACCCCACTTGTGATTTTAGTGGAAAAGTGTAACAAAGTTCAAAGGACAACTGAAGTCTATACTTTCCTTTAGTCTTACTGGTACTGTTCAAGCAAAGAACAAGCAGCATTTCTGTGTGAAAGGGTTTCCAAGGAATAAGGACACTGGATTCCCACAGCAAGACAGAGCTGGGAAAATCTCACTTGCACACTTGAACCATAGAATGGCTTGGGTTAAAAGGGACTGGAAAGACCATCATGTTCCACCCCTCTGCCATGGACACCTTTTACTGCACCAGTTCCTCAAAGCCCAGTCCAGCCTGGCCTTGAACACTTCCAGGCATGGGGTCTCCACAACTTATGGGAGCATCTGTCCTTGCCATGGTGGAGGTATCAACCCAGACAGAGCTTCAGGCTGTGGACACAGCCCTGCAAGTCTCAGGCTGCAGAATGTGCAGGAATGAGTGGGGGAAAACAGTAAAACAGTGTTTCCTGTGAGGGAGTGATGGATACAGTTGACAAATAAAGGATTTGGGATGATACGGACAAAATTGGAAAAAAATCAATGAACAGGACTTAAGTAGGAGCACCAAGGAAGAGCCTGCAAGGCGTTATTATGGAAATAAAAGGCTTTTGCAGGAAGAGGGAATCTCCCTCTGCAAACCAGCAAATGCTTTTATATTGTGAGGGTGACCAAGCACTCTAAAATGCTGCCCACAGAGTACAGTGTCCCTCTTGGAGATATTCAAAATCCACCTGGATATAGTCTTGGGCAATCAGCTCTGTGAGGTCCTGCTTGAGCAGGAAGGGTGAGGCCAGATGAGGGGTTAGGTCCCTTCCAGCCTCAACTGCTCTGTAGTTGTGCGAGTCATACTGTAATCAGTTTTGAAAGCTGTAAACTACTTTCAGTGTTTGAATACAAAATATTATTCAGCCTGAGTTATTTCTTTTTAATGAACAACAAAGAATACTTAACCAGATGGTTTCACTGTTATCTAAAAGAGAAAGCCTTCAGACATATTCAGCTTTCATTTAGCAAACAGCCACATTCTGTTCCTGATGACACTAAAATCAGTGGTAAGATTACCATCCATGTCAGACATGACCCTCCATATAAGCCAAGTAGAACAGCCTTGGTGTCAAAGACACACCAGAACAAGTAGATGAATGAAGATGAACACCATGGTTTAATCATACATCATAGCCAGGAGGAGAAACAGGCACAAAGTTTATCCAGCTTTCCTATAGCATGGAGAATTAAGAAACCTGCTGTTCAAATTCCACCATGCTTGTGTAAATAATAGACTCTTCACTGGTATTTGCATTCCTACAAGGTTTACAAAGCAAGACACCTCAATAGAAATAGGTGGAATCTTCACAGATTCATACCAGTGACCCTTAAACTCCTCAGACAGTTTCTGTGATCAAAGACAATCTGCTGTGCATCCACAGCAAAACAGTCCTAGAAACATGGTCACTGGAGATGAGATTAAAAGGTGAAGATAGATGCATAGACTAAAAACACATGTTAGTGTGAGTCAGGTACTAGGTCACTCATTATCAAATCTATTCAAAAATCATGCTCCATTATTCTACTGCTCACAAATTATTGTTTACAGATTTTTATTTTTGTCTTAGTGTAAACAAGTTCATGAGCTTAATTGGATATTTCCATTCAAGTTTTACCTGAATGAAATGGGGCCTTGGTTTTAACTAATCAGAAGCATTTTATTGGGGTCACTTTTACTAAAGCAATATAGAGTCATCATATTTACTGAGTGAGAAACAATTAAGTGACTGTCAGTAGAAACCTGGCATTATAAAGGACTGAGCTAGCTTTTGTGAATGCTCTGTCCTGAAAGGACTTAGGCATGACCTTCCATGGGGCTTGCATGAACCTTGCATGAACCATAACACATATTAAAGTGTGAGTTTTGTGAACACTTTAATTATAAAAAGGCAGTTCATGCATTGATTGTCCAGATCTGTCTCATTTCTCTGCTTTTTCTCCAATCTAGAGTTGTTACAGAACAAATAGACTGGGTTCCTGATTAAACTAAAGTAGATGCTGGGCTTTAAGAGGGCACCTACATAACTCACTCCAACCTCCAATGGACATTCCATCCATGGAAACAGGTGGGAGTTAATCCAAAACAGCCTGTGCACCCTGAGGAATATGGAGGGTGAACAGCAGGTCTTTGACATTCAGTGTTTCATTCTACAGATCTACTCCTATTGCACCATACTGCTTGAAAATGTAAGTATAACTCCTGTGACTGCAAACCTGGGACATGAGATAAAGCATCTCTGTAAATAGGGCCTGAAAATGAATATTTATCATGTATATGCCATTGAACTGTATGTAAATGGGTTATGACTTGTGAACCTAGTGACTTCTGGTTCTCTCTATAGAACTGAGTTTTGCACTTACTGCTTACATATAAGAAAACTCAACTCAGAGATTCCTCAAATTTCAAAAGCTTTGATTTTAGAAAGTGTTGTCTGTTTGTCACACACCCACAAACACATACATGTTCACATAAACTCATTCAAATATTTATACAGAGATACATTTGAGGAGTCATTACTGTTGTTGGCTACAATTTCTACTTCAGATTTTAAATAGCTAGGGACACCATGTACACCATTTTCATGTTTGATAATTCATTTACAAAAATGTTTTTCTAATAATACAATTGTTTTATTTTCTTTTTCATAAATGAGCAAAGAGATCTTTTGTTTTGTCTTTTGTTAACATCAGGTTAGATGAAAACAGTAATGACAACACTGCTGTTCTGATTTAGCTACAATAAAACAGAAACTCCTTCCTAATGAGGATTTTATTCCTGTGACTTCATGCAAAGAATCATTTTGTTAACAACCCACCAAGAACACTATTTTGATATTAACAAGTCTAAAATCCATTATCTAGCTAGAAAACTAAGGGACGCCAAAACCTGCATTGATTTCACAATCTCAGAATTTTTTTAATCGCAATTTTATTATCTCATCTGAGAATCTAGAAGGAAAGATATTGCAATGATTTCATGAAAATCCTGATAAAAGTGCCCTCATTTTCACCTTGAGTTAATTGGCATAGTGGGCTGTGTGAGTGTTTTACTCCTACTCGTGCCTATGGCTGGGAGCTCATTACATTCTAGTTAAAGGTGGCTCCTGGGGAAAAAAAAAACAGCAAAATTTTAAAGCATCACAGTTTTCAGTTCTATTCCTGCTATATACAGCACACACAACTGTTCTGTCTTGGTTGCCATGTCACTCTAACTCCCTTGAAATCACCAGTGTTCAGTCCTGAATCAAGTGCACCTTCACTGGCCAGACCTTGGGGACTTGCAACTGAACACCCACAGGAGACAGGCAGTGCAGCATCCCTGCCTCCTCCCTGCACTGGTAGGGGGTATCAAATGTTCCAGGCACGGTAGGATTTGCAATATAGACACAGCTCCATCACACATCCTGCACATCACTGTCCATGGAGAGAGCCAAAGTGACAACCCTTCACCCAGCATTCTTCTTTCTTCTCCATGATCTCCATAAACTCAGAACTGATAGCTGTTAGAGAACAAAGTGGATGCAGATTTGATACTGTGCTTTTTGTTGAAATTTTACTTCTTTAAAATTAAAATATGCTCCTTTTTTTCACTTAAGCATCAAGGATTTTATCAAAACCCACTCTTTTTTGATGAAAGACAAAATTACCAAAGTTCTCTTTTGTCAACAACAACACAAGCAGGGGATAGTGTACTTCTTGTCTCAGTGGCACTGGATTTTGCATGGAGACTCAAACTGGCCCAGTTTATGGCTAATTTCAGCAGGATATTTTTTTTTCATAAAAAGAAGAATCCAGTCTCTTCAGAATGCAGGCACTTGTAGTAGATGAGGGAAACATTCAATCAAAAAGCAAATGAAACATCAAGGGAGCTGGTAGAGCTAAAGAAATCCCTAATGCTTTGCTTCACTAACACTTCTCAGAAATCACTGATCTAGGGCCTAACAGGATCTTAACCACAGGAGCCAGATAAGCTCAATATTATCTTGTCAATTTGTACACTAGCTAAGGATTAAGTGAGGTTTCAAGCTCTGTAGAAGCTTTTCTCTTTCAGCCTCTGGAACTGTTGCTTTGTACAGCCAACCAGCTTTTCCACCAGCTCTGACCACTAAAGCAAACTTCAGGATTACTTGGCAGAGACTAATGTGAAGCTACAGCAGGAGCAAGCACCACACAGAGTAGACACTGTGGCCTTTGGAAGTAGTCATTTATTTTGTTGGAAGCCTGATTTTGTTTGTTATCCTTTAGAAAAACTGATAGAACACAAAGTTCTAGTACTTCCAGCCCTGAATCATTATTTTCTTGCAACTCATGGTGCTTTAATGGTGCCTAGTTCTGTCTCTTCACTTGCAACTTGTGAGAATCACTTGCAATTTAAATAATATTAGCACTAATATTACATACCTGCTGCACTATGAAAAGATGCCTCAGAAGGAAGGCTTAGCAAACAAAATTTCTTCTGCACATGCATCACTTGCCTATGAGTTCTGTGAGCTGTTATTCTTGTTACTAAGCAGGAATGTCAATCACCAAGTTTGACACTCAGAAAGAGCTAGAAGTTATCCATCAGTCAATATCAAATCAGTGTCCATCATTCAGTGCTTTGGCTGGCACGTCCATGTTGACTGTGAAAGGAATGAATGAAAATTGAGAGGCCTTTATTGGTTGTTAATGACAAGGGGAAGAGAGAGAGCACTAACAGTGCACCTTGGACATAGCCCACATTAGGTAAGGACAAGGCACCTGGTGAATTCTCTCCCATGGTTTTAATAGGTCATAGGAGGTTTTGTTCTTGCCTTTCTGCTCTTTGTTCTTGTGCTGTGCATAATTCAGCAGCAGCTGGGCTTGGCTCCAGCAACATGAGGGTTTCAGAGAAAAATAAGGAAGGGCATGTGTTGTCAGTGAAACCTAAGATTTCCAATAACTTATTCATAGAATAGGTTGGAAGAGAGTTTCAAGATAATCTAGATCTAAGCCCCCTGCCATGGACAGGGCTGCCACCACCATCAGGTTGCATTTCTTAGAAAAAGTGCAGTTAGCTTTCACCCATCTCAACTCCTGTAAAGAATTACATCTTAAATAGAGACCATGCTTGAAGGTAAGGACCTAGAAAAGTCGAAACAATGATAATGAAAAGGAGGAGTATGAGACTGGAGAAAGACCTCCCTCACAAGCAGAGTTCTTCAGGAATAAATCCAAGCCATCAGTTATAAAGGATGAAAAGAGGAGTAATCAACAACATAAAAGTGCAGGAGACTGTCAGCAAGCAAGTGGAAAACCTTGACAACTAGTTAAAAGATTAAATGATCAGAAAAGGTAGACAAGGTACAGGAAGACACAATAGCAATGAGTTATAAACTGTTGTAAAAGCAGGTGCTGCCAAAGAAGTCCTGGTGCCCACAAAAGAAAGCAAAAGCAGTCATGAAGTACTAACTGAAGTATTTTCAATGGATCTGTGCAAATATTACTACATTGTATGGATTTTAGACAGATCTCATTAGGAGTAATATGTACTGTATTGGTAATCCAGTCTCAGGTCAATTAATTCAGATTGAAGCAGGTTGGTGAGGGGAATGAGAAGCTTGTTTTAAAAGTGAAGCCTGGGAGACCTTGGTCTGTTTAACTTCCCAGATGAAAGCTGAGATGGATTGGTTTGCTTTCTACATACATTTTGAGGAAATAAGTACCAGAAGAGCTATTTAAACCATAGCAAAGAAAAACAAGGCAGCAGAACAAATGGATTTAAACAGGTCATGAATAAATTCAAACCACAAATTAGGAGTTTTCTAACAAATGGCAAATGGAAAGTAGAGATTCTGGAACAGTCTTGCCATGGGAACAATAGTATTAAAACTTGATTACTTGATTTTAAAGCAAGAAGATATTTTTCTAAAAAGGGCAGATATGTCATGGCTGTGTGCAGTAACAGAGGCCAATGGTCAGAGTCTCCTGCACTCCCTTCCTGTCCTGTGTTCTCATGAATCCTCAGTTAGTAATATCTGTGTAATTTGTACTGTGGCTGGGGACCCATCAAAAGTCTGTGTTCTCCAGGCTGTGTAAACTGCTGATGAAAAATAGGAAGTCACAGTGGCTCTTCCGTGACTTCCCTTTTCCCTCATGGGAAATGGGACGTAGCTGGTGCTACGACCCAAAAAGGGTTCTGCCTCAAAATTCATACTTCATGCAAAAATTGTGTCAGGCATAAATACACCAAATCCCATTATCATAAGGTAGTAGAGACTGGAAGGGACCTCAGGGGGTCCAACTTTTTAGCCCAAACCAGGCTTAGCTTTCAGGTGAGACTATGTTGTCAGGTTTTTATCCAGTTGGGTCTTGAAAACCCACAAGCAGAAAAGCTGTAGAATACCTTTGCATAACTTGCTTCACTGCTTGAATGCCCTCATGGGGAAAAAGTTTCTCCCTTGTAAACAGCATAAACCTCTTCTGTTCCAGTTTACACCTCTTGACTCTCATTTTCACACCATGCATTGCCATAAGAGGCTGGCTCCATCTTCTCAGTAACCTCCCCATAGGTACCAGGGGAACCCTTTCAGGTCTGTCAAAGTCTTCATTTCCTCAGAGTGGACAAGACCAGACCTCTCAGGTTGTTCACATATGGCATGTGCTCCAACTCCCAACCTTCTTGTGGACCCTTCTTCTGCCACTTTATTATAAGGTGTAAATAACAACACGCACACAAATTTCTCATGAATAAAAGAGGGAAGGACCTTCCAAGCAATGTCCTGTAATTCCTATTCCCAGTATCCAATAGTCTTTCCTCAAAAACCACCATTTCAGCATTATGCTTCATTACAAGAAGGGAGAATGCATTGTGTGGCACAGCCCTGATCACTTGTGTTCTCCTGCAAAACAAAGAGCAAGCATGGAATTCCAGCTGATGTCTTTGAGCAGAGAACAGAGCCAAGGAGACAAGCATATAGGACTTGGAGGAGATTCACATTTTAAGCATTCTTCAGTTAAGATCCTAATTACCCTTGAAGGTAGAAACTTCAGTACTGAATTAAAGAGAAACAAAAAATCACATTTCTAGATCAAATCAAGTAATCCAAAATACCTACTTCTTCAGAAGCAGTCAGCTCCAGTGATCACATGGCTAGAGATGCCACTGCCTTTTGGCAGAAGACAAAAACTACAAGGGCTTTAGAAATATAAAAAAGGGAACCTTCAAAGTAAAAGCGTACAGATTTTCTTACCTCTGTAATTAAACCTGACAAAATTCCAAATTCACTTAAGTATATAAAATAGAAGAAGAAATAAGGAATTCAAAACAGTCCACGTCACGGCAGGTGCTGACTATGCTACAGAATCCTGTCTCGGTTCTTTTCATTAGAGTTCAGCAGCTTCTGGTTTAAATATTTCAGCTGTTGCTTTGCTCTTGCCTGTTACACCTCCAGAAACACTGCAAGCCTTGAAGCACAGTGTGAAACATTAGACATAGTTTATGAGGACAGCAACTGGTAATTTGCAATCAGAAGTGAGACCAGCTTGAGCTGTTCCCTTTCTCCCCTCTTCAAAGGCTACAGCTGCTTCTGCCAGGGATAGCAGGGCTTTGGTGAACATTGCAGCTGTGGCACAGATATTGCCATCTGCACAACCACAGGTGGCTGCACAATTAGCCAAGCACATTTCCAGTGTTACACAGAACCACCTTCCCACTGCCTCCTTTTCCAATGTACATCTGCTCACTGCTACAATTAACTAGAAACAAATCTGTTTCTTAGCTAACTATGTCAGTTAACTTGCATGTGTCCCATCATGCAAATACTTGTAGGATATTACCAGTGATGATGGCTCACAAATCCTGAATTACAAGCCAATATTACTTCAGAACAGTCCTTCCTTCAGAAAGTTGAAGTCTAGGAGATATTCCCGTTAGTAATCCTTGTTATCAATGATCTGCAATAGAAAGATTAAAAAACTGACATTAAAAAAGCCACAATATTAACCAACATGCAAAATGATCCAGAGCAGAGCTTTTCTATCCTGAAGATCAATACAGGAACTTTCATTATATAGTTCTTGAATTTTCTATAATATTAGTCTTGGATGACAAGGAAAAGCCACATAGCCAAATCACTCTGTAGCAGCAAAATTTCCTGCCTTCCCAGCATTCCTGACATCTGATCCCACTCCAGTTCTAAGAACAGATGAAAGCAAGAGAGCAAAAACAAACCTTTTTGTTTATTCTGCTTTTTTCTTTTGAGCTTTCTTCAAAGCATAAAAGGTGAGATTAACTTAGAGGATGTAGAAATCACAAATTGTCTTGGCATGGCATTGTATTGGAAGGAATAGAATTGATTATCAGGATCAAAGCACCAGTGCTCTCAAGTAAATCATGTTCTGCATGCAGAGATTTAGTATGAATTATGCTTTCAAACAGAATAAAAGAAACAAAAATATAATGCAATACAGTCATGTAACAGAAGATGTTACAGAGAGGCTGAAGGCTCCAAACCTACAGGGACATAATCTATTCTGGGAAAGGCACGCTTTCAGATGAATTTACTTGTAGGAAATATCAAGATAACTGAAATGGTAGTTCAGTGGGGTTCTGGGAGAAAAAAAACAACCAAAGAACCAATATACCAAACAAAACACCAACTAATCCAGACCAGTAATAAGTATGTCAATGTGGATGCTCAAAAATTAGATATGATTCCATCCAAGCCCCAAAACCAACCCTGGCATCCATTCTCCTCCCTACAGCTGCAGTAACTGCACCTCTTCAATCAGTCACATCATGTGGACACAGACGGGAGAATGGAGCCCCAAGCCCAGCCGTGATCTCTTCTTCTACCTCTTCAATGGGGCATGTCAGCTTCTTCTATTTCCAGGGACCTACATCTGAGGCTTATGCAATCGGACTTAACGTTATATGTAGGGAAGGCTCATAAGAATTCACTCATGAAAGCCTGGAAGTACTCCATTCCTCTAAAAACCAGCATGCAAACCATGGAGACAGAAGGGTAGAACAAAAGCACACAGCAAACTCCACTTCTCTGGTCTGCCAGGTCAAGAGGCAAATCTCCTCAAAGAGCTGGGGAGGAAGTAACAAAGCTCTCAGTCCCAGTCTTTTACAGTATGTCCATATTTGCCTCAGACTGTGCAGAGCCGTCCAAGGAGTTCTGAAAAGAAGGCTGAGATCTCTGCTGCTGCAGAAAATGAGATTGCATTTGAGCTCTCTCTGCATGCAAGTTTCATAAGCGTGATAAAACACATAAAACGCCTCCTTTGATATGGGAAGAGGAGCTGCTTCAGATGACATCAAAACTTACTTGCAGCACTATCATTCTTGCTGTGTTCTAGCCATAAGACATGTTGGGGTTTTTTTATATAAACTGTTGCTCAAAAAACTTGTTTACTGTGCCATTCAGTTGTCAACAAATGAAGCATAACAAAGGTAACTTTAAAGAACATGTGTTCAAATATTTACAATTACATTAGATAGAGCTCCAACTAAAATACAATATGCTTCTGCTTCATTTACTCAGTGCTCAGTAGTCTACTGCATAACAGTAGCATCTGGCTGTGTTGAGTATCTTTTGTGAGACCTCAGAGGTGAAAACTCAGATGATAAAACAAATATCTCACAATGCAAGCTTATCTGCTAAAGCCAAGTCTAAACCCAAATATATTACGAACAGGGAAAACAGTTTTCCAGACTCTAGGACAAATTGCAGGACAACAGTGTCTTTCATGGTGTGCTATTTAACTATGAAGGCTCTACAGATGTCTCCTTCCTCTGTCCCATAAAAGTCACCCTGGCTCCATCAGTGCACCTGCAGATGAGACATGACAAAGGCAAATGAGGAGGCAAAGCTGAATTTAGCATCTGCCATCCCTCGCAGACTGGAAATGTGGAAAACAGAGGGGGTGAATATTCCCAAAGGAGTAGGGGATATCTGTCTTCTCTTTTTTCCTCCTAGAAACAGCACAGTATTTTGTGAACTACATTGGAGAAAAATCTTCTCACCATTACAGCTTATTCCAGGGGAATTAGTAGCCCTGGGAGTGTCATTCTGCAAGAAACATAAAGGTCAAATATATGAGGACAACATTGTGCCAGTCTCAAAAGCATGCTGGTCTTATTGCAATAATGGACTTCCCCAGAAAACACTGTCTGCCCACATTTACTGGCTAGTCCTGGTCAGACCAAGAGGAATTAAATACATGGTTAGAAGCACTGAGCACTTCCAAGTCAATACCTGAACTGATTGGATTAGTGAACGAACCAAAAGCTTAAATCAATTGTTCATTTTCCCATAATGATGGGAGACAAATAGGAGCAACTAAAAAACATTTTGTGGATAAAGACCACAAAATGTTTGGAGAATCAGCATCTTTGTTCTCGAAAGAAGAATGCAACCTGCTTGATGCTGCAATTTTCTGCATTTCAAGTTTGTTGTTTTTTTTCTTGGTAGTTTTTTTGCAAATATCCCTGGTGTCCTTGTTGTGAGGGAAGAAAATTATTAAACCAAGGAGTTGAAGAATAACTACATTTTTCCACAGAGATGGAAGTGAATGGGAGATGCAGGGGCTAACAAATTCTTTGAAAACTCCTGGGGGGAAAAAACTATCAGCCTGGCCCAAGTACAGAGACAGAGGCACCCTGCAAGCCCTGACATCTGCCTACAAAAGGGATGAACACCCAGAGAAAGGAGTGTTAAACCTTGCAAGGAGAGACACCTGCCTCTATCACTGTTCAGCTGCCTAAAACAAAAAAAGCAATGCCAGATGCAGCTGCACCAGATGTGCCCACTTCTGCACCAAAGCTGGAACTTTTGAGTGAGGGCAGGGCAAGAAAAGCATTGGGAATTTTCATGGCAGCTCATCCTAAGCATCAGAATTCTTTGGAGCCACCTCCACCACATAAAAGATGCTCCTTGAATAGTTTCTCCATCATGCTCTGTCACTTGAGTGACAAGGACAGCATACTGTGCATTACCCCATACCATTCTGCTTGTGGCAAACCTACCTTGGAATTTCATCCTGAATGCTAAATGGTGGCTTTTCTTTGGAGCCTGAGTGATTGTATTTCACATCTTGTGCCTGCTACGAAAACATTTATAGTAGTAATTCCTCTGGCAACTGACTATGAGCCAATCTGTGACTATTCAGCCAAGCACTGTCTTTGCTTGACTCCCACAGCTTTTAGAGTCTTGGAGCCTGGCTGGATCCAACTTCCTTGGCAAAATTACTCTCTGATGATAAATATAGCTCACAGGATGCTGGGCCTCCAAGGGAGGAAAAACGACCCCACCAGACATCTTTGCTCAGGTGTACCTGGCTGTGATCACACAGAGAGTGCCAGCCCACATTTGTGAGCAAGAGATGCAAACAGTAGAGAGTAAAAAATCTACTCTCACCTAGATTGTGGCCATTTGAAACCCTTCCCACTGGCTTTCTGAGGCTTCCTCTAAAACTTGGTATGAGGTGCTGTAAAATCAGAATCTCCAGTGTCAGATAAGAAACTGTAAAATAAAGCATTGAGCCAAACAGAAAATGGCTATTCCTTATTCTTACATATGTAGTTCCTCTTCCTAACCACCTTCTCCCACCAAAAAAACAAAAACAAAGCAAAAAAAAAAAAAAACAACCAAAAAAAAAAAACACCCTACAGCTGTTTAAACTACTGCTTGCTTTAAAGTGGGCATCAAAAGTTGACTGGGTCTTCTCAGTGCATCCTGTTTCCTGGGCTGTTTTGCCAAGGGTGGGCCATGGCAGTGCCCCCACTGTGGCAGTAACCTATGTGAGTAAACCCAACCAGGACCAGCTCTGGCTCACACTTGCTCTGCATCATTGCAAAATACCCACTCCTCTGTGAACAGACACAGCAGCAGATTGAGCAGATGCTCACTGAGAGTCTTCAAATTTCTAAAGAAATGCTTTTCTTGTCTGTGATGTTCTTTCAGAAGCAGTACAAATAAACATTCAAGGATGATAGCTAAATCTATTGTCAGGTTCCACTTAGCACTTGTTCTAAATTGAATTTTATGTGTTTGCATTAAACATGGAGCAGGGGAAAAAAAAGGAAGCCATCAGCAGAAAAATCTTTCTTAACTAAATTCTTTGCTTTTTTTCTATCTGTAAGCGAAGCCATTCAGTTCTGTGAAATACTGGCAACAGTTACTTTGCACCAGTTAAAAAGTAGATTGAAATCCTCATAAACTGGAAAAGAATATGAAAAAAAAATGTTACCAGTGTAATCAAATTGTTGATTAAATCAGAGACAAGTGTGAAGTGAAAGTAACTGCAATGGAACTATGTCACAGCCATGAGGTTTAAGTAACTCATCCTGTGCTCATCAGCAAAATACTGAGCAAGTGAAGGCTTAGTGACTGCCACAAAAGGAGGGCTTGAAACAAATGTGAGTGGCTGACAATGCTTGGCCTCTGAAATGCAAGAGGACAAGCTATATAATCAGAAAGGACTCTCTAGCATGAGAATGTATTAATTTATGATAACATCGCTCTTAGACTAGCAACAAGGCCTATCAGGTCATGGAATATGCTGATAAACTTGATAAGTAATCAGAATATATGATTATTGGAAAATGTTCACAGCTGTTAGAAGTGAGCCAAAGGTGTTCATACATGTTTATCGAAGACTTGGCTTAATGACACCAGATAATTAAAGCATTTCCCATTTAGACTTTATGGCTAGTATATTACCATTTATTTTTCAAATGCTTCAAGCTACTAAATATGGTGAGGAATTAATAATAAAAGAAATAAAGCAGGAAGATAATTCTACTGAGCCAATTTCACATATATAATTGATGGTCATTCCATTACCAGAGCCCAAACATTCTTGTTTCACTGACATGAATAGCCCCATTGATATGGTGCAAGTACAAAGTAGGATCCAGCCTCTGATGAAATGCTTATGTGGTATTCCAAGCTTGAACAATACGGTACTATTTTAAATGGATGATAAATTCTCAGGGATTGAAAAATATTGATGTGGCCCTGTTACTTTGTAGAATTAAAAAATTACACATGGTCCAATATTTTGAGTGCAGATATTTTAAAGCAACGGTCATTACTAGATATCGTTATCAACATTTCTTAAAGAGTTTGTTAAGACATTTGGAATGTAAAGTATTCACAGATAACTCGTATTTTTCTTTGGCTAAAAGGAAGCATTGAGTAAGACCACTCCTGGAAGCTTTTAAATGACACTAAGTATGGTAACCAATGCCCTTTTTTCAGGGCAGAGTAAAAGTCTGCAGCTGTTGTTGCTTTTGTTAAAATCTGCTTCTGTTTCCTTGAAGATAAGCCAAACTACATAAAAGCAAAAAAAAAAAATAATAAATTGATGCACTATCTGTGTCAGATAACAGCTCTTTCTTGTAGCTCTTATTTTTTCCTTAGTTTGAGCACAGCACTCAGTTTTACAGGCCAACCTGAGATGTTGCAGAATTGTTGTTGCATCAGGCTTGACAAAGTGTTGCTTTTCCAGACTCAGAGTGATGGTCCTGGCTGGCAGATTCAGGCTTAAAAAAAAAAATGGAAAGAATTAGCAGAAGTGATGAAACAACATGAGAAAGAGGTGACACAAGAAAATTCAAGTCCTGTGTTCTGGATAATATATGTTAACAGAAGTTTAAAGTCTGCAAATACAGCATATGAGGCCCAAACTGAGCATCCTGGTGAATGTCAAGGCTGTGTGATCCCTACTGCTGTGCAAAAATTTCCCAGGGGAACATATGAACTCCATACTGAAAAGGAGAAGTGAAATCAAATTAACTATCCAGGGTCACACCACAGAGACATTCTTCTTCTCTAAATTTAGTGAAGAGCATGAGATTATGAGTTACTTCATTCATCTGTATCTTGCAATACCCTGTATTTCCAATCATGTATCCTAGATCAGTGGAAAGCCAGCCTGAAGGATGATCCATGTATCTCATGGCATCATTCTGAAAAATTTAATAATTGCCTTTTCCTAGGCGTGTTCTCTGAAGCTGCAAATAGCAGTGACTGAAAGAAATTGAAAAGTATTCAGACTTGCAGGCACCTTCTAGAAATATCACATGTTTTTATGTCTGATTAAGAAGAAACCTTTTTGTGCTTCTTTCCCAATTCTAGTAATAGAATCCAAATGCACTATTCAAATAAACACCCCTTATACTTGAAAAGAGATTCAGAAAAGCAGGAGTCTTAGACATGTTCTGCATGTAGGTGAACTGAGGAAATCTTACCTTTTCAGTACTGGTTCTTTTTGACACCTAAACTATCTGACTAAAATCAGCCTGGTTTCAGAAATTCTGAAATCTCACCACTATCCCTACTTTTGTGTGGTAGCTTCCAAGATGAAAACCTGATTTTAAAAAGAAAGGTCAAAGCCTTATTCTGTAGTATCTGCATATGGTGTGGCTGCTTGCAACATGAGGATCAGGCAGGGCTCAGCCAGCTTTTTAATAGCCAGAACTTTCCACTCTTAGTCATAGATTCATATTTACCCTGAACACCATAACCATTTCCCCAGAATTCTCAGTGTTAAATTCCAAGTTAAAATAGCTTTTTCTGCTGAGCACAGAAGTAAATCAAAATGAAGCAATAAAATGAAAGCTTCGTTGCTGTCTAGCAAAGCTATTTTGTATTAAGAATTTAGTATACAAAACTGCACTCCTGTTGTGCAAAATGTTTGGTATACTTCGATAAGAAGCCAATGGTAATGGCTTTCTTAGACAATTTAATTTATTTTATACTGATTGCAGGACCTAACAAAACCACAAATTCTTGGTATGGCATGCATTAAAGGAAACATAATGAAAAGTGCAAAATGCCTTGTGCACAAAAAAAGTCCAACAACCGAATGAAGGAAAATGTAACTACCCATAAGGAAGCCAAGTATGTGGATACCAATAACATTGAAACTTATCTAAACTTTACATTTGCACAGGAGGAACTGCCACTTGCAGCACTTTTTAAAGAAATTTAAGTTTTGCCTTGCTAATGCAATATACTCTATCATGATAAACAACAAGGTAAAGAACTTATAGCAGAGTCTGCCTGACTTTCCTAACTAATCCAAAAGAAAATGAACTACAAGTGTCAGGCAAAGAACCCAAAGAATGCCATCTCAGTAGTTACTTTCATTACACTGGCATCAAATAATAACAATTAGAAGCCAAAGTAGGAAGGAATTCTTGCCCCAGAGGGCTCATATCCCAAGATCTCAGTTCTGCAAAAATTCAGGTATAAATAATTCTTTGGGTTTTCTAAAAAGCAACCTTGGTGTGCATGTGCAGAACCTGATGTCAGGTGTTTGAGGAGGGTTCTGTACCACAAATCTCTCTCTATCTCTCTCCAACAGATAACAACTTTGACACTGCCACACACGCACTGGTTCTCTATCTAAGCAGCAGATCTAAGAGTGCAGATGACCTGTCACCTAAACTGAAGTTCTGGGATTTTTACATTTCTATGGACATTTTTTTAAAAATTCCACTCTTGAGATTTTCTGCAGGGAAAGTCAAGAGACCTGCAGCAGGTCTGGTCTACTTTTTATTTATGTAGTCATAAATCAAGAGTAACTGCACTGAAACAGTTGAGAACTCAGGAGGGAGTCTGTGGTCATCAGGATTCCTTCCGTTTTATTTGTTATATTTACCTCTGTCATTTTCACATCAGAAAACACAGCTACATAAGCTGAAGTAGCAAGAGACTTTTGTCTCCGTTATTTGAGGGATATAGGAGTTAGAAAAGGACCCTTATTCCTTTGGCTTATAAACACAGCACACAGAGCCTTTTAGCAAGCTGAATCACCCTGTTGGAGATGTGCCCTTCACTCTGGACTCTGACAGAGTGCAGCTATTGAAATCTTTATATTTTCAGAGATTTAACTTAAGCATATACTCCAGAAACAACCTTCCCTCACTTTCCTACAGGCCCAGGCTCCCAGTCACCTTTAAAATAGACCCACCTTTGCCAATGTGTAGCACAGAAAGCCTACTCTATTTTCCCTGGTAGCTTAGAGCCCTGAACTATATCAAGGAGACACACATAAACAAGTCTTTGCTATGCCCCAGTTGGAGCAAAACATTGGACCCAAAGGGGTCCTTTTGACCACTCTATTAAGCATTCCCAGTTAAGGATTTCTAAAGCTCTGCTGAAGCTGTTAAACTTCACCAGAAAATTACTCTCTGAGCTAGAGAGGAAGGAAAACTAAATGGTTGAGAAAGGATGATTCAAGACCATGCTCTGAGGGGTAATGAATTCTTTACAAGAAGTAAAACAGTTTCACAAGCTAAATTTGTCATTTCTCCTCCAAGAGCAGCAACATCCAGTGTTGAGTTTCTGAGCACAGTCTCAAACCTGAGTCTCTTAAAACCCTCCAGGCTTATATAGCCAAACACTTAACACTTCATCCTCCAAAGGTCTTGGGTTTGTTCCTGGTAACTTCAGCTGTAAAGATTAATCCAACAACAACTATATCAGGCTACAGAAGACCACAGAGGAGAGAAGCACAGGGGATACATGATCAGAAAGCCCAAAGGGGACATAGCTGTGTGACTTTGGATACTCCCAATGGGACTGTGGGTGTCTTGGGATGTTAAAGCCCAATTTGTAGTTGAAAAGGCTTTGAGACTTTCAACAAGACCAAAACATTCAATTTAGGTACTAAATGTGGCTTTTAAGATTCAAACATCATTTATTCTTCAAACCCAAAACATTTTTGCTGAAATCCTACAGCTCCTCCACCTTCCAGACCTCTGTCCTTTATTTCCCAACCAGAGGCAACCTGTCAGAATGAATGGAAAAAATCTGACACTACAAATTCAGTCCAAATAAAAACCGCTCTACAAGTTCAGAATATGCTTATTCAGATGATTTACTGGACTACATCTAAACCTACTTTTGATTGTTAAGTGTTAATGGAAACCATTGTAGCAGTCTTTTAAGAGAGAGAATTTTTATAGAATTCAAGAATATCTTTACTAACTGGACTAAATGGGACAAACTGTTCTCTGATAGTTCAGCTACCAGTGGCAAGGAGCAGCCCGAAGTGAGTCAATTGTTAGGGGACAAACAGGGACATAGCTCTGCATGTCAGAACATGCAAATTCTGCTTCTCTCTCCTCAAGGAGAAGTTTAGCCAGAAATTGCTAAATCTGTGTACAAAGCTGCCATGGAGCTTCCACTCTCATTTTCTCTCTCTCCCACAGGTGTGGAATTAGCAGCATACCTGACTTCTGGATTCACCCTCTTTTAAAATACTGTATCTCAGCTCCTCTCCTTCTGGGGAGAAAGTCATTATCAGCTGCATACTCTGATGTCTGCAGCCTCTAAAGGGCAGCAGGTACAGGTCTAATTAATTGTCTGATAATGTTGCTATTTGTCTCAAAAAATTGTGGACAGTAAAATTGCTATAAATAGAACTTCAAAGCATAAATCCTTCAGGTTCACTGTAGAGACATGTAAACCAAAATTCAGAATGTTTTAGGAGGGAGACCAAAACTTAGACACAGGTATGGACTCTTTGGGGTAAACAGTCTTCTACGAACTCCAGGCAGTATCCCCCAGTGTGCTGGAATCCATAATGGCTGAGTACATTTCACACCTATAAGAGATGTCCATTTCCCCTTGTGGAGGGCCTGAGCTTTAAGCAAAAAATTAGGATGAAGAAAGCAACAAAGAGACCAAGGTATCACTCCAAAGAGACCTGAGGAAATGTCAGAAGTTTTACTTTAAAATAAGCAACTTACATCTTACTGCCATGTACTCCAGGGTCTGCCCCAAGCAGCACTTTGAGGTGCCCAGGCTTCTAGAATAAGGCTATGGAGGGACGCAGAGTCCCAATACATTGAGCAGAGACTCAAGTTAGGGCACCTTGGAGACAACATGGTGTAAAAGGTGCATCAGGCCTCCTTCACAAGCATTCCCATGCCTCAGCCCCCAGCAGAGCTGGCAGTGTATGCCCACTGCTTGCTCATGGAAGGAGTCATTTTTCCTAAGACTGCACCATCAGTAGTGCTGGAGGTGGTCACCATTTGGCTACAAGCCGTCATGTAGGATCACTTGCCCACTAGCAGAAAATCAGGGTTTATTTCCTGGTTCCTCTGCCTCGTCTGAAGCTGGGTTCTTCAAACTGTTCCTTGTAATTGCTTTTAGGATGTGCTTTCATCCATGGGAAATGTAGATTTTAATTCCCCAAGGGAGTTACCCTCTGTCTTCTTTGCTAGCCAACAAACACAGGAGTGGTGTTTACCCCACAGTATGACCCTCTGTGTTCCGTGGCACAATTTGTGAGAATGTATTCCCTGGGTGAAGTCCTCCAACTATCACATGGCAAAAAGAAAAGAGTTTCTGACTTCACAGGGCACTAGGATAGGAGATAAGCACTGAACTCTTCAGCTCTGAGAAGTCAAGGTATTCCTGAGCAAGATCAATGGATGGATGGAGGGAGGGATCATAAGGATGGAGTAAATTTAGGCAATAGCTGAAGTTTGAAGAAGTTTTCAGATTAAGGCCTTCCAGCCCCACCCAGCTGCATGGCATTTAGGTGGCTTGGTTGTCTATTATGACACTAGGAATTTGTGAGAGAAAACAAAGCTACATAACATCATCCTTCAGAGAAGTCTCTGGATCTCTGGACCAGCTTTCCTCCCCGGGGTCACATACAAATCCATAATCTTCTGGGTCACAGCCTGGACAATTTTATGTCCAAATAGAAGATACTGGGGGGAGGAAGTACCCTTCATTAGGGGGAGTATTTTGGCTTTGCTATACTCCTGGCAATAAATAACTTGCTGGCCACTCTGTTGACAAAGTGCAGTCCTTCAGGCAGTTCTTGGAAGTGTTACAGTGATACATCTGTTAAAATTTTCAATCCACTTCTAAATTTAAAAAAAACATTTATTTTTTTCCCCAGTTCATTCTGTTGTCAGGAGACAAATACTCTGGTCCACACTCCTTCAGACTAAACAGCAAAAAGAAACCCAAAAAACCAGCTGTCCTGATTTAGAGACAATGATTTGTTGTTCTATTTCTATTTTATCTCCTCCTTCCTCTTTATTAATCTACAGCAAGGTAGGGAACATCTCCTTTGCCTTCAGTATCAACACAGAAAAAAAGAGAGCAAAGAAGGCAATGCATCTCACCTTGTTCCTCAAAACCAAACCAATTTCCCTTTCTTTCTAAAACAAAGTAGGAACTACATCTTCCCTTTAGGGCACTTTCACTGATATGGGCAGTGGTGTTTTTCTTCTAAGCCACCTTGTCAGTCTGTTTAGAGAAAATTTCCTCTGCTCTCCCTGTTTCTAACCTCAAGATACAAAAAACTAGTTGGGTTTAAGAACATGACTGGTTAACTTTTACCCTGTAGTCCTTAGCAGTCCATGTGAAGCTGAATTCCCACTGTGAAAAGAGACTTAATTGCCAGCCCAGATTGGCTGTCTCATAGTCCCACCACAGCAGGCACTGGGCTAATTCACTGCAGGCCTTCACACAGGAGTCGAGGCAGTTTGCTTTTTAAAAAGTATCTTTGTGTTGCTGGAAATCTTCAAATTACAGATAAGAAAACCACAATCCAACTTTCCCATGGAGTCTGAAATTTCTGACTTATCTACAGGTTGCTTCACCAAGAGCCAAATTTCATACTTGGGGAGCCTATTCCCCTTTCCTCTTTGCTTGCATAAATCCCAGACTACACAAATTCATTTCAAGTTCTCTTTATATTCAACATTAGTGTCAGTCCCATTTTCTCCAAGTTTGTGCAAAATTGTGGGTTTGGCCTTTGGGAGCTCCCATGCAGCCCTGCATGAGCATGTGCTTCAAGGGATGGTCTGAAAACACATTTTCAGTGACAACCCTGACAGAACTTTAGAAGATACTGTTAGAAAGGTTCAGATCTCTTTTGAACCCAACCCCAATGCATCTTGAAAGAGACTATATAGCCATCTATAAAAACATCACCCAGTTTATTGTTGGAGATATATTTCTAAAATGTCAATGCATGCAAGAGAATTTTAGGTAATCTGTTGAGGAATTTTTTCCATTTTTCAAGTTTTCTACGATCACTTTCCACATATCTTATTGAAAAAGTGCAAGATGCTGAGTTCTGTGTTTGCAGTCATTAAGGAACTGAAAGTCACTACCAAAAGGGTTATCTGGGCTACCAGAGATATGAAAGATACTCATCTTGGTAGCAGACATTCTCTGGTATGAATAGCACTTATTTCTTGCTCACACAAATGATGGAAAATCCAGTGGAAGCAAGTGCAACTTTGTGAGAAAGTCATATTTTAGAAAACCCGTTTCAATAAACATAATCTTGCATAAGCAGAACTCAAAACAGAAATAAAAAAAACATCTTTGCCTTTTATTAAGTGTTGATTGTTAACAACTGCGACCTAGGCCCTCCCAGTTCTGTCTCTTCTTGCCTGTGGACCCTGCATCACCCCAGACACTTCTGTTTCAACACAGCCATTTGGGCTAGAGGGTCTACTTCTGCTCACAAGGATTTTTGCAGAAAGGCAAGGCTATGCTTGTATCTGGGACATAAATCTTGAGCTCCTTCATCAAAGAAATCAATATTTCAGTTATATTCTTCATTCCTGAAAACCATTTCCCTAGTTCTGAGGAATTTCCACTGAGGAAAAAGAGAAAAAAAAAATCCATATTTCAATGTGTTTATCTTTTAAGTAACCTTCATATATGAATAGCTTAAAGGATCCTTTAAATTTTCCACTATGAGTGAAAGACAATTGGATGAAGGAGCTGGAGCAGAAAAACATCCTCAAAGCAGCTGTTCCAGGATAGAACCACAGCTCTTGGAAGACTCTTGTGTTTCTTGAGTGAGTGTGGGGACAGTTGGTTTTCCAGAGGTCATTATCCTCCACTTCACCACCATTGCACTTAATAGGTTAAGTCTGAATTCCTGGAGGAATCTGAACTATGTAGCTTAGGCTGCCAGGGTGAAAGAATCAGGAACAGGTGTTTATTAAAAAGTGAAAACATATTAAAATAGAAATCTAGCACCCAGATGCAAAATATGCCTTTTAGTTCATTGCTAAAAAATAATTGATGCAAAATCCCTAGGTAAATGCTGAAATGCCAAACTCATCTGCTGCTGTAGTTGGGCTAATTATAGTGGTTTCTGAACCTCTGCAGTTAAGCAAATGACAGGGTTGCTATTATAAACTTAATTTTTAAAATTCATCAGTGAAAAAAGAGCCCTGTTTTGAACTGAAACTCACAAGCTAAAAAAAGTACATGATTTTGCAGACATAGAAAACTTGTTTTATAGCAGGAGAAGTAAAAATGTAGCTAATAATTTTGATTAGTAACTAGTTTCAAAATATCTCCTGCACCGGATTTACCTCTAGTATTTTTATGATATATTTTGCTGCATAACCTAAACATTTATATTTCAATAAGTAGGACTGAATAAATTTTAAATGGTTTGAATATAATAACTGGAGAAAAAAAAACAGCAAACAACACAATTCATTCCAGTAGAAATAAAGAGCTCATATTTCAAATAAATGTTTAAGCTTACACAATGGATATCTAAGGTATCCACTATTATTTTTCAGATTTTCCATTTAGACGATTTGAAAATATCTCCCTAAGTGTTATTCCCAGCATATTTACAAGTATTTTTCACAAGGAAATGCAATAAAGATATGATAAATAGTCCTATCTGGCCATGCCTTTCAATATTGGTGTAATCTTCTGGAGTCAATGAGTGCCAGTCTAAAACATCCTTATCTAAATATATGCTGATGGCAGGGTGCTCTCAACAGTGATGTCCAGGCTCAGAGAAATGCAGAGGCACAAACCCACTGCTTCAAAAGGAGGTTTTCTGTTTAATCCCTTACTGAACTTAGCCCTTTTCCTGTGCCATGAGCAACCACCAAGTAACATACTTAGGATCATCTCTTACTGATCCCCTGTTCCATCTTGAGCTGAAATTCAGTTTTCATGGTGATGGGCACTAAAGCAACACACAGAATAATTTCTACAAAAGCATCAAGCAATAAGATATTTTTGACCAGCAATTCAAGAAAACAGCACAGGACTACTTTTTAGTAAGAGTGTATCTTTGAAGGACCTGGACTGCACAATAAATATTCACTGTGCCACTTTTCAACATTCACTTCTCCAACTTTTGACTGCTCCAATAATACAAAGAGTACAAATAGATCTTTTACTTACTTTCTGTCCTTTTGTTGTACTTTACACTGAGTTTTTCATTCTTTGTGAAAAAAGTCTCAAAGTGACTCCTCCAAAGAATACTCCTTTGCTCCATCAATCAGCCTCTTCCAGAAATTCAAATATCTGTAAATCCCAGTAATGACACGACCCCAAAACATTCATCTACCTGCCTCCATCCAATGAGCTGGGGGCCCTTGCAAAGAGACCAGAATTCTTAAAAGATGTTGTTTAAGTATCAGTAAGCTAAAATGACATTTTTAGTATCAGGAATTCCCCTAAATACAAATATATTTTTGATTTTTAAAGATTTATCTGTATATTTATCAAAATTATTTTGCAAAGGAAGATATATTGAGCCTGGAGAGACTTCAATAATTTTACTTTAGATACCTCTACAAACCTATGCTTATCAATTCCAACAATAAAATGCAATTTTTTTCAAAATAACTGTAAAGAGAAAACAGGACAAAAATAAGGCATGGAATAACAGGTCTTTCATCACAAAATTAAATATTCTGAAAACCAGGGTCTACTTTTAATTGTAACACCAGCCCAGTATTTTTATGAGTGTTATTTGTGCACTAAATTATTTAATAATTATGCAAAAAGCCCTGAAATTATGCAAGTTCAAAGCTATTTCTCTTTAACCTTTGTTCAGTATGTAAAGTAAAAAAACTACTTGGCTTTGTGCATTTTTTCATATTCTCTGAAGACTGTAGGTTCACTTTTTCTTGCTAACATTAAAATAACAAACATGAACAGATGTTATAAATAAACAGCCTGCACTCCTGCAATAATTTGGGTACTCACATTTCCTTGGTGCCCAGTTGCTACTGGTTATTTATTTCTCTTGTTGTTTTGTTGTTGAGCCTTTTTCCCCTTTAATTGAGTACTCCAAGGATCTGCTCTCCACCATAAGCTGAGGAAACAAATCCTGAGAGGTAGGTGGTCTGTCCCGCACTGAAACAGATTGGGATGGAATAGAAAGGTTTCTGCTTTTTTTAAGTTGTGCTGAAAAAACTGTTTCATTTGAACCATTTTCTCTTTGATAAGCTCTCCATGCATGTCCTCAGATTCTTTGTGATTTGCTGGAGTTGGATGTTTTGGCCAAGAACAAATCTATTTACCAGACCTGCAGAGCAACCAGGGACCTCAGAGGTCCTCTGGCTGGTCAAAGGTCCTCTGCACAAAACTCACTGGTCAAAACTCACTGCATAACTGCAGCTCAGGAAAGTTTATGACCAGATATAAATGTTGAGGGTTTGGTGCAACTCATTCTCAAACCAAGCTGAAATAAAATTACATGAATGAATGCGGTGCATGTATTCATGGCTGGGAGGGAATAGCAGGGGGTGGAACAAACTATACCTTTCTGAGACAGTTCATTGCTGTCATCCTTGATTTTGGTGGTGTTAATATGTTCCTGATTTACCCCACAAACAGGGCAGCAAGGCTGCATGAGACATGCTGGAGAGAAAAGTCAGAGTTACAACCTAACACAGCAGGTTAAAGTTTTCCCCAGAGGACAATCTTGTACTGAAATATAACATTTTTATAGTGCTGAGCCTTCAGTGTGGAAATCCTGATTTCTATAAAAACTTTGTTATGAGAAAGTAAAACAAATCAGTGAAACCTCAAATTACAATGCTTTTATTTAACTCAATACCTATATTTAATAAGTATTTTTTCTTAAGATGTTTGTAAAATACATCTGCTACTAAAATTCAAGTAAGAATTAAAAGATATTTATTTTGTTGAAACACAATTCCTCAAGAAATCCAGCATTAAATATGTACAAAATTTCCACTCCACTTGAAATTTCAGATTTGCTAGTTTTACAGCACAGTGTAACAAGTTTTGAAACCCTTTCCCACAATATGGGAATTCCTGTCTCTTACTTGACATAAATCATACACACACACCCCTTTCATAAAGTAATGAACGTGGCTGCAATGTCAAAATTAATACATTAATTTATAGGTGCTGTCATTGTGTTCAGTGTTGCCACCCCAGGCATTCAGGGAGCACACAAACAATTGAACAGCATGCATGGATCAGTGGAGCATAGCCCAGTACCCAACTGGTCATATTTACCCAATACTAGTTATATTTGCTAGGATGGGGACAGACAAAGAGAAGATATTTACTCCTGAGTTGAAGCATGAAGAGATTAGCAACAGCCAAATAATAACTGGAATAGGGATCCCTCAGTATGATACAGCCTTACCCTAAATGAGCACAGGCCCAAAGGGTCCTGTCTCTAGAACTCTTTGTGCACCTTGTAATTTCAAATTCTTTGACAATCATATAGCCAAATATGAAGATACAGCCAAATATACTGGAGCTAAATATGAGGATCTGCTTCATGGGGGCCATTTCATAGATGTAAAATGGATCCCCTTTCCTCTTCAGTGGTGGTTACATTCTTGTTTACCAAATACATTAATGAGAAAGCAGAGATCTTGACTCATTTTAATATATGTGAATAACAGATTGAACACAAGATGGGTGATGCCAATTCCAGAATATGAATATTTGCCACCTGGATCCTCTCCATTTCTGATTTAAGAAGATTTTTCAGTGATAAGAAATGAAGCTGCAACTTCTGTATCTTTGACTCTGTAACCACGGAAACCAGCATTAATTATACGTATCACTAAGTTTTAAATGTATTCAAATTTAACACATAACTCTGAAAATATTGAGGTTGTTTTTCCTTTTCTCTCTCACCTTAATATGTTACAGTTTGCCTTCTGGCTTATTTGGCTTATAAGCAGTTTCACTTATAAAATGATAAAAGTATGTAGGTGAAAATTACACTCATTTTCTTTAATGTAACCAAGAGGTAGAGCCATGTAAATGTTTGATCACTCACCTCCTACCACTGCTGCAATCATATGTGTGGGGTTACATTTCATGTTAAGGAGGTGCCATTCCCAACATTGAGAAAGCAGCAAAGTTCTGCCAATGACTTTACAAAATAGCAGCATCTCTATGGACAACAGTGAGGACTCATGGAAACAGGAATATGAAGGAAAGGAAACAAGGAAGAAAGAACCCCAAAATTTTCTCATTCTTCCCACTGCTGTACCATAACCCCATAATAAATGTCAGAGGAAAAGCTGAAATAAACCTCTGAGGAAATCTTCATTCCCAGACTTGCAACTGACATTTTTGTTTAGTGAACTGCCAAATTTCTAATTATGTTTGCTCGGTTTTACCAAATTCCATGACTGATGCCAGAACGATCATGAACCTGCACATTCATCATTTAGGTTGTGAAATTATCAGAGACACATTTAGCTACTTCATACTTTTTTCCTCAGCTAAAAGGGCATCTGCTAAAGTCAAAATATGATGTGGAGGCACCAAAGAACTGACAGCATAAGGCTTTAGATCAAAAGCCTTATCAGTTATTATCCCTTTTTTAATTCATACCAATAGCTGAGTATGGAAATGCAACTCCAGTGCCAGAACCCAGGTGGATGACAATGATCCAGGCTTGGACCAGAGCTTCTGATTATGATCACACAAATGAGCTGAGCAGTATCTGGGATTAATCCCTGGAAGCAGAATTCAATCACAGCAGTGTTAAATTGTGAGGCACATCCTCTGGATGGTTCTGGCCAGAAGTATTTAAATTTCCAAACAATTCTGAGACACAGTTCAAGAGCTGGCACATATCCAGGACTTTTTGTAATGCATATTTTGGTTGTGGCTACTCTATTTTGGACACCAAAGACACCCATTAGCATGGACATAGCCCAGAAGTGCCAAAACAATACGAGAGACTCAATATTATATATATTATAGCAGAAAAGGGACCACTGAGGTAGACGTTTGACTTGCACACATGTACTCAGTCATGCAGAGAAACTCATTCAGTTCTCCACGACATCTGGCTGTTGGTCTCCATCTATATTTCACAGAAATTTCTCACATTGATATCAATCAAAATGAACTGAAGGAACTGCACAGGAGCCTGAGAAGGCTACAACATCCTCCAGGGCTGTGTTTTCTCTGACTATTTTAGTGTTCATAACCATCTTGCAAAAAAAACTACCCGTCCCTGGAGTCAACAAAGGACAAGAGTTGTTAGGGTATTTAGGGAGAGATCACAAGCTTTCCTAGGTTCCTTATCTTGTCAATACAGAGACAGATCCCTCCAGTAGGTGATTAAAATGAATTGTTGAAATTCAGCTGCAGTAGAGGGCAATTCAGGGCCATGAGCCTCCTAAGACAGGTTAACTTCAGGTGCTTCCCATCACAGTTGAATTCCTCAGAACATTTCAAGATAATCTTTGATCATTTATTAACTTAAATCAAACACTTTGCATTTCATAAGAAAACTTCAACAAGCAACTGCTACTTTAGAATGTCACCTCTAGCAGATAAGACAGAGGAAAAAAGAGGAATGCCAAGTGAAAATCTTCTGTTAAATGGTCACAGGCAAATCAGCTTAAATAAAACCTGATATCCATACAGAGTTTGATTCTCTGTGTTTAATAATATCCAAAAAATGGTGGGAAGAAATATGTGAGGCTATTAACTTAAAATTTAAAAGAAAAAAAAACAAAAAAAAACACAAAGCAATACTGATAGGGCTGCCTCACTTTATCCTGTCCTGGTTCACAGAAGTGACTTTAGATCCAGGTAACAAAGTACCAAAATGATCACTTCTTGTTTCAGGAAAATAACAAATTTGAGAAGCAGAAGTAGATACACCTGAACCAAAGACACTAGCTAAAATATATACCTTTTCCTTCTTATGCTATTGATCTGCTCACTGGTGTTGAGATGCAACATTTTTCTTTGGTTTACTTATTTTTAATGGCAGATTTCAAGACACTAAAATGTGGCCTCTGTAAGGAATCCCCTGAAGCCTATGGGAGCAATTTAGTAACCTCTGAGAATAACATATTAGAACTGCATAGATCTTATTTATATTGTAATAGTTTCTATCACCAGTAGACGTTTTAGAGAGAAGCTGGTGCAGCCCCTGTGCCAGGTTGGGACAGCAATTATTTGTCCTTGCTGAGGTTCAGGCACTGCACTGGTATGCCAATGGGCTAATTAAGTCCTGAAAATGCAAGCTGCCCTAATTAAAAAGCTGTAAAAACACAACACATTTTGAAACAACTTGAGTTCCACATGGGGTAGCAGTAGTTGACACTACTGAATTTTCTCCCCATTTTGAGGGGCCAAATAGAAGTTAATGGTCTGAAGGTTCCCACTCAGCAGACACTGAATCTGATTTACTCTCAGTATGTATCTCCATGCAAAAATCAATTCAACTCAGATTCCTCAGCTTAAGAAAAAGATCAGCTGGAAAGAAAGTAGTTTATACATCTGTCACAGTAGGTGTGAGAGGGAGAAACAAGGAATGACTACCAACTGTTTCTTACTATACAAAATTTAGAATCAACTAATGAAGTCACCAGGAAATAAGATGAGAATAAGTGAAAAGAAGTTGTCTACCACCAAGAAACACATGCAAAATAATAATTAAATTACACAGCTTGTCACCACAGGATAGAGTGGTTTATAATGAAGTTGAAATAGGAATAAATTCAGAGAACCCACCAAACAAAAATGGCCCAGATGTAGAATCTCTTTGAACACTGTTGTTTTACTTAAATACTTGCTGTAAGCATTTGTTACCAATCAATGACTAAGAGAGGAGGCAGAATTTGTACCTGAGTTATTGTGCCTGTGGTTCTCTTAGTTTGTCTTGGTCACATCCTCAGGACTAAAGAATGAGAACTAATTGTACTTAGTACAGACACCAAGGGGATTGCAAGGCAGTTTTGGAGACACATTTCCCTCACCCAGTGGCTCAAGGGCCTGATTATGCAGACCTATTCCCAGAATATGACCACATATTGGTCCCATACGACCACACACGCTCTGGCAAACCCACTGCAAATGTTGCTATGTTGGATCAACTTGCAAAGCTTGCTTATTGCACTTGAGAATTTAAACATCTCCATTGGTGGTTATTTTTTGCTATGTTTATTAAATATTTTCTTCCGTATTACTAGATTATTGAAGTCCTAAACTCATCCCCTTATTATTTTTCAAAAGATAAAGAGCTGAGGAAAGAGGGGGCAGAGAAAAGGATGGCAGTGCAAAATAGTGAAGTTTGCCTCCTCTTTACTCAATCCCTTTAAAAAACAACCTCTTTGTTACTACAAGCTGCTCAGTACACAAAGTCACTGCTCTATTGATCCTGAAAAATAACACTGACCTTTCATGAACTCTTCTCAGGCCCAGGATTTTCCAAATCTTTTTGGATTTTTATATTTTTTAATAAATTACATACTTTACATTCAGCTATACTTTTACAGAAAAATTACTCCAATGAGAGATTTAATGAGATTAAATCACTGGTCTCTGAAACTGAGGCTGCTGAAAAGGCTAACTCAGATGGGTTCTGAGTTCCAGTTCCATTATTTCCTATTCACTGCAGGTTGGACTGGCTGCCAAGACTCACTGATATTAACCCTACTTCTGAACTCACCCTTAATTATCTCCAGAATATCTGACAGACAACTGAGTGCAAACCTCATTGGTATTTCATCTTATTACAAGAAAAAGAAATGGGCCCATTGAACTGGCTTCTTTGTCCAAGCACAGCACTAAGCATCTGCATGAATTCCTATTCCCTTTCCCACAAAGCAAACACTGCTTTTGCTGTAAGAGGGTAGCAGCCCTAGTCTGCAGTGCAGCTCAGTATACTTCATGCCATTGTCTGCAATACATCCTCCTATAAAAGCAAACTCAAGCCCACCCCTGACTGAAAATCATATTAGGTAGTGGAATCTTAACAATCCATCCAAAAAACTGCCGGAATCCATTGTAATACAAGACTGTTTCAAGGAGGATTTACAGGTAGCAGGTCTTCGGTAGATGGTGGTGTTACACATCTGTGAATTCCCATTGCTGTGCATAATTAGGAAGTATTTACATATGCTACTGCTTTCCACTGTTCTGAGGCACTCAGAGGATGCCAAGCTATTGTGTCATAAATCTCATTGTTGAAGCAGATGGAGCTCCTTGCTCAGTTAAAACTTAGAGTTAGGCTTAATTAGAAAAGCCTGTGCAGAATATTCTTTATTTCTTTACCAACTTATCAAGTTCTTTATATTCCAAAGCAATTCAGATGAGAGGTCTTTTGAAATGTGCTGCTAATAAGCATTTTTACACTTTTTCTTGCAGACAGCTCAATCACAACACACTGAATGATTATTTCCCACCCTTGTCCAGGCACAGTTACACTGCAATTTTCCTCTCTCTTTTCCTCTTACAGAAAAATTACACAAGTAGCTGTTTCTCTAGTGTTGCCCATGTAAGGATATCAGAACACTGCTCCTGTAAATTATCACAACACTTCTTCAGGATATTAATCTCATAAGCTTTTGAAGAAATTGAGTGCAAAGAGATTAACATGAAGATTCTTTAAAAGCTGCTGAAGGTTTGGTTGCTTTTCTTTTTAAGCTCCCACTAGCCTCACTTTCAGAAGCACAGTTCAGCCACAAACTCAAGCAGTGAAAACTATGAATGCTTCAAATTTTAGTTAATTTTGCAGAGGTCAAGTTGCATCTCTTTTGGTACCCTGACTAAGGTGCTGTTGCAATTCAAACCTGTGGAACATCATTGTGTAATTTTTGGTCAAGGGGTGGGCTGGACAAGCCTGCATAGTAGGAAATCTGTTTGGTATTTTAAAAGAATTTAAGGAATTTAGTAATTTCCCCACACTGGTTCAGTTTTGCAAGGCTTCATCACTCACTCCTGGGGTTGTGTTTGAGAGTTAGAGCTTCTCCACAGCACAAACCCCACCTCAGCTGGATGGGCCATGGTGCAGCCCAGCCCAAAAAAATCACTCCTTGCCTGTAGCAGCCACACACAGCAGCCAAGAGGCTCTCCAAGTCATGTACTGGGGAGCAGCTGCAGAGACACAGCTTCTGGGAAAAATCACCTCAGATCCTGCACAGCTAGTGATATAAAACCAGCTAAAACCAGTGTTAAATGTCGTGGCCCTGGCCGCACTTGTGTTCTAGAAATACAATGCTGAGACCTGAGCTGGATCCAAAGGGATTTGTTTATTGGTCTTGGTGATGTGTTGGCAGCTGAGTTAGACAGACAAACAGCATTTCTAGCTGCTGAAGTGAGGCACCTCAGAGCAGCCCCTGCCAGATCCAAGCAAACTCTTCTATTGTGGCACTGACAGTCCACTGCTTGGGTCCAGGGCACTGGCAACTGCCAGCCAGTGCAGAATGTTGGTGTTGCACATAAAACCTTCTCCCTCCTCCCATCTGTTCACCACATCTGGATGAGGAACCTGCCCTCCAAACTGGGATCTGTGGTCCAACTCTCTCTCCCTGTCAGGCTTCTCTGCAATTTAATACACTTCCACCTTCATAGCAGTCTGGAGATGCAATCTTGTCAGAAGCACAAAGCTAATAGGAGCAATGTCAGGATAGTAGCAATGTCCTCCTTCCCCCACCCAGTAACCCCAAACATGACATTTTAAAACAAAATTTGATCAGTGTTAGGAGCAAGATTACACGATATAGGTTGCTTCTCATTCCATGTAAACAAATAGGAAACTTTCTACAGGGATTCTGAGCATGTAGCTGCACTTTCCTTGGCAGAACAAGTATTTTGAGGCTTCTGCTCTATTCAGCCCTTGAGGATATATTTGCATTCAAGACAAAATTTCTTTCCTCCATTTCACACTTCTTTATATCTCTACGTGGTTGCAGCAAGGCCAGCATCCTCTTAGGGGTATTAGACCAAACCAAAAGTAAAAGAACAGAAAGAACAGTAAGAAGGTAAAGTCCAGTCAAGCAATCAAAATGGACTTTGCACTCTGGTAATTCCCAATTTGTACCCTACTCACAAAATATAGCAAGCTATGTAAAATAATTTAAGAACTGCTGAGAAAAGCAAGCAGGTGAAACATGCAAGTGCACATAAGCTATCACCACAGCCCATCATAATCATGCTCTTCTCAGGTTCCTGCTGTGACCACCTGCGAGTCGTTAGCTCTCTTGGCATGGGAGAAATGCCAGTTTCTAGCCTCCCACCTTGGCTTCTTCTGATGTAACTTACTCGGAAAATTTTGTCACATACTACCACAGCCTGAAAATGCACATACTGTATCTGACACACCACTCCTGACCCTTCCCAAACAGGGTTATGGCTTTCAATTTTGGGATCTGCTTAGCAGCAAAATCAGCTGCTGACAGAACATGATGCATTCCACAGTCCTGAAGCCTAAGGGAGCACAACAAAGCTAAGTGGCTAGGCAAAGCCCACAGAGGTAATAAAGTAACAAAATTATTTATACTGGAAGAAATGATAGCAAATTCTCAAAAACAGATCTGTGAACATATTAACTTCTTGTTAATCACAGTAAGGAAACTGAGAGATCACATACCAGTCATTAACTCCTTCAAATGTCACCCTTTTATAATTCCCTCAAACCACAGACAACCAAAATCTCCACACACATGCCATGGATGTAGCACCACCAGCTGTGAAAGACAAATTATCTGCCTTTCCAGTTCACATCCTCCTGAGCAATGGTTCTTCCACATTCAGAGATTGTCTATTGCAGCTTCTTTCTTCCATCAACCTGTTATCTTCCAAGGATACCCATTGCTCCTCTTCAGGCCACAATGTCTGTGACGATATCTATGCTGTGAGTTCTCAGCACCATTGTTAGTGACTATTGTCTTTTCATCTTTATAGCCTTTTCTTGCTATGGCACATTCAGAGGCCTTGTCACAGCTTGATTTCTCTCCCTGGTCATAGTCTTCTTCCCATTTTCAAAAACTAACTACAAAGATTTCCCACACACCATCTTTCTTTTCTGGTAAAATATCTTTCCTTCCCATTGTGCAGGAAATGTGTACTTTGGTCTCTCCACCTGCTCAGAACTTCTTTCTTCCCTTCACACTGTGCAATTATCTTTCATAAACTGCTTTAAGCTCTGCAGCATCCCCAAGTGCTGAAAATCTCAGCAAACATCACTGAACAACTGCTTCCTCCAGTGTGAAAAGCTTATAAATGTGAGATATGCCACTATGTGCAGTGTTATCTGTACATCTTTCTCCAGTCTCCACCTCCAAAATAATCCCCCACCTCTGGAATAGAAGATGCTTAACTTCTAGAGCCAGAAGCTGCTTGCCACAAGTCTCAAATTAGCAGTAGAGCCTGAACCCTGCTGAGTATTTACAGCTTTCAAAAGCTGTGTCCCTGTCTACCTTCTGGTTTTTGAAATGATATCTCACCATTCACCCCATCATCCTATCTCATTGACTCTTTTTAATGAGTTAAAGCTGTCCTTGCATCCCATTTAATCCCTCACAGCAAAGCTCCTTGCCTGAAAAACTACAGGCACATTTGCTCCTTATATGTTATGATTCTAAGGTCTTTACAAGGGCAATTTTTAATTTTCTTTGCTCTATACAGCACCAAACACAGCAGGCCCTAACTTTGTGCATCACTAACCACTATGCAGTGAAAGCCAAAAAATGAATAGAGCTGTCAATATTTAACTTACTGAGCATTTCCCTGGGGCTCTCAACACACCTCTCAGAAACTCCTGCTTAGAAGTTCTTTCACAATGAAGAAAACCCATCCATTTATTCAACTCATTTTTTTGATTCTTCTGTGGTGTGACCTGAAAAACACCAATGATATTTCCATACCAGGTTCATCATCTCTCAGCACAAGATCTGCTGCCTTTTCACTCCCTCTCAGATCAAGGCAGCTCATTGAAGTGTGAGACTCCCTAATCTAATATCTTGAGCCTTTTCTCACCACACATTTCAAGTTCAATTACTAAGAGTGGAGAGGGGACAATACTGACATGCAGGACAGACTTGAATAGGCTTTTTCCCTTTTTTCCCTATTGTGGTTTAACCCCAGCTGGCAACCAAGCCCCAGGCAGCCACTTGCTTACTCCCCCACCAGTGAGATCAGGGAGAAATTTGAAAGGGTAAAAGCCTGAAAACTCAAGGGTTGAGATAAAGGCAGTTTACTAAGGAAAGCAAAAGCTGTGCACACAAGCTAAACCAAACAAGGAATTAGTTCACTGTTTCCCATGGGCAGGCAGGTGTTCAGCCATCTCCAGGAGAGCAGGGCCCCATCACACATGACGGTGACTTGGGAAAACAAACAACATTACTCCAAATACCCCCACTTCTTCCCTCCATTTTATATATTGAGCAGGATGTCATATGGTTTGGAATGTCCCTTTGGTCAGTTTGGAGCACCTGTGCCACTGTGAAGTGAATTAACTTTACCCCAGCTGAAACCACCACACCCCACAGAGTCTGTGCTCAATAAAAGTAGACAAGAGAGAAACTTTAATGCAAAAGTTCCTTTTTCACAATTACAATTAAATCTATGTAATCCTTAAGGAGCTCTGAATATTCCAAGGGCACCCAGACTAGTTCAATGGGCAGGAGAAATTACATGCCAACAGACTGATTCAGAAAGATGTATTCTTTCCCCAGAAAAATGGAAATTTCTGCAAACTAGAACAGTAGTCAGAGTTTCAAAAGCAGACCTCATGAGCAGAACAAGGCACAGGAAAATAAAAAACAAGGGGAGTGAGAAACTGTCATAAGAGTGTGTTTAGCAATTATGCTTCAAGGTCTTACTGAGCAGTGTATAAAATGTAGCACACCAAGACTTTTCAGCTTCAGGCACAGGGGAGGGAAGGAGGGTTAATTCTGCAGGTCCTATTGCTCACTGATGCTGAGCCAACATTCAAACAGGGGAAAACCATGAGGATAATCTCCCTTCAGATGGCAGCTTAAAAGTCCATATATGAGGCAACTTTGAAATATATTTAAGCTTCTCACATAATTTCTAACATAAAGAAAATTAAGAAAGTCAGGCTTTGTCTGAAAGAATCACTTTCTTCAAATTGAGAAAGTGCTTAAAGTTGAAAGAGTCATGAGCTAGATTCACAGTGGATACAGACATAACCAGAACTTTTGAAAGGAATTACACTGACTTTCCTCTGATGAACTTTCCTCTGTTGTCCTGGTTGCAACATCACTAGTCTCAAAAACAGATCAACTTTTTGGAACCCGAAAATGCATTTGTGTTTTTATGTTTCTGTTGTAGCTTTGAAGTATGATTGCATAGTCACTGATATATACAGGAACTTATTTTGCCATGTCTCAATGTCTGATCCTGCATAAATAGATTTTTGTTTAACAAACCCTTTGTTTCCTGTTGCTTTGTTGCCCAGGGGTTAATTTTGGCATGCCACACACTAAGAAATATATTGCTTTGAGTCAGAAAACAGCAGGGATGCTGCTTGTCTGGAATGCAAAGAGAATGGAACCAATCCCTGCATAAAATAAACACTGGGCCCTATGCTTTGTCACTGCTCTGGTTCTGAAGGTGGCACTTGGTCTGCCTAATCACAAAAATCAGACATTTTTAATACAGTGACTCAGCCCATGTGTGTTCACTGCAGAGTTATACATTGCTGTAAAACAGTGAAGGATGAGATCCAGAGGGAGGTTCTATCCCACTGGATTGAACAATTAGTGAAATTTTGCAAGCACAGCTCTATCCTGAAAGAATTCTGACTCACCAGGATACCATGGGAATCTTGCACTAGATCAGAAAATATTTCAATCAATAAGACTCAATGAGTGTTCCCAAATACCCATGCAAAGGGTGAGACCATCAAGAATTAGGGGACAACCAAGACAAGCAAAAAGGCAAGTATTGGTGGCAAAGGAGATTCTAAGACTAGCCCCATGACTCAAGAGCTGCTAGAGGATTTGGTCTGTCAGCCTTCCAGGTCACTGCACACCGGCCTCGTTCAGGTTGTCAAAGCCAAGTAGATCTGAGTTGATCGTGTCCACTTGTCTCATCTCCATGTACCATGAGATGGGTCTTAAGAGACCCCAACACCTTCAACAGGAGAGAGGTACAGACCAGGGGTCTAGCAATATGAAAGGGAAAGCTCATCCTTTGCCCTCACATTTAGCCAGAAAAAGAAATTGTAGAGACAGTTCTTTGGAGAAAAAAATAGTAGTCCATCATTTCTGTAGTGGGTGGCAACATATTCTGCCTAGTACAAGGGCAAAGTGGCATCAGAATACTTGTAAATGCCATATAAAATAGAGGAATATTTAGATCTCCAGTGTGTGGCCCTCCAGACTTTGTTTTTCTCCAGAACAGATTGGAGGTTTTTTGGCACTGGCCTTGTAAAAAGGTGTGAGAAGGAACCAGGCGACCTCACAATTTAGGGAAGAATATTTTTGTCCTTCAATTAACAGCTGCTTTAGCCAACCTTCAGTTTGGTTGCACTGGGGAAGGAGAAGTGGCCCACTGAAGAATGCCCCATGTGAGGAATCCAGGCAGAGAAGATCACCCAATGGCTACATCACTCCCCGCTCGTGCCAGGTTAGAAGCCCTGTAGGTATCAGACAGTCCTGCTGCCATCAGTCATGCTCACACAAGAGCAGCTTTCCTCTGGAACAAAGGGGCAGGAAGGTTCCAGCATCACCCACATTCCAGCCCCTGATGGAGAAAAGGGGAGAGTTTACCCACTATCTCCTTTCTCTGCCTCAAGTACTACACAGAGGTGAAACCTGTCTCACAAAACTCTGACCAGCCCCCTGGATCCCTGTTCATAAGAGAAGCAGGGAGGGTGGTGGAGGCAGTCTCTGAAAGCTCTATGTCTCACTTTGTCCTAAGGAGAGGGCAAGAAATGGGTTCAAATACTTCCAGGGTCCTTCTTTGTCATTCCCCCTCTTCTCATCTCCACCCTTGTAGTTACACCTACAGAGAGGGGTCTGAGAGACTGTCCTGCTTTCTTACTTGATGCAGATTTTCACCCTTCCTTTATCAAAAACCCTCAGCCTCTTTCTGTTTGAAAACAGTTTTCAGGCTTTCTGGATGTCCCTGCAAAATGCAATCCAAATAAAAAAGTCCTATTTCTACCTCTTAGATTTCTTCCCAGACTGGCTTTGGTTCCACATCAGCAATGCTAGCATAAACAGAGACTGCAGGAATCCTCTCAGCTCATGCAAGAGCAGCCAGCCCAGAAATCCTTTAGGATTTTCCTCCAGAGCATGCAGAGTCTTAGCCCTGAACATTTAAGCCAAAGGTCTGGTTCTCAAGCACATAAAGAGGCAAGAATCAAAGAGGTGGTGCTGGTCCCCTTCTTTTGTCTTTTAGGGCAGGGAACGAGTATAGGGAGAATGAAAGGACAAGAATAAGGAAAGGAAGGATCTCAGGATTTCTTTGCTTCAGTGACTCTCAAATGGGAAAATATGGCTGTACTGGTCCCCTGCAAGTCTTGAGAAGGTAGAAAGACTTTGGACCATGCAGGCAGAGAGACCTCAGGAGAGAGGAAGGTGTCTGCAACAGAGCCCAGAGCTTAGCTGGGTTGTACATGGTGTATTTATTAACAGCTTAGGTTCACAGTAGCCTTCAGGCTCATCCCTCTTTCCAGTCTGTGTGCTTTTTTCTCAGGTACTTGTAGAGCCTAGAGCGAATCTTGCTCCTGCTCCTTGGCCCAAATTACAGCATGTAGCCCACCAATTCCCCATGTTCTCTACTAAAAAATGCTGTCTGGACTGTGAGATCAAGGATTGAGGTCCCCATGTTTAACCACAGTGAGGTTCCTGTCACCCACAATTGCCCAGTTTCAGCTCTAGTTCCGTTCTTATTCCTCAGCATAAGTGCAGTGACAAAAGTCTCATGCTTTGGGTCATGGCCAAGCATGGGCTCCTCTGACTGCCCTGGCTGCCCTCATAGTCTCACCCCCTGGGAAATGCACACATGAAGGACCCATAACTGCAAGACCATGGAACTATGGCCCCTGCATGCCTGCCTTCTCTGTCATTCTGGCACAAGGCATCCCTCCTCATCTTTTATTAGCCAGCAGTTTTCTTATGAGAAAGAAAAAAGTGCCAAATCAGTGCCACACATCCAAGAGCACTTCTACATCCTCCTTCCCCTCTCCTGTCTATCCCTATAATTTCCAAGCACCCTCACAACCCCATCCAAAGTAACCATGGCCTCAAGATGTGCCACAAAAGCTGACACTACAAAATCAACTACTTGACTTTCAAAGTCATCCTGTCTGTGGGGAGCTATCAAACACAGCTCTTCTGGGTATTCCAGCAAAACCAGAGTGAAGCAACAGCATTACTGGGAGTTTAAATCTACCCAACATTGTTTTCCAGCAGCCATTTTCCTGGTTGATCTTTTAAACATCTCTGAAGATTTCTATGCTGTCTGAATAGAAACAGCAGCAGCTCCCAGTCCTGAGCAGCAATTCACTCACAGTGCTGCTCTGAAACCTAAACCTGTGAGCTGGTGTATTCAATCTCAAAGGACTGGACCAGCATCTATGACCCAAACTCTGCTCACAGATTCATTTTATATCAAAAGCCATAGTTTTTCACAGTTCTTGATGCTGCTAGGTTCTTTCTCCTGTTGTATATATGCAGTACTGAATAGCACTGTGGGATATGTTTACCCTGGAGGATAAACCCAAAAGAACAATTCAATCACTAGGAAGGAAAAAGGGTTTTGCTGTGGGGTAAACCTATCTGAGTGTCAGTAACTGATGCACAAATGGTACAAAGGGTTTAGTCCAACTCTCATTAATTTCTGGGACAGCTTCTTGGATAAGTTACACACACTCCTTTGAACCATATCTTAAGGCCTTCATCCCCAAAGGAAAACAGCTCTTCAGGCAAAAATTAATGCAATGAATAAAACATTTAAGCAAGATCCTTGAGACTTTATTTTCCCTGTGTGTTTGCCCAGTGGGGGTCTGGCATAAACATGCAGGTCAGAGACAAAGCTACAGAACAAATAATTGGTTATCACTTCTGCCAGCCTTAGAACTAATCACTACATAGCTATCTGTACCACTCTTTCTGTCTTCTGCTTTTGACCTCTGTTTTAGTATGCTCTTTAAACAGAGAATTCTGAAAAAGAGCTTATGTATTTTGCCACTCCACTCCTCTGCAGCTTTAGGGAAAGCTCAGCAACTCAGTTCTTTAGGTACCTTCAAAACTGCCAGCCCTGAATATTAACCCATCTCCCATTTTACCCTCACACTTCAGAGTTCTTCAGTACTAGAAAACAACATCAATAGACTTTTAATTCTCTTTTTACAATGGAAAAACATATTCCTCCTTCCTGCTGCTATGAAAAGTAAAGGATGCAAGAAACAAAAGTTAAATGTTCCAGCAGAGTCTTAGATGTTCAGCCAGTTATCAGTCTCTCTTTCTTCATGCTGTTTTTATATCTCATGTCTTTATTCCCCCTTCCTTTCCCAAGCCAATACAGGCCCACTCCTATAGCACTGTTCCCTGTCTTGGTGAAGGAGCACTTTGCTGACTAGTGAAGAAGAAATTCTTATTCTGTTTTCTTTACAGAAAGACTGGAATAGTCTCCTGAGGAAAGTCCTAGAAGGTCAATTGAGTGAAACAGTTAAAACAAGGTATGTTTTTCAGGAACAAAGGGGGAATACACTGTAGAGAACAGTCCTTAACTGGCAAGAAGTAAATGTTACACCTAAATGTACAGAAAGTGCTTGATGATAGTGGGATGATATGGTTTCCACAGGGATTTTCTGCCAAGGAGGGGAAGAATAGCTGAGATGCAAAGGGAGATGTTTGTATCACCCCATTAGCACTGCCAGTGCACAGGACTGAGGAGACATGACACAAAGAAAATGCACCCCAGCATGTCCCTTCCCTCCCCTTAGCAGAATTCCGGATCCCTTTTCCCCCCTGCTTTCCTTCGTTTGTCTCTAGAACACCTGTGCTATATTGACACATCAGCAATCCTGACTTTTCTGCTCCTGACACAATCAAATTTTGTAATTATAGAGGAAAGGAAAAAAAAAAAAAAAAAAAAAGAGCTTGTCTACCACAATCTGTAATCCACTTCCTGCATTTTTGGTGCACTTCTAATGCTTTTTGGAAATAATTATTCAGTACTGGGCCAAATAACAAGTGCTGCTATGGGAAGCCACTACAAGGAGAAAGACAACTGAAAAGAGGTAAAATCTTGTAGGTAGTGCTGTGAAGTCAATCTGACAGAAAGTATTCATTAGGATCTACAAGGGGCTTATCAAAATCAATATTAGCAGGGGAGTAGGTAGTTTTGCAAATAAGTTACAGGACAGGGAGGAAGAATCAAAGCACAGTTCTGCCAAAATCTAATCCACCAGGCATCATTCCTGACATATCCTTACCTCATGCAGGAAGTGTGGCTTCTGCCCAACATCATGGCCCCATCACATGAGACTCTGCCAGCAACTCAGATCCACCAAGCATCTGCACTGGGGACACAGTTCAGGAGGGAGGAGCACCTGGAATATGACATCTAGTTGAGTCTTACTACACACATGAAACCTGTACAACATGCTAGTCCCACCTCCAGCCCATTTTATGACCAGATAGAGGAGGTCTCACCCACTGGGGAAACAAAAACACAGCAAAAATGTGAGCATGGAGCTGTCCCAGAGATAACACTAGATCCCAGACTGAGTGTCTCTAAGCAGTGAGTGATCTAACACTAGTAGAGCACACGAGAGCATCCACAAAACATATGAAGAACAGTCAGGCCCAGCATCAAAACCAAAACTGTAGTTAAAGCGAATGCCTGAACATAAGTTCTATACCACAGCACTGACCTTACAGAAAGTCTTTCTATAATTAAATCAAACTCCACAGCAAATGTTTATGCCATACTGTAATTGGACCAGCTTCAAGATCTGCAATGATGGAAACCCTTTAAAAAGGTTAGAATTATAATTCTATAATATAAGCGTATTAATGGACATTTTATCATTTAAACAGTGAGTCAGGGAAAATACTTTTCTTTCTTTCTTTCTCTTTCTTTCTCTTTCTTTCTCTGTAGATGCAGACATTGTGAGTAACTGTCACTCATACTTTTTTTTTATTTGCAAATGTTTCTCTTCTTTTGGGAATAGCAATCATGAGATCATTTGAAAAGAGGGCTTAAAGGCTTAAAAAGTTATAGAATTTTGTGCTAAAAAGAAAGCTTTGAAAAAAAAATCTCTAAAGCAGTAGAGTTTTATGCTGAATAAAAGCTAGTAATAATAATATTTTCTTTTCTTTCTTTTCTAAATGCCACTTTGCAACTTCAGAATTTAGAAATCAAAAATCTACTTTATTCCCATCTAAATATAGCCCTGCATTTAGCCCTAGCTGAGGTTAAGGTGTTTCTACTGGGAACTCCTATTAGTTTGCCATATTCTCTAACCACAGCTACAGACAATTTTTTGTCATTATTAACATGTGGTGCTGCATTTCCCAATGTTCTTGCAGGAATATGAATCACACTGACATTCAGCAGGATTTGTGCTCCTAGACAATATTTGAAAATTCTACCCATAAATATTTATATTCAAAATATTGCCTGAAATATATCTCAATAAAGCCACTGTTGCAGAGACCAACGACAGAGTAGCATAAATAGTAACAGCAAAACCCAGGCATTGCACAGGTGAGGCACAAAGGTGGGTCTCACTGAGGGGGAAGGCTGAGCATGGTCCAGTGTGGGATAACACAGTGAATCACATCACTACAACCCTGACAGACCAGAGCAGAGCAGAAATGCCCAGGAACAGCTGGCATTTCAGTGGCATTTCAGGCCAGTACTCAGTGTACTAATTACAGCAAATGGCAATATCCTGTTCCAATGGGACAAGGAAGATTTAGAATAGATATAAAAAAGAAGATTTTTTTATAAAGAAGGTGGCAAAACAGTGGAAGAGGTTGCCTAGAGAGTGGTAGAGGACCCATTCCTGGAAACATTCAAAGCCAGTTTGGATGGAGCTCAAACACCCTGGTCTAGTGGAAGATGTCCCTGTCCATGTTGGGGGGGTGGACTAGATGACTTTTAAAGGTGCCTTCCAACCCAAACCATTCTATGGTTCTCTGATTCTATGAAATAACACAGCCCTGGCCTGTAAAGCTCAGTCAAAACTCTTGCACTCCACAGAGCACATGTACATGGGCATCAGAGGGATTTTACCCCCACAGGCAGGGCCACAGGCAGGATGCAGACAAGACAGAGGCAGAGTGCAGGCATGGCTAGCTCCAAGGGGCTGCTATGAAACCTTCTGGCTGTATAGCTGGGCTCAGTGGGCTCACATTTGTACAGCTGCACAGGACTCGGACAAATGGCAAGCCAGAAAACTCAGACTTCCATGTCCAAAGGTAGAGCTGGAGGGAGGGGAAGATAATTTTGCAAGGTTTCAGGGATACACCTGAAGTGCTGCATGCTGGGATGGAGGTGTGGAAACAGGACAGCTGGGAGAAGGCAGCCCAGAGGATGGTTCAGTGTCCTTCCAGATGGCCCCTGGATGACAGAGTAGAGTTTCAGCAGTGAAATCATTGTAGGAAAGCTTTCTTATCAGAAAGGAGGAGTGGAGGAAAGGTAAGTATGTCAAATGAATACAAAAGCTGTGGAGCTGGAAACAGCAAATTTCTGGGTGAATTAGCATCAAGGGATCAGATAGTCATCTGGCAATACCTGTCTAAGATTTATATAGCCCTCAAAGTAAAGTGAGATACACAAGAAGTAGTTGCTGCACAAGTATTTCTTACAGGTGGTCAGGGGGAAAACCCTCAGGAATAAACTCCAAAATGACCCAAAGAGACCCAGAAGCTACAAGCAGACATGTAGAGTTGAGAGAAGACTTTGATAAGCAGTTTTCCTATGTCAGAAAACAGCCTGTATGCACAGCACACATGTTCCCACGAAAGTAGTTCCAGAGTCCCATCATCTCTCCTCTCCCTCACTTGTGAGGGAAATGCACCCACATGGATCACTCCAGCAGGGAAGAAACAGCAGAAAAATTAATTCCATGGAAGGACATTTAAGAAAAGGAAGTTGCCTAAGACACAGGTATTCACAAATCCAGCTTTGCCCCTGAAACAAAGACACAAAGCTCTTAACACAAAGCAAACATCCCAGCACTCAGTGTAAGTGCAGAGCAGTGGTACTGGTCAGGTATGGGATCCTCAGCCTTGGCTCAAGGACCACATTCCCCCTAGCACTTACTCATGTTCTGGATACCCAAGAGTGGTCTAGATAATCTTAGCAGAGCAGCAGAGGTACAGCAGCTTATGCAGCCCAAAATAAGAGGCATGGAAAATTCACCTGAGCTGTGATTTGCAGCTGATCCAAAAGCCAGCAAGTGAAAAGCTGCTGAGTATCTGCACAAGACTGCTGAAGTGTCCTGGCAAAATTTCCACAGAAGAGTAGTTGATGCCCAGCAACATAGCATCCTTTTGTTAAAAAGCAATAACTTTTCAGTTTCCAAGTGTTGCATTATTTTTCTATTCATCATCAAGCAAGAGAGAGAGCAAATATACATGTGACTGATCAGATTACCTGAGTGATCCACCAATTTCCTTAGGCAAATGAAACAAACAGAAATGTTAATGCTGCACAAGAGCTGTACCTTGTGTAGCATACCTTTCTCATCTGGCCAGTGCCTGTGTCACATAGAGCAGCAAATGGGTTTACTTTCATTAAAGTCCCATCTTCAATAAATCTGTTGCTCTAGCAAGAGCTACTCAGTGCAAGCTGGTTTGAAAAAAATTAAACCCATTTTTTTTCTGCTCTAGTTGGCAGTTCTTCCTAACCCAAGTGACACACACTTTTTATAGAACCCATTCTCTGCACACCACGGTGCTAAAGCATTCCCCAGCATTGAAATACTTTTGTCTCACATCTACCATTATTATCAGGTTTTTGTATGAGTTCACCTAGCCAAGATGTCAAGCAGACCAGCCATAATCTCTACTCATGCATGATGCACTGCCCTTGATTCAGTGCTTCTGAAACAGCTACTGAGTGCAAGACTGGACTGATGCCCACATCTCAGCACAATTGCCAGGGTGACATGACCCAGCTGGGTTCCACATGATTTGGATACATACTGCAACCACATCACCCTGTTGCACTAGAAATAAACTTTCACAACTGCTATTTGATAGGGGAAGGAGTGTGGTGAAAGGGCTGAGTGGGACAGAGTTAAGGTTACAGCAAATGGGCTGTAATGTCAGAGGCAGCAATAGCAGCCATGAGATCAGTTACATGCCATTAAGAGTGGTAACTCCTCATTTCCTTGTTTTTTTCTGGGTCTGAGTCTAGCATGTGGCTGCCTGAACAAATCAGCTTAATGCGTTTCTCCATCTGTTGGGATACAGTGTGATAAGCTTGTATAATTTGTAAGTTAATGATTTACATATGTTCCTTAAACTGGAGGAAAAGAGAAAACTGCATGCAGGGAATGAGCAAGGATGGAGGAAAGGCTGGGGGACACAATGACAGCATTCACCTCTGATCTCACTGCAGCCAGGACACTTTGTTGGTTCCTGAGGATTTTCAGAAAAATAATATGAGTGAAAGAAAGGAATTCAAAATGCAGTCATTGGGTTTCCAGCTAAGAACAACTAATGCTGAAGGAACTTAAGGACTGTTATGAAGTCCAAAGTTACCCTGCTGAAGCACCAGGCTTCCAAGTCTGGCAGGAGGGAGCTGGGAGCCACTGGCACCCCGTGATCCTACTCTCCTACTGCAGCTCACCACCCTGGGAAACATGCTTAGATATGTCCATGGGCCAAACAGTCCCTCAGATAAAGGCGCTCCAGGCAATGTGAAGTGGAATCCTAACAATTTACCAAGACTTTTATAATTTCAGTGTTTACCAAAACCAGTTTTTGTGAAAGAAATATATTCCTATCAAAAGAAAATGTTGTCAAAACCTTCTACAATTTGTTTTTAGCTGATTTCACATCACCCCATCTTACACTATAAGTGCAGCCTTCAAAACTACATTGAGGTCAAGAGAAGATTCATCTGGACCAGGCTACCCTGAGATGGTGCTCTCCCTTGGCTACAGCATATTATAGTAACCGCATTCTCATAATAATTCTGGCCTGTGAGAAACAAATACAAAATTATATTGAATTAAAATTTCCTCTACACTGTCACGTTCCTCTTAAAATTTTATTCCTAATGCAGACTTCCCACCAAAATCAGTGAAACTGATCTTTAACCAATCAGAACAGATGACAATTGCTGTGATTCATTTCTGATTTCTGGGAATGAGGGTCCTGGCTGGTTTTGACAAACAGACAATGCTGAGGAGAAAATGCCACAATACTGGAGAGATTTTCTGCAGTTCTACCTCAGAGAAGAAATTCTTAACAAGACAAGTAGCACCATCCTCTGGACATCAGTGGGAATCCAGCACAAAGCAAAGAGGCTTGGTCCCTCAGGTAGTGCCAGATTCAGATCTTGCCATCTGTGAGTTCCTGGTTTCTGCAGCACTTAATGGAATTCAGCATGAGGTCTCCATCCACCCTGTGCTCAACAGTCTCACAAATTTAATTCAGTATAAAAGAAAAGCCACAAGAGCAACACATTAAAGTTATAAGGAAGAAGAAATCAGCTAAAGAGATAAAACTAAGGAAAAGCAATACATATCAGGCTGTAAGCAGAGGTCTTCTGAGAGCTATTTACCATACAGTTTTACAAAATGTAGATCACTATCACATTCTCCAGATTAACACAGAGTCATTGAGCCAAAGCATAGCACAGAATTCATTCTGAGATTTACATTAAGGAAGGTTTTGATTATTCATTAAAATAAAAGAAAATCTTGGGTTTTTTTTTTCATATTTCATTCATGAATTTAAGGACCTTGCAGCAAAATAAATCCAAATGCTAGGAAGACTTATAGTTCAAAATAATTCCTCTGTCAATAGATTCTAGATTCTAGGAGATCCCAATTTCTTTATGTCATTTTCATATTTCTGTTTATTTCTAATCCATTTTCAAGTTTTCATGCAACTGCATAAGAACAAATAAAAAACCTAACTGTTTCTTCTTAAAAACAGCACTAAATTGGGAAGTTCATTCTTGAGCAGCAATATCTGGATTTTTAACTGTCATGGGACAAAAGAAAATATTCAAATCATCACCCCAGCTGGAAAAATCAATGGAGAGGTCTTGGCAGCAGTTTATCAGAGAGCGTTGATAATTCCCTCTTGTTCTCATGATGTCTCTAACAGCATTTTAATTAAGTAACCTGCTTAAATGACAGAGCTTGAAGGCTGACATCACTTGTGCAAGATACAGAAGTATAGCTGTTACAAAAAAAAAAAAAAAAAAAAAAAAAAAAACCAAAAAAATCCCTACCTTTTGAACAAGCAGGGATAATGACAAATCTAGATCAGATGGGACTGTAAGATCATTCCACTAGGTTTTCAGACAGTGTCCTGAAAGGAAAATAATTTGGACTTTCAGGGAAAAAACCAAAGATCTTATGACTTTCAGTATAGAGCAGAAAAGAGATTTAGCCTTTAATTTCCCTAAAAACACTGCCAATGCTAGAATCTGAATGGGAATCAGATTATCAGCCTGACAGGTTGGTGTCTTCCTCTGTTTCACAAGATCGGACCCAAGTAATTGCACTATCCTTATTGAGAAACAAAAATATTTCATGCCAGCAACTGGAGTCTGTTCTGGGACACATCCTTGCAAATGCTGAGAGTCTCCAGTTTTGGTGTCAGCAATGGCAACAAATGCTCAGCTGGGCCCATTCAAGGAAATAGCACCTTACTTTTGCTCCCCTGTAAATGCCTCCAATGTAGATGTCAAGCACAGATCAATCTAGGGTTTGGGGATGGTTCCTGATAAACCTCCCAGGGTCTTTGTGCAATGGCAATAATTGATAATAGCAACAGATAGGAGTGTGGACCAAACTTGCATTATCTTCTATGTAGACCCACCTCTTATCCTGGCTATAGGAAAAAAACCTCATATTCACAGATGCAAAGACATTTTGCTCAACTTTGAACTCACTCCAGACATTGCAATTGGGAGCAGAGCTCAAAGCATTGCAGCCCTGACCTTTTGCCAGCTCCCTGCCCAGTGCAGGCTGGTGCTGCTGCTGCCAGAACTCTGAATCAGTTCAAGGCCGTGTTTCCCAGCCCAAGACAGAACTTTGCAGCACACAGATTAGGAGAGCTGAAGTCAAGGACTGCTGTCAGGGACAACTGCAACCACCTGGGCCTTGCATGGAAGGAAGGTAGTTGCTCAGTTCTGCTATTTTTGTTGGGTGGTTGTGCTCTATTAGAAGGGAGCCCACATATGTGTATGTGCACATCCAGATGTGCTGTGCCTTATTCTCCCAAAGGAGCAGACAGATGCCCTTCCCAACCTCCAGAAACTCTCCTCCAAGTGATGCTTCTTCTCTCTTGATACTGAATGAAAATCCACTGGACCATTCTTCTCCTTGTTGTGCTCCAATCCCACTCTCCAGTGAACTGCTTTAGTGATATGTTCCTTATATCTATAATTGCATGGAAATAGAAATGCGCGTCTTCCTCCACCTGCCATGCAATCTTCCAACAACACCCATCCATTCTTTGCAGACGAGTTTCTTAAATGGAAACAGTTCAGAGCATTATTATTTCTTCATGCAGTCATCCTAAAAATAAAAATCTAAAGGTGAGGGATTTAAAACATGTGGTGCAATGACTACAGTTATCAGATCTAAGGAAAATGAGAATACAAGGACTTGAGCTGCACAGTAGCTTCTAAAGAGATGAATGTACTGATTACAGTGCTGAAAACAATACTTCTGTCTTACCTTTTCTACTAAATATGCAGAAAATTTTCACATAATACCTGTGTGTTCTTCTGCAATTGATGTTGAGCTCTTATGTACATTACACTGCTTAAAGCTGAATTTGTTTCATTTAAGTTAAAAAAGCAGCCTGCCCACTTCCCATTTCTTAAATGTTACTATTGTTCAGCCTTTCTTCACAATGGTTTCCTAAAACCTCTCTAATGGCTTGGTGGTTATTTAAAAAAAACACAAAAACTATTTTATTGCACTTTTTTTTCCCCCTAGAATGTTTTGGCCACTGAAAGTGGAATTACAATCCCAGGGCATTGGTTTGGGGAGGTATCTATGCTCAACCAGTGCTGGGAACCTTAGACCTCAAGCTTCATGGCTCATTACCTACTGAAATGCAAGAAAATATGATAGAGCCCGTAAGGGATGAGGGTCTCACTCCTTTTGCTCTATGAATAACTCCCCTTCCACTTGGGAAGAGGAGCTTCAGGTTCTTCTGTGCACAATTCATATCCAGCTCAAGGACTCAGCAGCTTTTATCTGGGATGCTATAGGATAAAACACACAAAAATATCTTTTGCCCAGGTTCTGCAAACCAGAATTCTCCTTGCTCTAGTCTTCTGTTGTAATGCATGAATTGCACTGAAACAGAAAACTGTCCGGAAATCCAGAGATCACAGATACTCTAAAAATGTTCCCAGTGATTCCTGGTTTTCTGTCTGGGTGAAATTATCTGATATTTCTAATCACTTTTCTAAGTGCCTAGAATTTAAATGTCATAGTAAACATTACAAACTAGAGGAACGGTGCTTGAAATACTTGTAATAGTAAGAGAGCAGGGAATGTAACAGATGCTCATGTTCATCCTGGAGATCACTGAACTAGACCTGCCTTTACAGAGTCCCAGTGTTCAGAATGTACTATATCCAAAAGCCCTGGTTTTTCTTCAAAAAGGCAGACTGTAACAGCTTTGCCTCCACAGGTCCACTTCTGGTCCAGTGATGACTTGGATGGAGCTGGGAGAAGAAAAGGCAAATGGTAGGCACAGAAGATGTGGTGCTGATGAAGGATCATCAGGCCTTTGATCCAAAAGGCATTACCACTTCCACAAGGAGGATGTTTTATGGTGTCTGTTCTCCTACCACAAACCTCACCTCAACATCTCCCTGAGAAATTGCAGCAACTGATCTCCCCAAAGAAACCCCAGTAGTCATTTTCTCCACTACAATTCTACAATTTAGAGCTGGTTTTCTTCACTGTCTCCAGAACAGCAGTCTGAAATTCTCTAGTTTTATGGTGCTGCATTTTATAGTCCACTGGACAAAAAGTTTCAAACACCATTATTCTTCCCTTGCATTTTTTGCATAGTTACTTGGAAAGGAAATTTTAATCGCTAAGTTTTCCTCTTTCTTGCAGCCAGCCCTTGTAGTTATTCACAAGGTTTTTTGTTCCTGTTGCAGGCACAAAACTGTAAGTGATGCTAGTAAATTTGCTGTGGTGTAAGTAAAGGCTGAGATTTTCTCATCCTAGAAAACTCCTGTAGTTTCATATTGTGACCTTTCGTAAATCCTCTCCTCTGTGCTGGTCTAGATATATCTCCAAATACATGACATTTGAAAAGTAAGAACTCTACATATGCTATAATTATGCTTATTTTTGCCAAGGTCTGTGCAACTCTTTGAAACACTTGCAGTGGGCCACAATCCAGCATACCCTGTAAGGGAGAATCAACTTCTAAGGAAACAGATTAATGTATTAAATATATTTGCATAGTAGTCTGCACAAGCACATTAGTGAAATTTTCAGCAATGAACCATCTCAGAATTTTCCATGAGCTATTTTGAGCAGAGCATTACTACAGATCCTTCTGGAGCTGTTTCAGTGCATGCAGTACATCAGTCTGATGTACCCAGTGAGGAGAAAGGGAGTCCCATAGTGGACATTGGCCAAGAATCTCAATCCTTGTAATTTTGCCAGGCTACTCCAACAAGCCTTCTTCTCTTTCTCATAAATAGTAAGATGAAAAGGCTTTATCTGTTTACCAGCTTCAGGTCAGAATTCCTTTGAAATGTCTGTGTCTACTCTAGGGAAGAAGAAAAAGTTAATACTTTCCCCAACTTCTTTGCATAAGCCTTTGTGCTAATATTGTCCTGCTATTTTTTATTTGTCAGTCCCTTAAGGCCATTTCTATATGAATCTAAGCACACCACAGCTTAAACAGAAAGGTTTCCCACTAAATAGTAGTACTGGTAATTCTCTTCTTGTCAGTACTAGAAGCATCGTGTCCTTTGACATTTCAGTGATGTATAAACCTGTTGTCTGGAATACAAATGTGAGCTGAGAACTGATTTCATAACAGAGTAGATTTTAATTTTCTTGGAAAAAATGGTTTAACCTTTTTAAGTTCTGTTTCCAGCTTTTCCACTGGACAGGCAGAATTTGCTATGATTACACAGCTGTGAATGAGTACTTCAACATGAATGTTACCTGACAGAAATTATTACTGCAATGCCCAGGAAAGTCTAGTTTAAATGAAATGTCTTCTATTAGTTGCCTGGCCTTAAGGTAATTATTGCTTCTGCTTTACAGGAGGTGCTGAGCTTAAACTGCAACAGGCTCATTAAGCAGATCCATTAAAACCAAAGACTTCCAGTACATTGCTTCACTTTGAGTGAAGGCTATACACTAAAAATCAGGATGTAAAATTGTAGGTTCCAAAATTTTCTTTAAGCTTGTTTACAGAAATGAAAGACAGAGGATTGTCAGACTAACGCCAGATCTCTCCTGCAGGCAAGAGGCTGCTCACTCCCTGCTCATCCCCTGGGTGAGCCCTTGTGCTTCCAGAGGAGACCAAATAAACTTACACATAAACTCCTCTCTGGAGAAATATATTACCCTCCACTGACTGCCTAAGCCTCTTGTTTTAGAGACCCATGACTTAGTTATGAAAAGTTAGGTACTGTCTTCTCCACTACCTCCACAAAATCAAGCTCCATTTTTCTCTTTAAAAAAGATAAATAAAAGAAATGAAGAAGAGAAACCACAGATAGAGTTATAGAGCTGATATGGTAACAACAGTCTAAGATTTTAATGAGAAAAGTTACCTTAACCAAGCAATAAACCAGGTCTTCTAACATAACTTGATAAACTATGTTCTGGATAGGTTCAATTCTCTTCTGCTTGAATATCTCAACTCTAAAATTTATTGGGGTTTATTTAAAAAGTTGTCAACCAGGTTCAGACTGTGACAGTAGCTTTTTTCTAAGTTAGTGGTGAACCGTTCTTTGCAGTCACACATTTTCAAAGTGCTATTTCAGTGACAGTAATGTGACTTAAGGGGGAGGAGGGGAGGTTAATAGTCCTGACTTGTTTGATGAAGTTCATGAACAGGAGTACATTGTGTCTTTTACAGCAGCAGGCTCCACAGCATCAGTTGCTCCATAATCCCATATTGCCTGGCATACGTGTGGCATGTAACTGCAAAGCAACACTGAGGAAGGATCAGTTTTGTCCAAATCTTAATTCACCATTATCTATTAGCATGTTTCAAAAGCTTTCTGAATCTCAGACTCAGTTGTAAATTAAATAGTGTTATGGGAGGATGAAGGGGAGTTTGAAGTGTTCATTTAAATAGCCTTTGCAGGTAAGATAATTCAGGCTCTTTTCCCTGCTGCAGCTGTGTGCAATTTCCAGTCAATAAGCTGAGCAAACGGCGTCTGCTCACAATAAAGCAACCAGCAACAGCCACAGCAGCTGATAAAGAAGTAGAAACATGTCCTAGCAGGGATTGCCCTTTTCCACAAAAGCCTTCAGGGCCAGGCTTATGTAGGGGAGACCACACACAGACAAGGGAGGCAACAGGTTCCCTGTGGCCTCAGGGCTCCTCCTCCTCCCAGCAGCACCGGTTTGGCAGCCAGCACCCTGGAGAAACCAGCACGAGGTACAAGAGGTGTCAGCAACCTCCCAAATCAGACACAGGTGACAGCCCTGTGCCACCCTCTGAAGGGCTGGTGGGGCATGTCACCTCCCTGAGGGCAAGAACCCTTTGCAGTCTTTTCCCACCGTGCACAAGATCCCTTTCTTCTGCCCAGCTTACTTTCCTGACCCCTTGTCAATGACCACTCTTCCTTGCTTCATTCTTTTATTCAGTTTCTCTTTCATATACTTACAAATTATTTATTAATATACTTAAGATTCAGCAGGCCTAAAGCTCCCTCACCATTAAATGAAAAGCAGAAAGCCTAGCATGGCTCTTTTCTCAGCTGGTTCCCACTCCCCCACATCCTCCTCAGCTGTCTCCATGTGCCTCCTCTAAGACAGTGAGACTTTGCTGTCTCACTGCTTTGGCACAGAAAAGACCAGAGATTTGTCAGCAGCCTTATGCAAGTGAGGCAGATGTGACCCAAATATGGGATTTGCCAGTTGGGGTGGCCCATGAGCAAGATGCAATCCAAAAATGAATGTGTCTCAGTTCTGGTGCCATCCACCACCGGGCAATGAAGAGCACCTATGAAGCAAACCTATGACCAGACTGCTGTCTTCTTGTCCCAACAAAACAACAGGTGCTGACTCTTCCATCGTGCTGTGTCAGACACCTGTGCTTGCATTTATGAGTCTTAATCAGCACTGAGGATCCACTCCAGTGCTTGGTTCCCAGGCAAAAGTCACAGCAAAACTTGGAGAGGCAGGATCACCCCCCTGGGAGTTTCAAAAACAGCACCCTTTATTAATTTCTCAGTGGCTGTGGTTTTTAAAGGAGAAAAAAACATCTCTTTCAACATCATGGTGGAAAAAAAAAAGTGAAATACAGACTTTGAAGTGGTGGGGAAGCACCATTACCTATTCACAGACAGCAGTCTGGTGTTCACTACATTTGATAGGGAAGCTACATGCAGCAAATGCATGTAAGGACACATTTCCTCCAGAGAGCAGTAAAAGTGCACTCTTCACGCTCACATACCATATAAGCTTCTTTGCACACAAGCATCCCAGCTGGCTCCAGCTGTCCCCTGCTCTGGGGAGATGACTGCTCATCCCTCTTTATTCTTTCTTCTTTCTGAGGCATTCCAAAATTGCTGAGAATTCAGCATGCAGGCAGGTGGAATGTCATCCAGCTTTGGCCTTCTCAGTTCAGTTTCTTGTACCAAAATCTGCTTCTTCCAGCTACTTGAAAGGCTGAAGTCCTTGATCTAGTTATATTTTATGTATTTCCAATCACTGACAACATAATCAATAGCTGAGTTTTACAAGGAATACTGGATTCACTATCTACGTCCCTTATCTTTTCTCTGCTTTTACTACTGTTCCTTTGTCCACCCATAAGTTTACTATAAATCCTGTAATGCAGGCAGAATTCCCAAAATACTAAGCTGGCTTTCAAAAGTTAATACCTGGACCAGGTCTAAAGAAAAAAACAAAATCTATATTTAAATTGTTCAAGAAATTACAGTTTCTACTAAATGATAACAGAATATTAGTTGAACAGATGATGAAGATTAATAGAAAAATAAGAGTTGAGCTTTATTATTGCATTTCCTGGTTAGTCAGGAGTTTATTTTCTCCCCTTGGAGACTGCATTGGCATTGTTTGCATTGGATACTGTAGTCAGCCTGCACAGTGTGTTACCAAAGACACTCATGATGATATAGTCACTCAAAAAATAACACAGAGATATCTCACAGGGAAATATTGCAAATAATGAGAAGATTATGACTAGGATTTGACATCTAGGACTATTCTCTCCTTTTCTTGGCTTTGTGGATTATATATTTCCCTCCTACAAACCTTGCAACAAACCCACCTTGCCCACACAGCCCTGAACAGCCATAATTCTGGGGACTGCTCAGTCTGTTAAATTATGGGCAGCCATAATTCTACAGACCTGGGGACTGCTCAGTTCACTTGAAAATTTCCAAATCAGAAGGCATGCACTAGCTATACACAAGAGTATCCCCAATGTTACATCCAGTGTCAGGATATAAGGACAGCAAAATCATCACTTTCTCACAGGTTTCCTCACTGGAGCAGGTCCAGCAAGTCAGATTAACACACTTCCCATCATCCCCAAAAGTGCACCCATCCCAAACCTCTTCAATGCCCCTGTCATCCTCTGCCAGCCCCCAGCAAGCCTCCCCACTTGCCTGTGCAGAGATCTGACAGGCTGCGGAATCCCAGGGGGTTGTGGGGAAACAATTACAAATTAATTTTGGATTCTGGATGAAAGAGCTTGACAACAACTGCTACAGCCTTTCTGGGAAGCACAGAGAAGCCAGATCCTAATCTCCCAATCTTGTCCTAACAGTGTGATCTTGCATCAGTCACTGCCATCTGTGTGTTCAGATTTCTCAGGCACCAAACAAACCCTGGCTGCACTCATTTACCTACAGAAGTGTGGGGATGCAGAGTGGATTAATTAGTACTCATGCAGAACTCCGAGAACAAAGTAGCCTTATGCTGCTAAATACTTTCAAGCCAAAGTCACCTCTAAACAGCCAGCTTCAAGCATGGATTTGTTCTATCATTCCCAAGAATGATTTCAGCCTTTCCCAGGCTCAGAACCTGATGGAGACTGATTCCATGAAACAAGTATTAAAATTGCTTTTGACCTCCTTCCATAAAAGTAGAAAGATTAAATACACACATTTAGAAGGTCACAAGAACCGTTCCAGTAATGCTCCTGTTCTACATGTTCTAATTGTCTCCCTGTGGCACACTGGGGAACACATGCAATTTTGTTAGAAGAACCTCACAAGTGGTTGGGGTTTTACCCCTGGTTAAAATAAAAATAATTTCAACAAACTGTACTTTCTCGGCTTCATTTACATTCAGGCAGGATCTGAGCTCCCCCTGCTGTTTGCAAAAATAAAAGCGACGTATGGCTGAGCTAGCTGAATTCCGAATATCGCGTTTCTCCGGCCAAGGGCAGGCTCTAGGGACCACACTATTTGGTCTTTGGCTCAGGCTGCTTCATGGAAAGAAATAAGTAGCTAAGCATCAGTACAGGCCCGTTCTTACAGCTACACCACTGGACACGGAAAATATTACATTCAGAAGGAGAGAAGATAGCTTTGCGTAAAAACAACAATTTGATGTATGAGTCAGAAGAGGAGAACATTTACACTAGCCCAAAAAGGTGTTGACCTTAAACCATCCTCTAATGTGTGGCCAGAAGAGGATCCAGCCCTTTTATAGCAGGCAATATTCCCAGCAACATTCCCAGAGCTGAGGCTGTGTGACGCTGAAATTACTACATCCTTTGTGCAAAGAGGTAGTCGGCCCATGGAGAGATGTACTTTTTATGTATGAAAATACTCTGATCTGAGGACCTCAGAAAAAAAGCCCAGTGCCCCTGCCAGAACAGCCCTAAGTCAATAGGGAGCAAGTTTACACTAGGGAATCAAGGGTTTGGGGATGCTCACCCTGACAGAACGAAGAGTCCAGTTATCATGAGCCAAGGGTTTCAAGTCCCATTATTAAAATGCCTCTGGCACCTCAGTGTGTGGTATGAATTCCCCTTAGATTAACCACTCATTGCCCTCAGACTTTTAATTCTCTCATCAAAGAGGCAGACACCTCTGAACTGCTCTCCAGGGAAAGCTAAATTAGATGCTCTGAATCACCCCCTGGAAGAGCCCCTTGTGCAGCCCAGACGGGGAGAACACGGCAGATCCGGAGCCAGCTGAGATGCACGAGTGTCTTCAGCACCAGCCCTTCACCTCCCCATCTCATTTGGTGCTTTTGAAATATAATGCCTTTTACTGATGTTAACCCCAAGGGTGGAAGAAAAAAATAAAATTTTTTACAAATTTTAAAGTTTGGGGAGAAAAAGAGAGAAAAAAAGAAAGGTAAGTTCTTCTAATAAGAATTCCCAAATGCTAAAATATTTTCCTGTTTTTCTGGTTGTATGTCAAGTCTCATTAGTCTGTGTTAATGAACTTGTTCCAGGCAAGTTTTGGCATAGTTGTTGTTTGTGGTTTTGCCTAACACATGTTAAAGGGCAAACTAAGTCTGGCTCTTTTTGTAAGTTTAACAATCAGAAAAGTTGTGTGAGAATACAAAAGGAGAAACTCTTTACAGTTTGCAATTCAATACTTACTCTACAACAGTAAGAAAGAAAAAATTGAAAGCAGTGTTCTGCACTTAGATTTGTCCCTCTACCATGGTACAGAGATGAATGACACTTTTAAGTGGGATTCAGTATGGTTTTGTCTACATTTGGGTTCTATTTCAAAGAGCAGCCATCAGAAGGTACTCACAAAAATCCAGCTGTGCTCTTGATGCAGAAAGTATTTACACCAGCACAGCCATTGCCATTCCTAGAAAGTTTCAGTAGATTAGATACATCTTTGTATCTTATCTACAGAAAGGTCACATACCACTCTTTGGAGGTAGCTTCCAAGTATACATGGCACAAAAGAAGCCAGGTATGAACAGCAGAGATATCCAAAACAACAAGGGCTACCAAAGCAAGAGCTTGGCATCATCAGTATTTTCAATATCTCACCCCAGCCATTGCATTCCTGGAATATCAGCACTGGTTTCTGAAGAAAAGAAACTTAATGGCATTAAGGAAAAATACTCCATCTCCTAAACTTTAACTACTGCAACAAAGATACTCTAAGAGAAATTGAAATCTCTAACAACATCTGGATGATAACAGAGGGGATGAGTCAGCCACATGTTGCTACTGCTTGCTTTGTTTATGTTTCCCATACTACTTTGAGTTTCTCCATTATTCATTTTTATTTATTTTACAGCACTGGGATTGCAAAAACTGAGAGCTATTACAAAAACAAGGTCAATGCCCTGCTGAAAGCAAAGTTCTGCTAAACTATCTGTACAGCTGATTCTGCAATCCTCATATTGAAATTAATTGTGAGAGCCCAAAGCAGCTGCCAGATCACCAATTCCAAGTGGCTTGCTCGATCTTCATCCAACTACTATGTGCATCAAGAAATCACAATAATTTAGAGACGTAAAGATTTCTACATCTCTATAATCAGCCAGGTGCACAATATGCACCATGCAGGACAAGCTTGTTAATACTGGAAAGCTAAATGAAAGCGGGTACCACTCAAGAGCCATGTTTGGCAAGTCTGTACTACTGTCACTGACAGAAGTAGACAGTAGCCTCTCTGGTCCTAGAGAACTGCCTCTTCAGGACAAGTTTCTGAGGTGTATTTCTTTATGTATGTCCCACCATTATCCAAGTGACAAACTGCTGTGGAATAGGAAGATGTTTATTCCTCTTTTTATCTGTGTTCTAACTCCTGCCTTATATGCCACTAGCATCTCTTCAGCTCCGACAAGTACTTCTCAAATAAATTTAGCACTCTATTAACAGTTATCAAAATCCCTTGGTTAACCATCAGCCAAAGAACAGCTTTCCAGCCTTATTCCTTCCTCCAACACAGTGGCAAACAGCACCCAGTAGTTTTCTCTTACCACATCCCAACTCATACCTAATAGGCTCCCCTTACCATTTTTTCTACCCTACCAACCTCTGCAAGCAGTACAGGTGCTTAACCAAGACCTGAGAACTTTGGCCACATTGCAGCACTATCACACACCTTTAACAGGCCAATAAAGGTGGCTACACCACACAGCACATTGGCAGCACACAGAATCACCAGGAAAAGCCCATAGCATCCTCTAATGCAAAGTTGTTTAAGGTGCCCCAGAGCACCACCACTACCCTCTGCTTACACCCTTTGGGCAGTTGAATCCAGGTTTCCCGAAAACTGGCAGTGTAAACACAGCTGTGGACTTGGGTTCTGCTGAAGCTTCATTACTGCAGTTCAATTATTGCTGGCTTTTCTCCTCCAAGTTCCCAAATTACCTCCAGCCTCTATGTTGTTATAAACTAATTAGGCTTTAATAAGTCAGAAAAGAAGGCAGATTAGGATAATTAGGCCCTATGATTGATTACTGGGGCTGTTGTGGAATATACCAGGTGAAAGGCAATGAAGGAGAGAGTGGGTATTTGCAGAGCTGGACAAGGCTAGAAAAACAGACACCCAGATTAACCCTGAGAAATATTAGTCTTGAGCTAAGCTCAGTCAATTAATCATAAAAAAAAAAAAAAAAAAAAAAAAAAAAAAAAAAACCACCACTTAGCATAGATGCATAGATGTGTTGTTCTTTGGTTGCAAAGGAAAAACCAAAAGCTTAGACATAAGATGCTGAGGTGTGGGCACTCAGCATCTCACCCAATGTGTTCATTTCTCTCACTTGCTGAGGCAGCAGCCTGAGGGGTGCAGTGATGGCAGTGCTCTGTCCTTTGCATCAACCTGTCACACAGCACAGGAACAAGGGAAACTGAGCCCTCCTCAGCTCTCCTTGCCTTGAGAGCTTCAAGTGAGGCTTTGAGTCAGGCAGAAGTACCTGGCCCTGTGGCCCATCCCACGGAGCACTTGCAGCCACCCAGCCAGGAGGTCTTTAGCAAACAACCCAGAACAGAGCCAGCTCTGTGCTCTGACTCATGCTCTCTGAATCCAGGCTTGCCATTTTATTTCCCACATGATAATAAAAGGGTAGTAACACTCAGCTAGTCGGCTCATCACATCAGCATAGCAAAGGTTTTATTTAATAACCTAACCCAGCTCTGAAATACATCCAGTTTTAAACCAGTTTAATATAAAAACTTCTCCAAGCGGTTATGGATGAGTCAGTTTATCATGTTGCTTTAAGTGAACTTTGATAAAATGTTCAAAGAAAATTGCTGTCCCTGTGTGAGCAACTCTGAGTAACAGGGAACATTTTCAAGAGACAGCTGCGTTTTGAAAAACACCCTAAGTAATTAGATTAAACCAAATAATTTCACCCATCCTTTCTTTTTATTATGTATCCTCAACACATCTGAAGATATTTAGAAACCTGCAAATGTTAATCATATCTGGGCAGAATACAATTATGGTTCATTGAAGCTCTGGCTTATCAAACCCTTGGGTAAAACTGTATGGCAAAATTAGGAAAGAGGAAAATTACAACTCTGTCTCCTCTGAAAATTAAAAAAAAAAAAAAAAAAAAAAAAAAAAAAAAGTTTTGCTCCAGAATTAGAAAGTTCCATTTGGCAACATTAGGATTATGATTACTTAAATATGCCAAGTTATCAGTCTCCTGAGAAGCACATTAGAGAAAAATCCTTTTAAGATGCCAGCCCTATAAATACACAGATTTAACAGGAAGCAGGTAGGCACTGATGAAAAAGAGCCTCTTATCCAAGAGCTTTCTCTGAAAAGTACAGCAGTGAGGTGTGGCTGCTCGATAAGATGGACTCAGGACTCAGGACTAAGTCACTGAACTTACACATTGCAGTAATCTACAGGACAAAGGTTTGTAGTGAAATATAACTGCAATAGCCTAGTCTTAGAAAACATCTCTTAAGTAAAGGTCTATGGGGTCAGAGCACTCAGCTAAGGCACAGAAAAACTATTTTGTCTCCAACCTGCATGGTTTTGGGCACATCATCAAATACTACTTTTTTCTGGATCCAGCACCCACATTAGAAATAATTGTAAGCTCAGTTCAAAGTTGTGAACATGAACACCCCTGTTCAGCTGCCACATAAGCATCTCAGGTCATGACCCCACATCTTTTGACAAAATACCAGGTTTTGTGAGGTTAAGCTACATCAAACCTTGTTCAAACATAAACCCAGAATCCAGATGTTCAGTCACAGCTCTTTCACAGACAGGTTCCTCAGGGAAAACTGTAGCACCTGATGCTCTTCTTGCAGAGCAAAAGTCTGCAAGATTTACACTCTCAGAAAAAAGATTTACACTCTCAGCTAGTAAGTGGGAAGCTGAAAGCTGAATTATTTCTTCTACTATCAGAAACAAAAATCCATGTTTCTCCTCTAATAGGTTACACATTGAAACACAACAGAGATACAGGTGCACTTCTACCCTAATAGTCTGGGAGTCTACCTGCAAAGAACAGGCTGAGGACAGTTCTAGACAAAACCATTGCTGCTTTATGCTCTTACTGAGCCAGCAAGAATATTTTCTGCACAGTGACAAGATTTTAAAAGAAAATAAGGGTGCTATGCCCATATAGCAGCCTGAATTGCGATATTCATGGCATTTTTCAAGGAATTACTATTGCACATTTGAAAGACTGGGGGTTCAGGAGAGAACAGCTTCTCCATAGCTGTTGGACTGGGTAGGTAATATCCTCAAAGTCCTTTTCTGATCAAAAAAATGAGGCTCAGCAGTCGAAAATTAGAAGGTGTGTGCATTTCCCAGCTTTACTCTTTTGTCCCTGCTACCCACCCCTCATTTTGGAGCAAGTGTTTCTAAGCAGGCACAGGGTTACAGGGAGGTGCTTGAATTAAGGCTTCTGGGGCTTGGGATTTACCACCCACCCCTGTTCTCAGCCACCCTGACTAATGTAGTCAGCTGCGTGCTGCATACATTGGCTCTGGGCAGCTCCCTGCTCAATGTACCAGCTCTTTGGGGTCATCAACTTTTCTGTGCCTCAGTCCTCATCTAGAAAGTCTGCATAGCCATGAGGGTACTTGTGTACATGGAAAGTGGCCCCAGGAAGGAGATTCTATGGAGATGCCAAGTCTCTTTTTTCAACTCTTCTGATATATTAAAGACAGCAACAGCTTTAGATTCTGCTCTGATCTCTTGTCACTTGACTCTTAGATGTTGAAGCCCTTTTCTGGGTCTCTTCTTGTAATCCCCAGGAACAGTTACAGAGAGGTGGGACTGACTCGTGGCACTCTCAGGAGTTTCTGCAGCACTGTTGCTAAAGGGCTGCACGTTCTCTGCAGGTTGCTGAGATGCATGCAGGGAGCTGCAGTAATTAATGCCAGGCAGATACGAAGAGGAAAGGGTTGTTTCTAGTTGTGAAGAAGCAGGTTTGGCAGAGGTTCTGCTAAGACAGTTCCCACACTTGAGCTGTAAAGCAAATGCAAATGTTTCATAGTGCCCTGAGCAAATTTCACAAAGTTCAAGCCAGGCCAGCAGAATGGCTCCTCTGAAGAGCCTTCCTCCCCAGCTCCTCCTCAGTTTCTTCTCTGCTGCTCCTGTGCAAGAGAGGGAGGCACCAAGAGATTCCTTTTCCTGGTGGCCTGCTGAAAATGTCTCCCTCCACATAAGCCATGAAGAGACAAGCAAAAGTGTGGACAAAAGCTCAAGCTTCTTTTCCTTGTATGTAGGGATGATTGTCATTAATCTCACAACAGAGAGGTAAATATGATAACTTCATGACTCAGGATGTGCCTTAAAGGTCATTCTCTATTCCTATCCCAAGCCAAAGGGGAAGAAGGAAAAAAGCCTGTTGTATTCATGTTCTCATTTCTCTCTGAGGTGAGTCACCCTACCAGCTAAATGCTATAAAATGACAAACATTGGTAAATAAGATAGGATTAATGATACTGATGACTCAACTGAAATAAACACACATCAGTCACAGCTCAGCAGCCTGAAAGAACCTTATGAAAAGAAAAAACCTGCTCAAAGACAAGATGATGATTGCAAATCTGCTATTAATAAATATTTTTTTATGACAAAGCATTCTACGCAGTATTTATATTTCATTATGCACAACACAAACCAAGCGACTGAAAACATTACTCATAACAATTGTGGAAAAAAACTGTGAGAACTCTTTCTCATTTCTGCTAGGGCAATGCAATTGCCTCTTTTAAAATCAACAAACTTGCCTTCATATAAAACCCTTTTGTCCCCTGGCCTGGAAGATTAAGCTTTATTCACAGATTTTCTAATGCTAAATCTGAGAATCAGCCTGAGTCACCAGCCAGGAGAGAGCCCTCAGCTCCCTAAATCACCAAGAAACTGCATGGCACAGCAGGTGTACAGGTATGGAGTGCATGGAGGCAAGCCTGCAGCAGCTGGAGGGTGACAGGTTGGCTCCTCAGCTGCTGGTGAAAGGACTGTAGGTTTCACCCTGGGACATTTCAGGGCAGAGCAGGCATCATGAACTTTGATTGCATTGCTGTTATGGCTATAGATAGTCCCTGAGGGAGAAGCATGAACAGTGGCACAGCACATCAGCAATGTTTTTATCAGCAGCACATTCTCAGGATATGCTCACCTATGCACCTGTGACCGCCCCGCTCCAGCAATGGACTCAATAGACCCTGTGCTTCCTGCACACGCTCTCCCTCCTGCATTTTCATTTTTCCTAGATTAGTAACTCTCATTCATCCGATAGCATTTTGTCCCTAAACAATGTCTTCATCTATCTGGAAGAGTATAAATTAAAAAGATTGAGTCAAAATGAAGCCTAGATATTACGAATTGATGTGTGGGCTCTCTTGCAGGAGGCAATTCTTTTTCTGCTTCTGCAACAAACACTCTTCCTGATAAAGTCTGGAGATATGAATCTTGCCTCCCAATATGTGGATCTCACTGAAGTCACCAGCAGGTGTTTGCAGACAGAGGGTGGAATTTGCACATGGGGAAGAATCATTTGCAGTTTGCTTTTCAGAGCAGTTAAGCCTGATCTGTTGGAGATATGTATGTGAGTCATCTCACACTCACTTTTCTCCCCTTCTGAACAGTGAGAAAACTTCAGTCTAGTAACCACATATCTGCTCTGCAGCATCTTTATGTTTTCTTCGCCGAATACTTCACAGACATTTTATGGAGGGAGAAAATTTGCACCAAAATATTGAACAATTTTAGGCCTGAACTTGTGGAACAGAAATTATGGACTTTGCTCCTTGATCACATATCCCAGAGTGTTTTAATTTACCAGGATATAAATATAGAGAAAATTTAATGTCTTTGGGTGTAAATCAGAAATAACTCAAAGGAAGGCACTAGAGGATTTTTTGTCATTACTGGTGGTATACGCCATATATCACATAAACCACAGACTTCAAGGCAAAACTCTGTTCTCATCTAACATGGTATAAATTCAGAGGAGCTCAGCTCAGCACACCAGTCTCCCCGGTACTAAATTCATTCAGCTGTGTTTCTGATTTAGCAGTTGCAATGCAAATGTCAGTGCTGAAAAGGCTCTGAGGACACCAAGCAGCTCTGCAGTTAACCTTGAGGCTGGGGAACTCCTTTGAGCACCTGGTTCTGTCACAGGCTCTGTTCTGTAATTTCCTCAATCCCAAATCAATTTTGCCTCTTGCAAGCATAGTTTATAATTTTCTCCACAGCTTCTCTCATTTATCAATTCTTCATTACAAGGACAGGCCCTTAGTAGAAGTTAAAAAACTCTGACTAGGTGGAGAAATGTCCTGTGTTAAGTGCTCTGTTATACAATAAATGCAACTTAATCTCTGCATGGCACAATTCTGGCATTAAATACTGTCCATTTCCTTGCTCTGCTTGGCATTAATCATCCTTCTCTACAGGCTTTTTAAGCAAGAGGGCTTTTAGGAGGTAAGTATTATTGCCTATGTGGCCATATAACAAAATTGTCCTTTGGAACTTCTGAATGCTTCCCTGGGCAATTGCAATAATTTCAATAGCCCTGTATCCCCCCACCCTGAATTCATATGAAAACAATTAGTTTCTGAGAAAGCATCTACACAGCTGAGCTTCCAGTCCAAAGGAATGAGGAAATCTCCAGCTGCTGTGAATTTTACATAAAATTATTGGTGAGTACAGTCCCAAATACAGCTTCTCCCCCTGAAAATAGTTCTCCAAATTAATCTCTGGGTCTGAGCATTTTGCCATCATTTCTTTAATCTGCTTTGCTGAAATGATTCTTAATTTTAAAAATTGGGTCTCTGAATGCTCTGGATTATTATCAAATCATTAACAGACACTAACTAGAGTTACATAAATAGCCATGGCATAGGAATATGATTAAGATGCCTGTCCCAGGTAAAGCATTATTTTCACATTTGACAGAATATAACAAATAAAAATTTGCAACATGAAGAACTGAATACTGATAAAATAAGATAAAACAAGTGGTTTATCACACTGGCACAGATGTTACAAAGGGCAAAGGCAGTCACTGGAATCCCATACCGTGGAACTAGTATGTTCAAGCAAAGAGCTAGCTGCTCCTGCTGCTGCCCCTGGCCTCACCCCCTGGTTTCCATCTCACCTGTGCCACTGTGCCCATCTCAGTAGTCCTTTCCAAAGAGGAATGGATCCCATTGCTTTCAACATCCAAAATTGAATAACTCCTTGTAATCTCAATTACTGCCTATTACCAAGAGAATACAGCTGCCCCAAGGTGCACTTGAATTTTGCCTGGGTAGCTCTTGTCCTTGGAAGGAGTCTTGTGACAATGTCTCAGGGCTACTTAGGTAATTTGTTAGGCAAACCTCTCTGCATACCAGAGCTGATCAGTACATTTTCTACAAAGTAAAATTTGAAAATCGAAGTATTCTTGTCAAGGCATCAGGTTTTAAGAAAGTTTTTTTGCAAGAGTCATATAATTTACATCCCAGTGGTGAGAAGATGGGGCAGATGAAAGAGCTGGGTGAAACTCTTTTCCCTGCACAGTGGAGGAAGAGCTGCAATGAAATCTTTTGACCAGGAAGAGAGATGGAGCTTAAACAAGAGATTCTCACAGTCCAGGCTCCAAGTGCCTTATAGATAAGGAACAAAAAAGCAGTCTTACACATTGAAAATCACTGCAAAACAGAGTAGTCATCTTCTAAGTCAGTTCTGCATATACAGCAGGCCTGAGTAAAGTGATTTCATGCAGAGAACAGTAATTGAAAACAGTCATTGAAGTGGTAAACAAAACCAGAATGCTAAATATGAATGTGCAGTAAGTGATGGTGTAGGTTTTCCTTCAATATTAAGGACTTAAACCCCACAGTGTATTTGCAATAACCCAGGCTTGTTTTTAAAACATTTTGTTCCAGATAGCTCAAAACCCTGCTCCCTTCTGGCAAGGAGAACAATAGTTTTCTATTGGAAGCTGAGGATAACTTGTGCTAGGGTGAGAAATTCTGCAAAGTTCAACCAAGGCACTTACAGGCAAATGGGGTCTGTAGCAAGAATAGTGGGTTAGAACTTTTTTTTTTTTTTTTTTACTTCTTGTCTGAAAAAGACACCTCCAACAACACAGAGCCACATAGCAACATGCTCGGGCATTGACTCTGCACTGAGTCAGAGGGAAGAATGCCATTTCATGACTCACCAGCACCACTTATGCTGCATTGTATAGTGCTAAATAATCTAATCTGTCTATCTACTTGAGAGCCTTTAAAGAGCACTAGTATGCAATGTAAAGAGTTTTCATTGGTATACATGAAAGGCATTAAAGTCTGGATCACACTCAATGGAAAGCTGCCATAATTTCCACTGGGAGTGGGACCAGAGTTTATATATGCAATGCATCATGTTTGGGAAAGCTCTTTGGGGGGAAAAACTGAGGCTTTTAAAATCAAAAGGTAATAGCTATCAAAGACAGTGGTTTCTGGACAAAGTTTTGTTCTCAGGTATTCTGCATTATCTGCAGATGAAGATCTTTCTTTGATGTCGATGAGAAACCAGCTCATCAGGGGAGCCCTGCACTGACAGCCACATCTGCTCTGGCAGAGGAGGCCGAGGACATTTGGTACTGAGCTCCTCACACAGGCTTTGGGTTTCCCGGCATTTCCTGCAGGTGGCACTGCTAAATTTTTTAACAAAAGCGAATTTTTGTGAACTTGAAGTTCTCAATCGTTTAGTAATCTTATCTGAGTGGAAAACCCAAACCACGGGCGCCATTTCCCTGTCCCAGCAGCATGCCTCACACAGGCACAAAGGAGCCCGTGTCTGATCTTTTTTCCAGTGAAAGTCCAGGGGAAAAAGAAATGAAAGGTCAAGACCTGTACTCGTGTCATCAGCTGAATACTTTCCTGCTAGGAACTCAGAGCAGATGGACAATTCTGGATCTAATTTCCTCTCAAGATGACAATTATAGGATCTCCCTACCTTCTAGGTTACATGGTAATATGCAGGTGTGTCAAAGACGTTTCTTGCCTCCAGTATAAAACTTGTGTTTCTCTTTTAGTTCACAGCCTGGGTTCAATTAGCCATGCTGCCTACTGTTGGCTCCTGCTAGCAATTCCAGTGCCTCACAAACAGTGCTGTAAGATTACCACAAGTGCCATGTTGCTTCTCATCTGGCAGAAGAATTGTTTCTTCTTCTCCAACTCTACTCACAAAAACAGATATTTGCAGCAAATTAAAACAGTCAATCAAGGATGGAAAAATCAAAGTGGCAATGGGAAAAAAGAGCCATCTGGAGGGCAGAGGATAATCCACCCCAAGTGCGGAGGACTCTCCACCCCTCATCATCCCTGGATATCCCATCACAAATCCCTATGCCGCAGAACTTCAGTGCGTTTGCATATAACATACACTTAATGATGATACAAGAACTACTCAACAAAACATCTCTCCATGCAAGAGCCAAAGCCAAGTTGTCAGCTGGCTACTAATAATGGGCTGACACTAGAAAGGCAGTCCCAGACAAATCCAAGCATGTATGAAGATGTCAGCAATATGTGTCATTTTTCCTGCTAACACTATCTACTTAACAAACATCTGATATGTAACTTCTGAATATGTTCTCTGAAGGTCAATACATTTCTCTCAGAATAGTGTAGGCAAATTCACAAATTCACAAATCCACAAAAGGCTGAGAAGCATCATGTGGCAGGAATTTCCAAGTGTTCAAGAAATTATGTTATAAAAACATCCCTCTCCTGCACCAGTTATGGACCTGTCACCATCATTTCCATGATCCCTTTTGTCATCAGATGCAAGGAAGAGTAACTAGCAGGGACAGATGCCTTTGAAACATCCTACACAGAAATCTTTGTTCCTGTCCAGGCTATCAGTCCTGGACAGGAACAAGAAACTTCCAGTTTCTCCCCAGACTGGCTGCTTTCCTTACAATGGGAAAGGAAGTCAGGCAGTAATCTGAGCATACCAAAATTACATCTTTTCTGGTGGCCATATTCAAGGAAACATGAGTATAATCATAAGCAGAGGGAAGCTTGTGTCATGACTGCCTTCTTTGTACCTCCTCTTGGTGGAGGACCTTGGCTTCTTATGCCAGCACTGAAAGATAAGAGCAAAAAATATTCCTCTTCTCTTTCTGTTGCACCTGTACTTATTTGACAGGCACTCAACCCAAGGACACTTCTTGCCTTCCAAGGTGAAAGCTCTCAAAAAATTGATGCTGATGTATCTTGTAAGCCCCTAGTTTTTACTATCATCATGGGATTCAAGAATCTGGAGAAGATATTTGACTTATGAGGGATGGCAGCATTGGCAGCTCAAAAGTTCATTCATCCTCAAGAGCATATATATCAGCTGAAATGAGTTTCAAAGGACCATTCACTTGAGCTGATTTACAGGTACACCAGCAGACACAGAGACACTTCTTCCAATGACATAATTTTATTAGGCCAAGAGCATTTTTGCTACTGCAGTCAAGATCAGGTTATTTTTATTTTGTTTGTCAGAAGGGAAGCTTTACTTTGCATACATTTAGCCTCAGGAATAGAGTTTCCTGACAGTATTGCCAAGAGCACATCATTTTTGCAACAGAGGCAACACTGGGAAAATTATGTGCTTCACTGGTCTTGACTGGAGACCATAAATGCTTTTGCAGCCATCACAAAGGGCCTGAGCCAAAGTGCCCAGCACAGGTGTTCTGAGTGGCCACAGGATTCCAGCACTGCCCTTCTCTGTCCTGAGGCAGAGGCAGCTGCTTCGGGCTGCTCGTGCCTGCCAGCACTGGTGCAATCTGCCCAGCTCCAGCTCCAAGGAGACAAAGGTGCCTGCAGGACTGCATGCCCTGCCATCACAGGCAACACCGTGGAAGAGACTCTAGAGAAGGTGCAAACATGCTTTATTTGATTATACTGGAGTTTTTCTCAGTCCCAGGGACCTCAAACTACAAGCAAACAAAGTGCTTCCCAGGCAGTCAATGGTGCGGTGCATCAGCTCACCAGACAATCACACTCCTAAAGCAGAAGTATGAGCAATGCCCATGCACAGCAAGGCTGATGGTGACATGACAGGAGACAGTTTGTAGTGGGAAAGGGTAAATTGCATAACATTTCCCACCTCCTCAGCAAAGTCAGCACTTCATGAGGAAAAATAAGGTGGCATAGTTTTATATTTTTCCCCCACCATGAGAAAAAGAAACTTCTCAGCCCTGGCATTTTAATCTCCAAACTGAGCCTGTGGTACAAATTTTCAGCTGCTGTCTCAGACAAGTGCCCAGTGCTTTCCATGGGAGTTGTACCCAAGTTATGATTGCAGGATTTGGTCACTATTCTATATGAAGTCATTTTAACTCACATCTATGCCACTGTTCATGTAAGAGATTGCCAAAGACCAGGTTATTCCAATGTCTCCTCAAAGCTCTTCTTTAAGTCAATGCAATTTTTTCTCTACCCCAAGGGTGGTAGGCAAAAAAAAAAAAAAAAAAAAAAAAAAAAAAAAAAAAAAAAAAAATTAGAGAACTGCGAATGATAATTCCTCATTTAAAGTTCTCAGAGGAGAATGGGGTTTAAATCTAGGAAACGCTAAGTATTGCTAGGTAGAGACCATTTTTTGTGCTTCTGTGATAGTAAGAATTTGGCTGAAATTTAACTAATAGTACCTGTGGATGGAATCACTGGCCCTGTAGAGGATCCCATACCTTGCTGTCACATTAGACCCATGTCAAATACAATGCATTCACACTATAAATATTCTAACAGCAGAGACATAGTCAAACTTGCTTCCAGATACACAGAGCTCAGCCTGACCCAGCTGATCACAGAAATGCTTCACCCTGGAGCAGGGCGGGGGGTGGTGAGATGAAAGAATATTTTTTTACTCTCGTTTGTCTCAGATGTTTCAGCACTGGGGTTGTTGTACAGCAAGACATAATCAGGTACTTGGATGGCAGACAGCCATCAGCAGCACCGAGGTGAAAATTATCGTGCTATAATTCAAGCCTTGTCATGCCTCATTCCTTAATTATACAGTTGTGATTACAACGGAATCATCTTTCTATAGTATGTCCCAAGCTGACATCACTTTGATTAACAACTCATTTATCTGATTACATAGTAACTCAATAACATTTTGAATTGGAAGGAAACCAGGAAGCCCTTTCATGCCCATTCAGCTTCCTAGCTAGTGTGCATATAAATTCCCTGTAATTTTATCTTCTTTATTTATAGCTTGAAGAATGCTTTAAGGACCCGGGGAATGGAACAAGCAGTAAGGTACGGATATTTGAAGATAATAAAAAATCTAAGAGCCATGAGAGAAGGAGATAGACCCTAGGGACCTATAGCATTCCTGCAGCTGGTGCCATCCTCAAGCTTATGTACGTAACCATTTGTTACAGAAGGACTCAGAGGCCCCAGGTATGTCATAGCCCTATTATGTTCTGAGCAGGCCTCTAATTGAGGAGAGTCTGTTTCAAAGAACTCACAGTCTTAGGCTTTGATTCAGCAAAGAACTGAGGCATTAAGTCTCTAGGCTTCATTATCATACCTCCTCTTGCAACACCGACTCTTTCTTTTATGACTCCCAACGATTCCCATAATATGGTGCAGTTCAAATCTTCAAAGTGCTATAAAATATAAGTAAATTAAGCTTTAAACTGCCCCAGTGAGATCAGCAGACAGTTGGTTCAGAAGCAGAAACTGAGTCATAGAAATATGAAGTGACTTACCCAAGGCCCCATGTTAAATCATTGATTGTAAGTTAAACAGAGAAATGTTAGTTCCTACATCTCTGTTAGCCCACCACACCTTGCCGTTTTTTCTTTATTCATCCATTTGCTTTAGGTAACTTCCTACATATGCTGTTGGAATAAGAGAAGATGGCCACTGCAAATGTCCACATGGCCTTAGCCACTGTAGGACCCAAGGGAGGGAACTATGGGACACTGCAAGCACATTTCAGCAGAAAGGATGCCCATCAGAAAGGGCTGGTTAAGTGATATCAGTATTGCACAGAAGTGCACTCATTCCATTGAAATTCCCGGTTGGAGTCAAAGTGGCTGACAGAGCCCTTGCTTGGTTCATTCTTCCTACTCGACTTGAGCAGCACTTCAGGGAACAGGAATGCCCACTGCAGTGGCTGGCATCTGCCTGCAACCCAGAAGGCTTTCCATTGCCCCATGTCTCCCTACAAAGCTAAGGCATTGACCAGAACTGTTGAAACAATTAAAAATCATGTAATCCAAAACTGTTTTTTAAATAAGATCTATGACAACTTTTTTTTTAAAGCTGATTTTTCACTCCAGCTTCTTCAGAACAGTTTTGATAACAAAATCATGCTTTTCTACATTCCACACAACAGTTTTAGCTGATTAAAATAGCACTCCAGCTTGTAACATCCTGAGGAAAGGGATGTCTGCTGCATCTGTAAGGTGGTGGTAACACCTGCCTTGTATGTTGTTCATTGTCAGTTCGTGATTATTATTACTTCTCTTACCCCTTATATAAAGCTCTACTCAATTTCCAAGGCATTTCCAAAGCCTGTGTGTGGTGAACACACCGTTATCAACTCTGCATATAAATGTTGTGGAGGCATTTCATTAGTTGATATCTGCAAGCTGCTATGAGTTTCCAAGACATAGTTATATCCACTAAACCCCAGATCAAAACCCTCATGATGTGATGTGCTGCACAAATGCATGTGAAACAAGTAATTTGCTGTCAAAGTTCACAACCTGTGTGACAGATCCAATGCAGCAGGCGTGACTATCACGTTCTCCAGTTGTTTCCTGGTCCAATGTCTGTTTATTGACCTCCCTGCAGTTAATCTGTGAATACTTCCCATTTCTCTTCTTAACTACACAGACCTGGCATGCAGCCTGCTGCAAGAGAAAGATAAAGTTCATCATGTGGCTACTCCACTTGCCTGGAAATGTTTTCCTAAGTGCCACTGGAATTGAAATACTGTGTATGCATTCATGGCAGGTTGCAGTTGAACTGAATACAAAATGGCAGCTGCATGAAGATTACAATATCCTCTAATACATTTAGAGGGGCAGCAGAAAGGAAATCAGCATTTTACCATCAGCACATATGAGTTCATGCTGAAATGTAAAACCAGGGCATGATAAACTTTATTAACAAGCAGCGGGAAAAATCCACAAGAAAATTTCTAACCTGCCTCAAAACCACCAGGAACAAATCTCCACTGTACAGCCCATTGCAGTAACAGTTACTTAGCTGTCTCACCACACAAAGCCATCTGGCTTTGGTTTTTGTCCACAACCCAACAGTCATTATTTGAAAAGCTGGAAAACTTCTCAGGCCAGAAGTTATCCAGCTCTGAGCAACTCTGGACAGATTGGGATTGTGGAGTGAGAACCATCATTACAGACATTGGGATCCACAGATCTTGGTATAAATCCAAACTTGTAACTCATCAACACCCATCCCTCCCCAAATCAGAGCAAATTTGCACTATCCTGAAGGGCTGAAGCCATTGCATTTTCTTTAGACATGCTCTGCTTTCTAATGGGGAATAAAAGACAAATCACAGTGAAAACATGATTGTGAAAACTGATTGCAGGACCCATCCTGCTTCATTTCTAGCCCAAGGCGTCGATGCTAGGGGAAGACAGCTATAAACAAACTGCACATAATTATTCCATTATTATAGTACATGCCTACTGCGTGGGTGGGAATTCTTCTATCTCTAGCATGCTTCCCTGCCTAGCTTCTTCCATCCCCCATCATCTGTTCAATTAAGTAAGCCAACCAAAGGACATCACTTCAGTATATTCACAGGGCCTACCAAAGCAACAACAGACAATGTTTGAGGAACTTTCAGACAGGTGTGCATTCATCTGATTAATAATAATAGTGATAATAGTAACAATAATAACAGCACTCCCACAACCTCCATGTTTTTTCTTCTTTTCTTTGACTTTCCAGCTATACCAGGTATAAGTTATTTGCATTTTATTTTTATTTTTTAAAGAGCAGTCATTAGGGAGGGTGTGAACATAGAAGCACACTGCATCTGGCTACAGCCTTTGCCAAACTTTGACTCTTCCTTGCATTCCAGGGTTAGGGTCAGGGAATTAAGAACTCTTGTAAAGTGGTGCTAATAGAAACATGTACCTCTCAGCCAGGGCCTGATTCTTTATTCATTTATATGGATTAAAACCAGGGTATCTGCTTCAAATCAGTTGAATATTACAGAGCTGAAATTGTAAGCAGAAATTTTTTTCCCTTTTTTTTGAAAAAAAAAATGGGGGAAATAGAATGAGTTTTCTTGTGGACAGGTTTCCTTTGCATGTGTATTCCCACAAGTACAGAGTTTTGTTTGTGTGGTTAATGACAAGGTATATTAATTGGGTAAGAAACTATGTATGAAATGATGACCAACAACCTCCTTAGAATATCCTAGTGCTTCCATCAGCTGAAAGGATTGCATAATGAAACAGAATTTTTCTGTTGAAAAATGGGATAGACAAACTCTTTGTAGGGAAAATGTTTCCCACATCTTTATGATCCAAGCCTCAGTGGGCCTGACTGGAATAGATGTTGCAGCACTCAGGAGTACCACTACTGGATACTAAAATCCTAGTTAGTGAATAGTCCTAAATGAGAACCTAAATTAGCAGTGTTCCTGAATATTTTGTCACAGAATTTGTGCTTTTCTTCCTCCACTTTGACTAACATCACACTAACTAGGATGGGTACCTCACCCACAAGGACTATGTAGAGTTAGAGTTAGAGTTAGAGTTAGAGTTAGAGTTAGAGTTAGAGTTAGAGTTAGAGTTAGAGTTAGAGTTAGAGTTGCCATTACATTAGAGTTTCAAGCCTCATACGTATCACAGCAATTTGATATTTCTTCTGCTTATTGACACAATAGAGGCCTTTTCCAGTTTCCAAGCCCTTGAATTCACACTCAACTTTCAGTTTCCAGAGGATTATAGACAGATATTATTCTACAATAGCAGAGATATGAGGCAACACCTTGGCTGACACATCATTACACTTTTCAGGTCTGTTCACCTGTAGGGTACGTGGGTCATTAACTTTTTCAAAGTCTGAATTCCTCTACCAGCTCTCTTCCAACTGAGCCCTACTTTTTATTAGCATCTCTTCATGAAGTAAAGGTTCATTTCTTCAGCTCCAGCTCATTCCTGAACTGTCCAGTCTGCCGTTGCCCTGGACAAGGTGCTGCTGTTTACAGCTGTGCACCATGGAGGTAGGATATGGTACCATCACAAGTACACATTGGTTCCTCCTTTGTGTGCTGCTGCAAAGGACTATGCAAAGTAGAGGGCAATGGAAAGACAGATGTCTGTTCCCTTGAAGGACAGCACTGAATTCTGAACATGCAAATCAATTTTCTTGCCCAAAAACAAAGAAAACAAGGCTCATGCATCTTCCTGATCCCTCAAAATTTTTGCAGAAGGTTTTGCTCATAGACCTACATTAAACTTCTGAATTAACAGAAAGTAAAGGATTATTCTCCCTCATCCAGCATTTTCCCATTTTGTGAAAAGAAACAGATCTCAGAGTAGAGGAGATGGTTGTTCTGCCTTCTGCATAACTGCTTTTCTCCATCAAAAGAGCAGTATACTATAATTAGCCATTCAGGATTTGAAATATAGTTTTAGCTTTTGATAATTTCAGAGAAAAATAATCTACAGACTTTTAAACTGTAGTGAAGAAATTATTTCTGTTCAGATAAAGACTAACATTTTGTACTTTGGAGCTTGCTAATAGTAAACAAAACTTGCATTTACTATCTGTGAGGTTGACTAAATTTGTGGCAAGACTGAACAAGGACAGTGTGACTTTAAAAAGGCCTGCTTTCTAAAGGACTTCAGAAGACATTTTCCTATCACTAAATCTTTAAAAATGCTACTCAGCTGACATCTAGAGCTACAGGCAACCATGTTCATGCCAGAAGCAGCCTCTTCCTTCTGACACTATCAAGTTTTTTTGATAGCATCTTAACTAATGCTTGAATCCTGTCTGGGCAGGATTGAATCTACATATTCTCCCATTTGTCTCCAAGGTTCCAAACTAATAAATATATTCTAGGTATATTCTGTATATGGACCCAAATTCATGGTCCGGCCTTGTACAGAATACTGCTGGTGAGAAGGTGATTTTATATTTATCACAATACCATTTTAAGCCATCCTAGGTGATTACTTTTAGGATGGATGACATCTACATTTATTCCCTTTTCCAACAACTGAAGAGGCGGAAGAACAGAAAAACAAGTGTCTTGTCTCTTAAATGGTAGACCTAGCTCTGAATACTTTGGTACCAGTGAGAAGACGTTCCTCTCCTCAGTGGGCAAGAATTCTAACAGCAAAATCCCACATAGTCTATACCAGGACTGTCCTGGAGGAAGGTGCCCCATTCAAGGGGCCCAGCTGCTGAGCTCTTTTCCCCCATCTCTGCATGGTAAGGAAGTCTGAGTGGTGAACAGCCCAGGGTGAGACAGTAGCATACCTGGAACTGAGAGATGCAATGTCTATGAGCCCATAAGGAGCTGGCCCAAAGGGCCTCAGTAGTATTTCATAGAGAAATAAAACAGACTCTGACCATTGCAACATTTTACACCAGAACCTGCAAAGTCAGCTGATTTTGCGAGAAACTTGCTGGTGAACACAAGTGTTGGCAAAATGTGCTTTGTACTTGCATGTGCTTTGAAACTGTAACAAACACCAGGCTGAATATGCTGTAAATGATTCATTTTTCTCTTTCCACTATTTTTGATAAAACCACATTGCTTGTTAGAGGAAATCTCCCAAGAATCTCTATTGGTAAAATTAGTGAAGCATGTAAGTGCCCTTTTCTCCATTTAACAGCCTCTTTCAAACTCCTCTTTCCAGCCCTCCAGTTGACAGAAGAAGCTAAGTGCAGCCTGAGCCAGTACACAGAAACTTCAGTTTGGTCCTGAGTCTGACACCACGTTACTGCCTGACCTTCATCTCCACGGGAATCCATTTCCCTCTGTCGGCTCTGCCACCCCTTGCTCTTGTTAGACTAAATTCTCCTAGAGAAAGACTGCTTCTCATTAACATGAACTCTTTTACTCAGCTTAGTAGAAGCCTGACATAAGCCCAAGAGTTTTAATGCTTAAATGATGTAACTGCCCACCTAGGGGAATTTAAAGAAGCCAACTACTAATGATGCATTCAAAGATGATCCTCAGGCTGGAACTTCTTTAAGCTTTGGAGCAATATCAAGAGCCTGGAAATAATTCCCAATATTTCATTTGTATGTCTTGATTTTCCAGTTCTGATACAAATGCAGCCAGCAGTAGCTGGATTTTAAGGAGGAGGCCTGTATACTGCCAAGAGAGATGATTTTGTGCAACCCTTATCATTCCATTTACAAGAGATGCCCAGAAAAGAAAAGAAGTTCATAAGCATCTTTTAACACTCAGCAGGCTGCAGGAGAGGCTTCCTGGGTGCATGTGAAGTCTGCACTGTCTCAACCTTGAATGCACTGTCTGTTAGAAGTGAATTGCACAAGCTCAGATTTCCTCAGAAAACAGCAGTTTGTTACTGTGGGCCTGCAATAAGTTGCTACAGCACCAAGAAATATTCCAGATAAGCAAAATCTTCAGAATGTAATACAGTGCAATTGCTTTCAGGAAATGTTACAATGCTGACCCTGCTACATCTGTGAGTCAGGTCTGCATGGCAGGCAACTGGTCCCTGCGGGTGGGATTTCTTCACTTTCCAGAAGTCAAACTCCAAGATCTGCTCTAATCACCATGGGCTCACTATTTCACAGTGAAAAAATTCACATGCAATTTCACACCAATTTCTTCTTCCCTTTGACTTAATGCAAAAGATAAAAGTTGTCTAGGTCAAACACACATTTATGTACCCTGTATCCTAGACCCAGAGATGGCTAAACCAGCGCTAAACCTTAAAGCTGGAATCAAGGCCATCACAATTCTTTCTCCTTTCTGGTGCTTGTGTTCACACTGCCCAATTGAAATGCTTTTACGCCTGGTTTATCTGAGATAAACCTGTGAGATGCAGGTATATAAACTGAGATGCAGGAATATAAACTGAGATGCAGACCATCACACCTGCCTTCATAGAGTGTGACTGATGCTTTCAAGAGTTAACTTTGAATGGGAGATTCATAATACTAATGGATAAAGGTTTAAATGACAACAATAATCCTAAAGCCTCTACACACCAAAAACCAAACCAAACCAAACCAACCAAACAAACAAAAACTACAACCAACCAACCAACCAAAAAAAAAAATCCAATTACCTTCATTTGATTCCTTCTTGAGAAGTTGTACTGCAATTCAGTGACCACAGCTGGAGAAAAATAACAATTTTTTAGGCAAATCCTTGATTTTCAAATATCTTTACGCAGGGCAGTACCAAGGCAGAGGGTGAACAAGGTAGCAAGGTGACAAGGTATTTAGGTAACAAGACAAGGTGAATCTGAAGACTCAACACTGAATATGTTTTTCAGTAATGACGAAAGTCTTTTTGACAGAATGATGGAACCTGCAACACATTTTGATAATATAATATCATCATCTTTTTTTACTAGTAAGTCTTGATTTTTAAGCATTAGGCAGAAGATTGAAACATGCTGTGAATTTCAAACACTCAAAACATATATCCCAGAAAATCCTAGTATGTGCATCTGCTTGACATAAATGTTTACACTGACAAAATTTGGGCTGGCATCTAAATCCAGATACATCTTAAAGTCTTTCTTATGGATTTCTGAGCCATGTGCCCAGTACACAAGATAACAAAAATCATCAAAGAGACACAAATTTTGCAACCAGGAGCAATAAATCTCATAATCCTGTAGGATTTTTCTTTTTCCTTTGGTCAACACAGTAAACTCTCCTTTCAGAGTGATGACAAGGGTTCTGATCCAGTAGAAAATCCATTAGAAAAATTTTGGGACATGAAGCTTCAGAAACGTGAAAGTAATTTTGGATCAATAAGACACACAGGAGCAACACTTAGAAGCAATCGTAGCTAGATCAACAAAGAGGATTGCTGATCAGTTGAATATGGGCATGCTAACAAACAGAAAAGATCTTATGTTTTGAAGGATTAGGTAAGCAGCATGATTTACCTACAAACATGAGAAAATATATAATTCACCAAGCCTCTGTCCTTCCCCCATAAAGCAGGCTTCTCATCAAATATGGACTTAAAAAATGCTCCTTGTACTCTTCTATTCCAACTGAATTTTCTAGTCCCATTTCAGTTGTTTCTTATAACCCTTACTCAGTGGGGAGGCTTGGGGTACACAAGGAGTTGGGAGGGGACACAGCCAGGGCAGTTGACCTCATCTGACCAGAGGTATATCCAGGAAATACAATATGGCATCCTGCTCAGCACATAAAGCTGAGAGAAACAAGGAAGGCAGAAGGACTTTTGAAGTGAAGGTGTTTGCCTTTCTAAGTCACCATTATGTGTGATGGAGATCTGATGTCCTGGGGATGGCTGAACACCTGCCTGCCCATGGGAAGCAGTGAATTTATTTCTTGTTTTGCTTTGATTCATTTTGCTTGCATGTGCAGCTTCTGCTTTGCCTGTTAAACTGTCTGTATCTCTAATCCACAAGTATTCTCACTTTCACTCTTTCAATTCTGTCCCTTATCCCTTTGCAGGGGCAGTGATTAGCTGTGTGGAGCTCAGCTGCCTGCAGAGGTTAAACCATGGCAGAGGAGGAAGTACCAGAAACTGCTCAAGATCCAGCTCTCAGCTGTGTGTGCTCACAATGACCCTGCAAAGCACTCAAGCACCTGCCCAACTCAGTGCACAGGTATATCTTCATTGACTTTGCTAAGACAGGTATGCCAGGTATGCAACATCATAGAGGGCAAAGCTCTTCACACAGCAGGTTTCAAATGCTTCCCTGTTATAATTCAGGTTCTGACATTCTCATGACTCTAAATGTGCATCCAAACAGTTTAGTATCTGTTGAGTCAGGACGCCACTTCTAACCCACTTGGGGCATGACCTCTAGTCTCTGAAGAACTGTCCTAAAGCCCTTTGAGCACACACCGAGTTTCTGTGGTGATTTCATGTCAGTGTGTGACCACTACACAAGCAAGGGAAACCTTCCCTCTCTCATTACCAAGGCTGGTTTGGGCACTAGTCCAGTTCTGCCAAGTCCTTTATCTTCCCAAGTAGTTAGTAATCAGTTTGTTTCCACCTCACCCATATTTACTCTGGTAGTTGAACATCATCCCAATAAGGTGAGTAGCTCATTTGGTATTCCTTTTTTTAATTGGAGCCTTTAGGCATCAGATCATGTTCGTGCAAGACAGTAGAATAACTCAAAGTTATAACTCCAGTTATAATTCCAGTCCTAGTTGATTGGGGCAATAGAGAGCATTGATATATATCATCTGCTGCATGAACCAATTGGTTGCTGTGACCCACGACTTCCGATGAGTTTTTAGGTACCATTTCATACCACTGGGATAGAGCATTCCCATAGATATGAAATATCTAGCATAGCTCCAATTTCAACCTATGATTCTAAGCACAATATAACAAATTAACTAGCCAAAGGAGCCAATAATCAGATGTCTCATGCTAAGAGGCTAATAGCAGAAAATTAGCACAAAGGAAAATGTTATCTTAAATGACCATGTAACTGTCAGACAGTCCAGAAGAGGACTGTTTCAACCAACTATATGCACTCTATTGCAGCAGAGAAAGATGATCAAAAATCATATATTTGTCCAGAATGGAAATTTTTACCTTGTATTTATGAAACCAACACTTAGAAAAAGAAATTTTAACACTTTCCAACACATACCATCTCCTATTTTGACCCTCATTTTCCATGTAGACAAGTATTTTCTTAAAAAATCAACACTGTCAGATTCATTAGTTTAAGTGACTTAGACTACAATTTGGGCAGTCCTTGAGGCTCCAGCTATGCTCTGCAGTGAGACAAGACTTCTCAAAGGCAATTCAATCCCATCCTAAGCAAAGTAGGTTTTGTCACCTGATATTTTTTTCTTTCCCTTTAATTGAATGTTGCCTTGTTGTTCTATAGCTTGAGAGGTTAAATAGGAACACCACCACCCCCCTTCTACTTTCTCCCATTCATTTATTTGTATAACTCTTAGTCATCTACTCCCTAACAAAGTAGTCCTATTCTTCTCAGTTTCTTCCTGAGGGAAGTCTGTCCATGCTTAATTATTTTTGTTGCCTGTTCTCAACCCCCCTGTGTTTCTGCTGTCTCCTTTGTCAGGGCAAACTGCAGTTGGTAGTCCTGATTGTAGGGCTGACAATTCACACTAACAATTCACACTATGCTGACTAGTTGTGCAAGACATTCAAGTTAGGGGAAGAGAAACTCCACATATCTTGCGTAACTAACCAAAACCATGTAAATTACTACTGAATATGCAACTAGGACTGCTCTGCTTCCTACAGCAAAAACAAAAAGGATGGGAACTTGTTGGTAGGCTTTTGTGTGTGCCCTGCTTCAAAGCCAAGAAGAGCTGAGGCTGTAGGAAGAAGCAGGAGTGCTCCACAGAAAATTTAAATACAGTCTCAGACAGGGTGCTTTACTTTCTAAGCCCCCCGCTTGTCCTGTTTCACTGTTGTGGTTGTTACCTCACAATCCCTTCTCCTTCCCCACAACCCCTGCCTGCCAGCCTGGACACCAGAGAAGCTCCCACCACTCACAGCAACCAGCCTCAGAAAAGCCCTGCTCTCTGATTCTGCCAGACTCACCTTTCTACTTGCAAATCCCCTCTCAGCCCACCCCAGTGGCATAGATGTCCCACCCTGACACCCCCTCCCCCCCCCATCCCTCCTCAGATCTGCCCTTGCTCAAAGACAGTGGACAGCTCAAACAGGCAGCATGTCCATGGAGGAGGAGGATGCCCTCTGACAGACTTTGCCCTGGGGAGGCACTAATTGGGCTGACAGGGCCAGTTACCACAACTGACCATGTCCCTGACCTGCTCTTCTCACATAAACAATTTTCAGTCTTTGTTCTGAAGGACACAACTAGAAGATAGGCCACATTTCTCAAAAATTCTCCCTCAGTGGCACCCAAAAATGGATGAAAAGAACATGTCCAGTGAAAAGCAAGAGCTGATGAAGCCCTCAAAACTGACTTCATTCCCCCTTTTTGCCCTGTTCTTCTAAAAGCAGCTGAGTTATTGTCTGACTGGATGGCAAATGTGATGCTCTGTCATGCAGTTCAGACCAAGTGCAGGCAGAAAGCTGCTCACAAAAGATCATCAGCCCATGAGTGACTTACAGTGAAAAAATGTGGCTGATTTTCAGCAGTTGGATTATTGGCACCCGCAGCGAGACGGCCACAGGAGGGGAGGCTTTCCCGTGAGCCAGTAGCAGGCTGGTATGTCCTTCTAACCTGATTAAATAACACAGTACTGACTCTGCCCCGTGGCTGGGCATCTTAGGTAAGAGGGAATTGTGAAATCCCAGCCCAGTATTACCCTCTGACACTTGCTTTTGAAGAAGTTACCACAGAAACCTCAAAAGCAGGTTTCAGTGAAACACATAAAGCTTTAGTTCTTCACCAACCCTGTGCGAGAAAGTGAATTTCATCCTTCCCAAGACCCCAGAAGTCCACAGGGGTCCTTGTCCCAAAGTCAGAACTGCCTTGATCCCATGGAAATCCCCATAGATGCAGTGAGACCATAAACCCCCAGAGGAGTCTCAAGCTGAATCTGAGAAAAGAGCTGGTTGAAAACACCGAGTAACTGCCATGCATGTTTACAAACCCCAGTCTAGGTCTGGGGATCTGGCTGATGAATAGGGATGGCAGCAGATGGCTGCAGGGGTTCCCATCTTCACCTTTGAGCCCTGCCCCTGCTTCGAGACAGCTCAGCTGCTGGTGTGGCAGTAATTGAACCACTGTAAATTACAGCCTAGTGAATTAAGTAGAACCAAAGCCAGTGCCAGTTTTTCTGTTAATATTACTGGTCTGAAAACTGTGCTGGTTCAACAGCTGCTTTCCAAAGAGCTGAGCCACCTTCACAGCATGAATGAACACTTCCGAGAGAGAGGTGGGGCAGACAGCCGGCGGCAGGAATCACTGCAGCCATCCCCAGATAAGTCATCACTGCCCATGAATCAAAGGACTTACAAACTGGATCCAAGATGGGATGTAAAACATTACACATAGCTCTAATAACTCTGGGGGTTTTTGGGCCTCATGATGTATGGCATTCCCCCCTGGCACAGACTAAATCCATGACTGCATGCTTTCTAAGAAGCTTAGGAAGTGATTGTATAAAATTAGTATTAACTAGTTTCACTATTATTAAATGGAAAATTAAAGCTTTCAACACTAAGCTATTCAAGGTGTTTGCTACACAAATGCTCTGTAATGCCCTCATCAACAATAACCATCATTACGGTTGCTCCTTAAAAGCTGGGGAAAAATGCATAATCTCTTGTAGTATAATCCACTTTTCTAGAGTAGGCATGAATTTAAAAATCTATTAAGAATGGTGTATACAAAAAGCAATTTCCTGTAAGATCACAGAATGGCTTAGCCATAAATAGAGCAAACTCCATCAGTTAAGTTGCAAAGGATAATCAAGACATATCCTGTCCCAGATTCATAACTTCAGTTTATCTGTTTGGCTGACTTTGCTTCATTTACCATATTATAGTTTGTTCCAATGTACCAGGATACTTCAGGAAACCAAAGACCATGAAGGATGTTTTATTTGCATCACACTTTAGTAATCTGAAAAGTTATGAACTTTATTCTCCCCTTTTTCTCTTATTTTTGAGGTCCTCAGCACTTACAGGCTTCAGATCCATTGTGTTACCTTTAGCCAGGTAAACAAGCACAAATTCCCCCTCCTGGGCCTGCTAGGACAAACCAAGAAAAAACTAATCACTGCCAGCAGGACAAAGTGGTGCTACCAGAATAAGGGACAGCAACTGTTGCTGTGTCAGAGACTCAGAGTACAAGAAGAGACAAAGAGGGTTAAAATACCCCAGGCTACAATGAGGCATCAAGCTGCCAGGCTGACCAGAGAGCTTTATCTGAGTAGAGCACAATGGAGACAGTTCCTATAGTTTCCCTGTTTTCCAGATGAGAATGTGGGGACCAAATTGTTTAAGGCCATCCAGTGGGTCAGTGGTAGGGCCAGGGCTAGTTTTCTCACAGCCTCTGATCTGTACACAGTTTTCTAGAATACCAAATTCTACATATGGCATTCACAGTTAAATAAGGCTCGAGACATCAAGAACAAAGAACAGTTCAGATTTGCTGCTATAATAGGTCCTTGATTGCCTACTTTGCTAGTATTCATAAGAAAGGAACAAGAGGGTAAAACAAATTTAAAACAATTTTAAATCCCCCAGAATTTTCCAATTCTTGCAAATGTTTGGGTGGGAAAAAGCTTTGTTGGACAGCACCATGTACACTGAACACAGGCGCAAAAAGTTCTCAAAGGCAGGGCAGTCTGCCAGGGATTCAGGCAAGGTTTTAATGGATGAACCTCTATGTTCAGCAGAAATTAGCTGAATGTGAGATGTCTGAGACTTCTGTCTCAGTCCACATCAGAATAACACACCTCTGTGCTCCCAGGACTGTCAGTCTTGAGTTGTTCCTGGAGTGAAGCTCCCAAACCAGCCTTTTCTTATTTAAAAAAAAAAAAAAAAATTAAAGAAAAAAAATTAATCATACAGCTATAGCTCTTGAGTTCAGATTTCTGAAATTTTTGTGTTGGGGGATGGAATGACCTTGAATTTAGAGCTCCTTTGTGACAAATAAAAAAATGCTGCACAAGTGTATGTGCAGTATTCACTAGCCACCTTCTAGACAACACCAGCAAGCTTTCTCCAAATGCTTATTATAGGAGGTACAGTCCTTGCTCTCTTCTTAAGATGCTGTGTAGCCAAATATACCCCAGAAATGCAAATCTGAGAATCCTGTGAAGTGCCAACATGAGCAGAGGCTGTGACATATCCCACGTGTCAGCCCTTGGACACTTCTGCTTATGTCCACCTGTGGAAACTGAGGTAAAGGCAACTCTCCTGATCACCTCAGCACAAATCTTCCCTCTTCCCACACTCAGTGCAAAGCACTTTCCCTGAATATCCTGGCCTAGATTTTGCCATCAAGTATCTTAGTGCCAACTCACTTTTGATGAAACAGGGTCTGTTCTTTCATAAAAAGAGCTTTAAATAAATCTCCTATGTGAATACTCAGGGTACAACAAGCAGGAAAAATCGGATTTTCAGGAGCCCTCACTGTTGTTTTTCATTAAAATTAGAAGCAAATGCTCCCATTAACCTTAAGGAGAACACTGTAACCAGTGCTAAGCTATTTTAAAATATCCTGTCTGTATTGACTAAAACCTACAGTCTTACTCCAAATGAAAATCAGTTCTATGCAAGAGGCTTAAAGGAACTAGACTATGAAAAATACATAAATTAGCTCATAGGCTAATCATGTCTTCAAAGTCCTTCTTATTTGTTTCCTTGGAAATGTAAATGCAGCCAGAAGAAAAAGTCCTGAAGCTCATAAAAGTGCTCTCTCTATAACTACATGAAAAAGAACTGAGGATTTAAGCAAACGATGAGTGCTCAGTAATAACCTCTTCAAAGTGTGCCCTGTATACTAATGTTCTTGATTGTGATAGTCAGAGGAATAATAAAATTATACTGACTGAGATTTGCTCATTCAAGTGGTGCCTGCTTGAAGCTAATTCTCTGCATGGAGGTCAAATTCAAGCCACTAAAAAACTAATGCAAGCCACTATAAAACTAATAACCAGACAGTGCAGTGGTTGGTTGAAAACCCTACCAATGTTTCTAAAATATATGGTTGATGCCTTTCTCTTGGTTTTCATAGATCTCTCTTTTTCCTGTTCAGATTGTAAATGAAGAGGATATGGAGGAATAGAGTCTGCCAGATTTAATCTAGCATAAACCCCCGCTTCCACAAGGAAATGCCTAGTAAGTGGTCAGAGGCTGCTGTGAAACAAGTTGGTGGGAACATCTGGGAGCAAATTTCTTAGAAGATCATTGTTTCACAGGATTTTAAAAGGTCAGTGTATGATAAATTCCCCTACAATAGATACTACTGAGATTAATGCATTCTGGTTTAAATCTGTCTTTCCTTTCATATTTCCCCATTTTATAGAATTTATGCCATAACATCTAATCTCAGGAACACTGGCACAGAAGCTTTCTATTTTTGTTTGGATTTTCCTACATTACAGGCAGAAATTAACCCAATTTTTTAAAAAGCAACACACCTTCTGTTATTTTGCTAATCAGTTATATTCTCAGATTCCCTCATTGTCAAAATTTTACTGAAGTATGTGTTCTTTTCACTCAATCAGCAAAGAACAATGTTTTAAATATATGTAATTTTTAATGCTTTCAGTCCTCTCTGGTGTAAAGAAAAAACTGCAGTTCCTATTCCTCCAAGCCACCAAGACTGAGCTATTCCTAAAGAAGCCTTCTTCTACACAAGCATTTTTGTAAGTGGCCACCTCCTAACATCCCTAACCAAAACCTGACCTGAGAATTAAGCCACCCTACCACTCTACCCAACATTATATAAAGACATTCTGAAATTGCTTCTTCAGCAAATGTATCATATTATTTACCTCTTTTTGTCAGACAAAAGAGAGCATGATGCCCACTTAGCTAGTCCTAACTACATCTTCCCAGAAAGTCTAGAAGCAGTGAAATGTTCAAGCTTCCCTCTGGCAGCTGAGGCTCCCAAGACGCCTGAGCACAAAAAGGGCAAAACCCCATACTAGAAAGCACAATGTCACTTGATCTCCAAAGGGTTATTTATTGCCCACATCACAGAAGCATCTTCACAGTGCATTCCCCAAAGAAATTCTCTCTTTAGGACTTCTGATGCCTTTGCTCAGCCAACTCAGAGGCCCGTGTGGATAATAAAACAAAACAGCAGTGTAGCTCCTACACTGTTCCTACTGAGTGGTTCTAGAAGACTAAAGCTAACCTCCCTGGGCACCTTTGCCATCTCTCAAGAGGCTTCTAGCAATGTGGAGTCTCATGTATTTTTCTATTTGATGGAAAAAGAATAACAAGACATCTAATAGTCATCTGCATGCTTACAAAGAAAGTAAATTTTAATCTGTGCATCAGGAATTTTGTCCACCCTCTTATTCCAGTCCCTTCCCTTAAAGGGCTGGCTTGAGGAAGCTTGGCTGTCTCCAGGGCACTTGCACTCCTACGCTGCCTTCGCTGGGAGTCCGTCCTGCCCGGACGAGCCACTCCAGCCCTGAGACAGCAGCAGGGACCCTCCCCGGGCCCCCCCTGCCCCGCCACCCCGCACCGGGGCCGCTCTGAGACCTCGGCCTCCTTCCACCCAGGGCCCCGCTGGCACAGCTTTGTCCCTGGCGTGACGAGCACCCTCCCCATTCTTCAGAGACCACACGGAGCGTGAAGAATGTCCCACCCTGGGACAGCTCCCAGCCCACTGACTGTGACTGTGGTATGGGAGGTGTGGCTCAGACCTGCTCTGGTAAAGAGATGGAGGTTGTATGTCCCACATTCTGGTTATATGTCCCACACCGCAGGAATATCTGGGTGAAACTTTTAGAGGGACATTCTGATTTCATATGTGTGTTCTGTGATGTCTTTTGACTCGGATCATAAGTGATAAATAGGAGCAGGGGGAGTAGTGGATCATGGGGGGGTGTCGGCACTCCTCTACTCAAAGCAAAGCAGAAGCAGAAACAAAGCAGACATGCCCAGAAGCAGAGTTGTCAGGGATTCCCAGAACTTTGTTGGTAAAAACCTGGTGTCTGCTAGCTTTATATACCTCCTAATTTGTAGTAAATTAGTTTGTTTAATGTCTGGGCTTGCCGTTCTCAAGAGATTTCAATGCTAAAGTTGTACTGTGAATTCATCTCAACTATTAAATGGCTGGTGTATTAAGAGCACCATACCAGCATCTGAGAAAGTCATGTTCCAGTCTCTGCTCCAAATAGTTGTGTTTTGGTTTCTTTTTAATGTGAAACAGAAGCCCACCATCCAGAGGCATTCATAATGATTCCCAAAGTCCCAGATGATATGGATCTGCATGTATATCCCACCACCATCCAAAAGCAGATCTGAGCCCTGGTATCCCACATGCCATAAGTGTTCCCAGTATTCTCATCCTCTCAGATATCAGCAGGTATTTTTTTTTTCATATGCTGTTTCCTGAATCAGGCTGGACCATCACAAACAGGTAGAAGTACACCTACCTTGTGAATCTCATTAATGAAGAATCACACCATGGCCTGGTTTCTCCACAGAGTAATCCAGAAATGCAAACATAGAAGTAATGAAGCAACAGGGACATTCCAGGAAGAAATGGTACTTCTCAGATGCAAAAAAATTAGATCAATATTTTGAGACCTTAACTTGACAATTAGCCATTTAAATGTGCTTTTCAAGCTTATCTCCACACTTCTAGATCATGAGGATCTTTGGTATACTTCTGCCTACAGTAGCTCAGCACCTTTCTACACTACCTGTTTGTTTAGTAGAAGAAATACTGATGCTGTTGTCTCCATATATCACCCTTGCAAGGACTGGAGCTGAGTAGAAATGAGGTCATTAAAAACTGGTAAATAAGCTATTATATCCACTAAATGTGTGGATATAAATGCATGTAGTCAGGCAGGACAATTAGGTTCAAGGCATCATTACATCCTACACTTCAGACACAAATATAATGCTGGATCCTGCCTGGAAAAGGTAACAAGGTGAAATGGAAAGTGGTTATTGGGTTGAGGGGTACTTTTCCCTAGCATATTACACAATTATCCTATTTCCTGGGGCATTATAATTAACATCACAATCTTGCACTCGGGTAAATAGTAAATACAGAGAGAATACTATGTGCTATACTCCTTGGGGGGTTGAAAGACATTTTTTCAAAAGCATTAGATTTTGATCCGTGCTTCCTGTCAAAATGCAGTGAATTTGGAGCAATACTGGAGTAAGCAGAGTGTTCAGAAATGCTCAACAACATATACAGAGCTCTTAATAAACTTCTGTTCTTCATAATGGGTAGAGGAGAGGAGGGAGAAGTAGTAAAACTACATTGTCATAATCTCTTTTTGATTTTTCCTCGGCTCCTAGAGATATAATCTTAACAGAAGGGCAGACCAACAAGAGAGCATGTGACATCTAGGTGAAAAGTTTCTTGCACTGCCGGATGGTAAGGAGCAGGCTAAGTTTTGAAAACAGAGACTTTGACACAGGGTCTTGCATTTCATCTTGCTGTCATGTTGTTACCACACCACATCACACTGTGTGACATAACCAACAAACCCTGTTGCAACCTGCCTTAGCATGTGTCATGGGAAAGCAGCCTGCTGCTTGGTGCTTGCAAGGGTGCTTCAGGAAAAAGGCAGTCCTACTTCCCCGCATTCTGAAGTGTATCAGAAAGGAAGTCAAACATAAAGAGCTGCTGTCCTCCTCCCCATCCACAATCAGCTCCAAGCAGTCATCACTTGTTCCCCAGAACATTTCAGAAATTCCACAGTACATAGCAATATGATGCCGTTGAAATGGAGTAACGTCCCATGAAGAAAGAGGCTGCCTGTTGAAACCTACTATTTCATCTTCAAGTAGGAGGCAGTATGATAGAGAACACCACAGCAGTCCTGGCACTGCTCATCAGGGATGACAAATGAACTTTTTAGCGCTGACTCAAGGCATTTAAATATTGTCTTCCACAGAAGTTTGCTCCACTAATCATCTTTGCACCTTGCCTTCTCCACAGCAGTGCTATCAGATGGGAAGTGAAACCAACTACTCAGAACCTGAGAACTTTACCCTTTCCTTTTTGCTACATTCCACAGAAATTGCCAGTTGCCTCACTTTATGGATGTCCCCACAGATGACATTTAAACAAGCACTCTCCTGATTTATCTTGTCCCCGGGGGATTTCCAACCTATGTGGACTGTGTTTGTGGATTACAAAATACATTGTCATACCTCAAATTAAACGCATTAAACTAAATTACTGTCCCTCATGCTCTTTCTCATTTGTAAACTAGTAAATATGTATCATTGTTCCTGACATCTTCAACACCACAGACTCACCTTTAAATTCAGAGAAATAAATTCTGTCCCACAGATCAATAAAGTTCTTTTTATATTCACCAAGCAGGTCTTTCACCTCTAGGTGCCAATTCAGCCAAATGGTGAGACATTCCCTTTCACCTTAGCATAAGGGTGGATTTCATCCAGCAAGAAAATTTTGCTTCTTAGTGAACAGATTTTAACTGTGAGCCACATAGATAAAGAGTCAAATTATTTCTCTTCTCAACATCCCCCAAAACAGTTTTTTTGTCAACATGAGTTATTGGGAAGAAAACATCATTCTGTGCAATGTTATGTACAGACCCCTCTGGTACCTTCTTATCCCACCAAAAGCATTATAGTGCACAGGTGAGAGCATCTGTAACATACTCATTGCAGGAGAACAGAATATTCACATCTTTAGATGTTTATAGTTTAGGGTGAAAAACAAGATACGGGTCACACTCTCCCACCCAGCCTGCATTGTAATGCCCTGAGCTCCGACTCGCAGGGCCTTGTTCCTCTGCTCCCTTGCTGAATTTCCACAGCAGACCGTACAGTGTGACCATGACAGAGCATTGGCAACCTGCCTGGGTCTCTGCCTGCAGCAGCACACAGGGGCCATGCAAAGCCAACAAATCCCCGGGTCCTTTCATCAGGTGCTGAGAGTCCTTCAGTGCATCAAGGCAGAAATTTCACTGCTGGGAGCAGCCCAGTGTGACCTCAGTGCGAGCGGCTCGGGGAGGAGAGCAGCTCACCCCCTGTGTGCGCAGCAGTCAATGCAGCGAGCGGCCGTGGGCACTGGGATCAGTAAGAGCTGGGATGTGCAGCTGTCTCGGCGAGAGAAGCAGATTGCATTGCAGCATAGGTTACTGTTCACATAAGTGCAGGGAGAAAGATAGTGTTAATGTTTCCAGGGACAAATGGGCATGACCACAGCCCCAGCTCTATAACCAGGCACCTTCGAGAGCCCCAGGACGTTGCAGCCATGGGCAAATAATGAAGGAGAGGGGTGATGTGGGCTGAGGCTTGGAGGGAGCGGGACTGACATTGTTACTGGGCCAGAGGCCTTACTGTGATGGCAGGATTCTACAGTCAAACATTCTTCTTAGCTTGGAGGCTGCAATATGGGGCAGATGCTGCTGCCACCATGGCCACAGATGTGAAGCAAGGCTGGGATGGCAGCTGGCACTTGGCTCACAGACTTGACAGGGCCAAGTGCTGGTGGCACATGTGGGATACTGACACAGCCACTGCAGCCAAGCAGCTGTCTGCCCTCAGGAGCAGGACTGGGACCAGCATCTGCAGAAAACAAAATCTCCATCTGCTGGCAGGAGGCCTGCCCTCCTTGCACTGCAATCTCATCAGATCACCTCAGAGAAAATGGCTGAGTGCCTTGGCAGCACCCAGGCGGGACAACAAAGGGCGAGTGCAGGTGACTCAGGCTGCGCCATGCACCTCTCTCTCAGCAGCAGTGCCTGCCCCATGCTGCAGCAGCACCCACTCACCCCAGCCATGGGCACCACTGAGCTGCACTCCACAGGGACCCCATGACGACATTTTTAAGGATTTAGTGCCAGTAAACCATCCCAGCTCCAGCACAAACCCTCTCAGCTGTTACAGGAGCTCTCAGTGCCACAGACTCCCACCTGCCCCAGAATCGCCAGGCTTCATGCAGCCCCACTCACCCTACTTTACTCCTCAGACTGTGGTTTCAATGAGCAGTTTTGGTGAATGAAATGGGAGCAGATTGCTTTTAATTATACTACTACGTTTTGTTTTCCACAGTTTTGTCCATGCACAGCTCCTACTGCAAATCCCCAGTCCCTACAGGGTCCAGGCTGCTATAATTAGTATTAGGTAAGATAAGATAAAGGATATATGCCTAGCTAATTTATTAGGGATCCAAGAAGGAATGCATCCTGAATGTTGAGGCATATGACAGTTGACGTCTATAATTTGTCACATCTTCACCATCTTTATTATTTTGAGAATTCATTTGAGCAACAATTGCATCAAACTTGTTCACTGAGCATTTGAGATGCTCATCTATAAAAGCACTGAAACAACATCCATGTTTTTCCATCTTATTTCTCAGCAGCCTTTATCTACCAATTGCCCAGCTTTCAGAGGCAGCAAGGCATAGAGGAAAGGATTGCAGAGAAGATTTGCAACCTTCATTTTCCAGGAAATTAAAAATCCTAGGGTTTCTTCAAAATTATAGAAATTAAGATGATTCAAGAAAACATGCAGATGATTGGAGGGAAGCAGAAGTATTACAGCTGGAGAATTTTTATTGAATCAGATCATATCAGACACTACACCAATACAGATCAATGCTCAGAGAGCCCCAGATTTCCAGCCTTCTAACCCACAAGCCCATGTTTTGTTCACTTCATGCCCACTGCTTTGAGACTAGTGCAGTTACATATTGTAGCAGAGACACGCACCTCTATTACATTGTTGTTATCATATTTCTATCTCATACATTGATTTAAAATATTTTGTGTTCTCTGTGGGTATGCTTATTCTTAAAAGCAGAATATTTTACTACATTGCAATTCAATGTTTTTCCAAATAGAAGCATTTTTAGTATTTTAGTAATCCTATTCCAATTTACATTCAAGCATTTTTTGCTTCTGGCTGAAAAAGCATGCTTGCAGTGACTTCACAAGCCCCTAAACTCTAACTACAACTATATATCCTCTGTGAAAATATAAAAACAATTTGTCATGATTCATGGGTAACCCTCTCTGTTAATCCTAATAATAGGGTTAGGAGAAGAAATTTGCAACCTACTTTAACTTTTAGATTTAAGGATCTTCAAAGTGTGTCCTGCTGCTGCTCTTCAGCACAAGAACAAATGGATAGTGAAAGAGGAGCAGCACACTTGGCCATTCAAAGCCAGAAGTGCCAGATGAAAACAGGAAACCAATCCAGTCTAAGAGCAGCAGTAAACTGTAAATATGCATCTCATTGGAAACAGGTTTTCAACCTGCAGTGTTCTGAGCATACACCCTTATGCTTCACAAATGCCTGGAGGAGGACAGCAAAGCTATAAAACCAACTTCAAGCAATCTCATCTTCCAAGTGATGGTCTGGCAGTCATATAAATGGCTCAAGAATGACATTCCTTTGTCCCTTGCCACTGAGTCACTGATTCCCACATCTTAGCTGGGGAGTGGGAACACAGTCTCTTCTGACCCTGTGTTTTATGTGTCCCTGACCCCATTAATGCCTGCACAACCCTCATGGTAATAGAGAAGGGACCAAGCATAGTCTCTGCATGACGGTGAGACTCTCATCCATCCCTGTACCTGTGTGTCCCAGCTAATGTCATTTCTGCTTCCCAGTCCCCATCATTTACTAGCCTCATGACTGCTTCTTGCTGCATGAGCGAGACTCCCTGGCTGGAGTCCGTCTCTGTAATGCACTGCAGTCATCAAATTGCCGTGATGCATCCTGTCAGTGCAGACAGCTCGGAGACTCCAGCACAGTAAGTAAGGGTAATGTAATGCGGCCACGGGGCCAAGAGGCACAAGAGGAGCCGGGACTGGAAGCACAGGAAGCCTTCTCCATGAGGCATTAGAGATACTCATGCAGGCACTCTGATTAATGCTGCCTCTCCCAAAATGAAATATACCATCTCAAGGTCAGCACATGAATGAAGAAGCGCATCAGGCTGAAACTCCCAGCTTGCTCATATTGAAAGGACAAAAAAGAGTGCAGAGCAGAGGAAAGCAAGCAGTAATCACAATGAAGATTATAGAGGAACTTAATAAGGATTACTGCCTGTCATATAGTTAAGAGGTTAGCTTTTTCTCTCCCTTTTCCTCTTTTAATTCTTTCTAAAGAAACAACCTAGGCTGATAATTCTGCAGATGGGCACTGAACAGTGAGCCACTCTCAGCTCAGGAAGAAGTTCCCATTACAGTCGGCAAGACGTGCAGATGGAAGAAAGTTCAAAAGCCTCCACAGGAAAATTGGACAAAAAGTATATGGTACAGAAATTACCTCAAATAGGGACCTCTAAGGGTTTTAGCTAACCTTGAAGGCAAGTGGAAGGCACTTAAATAATGTGCAGATGAAGAAGGAAGGGAGCAATACAGCATGTGGGGATTTGAACAGGTTTTTGCCTCTAGACTCCTGGCAGGGATATTTTTAATGGTCTGTGGGGGTGAGATTTTTGCAGGAAGTCAAAGAGGCTACAGGAATTGGTAATTGCTTGCAGGAGATTTGCTTCAGTGAATGCTGTGGTTTCATTACACCTCTGTAGAATCAGGCCCCATCATGTTTGTGAGTGACACCAGCTCACGGCACTGTCTAAAGGCAGTGGTTATTATTAGCATCCATGCACCATGGATGTACAAGCTTTAACCACTCAGGCCCAGCCTTTGGGAAGAAACAGCCTGTGTTTAGCTGTGTACATTTGCAATGATTCATGAGATTGTCTGCAATCGCTGTAAAAATAGTACTTACGCAACTCAGGAGCTACTACTGAAATCCTGACATTATTGGGTCTTCCCCTCTTAGTCACACTCATTTCAATTAATTTCCATGCTGCCAAGAGAACTTCATGCAGAAAAGGCATAAACCTGAAAGAGGAACTGGGGGAGTTAGGAAATGCAGCAAAAGGGGATGATCATTTCTTTGCAATTGTGATGAGGAAAGATTGCAGCTGTTATTCCCCTGTAGAAGTGAAATGTGCAAACTCAACAAAAAAAAGGAGACAAATCTGTAGAGAGTGTTTTTCTTTTTTTCCTTTTTTTTTTTTTTTTTTTTTTTTTTTGCCAAGCTGATGTTTTTTCTTTACTTTCAAGCTGAGCAGCTAAGGCAAGGCTCGGAGGTATAAAGGAGCCAGTGTTTTTCCATCCATTTTTTTCCACTCAGCACCTACTAGTGCTGTCCAATCCCTCCTCAACTTCCACCTGGGCCCAGTGCTGCAATTTTGCTGTATTCACAACCTAGGGTGTGCCACCTCAGCACCATACCCTGGTGCAGATCACTTGAAGGATGGCTCAGAGCACACATAAACACATTAGGTTTAGCCCAGTCACACATAAGGAACCTGCCAGACCTCATTCACTGAGCTGTGGTTCACACCTGAGGCCCTTGTCCCCCACACCTTGGAGATCTTCCCAGCCCAGACCTTATGTGTCTACCACAAAAGCACAAACAGAGAAGAGAGAAGGGCTCCTTATAGTGTTCATGGCTACTCTTAAAAATCTTTCCAAGTAGAACCTGAGTACCTTTCCTATACTGGCAAAATAGCTACAGCTGCTGATAGATCCTTTAAGTGCATGGGTATTTGGTGCAGGAGAAGCTGTCCATTGTGAAGAGCACACAGGCTGACCCACAGGCCCAGGCCCTCAGGACAAGGGCACCTTTGGCACAAGAACTCTGTGAATTCCTGTTCACTCCTATATTAACTGAAGCCTGTGATGTTACATATACACAGAATTGGACTGGTGTGAAAGCTCAGCCTCAGCACTGCAGACTGGACTGGATTTGTTCCTGGTTTCTTTTACAAAACCTCTGAAATCCAGCTGGAAATTATAGAACTGTGTGCATTTGGCCTCTTGGAAAACAAGGTTTTTGGACTGCACTGTCTTAAAATGCCCATTGGCTGACTCTGGAGTAGAATAATTTGTGTGTGAAGGAGGCATTGATCAAAGCCTTCAGAAAGGTCTTGCCAGAAAATTTGTCATGGACAGTGAAGGAAACCCAAATGACAAACTGCTTTATGGAAATCAAATCTCAGGGGATATTCCTCAACTCCACAATCACAGCAAGGCAGGTGTGCAAAACAGAACTGAAAAAGAAGCAGATATAACTGGGCCAGCTCATACAATAAAATGTGGTGCACAAACCAGACTTGGGTCCCTAATCACAATAATCTCATTTCTGCTCAAGTGTCACTGTAGTACTACTGAGGCTTCCAGATAATTTCTTCACCTTCTCACTCTGGAATTCCTAATTCTTTACCTTGGCATGGAAATGGGATTTCAGAACTTAAGGTGCCCAACAATACAAGCAAAAGCAGTGTCAGCTTCCTATTAAGTTAAATAAAACTTATACCTCACCAAGCCAAAATTTACACCTCAGGGCTACATGGTAGACGATGCAAAGAAACATGTGGGGTTTTTAGGAAAATAAGAACATAACAATCTAGCACATACACACAAGACACTGAAAGATCCTTTTGCTGTACCCTGAGGTCTCCAACCTGTTAGACCTGCAGTTGGTATGAAAAGGAGCATTTAAACAGAGATGTACAGCCAGGACAGAGCTCTGACTTGAAATGTAAACACTGAAAGATTCTTAGGGGCCATCACATCAGGCTGGGTACCTTTTATATGAGCAGTGTTTCAAAAAATTTACAATATTAGATCACAGCCTCTCAGAATGCTTGATCAGACAGCAGTGCAAAAAGTGTAGCCCCTGAAACCTGCTCAAACAATGAGCAACAGCAGAAATGTGAAAGAGGTAGATAGGACATGGGGAAGAAAGCTCTTCTCTAATGTTTCCTGTCCTTTCCAGCAGTGTGATGCTAGTTAAGGACATTGGTGTAATCTAGCTCCAAAATGCTTATTTCCAAAATGCTCTCCAAAAAGACAAGAGATGTAGCAGGTCTATGTTCTTGTTACTCATCTCTCTCCTGATACTGAGACAGAGAAATGTCCTTCAGAGAGATGTCCTCTGTACCTATTTCATTGGGTCTCTAATGCAAACAGAGGTGGTGATTTGCATATAGACAGCTTTCTACTGGAAAATTGTTCTTTTTTGTAGAGCAGAGAGCAACCTTCCATTGGTAATTAACAATACCTGTTATGGAGCCAGCCAGCACTCAACACAGTGGTGCTGTAGACACCATTCAGATGTGGCACAACCATTCAGAGGTCATGTTTTTCTGTCTCATAACTGGACTTCTGCAAGAAAGGCCCCTCATTAAAAAAAGGCTCAGGATTGCAGAAGAAAAAGAGAAGACCATGAAGAAGAACAGGAAGGATGACAGGGAACGATACAGATTAAGAAACATCTGGACAGTTTACTGTGAAAATATTCCCACATGTGAGACAAAGTAACAAAGAGGGTAAATCTAATTTGTGCTCCACTGACTCTGCGTAACAGCCTGACTGAGCTCTCTCTTGTCCAGAGTACAATCATGGACACCTAGTTCATGGCAATCAAAAGACAAAAAGTATTCAGAAATAATCAAAACCTGAAGTAGCAGAAGAAAGTATAGGATACTGGATTTTCTCTGGACATGGGTAAGCTTGGCTAAGGATCAGACATTCACTGAAGCATCCATTACCCCATATATAGGGACTCATCTGAATGCCAAGTACTTCCTTGCCAGTCTGCTTCCAAGAAGGGAGCTCTCACTGATTCAACATTCAGAAGCAAACATGGAATTTCCATGTGGTTTGGGTCCTCATTGCATGAGCTTCTTTCTTCAATCTTCATTGTCAGAAAGCTTTCTCCTGAAATCCATCTTCATATACCCTTTTTCTGTCTGTCATCCTTCCATGCTGCATATTTTCCTTTGGTCAGAGGAACCAAAAAATTGTGTTTGCCACCAGCCACATTAGCTTTCCTTTAAAGCTGAAGTTATCACTCTCACCAAGCAACATGGGCATGGGGAGCTCAGGGCAGAGGGAAAGAGAGCTGAGGTGCTCATGGCACAGCAGTGAGCAGTACTACTGGGAACCATTCAGTACTGGAGAGCCCTAATGAAATACATTGGCACCAGTATAAACCATTGTCTCTCTGATTACAAAATGGCTGTGTTGAAATGACTGCCAGGCCCTGCTAAAACACCAAGCTCTTATGTACCACTTGTCAGCCATCATTTTCAAAGCACTTTCAGAGGGCGGGAAATGATTTATGCAAGGTCACTGAATAGCAGCAAAATTAAACCCCTCTGTGTTTGAGTCATCTGCCAGCATCCTAACCACTGAGCTACTCCAGAAAACCCTGGTTTCTTTGTCATGTTAGCCATCTACAGCACAGGATATAGCAACAGCAACAGCTACAGCTGTACAGCTGGAATATCCCAAGTTATCAGGACAGATTTAGTGGTGCAGCTCTGAAGCACTATATGTGCAGCAAAGTGATGCAAATCACAGCATAGTTCTTCACCAAAATCTATGGGACGGAGGTTCTCAGTAAGGCCACACTAGTATCACATTTACACTTAAAGTCGTCAAAGCAGGAAATGAATAATTTGTGAGATAGAAGAAAAACTGCAAACTCTACAGTTGCATGTGGTTAATGATCCTTCTGTGACCTTTCATTTTTGCACCTTATCTTTTATCTAAACTATTTATTTAGAGCCATAGGGCTTTATATGAAGCATACACTTGTATCCCTTTTCTTAAAGCATTTCAAGATTAAAGTGAGATGTTTTGGTAAGGAAGTTAGAGAAAGAGCCACAGTGTTTTCTCTAAGCAGTTTTACAGAGCTAAGCAGGGATTCTGCACAGTGAGGCACAAATGAAGCACGGGAATAAGGCTAACCTAAAGTTTTGGGCTCGCCTAGTAATGCCAGGTTAGCCATATCATCACTCAGCTTTTGGTACTTTATTGGCTGGAGAAGTGGTTATCTCAGCTCCCTGTACTGTGAATTGAAAGAGGTGCCAAGTTACAACTTAAATTCAGAGACAGACCTATGAAGAACTCAGGGTAATATGTCTATCAACTATAGGAACACTCACTACTAAAGTTGGATGGCCTGGCTTCACTCTTTTGTCCAAGGTCACCCCTCTCAATTACCTCACTTTGTTAGACAGAAGAATTAGGAACCATAAAATAGTTTTCAAGATACCAAGAGGTATTTTCTTAGCAGAATAGACTGGAAGACTGAATTGTACAGGATTAAAAAATTAAAAAAAAAAAAGTAAACTAAACTTTCAATCAATACACACAGTATTCAGAAAGCTGCAGGACATTTGCAAATCATGTCACTTGGCAGGAGCCAGAAACTCAGGCTGAGGACATCACTTTGAATATCTCCTTGGGAAGTAACTTCACCCAGCATCCTAACATGCTCACTCCCACTGCACAGCCTCCACTGAAGTGCTGTGTGTCACTCCCTCAGTTTGCTGAAGCTGTAAACTCATCCCATTCAGTCTTCTGGGAACTGTTCTGCTGTTAAAAAATGTAAATAGCAGCTAAAAAACTAACCCATAAAAAGCTTTGAAGTTTGCTTACAAACAAAATGCCTTCATAAACTCTCCCAATCATGTTTGTGCTAAAATATTGACTTTTCAGGGAGGTAAATATTTCTACATTGCTTATTGCATAGAAGCTCATTCCTGCTGTTTATTCACATGCCAAGGCCAGTTAGTACTGCTGCAGAGCATAAAATCCCAAGGCTAGAGGCTTCAGTACAGTTCCCAGCTTGTTCTCCCTGAAGTTAGCCAGTGGCAATACTTTCATTAACTTTGGGGAGAGCCAGGTTTTATTTGCCTGCCTGTAGTGCTTCTCTGTGCTTTACAGTGGGCTTCAAAGGCTGTTGTAGTCTTTAGAAAAACTTTTTTTGCAAGCAGAGTGCTGATTTCTCTTGTGTCCTGTTGTTGGACTGTGTTGTCTTGCACAAGCCATTCTACAAAGTTCAAATCATTTGTTTTTCCAAGGTAACAATCAATTGTGGAGGATATTTGCAGCTGAGTCACTTCTAGCAAGGGCAAAAGGTAACGCCTGTTTGTGCAAGTGTAAGCCATACCCTTTCTTGGGGCTGTGCCATTTGACTATGGAGGGTGATAATTTTGCCCATCCTCCTCTCCCTTATATCTTGTTCAGGTTTTATTTTTCAGTTCTTATTTGCAGACCAAAGGACTTCTGACTTCTTTCTTATTTTTAATCCTGTATCTACATCTCACAGTAACCATCTCAGGCACTGGACAAGTTTATATAAAGTACAACTATCAATGCACAGGAACAACCTCTCCTATCTGCCCTGGCAGAAAAGAAAATATTTCCCATGAAACAGAAAAAACCAACGAATTGTATTTCCCTGACAAAGTCACTTCCACATCCTCCAACTCACCTCACTCATTTCCAGCCTCCCAAACATCCTCCCTCTTTGCTAAGCAGGGAAAAGAAAGGCCACCAACAGCACTGAACTCAGGCCATTCCCAGGCATGGAGAGAATGGACCAAAACCAGAATTCTTAATCCACGGCTCAGACAGAAGATTGTTGGAGCCTGTGGTCACAACTTTATTGCAAGAATGAGGAAAAGCTCCCGCATCTGATGAGCTTGTGCATCAGGCTGAGGCAGGGAGGGAAGAGAGCTACACAGCCACATAACTGCTGACCTCACGGTGGAAGGCACATGCTTACTGTGTGCGGGCTTGGCAGAGTGGAATCAGAGATAGACCTTCCTCAGCCAAACCCTTCCTCTTCCCTCTCCTCTCCTCAGCACTTCTGCAGCTGAAGGGAGGTGGTCAAAAAGCCCAAAGAAACAACAGGACTTAACTAAAGGTATATTGTAAGTCAGTAGTGGAGGTATGACTTGAATCAGCCTCCTGGATACCCTTGTTCTACACACAAAGAAGTTTTCTTGTCATGCTTTTTTCTTTTTTATTCTTTTTACCTTCTTGTTGCCTGTTTTCCCTTGTTCATATTGTTCTCAGTCCCCATCCTCACCGTTTAACCAGATATGTTACCTCCCCTCACAAGCCCAGCAAGAGTTTCTGATGATTCCCCTTGCCAAGTTGAGATGGAGAATTTTGGGAAAGGTGAGTCAACTTGGCCGAACTCAAAAGTTCAGTGCAACACCTGCCCAATGCTGCTGCCTTTCCTGCCAGATAGAAAAATTAATTCAGAGCTAACTACTCTGCAAATGCAGTGGCAGATGTGTGGAATGGACAGATGGGCTGAAAATAAGGAGATCCATACACTAATTCTCAATTTTTTTCAGACCACAGTCAGGAAGTTTTTCTGACTGCTGAATTTTCCACACTGCAATGTCTCCCTTCCCCACACACTGACACACTTTTATGTAGCTTTGGGTTTCATGCTTGCAAACAAAGAAAGACTGATCTGGGATATGAAGATCGGGGGCAGTCTTGACTATAGTGAACATAAAATAGTGGAGTACAGGATCACAACCTGGACTTCAGGGTTTCTGCAGTTAAATAAGCAGCAAAAGGAAAACCAGGGGAAAGGTACACCAGGTGCTGAATGGGACAGGAGGCCTGATGGAAAATGCCAAGGTATTTGATGCCCATTTCACCTCACTTTTTGCTGGTGAAACCTGCCATCAGAAATTGCAGGGCCCTGAGATTAGAGGGAAAGTCTGGACCATGAAATTCTTATCATTGGAGGGTGAGGACCAAGTTAGGGAATATAAAGCAAATATCCACAAGTCCATAAAACCTGATCCCCAAGTTCTGAGGGTGCTGGCCAGTGTCATTGTGAGGCCACTTTCAGTTATCTTTGAAAGGTCACGGCAAACTGGCTTGTTTATATGGGCTGGGAAAAAGTAAATGTCACTGCTATCTCCAACAAGAGCAAGGAGGAAGAGCTGGGGAACTACAAGTCTCACTTCTGTCACTGGGGTGGTGATAAAACAAATAATCCTGGAAATCATTGCCAAACATATGAAGAACAAGAAGATGACTAGACTTATTCAGCATGGATTTATGAAGGGGAAATAGACCTTAAACCAAATAGACTTCTGTGATGAGATACCTGGCTTCATGGATGAAGGGACAGTAATGGATGTTGTTTATCTTCACTTTGACAAGACTCTTGACACAGTTTCCTATGAAGTCCTCATAGATGAACTGATGAAGTACAGATCAAACAACTGGATAGTGGTATAGACTGATAGTTTGTTAAATTGATAGATTTAATAAATTGTGATTACTGTCACAAACCCAGCTGGAGGCCAATCACTAGTGGTATGCCCCGGAGATTGATACTGCAGACAAAACTCCAAGATACTAATTCATGACCTGGATGATGAAGCATCATCAGGAGTTGTTCCTATCTCTCTGCTCAACTCTGGTGGGACACACTTGGAGTGTTGTGTCCAGTCCTGGGTACACACTGAAGTCAATCCAGAGGTCTTGGGGTCTTGAGGTTGATTAAGGGATTGGAGTATATGCTGTATGAGAAGAGGCTGAGAAAACTGGGGCTGTTCGGCCTGGAGAAGACTCAGAAGCATCATATCCATGTGAATGAATTCCTGATGGAGACTTGTTAGGAAGATGGTGTCAAACTCTTCTCAGTGGCATCCAAGGACAGCACAACGGGCAAAGCAATGAATTCCAGTAACTGAAAATAAAGAAGTGTGGTCAAATATCTGAGAAAGTTGTGCAGAGGCATTGTAAATAAAAAAGTGGTATCTAAATATCTGTAGATACTCAAAACCTGACTGAATATGGCTCTGAGCCACTGTTTCTAGTTGTGTCCACTTTGATCAGAGGGCTGGGCTAAGCCATCTTTAGAGGCTCATTCCAGCCTCAACCATGATGTGATTCTGTGATACTGGATTATCTTAAATATGCTTTCCCATACACCCCAAGTAAAGCAAATCAGAAGGATCTCTAAAACTGATTCTTCTTGTTTCAAAACAAGGCCCTCTGTATCATTCCTGTCCTGCTTTCCTAGCTTGTCCTTCAAGCTCTGCTATTGATTCTAGTGTTTCATTATCTTTATTCATTAGGTTGCTCTGGTTTTTTCCCCATTGAGTAACCTGAATCTTTTCTAATGAAATTTGAGCCACTCTTACAGTGCACTCACTATTCATTTAAGAAAGATTAAGTCGCTTTCTGTATTTGGGGAATGCTCTTGGGCTCCCTTTCAGTCTTCTCTAAGTTGAGTACAGTTTTTTCAGTCTCAGCATGACAATACAACTCTTTCCAGTTCTCTGATCATTCCTATTTCCCCCTTCTGGCCTCTCCCCATCTGACCCAAATCTTTACTGGAGTGCCCCAGACTCAACATAATCCTGAAGCCAAGGCCTCACCAATGATAAGTGGAGCAGAAGGATGACTTCATCTGTCTCGCAAGCTGCATTCCTCTTACCAGAACCCAATACAATGTCTGCCTTTTTTGCAATCCCATGACACAGCTGATTCATGTTCAGCATGTGATCTACTATAACCCTAGAGTTTTCTCTAAAGAGAACTGCCAGCTAAACAATTGTTCCCTGTCCCAAATTGGTCTAGTTACTCTATTTCTGCTTGGATGTAGCATTTTGCACCTGCACCACCGAGTTCTTCGTTTTTCAACCTATTTCTGCAACTTGTCACAAACATTTTGAATTCTGACCATGGCTTCTAACATACACCCAGCTTTGTCATCACTGGCTGGTTATAGAAGAGAGTGAACCAGCACAGGCCCTTGCAGAATTCCACCAGCTACAATTTTCTAGATAGATGGTGATTAGTTTATAGTTAAACCAATAGTGTACTGCACAAGCACAAGCACAAGCCAACAGTCAGTATTGCATAGTGACTTATTCTAGAGAGCATTTGTCATGTCAGAGTACATCACAACAAAAATCAAGGTGCAGGACCCTTCCCTTCTCCCCATCCCCTAAACCATTTGTCCTACTAATAGGAAAGATCTGCATTACATTTCTTCCTTTTGATAAATCCATGTTGACTGCTGCTCATCTTGGGCTTGAAAGCAATCTGTTTAATACTTATTACAGAGTTTTCCAGGGTCTGGAAAATGGACATCAGTCTGTCTCTTCCTTCTTTTCTCCTCTGTTCCCCATTAAAAAAAATAACCAAGCAATATTGCTCAATAATACTATTTTATGGAAGAGTCCAGAGGAAAAGTATTCAGGAATTTGTGTCAGAACTTCAACCTGGAATCTCAAGACTGGCCAGGTCTGTGAGACTTTTATTCCAGCTCCAGGTCTCTGATACATGAGTTGGCTCTCCTGTCTGGCATTAGACAGAGGACATTGATCTACTTATGCATGAGAAAATTTGAATAGGACTTTCAAAATTACTACCTCTAAATGTCCGTGCTTAAAGAATGATGTCTAACCAGCAAAAACTGATAGCTCCTGTGCCAAAACCTGGAAAGATCAAGAATTTTAATATGCAGTTATCTTACACTTAGTACTAGAGAGTAATTGGTTTCAAAATAATATACCCATACCCTGGCATTTTATTATTATTCTTTTCCTTATTACTGCTCTGCTTTATGGCTTTCTTTAGATAAATTGATACATTTTATCAGCAGTCTTATTTATCAGATATCATCTTAAAAGTAAATGACACATGCCTTTGCTAAACATGTGCACTTCCAGGTCAGGCTGCCTTAAGCAGTCAAACCAAATCAAGCTGCTCCAAGCTTTGCACTGGATCTAATCAGTTACAGAAAAGGGCAAAATCTCCCACTAAACTTTCCCCCTCTCTCACCTTTCCCCTGACTGGCAGGTTTTCTCTCCAGTTTTACACTTGATGGGTCCCAGCCAGGTTTTTTTTTTCCAGCAGCCCAACTGTCACTGTCCCTGCTTTCCCAGAGATAACATTTCTGTACGTCAATGTTCACTATCTATCCAAGTCACATCCTTCCTTAGATTTTTTTCCAGGGCTTTGCAGTCAGTACCTGTTGCAACAGGGGGTCTTGCAAACTTAGTTAGGCAACTTGATTGTGTTTGATGGAAGTATCTTGAGTAAACAGCTCGTTATGTACATGGCCACTTGCTCAAGAGGTTGAACAGTTGCATTACTCATTTACACATGGGATGTTTTGAAAATAAAACCCAAAATACTGCCTTCTTATCTGATAGTGTTTAACTCATTCATGTTTGCAAAGGATGATTCTGAAATTCCCTTTCTAATGTTCCTTCCCTCTTATAACTGTTTATAAAAGGTGACCAAGTTTATGACAACTCAGGGGAGGTAGCTGTAATTAATCAAAGCACAATTGAGGTAATAACATCCTGCCTATCTGAAATCTCCCTCTAGTTTCAATTGAACAAGGCTTTCCTTTCCACTTCCTAGTCTAAATTGTTGCTCTGGAATGTTAAATATTTGCTACAGATCACTCCAAAGCTGGCAGTACTTCAGCAGGAGATAAAGTGACCTCTGGGAACTATGTGATACATTTTCAAGAGGTTCTGAAATCCTACAAGGAGGTTAAAAAAAGGATCTTTACACAGAATAAGATTTTCATTATGGTTAATTAATAAGCATTATATTCATTTTGGAAACAGATAAAGTGAATCAGAAAACCCTCAAACTTACCTGCATACCTAAAGTAGAGCCAACTAGAACTGAAGAACACTTTCAAAAATTTAACACTGATATCATGATGCCAAATGAAAAGGCTCAAAACTCCAACTGGAGTGTCTGCAATTACAAGTGAATCTGACAGAAACTCACTGCAATTCAGGATATATCCTGGTCCTGGAATTGTGCTGAATGACCAGCACAGCAGGAAAGTTTGAAGAATGTTGTCTCCAAGTAATCACACTGATCAAGAGGGAAACATCATACAAGTTGCATTTGAAATCTTGCTTGTAATTAATATGACATGAATTAAAGGGCATTAGGGGATGTAATAAGCTGAAAAATATGAAGAAGGCATATATTTCTAAAACAAAAAGAATCCTATAATGATATTCAGTGGGAAAAAATAAGGTTTTTGTTATTGTGCTAATTAGCACTATCCAAATAATCAGTTTAATTCACCTGATGCTATGTTTTTAGTGCTATGCTGCCCAAGCACCAGTCCTCCATTTTTAACCATTCCTGGTTTTTTGCCCTGCTGGAAAAAAATTCTAGCTTAGCAATTTTCTCTGAGAAAAATTTAAGTAGCCAATTTTCTTTACTCTCACCTTCATCTAGCCAGCCATGATAAGTCACAAATTTCAGAAACTGCAATAAATATAAAACAAACAAACAAAAAAACTCCCAACACAAACCACCATGGAAATAGAAAATTCAGCTACTCCTATTGAATTATGCTGCTTTAAACAGACCCCTTAAACCAGGTTATCAAGTGTTTATCATGGCCATTTACTGCTGCTTTTTTTTTTTTTTTTTTAAAAAAAGGTCTATATTGGGTGCTGAGCACTCACCCTCTTGCAAAGACCTGGCATATGCAATTAGACCAAACAACTATTGCACAATCCTAATTACTTGTTTACACACACTTAAATAAGTGGTCACCACCAAAGGCCATATCTATACTGGTAAAATAAATGTCCCTGGGACTACGTCTGGCCCTAAGGCCAACTGACATGTCTGTACAATTAAATTCCCTTATCCATCAAGGCTGAGCAGCCATATCCAACCTCTTCATTGAGAGCTGAATAGCCTGTATGGACTCCCAGTGCTTTGGAATTGTTTGGAAGCCTGCTGGTTAACACCATCCAGCATTACACAATGGAACATTTTAACTATTAAATACCATGGATGATTGTGTATCAGAGGCCAGGAATATGTGCTGCTTAATATACTAATATGGACATAGCCTGAGAATCAATTATGACCTGAAAGTTTCATGTTAGATGACAATTATTTTTTTATTCAGAACAAAAATAAATGTCCTTCTGTAAAACCAGTGAAAACAGTCTATGTCTCGCTATGGACTTCATTCAATTTTGGCTTGGCTGCTAGGAAACATATATATTTATAGTGGATATTGTTAGTATTTATGTTGCAGATTTGCCAACGAAAACCAGTAAGGGGCAAGAACCCTTGCATGAGCTGCAAATGCAAAACAAGAAGTGTCTACATCAAAGGTTGCAAATTCAGGATATATTATCAACATGTATGGGACTGACTGCCTTGGCTGATGCAGATGCTGATGCAGATAGATGGGAGCTCTCACTGCCCCTGCTAATCCCAGGGTTGGACACGTGGGAAGCACGGTGTTGAAAGATTCATTTGAGCTGGCCAGGAGCCAGCTCAAGTCCAGATGTAGTCTAGACAAATCAGGCTGTGGCTGCCAAGAGCTGGGGCTTGGGAGCTCGTAGGCAGTGCTGTGTAAATACAGGCTGGCTTCTCCAACCTGGAGCTAGGCAGACCCTGGCTGTGTCCTGTGGCTGTGCCAGCTGGGTCTCAGCTACCTCGGGCAGCCCCACACTGAACCCTGTGACATGGCACAGATGTGCTCCTGCCCCACATCGATCTCCTGCTGCAGCTCCTGGCCACTGCGGGCTGGACATGTCCACATTAGAGCAACTGGGTCAGTGTGTAACCACTGCCCTAGCCAGAGCTGGGTGCAGGCTGCGAGACTCACCTGTGGATTTCCCCCAGCTATTTCTGTTCTATGGGCAGCACCACAGGGCACGAGGACATGTCACTGGTGGAGAGAGCCTGTGGCTAATGCATGTGGCTGAGGCAGAGAGCAACAAGTCTGTGACTGCACAAACCTAAATTAATCTTAGTACTTCGGCATAAATGAGGTTGATTTGTGCCTAACCCATGCATGAATGAAAATGGTATTTACCCATAGTCATTAGTTCTATCATTGAAAATTATATATTTTAGGAAAGAAAAAAAGGAAGGTATTTGCTCTTTGTCATACCCTTTCAAAATTACTTAATTTTTTTTCTCTCTATGATAAAGAAAAAAAAACAGCAGCAAGCAATCTGTAAAAATGACACAATTTGGTAGTAGCAGTAGTACAGCTTCCTGTGTTCAGCATCACAGCCTTGGCTGCTGCTGGCCTATTCACAGCCTCCCAAGGCACTGATTGCATTCTCCATATCAATTCATGGACTTCACTGAGCTACTGTTCCTGAGAAACTCCTGATCTTGTAGCTCAGCTGTGGAGCCACTGTACATCCATGTGAGCCCCCTCCTATGGCTGCAATGTTGGGAGCTGCTGTTGGCTCCAGGGCTGCTCATTCTGCAGCCTCAGGAGCAGAGGCTCCTGGGGAAAAGGCTCTTAATCTTAACTCCTCAGCTGAGTTCAGAACTGGGCATTTTAATGTCTTCCTCTACTGCTGACAAGCCTTAGGGAGGTCTGAGCCCAGGTGAGAGCTGCCAGCTCTGCCCTGCTGGCACAGCTGCATTTTGTGTTCATTTTGTTGTTTTGTTTTGTAGCCCTGCTGCAGCTGCTGAGTTTCTGTGTTCAGTAACACTGATCAACCCAGTCTTGCAGTATCTCAGAAAGGCACCTATAGAGTTGGTTCCTTATTCCCTCTAATTCTAGTTCTTCTGCAGGAGCCTGGAGTTATTATTATTATTTACAGATATGGCAGGAGATGTTTTAGCATGCAGCACAACTGGAGTGTCTGTGCACGAGATGGAGACAGAGGAAAGCTGCCGCTCCAGGACTCTCCCATCAATCTGTGCTCTTGAAATTTCTGTTAAACTCTGCCTAGAGGAAAAATATTAGTCAGAATCCCCACCCACTCTCACAGTGAATGATCTCCATCAGGAGCAAGTACTGAGATATACATTATTTTGTTTAAATTTAGTTTCAGGTTCAGTACTGTGCCAGGGGCTGTGGTGTACTGCTTTCAGGAAAGGGTGATTCCCACTCAAACAAGTACTTGAGAGGAGGGAGGAAAATTGACCATCCACATGTGAAGGACAGTATGTGAGTGTTCAGTAGACAGGGACAGAGATGAGCCCCAAGGAGGTAAAGGAGGGCCTTATTCAACCAAGAACTATCAGACCAAGCCCTGAAAAAGAAGCAATCAAGTAATTTCTGGGGAAATGGGTAAATACTGCCACACTCTCTTAGTAGATGCCCAGAAGCAGGCAGGCTTTGGAACTATCAGGATCTACTGGGATGGAGATCTCAGGGGTCTGAGAGCCTAACAAGAATGGCAGCCCCTTCTCCTCCACATCGGAAGAAGCAGTACATGGCCATGATGTCCAGGACAAATTCTGCAGCTTCATCCTAATGTAAGCAAGGGTGGTCTCATTCTTCACCCTTTAGAAATGAGTCCTGGCTATTCTTTCCCACTGTACCTCTGTGCTTTTTTTCCTGCATCTCCTGCCACACTGGCTGGGGCTCCAGCTGGGGGTGATTTTGAGATAATTGGAAACAATAAGGCTTTCCTCACCCAAGGGTGTGGTGAGTGAACAAAGAGGGTATTGAGACACCTCAGCAAGTGTCCTGGTCCCCTGCACACTGCCAGCAAAGCCTCCTTGCCCAGTCACCCTGCCTCCATAGGGGTGGCTCCGGTGACCAGGGAAGACTCTTAGTGCTGCAGCAGCGCTCCAGCCCAGGGACCTCCCAGCTCTGCCACAGCTCCGTTTGCTGTTTCCATCTCCGTTTGCTGTTTCCATCTCCGTTTGCTGTTTCCATCTCCGTTTGCTGTTTCCATCTCCGTTTGCTGTTTCCATGCTCAGGTGCCAGGGCCTGCAGGAAAGCTGAGCAGTGCTGCTGTCAGAGATGTCGGGAGGCCCAGCAGGCAGGGCCAGCTGCACACCTGGGCTTTGCTGCAGTCCCACCGCTGGAGGGGTTCCAGTTTCTGCTGCTTTTCCCGGGTGATTGGCTGTAATTACAGCGTGGAGGGTTTCTGAATGCCAGCACGTATTGTCGCAGGGCTGCAGGCTGAAAGGGCTTCCCTATTGCCACCAGAGGTTGCCACCTGAGCCTCCGTGGGGACAAGCACTGAGTTTCAGCTCCCCAGCTCCTGAGGACCCCTGCACCCAGGGGGAATTTCTGTCCACATCTTCAGTCTCTCCTCCTGCCATTGTCCCCAGTTGCACCAGAGACAGCCCCTGCCTCAGAGGGACTCAGGGGTGGGAAATTACATCTTCATCACTGGGGTAGGCACAGGAGCCCAGCTCTGAACCCTGTCTTTCAGAGCGTCCCCAGCATGACACTTTCTGCCCTCTGTTTTGGTTATTAATCACAAGTTTTCATTGTTTGTTTTGTTGTTTTGTTGTTTTTCTTTTTTTTTTTTTTTTTCGTGAAAGGCCCAAGCAGGTCCAGCTGTCAGCTATTCCCATTCTCTGGGTTGTTTATCCTAGGGGAAATGTCATAGCTGGCAACTGTCCTATAGGCACTGCAGAGGAAATAATCTTACTGCTTTCCAACAGATAATTAAATATTTGCAAGCCAATTATTTTACCTCATTTCCACTTTTTTTTTTTTTTTTTTTTTTTTAATAAAGACTACTTCACCATCACCTTCAGAACACCTCTTGCTTCTCTACCTGCTATGCACCAGCCTGGCAGAGAGCAGCACTTGGAAGGAGAGTGCAGAGCAGCTTTGCCATAGCATCACATCTCTGAGAGATTTCTCATTTCCTCTCCAGCCTTCCCAGGGCAATATAGGGTTCTACTTGCAGCCTCACAGACAGCCCACAGCATTAAACCAGGTATCAGCTGCTGCTGACAGGGTACTGGGAAACTTTGAGACACAAGCTTTCCTTTGCCAAGTGCAGAATCAAAAACTAATGCATATAATGAATTTTACCTTATCAGGCTTTTCCCTTTGACTGTGTATAACAGTCACATCATGATATCCTGCAAGGTGACATTTCCTGTGAATAGTCAAGTTGTCAGGAAAGACAACAAAGCAAGTGAAGTGATAAATTAGGAGCAAATACTTGATGAGCGCATTAGCATACAAGAACTTGTTTCTTTAATCTTCTATCAAACATTTAGTAACAGGGCGTGGGGGTGTTAAATGAAGCGCTGTTCCAGTTATTTGCTGGTGGAAGCTGATGCATGTGCTGGGAGGAGAGCAAACAGTCAGTGCTGGCCAGCGGGGGTAGATCTTTTCAGCCCTGCTGATGTCAATGCCTGCTCCCTGCATGGAAAAGATGCAACATGTGTTAGATAAGTGAGTCATCACGGGTCAGGCCCACAGCCAGCAACTGCTGAGCTCTTTTCCAAGCTCTGCTACTGATTTGCTTGATGGCCTTTGTGGGTTTGTAAGGCCAAAAATTTGTTATTGCACTCTCAAATTGCCCCCTCAGAAAGCAACTGGCTTCTTGGCATCCACTGCTTCTCACAGTTTCCTAAAATAGCAGCCTGTCTCTCTTACCTCCTTGCCTTCCTACCTGGATAATGGAGACAATTGCTCCTATGTATCCTAGTGGTGTACAAACAGAAAAGGTCCTGCCAAGACAAATGTGTGACATCAGTATCTCTAACCCTTTGCTGTAGGATGGAGATGTTTGAGTCACACAGACTGAAGCTGCAGAAACACCGAACTCTGTGTGGCTGACTTCACCCCTTCAAACATCCCTAGGCTGTTGCTTCCCCATTAATCCCCCCATTAATAACCACTTTTTTACATCTGTCACTTGGCCAACTCTTAGCTTGTACCCTATTCATCCTGTGTAATGTGAGCTCATTAATCAATTTGTCATGTGGTGGAGGAAGCCAAGAATACTGTGTGAACCAGATCTTTAATCTTGTCCAAAGGAAAAGACAACAGGTTTCTTTGACAAGAATTACCTTCCACAAACCCTGTTGATTAGCACTGGTCTTATTTTTAACCTCTAATGGCTTATTGTTGGAGCTTTTGGTGGTTGTGTCCTACTCACCAACCAAATGCTCCCTGGAGTGCCCCTTTTACACCAAGTAAGTTCCAGGGCTATTCTGTCAGTCTCCCATGTGTTTAGAATTCTACTGGATTTGTAAATATAAAACTTTACCAAGCATTTTTATCTTGTCCTTTAAGACACAAAGATAGCCAGGACAGATGATGTAAAAAATGTTTAATTTTAGCAGATGCTGCCTCACATCTCCATTGTTCCAGATGGTAAATGATGTACTCACTCCATCTGCAATATCATAAGGGACGAACATCCATTTCCTTCCTAAATGTAGAACAGAAATAGACTTTTTTTTTTTTTAACACAGTTTTTGATTTTGCCATCTGCATTTGGCAATTGATCTGTACAGCCATGGGGATGAGTTTGGGAGAAGAGGCAGCATTTTTCCTGACGTGATTATGTCAATGTTTTCCACATTTCTTTCACTCTTTTGGCTGTTGATAGTCTATTAATCCTTTGGTTTCCTTTTATCAGTCACTTACTTTAACTTGTAATTTATCATCATCATTGCTGTATTTCCTGTGGGTTTTCCCTGATTTACATCATTTCTTCATATTATATTGCTCTTTCTACATCTCTTTTAGAACAAGCTATTTGTTACCCCACATATCTATTTTCCATCTCCATGATATCATGGTTTGTTGAACAACCAGTAGAATAGTCCTGGATATTTTCCAGTTTTCATTAACACTTCACATTTTATGTTTATGTTCCCAGTCAACTATGCCAGCAACAGCTTTAAATACCTGCAAACACACACATGCATGAACACATAAACACAGCACAACCTTGACCACTCAGACATAAAAAGACTGAAAAAAAAGGTCACATTAGCAATAATTTGTATGAAGTGGGAATGCCAAAGAACAGACTTGGCAATGTGTTGTAATGACATCAAAGTGAGAGACTGCATTTAACCCACCCTCAATATGGTGAACAGACCTTCAGTCATGTCATTACTAAAAAAAATTTCTAATCTTTATCTCCTGGATGGTGCTCTCTGCTGCTCCACTGAGGTCTCAGTGAAGTAATGTGATGTACCATGTCTCTTAGAAGTTACAGTCTGTCAGCATATGCTTGGGCTTCTGACAATGACACGAGTTCTTCAGGTCTGCTGACTTCACCAAGGACACCAGCAACACTTAGATTTTCTCCTGAAGAGGCTACAGCTAGAAATTTGACCGCAAGGTTACAAGGGTTTAACTTGCCCCATGGCTACTAATGTTTCATTGGCAGAAACCCAATCTTCGATGCAATCTCTTCCAGTCTTACCAGGCCATACTCTTGTCTATGGCTTAGTTACTGTTGTTCTACCACAAGCTTTGCCAAATCCTCCACCTCCAAGATACCATCTTCATGGACAAGCCCAGATGTCTGAAGAATTTAAAGCCATTGATGAAGTGAAGATTGTCAAGCATTATAGATGCGGAGATCCTCCTCCCCACACAGGGCAGCAATAACATCCCATTGGGTTTTGGGTTCAACTTTGTTTGTATTTCTGAATATAGAAACATATGGGTGTTTATGTTCACAGATATGTCTGTACACCCTGCATACATAGGCTGATAATTAGTGCTCTAATCTACTTGAATGAGATAATGTAATTTGATTACAGTCTGTGGTACAAAAACAATTTCTAATTTTTATATTGAGTGATTAGTCCTTCTATTTCTGTCAGAAGGAGGCTCTCTTTTGAGCTGGCCAGTGCTCTTTGAAGGTTAAGCACTGAACCCCTACTTTTTTAAACTCTGGGGAACTGCTGTTGGCTGTATGAAATGATCCAACTAACAGTGAATTAACATCCTAGTGTAGTTTCCTTCTCTGAGCTGTGAAGAGGTGACTGGAGGACTGAACACCCTGTTCTCTGTGCAGTGTGGTGGTCTTTTCAGCCACCCATCAGTATGTCATTTCCAGTTTTATTAAGTGGAATTTCACTCCATAAATCACATCTCATTTCTTGCAGTACCAGAAGGAAAACATTTCCTGCTGGTACTGGGCACAAATGATGTGCAAGGCTTTTAGAGCTTGGCAGCTGTACAGAGCCCATCCTGGTGCAGGAGGACAGAGATCTTGGGTTTCTGAGAGCATCAAAATGCTTTTGACTATGCCCCTTTACAACTGACCTAAGTAGACTGCATGAGTCCATGTGGATGCTATTCAATTGATTCAAATCAGGATGGTAGGACAAGCTAACAGCAGTATGAGAGGAGAACAGCAGACAAACTGCTCCAACATGCCTCTGCCAGGCACTTGCCTCAGTGCCCAGAACACCTATGTGCAGTCTGGGGTTGAGTTTCTGTGTGCTTTTCGGGTTGAATATTCACCTGCACTTAACAACCATGTGTCAGTATCTGCTGCATTTCCCCCTCAGTGTCCCAAACAGTTCCATCAATAGTACCGTAAACAGTTGCTTTGTCTTTTGTCTTCATTAGTCCCACAGGAGACAATATTGCCTTTGCTTATAACCCTGTGCTCTTGCTGGCATGGCTGTGTTCCTGCCAGAGCACGTATTAGTTCCTGAGCTCAGGGTGCTTACAATGTGTTTTGTTCTGTGCTGACACAGACACACACACACACTGGCTTACCCTAATGACGTGAGTCTCTCAGAAAACTGAGAGCTAAATTCCAGGTGGCCGTGGGGGCTATACAGGATCCAAAATATTGTAGGATGTCTCCCTACATCTCAGAGCTGATTTCAAAGGAACAGAGAGGCTAAAGCAGGGGTGGGAAGAAAGAAAGTAAAAAGGTGATTTACAGGCCTAAACAGTCTTCTGGCATTGTTGGTCCTGATCTGGCTTTTTCTTGTCAGAGATTGGTCTTTGCCTAGCTGAGATGCTCATCCTGAGAGCATGAGGGTATCTGAACTATCTCGGGTCCTGCTCCAAATCCCCGGTCAGGGTGACATGGGCCCTGCACTCCGCTAGCTTCGGTTTCATCATTCCACACATCTCCTGGCGCAGGCAGGCATGGGAAGCGATTCTTGGCAGCTGCCTCTGGAACCACATTAGTACTGTACTGTAGGAGTTACTGCCACCGAGATGTCCTCATGTTCATCTGGCTTCATCAAAGGGACCACTGCCCTTCCTCCAGGAGACACCACAGTAGTCAGCAGCACGGCAGGTACAGAAAGGAAAGCCCAGCATCAAGAAGGGATCAACATCTGCTTCAGCTGGGAAGCCTAGCTGTCTACAAAGCAGCTTAAAAGGTTATCCTAGGTAAAAGAAGGCAAACAAAGCAAACTTGCGGGCTTGTTTCTGTGGATACTTGCCTGGAAGTGGAGGCATCCTTTAGAAGTCTTCATAGCCACAGTGCCATGGACTGTTATGAATCACTTGGGACAAATACATCCTCAAAGCAACAATGACTTTTTAGTCCATTGTAAGTAGCTCATGTGTTGATGTTTTAGAAAATAACATTGCTTAATGTGTTTATACTTTCTGAAGGATGACGCAAGAATGTCTCTTTATAAGGTAAGTAGTTCTTGTGGAAGGATCCGTATGGCAGGTATAGCACTCACAGCACTATTATCCAGAGCATCCTGTTGTCATTTGCACAGTTTTTTTTTTTCAAGTGTTTGGACATATCCTTTGTCACTGCCAATATTTTTTACTCCAGCAGATATGTGCATGGCACCCTTTTATAGCTCCTTCCAATTTTGCTTGCTGCAGGGGCAAAACATTTTTCAGAACTTCCAAAAAAATTTAGTGAGCTTCCTTATGTGTGTTTATGTAGCCTTTCATCAAAGACTATAGAAAGAGGCCATGTGGTCTTGTGGCTAGATCAAAGCTAGAAACTCCTGAGATCTAATCTGGGCTGAGCCAGTGACTCACTGGGTGGTTTTGGCAAGTCACATGATCTGTTTGCTCAAGTTCTATCCAACTGAAAAAAGCTGGCGAGAAATACATGCAGAGTCCGACCTGAGCTTTCCAGCACAGATGTATTTACAGGAAACAATCTAAATTGATATACCACACATGCAGGCTGCAGTTAATACTCTGCAACAAAGATACCAGGCTTCTGGCAATACATATTGACTTTGGGCCTGTGGCTCTTTCTTTGCATCTGCAATTCTCAAACAATCTCAGCACAGACAGGACTACCTGAAGAAGGGCCTGTATCTATGAGTGAATTCTTCTGGGCAATCTTGCTCTGCAGTCATGCTTTTCACTCAACTTTTTAAGCCACTTCCAATAGTGGGTATCACACATTGTCCCCTGCGCTGGCAAAGGAGTTTGTTCAGTTCCCTTTCTGAACACAGAAGGCTGACTAGCTGAGAGAGTTGGGGCTGTTCAGCCTGGAGAAAAGAATACTCTCTCAAGACCTTGTAGCACCTACCAGTACCTAAAGGAGCTATAAGAGAGCTGGAGAGGAGCTTCTTGCAATGGCATGTAGTGATAGGATAAGGGAGAATGGTTTTAAACTGAAAGAGGATATGTTTCAATTGGGCAGAGGAAGAAATTCTTTACTGTAAGGGTGGTGACAGTGGAACAGGCTGCCCAGAAACGTTATGAATGTCCTATCCCTGGGAATGTTCAAGGCCAGACTGGATGGGGCTTTAAGCCACCTGGTCTAGTGGGAGGTGTCCCTGCCGTGTTGGAACCAGATTAGATTTAAGATCCCTTACAACTCAAACCATTCTGTGGTTCTATGATTTTATTATTTTATTACCCTTTTACCAAATCCTCTCAGAACTCAGTGTGTGAGTGCACAGGTCCTTCATGCATGCATACAACAGCATTTTGCTTTGCTTGTGCCTGCAGCCTGTAACGCTGCTCTCAGGCTACATCTGAGTGGGAAAAGCCCAACACAGCAGCTGCCTGATCCCAATCTCCTGTTAGTATTTATCCAACAATTCCTCCTGGAGAGATTCTCCACTGGCAAACAATTTCCCTCCAGTCTTTTTCTCTTACACCTGTTTTGATGCTGAGAACATGCAGAAGGTAATCTGACCCCAATCTATGCAGTAGTCCTTTCAGCCCAGCGCAGGATGGTGTGAGCAATCTGTTTGCCTGACAGTCATAATACCTGGAGGATGATTGTGTGCCTGAGGTTACCCTGTCATGTGCAGTGGTGTTGAGTCACAGGCCAGGGGGTAGGAAGGGGAGTAAAAGACTAAAAATAAAAAGTTTCTACATAAATCCAAGATTTTCACTATTACTGAAGACCTCCCATTGTCTGCTCATGTTTGAAAGCCCAATTGAAAGTCCTAGGGTGTTTCTTTGCTTTCATTAGACTGGGTGCACCCTCAGAATCATGCAAGCACATGCCTCACTGCCCCATTTTCTCCCTTCCCCAAACTGAATAATCCAGGAGGCTGAGCTGCAGTCACTTATTGAAACAAGAGGCAGCAGGAGCAAAGTGGCCGATGGCCTGGCATCACCCACACAACTATAAAATACAACCAGCATTCCAGGCTCTCCTGGCATCACTTGGAAAATTCTCACCCTCAGTTGCTCCAGTCCCAAGTGTCTCCTCCACATCCTCACTCTTCCTCCCCCTGCCAAAGCACTGGTGGGTTCTTGAGCACATCTTGTGCCAACACACCCTAACACAATGCAACATTTCCAGTGCCAGAACATCTCATGGTGCTGCATATGGGTGTTCCCATGCCTCTTAAACCTCCATGGGCTGGTTTTACTTTCAAAAATGCCCATGTTTCTCTAATTTTCACAGTCATTTGCAAGTGAAGCTGCAGCTGAAGAAACCAGAGGATGTCTCATTGCTGGAAGTAAGCTTTGAAGATGTTTTTGGGAGCAAAAAGAGATTCAGACCCTAAGTCTAAATCTCAGAAGCTGTTTAGAAGTACTAAGGAGCCATCCAGATTCATCTGCAGTGAAAGGGAGTCTGAACCAAAACTAATCAAAGCTCTTAAAAGGATTAAAACCCACTCCTACTTAACACCCTGCCACTGGCCAGCCTGCTGATTTTATTCTAAACCCAAAAGAAATTAGTCATGTGTGTGCCCCAGGGGAAGTAAAACCAGTTTTCCCTGAAAATATGCCTGGGTTTTCCTGATGGGCTGTGACCAGATTTTGGTAGTGGGAGGCTTCAGGGATGGCTGCTGTGAGAAATTACCAGAAGTTTCTCCAGTGTCCAGCACAGCCAATGCCAGATGGCTCCAGGATAGACTTCCTGCTGGCCAAGGCCAAGCCATTCAAAAATGAAAGTAACACCTCTGTGATAACATATTTAAGAAAGAAAAAATGTTATTGCAGCAGATGTAATTGCAGCCAGAGATGAGCAAGGTGAGAACATGTGAGAAACAGCCCTGCAGACAGCCAGGTCAGTGCAGAGGGAGGGGCAGGAGGTGCTCCATGCACCAGAGCTGAGATTCTTCTGCAGCCCATGGTGTAGCCCATGGTGAGGCAGATGTGCCCCTGAGACCATGGAGGAGCACAGGGATGCAGAGATCCACCTGCAGCCCATGGAGGAAACCTAGGCTGAAACAGGGGGATGCCTGAAAAAGAGCTGTGACCCTGTGGGAAACCCTTAACCTGTGGGCAGGACCAGTGGACCCAGGGAGAGAAGAGTCATGCAGGAGCAGGTTTCCTGGTGCACCTTGTGACCAGGTGGAGGACCCATGCTGAAGCAGCTTGGCCCTGAAGGACTGCGCTGGTGGAAGAGTGACCCACATTGCAGCAGTTTGTGAAGAGCTGCAGCCCATGGGAAGGACTCACACTGGAGAAGTTTGTGGAGGACTCACTCCCATGGGAGGGACCCCATGCTGGAGCAGGGGAACGACTCCCTGAGTAGTGACAGAAAAAACCTGTGATGAACTGACCATAACACCCATTCCCATCTCCCTGTGCCACTGAGGGAGAGGAGGTAGAACTTGAGATGGAGGTAGGGGTGGGGGTAAGGTGTTTCTAAGATTTATTTTACTTCTTATTATCTTGCTCTGATTTTGTTAGTAGTAAATTCAGTTAATATCTCCAACTTGAGTCTGTTTTGCCTAGGGCAGTCTTTAGTGAGTGATCTCTCCCAGTATTTCCATGGGCACAACAGGACTGCAGTGACTCCTCAGTGCTGGGCTTGTCCTTCTCATCACAGCAGCCACAGCCAGACACCCATCCCCACTGCCCATGTTGGACAGGCAGCCACGGGACTGCACGGTACAGGTTTGCAAGTCAGGGTCTGAAACTTGAAAAAAACATCATCAAACTCCAGCAGAGTTGGCATCTCTTGTGCTCTACTAAATATATTAACGAGTAGTAGCACAGTAAATTCCAAGACGCAGTGGAGTAATTAAAACAATAAAATCTTTAAGATTGAGAGGATGCCTTTTATTGTCCACCCACAAGGTGAACAGAAAAAGAGATCTGTATCTGTATCTATATCTCTTCAAAAGAGATTGCTGAAAACAGCCTAAGAAACAGCACCCTTTCCCAGCACAGATACAAGAAACGACAGAAAGGGCAGAAAGTTCAGTCCTCTGCAAAGCTGTAATCCTGTCCTGCTTCTTCCCATCTTCTTATCTCATGCCCTAGTTCCCCCAGAGCCTCTCCAATAAACCTTCCACACTGGGACTTACTGGATCTGCAATGAACAATTCCTGCATTTTGCATATGGTTGAATTTCACTCCAGTGAGTAAAAAAAAACCTCAGCAGTTGAATTTGGTAAAAGGAACTTCCCATCTGTGTGTCAAGTATGGGAAGAGTCACAACTTCTGCCCCCAGCTCATATGGCTCTGCCCTGGATAGAGAGCCCAGAGCAGTGCTTTACTTTGCACAAAATGCTGACACCAACAAATACCATAGTAGTGGAAGTAGCTTTAACAATACCCTGCTGGCTAGCACAGCCCTTCTGAACCCCAGCTGCCTTTTCTTTCTTTCTTTCTTTTTAATTGTTTTGAAAGTTAATTGTTGAGCCTCACAAAAAAAGTAAAAAATTTGAGTTAGGCAACTATGCCAAGGTTAAATTGGGTCAAATCCTGAAATCTTGACTTCAGGCCAGACTCTACAGTTCCCACTGATTTATACAGGAATGTTGCCTGCACTAGAGGATTTCTCCCTGGTTTGCTCCTCAGGCTCTGCTGGGTGAAGGCTGAGTTTGAATCTCTAGGTTTGACCCAGTAGAATGGCATCACAGAGTGCAGGCCAAGCCTGATTTGCTTCAGATTACAGTGGTTGTGATATAATTTATGCCAGAACAAAACTGAGCATACACTGAATGTAGCAGCCTTATAGTACATGTCAGAGGTAGACAGACCCTTACGATCTGGGTGGGGATTTTCTGCACGTGGGACCTGTGGAACTAGACACCCCAAGCATGGAAACTGGATCACCCCTGCAGAAGGCTTGGTGGAGCTGCCAGGGTTTAGCTGCAGCTCTCTGCTTGCTCAGAGGCATCTGTTTTGAGTGAAGCCTCTGGAACTCCCACCAATGGGACCCACACGGGCTCACAGCAGAGAGCTCAGTGCCCTGCTGCTCACTCCCATCCCTGGCTGTCTTTGCTTCCATAACTCCTTGGCATTTTTTAACACTTTTCTAGCAAAGGAGGAGAAACTGGGATTGGAGATGGCTCCATTGGTACTATGCTGTGTGTCCTTGTCACCAGGAGCGTCCTCAGCTGGTCCACAAAGGAAAGACCCAGCTCCCTCAGGCTGCCCAGCATAGAAGCAGATGTGAGATGAAAAGCTCTTTTTGCTGATTTCTGAGCATGCATTTTCTATACACACTCAGAGAGACTTATTTATCCTTCTTTTGAATGGCTGCAGCAGTCTGGATCAAGGCTGTATCACTATCCACATACTTTTTTGTTTGTTTGTTTGATTGCTTCTCAATTTAACTCCTTCCTATTAGATCTCTAACTGAAGAATTTTTCCCATTGTTTTTGAGGACAATCCACATCCCTTGGTAGCTGCAAATATATGTAAGGAAAATGCATTTTCCAATCCATTGGTAGCTTATCCTGTTGGGTGTTTTATGTGATGATCACTGGACGAATCGCAGTGCTGAACTGTACATTTTCTATGTTTGGCATGTGGTAAAACTAAATAATCCTGTCTGTTACAAAGTCACTCATGCTAGTTGTTTCCAAATGAATCAATAACCCTTTTAAAGCCACAGCTCTGAGACCATCTACTGTGGTGATCCATCCACCACTGGCTTTTGAACTGCCTACAGTCATATGCAGCATCTGTTACTCTATGCAAGTCATCCCACTGACTCCAAGAAGAGCTGGGGGTGTTTAGGGCTTTGTATTTAAGTGGCAAACCATGGACACACTTCCACTCTGGTGCTGAGAGTCCATTGCAGCCAGCATGCTTTCCGAAATGATTCATCCTGACCTTTGCTTGAGACATACAGTGGCTTCCTAGCAAAGATGAACCAGATTTCTGGAAGAAACACTGTAAACCATAGTGGAAATTTTCTAGAAATAATTAAATGCAATCACTTTCAAGGGCCAAAAGATCTGGACACCTGTTTCCTGGAAAAGCAGGGAGGAGGGAGGGGGCAGCTCGACCATCACTCAGCTGTCCCAGTGCCCAAGGAAGATTAGCACCTGGGTAAAGGGCAGGTGGCAGGTGCTGAAGACAGCAAGACTGAGGTCATACTGATGGGAAGAAGAGACATAAAGATTGTATTGCTTCTCTAGAGGCTTCTGTACAGCATAGACTAATGCAGTGGTTTATGTTGGTAGAGACCTTAAGTATCATCTGTTCGAATGACCCTGACATAGGCAGGGAAACCTTCCACTAGACCAGTTTGCTCAAAGCCCCATCCAACCTGGCCTTGAACACTGCCAGGGATGGGGCATCCACAGTTTCTCTGAGCAACCAGTTCCAGTGCTTCTCAAGCTTCACAGTAAAGGTTTTTTCCCTAATATCTAATCTAAATCTACCCTTCTTCAGTTTAGAACCATTCCCCCCTGTGCCATCTCTACAGTCCATGACACAGAATCCCTCCCCATATTTCCTGTAAGGCCCCCTTTAGGTAGAGGAAATTGCTGCAAGGTTTCTCCAGAACCCTCTCTTCTCCAGGCTGAACAGCCCCAGGTCTCTCAGCCTGGAGAAGTGCTCCAACCCTCTGGTCATTTTCATTTTCAGGACCATCCTCTGGAACTGCTCAGCAGGTCCATGCCCTTCTTATGTTGGGGGCCTAAAGCTGAATGCAGTATTTTGGGTGGGGTCTCACAAGGGCAGAGGGGAATGCAGGTGGCTCTGATCAATCTCGCTGTGCCTTCTTGCTGTGGAGAGACTGTCAGCAGCTTGGGATGTGTGTGTGCTGGGAGCCCCCAGCAGCTCCTTCAGCTCTGAGATTGCAGATTCTGAGGGCAGGCACTGAGCCACCTCGACAAACCCAGCCTGTAGAGGTTCCATTGAACTCTGACCATGAGGTGGGAGACCTGGTTAGCATCAAACCCCTTTCCCCGTGTCACAGGTGCAGGGATTTTGCCGAGGGAGGATGTCAGCTACAATAAGCAATCTCTTCTATCAGCACCCAGCCTGAGCTCCCTGCACCGCTCTGCCTGTCACTGGGTGAGGCCTTTTCCTCTCAGGCTCTGACTCATGCCCACATGCGTGAGCAGGATGTGCATCACGGGCCAGCCCCAGGTCAGCAGCTCAGCCCGCGGCGCCCTGCGGAGCAGCCCTGCCAGCGATCCAGAGCCGTGCCCAGGGCTGGGGACAAGCTGCATGCCACTGCAGCATCTTCTCTCCAGCTCACCTAGACATCCCAGGATGGACCATCTCCTGCCAGTGGCTAATACTGTCTGTCTGCAGGCAGCAAGACTTGCCTGAGGAGCCTGCAGGGAGGGGGTACTTCCTATCTGGGGTCCAGGTCCCATCCTGACACAACAAAAGCACTCTCCCTGCAAAGCCACCCTGCCCCTTGCTGGAGGATGATTGCTCAGGGCTTTGGCTGCAGTTGGCACGCACACATGTATAGCTTGGGCCAAAGCACAGCATATAAAAGTGCTCCCTCTCCACTCAAAGCACAAATCCTGCTTTTCCTCACGTGCCCAGAAAGAAGGAAGAAGAGGAGATTGAGAAAAATGTAACTAAGTCAGGAAATCATTCTGGAGGAGGGGCAGCAGTTCCTCTAACCTTGCACATGGGGAAAGAAAACTATTTGCTGACTTTGCCTTATTTTTTAATTTATTGTTTTGCCAGCTGCTCGGATGAAAGGACAAAACTGCCTGCTGTAATGAGGCAGCCAGTCAAGCATGTCTTTGCAGCATGAAGCATCTGGCTAGGACACTAGTAACAAGTAGGGAACAGTCCAAAGGGTTCATGGGACACATCCTTTCAAATCCCTCTTTGCAACAGAGAAACTGGACATTTGTTTGTTCTTGCTCACATGAAAATCCAAAGTCTCCTGGAGAAAATTGCCTTCACCAGACAGGACCCTTACATATTAAGGATCACAAGACCCATGGTAAAAAATCCCATGAGTTTGCTGCTTAAGCCTTTCTGCCCACTGGACTCAAGTCCTCACCACTCTGGGAGCTGCGGCTGCCTCAGAAGGCCACTGACCTGCACAGAGCACACTGTCACCTCCAGTCCCCATGGGGAGTGAGGGCAGCAAAAAGATCCTCCAAAACTGGGCCAGCTGCTCCTCTTTAGTCATTTCTGTTATACTGCTGTTGTATGAAACATATTTCCCTCCCAAGCAAGGTAATTTATTGAAGCAGTGCCAAGTTCTGCTGTGGGATTCATAGCTGCAGGATTTTGAGACCTCAAGGTACAGATAGAGTCAAAACAAGGGCCAAGCAAGGCTTCCAATCATAGGAAGGTCCTTGGAGGATGCTTAAATACCAAGGTGGGTATCAGTGGGCCACAGTCATAGAATCATGCAATGCTTTGGGTTGGAAGGGACCTTAAAGACCGTCTAGTTCCAAACCCCCCCACTGTGGGCAAGCACACCTTCCCCTAGACCATGTGGCTCAAAGCCTGATCCAGCCTGGCCTTGAACACTTCCAGAGTTGGGACATCCTCAGGTTCTCTGGGCAACCTGTTCCAGTGTCTCACTACACTCACAGTAAAGAACTTTTCCCCAACCTAAATCAACCCTCTTTCAGCTTAAAACTGTTACCACTTGCCCTATCACTGCAGTCCCTGATAACGAGTCCCTCTGCATCTCTCCTGTAGGTCCCCTTCAGGTCCTGTGTCCCTGTGCTGCAGGGAAACACCACAGGAGGTGCCTGCTGGGCACCAGCCACACCCCCGTGCACATCTGTAGGCATCAGGCAAGGGCGAGTACTTCTCCCAGGGCCAGGTGGACCTGTTGGCTGACAGCATCCTCCTTCCCCCAGCTCCAGGCAGCTTGGGCACAGGCATGAGGGTGGGGAGGAGCAGGGCTCCCCACCACACTTGTCAGCCAACAATTTGATAAATGCACCCGGTGGGTTTTGCACTTTCACCTGATGTTTGAGGATCGTTGCCGCCCTGCTTAGCAACAGAGGCAGCTGGCTGAATTTGTGAGCCTAACTCTGCTGCCTGTAGTCACTGGGGGAAATACACCAGGTATCCCACTGCCCATCTGCAAAGTCATTCTCATTGCTCATGCGAGTCTTGCCCTAAATTATGTGTGTATTTTGTGTCCAGTTTAGTGCAGCAAAGGAAACTCGTGGTATTTGGGCCTCAGCGAGACTATGAATCTGACAAGTTGAGACTTGACAGGGATGTTATCACAGGGCCCAACAATGGCTTTACACTCAATTACATTTATGGTTTCTGCAATTCATCTAAATGTTAATGGCTTTTTCACTACCAGGAAGTTAAGAAAAATTTTTTTTTTTAAAAAATCATGAGAACAAATTTCTGTAATGAACAATTTTCTGGTGCAAGGCTCTGAGACAGGAAAGAAACTGAGCAACTACCTTGGGTGGTGGGGAAGAGTCATTTTCTGTGGTGACCAGAGCTATATTTGATTTCTTAGGCAATGTCAGCTTTTGCATGCTACATTCTTTGGCTAATTGCCAGCACGATGTGTAACACTTTAGCCACACTGTCGTTACTTAATCCTTTCCTAATCTGCAATTTGCGCAAGAGGAGTAAAATCTAAGCAAAGCCACTGAGAACATCTCCACTAATAATTTATCAAACTCAACTTTTGTTGTTGGCAGGAGCCGGTAGTTGATGGAGGTGAATGTTTTCCCACAACAGCGCCGTATCATAAACACAGGGCAGCTGATTCACGCCACACTTATTTTCTGTCATCCACCCTTCGTGTCACCCTGATATTTCTTCGAATGATAAGCCCGTGTGTGTGTGCTCACAACACACCGCCGAGGTCCCAGTTTCATCTCTTTCTGCAAATTGCACATTAATTAACCATTAATAACAGTGGGAGTTGCATACAGAAATCCACACCCGCCGTGATGAGACCTTGCCCTTGGTGAGCAAGTGCCTTATTAATCACCCCCACCTCAGCGCTGGAGCTGCTCCACAGCCCTGCAGACAAACGGCCCCGCACAGGGAAGCGCTCCACAGCCCTAATCCTGCCTTAAAGAAAAGCGTTACCTCTTGCTCTATGAATTTTATTTATTTTGGTCCTCTGGGCAGTGCTTGCTGTTGTTAGAAACATGATTGCTTCATACAGTTATGTTAATGTTTGCATTTGACAGAATGTAATTGATACTTCAGCTGCTCCAGTTTCAAAGCCAAATTAGGAAATGAAGTGCTGCACATTAGCTTGTTTAGCTGGTTAAATACTGTAAATAAATACATGCAGAGCAATGAAAACTAATGAGTTTTCTTTAAGGCATTTTCTAAATAGCTGGCTTCACAAAAAGAAGAAAAAGATGATGCTGTGAACTCATATCCTGAAGGATTTCTCATTTTGCTGCAACAAAAGTTGATCCTGTCTGAAATCTGAACTCTGGATTTCACTTGGAGAAAAGGATTTTGCAAGTTATGGAGGAATCATGGCAAGAACTGTTGCAAATTTCACGGTACTTTTATCAACAATACTTCTGTGACATTGCATTTAACAAAGCCATTTTTTGCAAGGGATTAATTCAGACCGTGGTTATATGTCAAGTTATTCTTCTCAATGCTCACTAGAAAAATATCTTTGTAAGAAGTATTTGTGCTGCTAAATCTGTGCATTGCCATAAGGCTGAATGTTAGGATTTTTTCTCTGACAGAATGCAGCAGCATGAAAAAAGTAGGGAAAGAAATTTGGTTTTCTATAAAGAGATAATCTATTGAGAATTGCTTGACAGAGTGCACTCAGCACTGCTGGAATAATAAGTATTTCTCAAGTTATCTGTCAGGCCTGCCCTCAGTGCATTAAAGGAGAGCTAGAGGAGAGTATTGCATTGGCATTGTGATCCAGCCAAGGGCAATGAATTTTCCTCTTGTACATCTATAAAATAACCCTGTTCTTTCACCCCTTTGCTTTCATAAATACTGCATTGATGCAGAAGTGTCTTTGCCTAACTTGAAAGTCTTTACTAAAATCAGAGCACTGTTTAGCATGGATAGAGCTGAACCTCAATCAGTATTTTCTGACTGCAAATAACCTCAGCAAGTATCACCTCCTTGGCAGAGATGTTGACCTTAAACCTGAGCTTGCTGAGCTGGCTGTTTTACCTGGCACTTTCAGAGGAAGCTGCTTTACAAATTCTGCTGTGCTACTTCAAAAGAAAATTATTGAACTGGTGCCTAAAATGCAGCTGAAGTATTGAGAGTTGATAAAAATACTTGCTTAGGATGTAAGATCTGTCCTGACTGGGAAGGTGGTTCGATGCTGGCTTAGGACGGAGTTCAGGATATTGTGAAAAACCTCAACTTTTCCTGTGTTTTTAGCAACAACAGAGGACTGAAGTCTCACAGCATCTTTCAGAGAGGGCAATTTCAAGGTGAAAATGGTGACCAGGTCTGCAAAATACCTAAGAGATTCATGTGGTCCTCAGCCAAAAGGACCATTTAAAAATAGACAAACTATGACTCTCTCAAAAAGAAATGTGTGCATTGCATAAATCAAAGTTCTCACACCCACCATCAAAGTTTAATCACTTAATATGCTGGTTCTTTCAACACGTTCTGAAACTTTGTATACAATAATACAAACGATGGAGTAACGAAGCAATAGCAATTTATTCTGCTGTACAAACGGATGTTGCATTATAATCCCTAAAGCAATAGAGAGGCTGTTTGCAGAGGTTACTACAATTTGGCATTAATTTTAATTGCTCTGCAGCACAGCTCATGTGAAACAAAGTCACGGGATGACCTACACATTCACCTACTAAGGGTGACTTAACTGCAAGGGGGAGAAAAGTGTTTTGAAAGTTTTTGAGGTTTCACTAAAATACGAACCTCCTGCAGCTGTTTTGAAAGGATGCATCAGGGCTTCTGTCCAAGCCTGAAAGCATGGTAGGGCAGGGGGTAATTTAATCAGCCAGGCTATGCAGCACACATACTTTTACAAGTCTTGCAAGAATGACATCAGTAAAGTAACTTGAGATATTTTGGTGTCTGACATTCAGTCAGCAAGTGCTAAGAAAATATGCTTACTGCACAGATCACTGGCTTCTCAGAGTGGGAGTCAAGGTAACTCATGAAAGCCAGTGCACTTTATCACTGACCAGGTCCCTATTCTCTCCTTTTCACTTTCCACTCCCCTTCTAAAAGGAAAACTGTTTTTAAAGTTGCTCCTGCTCAAGGAGCTGCCTAGAAGTAGTTGTTCCGCTAAACAGATTTCAAGCAAAAGGACAAAGTTAAACATGAGGCAAAGTATAAATAAAAATCAAGACTCTCTTCCTCCTCCTTTCCACTTGTGAGCGATGATCTCACCGCTCCAGGTGGATTGCAAGGGTGGCTTGATCTCTTTCAGGAAAGTGCATTCTCTAACCTTGATACTGCAGCTATTTATACTTCTCTCTTCTCACCACAAAGAAAAGCAGCTCTAATAATCTTTCCCTTCGTTTTAATGAGAGCACCATGCTGCCTCCCAGCAGCAGGGTCAAGCCTCTGCCCACGAGCACTAGCTCCCTGTAACACCAATGCTCTTGGTTACTGCTTCTCCTTCTGGCTGCTCACTTCTAGACATCTGAGCTCGGATTTTCCACTGGCTGAAGCATCACATTGCCAGGCACACAGGTGCAGGATGACAGCCCTGCTGTGCCACAGCATCTTCTGCTCACAGGGCAGAGGGAAACAAATGCATGGGCTGAAAGGCAAGAAGGTTTCTAAAATTCAGAGGCACAGCTGTAACTCCTCTCCCCCTTGTTTATCCCATTTCACATAATCCTGGGGACATCCCAAGCCCTTTCCACCTCACAAGAGGCAGGATCCATCCCCTGTTCCTACTCTCCATGGGGATTCAATCCCAGGCTGAGTTGAGGGAGTTCAGGCTAAGACATGATGGAGTGCATATATAGACCATAGAGGAGCTTGATACCAAACCCCATTTTTTCAGATTAAACCAGACACACTGAGCTGCATTTCTCTTGAGACACCACAAGAATTGGGGACAAACATTATGAAACCAAGTTTATTAAAACTTTCTACAAGTCAGACTTTATCATCCAGGTTTCCACAGACATATACATATGTACAAATTGGACATAGTGTTTTTAGCTTTTCTGGCAGAATTTTCTACCAATATATACAAATGTACTGTTTTTCATAGAAGGGTTAAACTGTATCACAGATACAAATGTCAAGCAATCATGAGAGGTTTAGTGCAACGGAGAGCTGGAGCGCTCTGCTCTTAATGCTCATGATTCTGTCAAGTTAGTATTGCCAACAATAATTCACATTAAACTGCTCTTTGACACCTCTTATTAGGACAAAGTACAACAAAACAAGAAAACAAACCCCCAAACAGTAAGGTATGTACAAAGTACACAGTCCATGAGGTATACATGGTATTCTTGCAACGCGTGGTGGGACTGCAGCTTGCCAGGGTTAACCCTTAAAATGACTACACTCAGACTGGGTGGTGCTGGGAACGTGCATCACCCACCTCACGGCCATTTCAGAAGCCGCACTCCTGCCTAAGGTGAATGGACATCTCTGCATAAACCACTGGACACATGTGATACGAAGCAGAAATTTTAGGCAGGGCTAAACTTTACCTACCCCCAACCCAGGAAGCTAATGATTCAGATATATTCATTATTCACACATATTGGAAAGACTATGAATAATCATGCAAAATAAAAACAAAACAAAAATTTTAAAATTAAAAAAAAAAAGAAAAAAAAAAAGTGGGGGAGGCTGGAGGCAAACAACATACCTGAATAATCAACTAAGGGTATACGGAGATTTTACTCTTAAGACTAACTTTTTGGGGGGTGGAGGGTGAAAGAGTAAGTGATGTATTTTTAAGAGTTGAGGCGGTTAAAAAACATGGCCATGTTTACAGGTACTGTACAAGAAACCCCTTATCCTCTCCCAGGGGAAGGTGCCCCAGCCGATAGTGTTACGGTTTGGTAAACGGATACATTTTGGCACTCGGAGCTAACTAGACTTGCTGAGGGCATAAAGTTATATAGGCTACACTGTGGTAACACGAGGCTTAAGTCTATTTAAAATGCTTTCCTGGACAGTGAATTGAATCAGAAGGGATCCAGCTGGGAGATCCACTGGTTTCTGCTTCAGAAAGAGCCACAGCAGTGATTTGTCTTACGGGTGGATCTAGGAGCTTCACGCCTCTGAAAGCAGGATCAGCTGGAGAAGCAGCAGAGAGCTGACCATGGTGGGTGAAGACCTCCTTCCCTCATTAATGTGGGCTTACAGTCAGAGAGCTGCTTTGTCAGCTGGCTGCTGGGGCACACCGAGTCGATTCCCCTTTTAATCATTTCTGTCAGATTTGTTCAGGTAGAGATGCGCCATGTGCCCCTCTGCCCCTACACATCGTGGCCAGGGCTCCACACCTCTGCAGCCGCTGCAGGAAAGCAGAAGGAGCTCCCTTTCCCTCCCACACCTTGCCAGATGTAAGACTCTGCAGCCAAGATGCGACCAGTTACACCGGAGGAGGATGCGGGAGGCAGAAGAGCCAGACAGTTCTCACAAGGCTGCACAGGTCCTCCAGGGCTGGTGGGACCAACCAGCAGAGCAAGAGGATGGAACTCCGAGTACACTTAGGGAGTGGAGACCTCCAGGATGGCATTCACTTAGACAAGGTCACTTTTCTGACCATACTGGCACTTTTAAGATGCTTTTGAGTTTGCAGACGTGGAAAAATGAAACCCTACAGAGATGCCGGAGGTAAGAACCGTTGAGGTTTTTGATATTACGGGGTTAGCAGAAGAAGGAGCTAATATCATCACAGTCTCCATGATATTCTGGGACAATCTGATCTGAAGTTCTTGTCTCTTGGTCTGTATATCCAGGCTCCAAGACCGCCTCGAACCAAGGGTGAAGCAAGATCTCTGGAGCAGTGAGTCTTTCAGAAGGCTCCCGCCGCAGGAGGCTGCGGATGAGGCAGCGGGCTTTGGGGGAGACGTGGTCAGGAATACAGAACTGTCCACGCCGGATTTTGGAAAACAGAGTGCTAGGGTCCGAGTCATGGAAGGGATAGCGTCCCACCAGCAGGGTATAGAGCATCACTCCCAAACTCCACACATCGGCCGATTTTCCAGAGTAAGTCCCCGTTGTGTTTAGGATCTCAGGACTGACGTACGCCGGGCAGCCGTGCTTGTCTGAGAGCGCATCGTCTTCGCCTTTGATGATGTGTGTGTCTTCCAGGCTCTCTAGACGCAGCTGAGTCCTAGGGAGGGCAGGAGAGGAAGCCACAGGTGAGAAATAGCAACACGCAGTTGTGAGCAAGCACAGCAAGCCCCTGCCATGGCCCCATTCTCTCTTGCATTGGCACTGAGAAAGGAAACACCTCAGCTTGCAGCAGAGAAGCTGCCCAGACGCCTGAGAATGTGTAATGGAAGGGCTGCTGTGTGCACCGGGCCAGCATTCAGTGACGCTCATGTTTTTTTACTAACTGGAGATTTAAACAACACAGAGGACTCTTGAGGAACACCAAGTCACCACTACCCACGCAGGTTGCAGTGCCACTGCAGGGGGTTAATTGGTGACATGGCACTTTACAGCCACTGTGTGCTGTTCAGGCTTTGAGCAAACAGCATCCAGCTGTGTGATTCCATAAACCACAAACCCCAGCTCCCCTCTGCACTGGTGAGGATCATTGCCTTTCCGAAGCTTTTTTTTTTTTTTTCATTTTAGTTCATAATTTATTGTTTTTGCCTTTTGGAGCATATCACTGCACCCACCATCTCCAGGTAGAGATGGGTCCCCAGCCTCCTATTTTGGAGGGTAAGGGGAGCTCCTGTTGGCAGGGAAGCCATCAGCCAGCCCTGGAAGGGTTCTGCACTGCCTGGCAGCCTGCTGGGGTGTAGATATGTTGGCTTCAGCTTGTCCTCAGCCTGACCTCGGCAAATACCCATTGGTTCTGCAAACGGAAAATATGACTCAACGAGAACCGTGGGCCCGGGATTGGCTGCGGAGCCCTGAAACTGCACCTGTGCGGGAGCCCGCGTCGCCTGCCATTGCTTAACCCTCTTCTTGCCAAATGTGATGCACATGACATCGCCTGTGCAACACGTTATTTCCAAATGAGCGAGACTGTGTGCAACGTAACATTTCAACAAATGTTTCATCTTCTTATGGGAGGGAAAAGCTGCAATAGTTTCCTTCAAAGGAATAGCTTTCTTTACGTGTCAACATATGGTTGTTTCAGAGGGGCAGCGCTGGTTAATTTTCTTATCACATTCGTAAAAAGATATCCTGAAGAATCATTAGCCCAGTTTAACAAAACAAACAAAATCCCTTTTCTTTTGCATCAGTAATATCACCTTACATTTTTATTGTATTAAGCACAACTCCATTACAGCTTTTACTTAGTTTTTTTAACATTGCTTGGGATAAGCAGCTAGTCAATAATCAGCTTTGCTGTATTTCTGACTCTGCCACGTGTGATGAAGCACCGCAAGAGCACAGCACTCCAGGGGAATACTGAATATTTCCCTAATCTAAATTTAACAACTAGATTTTATGATTCTATCATCTTCTCTATGAACCTAGGCTTTAGGCTAAGTTTTACAAAAGTGATTTTCTTTGATGCAGGATTCCCAGAGCATTATTTAACCATATCCCACCTTCCCTCCTGTGTGTGCCCACAATCCACGGGCACAGGGGGCATGGGAAGCACAGCAGTGGAAGTGGGGTAAAAGCCTCAAAGGGTTCAGCAGCATCACTCTCATCAGCAGAGTGGTTCAGCAAGGAGACCCTTTCCAAGTGCTGGGGCTCCACCGTGGGTCACAAGGCAACTCTCCCGAGGAGAGACCAGAGCTCCAGCTCCTCACATCTCCTGCTCCCCCAGCCAGGCTGCTTCCTCCTCCCGGCACAACACCTCAGCCTCCCCCCTCTCCCTCTCTGCCTTTTATTCATTTGATACTGAATGAGTGGCACACATGACATCTTCTGGCGCTAACGAGCATCTGAACTATCATCCCTTTGTCTGCCAGCGGGTTTCAGTGAACTTCTGCTGAATGAGAGGAAGCTCCCGGCGAGCTTCCTCCCTTTCATCAGTCAAGATCTAACTAAAAGGGAGTGCGCACCGCTTAGATCCGTGACCTACTACACACACGTGATGAGGACCTACTCGGATTGCTCGCAGGTGATGCCCGGCTGACGGAGCTGTTTCCACTCCCTGGGACGCTTTTTGTGTCTCTGGATGTGGCATTCCTCCCTCCCCACTCACCCCAGGGCTGGCTGCTGACAGCCACTTACCTTTCTTCATTAGAGAAGACAAATTTCCTGAGCTTGAGGTCACCAAGTACGATGGCTGACTGGTGGCAGTGAGCTACAGCAGAGACAATCTGTTTGAACAGCCGGGCAGCCTCCTCTTCCCTCAACCTCTTGCAGCTCCTCACATAGGAGTGCATGTCCCCAAAGTCCTTTTCAAAGAACACATAGGCCTTGGTGTCCCCGAGAATGACTTCGACAACCCCGGTGATGTTTCTGTGTGACGGCAGCTGAATGTAAGGTCGGATCTTGTCCTGGTAGTGTTTGAGAGGGAACACCTGTATAGAGGAAATTAAACCCGAATTCATTCTCAAGGGCGTTGAAAGCTGCAGCTCGCGTAGCAACTCTCCCCAAACAATGACGAGGGAGCTGGAGGGAAGCCAGGGCTCGGCAAGACCGGCAGAAGCGGCTACCGAGACCCTTCCTGTTCGTTGTAAATTGAAAGGCTGTGGGGGGAAACTAAACCAAACCACCATTCCCACAGCCTTTGGGGGGAAGGCGCCCCGAGGTAAGTCGGAGTCCCAGCTCACTCGCAGGGCGTGCAAACGCCGCCGGGGGCTGGCCGGGCGCTCCGGCCGGGGAGCAGCGGGAGGATGGATGTTCGGCAGGGCTGCGCCCGGGCCGGTGGTCGGGCGCGCCGGCAGGACCCGCTCCCACCCGCGCAGCTCCCGCTCACCTTGCAGCGCAGCTCCCGGCCCGAGCTGACGCTCAGCGCCCTGGACACCTGCTCCCGCTCGGCCAGCGGCAGCAGCAGGTACGAGGCGATCAGGCTGGGACCCGCCGCGCCGCCGCCGCCGGCGGGAGAAGCGGGGGCACACGGCGACCCGGGAGCGCTCAGGCAGTCCGGGGGGCCGCACTCGGCGAGCCGAGGGCACTTGGCGGCCGGCGCTTCCTCGGCGGGGCCGTCGTGCAGGGGCTGGAGGCGCTTGGCCGGGGCGCTGCGGCAGCGGGCGGCCGGCAGCAGGGACGCGGGGCGGCTCATGGGGGGAGCGGAGCGGCTGCGGAGCTACAGGCGGGCGCTGCGCGCTGGGCGCATCCCTTCGCTCTCCCCGCCGAAACCTCGGGCTGTGTCCACCATCTGCTGCCGAGTCCGCGCTAAAGTAGTTGGAGGCTTTAAAAAAAAAATAAAAAAAAAAAAAAGGTGATTCTCCTCCTCCTCCCGGCCTGACGCACGGGGAAATGGGAGGAGGGAGGCTGGGACACGCCTGCTCCGCTCCGCCCGGCGCTCTCCGCGCCCCGGCCCTGCCGCGGACCGGGCGGGGCGGCGGGGGACCCGGCGGGGGTCTCGCCGCGGGACTTGCGGGGCGGCAGGCACCCCGCCTTCGACCTTAAATATTTGTGTCGAGAAAGCGAGGCCACCTTCCTTTCCAGGATCTTCTCGCCCATACAATTGCAGGTTCCCAGCCCCAGTTCTTACTTTTCACTAATCACTAAATAACCATCCCTCACCCCAAGGTTTGCATCACAACGCTGTTGTATGAGCATAAGCGTTTACTCATAAGCGTAGACGTAACGTGCACCATCAGAAATACTTGGCACTGGGTGTTTCCCATGTTAAAACTTTATCTGTCCGAAAAAGGAATAGCTCGGAGAGCCAGGCAGCAGCCAGCAGCTGAAGTGACCTGTGAGGAGCAGACTGAGAGGAGCTCCACAAGGCTCAGTAGTGTGGCTTTAAAGCAGTAGTAAATAGACTGGTAGTAAATGGAAAAAATAAATAAAAAAAAAACAATTTAAAAAAAAAAGAGACAAAACCAGACAACAAATCATCCCTGGGGAAAAAAAAAAAAAAAACAGCTGTAGTTTTGACAAGAAATGCTTCAGAAGGAAACTCTCCAGTTTTCTGTTTCTATATATGCAAATTTTCTGCAATTTAGTGCTGAAGCTTCATATTAACACAGGGACCCTGTGTTTTGTTACTCAGTAGGATCAACTCCTATTCTGGTTTGGTTTCCCCAACCCAGATCTGTACAGGAGGCAGAGAGGGCTGAAGATGGGCCCCCCAGCTCTGAAGCCCGTGATGCCACGCGTGCAGGTATTTGCTCAGATTCCTGGTAGATAACTGCACAGCAAACCCATGCATGCCTTCAGCTACTTCTAGTGTATTTTAAGAAACACATGAAACTCTTGTGCAGGATGACTCATAGCATAGCAGTCCCATTAATGCATTTAAACATAAAACGCATATGCCATAAAGGGCTATCCCAGGGCCTGCATTTCTTTCTTTTTTTTTCCCCAGAAATAAAATTCCATTAATGCCTGCAGATTGTTTCTGAGTGATTCACCACAACTCTCAAAGCACACTATTTTATTTGGTTCCTCTTATAGGTAAAACACATGCAAGTATCTATCAGACCTTTTGTTTTACTTTTCCCTTCCTGGAAGTTTAATGATTGGAATGCTGCTGCTGGGTGAATTTAGCTGGTAGGATGCCACATGTGTGGGCTGCTTCCTACATCTGAGACAGCACAAGGTGCAGCGGGGGGAAGGTTATCAGTACCTTTGGGGACAGGGGAAGGGTGCAGACAAAAACAAATGGGTGCAGACAAAACAGCAATGGACCTGCATAAAGGTTCTCATGGGCATTCGTAGTGTGTATCAGTGTCCCCTGTAGCTCCCTCCGAACTGAGATGCAGTGTGAGCAGGAATGAAGGTGTCAGTGTCCTCTCCCAAATCTCCTGTGTCAGCTGATTGTCCCTGCTGGGGAGAAGGGCCATACCGAGGATCTGCTGCATACACTGCTGGAAGCTGCTGTCCTTCATCTGCCCAGCCTCCCATCCACTTAAAACCTCTAAGTCCACCCCATGGGGACACAGTGGCACCTGAGCACAGTGCTTGGTTCAAGCTACTGGCAGCCAGCTGGGGATGGCACCCACTGGTCCTGAGGAAGGCAAAAAAGCACCTCTTGTCATCCTGGCTCCCCCAACACACCTGGCATGTGAGGAGAGCAGAGGTACACACAGCATTGTACCTCACAGTCCTGCCACATTCTCCTGGTGCCTGGGCAGCCTTTTCTCACAGGGTATGCTCTCTATGTGTGTCCCTGCTAACTGGAGCCCTAAAACTGGGTGTGCAGTCCCCAAAGGCCAGGAAAATATAACCCCTAGGACATTCATCCCAGAAACACTGGTGGGTGCCCTCTTCTAGTTGACTGTATAGACTAAACTACAGTTGACTGTCTACATGTGACTAAGAGAAACCAAAGCTTAAATCTCCCAGGTCTTTGGAAAACAGGTGAAGTTCTTGACAGAAGGAAACCTTTGTTGCTTCTTTATAGTGCCTGGCATGATGTCAGGTACTCAAAGCCTTAATGCCATGGCTAAACATATAGTAGCAAATATTACTCAAGTTAGTCTTATGTTTTGGGTACAGAACATAGGAAAAAGTCCACATCCAGACTCTCCTCCATCCCCACCAATTCAAGATACAGAGCAGAGAAGTGATTCCCACTTTGGCTTTTCTGGTTTTTCTAATTTTGGCCAAAATGAAAAAAAAAAAAAAAAAAAGAATGCCAAGGATGTTGTCTGATGACCTGCATGGGATGCTCTTTCTCAAAGGGCTGAACTGAAACTTGTCCTCCTTGCCCATCTCTGCCAGTGCTTGCATGCAGCCTTGGTGTGGTTAGGAACCAGTGCTGAGAACAGGAGCAATTCCAGGAAGAGATTTGTGAAAAACTGTTGCAACATTTCAGTATTGTAAGATTTTTGCAGAAAATGGAGCTACCACACTTGACATAGCAGCCTTGTGTTTGTTGCCATCACACCACTGGCTTTTAATCATGCAGACTTATCTCCTGCATTAGTCTCCTCCTGAAATCAAAAGCTATCTTTGGGGTATTCCTTCTATTCCCTGCACAAGCCTTCATCATTCCATCTCCTCGTTCCCCCAAAAAGACTTTTCAGGCTCTACTTGCTTAGTGTGATGAGCACTGTCATGGTAATTCCCAGTTGTGCCTGTGGTGAATTTGAGCCTGAATGGCTTTACAGCCCTTCAAAATGAACCAGAGCCATGTTACACATCTCCAGTGGACAGCACTGAAAATCATTGTGGAGCACAGATCAGTGCACAATTACAGTCCTAATGCTGGGATAAAACATTGACTCTGTGGATGAGTCCTGCTATCCAAGTGCCAGAAAAAATAAACTGCTGTGAGCCAGCAGAATACAAGGAACCATCACTCAGCCCTGGTGTTCCAAAGGGACTTGGTACCTGTGAGGTGGGCAGGGATGACCTTCAGAAGTACAGTTCAGTAGTCTTCATGCTTGGCAAAGGACAACAGTGTGCAACAGGCACCTTTCCCAATACTACCAAAGTCTGAGGAGCTCTCAGTCAAAGAACATTGCAAAATCTTTACAAAAATTAGATCCTGCCTTGGAAAAGGCCAGTCAAAGCAAGCAGGACTGCTTGCTGTATCCTCGCTTCCTGGAGTCCCAGCTGCTATGCAAGGATCTGGGACTGCAGCAGAAAAAAGAGCCTGTGGGATGTGTATCACAGAATGGGCACGTCCTAGCAGAGGGAAGGGTCTTACCCAGAAGAGATTTGCCAGAACTGTGGCAAGGTGAATATAGCTCTTCATATATTTTCTCTCTTTTTTGAAACAGACAAGCAGCTTAGTGCATCTGTGAGATGAAGACTGAAGAATCCAGAATTCCTGGTGCTCAGGCATTGATCCTCCCATTCCTGTTATTTTATTTAAGGGAATTTTTGTTATGTGGTTTTCAAGCATCTACCTGCCTTGCCCTCAGCCAGTGCTTACACTCACCTGAGCAGCTGCTTTTCCTTACATGCTCCCAAAATTATCACTGTTGCTCCAGTTCTCTGACCCTTTATCTCTATAACTAGAGCAGCCAGAGGCAATGAGAATTGTGTAACCATCTCCCCACTTCCCAAGTGCTTGGGACAGGTCTGGTAACTTTGATAGTATGTCTCATGGGACACACAGAATAAATCTCTATTAGATTAGGGCACTTATAAATAAATTGGCTGCTTGCTACAGAAAAAAAGAATGAAAAGGTCTTTATTTTAGTTAATGGATGAGAGAGGCAAGGAACACAAATATTTTGGCTAACATTAAACTATTGGTAAAGGATGAAAAATCAATACCTTTATTTTAAAAGTTATCTGAAGCCATATAATGAAAATTAACTACTGCTAGATTGAAAGCCAATAATTTAAAAACAGCATGTCATCTATAATCTAATGGTGTACAGAATTACCCTGCACAGATGGGGCTCAAAGAGTAGTCGTATGGCCAGGTGATAAAGAAGTAAAAGTAATGTTTTTTATAGCAGAACAGCATCTGTGATAACCCACAGCCATCCTCAGACACTGTGGAACTTGGCAGCAGATTAACCACTGAGATATAAAACACATGACAAGCACGTAGTGACATCAAAAGGAGTGCAATGTAATGGTGTTCAGATGTCTCCCCTCAAGCCCACACAAAGCTGCTCTGAGGGCTGCTGCAGCTCAGAACTCTCAATGATTCCCTTTTGATAAGCCTGTTGTTATCAAATCCAAGGAGTCTTATGAGCAGCACCTCCTGACTTTGTTCCTCTGCTAACTGAAGAGCATGAAGGCTTCTTCTGTTGCCTGAAAGACGTGTGAAGGTTCAGGTTTTAGACCTCAAATCCTGTTTTGACTTCAGAAGTTGATTGCACAAGCGGACAGTGAATGAGTGTCTCCGTTTCCCTTGCGGTCAGAGAAGATCCTATTCATACTGAGTTTACAAGCAAACACTTCCTTTGGTAAGCTTCCCGTGCAATTCAATTCATGTGCGTGCTTTCAGGCTCTGTCTTTGGGTCTGGACTAACATCAGAACAAGCAAGAGAGGCAGGCTCTCTTCTCAGCCCACCACAGCCTTTTCTGCAGTGCTTTGAAATGATGAAACACACTGTGTTTTCTGCACGCTGCTGCAGTCCTGTCAAGTCACAGTGATTATTCATGCATCAAGAGGCTAAGCACAGACATGGGTATCTACTGGATGATGTACACCCATTCCAGAGTTTTACTTGCTTAACAATCAATCTAATGTTTTTGCTCTTTACATTTACTGGCTGGGAGCCTAGAATCTGCTGGCTCCTACACACAGGATTCTCCTCTGAGCATTCTGTGACCACGTCAGATGTTTGAAATATTATGTATTAACAATAAGTACTTTATGACCAGCAAATAAATTATTATTTATGGAAGACTTGGAATTTGCCGTCAGTACTCGTCTGTACCTGTAGTGAGGAGCCATCAGCTTAAGGCTTTGGCTGTAGTAACAGAAAGGAAGACCTGTCCTTGGGACATTCTTACATTTTCCATTCCAGGAAGTCCTTTTCTAAGTGCATCTTCTTCACTGTACAATAAAGCACTATCCATTAGGCAAATGTTTAGTTAATGGACACAGCGGGATCCATACATGAAGATTTTTAGGGAAAGTGAAGATTAAGATTCACTTGAAATGACAGTGAAATTTAATAAAGTTGCACAGTGAATTCTAAGCTAGTTCTGGCCACAATACTAGAGCTATTCTTGAGAAAAATGTCATGAGGTACTTGTGACCACAGGTAGGTAAGACCTTTGTCATCAGCCACTCATGAGGAAACATGAGTATCCAAGAGGACATTGTCTAAAATAAGGCAGTGTGTTGGCCTTGGCTGTTGAGTCATCAGTATCACTTCCTGCAGCCCCTGCTTTTGCTCCGGGTATTTCTCAAGGGAGCACTGACTTGGTCTTTTTGATTGGTCTAGAATGAATAAGATCAGGGCTTCAGAGCAGTCATGATGAATATGTCCTTGATTCAGAGAAATGCACACTCCTTTTAGCACAAGTGTGCTAAATCTTCCATGAGATGCCTGCCTGATTAGTTTTTATCTTTGTCATGGCTTCACTGATTTGAAAACTTCAGACTCTCTAGTTGTAAAATGGAGAATTCACAGGAAGAATCTGTTCAAGTGAGAGAGCAAGCTTAAGTGAGCAAGTGTTAATGGCTTGTGCCTCAGGGTATCACTGAAAGCTGTTGTATGTGGATCTCTCTTGCCTTTAATTCACTGTTTGCCTAGACATTTCTTTAAACCCTCAAAATACTGTGTGGAACTTCTCTAGCAGAGACAAATTCTCACCAGGTTTCAGTGACAGATCCTTCTTAGCTAGACTAAGGTTTGCTGCATTTGTAAAGCACACCTTATGGAAAAAGAAAGAAAAAACAACCACCTGACCTCTGAATTTCTTTTTAAAAATATCATTGCAAAATTTCTGACGTCAGATAATGAGACACAAATTACCCTGTGAACTGTTAACATATGCCTGTTTACATATGATATCTTATAGCCAAAGCAGATTAAGATTTGAAGGTTTAACTGCTGTTGAGTTTCCACTTCTGTGAATCATACAGATCATACAGCTTATTCATCATGGGCACTTATTTTTATTCTTTAACTCTTTCAAGCTATTTCTTCCCAGAGCAGAGTTTAGGGGTAATGTGGGACACATAGGAACAGAGAGATCACAACTGCACAAGAAACCCTGAACTTTGCAAATGAAAGAGCAGAAAGCTGCCATAAACTGCAGCCACCCCAGTGAATCAGTAGTGGTTTGTATCTTGCCTTCCCCACTTGTCACAGTTAGTCTGTCCTTCCACCTAGTTAAAAGCCAGCTGCCATGGATGCTGATGGCCAACCCTGGAATCTTTCAATTTAAGGAGGAAAATTACTTGTAAGAACCAACAGAAGAGAAGTGGCCATGACAAAATCAGCAGGATGGCTCAAGTTCCACATTCAAAGAAAAAAAAAAAAACCAAACAAAAACATTAATCATACTAGGATTCCTTGGATGCTATGTTATAGTTTAAATTCAGAAATGCCAAACATTTTGGTGACAATTTATTTCAGCAAACACAGGCAGTTTATTCTAGCACTTGAATGTGTGTGGTGCATCACTAATTGTAAAGGGACTCAAGTACTCTCACCAGCAATGCTGACAAAATTGAAAGAGTATCTGTCTTTTTCTGGATAACATCTCAAAGAGGCATCTCTGTTGATAAAAGAAAGAAACCTACCTCTATTTAAATACACATGCCTATTCACCTCAGATGTGATTGTTATTAAAGCTAGGCAGGCCAGTGCTGCCAAAAATCACTCCATTTCTTTCAGGTGAAACCAAGAAGGATTTCAGAACTCAGGCTGCACTTCACTTGTTGTTCAGATTCTGTGATTCACTAACACTGCCTGGCTCAGGCTAGCAAAGGAGAGAAGGAAGATGTTGTAGTTTGAAGCAGAAATACGAACATCCAAAAATACCTTTCCTCTTGGAGTTGCCGTGACTGTTTGTTCTTTTCATTTAAAGTGTTGCTTCAGATTTGTTTGGTTTTTTTTCTCCCAGCTGCATCATCTTAAGCAGGCAGTCCACCTTATTACCTGTGGATTAGCTAACAGAGGCTGAGAGCAGCACTGTGATGGGTCAAGCCTCTTTTCACGAAGGACAACAAGGTGTAACCAAGACAGCAATCTCCCTCACAGCATTACTCACTGGAACATGAGGGCAACAGACCATACCAGGAACTGCAGCAATCCAAGGCTATACTGGTACAAATGCCACAGGTAGCAAACCAAACCTGCTGCCACCAGTTTGTTGGTAGGAATCTGGGTATAATTTACCATTTGTAATGCCATGTGTTACTGGAGGACACACTCAAGCAACCCAGACACCTACACAAACTAAATTTGAGGAGCAACACTTGTGGCCATGGAAAATGTATGTACATCTTTGCATCTGAAGACTTGGGAGGCTGGTTATCACTAGGGATTGAATTAGATCCAAGAGGACAATCTTAATGCACCTCTGCCAGAAACTGCAGAGCTTGTTTAACCAATGCAAGTTTCTGTTTCTAACTATTCCGCTTAGAAATGGTTAGAGAATAAATTTAACCACAAACTTAAAGATAAAACAAAAAGGACATTCCCTCCCCATCCCTGTTTTTATTTTTTAAAGCTATTGTTAACATCCTCCCCCTGTGGTATTTAACTGAAAAATGGTGACCCACCCTAAAAACTGCAGGTTTGAGCCCTGAAGTATCTTAAAAGGGACCTGATTTTACACATAAAAATACAAACAAGTGCATACTGCTCAACCACCACACAGTCCTTTTCAGCTATTTCAGCTGGGCTTCCGTGGCAGAAGCACCCACACTCACTTGGGAAAGGATGGACCTCAGAGGTTAGACCACATAATGAAAATCAGCTAGCCAATTCCCATGAAGTGTTTTGAACACAAAAGCCCAGTGCAAGTAATAATAGTTCAGTTCTCTTTTTCAGCTATGAAATCAGCTTGCAGATTAATATTCTTCAATTACAAAATAACAATTTTCAGCTTGAAGTGGTTTGTGCTCTTAAGTGCAATTGGGGTTAATAATGGTCTATGAAAAGAGTGCTGTTAGCAAACAGTAACCCAGAGTGAAAACCTTAGCATATGGGTACCTCAGCTACAATTGTACATTAAATGTTAGATTGTAAATTCAGAAAAATTACATAGGAAAATACCATCTAACCCACTAAGGATCCCAAAGCTCAAAGAAACCTGTATTTTGTGCTTACAAATGTCAAGAGATAATTGTCATCTGCCTGCCAAGGCAGCTCCTTTACCTATGGCAATTTCTAACTCATGTATATATATGCTTTATCTGCCTGATGTGTTCAGATCAATTTAGGCAATAAACAGTGTCACAAAGTTTAAGTTCTATTCTGGATCTGTGCCCCAAAGCATAGCTATCTGAAGCTTATATAAAAAGATTAACTGTTTTTCAACCCAAGGCATATGGTTTCAATATATTTGTACTATCTAAAATTTTGTTACTGGAATACCTCTGTAAAAAAATGTAGTCTTCCAGCCTAAAACATTAAGGTAAAACCTTCTGGGACTCCCAAATAAAAAATGCCTGAATTAAATGCTTCAGAATTCCAAAAGAAAAGCCTAAGTCAGGAGAGTTCAAAATTATAAAAAACAAGGACAAATCCTCAAAGCTGAGTGGTTGTTCTCTGTGGCCACAAACTAGGTGTAAGTGTGCAACACTTTCTGGAAGTTCATCTCCAAGGTTTGTGTTAAAACATGGGCATGGTCCCAAGCCCTGAAAATTGTGCTCCAACCATTCCCAGTAGTTACAGAGACAGTAACAGAACTATCTGCAATCCAGAGCAAAGCACTCATTATTACATGCTGGCAGGATCTTCATCTCTAATATGCTGAAGAAACTAGCACGTTGAAAAGGAAGTTTAAATGCTTTAAAACATACTTTATTTACAAAATGCAAGCCTTTAGAAATTCAGGAAGGTAGAAAAAACCCAAACAAGTTTAACTGAAATTCCTTATGTTCTTAAGTTCAAAAAATGCTTTCAGTTACAGTGGAGACTTTCAACTTTGAGTATAAATGAAACATTTAACAATGATTTACCTATAAATGAAACACTTAACAAATAACAATCAGTTATACAATCTATTTAGAATCAGTAACTTATCTCACAAGACCTCTAATAACAAATTTTCTTTGTGGCAGTAGCGTATCCAGCTCACGTGTCCAGTGTTGACCAGCTTTGTTTTTTCTGAGTGTCAATCATTCTTTTAAGTATTTCATCTTGTACAAGATCTGATCCTTTTACATCAACATGGCTACAGCCCATTTTAGGGCATCTGTTAAAAAGAAAAGAGAGACTCCATTAAATTGAAAGAATTGTATTTGTCAGATATAGGCTTTTGCATAACATCTGCTAGCTTTTATTTTTTTTTTAATCTGGAGGATTCACTCTTTTTCTCAGTTCCTTGTTACCTCTTGTCCTCTTCACCAGCGTTATGTGCAAAAAATAAATCTATCTCAACTGGTGAGAATCATCAGCTGAAGGAAGGAAAGAAGGTGCACAGTGAGAGATGAAACCTTCCACCTATGGATCACTCTCTTGCTTCAAGCACACAAGCTGCCTTCATCAGCAATGATAGCTGCACTGCATGGACACCTTTCTGTGTTGCTTTCTCTCTCTGCAGCCCTCTAAAAACTGCAGGTAGATACTGCTTACCTTACTAAACTGCAGTGGGGAAGTATAATCTTCACTGGCAGATAAGCAGGGAAATGATTTTCTAGGGAAACAAAAGGGAGTGAATCTTGCCACAACTGACTGGTGAATCAGAGGACTATCTAGTCGGTGTAAAAATCAACCTGACTTTTATGAGCTGTGAAAGCTCAGAAGGGAGAAATGGGGCCAAATTAACAGCCTCTAGATGATAATCAAGTACAAAATGTCTTACAACTACTTGAAACAGCCAGATAAAGACAGCAGGGTAAAAGATATTCAGGGACCAAAGGTCATTTTCCTTTGGTGGGGGCCCAAACATACACAGATGGTATCTATAGTAAGAAGTAGCACTTCTGAATTATTCCTCTCTTAGAGTAACTTTTGTCTGAGGTGCTGAACTTATTTACACTCAGTACTCATAACTTTTACTCCAGATTCATCCACAGGTTACTGTGTTTGTCATTGATCAGTCATTTAATTGCTCTGTGCCTCAGTTTTCCCATTTATCACCTTAATACAGCAATAGCTTGCCAGATTAATGAATAACAAGTGCTCTGAAAGCTTCCCACATTTCCTGTAAGCATAAAGTATTAGTATGTCCTTCCAGGCAGTGGAAAAAAGTGAGCAAACCAAGAGACGTAAGAGTTGCCTCAAGGAGTGTGTGACAAGTCTGTCAGCACGGGGCTGTGTGTACGTCAGCTGAGGCTGGCAGGCAGGCACTGCACTGCCAAGGGCACTGAAGGCATCCTGGGGATTCAAACTGGGAAGTACTTGTGAGGAAACAGCCACTCTGTGTCTGCAGAGTGAGCAACAACTCCGATTCCAGAGTCAGAGTAGTGAGGATCCTGCCCTGCTCTGCCAGGGCACCTGCTCCCACTGGAGTGTCCCTGGCAGGAACACAGCCCAGCAGCCACGCCAGGACACTGGGATACTGAAACAGGGCACTTGCTGCAACAGCTGGCTTGTCTTCTCACCACAGCAGTTTTCAAAGCAACTGCATTTTCATGAGAAAGTTTAAAATTACAGTAGGTTGGTCAGACTGGGCAGAGAAAACCAAGGAGTCCTTCTTAATTTAGTTACAGTGAAGCCGTGGCATTGCTCTGTGTGTACTTTTCTAGCACTGGAATAACTGCTGTAAAAATGGTAAGGCTGCCAGCTAAAAGCTCAATATTAAGAACTGCCAGCGTTCAGACTGCACAAATAAGTTTGGTTTGGGGATATGGTAGCTTTTAAAGCTGGGTGTTGCACAGCTGATATGAGTTTTGTAACTCCAGAGTTTCTCTAGTCTTCCATTTCTTAAAAGGTAAAATAAAATGCAGTCATGTGACCCCATGTGTTTTCAGCAGAGCTGAAACTTTTGATCCACTACAATTTCTCCTAAATTGACATTGTTCTGATAGATTTAACAACACAGAGAAATATTTAGCTACAAATATCCTAAATTCAGTATAAGAGAACGTATTCTTGTCATTGGGCTGTTGAGCACATGGTTTTTAGCCTCTCCCTATCCTCCAGAACATTCAGTTTCCTCCAACTTGAGAGCTATTACTCAATTCCTGTTCATTTTTCCAGCCAAATTTCTGTCCATCCATGTTGCTAGTTTTCTTGGTATATTGAAGCCATTCCAGATTTTTCCCTAGATTTTGTAACACAAGAAAGGTACTTCCATCTAGTTCTTCAAGCTGTTTTGACACTGAGACAGTGGCTGGGTATCCCAGCTTGGTTGGATGATTGGTTTTATAGCAGTGCTTTCCTGTAGCAGGGGAGAAACATGGAATAAAAACTTCAGCTCCACCTTTGTAACCCTCATGGAGGACTGTGTAGAGCATAACAGAAATGTCAGAGCAATACATGGAGGAAATAAGCTGCCTGTGGCATTATCTTCAGGGAAATCAGATTGCTGGTCTTTGACAGACCTTCCTAAGCAAACTGCACTTCGTTTAAGAAGTCTACAACTGGTACATTTCCATGAAGTCATCAGCCCCAGAGCAGGAGGGTCTAGCATAAATGGTGTAAAAACAAAGGTGAAATCAGTGATGAGATGATATGTCCTCTCAACTTCCTCCAAAAAACATTAGTGTTCAAGCCTCTGCTTTTTCTACTTTTTTTTTTTCTTAAAATCATTATCATTTTCAAATTTATTGTGGAGAATTTGAGGTTTAAAAATTCATCTGCTACATCTTGTCATTCAAAAAATATTTCCCATGTGGAAAAGTGACAGACTATTTTGGGGATATAAGGAAAGAATTATTTAACTGCATCATGGTAGGAACTGCACTGCACTATCTGATCTCGTTCTTAAATTCTGTCCTACCTAAAATGTTGTGGTTTAGTATTTCTCACTTTAACACTCAGTTATTATAATATTTCTGAGCTGTATCGGAATATAACTGCATAAGAAGGTGCACGGAGAAAATTTTTTTTCATTTACTTCAAGGCTTGCTACATAAGCAGTGGGAACAAATCAGCAACTAAATTTTAGGAAACTGAAGTCTCTCAGTTGGTCATGGCTGTAGAAATCTCTTTACTTCTGTTGTGCAGCTACAAGTGGCTGTAACTTGCAGCTGTAGCTGTAGTTCCTGAATATTTCCTTACATATTGTTTTCATTAAAAAGAAAAGCACCTTCACATGTCTAGTGCTAATGAGGAGGCTGTGACTTGGGCAGGTGCTGAAGCTTTACTTCCTGCAGCCTTTCCAATCCAAATACATTTCCTAGAGCAAGTGGAGTAGAATTCCACTTGCACAGCAAAGCAAATAGCTTTTCCACACATTCTTTTTAGATTACCGGACTTTCTTCTTTTTCTGCTTTTGAGTCTGGATCATTTCTAGGATGGCATCTTCTTCATAAATATGTCCACAGACTTTGTTCCGCACTGGCCTCTTCATTGTCACCTGTAATCAGGAGGGATTGATTTAAAGCAACCGATAATGCCCATGAAAATGCTTCTGCTGAGATTTTATGTGAAACAGCAGGAAGTGTGTTTGCCACTCAGACATGGCATTCCAGTCAAATTATGGGATGAGATCCTGCTTGGTAAACTACATTCCTACTTACATGGGTTTTCTTCCCAAGCAGTATTGCTCTTTTCTGAAAATGCTTAAAATTTATACTATTTTGTTGTTAAATGTAATGTTGTTTAACAGGTACTGCAGATTTGTAATAAACAAACCAGTGAAGAATATGAAATAACTATTTCCCTGTCAATTACTGTAGCAGTGATACATACCTGTGTAATGGGACAAATAAAGTTCATCTGACTTCGAGTCACGGCTATATCTTCATCAATTTGTTCAATGGTGTCAGTACCATGATCTGATTTATGAGAAAGTAGAATGGGAAAAAGAGAAAAAAATTGTTCGTTATTTAATGTAGACTGTCAATACTTAAAATAAGCTAATAAAAACCAACATTTGCCAAGCACTATCTCACAGTGATTTCTAAAATGCCACAGTTTGTTTCTGCACCACTCCATGAACAAGACACTGCAAAAAATACTGTACAAGAATGTATTTTAGAAAATGTGGATTTTTATATTATAACCACTTTGCATATGTTTGTGTGTGTGTGTGTGTGTGGCTATTTACAGGCAATGCCAGAAAGAAAGGCTGGGAAGGAGAGCAGACTGGCCTGAAGATATGCAAAACCTTTGGTATTCACTGTTCAAGTTCACCAAAACCCAGTTACACACAGATGAGTCCCCAGAAACAAACAAAAGATGAGGTGGAATGGATCTGGCAGTCCTACCCTCAATAGTTTGTGTTTGAGTGTCATAAATGGGCTTGCTGTATAGCCTGTACATACTGTACACACTTTAAAAGGAATTTGTACTACTTATCATAATGCATCATTTATAAAGTGATCCTGTTGTATTTTGATAAGGCTATAATTAGTGAAAAATAAAAGCCAGAAAGTGTCACGGACAACAGAAATGTTACTGAAGTGATCTTAAAGAGAAGGGGCAGAACGAAATTTCCGACAATTCCCAGAAAACACCCAGTGGCTCAATGCCAGGGAATGAAGGGCAGACAAATGAGAATAAAACAATCTAGAGCTGGAGGAGCTGCAGGTCCCCACCTTTACCAGAAGAAGAAAGTAAGGTATAAGCAACTTTGTACACTCAGGGGCATACCAACTAATGTTCCATGCAGAAGTTAGCCAAAGTCAAAAGCTGAGACATGGAAGCAGTTAAAGAAGAGACAAATATGTGTATATTTATATATATTTAGGGAGAGAGAGAGAGCTAAGTACAGACTTCATGAATTGCATATATGTTGTTTTATCTTCTAGCTCTCGTCTGTTATGGCAAATCTAGGCTTTTAGTTGAATGCATTTGTTTATCTTTGAATCTTATCTGTTAGTAACAGCAAACTTAACACCTGCCATAGCTTTCCATTCCTTTGGGGTACTTCTGCAATGCCTTTGCAGAGGCAGAGAAGGGCCTTAGGGTACAGTCCTCAAGGTGTCCCAAGCAAAGAGATCATTTTTCTTTCTAGCTGCACGAGCTGCACTCCAAGGGAGGAGTGAGAAGCACAAGTGAACACAGAGAGTTTAGAATTACTTCATGATTTCCCTTCTGCAGTGTCTCAGCTGGAGTTCCCTGTGCTGCTGTTGCACACTATCAGCCAATCTTTGCCTCCCTGGTATTCAGTCTTCCACATCTATTAAGGACCAGTGTTTCCTAACTTCTGGTCAGTACTGCATGCCTGTGTGATACCATCACCTTCCGGATGATACCAGCAGACATCACCATGGAGCAACCAAAACCTCTCACACCCAGCCTAGGCTGAGCTCGCTGCCCTGTGAGCCAGCAGCTCTGGCTGGGGGATTCTTGGCATTGATGTTGCAGCCATTGCTCCACCACAGCACCTTTTAGTATGCCAGGCCTATTTCCAGACCTTCCTCCCTAACAGAGCTTGCCTTCGTTTCCATTTCAATATTCCAAGCATTTAGGAATGTTTCTGACCCAGGTGCTCCAACCCCAGGTATTGGGGTTGGAACTAGATGACCTTTCAGGTCCATTCCAACCCAAACTATCTTATGATTCCACTCCTGTGAATACCATGGGAATACTCAGGGATTCATCAAGGATATTTCTGTGTCCGCTACTAAGGTCTCATGCAATAAACAGGGTGTGGATTCTGGGGGAAAAGGAGCCCAAAATGTCAATCATAATTTCAAGGCTTTAATCTCCAAGAATATTAAAATATCTTCATCAGATACTGACCACCTAACAAAGGCAAACACTTGCAAATCAGAAGGAAAAAGCAGGCACAATTTAACTATAAAACTAAAACTGCTATGGTATGGACACCAGAAATGCACTCGTGTTAGCCACCAATTTTCAGAAAAAAACTCTGTGACATATTTATTATTCTTAAATTGCTCATATATATGGTTTATTTATCATAAGTACATAGTATTTGAAGAAAGTACAACTTTTGCAGGGAAAAAGGGGGTTTTATAAATGAAGCTTTTGAAATACCAAGCTATGGGTGAAATCCCACTAAAACAGCAAGGCTAAGCAATATTGGAGTTATTGCCAGGTGGCAGCTTTGACATGGACTGTTTTACTTCAATATCATAATGATTTTTTTTTTTCCTACAAGGAATGCTAACAAAGAACAAGAGATTCAGACTGTCCTTAAATTCATGTAGCTGCAAATTTTGACATACTGCAGCTCTAATCTTTCCTGTGGAAAATATCACATTTTTCTATGTTGTACTTTGTTTCAACCCATGAATTTGGCAATTCCAATGTACCAGGGCATCACATCAGTCAGTGGCATTAAAAAGCATCAGTAATAGCAAGATCTAGGACAGGGAATTGTTTACAAAACATAATTTAAAAAAAAATCAATAAGTAGGTACCAAGGAAGGTGGGTGAATTTTTAAAATATGGGACTTGTGCCTGTGATTTTATTTCTAAAACCCAACACTATAAGATAAGCATGCAAGTGGCTTTTTCTGGAAGAGCATTCACCTCCTGACTTCGCTGAAGAGTCACCACTTCCCTCATCACTTCTGTGTATGTTCACCTAGGTACACACACAAGAATTTAGGAGACTATAGTGAAGCATCCAAGTTCAAAGATAAGAGCTCCAGTTGGGGTACTGGTGCTTGAGCCTCCCCTGAAGGCCTCAGGTCTCTAAATTATGTGAGTTAAATCCCAGGCTGGGGTAACTTCTTCCCATACTGGTTTCGGAGGTGATTCAGATGCCCCATGTTTAATGGTTGAAATTTCATTACTTGAGACCTAATCCTTGTAGGTGGGGTATATTAATCTTGGATTCAAACTGTCTTCTTGCTGCAATCTTATCTTAAACACTTCAGGTTGCACTTCATTTGCAAAGATTTTGTATACAGCCTATCAGAGTGGGGCCCTGGCTTCAAGAGGTGATCACAGTCCAAATGAATCATTATTTATAGTATTTCCTTTTCATAAGCAGCTAATATTTTTAAAAACAAATATGCAAGACTGGGATGATGCAAGTAATACCTCAAGCATGTCAATAGCAAATTATCATAAATCAGATAAGCCACCCACAGATTTTTTGTTATTGCTTGATGTTCTACATTACAGGAGAAGAAAGGAAAATCACTTTTTTTCAGTGACAGTAAATTTTGCAGACATTACACAAGACAAACACACATCCTAAACTGGTGAGAAAGATGCTCTAAACTGTAGATCTATAGCTGTAGCCTCATATTGGAAGATGTTTTCATTAAGGTCAAGGGATTTTTTTTTTTTTTAACCAAATGAAATGTATGAAAATTTCAAGCATCTAAATTGCAAGTCTGACTATTCTACGGAAAGAAATAAAAATACTGGATCATACATATTTCAGCTAAGTCAGGTTATATTTTTATAAAATCGACTTTTCCTTGCAAATTAAAACCAGACGCAGAAAACACTAAGTTATTGTTCCCAAAATTCACATGTAGCCTTAAGTAACAGAAGTGCATACATCTATTTTGGTAGTCTGAGAGATCACATATTAAGTGCCTTAACAGTTTCTAGTTTTCCATTCCAGCCAACTGAAACATGTTATGAGTATTAGTAACACATTTTCTATCTCACTATCTCAGCAATGATGTTTACAGCTGTTGTAATAAAACTGCATTCTTATGAAGGTATCTATTTTTGGTAACATATCATAATGAATTTTGCAACTGCCAACTTTTTTTTACTTATTCAATTTTAATTAAAAACTGGTATGAATTTATATCTCTATCACTTCCATCTCTTGATAATATTGTGACTAACATGCCTTTGCTCTTTTACTGACTCTGCTGAGAAATACTCAGAACCTTTAAGCCTACTTTTAAAAATAGGAAAACCATAGTGCAGAGACATTAACTGCTGGATTGTGAATTATACTAAGCATAGATAATATCCATGTTAAAAAAACAGGAGAGGAAAATCCTCTCAACTGTCATTGTTATTTCTATGACCAAGAAACTGCTGTCTGCTCACTGCTCCCAGTGTCAGCAATGCCCTCTCCCCAATTTCTGATTCTCTAACCTGGTTCTCAGTGAATACGTGTTGCAATGTAAACTCAATTGATTTCTTTCCTTTTGTGCTGGGCTGTTCTGCCTTCTCACCTGCCACAGTCAGACACTAATCCTGAGAATCAAAGGGTAACGTTAAGCATGTGGGATTGAGTCTTTGTAAGCTTGAGCCACCAGACAGACAAGGTCTTGGCTCCCAAGAGGGTCTGTCTATTGTAGTGCTGACTCCATAGAAATAACAGCAACTCATCCAGGCTGGGAAAAATCCTATCTCAGAGCTCCAAGAAAAACATGAATGTTATGAGGACAAGTCAGATGCCAAGTGTTCCTGCCAGCAGGGCACAGAAAATAATGAAAGGTGGGGGAGGTGAAGGACTTTGTCACATCCAGGAGTTTTGCTCTAGGAGTCAGAAGGCATCTGGGGTGAGGAAAGGCCAGGGCCAAGTCTAAAGGAAGGACCTGACAGTGCTGAGAACACCAGGTAATGCTTGGAAGTGGCTCAGCATGCCCATCACTGCTCTGAATTTGAGTTAGCCTTCAGCCCAGAGAAGTCCAAAATAACTGTCCGTGTCCTTCCCTAGGGATGGATCTGCAGTAAATGCTGTAGGAGTGAAAGAAGAGGGGAAGCAGAGAGTAACACCTTCCTGGCAAATTCTCCCAGTCTCTAGCAATTTGTGGCCAAGGACTTCCTGAGTCAGAGGTAGTATCTTCATCCTTAATAAGCCCGGGAGTTTTCCTTCAATTAATTTGTCTAAACTTGGAGAGGGGAATTTTGTCCTGGACCTTTCAGCTTGATTAGAGACAGTTATCTTTGCTAGAAAGGTTAGCAACAGTTTAATTTTCCCTGAAAATTACTGCAGAGGCTGCAGGTTACAGTTTAATTTGATTTTTAAGAGGGAAAATAAGGTGTGCAAGCTACAGCTGCAGTCAAACAGTTCAAAGGCTTTGTGCTTTTTGCCAGAGGCATGCGATAGTTTAATTTGCCAACCGAGCCAAACTAGGCTTTGCATTAAAGTACATTACAATTTGATTACTTGCTGGTGTTGCAATACAAAGTTGATCTAAGGAAGGTGGCCTCTAACATGTTGCTCTAGATTGCAATTGCAAATTTACTTGCTCCTGCCCAGGCCAAGCAACTTGCTAGTCATTTACTGCCAAGTGCTTTGTATGTGCCCTGTTTGCCAGATACTTGTGTAAAAAGCACATAGAGGGGCATTTGGTCAATCCAAAATAAAATCCTGTAAATATAAGCCATTCTTATTTTCCTGGAGTGTGAAATACAAATTAGACTAATGTATTAGCAAACTTTTAGTTCCTTTATATAATAGTGAGGAAGGAAAGGGTCATGTCTTGCACTTAACATCAATCCTCTAAAAATTCCTTTAATGCCATCAAATTCACAGCACTTGTATATTTTACAGTATTTTGTCCCACTAAGCTACAGGGACTAAATACACTATTCTAAATGGAAATACTGTTCCCATTTTACCCATTCAATACTGATTAAAGCTGCTTGATGCCAGTTTTCCAGAATGGCCTTTAAATTAAGAGAAACTGTGATTTGATGGAAATGTTATTGGACAACTCTTACAGAAATAATGTAAATGAAGGAGATTGAAAGACACTTGCAGCTAGATACAATTTGCTGTCTTATATATTAATAATAAAAAGTGACTACAAATCCTAGGGAAAGAAAAAGCAACAAGAACTCCAGAAAACCCTGTGAAACCTCCAGCTCACACATTAATCAAAGTGAGAAGAGACCAACTTTGCCTTTAGATTTTGGGAAATTCAGACTGTTCCTACTGAATTTCAGTGGGAACTGTGTCTGTAGAACAGAAAGGATATCTTTGATTATAAACCACACAACTCAAACAATTTGGTAAGCAAACAGAGAAGAAGCTTTCTTGCTCTTTCTGTATTTGCAAAAAATAATGAGAAATCCACACTTCAGATTCCTCCGATGACATTTTAAACTGCAGTTTCCTCATTGCTGCTGCTTGGACTCGATCTGAAGCAGCTTCTGGGGGAGATGAAGATTACCTAAAAAGATGTCATGAAGGCTCATCAGTAAGCTCGGAGGAGCTACTGTTTCTGGAAAACCTAAGGTGGTCATATTTTTTCCATCTTAACTACCATCACCCACAATGACATGTAAACTTAAGAAGCAGGTTAAGTACCACAGACTTGCTGAAAATAAACCAAACTGATAAACAGACTGCTTAAATGACCAGGAAACTCTAGGTCTACATGAATGCATGCCAGACATGTGACAATGGAACAAAAGTATTAAGGATGCCACAGTATGAGCAAAACATGAAAACTGGAATATCTTATGAGGAAAAAATATATTAGACACAAGCTACTAGAATAATTTTTATTACTTGGGCTTTCTCATGCTTTTCAGAAGCAAAAAGGCTGAGTAATCACTGTTTCATGCAGTATAATGTATAAAGGCAACTGCCATGCTTAGAGAGCATAATTTCATGTATCAGAGATGAGAAGAATATCACACACATTTAAAAAATGAAGAAATTCACTCCAGGCACATGAAAGAAAAAGTTGCAAAAGATGCAACCAGAAAAAAAAAAAAAAAGCCTACCATTTCATTAGAAGATGAACCACTTTCCATTACTAACATTGTGGTCAGAATCTGGAATGTCACTGATGCAATGCTAACCATCAAATGACATGAACGTGTAGGGCTTGCCTACACAGGGAAGTTGTTGCAAAATAAGTGAGGGTGTGAATACAGAATGCATTAACTACTTGGCACTAACTCAGTGTGTGGACACTCCTATTCTGCACTAGGAGTGCCTTTTGGCTGTTTAGCCTAATCCACTTCCACACTGGACTTGAGGAAGGCACTGTTAATCCTGGGCTGGAGTAGTGAGAGGACAGCTGTTGGTATTGACAGCAGAGAGAAGGCCCACCCATTTTTGCAGAAGTCCCTAGCAGTCCCTGGATGGTCTCCTCTGTAAATTTACCTCATATTTTCTCAGAACAGTCCATTGCAAGTATTCGCTACAAGCAGAAATCATGTCTATGACATCTGTTAACAAAAGGTAATGTCATGTATCTTGTAACCCCTGTGGCTGGGAGTCACTTTGCCTATTTCAGTATGACATTTGTGCATTCTTGTAGACATTCATTTCTAAAAAGGTGAACTGGTGAGGGCTTTTCAGGTGGAACAAGCTTCTGCTAGAATATGCTCCTGAACAGAACTGTTCCAGGATAATGGACAGAAAAGAGCAGTGATGGGGCAAGCAGAGCTGATAGCAGGGTCCCTAGCAGTCCATCCAACAGGCTGCTATGGAACCAGTGAGCAGAAAACCCCCCAGCTACACCAAATGATCCTACCCCAGGAAAATTATCACTCAGATTACCATTTCAATCTGTCTCTTCACCTTCTCCTCACAAGACTTTTTGACAAAGACTTCACTGTTTTCCTATTCTAAACAGCTCTCTGAAAACACCTTAGAATACTGTGCCCTGGTGCCAGGAGAGTCGTGAATACAGACACATGGAGTTTGTCACGTGTTGGGGCACAGGTAGGTATATTTATAAACTATACTGTGAGAGGGATGAAGCTCTAATCCCTGAACACTAACCTGTTGATTTTGTGATTGGCAAGAATGACACAAGCTCAGGAGCTCTGAAACTGAATAGAAAACACAGGAAACAGCAATCTGTCATCTTTGGGAATGGGCAGATTTATAGTACAGAAAACTAGCTCCACTACCCCTTTCACCCAAAGGAAGGAGGGGGGAACAGATGTGCTTTTCTTTGCCAGAAGACTGATGGTAAAATATTGCTCTTGAATAAAGACATGAGAACAAATATGAAAATGTGAAAACAAAATACCCTTTTTTCTACCCCCTTAAATGTTGAAGCACTTGAAAGAAATTTTTAGGTGCTATATTTTATTTTAAAATTAGTGTTAATGAAGACCACATTTGCAATTTTCTTCTTAGTGATGCATTTTAATACTTCACAATGCTTTCTAAAATTCTTACCTACTTTCAGAATGAGTTTACTTAATTCTAAAATGTAACATCAAGTGAATATAATTCAGTGTGCAGTGAAGCACTAAATATATTATCCACATAACCTTTTGAGTTTTACTATTAGGATGTATAAAAAGAGAAGTTGTGTTAATCTCCCAAGTTTTTTAATAATTTTTTTTTCTGCATTTTGCATATAAACTTTACCATTCCAGTTGTTCTGAATTCTGCAGCTTTGCACTGCCTGGAACACCTCTGGGATAGCCTGTCACTGCTTCAGACACTGGCTGGGTACTTAGCTGGGGCTGCATCTCCTGCTCTGCTCCTGCCTTGGTTACCAGCCCACAGTCCTGACAATCTCTTTAGAAGAGGAATTTTTCTTAAGCAACAACATTTGTAGAAGTACTAACACCCTTCTGCTTCTCTTGAACTCAAAGCACTATAGAAAGAAGTCAATTATAAGACTGTGACCATTTCACTGGTGGGAAACTGAGGCACAGGGCAGGAATACATCCAGAACCACAAGCACCCTGTGTGTTAGACCATTGTCTTTCCCATTAGACCACACTTTCTTGACCCTGAGTAACTAAGGCTACAAACAATTTCCAAATACATTCTTAGTGAATGCATCAGTTCCACCTTAAAAGCAAAAACTACAACACAAAAAAAACAGTATGTTCTAGTAATTGCACAATATCTGGTTGTTTATTCTGAGAACACCAACACTTGCACTGGAGAACACATAGTCATTTTCTAGTAAGTCATATTTATAAAATAATACATCTTTGCTAAGCTACATAAAAAAAAGAAAGAATAATTAATATCAAAACAAAACAAAAAATAAAACTGAGTCATTGTTTAGGGGGGTTTTAAGAGAGACTTACAGCAACTGGCCATTGCTCAATCATAAAACTGTATGGTTTCCATTTAAATTAAAGCAGGATGACATATTGCCTGTGTGTGTATGAAGACATTTTATTTCACACGCCTCTGTATGCTGTGCACACTGAGTACATCTTCACTGCAATAATACACAGTATATGTTCCCTAAAATAAACAAAAAATGGTCCTAATCCCAGGATATAGAGCATCCTCCAAAACAAAGTCATGGTGGCCTTGTGCAGCTAAACATAATGTTGTCATGAGTTTGAGATTATTTTTCTCAATCTGTCCTGTGATGTAAGATTAGGCTTCTTGAGTGGCAGTCAGTAGAAAAAAGTCTAATACTAGAGCCCTGAGCTATAAATACTCATGGATTATAACTGCAGAAGCCTAGTAGTTTCTGATGGTAATTAGTAGTTAATTTTAAGTCTGATTGATATTTATTCTCATGTGCCAGGAGTGTAACTGGCAGAGTGCATCTTCTTTAATGCTATATGCATCAGAAAACTCTTATCATTCTATCACTGTCATTTTTATCACAAAACATGCACTTCTGACTTCACCTTGACATTCTGTGTGGTGCAGATAACAGACAATCTGGAAATGACTATGCTTTATATAGGCAAACATGCTGGGATGATTGTGAGGGGTTTAACTAAGGTCCAGCACTAGGCAGAGTCTTTTAAACTCTCAAGGTCTCTCTATGCCTACACTTTCTTCTCCAGATCAGCTTTAATAGGGGATTGAATTGGGACAGTGAAAGGACTTGAACAGCCTCAGCACAGATGCACACAGCAGCAGAAACAAGAATGGCAGAGCAGGACAAGCAGAATAAGGGAATCTAATGTTGAACTGATGGGACAGCAGTTGCAGTGTCACTGGTGCTTTGTAATAGGGATAACAAGCACATAGTAAATGCACAGGGCATCCTGCACAGTCTTCATCTTTCTAGCAAAGGACTTAGTGTTACACTAGTTATTTTAGTCTTATACTTATTACCAGAATAGAATAACATTATAATTTACCTCTTAAGAACTATTAACTTCCCTTCCACTCTTTGGTTAGCATGTCAGCCCATGCAGAAACACATACAATCCTTACATGATGCTGAGGAAGATTGAGGGTTTGTATCTCAAAATAAACAGTTCAATGTAAGTGAAAAGATCAAACTGCATTAATTACAGAAGGAAACCAAAACTGAATACAAAAGAGCTACTCTAAGGAATCACCTTTTTGTCAGTGCTTCTTTCACATCAGAAATCAAACACAGCCTTTATAACCCAGAATTTAGGTTAGCTCAGTGTTACTGGGACTTTGGTTTGTAAAGGTAGTTTAAGAGTCCTCCTTTTCTACATAATTGGATAGAGCTAGCAAAAACATGGGAGAGCTGAGTTCAGTAACTGGAATGAATTGAAAACTTCGAAGGACTAAATCAATATATAAAAGAGGATCAGGAGAAAATTGGAGATAGACTTTTACCAGAGCCTGCAGCAAACAGGACAAGGAGCAGAGCTTTTAAACTGCAAGAGGACAGATTAAACTGGGTGTGAGGAAGACATTCTTTACTATGAGTGTGGATCCCCATGCCTGAAAGTGTTGGACAGGTCTTTGAGCAGCCCGATTTTGTGGAATAGGTCATGGGAGAGGGGCTGGAACTAGATGATCTCTAAAGGTCTCTTAAACCCGAACCATGCATAGTATTTCCCTGATTTCAAGGTTTTATTTACAGATACCAGTCCTGGCAGATAACAGCTCTTCGAAATCAAATACCACCTTGGCATGGCATGCATGCCAACACTAGAACATGCAACACAATTTAGAACATTATTTGTTAGATCAAGAAAATGAAAGGCACTTTTAGTAATAGACCAAAAAGGGAGTCTCTCCTTTAATAAATGGAACAATAGAAAATTCTAGTAACAGACAAATAGCACAGTTAGTATCTCCCCATGACAAAACATCACAGCTTTATTTGAAAAACAGCCAGGATCATACACTTCCTAGAAGTGTCCTGCTGGATTTTTCATTGCAGAGTTAATCAAGGTACAGCATCCCATTTCACCTAAAGGAAAACATGAAGTATCAGAAGGACTCTTCAGAGGGCACATACTTGAATAATAACTATTTCTAGTCAGGGAGTACAGGGGAATCTGGAAAACAGCAGCAAGTGCATGCTGGTTTTGTAAACATAGGAAATGATCACTTCCAAACTTTCAGCTGCTTGAGGTGCTGGCCAGCCGTATATGACAAACCTAGCAGGGAAGAGTCACAGCATTAGTGACACCCACAGGTATGTGGAAAGGGCAGTCATTTAGCAGTAAGCAGAGTTCCTTGGGAAGTGACAGTCTTTGCAATCACACATTCCTGGGTTACTACATTGGCCTCTGGCTTGTACAGCACAGAGTTTGAAACCAGGAGCTCGATTATCACTGACAATGCTGATCTGGAATTTCAGGAATGGGTTGTAGTAGGTCCCAGGAAGCAAACAGCACTTATGAAGTGAAGAAGCACTCCATGCCTTTGCCAACAGAGAATGTTATGTTGCTCTGAGATGTTGCAAGAGCATGAAAGCAGTGTGGGAAAAGTGCAAACAGAGCTGGTGCAGTAGGAACTACAAACAGAATCACATTATTAACCAGAGAGGCAGGAAGGTGTATGGAAATTCACACCACTCAGTGCCTGAAAATCTTCTTCAGCAAACTATTGAACAATTGGACTGTAAGCAGGTAAAGGATAACAAGGTAGTAGGAGACAGTCAATAAGTTTATTGACAAATCAAATCACACCAAACCAACCTAACCGGCTGCTCTGATAAATCACCTGTCCCTGCTGGACGAGAGAAGTCAGCTAACCTACATATCTTGATCTTAAATATAGCTTTTGGTGTTTTCCACATTACATCCTCCCAAGTAAACTAAAGAAATCAGTATAAATCTTCACCCAAATCCGCGAAGCAACACAATAATTAGGCTTTCTTCTGATTACAGTTTCTTTCTTTGCTAAAACAGAACACTGGTGTAGCAATCATTACAGTAATGCCTAAAAACCATAATAGAGATTAAACAAGATTGTATAAGACACTATACACATTCATGCAAAGACAATTCTGGCATTGCAGAGCTACTGTCTAAACAATCAGGACAGACAAGGGGAATATTTCACCAGCACTGTCAGAGATGGGAAACTGAGGCAGAAAAAGATTAAGAGCCTGATTTTAAAATGAGCTCAGCCTTTTTCTTGCTGAGCTTGCTTGAAATTCTGGCCATAATCAACATCATGGAAATCACTAGATACTGAGCTCCTTTGAAAACCAAACTTCAATATGAAAATTTGGCCCCAGAGGTCTTTTGAAAATCAACATCAAGAGGCTTACCCAAGGTCACCCAGGAAGTCAGTGGCAGGGCTGGGAACTGAACGCACATCTTCTGACTCCCACTCTGGTGCATAACTAATGTCACCCTGTGTTCTTGTTTTAATTAGCTATGGGGAGATCTCAAACCAGAGAATGCTTTTGAAATGAAGAAAAAAAAAAAAACCCTTGCAAGTGCATTCAGTTCCCTTTCAGAAGCATCAGCACAATGGGCTTCCAGCAACTCACAAGCAGGAAGGATTTCTAGCTTCTCTAACAAGTTTCTGTTTTCCTCAGAGAACATACATTGTTTGTTATTTACTTTACATATATAAAGGAATTCACTGGTGAACATTTTTTCTCTAATAATTTTTTTTAAATTGCAGTATGTCTGTGACCCATACAAATATTTTTGCAGTGACAAATGAGGATAGAAAAAGGAAGCCTGAAGAGTGCAAAGGCTCCTAAGGATTAGTAGACAACCTCTGGGGCAAGGAGTGGAGACTTCTGCTATTGCTTATTATTATTACATTTTTCCCTAGGTAGAGAGAGTTGTTTGAAGTGGTTTCCTTGCTAATGCAGTGGCAGAGCAAACTATTTACTCTGCATGTATATGTGGTTGCTTCAGTACCTCTCCTGCTGTTCCTGTAGAACACCCAAGATGCACTGCAGCAGTCCACAAGTGCTTTCTGGAACATCTAGATTGTCCATATTTTCCCTGGCTTTAGCATCATCCATAGGTCTCTAAGCACCTTCCCTGACAAGACTTTGCTGGAGAACTACTGCAGCCATCTCAAGAACAATGAAATACATAAAATTATTGCAAAGATAGATAACAAACAAGTTTGTAACAGCCCACCACATTTAGCTAAATCCTAGATGTGGAATTATTTTGTCAAAGATAGAATAACAGCTTAGTATTTCCATTCTTATTTTTTCCACTGAAAGCTTCAGCCTACTTTTCTGCAAAAGAGTATAGAGGTTGATCTGTCAGAAGAACTCTTCAAAAGGAGAATCAAATAATTTCCTTAACTCTCTAACCTTAATATGCTTTCTGTGATCACAGGTGACTCTGTGTTCATGGGTGTTGGAACTCAAAATGTCTCTCAGACATTTTTAGAGGTTCCAGGCCTTGGTCAGAAGCCTTTTAGACCCTGGCAGACAGCTGAAAAACAGCTGTGATTTTGAGTTTGAGCCATGGAATGAGTTACCAACTTTGGAGGTGGAACAAGCAGTCACAAAAGGTTGGATAGTATAGTAAAAGTAGTTACAAAGTAGAGGGTAAAATTTTTTAGTATTGTACAGGGGGGTTTTAACACTTGTACAGGGGGGTTTTTACTTTGCACATGGGGGCCAGAAGTTCTAAGATGGAGGAAAGTGGGCTGATCCTGTTCTTCCTCCTTCTTCTTCCTTACCTCCATGTTCTTGGTGATGTTGGCACTCACAGATTGGTTTAGAGTAGAAAAGCACTTAGTAATATAGGTAGTAGGTATTGGGGGAAAACTATAAACATGTAATAAGTAATATATCATATAAAAGATAGCAGCAGCCCTGGGCAGGGGGAGAGAAGAAGAAGACAGCAGACAGAGAGGATGTCAGGGTGTGTGTGTGCCTCTGCCCGGGCCGCTGACAAGCAGCTGCAGCCTGAGAAGACAATCCTTTAGATAAGTCACAATAAACTGCCTTGAGACTGAACAGCAAGAGCCTGCACAGTTTTTCTTTGGAAGCACGGGTTGGAGGAAGAACTTCACCACCACATGGGACTCCAAAGCAAGCCTGGGGTTCCCACACATGGGAATCTAACTGATAAAAGCCAATGCATTTTGCTCAGTTTTCCTCATGCAGAAAGCTACTTGGTGGAGAGAAATGGCTCATGCTGATGGCTGGAGATAAAAAGAGATGCTAGGTACATTATTCCCAGATTTCTGTCCAAAGACAAAAAATGTCTTTCTTCTTTCCAACTTTCAGTCTTCTTGTACCTCTTCAGTGCTATTTTCCAATCTGCTGTGTCCTTTGGGGTATGTTTCACTTAGGTTTAAAACAGAATCTTACTTCTCTGTCGAAAGCACCTTCTACTTTTCTTCTTTGTAATTTTCACTGCTACAAGTTTCTGTGTCCAGCTGCAAAGTTGTGCAAGTTTAAAAACAACTTTATCTAGAAAAGCCAAGAAACACTTCACTAAAGACAAAGCAATAGTTATGGGAAGCAAACAGATGGTGGAGTGAGAGTGATTGTGTACAAGCAGCATGTTTGTTTCTTCAGATTAGCTGGGCATACACCTTTTACTTACAGAGCATTTTTAGTTTCTTTTAATCAGCAAAAAGATATTATTAGGGTTAGTTTAGCACTGGTTCAGGGATTATTAGTCTTTCTACAACAGAAGTCATTGGAGGGGGAGTTTGAGGGAAAACAAATTTATTTTACAGGGCTCCCTTTCTGCTGGAGAGTGTCTCATGAAGGGGTGGCATGGGGAAAAGCAAAGGGACACCTAAGAGTAAACAAGAGAGGCTGAGTACCAAGGCTGGCAGCGGTGCCCCAGCAAAGGGAAGTGGGTGATGCCACGGAACACCGGCACAGCCGGCTGCAGCAGCAGTCGGAAGGTCCTTGCAGGCAAAGTGCTCCCAGAGCCTGCTCCTGCCTATCTGTCAGGTTCTTTTTTCCATCTTATCTGTCTCTTGTTTTACTCCACACCCTCCTCTTCTAGTATGGCTTTCTCATTGTCTCCTCTCACTTATCTTGGATCACAAGATTCTGGGGGAGGGAACACATCTTTATATAGTAAACAGGCAGTGCTGTTATGGCACTGTGCACAGAATTAATAATAACTCATGCAGAATACAAAATGAAACTTGTCAAATAAGCTCAATTGTCTAGAAGAGGGGACCTCTTCAGTTAATGGAAAATATTTTTGAAAATCTTGGCATTTAAGGTTAAATTATGTGCTTAAACAAACCACGACTGCTGCTGAACACGCAGGTTGCACATTTTGGAATGTCGATTGAACAGGCTTATGTGGGATCATCCAAAACCTTCGCAAGCTGATAAATCTGAATAATTAAGGTCTCCCTCATTAAAGGTCTCCAAAGCACATTAATCAGGTCTCCACAAGAGTAAAGTTCACTCTGGAAACAGGAATACATCTTTGACTATTCAGTTTTTTGATTGGCTGGATTTGGTAAACTGAGGCTGCATTTGAGATACTGGAGTTGACCATATACACTGTTATATGCTGCCATGCAAGTTATGCATTCTGGTGTCTGCCTACTGACCCAGCAATAGATCAAATAAGTACACAACTTTTATCTCTTTTTACTTTTGACAAGCAAGAATTTCCAAGAGCCTCATGAAATAGTTTCTTCCTCTCCAAGAGAATCACAAATGGAGAGGGTTCTTTTAATTTTGGTTTAGTTTTGAACTTGGGAATTTTACCCCATATTACAATCCTGACTATGAAGTGAGCTCCACAAGGGCAGTACCAGCAGTCTTGCTAATTGTATTTCACAGAGATCTTGTTGTCCCTAAACTCAGTGAAGGGTGGAAATCCCTCTTTACAAATACTGCTGTCGTGGCCAAAACCTTGAGAAAAAATTTTCTAGTCTGTTGATCATATGAAATTTAGAATGTAAGTAACACTCAGACAAAGCATATATACATTCATGAAAAGTCAAATACAATTTAAAATATAAAATAATAAAACACTTTTGAAGATGCAGGGGAAATTTTATTTGAAAGAATTTAATTAGAACCCTGCTCACACTGATCTAAAACCCTGAAAAAAGGATAAAAAACTGGTATAAACCAGTAGCATCAGCACCACCCTACTACACTCTCACTTTAATCCTGCATATACGTCTGGCATAGGTAGCCACAGGCATCTTTTCTCATATGCAACATTATAAAGATCTAGTTATTGGATGTTTGAATGTTTAAAGTGGCTTAAGGATTATACTATTGTAAAAGCAAGTCTCTAACTGAAATCTTAAGCTAGCAGTATAACATTACAAACTTCTTTCCAAAAGTAATTGTCTTGAGATAATACACAGCTTTTCAATATTATATGTAAATTCTTTTGAAATAGAGTACTTAACAATATTAGAAACTTATATTCAGTGTGATTGGAAATGATGGAAACTTTCTTATCAGAGGCTAACAGAAGATTTAATCCACTGAGTGCTACTTGTCATTAGTACACAAGTAGATGGGTGAAAATGCAGAGTTATTAACACTTGAGAAATAAGGAAACCTTATAATCAAAACATTATTTTACAAATTGATTTAAATGCAGAAGACGAATATGTTCAGGCAAGTCTTCTATTTCAGAGATGTTATTTCCCTTTGAAATGTAAGAAAAAGAAGACCCAAAAGAGGACAACAGACATGTCAATGGCTGAATGGGTGGGTCAGTCATCCTGGGAAATGAATCATACTTTTCATTCAGTTTTATGAAAGCCTTGCTTCGAGCATGCCTGTAATTACTATTAGCTGCAGTGGCACAACAGTCAGCCACACAGTCCAGTTTACAAGGATTAGATAGTTTTCTGAGGGTTTTCTGAGGTTTTCTCTTTTAGGACACAAATTACATTGTGATTCCCTTTCCCAGCATGTAAATGAGGGCTGGGAGAGCTGATAAAGAAATTTTAGTATAGGATGGTCAGGAAGGTTCTTATATTAGAAGCTGTTACATTATTATAATAGTCCAACTTGCTAATTTAAAATGTACAGCAATCATCAGTATGGACTGAGATAACCAAATCCTGTGGCCAGAATTAGCTCTGCCTTGGAACTGGTACTACAGACTAACCCAGATTATGGCATGTCTTTATCAGTTTTGGTATTTTATACAAGGTTTTATTACTGCCTCGCTTGAGTACCTGCCATGCAAAACTGAAAGAGATTCTTGTGTGGGCGATTCCAGCAAGGGTGCCCCAGCCACTGTGTTGGCAGAGAGAGCACTAAGTCAGGTGCTGGAAGTCTTACACAGTGCCTCAGGGTAGTCAGCTAAGCAAAGGGATCGACAGCTGTTTGTAGGGACCTTGTAACTGCTAAAGATTCACAGAGCACATCTTGATCTCTCTCACACAGCACTTTTGATCTCTCATATTTGGGAGTTAGATGCTTTTTTCTGCAAATGCTTCCCACCATCAGAGGTTAAGAGTTCTAAGGCATTTTTAGAGTCCAAAACTCTTTCTTTCAGAATACCGGGAGACAATATTGTTTCTTTCAAAATATGCCAGAAAGAGAAAGCAATAAGCAGCAGTTTTCCCCTTTCTTAGTAAATAAGAAGTAGGAAAAAAGTTTAGCTACTCCTGGATAGTTTGCAGCCCTACTAAGGAAAAAGACAATCTGCTGAAGCAACACCACTGTGCAGCTGAAGCAATGGATTAAAAAAAGAGCCAAAAACCTTGAGAATGACTTTGCAGCTCCAAGAGCAGGGCATTCAGCTGGGAGGGATAAAGTTTTAAGCTTTTCCCGTTGCTTCCTGCATTTTTTCTAGTCACATGCTGTCTAATGTAAGATGCAGTTCCTCAGTATTTTGAATGCAGTACCAGTGCCAATACCTGGCTGCAGACCACCACCAGTAATCTTAGCACAGATTTGTGTGTTCTATGGCAATCGCATCTGAAGTGTAGACTTGTGTGCTCATTACAATGAAAAAAAAATTATAACAAGGGGAAAATAGAAGCCTTTTCACAGACTACATTTAGAGAATTCTGCTGATTTAACATTTTTGTGCCATATATTTTATTCTGTCACTAGACTTTTGTCAGTGAGTGACTTCAACCAGTCACAGCTTCAGCTAGTATTTGCAGTTTATACACGTTTCTTTGCTTTTCTAACCTCCTACTTTTCACCTGGTTAGGTATCTCAGCATATAAAGGCTGGGTGGGGAGTGGGTTAAGAGCAACCCTGTTGGGAAAGACTTGGGGGTGTTGGTTGATGTGAAGCTCAATATGACCCTGCCATGTGCACCTGCAGCCCAGAAAGCCAAACATGTTCTGGGCTGTAAGAAAAACCCCATGGGCACCAGGTTGAAGGAGGTGATTCTGCCCCTGTGAGACCCCACTGGGGGAGCTGCACCAGCTCTGGGGCCCCTAAGATAGGAAGGACCTGGAACTGTTGGAGCAAGTCCAGAGGAGGTCACAAAGATGCCCAGAAGGCCGGAACAACTCTCTCATGAAGACAAGCTGAGACATTTAAGGTTGTTCAGCCTGGAGAAGAGAAGGGTCAAGGGTGACTTTATAGCACTTTCCAGTACTAAAGGGGTTACAAAAGGGCTGGAAAGGGAATTTTTACAAGGGCATGGAGTGACAGGACAAGGCATAAAGGCTTCAAAATGCAAGAAGGTAGGTTTAGATCAGATGTTATGAAGAAATGGTTAACATGAGGGTGATGAGTCACTGAAACAGGTTGCCCAGAGAAGTTGTGGATGCTCCTTTTCAAGTGTTCAGGACCAAGTTGGATGTGGCTTTGAGCACCTGGTCTAGTAGAAGGCGTCCCTGCCCATGGCAGTGGAGTTGAAACTAGGTGGTCTTAAAGGTCCCTTCCAACCCAAACCACTCTATGATTCTATGATTCTCCCCCTTTCACGTATCTCAACAGTGAGAAGGACATAGAAAGGACTGAGATACAATTTTTAGGCCAGAATGTACAACTCAGATTTGCACAATAGCCTACAAAATGAGGAATAAAAAAGAAAAATATTTAAACTGTCTAGGATTCAACACCAAACATGAATTTGAGAAATCACATTGTCCGCCTGAAACCGAAGGGCTATTCTGAAACATGGTGATACTAATAAATCAGGGATGCCATTACAATGATGACCCCTACTTCTAAGGAAGTCACAGAATAATTTGTTTTGCTTTGTTGAATTGTGAGTTTAATGAGGGAATACCTGTTTTACACCACTGTTTAAGAAACAACTCTTGAATGTAAACTCATGAGAGTCAGAAAACAAAGTGTATAAATAGAAAACCTACAGAAAAAAAGAGCAACAGCTTGAAACTTGCCTAACACATCACTTGCAAACTGACTTTTAGGCACCTGAACAAAAGCGTCCTCATTCACAGGGTGCTCTTACGCAGAATTTCTTTCACTTGTGCCTCTGTGTTAAGAAATCAGGACACCTAGTCCTGTGTCTAAACACTGGGTCAGTTTGTCCCAGTAAATGCAATAAGAATGAATCAGCACCTCTTCTAAGAAATGGTATTGCTGGTTACCTCATGCATTGAATGAAACCTTATGGTAAAGCTGGCACTCAGATTAGAACATTAGTGATCAACAAGCTCAAAAGCATCTAGCCATACGTTATTTTCCTGTCTTCACACAAACTGTTCCAACAAATTCTACATATTAATGCAATTATTTACACAGCCTCCTTCTGCAGACTTGTGTTAATGACAACAAAATCTTTAAAAGTAAACAGTTACAGTTACCTAAGTATTTTTGGCATGCAAGAGCATATTAACACAAATTACTGATCTCAGATGGCTCAAGATCTTTCCTGAAGTCCAAGGGAAAATAACAAAAAAAGTTAAGTATTACTGCCATATTTCTAAAAGCACAGTTTAAAATGTTTGAACTTCTTCCTAGCTTTTAAATATTTTTGTTCACAACACAAATTAGCATTGTTTGCTCTTAATGATTTTCTCTCAGAGGATTTGCTCTCTGGATCCTGCCAATGATTCCTGGCAAAGCTCAGTAAAGCCATGGAACAAGCTCTCTGCCATTTGTGGAGGCCTGCCAGAAGAGGCCAAATGAAAGTTAAGACCTGATTTAAACAAGTCTCAGTTTTGTACAGCTGTGATTAGATCCTTTGGTTAGTTACCACCATAAATCATACCAGAGAATTACGTTCTAGGGTGGGCAGAGTGATAAAATGGGAGGAGGGAAGAATCACTATGTATTTTACCTGGTAGATACATGAAGAATTGTAAGTGCAGGACAAGAAAAGTGAATTCATTTGTCCTGCTCAATGGTGAAAGGCCACTTTTCTACAGTTTCAGCAAATACAAACACCCTCTACTACTCTCTGCCCCTCTAAACTCTCTGCCCTCCTAAAACTATAGAAGTAACATAGGACTTTGTAAGGATTCTTGCACCTCCCTTAGACCAGGATAATTTTCAAGAATGATGCTTCATCTGAATTAAACTTCACACTAAAAATGTGAATTTCTGGTGTGAACTTACCAAAAGAAATCATGGGCAGTATTACAGTAATTTTCAGAACATACAATACTGTGAAATTGTAGGGATCCAGACAGGAATTTTCTGAGTCAGCTGCCTGACTGGTATGTATGTTTTGATACCAAATCCAGCAAACATGATACAAGTCTATTCTGAGATTAAATTATGCCAAGACACACAGTAAGAATATACAAAGTTAGCAAAATTGTGTTGTAAATAATGATTAAAAAAATATCCAATATCAGATATTTGGCAATAAAAGGGACACCATCATGTCATGGGTTTGACACTCAGCATCTCCACTCAATACTGGACATGTTAAATGTTTAGCAAGAATTAAAAAAAAATTACTCATATCTTACTAAATTATTATTACTTAGGAAATTAATAATAATTTAGTAATTGTTAATTACCTCAGAAGCAGGAATTGAGGTGTAGGAGGTTCCACTTCAAAGATTATTTAAAAAAATTATTTTTGTAGGATGAGGGAAAGATGCTTTAATGTACTGAAAATTGGAAAAGATTCAGCAGTAAGGTCCACAATCCCTTCTGGGGATCTTTTTTGGAACCAATTTTAGTCAATATTTTCAGTAATGACACAGAGAAATGTGAAGGTGGTGACATCTCCAAGTGTGAAGATTCCCTTAAACTCAGGTAGCCAAGTGCTGTATTGATAATGAGGAGCTACATTAAGACTTCACAAAAGTAGGGGGTCAAAAAGGTGGTAGAAGAGCTTCAATGCACATAAATGTACAGTGATTAATCTAGGGAAAAATAGTCTAAACTATACCTGCACAGTGCTGAACTCAGACCTCATAGTTACAAATTAGGAAAGAGATCCTGGAGCTGCCACTACCACTCCTGAAGCAGCTCAGTGCACAAGACTAGGAAGCCAAGAAGCTGATGTGCATCTCTGGCAGTGGCATGAGGAACATGGCACTGGGCACCTTCCTGCTTAGGGTACTATGTGCAGTTCTGGTTTTTGCAACTCAAAGTGCAGTTACAAAAGGTACAGAAAAAGCCTACTAAAACCATGAAGGACAGGGGGAAAGTGCTTTGTGTGGAGAGACTAAAAATGCTGAAACTGGCAGCCCAGAACTTAGTCTGCAGAGACTGTGAGTGAATGGAAACAGGGAACCAGTAATAGGAGAAGAAAGGGGAAGGGAAGCAGATTTGGGTAACAAGTCAAGTGGCACATGGCAGATTAATTGGGCAAGATGAAAAATATTGGGCTGCAGAACAGGTGGGAGTGATAGGCACAAGCACAGGCTGGGCAGGAGAACATCAGCAAAATCTAGAAAGGGTAGCAGGAAGAAATAACCAAGGCTGCAAGAGAAGATTTTCTACAAATACAAATGTTTTCCCTAAGTATGAAATGAAACTTGAAATTCCAGAACCTCAGCACTGGGAAAATCTCTCACTAATGGCTGGTCAGGAAACAACAATTTTTGCTTTGCTGTTAGTCTTAGTCTTAGTTGCAGGGAACATCTTATACCCAAATGTTCCACATCAGCTGATAACATTCAGGCTCAATACAAATTTATCCTTTCAGTCTTTTCTGGATGGTTCCATCCGAATTAAATTGCCTGCAGTAACATATTGAAAAGAAATTTCTTTGACAGTTCTTGACCCCACCCCTCAGTGGGTTTGCAGGTATCTTGTCAAGATGTGAAGAAGACCCACCTGCACCATTCTGCTTTATTGCTTGGAATGGAATACAATTATTCAAACATTTCTAGCATTTCTTTTCACACACACATACCACCCTCACACCCCCCTCCTGCATGAAAATAAGTCAAGTTTGCTAGTTTTCATTCTGAGTCAGAGTAAAAACATAGATTATTTTTTTCTCAACCAATTCTGCTCTTAATATATCCGAGATCAAAATCAACAAAAGCCCCAACAAAACAACACAACAACAACAACCACCCAGTTAAAAGCAATACCAGTTCTTCCGTTTCTTAAGTTTAAGTTCTAAAATTTTCATCTTTCAAGTCTTGCACACAAGTTTTGTCTTGTGGCTCAACAATACATATGAGGTGGGGTAGTGGGCTAGCAGAAGGTTGGTAGGTGGAAAAGAAGGGAGGAGTAAGGCATAACAATGAGACATATTTCTTAAGTTTTATAAGGCTATTTCTGTGACATTTCAATGAATCATTTTCTAACACCAGTAAAACTTACAAATTACTCAAGCCTGTTTATTAGCCATTGCAATAATGGATAATAAACCAACAAGAGATCCCTTACATCCCCTAAGAGAGAATTGTCTAAGTCCACATATGCTACTTAGTATACAGTCTTCAAGAAAATACAATAGCTTTTGTTCCATTTTAAAAAATTAAGACATTAAGACTAAAAAATACCCTTCATTTTGAAAATATCTCATTTTTTTTAGTTGAAATACTCACACCATTTGTGGTGAGCACTCCTTAACCCCTGTAGAAAAATGGGAAGCTCTGCATAATCCTGATAAGATCGGTTTTACAAAAGAATGTGTCTAAACACTGCTTACAAAAATTTCGGTTTACAGGAAAGAAAGGAAATCCCCACTGAAGGAATTGCATAAGAGGTACCAATTACAAGGTATAACGTTATGACATAAGGATATGTGTTTATTTTCATTTCTGATGACCATATGAACTGCAAAGACAAGACTTCATCAGGTTGCATCCTGAACATGTAGCTGGTGTCAGGAGGTGATAAACTCAGTTCAGCCACTTCATACAGACAGGTAAGTTTATGATTAGTATCATTTGTATGAGAAGAAATGGGCATTGAAAAAGAGAAGTAACACTCACAAGTATAAAATGCAAAACTCCAGGCAGAACATTACAGAATTGATTACTTTTTTCTCTCTCAAGAAAACCAGAAATTAGAAGAAAACTGTGTCAGATATAGTTCTATGAGATGCTTACATACTTTTTAATAAAAAATATTCCAAGTAGAAAATAACACTTTCCTATAAAATATATGGCTGATAATTTTACTGAAAGAAAAAAACAAAACAAATAAACAAAAAAAGGGACATTAAAAATGTTGAACTATGTAAATATATTTGTGGTTTCTCTAGAACTTAGGATGTACCCTTTTGACCTCACGTCTAAGTAAATAAATGTCCTTCTTCAAGCTATTAGTAAACTAAAAATCTTTTAAGTTGATTATCCGTATATAAATATAATTCCATTCATACTTACTCATATCTATAGTTTTGCCTTGAATAATAAAATATTTCACAACAGCAAGTGTGATTAAATACTTCCACCTTGAAGTACTCAAATTATGCAATACTCTTCAGAAACATCTTGCTAGAATACCCCTTGACACTACTTGTATGATTTCCTTTGTATTAAAAATATGCAATTTAAAAAGTATTCATCAAAATTTGCTGTCAGTGGCCCTGTATGTTCACTTTGAAAGACATCTACCCCAAGTATCCAACATAAACTATTTCTTGTATTTTCCTGAATTATGACTCATTATACTGTGGGGTTTTGTGTTAAATTTTTATGTCTTGAAAACTAAAGAAAAGAGTAGGACATCTCATATCAAAAGTATTTTTTAACAGGATAACTTTCTCAAGTACATAATTTCTTTCTTGACATTATTTCTATATATCATAAAACTCTCGGGCAGCAAGAGAAATCTATCCAGTTGCTACAAAGAGAACTGTACACAAACTCAATTAACTTCTTCTTCCTAAGATTTTAATGACCACTCATCTAAAATTCAGTGATGTAAAACATCAAATAAATTTTAATAATAGTTACACTGTATTCACTACATGAGAGTCCTCCATTCCCATTACCATCCAAATATTTCACAATCACTTTGAAAATCACTTTGAATACATGAATGGGAAGAGCAATCTAACTTTGACAAGGCTATCCTCTCCTAGGAGGATAGTTTAAGAGCTATTTAATAGTTTTGGCGTTCTAGATGCCTTAGACATAACTTCATGCATCACTTGTTTCTCAACTATCCTCACAGGTTTTGTTTTGTTTTGGCTTTTTTCATATTAAAAGCTTCTATGGAAGCTGTTTTTTCTTTTTTTTTTTTTTTCTTTTTTTTTTTTAATTAAGGCAATAATTTAACTTCTAGGCTTATTTTCTGCCTTATTTTAGCTTATTCCTCTTATTTTACATTCCTTATTTAACTTTTCAGAAAAATATATCTGTGTTGCTCTTGTGTAATTATCTTGGGTTTTTTTGTCTATTTCCTGCACTGACATTTTAAATAAATAAAATACAATTACATTAGACTACATTAACAATATGAAAAAGAAACTCATTGATTTCTGCATTTTTTTTTTTTTTTCAGAATCTAAATTTGGGAGGTTAGTGCTTGTCCATAAATTGTCCAGGAAGTTATGAAAAGAAGGAAAGCTAGTAAGTTTATTATATACATAATTTATGGTTTTGCTTTTAAAAACCAAGTGCATTTGACATTTGTACTTAAACTAAATTAAGTTTTTATATTGGTTTTACAAATTTTGAATTTATTTACTTGCATCTTCTGAACAACTACAGTGGACCACATGAATATTTTAATATCACCTTCTCCTGAACATAACCTGTCACATACATTATGAAACAGTCCTTTAATTATACAGTTTCATACTTAAAAAAAAATACAACATAGCCTGTGTTATTGTCAGCACAAGAAAGCTGCAGAGCAATAAATAGATTAGTCTAACATTTCATTCTATCATTGTGACTCACTCAGTGTGTGGTTCAGTGTCTCATTCACTAGAGACACCAAAACCAGAATTACACAAAGACCCATTTCCTCCTGGGCTCTTCCAGATGCTGTACTGACTGGTGGGGTGACCTTCAGAAAATAGTTTTCCCTTCCAGTGTCTGAATTTCATCATTTGAGATGCCTTTGATGGTAAAACACATGAAGACCCAGTGATTAAAAACAAGGTAGATATGCAGTAGTAATTAAGTAAAAGCCAGTTATCTTGTACTTCTGGTGCCCATAGAGCCACCAGCACACTCACCAGTGTGGGCACAGGGACCCATGACAGTGACTACTGGCTTTAGTAATACATGACTACCAAAGAAGTTATCTTCTGTATACATGCTGACAAATACCAGATTAGAGTGAGGAAATTCAACATGAGGTAAAGAACACTAAAAGCAATGGACTCTTGAATGCTCATTCATCCTTTGTGTTCTCAGTGAACCTGCTGACAAGGAACTAATTTTACTACGGGGTTTTTTTTCTGTTTCCAGCTTCTAAAGAAACTCAAAAATATACTCAACATATTTAATGGAGTTGTATGTCCAACCTGAAGACAAAAATGCAAACAGTAGCAGCAAAAGAAAATAACCAAGTAATGGGGCTTATTGCTGGTTCTCATCAAAAAACACCCAGCTGTGTGTGGACTCACAGTGGCAACAGTGATGGATAAAGGTGCAAGAGGGAACAGAGGAGCAGGAACGTGCACTGTTGCCACCCACTACGCTCTTACAGAAGATGATGTTTTTTGCATGAAGATATATTCTGCAGTGCTAATACTTTCTGAATCATAAAATTACAAAATTGCTGCTAGAAAAAGGGACTGATGGATACTTAAGCATGTCAAAGAGAGCTGGTATTACAAAAGACTCGGAAAGGATGCGAAACCTCACTTCCAAGTACTTATGAAATAAAGCATGCTTAAAGAAACTTTTGCTAAAAATGAGTAAATAGCACATGATTATGCTTTGCTTTTCTATTTTAATATAAACTCTCCAATCTAATAAGCTGATTTCAATTGAGAAATTATTTCTATGACACTTAGTGTTCTGCCTTACAATTTCTTAGATTATACCCTTGCTTTTTTAATTTATATTTGGACCTTCCATTCATTATTTTCCACCTTCTTTTAAGAATATGACTTCAAAATAAAGACTCCAATTGTGTAATAAAAATTACTTACAAAACTAAAAAAGGCCCCTTTATACCACACTCTCCTCCTTCAACCACTGCAAAGTAATAATAATGAAAACAAACAAACAAAACAAAACAAAAGAAAAAAAACAACCCAAACATAAATTAGTAGAGGCTGTCAAAATTACTACCAAGAAGTAGTGCATCAATCTTCTTGCAAAGGAATAGGTTGGGACTTAAAAGATCTGGGCATTACCAAGTGTAACATTTAGGTTTGCGCTTTACAGAAATTAGGAAGATAACTGAATTTCTCACTGTTCTGTATCTAGACTTAGTTTATTCTGACTGAGGAATATGTCTTACAAAACATTTGTGCAGCACCCAGTAAGATGGGATAACCATCTTAATTAAGATGGATAGAATTTATTCCTGTGAAAACTGTGAATGCATACATAAATATGAATAGTACAGCAATGGGAACAGATTGGTGGGTGGGGAGGAACTTGAAAATGTATGCAATAAGAACAACAAAGCAATCACTCAAGAAATCCCTCCAAACAATACCAATTTACCTAACTATGCTGACAGCAAAATACAGGTCTTAGTTTCTACAACTGGAAATGCAAATAGGCACACGAACAGTGCAGAACTCAGTGCTACTGACATTGGTCACAGCACTTCTATGGCACAAACACATGCAGCATTCATAGACTTCTCAGAAGAAATCAAGATATTGAATTATTTTCCCTTACTTTTAATATATGTTGCATCCAACTTTTAAAAAGTACAGCATTGTTTTTCTCTCCATAACCCTCCTGTTCTCTTATTGCAGCAAACATCTACAAATGTCAGTTAAAGGTTCATTTATTTCCTTGCTGATTTCCTGTAAAACTTGTGACTCAGCATGTCATCTGAACCTGTTACTCTGTGTACTGAGAGGACATTGAACACTTTTGCAACCATGCTCCAGCTGCACACTTTCCACCTCTTTTTTCTGAGCAATGCAGAAGTCATCGCTGCGCCTGGGCTGATCATTACCCTGTGACTAACTCGAGCCCTGCATGTGTGAGTGCACGCACACTCCCTGCTGGAGCCATTGGCTTGCTTTATTCACCAGAAATGCAGCCACTTTTTCTTTGATCATTACACTAGAATGCTTTCTTTTCTCCAAATAGTTCTGATGTTCACTACACTCCTGAGGGATTCCCTTACATCACTGTCCTGCAATAATTCTTCCTGAATGAGATCAACTTTTAAAAACTTATATATCTTTTCAAATGCAGCCTGGAATGATTCAGGTGTTAATTTTTGAGCATTTATTAGAAATACTTATAAGAGTCCCCTTTTCACATGCTTATGATGAACCCCTTCAGTCTGAATGGCTGGCTGTTTAGCATCACAGACCTAGGACTAAAATAATTTCATTCTTAAATCAACCTTTCTCACATGACTTCCTCCTATTTGGTCTTTGAATTTCTAAAAAGGTTTGGCTTCTGGGTTTTCAGTATATCTTTTGTTTCCTAATTTAACTATTTTGGGAAGCTACTTATAAGGTTTTTGGGGTTTATTTGAGGAGGCATTCAAAAGATATACTTCAACTTTTGGGTTCAATATTGTATTACGCTAAGTCTCTGCACTTAGGATAAAGAGAGTGCTTCACTCTGCAGGTTTAAACAGAATCTACTTGAATACAGTAGACCACATCTCTATCCAAAACAAGAAGATTGTGCTCTCTAATTTGTTTTCTTGGCATGATTTATCACTTTACAAGCCTTTCTTCTTTCTTTTCATTTCCAATCTAGATTGTTTCATATGGGAAAGTATTTTTGTGCTTTTAATACTTTTTCCTGCCTCTCTCTGAACTCTAACTGCTTCTCTTTGAAGATAAAATCTCTCCAGAGGAATACAGCATTCATTATGAGTATTCATAATTTGTATATAATCTCTCAGCTTTCTCTATTCATTTTTAATATGATTCTTTTCCTCTTTCTGTACCATGATGAACCTGATTTGGGGGATCCAGAAAACAAAGCACTCATTATTTTGGGCCCTTCTTGTCCCTTTGTAACTAACATCTTGCTGGAGAAGTTTAGGCTGAAATTATTTCTGCTTCTAAAGAGCTTGGGAGAACAAGCTTTATCCAAGGACCCTAGGGTACTGCTGGGATCAGTTCTTGGGAAGGTCAGAGCTCTCCTCCACAGAGTTATTCTAAAGAATACAAGTGCAGAACAACAAAACCATCTGACTGTAACATCTACTTGACCTCATAAGCTGACTCTTTTTGAAGTGTATTTTATACTGACTAAAGCAGGAAATTTTCTGGCAGAAAAGAACTTAATTTCTCCTCCTGCAATGCCTTGATTTTCTGTACCACATCCTTTGGAAGAAGAGACTGCTGTCTGCCAAGGTGAAGCCCCTTATTGCACTCCTTGTGCTTGTGCCAGGCTGTGGGACCCAGCTGACACTTCCCAGATGTCCTGTGGGCAGACAGGAGGCTTTGAGTTTAATCACACCTCTGCAGACTTGAAGTTCTCTTTTCTGTAGGCATTACCCCTAAACTTGTCTGTGCCAGCTTGAACTGATCTATGGTATTCTTACTATAGCTCACAGTTTTTCTACTCTAGACCCAGTATATCTTTATTTTTTTTTATTTACTCAATAAGTTATTGTATTACACCTTTTTTTCAGAATTGTAGTAGATAGGGACAGGCGAACGGAAGATTTCGGGATGTGACGGAAAGAAAGACCCCTTCCCCCTCTCACCCTGCAACATGTTATCCATTTACCCCAAAGAATGTAACCACACCTAACCCAGTAGTTTTCCACTCCTGACTAACCCTAGAGACCCTACCAACCCCCCCTGACGTAGCACAGTCCCCCAAGACTATTTAAACCCATGAGATAAGATAATAAATGCTTTCGACCGTCCACCACACTGGTGCCTGCGTGTGTCGTTGGCCCGAGTGGCCCAGGGGAGACTGGGCTGCCGTGCTGTTCCTTGAAACCAGGTCGCCTTGCCTTCCCCTGAAGGCAACATAACTGGTGCCGAAGCCCGGGAATAATTCGCTCGGGTAGCGGGTGTCGCCTGGACAAGAGCAGCGGCCGGACCGGTGGAACCGTGTTCTCGGCAAGGGAGACGTCCCAGGACCCGCGATCATCATGGATGCCATTGCCAGGGTCGTAAGTGAGGTTCATAAGCAATGGGGAATTGAGTGTAAGCTCAAAGACTTTTATCTTGCTATAGCAAGGCTGCTTGAGCTTGGGGCAATTGAACGCCCTGTGGATGTTTTACATCCGGAGATATGGGAAAAATGCACAGCCGCGCTGGCCGAGGACACGAAATCCTCAGGCAGCGGCAAATGCCTTAAGGCGTGGGGAAAAGTAGAGAAAGCCCTGCGCAGAGCAATAGAAGAGCAGGAGACATGGAGCGCGGCGCGTACGTGTTTATTGGTTACACCCAAGCTAGGGGTAGGAGCGGCAACGCAAACTACCCCTGAGGGCGATCCGCCCGGGAGCGGGGATCCGGGGGGGCCCGGCGCGTCGCCCCCCTCCCCGGGCCGGGGCCCGGGACCCCCCGCGGAAACCTCCCAAAAATCCGCGGCTTCCCCATCCGCCCCGCCACCGCCGGTCAGTGACCCGGTACCGGAGGTGCAGCAGCGCGCAGAGCTCTGTTGGCAGGGACTGGCGGGGGAAGCCAGAGGCGCAGAGCCGCGGCTCGGGGGGAGATGCTGCCCACGCCGCCTCCATATGCCTTTGAAAATGGCGCCAGCAGCCAAGGCGAGGGGCGGGGCGCGGGCAGTCTCGGCGCGAAGAGCCCAGAGGCGCGGAGTTTCGCTAATGCGCGTGTGCGGGAGAAAGAGGAGGAGAGCGGCAGAGGGCTCGGAGCCAATCGGCAGCCGCGCCTGACGCTGCCACCATATAAGGGAGAAACCCACCCCTGCAGGAGGCAGGGCGAGCCCGGGGGGCGGCAGCGGCGCCACCCCCGGGGGGAGGAGCGGGGTCGGAGCCGCACAAAACGGCACCGAGCCCCGGAAGTGCGCTGGCATTCGACTTCCGACTCGGAGTCCAGCAGCAGCTCCGGCGGCTCGGAAGAGCTGACGGGAGCCGGCTGGGACTCTGAGACAAAGAGAATAGAGCCAATGCAATTTAAAACAAAACCAAGTAAAGCTTTAAGCCGCACCGAAAAGCAGCCACAATACGAACCAGCCCAGTTTACCGACTGGGGAGAAATAAAAATAGCCTGTGCTGAATGGTCCCCAGCGGCCGCCGTACAAGCCTTCCCGGTGAGGATCACCGGCCCGGAAGGGAACCAGCAGAGGGTATATGCCCCGGTAAACCCAAAAGATGTACAATCAATTGTCAAAGCCATTGCAGAAAAAGGAATCAATTCGGCCATGGTCTCTACACTAATTGATGGTCTTTTTAGTAATGACGACCTGCTTCCTTTTGATATCGAGCGAATAGGTCGTATGATACTTGATGGCGCGGGAATGATTGTATTTAGACAAGAATGGGAGGATAATTGTACAAAGCTATTAGCCCAAGCATCTGGCGCGAGGCAGCCACTACACAGATCGACTCTATCCAGGCTTATGGGAAAGCACGATGATATGATCACGCCTCAGCAACAAGCCACACAGATGCGGGCTGAGGAGGTCAGGGCGACCACTCAGGCTGCTAGGGAGGCTATTCGTGCAGCCTCCCGGGTCGTGGCCAAGCCGTCGCCGTGGTCCACCGTGAGGCAGGCAGAGAGCGAAAGCTTCACGCAGTTCGTAGATCGCCTGCAGGCAGCAATAGACTCCTCTACCCTGCCGGCAGAGGCAAAGGGCCCCGTGGTAGCTGACTGCTTGCGCCAGCAGTGCAACTCTGTCACCAAAGATATCTTACGTTCCCTGCCAGCCGGAGCCAGCCTGGCTGACATGATCAGACATGTAGTGAGGGAAGAACAGCTGACACCCATTCAGGCAGCCGTCCACACCCTGACCAGTGCCATGGCGTGTTTCAGGTGTGGTGAGGCAGGTCACATCGCGGTGAGCTGTCCCCAGCCGGCACGGCAGCCCGCCGCGGCGCCTCCACCCCAAACACGCCAGAGAGGAGCCTGTTGGAGCTGCGGGAGGAAGGGGCATCTGGCCAAGGAATGCAGGTCCCGGCCCCAGGGAAACGGGAGAGGGAGGGGGCGTGCGGGCTGCACCCAGCCTCCTCCCGCTGCAAATGCAAGGCAGCCCATCTATGCCAACCCCCAGTGGGACGGGGCGCCCTTATACCCCATACCCCCACGGGAGGCAGCCAGCTTCGTACCCTCGCCAGCGAATTTCGCAACACAGCCTGCGGTACCTTCGTACCCACTACCGCCGCAAGCAGCGCCTGTGCCGCAGGGTCAGCAGGGGACGCCCCAGAACGGGACCCCTGGGTGGCCCTGGCCATGAAAATAGGGAAGGAGCCACCGAAGGTGTGGGGGACGTGCCGCCTTTATGGCAGTCAGGACCCCCATGTCATAGGGCTTCAGTTTTGGGCAGACACAGGAGCAGACTGCTCGATTTTTCCCCAAGCACTGTGGCCCCGACACTGGCAATGCAAAGAAGTCCCCCCAGTGAACGGAGTGGGAGGGCCGTCCCGAGCTTGGAAAAGCACCCAATTAGTAGCCATAACGCTTCATACAAAAAAGGGACCAGAACAAACAGTAGCAATCCACCCCTACATTTTGCAAAACTCCCCACCCCTGATAGGAAGGGACATCCTTGCTATGTTAGGAGTCAGGATTACAAATTTATAATAAGGGCCACTGCCGTACACCCACTGCTGCCAATCAAACTGACTTGGAAATCACCAGACCCCGTATGGGTCGAGCAGTAGCCCCTGTCAAAGCCTCGAATAGCAGCCTTGCTAGAACTGGTCGACCTCGAGCTGCAAAAGGGTCACATAGAACCCTCCACCAGCCCGTGGAACACCCCTGTGTTTATATACTAGAAACTACCTTTCTAACCCTAAACGAAACCAAACCGAACCTGACTAACTCCTGTTGGCTTTGTTATGATGTTAAACCCCCTTTCTACGAAGGCATTGCTTTAGACACCCCCTTCAGTTACTCCACAGCCAGTGCCCCCCACCAGTGCAGATGGGACACTCCCCGCAGAGGAATCACCCTGAGTCAAATCACAGGACAAGGCAAATGTTTTGGTAATGCAACTTTAGCAAAGCAGAAAGGCAACTTCTGCACTAAAGTTGTCAAGCCCAACAGAAAGATCGGTAAGTGGGTGGTCCCATCCGCATCTGGGATGTGGGTTTGCCAGCGATCCGGAGTGAGTCCTTGTGTGTTCCTTGCCAAATTTGATGACTCTATTGACTTCTGTGTCCAAGTTCTGATTGTTCCTAGGGTCCTGTACCACTCAGATGAAGAAGTGTACCACCTTTTCGAAGAACCTGACAGACTCCACAAAAGAGAAATAATCACAGGTATAACTATCGCAATGCTGCTCGGCCTGGGAGCAGCTGGTACAGCCACAGGTGTCTCAGCCATCGCAACCCAACAGCACGGACTCTCTCAGCTGCAAATGACCATCGATGAAGACCTGCAGAGGATCGAGAAATCCATCTCCTATCTAGAGAAATCAGTCTCTTCGCTTTCAGAAGTAGTTTTACAGAATAGGCGAGGACTGGACCTCTTGTTCATGCAACAAGGAGGACTGTGTGCAGCTTTGAAAGAGGAATGCTGCTTTTATGCAGATCATACAGGAGTCGTTAAAGACTCTATGGCAGAACTCCGAGATAGACTGGCTCAAAGAAAGAGAGACAAGGAAACCCAGCAGAGCTGGTTCGAATCCTGGTTCAATCAATCACCTTGGCTCACCACTTTAATTTCTGCCCTGGTAGGTCCACTGGCAATACTGCTTTTAGCTGTTACCATAGGACCATGCCTGCTGAACAAGCTAGTCTCGTTTGTTCAGGCCCGTCTAGAACGGGCAAACATTCTGTTTGTAGGCCAGCAACAAATGCTGTAAACCAAAAAGTGCAAACACAGTCAGCTGCAAAAAGCCTTCGAAACTCACCTTGCGAGATTTACTCAGGTTTACCAAAAACCCTTTTTTCCTTACCAAGTTACAAGTTTGTACCTCACTCCAGTGCCTATATCTACGACTACCTCATGTTACTTATGAAAAGGAGGGGGGAGATGTAGTAGATAGGGACAGGCGAACGGAAGATTTCGGGATGTGACGGAAAGAAAGACCCCTTCCCCCTCTCACCCTGCAACATGTTATCCATTTACCCCAAAGAATGTAACCACACCTAACCCAGTAGTTTTCCACTCCTGACTAACCCTAGAGACCCTACCAACCCCCCCTGACGTAGCACAGTCCCCCAAGACTATTTAAACCCATGAGATAAGATAATAAATGCTTTCGACCGTCCACCACACTGGTGCCTGCGTGTGTCGTTGGCCCGAGTGGCCCAGGGGAGACTGGGCTGCCGTGCTGTTCCTTGAAACCAGGTCGCCTTGCCTTCCCCTGAAGGCAACACAGAATGGACCCTCAAGTCACCTCAAATTAACTCTCTTTCATGACAAAATGTGTTACTTATTTCCATTTAATTTATCCTCTCCTGGTACATGTTTAATTGCTTTTTGAAATAAAACACTTCTAGTGTGGCATAGAAAGGAGCTTAATTTTTCCAAATCTGATAAAGACTTGATTAACCACAACAGTTTCAGATTTTGTGCCATGGGTCAGGAGACCAGACTAATTCCATAGCTCAATAGTACTCTATTGAAATTATTCTCATGCTTAAAAAGTTCAACAATGTTAACCCGTTTACCACCTGAACAGAATTACTTTTAAGGCTTTCTGAAAGCTTTATGGGTTCTGGCACCCTAATTCTGAAAACTGACTCAATTCATTAGGGCTAACTTTCACTTGCACAACTTTACTCCTGATCAGCATTTTACTGGGGCTCCTTCAGGCCAAAGTTACTGTGAAGCAAGTCCTCCCCAGGTTTATGTTCTGCTTTAAGGTGTGTAAAAAGACAGTCTAACAGGGGAAATAAAGAATTTGAAAGAAAAGGTATTAGCCCGTGACAGAGGTGAAGTGGATTCTGACTCTGTTCAGACACATTTTCTGGAAGCTACTGTACAAATCACTACAATTTACATCCACAAAAAGAATTATATGCCTAACTTCCCATGAAACTCCTAACAGTTAAGGCCCCCTAATTTATTTTTCTTGAAAGTAAGTCTTCTTTTTCTGGGTCTCCAGTATCCATCTACAAAATAGGCATTACTATAAAACAGCATTCCTTCTGAAGCAGCTCACATATTCCAATTAATATCCATGGTATAGAAAAACCTAGACAGTACTGGCTGTGTGTGGTAACTCAAACAGAGAGGAGGAAAAGAGAAATACATTTCAATCCCAAAGCTGTACTTGTCTTTAAAACAAACAGTCCCAGCATCTCAGCAGTCACAAGTTCTCTGACATACACTGCTGCACTAGGAAGATTCCAGAAGAACAAAAACCTTAGTGACTCTATTAGGATGGAAAAAAGACTACCAGCAAGGGTATAGGAACCTACCCTTCCTTTTAAAAAAATAATAGAAGAAACATTTCTACATTTGAAACAGAGTCAAAGATTTTCTGCCAAAATATTGCTGTCATTAAGTTTTATGCAATTGATTTACTGCTGCTTCCTGCTGCTCCTATTTAAACTCTCCTTTCCAGCAGGCATGTAATCAAAAACATACTGTGTTCCAACAGCTTGCTTGTCGTGGCTATTTATAGGAAATAATTACTGATAGAAACTTTAAGAGAAAAATAAGTCATACACATGCAATTATTTGGAAAATACTAATCAAATTCAGTTGGATCAACACTTCACTACAAGATCTGAAGTTCAAGACAGAATTGAGTCACATTTTATTTATTTTTAGCACCTATTTCATATTGCCTCACTAAGATCTACAGTGCAGTTGAATCCTAGCATGTCACAGAGATGTGAAGCTAAGAGATATTTCTGCAGCATCAAGTTATCTCATTAGGTATGAAAAAGTTTCCTCTTTATGAACTCTCACATTGATGAGAACAGTTGTCATTTGCTCAATTTATTTACAATCTATTCTAATAAACAGTGTAAAACAGGTCTTAGTTTTGATGACAGCAAAAGTTTTTGAGAAGATATTCCTTGAAACTCCCAGAGTTTGGAAATTTCATGTTCTGTTCGAAAATAAAATGTGCTTGTTAAAAAGTTCAGTAATATAAAATGGAACAAATCACCATGTATGGTGTTCAACAATCTGCTGAACAGATGGAGATTTAACGTTGCAAGACTGCAAATTAAAGAGCACCCAAACATTTTCAAGAAACATTAATACAGTTAGCTTGTTGACAGCACCAAAACCCTCATTTTAAGGCTTTTCAAGACTTAAGCCTCTCGTTTCATGATGAAATTGTCAACTGCATCTTTTCAAGCTGTCTCTGTACACTAAAATTGTAATGAAAGAAAGTAATTTAAGGACACATGGCAACAGACTGCTGGAGGCCAGGTACCACGAGTACATGTGCCTACAGATGGAGTTAATGAAGGTTTCATGTATTAGATACCCTAATGTGAAATGGATACCAGCACAAAGAACTCCAAGGAAACCGGCCGCCAGAATCCACTTCATTATTAGGAGATGGTGCAGCCCTAGAGTTAACCTGTTCCTCTGGTAATAGTATAAGGAATCCAGAGTCCATAAAAGTGTATAGAAACTGTAGAGCAGCTGTGTTGGTCAATCAACAAATTACAGGCAACAGGAAAGCCCACCTGTCCACCAGAGCTCTGATGCATAAGGTATATGCTGTTAGTCTGTTACCAGCAAAATAAACCACAGAGAAAATCAGATAGTGAGAAAATATACATCCTAGCAATCCAACAGAAGATTATCTGTCAACAGGGCAAGGTCCTAAGAACTTCTGGGACTTTTAGCTTGGCTTTGTTACTTGTGAACACAGTTATTAAATAAATAAGGAGACAAAGAATAAACTTCCCTCTATCAATGACCTTCACTCAGCAGCAGCACTTTAGTTTTTCCAGGGTTGAAAATAAAGCAGCTTTAACACAGGCAGCTGGCAATATCCCCCAAGTATTACTTCATGGGAGATGCTGAGCTTACAGGTTCTTCTGTGTAAAGAAAGACATGTCTCTATTTCACTAGCATACTGATGAGCCTCCTTTCTAAATTCTGAAGTGATGGCTCTACAAAGCATCATAATAACCTACCCGTGAGACAGAATATGGCCTTAAGGACCGTCACATTTCAAAAGAGTTGATGATGACATAGAGTTGTCTGCCAGCACCTGTTAAGCCTTTCTCAGAAGTGCATGAAGAGCAAGAAGAATAGCCTCCAACATATCAGCCACGTCCCTCAGTCACCAAAGCAATAAACCACAATCAAACGTTCTTTTAGCCACTCAGCAGAAATGCGATGATGAGGCAACCTACATCTGAGAGTGAAGAAATTAAAGCAGACAAAGCACCTAGCACAAAATAAACAGCAAAGCCAAACTTGGCCCACAGCCTTTCCAAATGCCCTTGATAGGCAAATTCAAACTATTCTTTACTCCTTTTTTCCAAATGGAAGAAATCTTAGTATTGCTGAAGTCAAAAGCAATACTCTCCATTTAACAATGCCTGTAATTCATCTGCAGAAAATTAACTGCCAGACTTTAAAACATTTTTCCTCTTTGGTAATACTTGGAACATTCATCAACTCTGTAGCAGGATCCCATCATTTCTGTTTAGGTTTCCTCTTTGTAGTTAAACATTGCAGCAGCTTCTATGTTGCTACATTATTTACACTTTTAATAACCAAATAATAAACTTTCTACTTCCCCTATCTTGATGGCCTTTTTCAGTCTGAGCTCTTCATGTTTCCTTCATGTTTCTGCAGCTGCTCGTAAGTGAGAAGCTGCTTTGGATCGTTTTGAGTGTTCTACCACTTTCTGCTCAAGAAACATGATTCTAGGAACAGACAAGGCAGCTGTCAGGAGATTATTTCACAGATGCACTTGGCATAACATGAAGCCATTTTCAGCTGGCAAAAGCTGGAATAAATATGTAATACCGCCACAGAAAAACATCAGGCTTAGGAAAAAAATGATGATGAAATCAAGAGTAAGCAACAGCACTGCTGAACTGTGCTTTGGTGTTCATAATGCCCTTCCAGAACTTTTCACATATCTCAGCTCTGTTTAGCTCGACAAGTCCACACTCCCTTTCATGAGGCACCAAACACAAGAGGCAAGAGAAGACTTAACAGAACAGGACAGGGACTGACGTAAGGCTATCAACAACCTAGGTCAGTGGCACATCAAGCTGTGCAGATTTAGTGCCTTGTTTTACCTATCAAACTCCACATTTTATAGGGCAATAAAAATATTTCCTTGATTACACAATAGATGGACATTCAGTTTTGCTGTTTACATCAGGCATTTGCTTATACTCCAGTTTCTGTTGCGTTAACAATTATGAGACTCACAAGCCAAAGTGTAGAGAACAGAGATTTGGATGTTGAACACTCTCTTATCTTGCCATACAGAGTCTACACTGCAGAGCGAGTTTGATTACATTTCTCACAAGCATGTTTAATAAGATGAAATATTTCAGGATCACTCTGTGTAGTTGGAAGAGAATAAGTGAGTTTATTATTTGTTACTTTCCAGGTTTATCTGTATTCAGGTAGCACACAGCTGTGTACAGTGTTTTACTTGAAAGCTTTGCTCATGTTCTCCCAGAGCAGTTCCTAATCTAAGGAAACACAACAGAAGAAAGATTCATCTTAATATATAATTCACTTAAGCACTTGTGCTTCAAATAAGAGGCTTATACATAGCACTGCAAGAAGAGACTGAAAATGCACACTGTATTGTGTGGATACAGAATCCATAGCTAATCCTATATAAATGCACTAAAGTGAAAATTCCAGAATTAACAAATAATATGCATTTTCTCTTGCACATCACATTCCATAAAGCATTTGTACTGTAAGCTGCTTGGAGCAGTCCCCTGACACTGCTAATTAATCTATAAGAACCATGTACGTTAGGGACCACATTTAAGACTTTTTCTTCTTTTAGAAGTTCAGAGGAACAGATTTGATTTTACAGCTCTGCTATGAATTAGAGGCTAAGGAACAGAAAGCAAAATCTCATTTTAAATAATGTAAATGATTACTCAGGGTTTGTTTTCATGATTTTTTTACAAAATTTGTGATTTACCTTAAATTACAGGAAAGCAGTTTTTGGGGTTTAATTTTCAAGAAGGTGTTCATATCTAAAAATCTCCAGCCTCTTCCAGCTACACCACCTGCCTAGTATCTGGAAGAACATTCAGGATCACATGTTAAGGATACATCCTGAGCTATAACCAACACTCACAATTTCTACAGTCTTTAAGGGATAAAAACGTCTCCTAGAGAAAAAGCTTTTCTTAAATCAAACACTTGCTTGGGGTTTACAGAAACAATAACTACTGAAACACTGCATTTTGGTAAACTTTGGACTATATGTATTTCTTCATAGAAAGAGAAGACAACACAATTACAAACTTCCTTAAAACTCAAGAAGAGGAAATTAAAATCTTCCATGTGCCCCAATTCATAACGAACTTTGAAAGTGACTTTTGAGAACAAATAATCAAAATCATGAACACATTATGCACTTATTGTTCCTCCTATTCTCCTGACCACACTTTTAATAAACACTGATGCTCTTTTAATACAACTCAAAAGAAGCCAATCCAAAAGGGCAAAAAAATTGAAATTAAATTGGAAAAAAAAAAAAAAAAAAAAGAAAAAAAAGAAGAGGAACGAGACTGGGCATACATATTTTAAAAAATCTGAAATGATGTGAGTTTATAAATCAAAATTTGTTGTTGTTGTTGTTTAATAGTTTTCATAAATTAGTTCCATACCCAGAAGCATACCAGAGCAGAACATCAATTGAAATGTTCCAACTACAATATGCCTTTGCCCAGATATTTTCTTCAGAGATTAAGAGGATAAAATATAATGGACCAAATGCAAAATTCTTTGATGTAAAGGTATATCCATGATTGCTTATCTTTTGAAATCAGCCTCTCCTAGAAATTTAGAGCTTCCATACAAATGTAGTTGCAGCAAATCAGACTGTTCTAATTTATGATTAGAAAGGGCTCCCACACCTGCAGCTCTGACCACATTCCCTTTACACTTTCCAATCCACTTCTTCTCAAGCTATTCTGGCATTATCTCTCCCCTGATATCACTTGTTTGCCAGAACTGCAGCATTTAAGATTCAAACCCAAACACTCCCTGAGGGAGCTGAATACCCTTTATTCCCATGAATATGTATCATTATGAGTACAAAACTATCATGAACAAAAGCATTTTTCATGAACAAGCTTTGAGTGTATTTTGCTACAGCAAATAAAGAGCTATTGCAAAGGCAGTATTTTGAACAATAGGTGTCTGTACACCTGGGAAATTCACAGTCAAAATGTAGGCAATTAGCAAGTACAGAATGTAATGTTCCTTTAAAAATCTCAAAATACTAATCTGGACAATTAAATATAATGGCCTTTTATGTAGATATATGTGATCAGACTGTGTAAAACGCTTGTAAATTTTTCAATTCTGAAAGTTCTGTTTGTAGTTTAGTACCATTTATAACACCAGTCCTGAAATGCTATTCACTACCATGGTGCTTGTGCATCCATGCTACTAAAAAAAATATTTAAAACTAACATTTTTTTCTTCAAGGATTTCCAATGGAAGACTCCATTCATCAACAGGCTGTATGCCAGTGGTTTTCAGTCTGTGATCTGTGACACTGAGGGTTTAAGCAAACTTATCCTTGTGAGGCTTAGACTTGTTCTTGAAGGGCCAACACCTGTAGTGTGTGAAGCCTGCATTTGAAATTGTTAACTACTGCATTAGCAAAAGATAAATCACACCTATATTAATTAGCAAGATGAAGATCTATAATCCAGCCCTCCCAAAAAAAGAGAAGCTGTTTAAAAGATGCCAAGTATCCTGGATTTCCTTCATTATTTAGTCTATACCATCTACTGGATTTACTAGTTTGTCAGGCTGTCTTATAGGGTGGGTGTAGACTTCCGTTTGTTGAAAAAATGTCACTACCTGAGCTTTTTTCTGCTTCAAAAACTGAGAAAAGATCACTGTTCTCTGGAAAAGGACTAACTGCAGCATTCTTTACTGTTAAAATATGGATAAACTCTAAGATCTAATCTTTCCAAAGTGCTACAAGAGGATCATGACTGATCATCACAACTGGATGCTGTACCAGCCCTAAACTCTGCTTGCAGATACTGAGGTTTTATTGACTCTTTTCTGTTGCACCTGTAAAGAAAGACCTAAAACACTCTCCTGTATAGAATGCAAAAAATAGTAGCACTTCAATTAAAAATATTATTTACTAAAGAAAAAAATATAAATTTCATTCCTGTCGCCACATAAAGCCATCTGAGAAGGCTAGTATCAAATAAATTAAATTGATAATTTGGTACTTCTTTCTCAAACATATGCACAAACAGATCACATTCAGCAGTTGCATCAGAAATATCAGTTTAAATAATATAGTAAAATAGGGCTTATAATTTTCCTAAATGGTATCAACTTGGACTGAAACTGATTGAATTTCAGTCAAAAAAGTACATCCAGACACCAAAATCACAGAGCCAATGAAAATTATGAAATTTTACCTCACAATTCTGACAACTTGCTCTTTGGACAGCTCCATTACTCATTTGAGCTGGACCATGGACCTGAAGTTGAGCCCAAGTGTAGGGAATAAATTTTTGTCTTTCCTATAATAAGGTCTGTCCATTTTACTCAACATAAACTTTCTGAAAAGCCAACACATTTGCTTCTGGGCTTAGTAATATTGAGATGTAATCTAGACTTGGCACAAATCCAGAGAGAAGAAAGGAATATGATCATTCCCCTACCTAAGCTAAGTGGACTACGTGAAGAAAGAAACTTTCTGATCAAAGTGAGATAAGATGGAAGCCTTGAGGAGGAAAGGGGAAGATTGGGAAAAGCAGCTTGAGGGGGATGGAATTAATAGAAGACTGGTAGGGAAAGGAAAAGGGAAGTTACAAAGGAAGTTTTCTTATTCCAAATTTAGAAAGGAGTGATGTGAGATGACCTATGAAACCTGACGCAAGAGTGCAGTCTGCTTTGCATAAACCCTAAAGCCAGTGGGAACTGTGTGCCACGTAACAGCTCTAATACCATGTCCTGGGTTTCTCAAAAGCTACCCAAAACATTTAGATTAATTTCTATGAATTTCAGTTTTCCCATCTGTCAAGTAGGAATAATAATAATCCTCTCATATGGATAATGTAAAAACAAATTCATTAGTGCTTGTAGATACCATAATAATGAAGATCATAAAAAAGCACAAATTAATACTAACTCTGCATTAGGAACAGAGTTTAATTAGTCTGTAGTAAACAACAAATGGGACTTTTCTTCTCTATGTTTATATCTTAGCAAAATGAAATCTTGGTATTTAAAAACTCACAGACGATGCAATACCTGTAAGAGCAGCAAATAAAAGGGACGGACCATATAGCCAAGAATGTAGACAATATGAAATACTGAACCAGAATTCAGAGGAAAAAGTAAGCTGTTATTGTAACTTAAGGGCTATCTGATTGCTTGTGTGAGGGAGAAGTAGGAATGGATAAAACAGCAATTTAATTCAGACACTGTTTAAGATTGCAGCTTTCATAATTGCCTTGTAACGCCAATAATTGCCTTTTAACTCCACATTATGTGTGTGCTTATACTGACGTTCATTCAGGCACTCATGAATCTTACACATTGACACTGTGTGCACCCATGTATGTGTATATATATATATATATATATATATATATATATATATAAAGTAATTTTCAGTTAAACTAATAAAACACATCTAGAACTAACATATTCAGTGCTACTACATAATGACGTTAACAAATTCACTTGTAGTACAAATTATTCCTGTACAATAGCAGCTTGAAAATGTATTTTTCAATTCTTTTGAACTTAGACTAATCTTAAAACAACAAATGATGAAAGTTCAAACAAAAGACAATTTTATTTAATGAACTAACCAAAGAGGTATTGTGAAACTATTGTGCAACCAAATGCTAAGCTAATTATTGTGAGAACAAATAACTGTTACCATAGTTACTGGACAGTGTTTTCCATAATCACTTTTATCTCTTCAATAAATCTTTGTGACGCAACAAATATAAAAAGTTGACTGTAAAATGACTATTATGTTTTGAACTGCATTTAGTTATGAGTGATCTGTCATTGTACTTGTGTTCCCATGTTTGTCAGAGGATAACAAAAGACAGGTATTTGCTCAAGTTAACAGGGAAACAATTACAGCTATAGCTTGGCTTCTGGACTGTAGTTCAGGTTGTTGAATTTTAGCACAGACATTTTCTCTTTAGTATCAAACACATTTGTGTTGATTTGTTTGTCCTTAGACTGTAAAGTATCAAGAAGGCTGAGCTGTTCTCTCTTTTCCCCCCATTAGTGTGTTATACTTCTATGTTAGTTCACATTAGGTGATGCAGTGAACTCTACAGAAACTGAAAGCTAAAACCAAAATTTGGGTCATAAACAAGTGAACATGAAAGCCAACATCAAAAGCACATATCACTGCTGATTGAAACAAACTCCTCTGATCTGATTGCATGCCCCCATAAGGGAGCCCAGTCTGTATTATGCTATAGATTCCATGACTGGCTTCTGTAAAAAGTGTCCTGAACTAATAGATATTCTATGCTTTCCCCATTTTTATGTCCACAGTTACACCAGTGGATTCATGACTAAATCTAATGCCTGGAATTAATCTCAGTTTAAAAGGTCTTGAGAAAATATTAGTTTTTTCTGGCAAACTCCAGATAATAAAGACACACGGAGATACCACAGAATAGGCTACCTATTTGGAATTTTGCAATTTCAACATTTGAGCATAGACATTGAAATAAAATCCCCAATATTAGAAAATTAAAGTCTTTTAGACATTTGTATTAAATGGCATTTCTCTGCTTCTCTGATACCTGAAATTTCATCTAACTCCTGTCATCTTACACAGGATGCTGTAGAAAGCCCCACAAACCACATGTAGCTTCAAATAGGTTTCTGTCTTAAATTCACGAGCAATTGATTATCAGCTAAAGCTAGCAACAAATTCTAAAATGTAAAACATAATGTTGACTGATTTAATATGTTTAATAAAAACATCTTGTGCATTCATAAGCTTTTTTTCATGTCACCAGTATGTTTCTGATTTTCTGATGAGTTCCTGGAGGGGAAAGGAACTTCTCAAACACAAAACAATATCATTGTACAAGGCATTCCAAATTTTCAGCTCCAGAGGCAGGAAATGTTGTCACTGTAAGGTCCACAAGACTCAAAGCCATGTTACATGAGAGAGGCTCTGTTGCCTTTGCAGTTTCTGACTGTCCCAACAGCAGACTGTAGGTGTTCCAATGAGAATATGGAAGACCAGAGAGGCAGGAAGGAGGTCTCACCAGGAAAGGTTGTATTAGAGCAGTCTTAGGGTTCCTGAAGATGAAAGTGCCATTCCTGATAGTTTCATAATGTTTACATAAACAAGAACATCACAGTTCAAGTCAACACTGGGAGACTGTGTCATATTTCAGAGCAACAACTTGTCCTTTTTTTCCCAGCAAGTATTTTCACAATTTTCAATACATAAGAAATCTTCTATTTCAACCAGTTCAGCAAACAAAAATCATATTTTTGGCTGTTTTCACCACATCTGTCAAGCACAAGGACAAAAGAGGGACAGAATTTACAACCCAAAGAAACTTCATTTCTATAATAAGCCCCACAAAAAGTTGTACTGGTTTCTATCAAGTTTAAATCTATGCAGATTCCACAGTGTTCTTTAAACTTTGCAGGTCAAAACACCACCACTGCTCCCTGAGGAAGCAGCACAGCTCACAGAGGGGACTGGCACAGGCCATCTTCACATTTCACTGATTTTTGCTGCTCCTATTGACCTTCAAAAGTCTCATGGCACCTGTGCAGCTCAGATCTGAGCCTAGAACTGGGGCTCAAAACTTGTGCCATTTATCTTCCGGCTTCTCGGCTGCATCAGAATCGAATGTATTGTATTAAGATAAGAAACAGGATGCATAACAAAAGCATGTAATCAGATGGTTAACAGAGGAATCAGGTAAGTGAGAAGGCCTAGCATAGAAAATAATCACTTATAAAATAAGATTTGAAAACATCAAAGAACAAAGAGGAAATCAATTCTACAGTACTACAGTAAAGAATACTTTTAATAGTCAAAAAGGGACTCTAAATGCTGAATTTTGGATCACATGTCAATGACTCATGCATTCCTGGATATTTTTTTCCTCCTTTCTGATCTTTCCAGCCCGGTAAGAAGCTTCATTATTAATTTACCTAAGTTTGAATGCTCAACTTAAATTAACCTTTATCATGCTTTTCAATGTTTCTGTAACAAAGCCACCATCTGGACATCACAGCCTGCACTGTCACTTACTAAGACTATTATCAATACAAAATAAAACATTGTATCTGATGCAAAGCCAACCATTTAAAAGAGACAATTGGGTTAATTACATTCATGTCACCTTGTAACAATGAAATTTTAGAAAGCTAGAAAGCCTTGAACAACTAACCAGTAATACATGCTGCTAGTAGCCTAAATAAATCCTCATAGTCCTTACTCATGGCAAGTGTTTTGTTAGAGAAAAGAAGAATTGTATTGCAAGAATTGTATTAATAAGAATTACAGTACCAACTTATTTTACATCATTTCTATATAGCAACTGAGAATATTCATTGTTTTAGTCCAGCGTATGCTGGAGATGGAGGCACTTCCTGTAGCCAATAAAACTTTTTGGGTTTTCTTTTAATATTGTTCAACATGATCATGTGACTACAAGACTGTGCACATCTCGTGCTGCAATGGATTTTAGCTTTGCTGGTATTACACAGAAACTTCACAAGGTCAAAAAATCCAGCCCACACTCCCTGGGCATGGGAGCACATTTTGTGCTGTGAGCTGGGATGCAGTTCTCAAAATATTCTGATGTTTTTTGCTTCTTAGAACACTTAAGTGCACAGTTACACAGATTGACATAGTGCATCTCAGAGACAGCATCTCTTTCTCCAGGCATTGCACAGATCTTGACTAAACTTCGAGCACCAGCTTGTAGGTGATATTGAAGCTTGTTTCTCCAGAAATGTCACAGAACAAAATCCTTATGAACCCAGATGTTAGGACTGGATAACCTCTGCCAATACAAGCCATACCACGCTGCCAGACAGCCCTAGGATGCAGAAAGCCCGTTCAGTGGGCAAAAGAGGTGAAGTCAGAAAGGAAAGTTGAATAGTAAGTGAAAGAAGGAATTCAGACTTCAGTGGCTGAGGAGATTACTAGATTTAGGTCAACAGCCTCACTGGAGTGATTCCTAAACTTTTCTTTCATAACCTCACTTCTAGGATTACAACCCTATTTCCACTGCAACTTTTAATAGTGTTCATGCTTACAAATCATATCTCTTTATAGTAATTTTGAAGTTTTCATAAAATTTTGTGAAGTTATTCCACAGCATTAGACACAGAGAAACAAAATACACCACTCCTAACTCTGTACACACTTGCATAATTTGTTTAATGGAGTTTCCCTTGAATTCTATGAGTGTAAATGAAAAGGGGGACAAGGCTCTGCATCTCTTAGATAAATAGAAAACATTCTTTGTACCATTACATAAAATTCACTTTGCAAAAGACTTCTTCAAAAGCTTTTTCACTATTTTACTTATTTCCTTGCCTGATTAGCTTTTAACCAAATGTAGATGTTTTCCTTGACCTATTTTCAAACCTAACTAATCCCTAAATCCCTCAGTTATGCAATCCTGAAGGATTAAACGTTTGTCATGAAAGACTCTGGATTTGTTTAGACTGAATAAATTTCAGTGGTTTACATACAGTTCATTGATTAAACTACATTCACAGAATGCTGGCTCTTGTTACAGGAAGTCTGCCAAAGTAGCTTTATTTAGATGTATATAAGCTTCTGCTCATAGTTAAACACACAAAATATTAGCATGTGGTGCACCTTGGAAGAGAATTAGGCTCTTCTTATAGATAACATTTGTTCCACCTCTGCAGAAGTGGAACATAATATAATATCTATATTGTAGTACCACCTCAATGCCAGCCTGGTCAGAAAACTCCTGTACTATGTAAAATTACAATCTTTGCTCCAAAGCAATCAACCTAAAGGGCAGGACAAACCAGGCGGAGGAGATAAACAAGTGGGTTGGTCTGGGGATGGTAGCAAGGACAGGGTAACAAATAATAGGATGCACAGGATTTGCAGCCAGTGAGGAAGAAGAATCCCAGTGTGCCATCTGCCCAGCCATAATTAGATTAGAGTTCTTTCTATGCAGTGCAGCAGAGCAGTTTAGAAAAGACACTTGGAGGAGAACAGGATCTTCTCCTATGTCTTAGAACTCCTGTGCCTAGTAAGGTGCCAAGAGACAAATAATAAAGATGCCTAAGGAGATACCCAAGTGTCAAGGACCTAGTGAGATAACAGGTCACAAACAGAAAGGGCTAAATCCTCACAAAAGTATATTCTACTTGTTTTTTTAAGATTTTGCTCACACAGTAAGAATATTCTTTACAAGTCACCTTCATAGTGGTTTAAGCCAACTGGTTTTACTTCTCATTTACAAAAAGCTAGGAACTGCTATTTCCAGTTACAATATCTTAGTTTAAAAGGTAAAACCTCAATTTCTTGGCATTGAACAGTTGCTTTTTACTTCTTAGAACATGGTGAGATCATCTGCAGAGAAACGAAGATGTCTTTATTGTAAGCGTGAACACCAAGAGAGTGATTTAGAAGAACTAAAACCATACTTTTTTAGGGTATACATGAACCTCTCTAAATGAGGAAGTCAGTAGTATTTTTCTTCCTTAAACAGTATGTCTGTCTCTCTTGGGACAGGAAATCAGAATACATGACCTGCTTTCATCAATTGCTGCTTCCACCTACTGTAGCAATTGCTGTTTTAAACAGCTGAAATAAAATGGTCATGTACAATTCACCTTCAAACCTTCTAAATATGTAGAGTCAAAAATTATTTAATGCATCTAGATTAGTGCCCTTCAATTCTGAAGTGAAGAACTTGAGATTTTGTTTTCAATTAATTCTGATAAATAAATCACTCTATGATGTGAGCAGGGACTGTGCATGGAATTAAAGTTTAGCAGAAACAGTTATAGCACTGCAACATATCTACTGAATATAAAATGCAAAAATAGTACTTTCCATGTTCTGTAAATTTTCTGTAAATACAGTGTTTTGCACAATTACATGCTCAATTCTTTCTGGAAATGCAAGTAATTTTCAGTTTCTGCTAGGACAGGAAAAACAGCTCACTGAACTTGTGGCCTCAGTATTGCAAAATTTTGTACGGATAAACCAGCTCTTAAAAAGAAAGTCACACTACTTGTTCACATTATGGGTGGATACCCTGAGTGGCTGCAAAATATGACTGAAACCATTACCCTGCAGATAACCACAGCTTTACAATAGGTACTGACAGCTGCAGATTTGCTGTACTTAAGACAAAATCTGGAGGAAATTCATAGCTGTCACAGCTGTGTGCCTGCATTTGTAGCATCCCAAAACAAAAATACTGAACAAGGATGAAAAATAGCTGAGTAAAACTGAAAGCAGAAAAATAAAGACAACAATTGAAAATAATGGAAATTATGGAAATTAAAATTAAAGGAAACAAGCATGTCTCAGGCCTTGAGAAACAAAAGGAACTGTGCTACTACATGTGCCTTGTGCTGGGCAGCCTTATCATACTAATACTCATCAGAATACAGATTAATCAAAACAACTTAAAAAAAACCACAAGTGATGAACCACAGGTGAGCAAGAAGATTAATACAAAATGTATTTCCTTGAAATACAAAGTAAACCAATACTACAATATTAAAAAAGCAGCAAAGGCTTTCTTTTTGTTTTACTATCCTAACTTTTAAAGCAGGTATTTTGATCCTAAAAATTATGGGGTTTTTTTCCTAAACACATACAGTCACAATACACTATCAAACCAGTTAAATTTATTTACTATTACACAAACTAGACTGCATATCAAACAGCTTTTACTGTAGGCTTCATACAGAAGAGCCTTGCTCTTGCTGGATAATCAGCAGAATTAGCAGAAATCACTCGGAGCACAATTCCTGTTGTTCCTACTTCAACAGCAGGCAGGATTTAGGAGTTACAGGACTTGTCATTAGGGATTTCTCAGTGTAACTCCAGCTGAGGCATGACCCTCCCAGTACCTGGGGACACACCACAGGGGCACTGGATATCCAGGCCCTCAGCAAGGTCAAACAAGACTGAATGTATAGAGAGGGCTCTGGTGCCAGGCTGTTTCTCAAGGAAAGGATCTTCTATGAAGATGTCAAGCTGGGATCTAGGTAGAAGGCACTACCACTGTGAGAGCAAAACTTCAGAACACATTTATCAGCCATTGGCCAGAAGAGGAAGGATCACTGGGCTGTAAAGCAGGGGAGTGAGATACAGGCAGTGGAAGGAAGTGAATCCCCAGCTTTGGGGGATTGGCACAACACTCAGCAGGAGGAGGTGGCAGACACAGCTACAGAAGTGGATGTATACACAGCACATAACACACACATGGTATTTGAAAAACTTCAGGAAAGAGGGAAAATTCCTGCTTAGACTGGTCCTACTGGTAACTATAGAAGATCATAAATGCAAGTTTAAAGAATAATGGTGCTTGGTCAAGACCTGCAGTAGATGTGGCTTCATGCTTTAGCTCATGTATTTTGCATTCTTCAGTGTTTCTGGACAGACTTTGAATTACTTGATAGTACACTCAAACTTAATGTATGTAACTCCTAACACTTCTAACAGCTTTTCAAATACATTGGTATTTCCTTTGATGTATGCTTAAAATACTTATTTCTGAATGTAAAATTCATGTATCTCATCCAAGAAAAGAAAGACATTTCTACATTTACTCTCAAACCTCAGCAGAATACTGTACTTTGATAGATTTTGGATGATGAGCAATCAAATAGCTTCCAGTTCTAGTTTTGAAAAAAAGGTAACTGAACTGAAAGAAGTAAAAGACTGTCAATGTTAAGAGTTGCAATAGGATCTGAGGAAATGACATTGTCAATGGTTACAAAAGAGCACAAACACACAAGGTCTAAAGAGATGAAGATGCAATTTCTCAAAAAAACCAAAGTGCTAACATTTCTTTGCCATGTTTAAGTCAAGAGGTTTAACTTAAATATTAATTTTCACCTGAAATAATGTTGAAACCAAATATTAAGTGAAACATATGTGGAACTTTTGGAAGATCACTGTAGAGTAGGGATGACATTTACTTCAGTGTTGACCAGCATAAATCTTGGCATATGTTATGATGGTGTGAAATGCTTGCTGTGGCACATATTTCCTGTACTGTCTCATAAGCTTTAGTCCATGCAATATGCAAGGTTTTCCAGATTAAATTCTAGTGTTCCATATATGAAACAGCCCTTATTATCTAATTATTGTTTATTAATTAATTTCTAGAAGGATGTTATGGTTTTGGATTACAATAGTATCATCAATTTAAAGAGAGATTTTTAGAAGAAGAGCAGGACAGAAAACATTATTTCAAGTTAGCTCTTTTGTTCAAGACTTTGGTTGTTTATTTTAAAGACAGTATCTTAAAACAATTTTTTGCCTAATGACTGCTTTTCTATTTTAAACCTTAAACAATCTGTTCCATAAACTACCTGGAAAACAAAGTATTGAAAAATAGCTGAAAACATCCTTTCATTATAATTCCTGGAAAAATGTGACAGTCGTTATCTATAATGAGACTTTCATATTTACAAAGAGTTCATTTAAATATCAGGCTGATCTCCCCTCTCAAGGAGCACTGAACAATCAGAATTCATTATGTTGCCTGTTATAATGCTGTTACTTTTTGTTATAATGAAGACAGCACAAAAACCACACAAGAACACATCTGGTAAAACTGAAATGTCATTTTACACAAAAATCTTTTTTCTGCTCCTCTTACTTGGGTCAGACCTGCACTGCAAGGCACTGCCTGAACACTGACCACAGCTTCATGATCCACTCTCAAAGGCTGACTGACCCACTGAGATAGTATCAGAGGTTCTATTACTCAGCCACACATCCTAATGAGAAACTTTCCCATTTCTGCACCACAACCACTGGCAGGTTGGCTCACAGACACACCTGTCTATGCCTCATCCAGGCAGGTCAATGGTTTGTACAGATGGTCTGAAACTACCAAGGCAGAGGAGCCAGGGAATGCCGCAGTGCCAACATGGAGGTGTTCTGGGCTTTTATGCAACTGCATCTAAGGAGGTTAAGGAGCTGTAATTAGCACACATCACCTCGCTGTCACTGCAGCTAATCAGGCTGAAAAATCCCAAGTGTCTCCACTCCTGAGCAGTCCTGCTTCTTGCAATGGAATTTTCAAGCTCTTCTTGCTAATTGCTTACACTGCTTTCAGACTCTCTGGCACCATGGAAAGCTTCCTTTTGGTGTGGAAACAGGGGGGCGGGGGGGGTGAGGTTCTCACTGTGGAAGTGACTTTTTCTCTCTGCTAGGAATCTCAGCAGAGGCATGGGCTCTTCTGAAGACATCTATTGATATTAACAATACAGACCGATTTGAAGGCATATTCATTTTATTCTCACTGAATTTAGGGGTAATCCTGGGTTCTGTCTACACTGTAGAGCGAACAGCTACTCAAAACAAAATATTCCAGGTGTCACATCTGGTACCACACTGCCAGCTGCCAGCACTGCTGTGGCTCAGGCTCAAAGCATCCAAATCATGATTACAAATAGCCGAGGTTATGTGATCTGCTGGTGAGTTGTGGTTGTTAGAGGCTCAAATCTTCCTTACAACTATTCAGATCAGACCACATGATTGACAGCTTGGGGTCAGGATAGCAGCCTCAAGCTTTCCTCATTGAGAGCATCCTCCCAGAGTGAGACCTAAGTGTGCACCTGAGCACACCCAACATATACAAGGCGGATAATGGACCATTCTGTAGCTGAGAATGGGCTTAATAGTTCCTTTGTTATCTTCAACAGCCATTTACTCAAACATGAGAATCTACAACCTATTAAATTGGTGCCTACTCAGTCTAAAAGTGATGTTCCCACATCACAGACACAGATTATCTAAGACCCAGCTGTGGTCTAAGTAACCATCCAACCATCTGCTCTTTCCTGGTTATGGCCAGTGTCTGGCTTCTCTCCTCCTTGCCTTCCCAGGACCAATGGTAAAATATTTTTCATTGCAAGTCTGGCTTTGTCAGCCTGCTCTTTTCAGGATGTAGAATACTGTCTTCATTTATCAGCTTCAGAGAAACTTTTTACTGAAGTCATTTTGAAGATTACATGACTGTTTCACAATATGAGGTACAAGTATACTTGTAGCAGAATCACTATTTAGGGAATGTCATAAGCATAAAAAAAAATCTAACAGCCAAGAACTAAATACTGTTTAGATGTTTATATCCTTCTCATATCATATCATGTTAACATGATTTTATTTTTGTTTTGTGGCTATTCTTGCACCTATACAATTTTTAGAAATGAGGTTTAATGAGTTCACCTTGAAAAAAATTAATCCCTTATAAACTAAAAAACAAATAATTTTGTTGTGATGCTATGTCAGATAGATGATATATATAGGAAACATACTTTTAATGTCAGTCATTCAGCATCATAATAATTTTTTACAATTAACTGTATTGCCAACATAAATGCAAACCTTAAGTAGATCTGCACATTAGAGATTAATAAAAAGGTAGAAAACACAAAAGCTTCTGAATGTTTTTCTAGAGGACATAGTTTAAAAATGTCAAGCACAAATTTGATATGTAAAAATAGGTTAGTGCACAATATAGTCACTGAGTTTTTAAATTTAAAAAAAAAGCCAAAAAAACAAGCTAGCAATCTCCCTTTTTATTGAAAGGTCACTGTAATGCAATAGTTCACAGTAAGCAGTTGTGAAATTAAGCCCTCCAGAACCTGGTTGCAGCTTTGGAATGTGACCATTGTTGTGCAATGTAGTTTGTCACCATCATATGAAAACCCCATTGGGAAATACATCTTTTGTTTACCTGCTCATCATAGATAACCATCAATTGATTCACATTCTGTAGTATTTTACTAAGGTCTAAAACAATACCCAAAATGCAAACACAATCTTTTTCACTAAACACTTCTATTCAAGAAATTTAAGAATAAGTTTCATGCATTCTACCTACAGAATGTTTTCTCCTTTTTTTGTGTTTCTCTTTAAAGAGGAGGCATGTCAACAGGCTCACAGCCTATTAAAAGCTTCTCTGTTCTTGCTACCTTTTTTTACCCACCTAAAAAAGTTCAGTAATGATGCTGAGCTAGATATTCAGTGGAATATTAATCATGCTGATGTCTCAAGCAAAGGCTTCACTTCTGCTCAGGAGGAATAAGCAGCAAAGGCAAATTAACCCACACATTGAGACATCTATATAAGCAGAAGTATGAGCACATTGTTCCAATTAAAATCTCAGTTCTCTGGAATTCTGGAGAATCTCAGGGCACATCTACACAGGTGGGTGTAAACAGAGCTCCTCTGCCCATTCCCTTGGTTGAACTGATGAAGACTAGTGCTGATTCAGAATTTGTATAGCCACATTTGCATGGTACTGCCCTGACTAGATGTAGAGACAAGGCAGGCAGAGGAACTCAATATGTCTGCACACGTCTGTAGACATTCATCCTGAGGTGCAGACTTTCCCCATCCTACAGAAGACAACATAATAAAGATGTTCATCAATCTTCTCAATGAGAGAGCTAAAGAGATACTCCAAGTTTATATATAAACTAAAAATATGACTCCAGACTTAGATTCCTAAATGTGGATTTAGGAAATTAGCTTTGCAATATGCAGTGTTGATGCAGCAAGTTAACCTTCAGTATCTTAATTTCCTCAAATAGCAGAATTGATCTGAAATACACAAGCTAGTTATGCATTAAATGAGGAGGTTTTATCTTGTTTAATGAAAAGCCTTTGTCTTTGGTGACTTGACTGCCCTAGGACTAAGAACTCTCATGACTTGGAAGATCTTTTCATTTGCAAATATCTGTTTGTCATTTCTGATCTGAAGTTAATCTCAGGGCAAGTTTGTTGACTAACACATCACAGATACACCTGCTACCAGAAGTATAAAAGGCCATAGATTTTAAGTGTGTAAGAAACAAAAAACAGAGGCAATGAAATCTGCTAGACTAATGGCTTTTGAAAAAGAAAAGCACTTGGCAGCTGTTTAGAAATGAGCATTTTAACATTCAAACTCTACGAAAGGTGACAGTGATTAACAGTTCAGTGATGCCACTGGATCTTGTATGACTATGCTTGTGAATCAACCTCAGACAAACTGCAGCAAAAAGGCTATTTTTAAGATTAAAGGCTCACAGGACAACCTTAGTCAGAAAGGTGGGTTCTAATAGGGCACAGTCACATAAAAATAGTGCAACACACAAAGAGCAGCTTTTTCTGGCCATCTGTAGCTCATGCTGTGCAAGTAATTTAATGGCAAATTTGTTTTAGTAATAACTATATTATTCACAACTCCACAGGAATAACGAATTACACCCTAAGCATCCTATCCATTCATTACCTATGAAAGAGTTCTTTAGGTTAGATGTACCTGATAAAATCAATTTGAAGGGTGGGGGAAAAAAGCCTCTGCTGCTGAAAGCAGTGCAGGACCTGGATATATCCACAGAACCTAATTTGTTAGTCCAAAATCCCTGTCACTTTTCTGTTGACAGCTCACAGACACCATGGTGCCTATACTGCACCTCAAGCACACTTCAAGACTCAGAGAAAGAATGCTGCAAGATCTTCATCCTCACAGCCTGCAGTGGTTATAGGTGGGTATGAATTCTCTCATCACTCTGCATGATTTACAGCTTTCCATAATGTGTTCTGTTTGCTCTATCATGTGAAAATATTAAAGAAAATCATCTTGGATTCATAACTGGAACAGCAAGTGATTTGAGAACTGAGAGTTTTCACCTGTCATTTTAAGATGCACACGTAATAGGACGTTGGTTTCACTTCAACTTCATACGTATTTATGGGGAAAAAAAGTTAATACTTTGTAATAAAGTTCTCATTAAGTTCTAGACTGTGCTTCCATGTGTCAATCTAGAACTCAGCACATGATCTTCTGCCCTAGAGACTCCACTGCCTTGCCCTTACTCTGTCAATGTGTGAACATGTACATGGAAACACAGCATACAGGAGAGGAATAATTTGCTACAGCTTAACAGAGACATTACTTACACGACATGTACAGAGATGCCCAAGAGATATCATGCCTTAGGCAGCTCCAATCTTTCTGATGATCCTCTGAGCAGAAAAACCTCCTACACAGAGCTGTCTTTTAAAAGGCATATTCTTACTCCTATCATGAATTCTCATGTCTATATTCTGCCTAACATGCCTGGAGGTGGGGCTGAGGCACAGCCTATTCAGTAGCTATGAAGAGATTGCTAAAGAGCATATACCATGAGTAATTACTGAAACCATTTTACTAACAGGAATTTGGGGGTCCCTGTCAAAGAGTTAACACAGAAAAAACCTCAAATAATACCAGTTTATACTGTTTGATATGACACAATCATTTTTTTATTCTAGGTTTAGGAAAATAACATGGTATCATTTTTAGTATGATTGTTAGTCAGGAAAACAAGAAAAATAGTTTAAACTTATTTGGTTAAATTTACTGAACAATTTTAAATTTTAAAGAGAAATCTTCAGTGCAGTGATCCCAAATTCATGTTGAAATGAGACAGAAGAGTGCATATCAGGACAATGCTTAGGATGTCACTGTTAAGCTTAATTAATCATTCCTATTTCTCTCTTGAGTCATCATAATGAGATTTTTTTAATAGGGAAACCACTTCAAGAGAAATTTTTGAAGTTGATGTTCTAAGATATTAGACAGAGCAAATGCTTTAGCTTACAAAGATCCTGCACAGCACATATTATTAAATGTACAAATTAATGTAACTTACAGTCTCTATTTCCATAATCTGTAGTTAAAGGAAAAGATACATAGGAAGCTTTTGCTCCATACCAAGGGGTGTGGAGTTTTACATTTGTAGCTGTTTTGAACTTATATTATTAGTATTTCAGTTTGATTTTTGGTACCTCCTCTGAACACATGCAGAAGGTTGCATGCTGGTAGCACAAGATTTTTCTTCAATTATGACAGCAGTACTTTTAAGTAGAAAAAAATATGGAAAATATTAAAGAATTTCCTTATCAATTGTTCTAAGAACTGGCTTTTAGTTAGAAATAACATTTAGGTGGAACCAAAATTTTAGCATAATGAAGAGTGATATTTGGCTCTGCCATTTTAGGATCTCATCACATGGCTGCCTCAGCAAATTGCTTTTGGTTTCAGCCTCTCTCATTACCCCCTCCCATCTGACTGAAATCAGCTGATCTTTTCAGGCATTCCCACTGTCAGCCAACAGGCTACTCTCTGTCAGAGACCCAGCACCATATTTAGGGTGTGCCTTTTACATACAGAGACCAATAGGAATGCAGTTGCCTCATTCTGTCTGCCCCTTCACAGCTGTCTGCCCTCCCATCACAAAATCCTTGCCAACTCAAGTGAAAACATTCTCAGCCTACAGGCTTGGTTTTCTGAGTCGACATATACCTTTGCTGACAACACAAATCAACAATAAAGGTATTTTAATATATATAAAATATATATTACATAATCTAAATAAAATGTAATTAACTTTTAACATCCATGCCATGATTTCATTATTTCAGCTAAAAAAATAATTCTCAGAATCTAGAATCTCCAAGAAAAATACTCTTTGTTTCACCGTTTTCTGATTAATTTGACTTTGGAAGAAAAATAAACACATTGCTGTGTTCAATATTGTTGCACAAGATAATTCACAAGAATGAAATGTGTCCAAAGTTCCTAGAAAAAAATGCAGCAATGCAGGCTGCCAACTTGTTCAATGTCAAGCTCTAGGCAGTATAGCAGGACGAGCAGTAAATGACTCATAGTGAGTCACGCTTTAGCTATTTTTGCTTTTAAAGTAATGCCAGGCGCTGTGTTAATATTCAACCCTGAGTAAATTTAGCAATGCAAGAAAACAAGTGTTTCCATGGTTGCTCCTTCACAATGTTTATGGTATATACACAGCCATTAGGCACAGGAATTAAGCCAAATTAAGAATATGGAAATGTTCCTCTTTCATTTACAACTGAATTTTGCTACACCGGGTTTCATGACTCACTCAGCTACTAGTTTTTCCAACTCTAACAAAAATGTAAAGCCATAGCTAGCGCACCACTGTTATGTTAGTGGTCAATGGCCACTACTTTCCTCTAAATTACAGCTTGTGCTGTGTACACTGCTGAGCTGGAAGCATGATAATGAAATATTTTATTCAGGACAAAACAAGACTGGCAGGAAGGCCTCACTAGTGAATCTAAGCACATCCACCAAGGGTAAAATGTTCTGTGACATTTCAAAGGAGGAGTTGGCAAACCTAAAGTCAAAGAGGAGGACTGAAGGGAGGAAGGAGGTTGTGGCATCACCTGAAAAGGGAAAGCAGCTCCAGAAAAAGGAGGAAGGATGCTGACTGAGGCTGGGGAACAGTTGGGTAAAATGAGAGAAGTGGTGATGAGAGTATGACAGAGCTGGAAAATATCTTTTCATGACATAGCTGTGATGTGACAAAGCCCATATGCAGGCATGATTTCAGCACAGCAATCTACACAGCCATGTCTTCTTAGGTGAGCAAGTATTTGTGGAATTCTGGAATATGAGTGCAACTAATCTAGGCATATGACAAAACAGATGTACACATCAAAACAAAACTCTTCTGGAGACCAGAAAATAAGAATTCAATCTGCACTGTAGGAAAAAAAAAAAAAAAAAAAGACCCACAAAAAAACCAAAGCAATGGATGCTGCAGCAAAGGTTAGGTGAATAGCTTACTTTGCCCACACTAATAACAGAGCTGCCAAATGACTACATATGATTGCTAGTTAAACTTTTTTGTTCCCATTTTAATACAGTGATTTATTCATTAGTCTTAAATAGCAGTAATTACTATTTTTATTGTAGAAGCTGATAAAGCAATCGGCAAGCTTTTACAATTTTTCCCTCGAAGGAAACTCTTTAGCACTTCTGCATGAAGTCTTACATCCTGTGATATGCCAGTATTGTTTTTCTGCATGTTTTCCTATCTGACTATAAACTAGCCACTTGGTTTATACTGGGAGCTTAGATAGCTCCTGATGAACAGCCTTCCTGCAAAAACTTCTCTTGATATCACTAAGTCTCGGACTGACCCTTCAACTTTCAAATAAGAAGCAAGAGAGGGTGGGCTAGATCCAAAGTACTGAAACAAACTACTGAAGTCCAAAATGAAAAATTCTGTCCCATGGCCTCTTAACCCTGAAGGTATCTATCTCCAGTAAGTCCCTCTCAGGTTCTCCAGGGATCTGAAGATCTGAGCTCTGTACTTATCCAGAGCTGGCCCAGCCTGAAGATCTAAGAATACATTGTTTGTCCCACAACATCTGGCTCTTGAAAGGAGGCACAGCTCCATTCAGGTGGGAGAAGGTGATGATGGAGATGTAGAGAACCCAGATTTCTTTCCATTTCTTGCTGCAAGTTAACTACTGGAGAACACAGGCATGCATTCTTCCAGCCCCCTTCAACTTCCCACTACACATAGTGGCATTTTGCTACAACTGAAGGACTGCAGAGTGCCCTTTGCACACCTGCCTGCAGCCAAGGGGTTGCTGAAAAGCCTATGAGCAATTATGTGATGTCAGATGTGAACTCCATCCCTTCCAGCAGCCTAACTCATGATGAGTAATGAAAATTGCTACAGAAGGCATGAGGCAGGGAAAGCCAACAGCAATGTTTTCCTGGTATCGTCCAGTCTGCAGTAATACAGTCAGGGGATGATCCAGAGTGGAGTCAAATGTGTAATCTTCCTCATAAGGGCTTTTTTTAGGTGCTTATTTGTGAATTTATTGGCATTGCTTCCTGGGAAGCTGCTGTAGTCACAAGGCTATGGTATAAAACATAAACACTCTCACCCTGACTCCATTAACTGCTTCTCTCCCTCAACAGGTATTTTTAGTGCCTGTTGGAATACCTGTTAAGCAACTTGTCTTTAATCCTAAAATCATTCACTGCAAGTCTGGTAACACAAATCTACATCCACATTTGAGATGATACGACACGATAAACCTATCCACACTTGTAAAGTCAGATGCTATGTATGAAATCAGAGGTAATAACTGCTGAAAGGTGACAAACCACTCCTCAGTTGTGACAAAACATCTGAATGCTCCAAGCCCGTTTAAGTGTTAATGCCAACAAAGGCGTTTGATTTCTTTGACTTTGTGCTAATGGACATTGAAAGCAACATCCCTTAGGTCCCCTGAGAAACAGTATATAGAATTAGTACTTCAAATCCCTGATAACATCAGTCATCATTTGAGAGCCTGAAATTCCTAAATCTACAGATTAGAGCCACAGTCCATTTCCTCTCCAGCTACATAGTACAAACACAGGTTCTCAATATCACAGTAAAAGAGATTCACTACCTTTGTGTTAAAGTTGGCACATTTTTAGTCAACTTATGCAACACTGTGATTGACATACAGATGTAAAGAGCACTCTGTGCTGACGGAACAGATTTGTCACTGAACAAAGCTGTTCAAGCAGGTGTGCCATAGCTCTCCTCCTGGGAGCCAAGACACATAACTCTGGGCTCTGGCATCCAGTCTGAGGTCTACAGACCTAAAAGATGGGTGTTGCAGTCCTTTAATGCTTCTCTAGCTTTATTCCTCCATTTCAGCTCAACATCTAACAGATTTGGGGGAGTGTGAAGATGATCTCCAGTACATTAATGGCATAAAATTCAAGTTGGAAAGAAACCATGCTCTACCGTGAGTTTAAGAGGGAAATGAAATAATATGGATATCAAAAATTATGGTAAGCCAATGAGCCAATGCACATGAGCATCTGATATGTTTAATAATCTTGCTGTATACTACTATTCTGTGTGTTATTATATGTTGCAAGTATAGATCAGGGAAAGCAAAATTCCACTGATTTCAAACCTACATTGGCATTTAACAAAGCAAGGTCTACCTCAACCTGCCACACTTCTGAAGGACACACCAAAGAGCTGCATAGCAAATAGTTTCAGGACCCATAAAACACCAAGAGTTTTACTTTCTCTGAACTAGGGTATTCGGAAGTTACCATGCACTGTGATGTGCACTGATGAATTATTATTTAGTCAGCAGTATCTCAGAACTACTTGCCTGTTTGTCCTCAAATGTGTTTTATCCCAGCAATCAATACAAATGCATTACTTGGAGTAGTAGAGTTCTACTTGAATTAGTATTTCCACTGATCCTCATGTATACTGATGGCACAAAGTTCCACCATATAAATGACTGAAATTAACATATAGAAAGAGTGAAAAAACCTACTGTCCCTCCAGATAAATATTCAACTAACAGACAAAAAATGAGTAAATAAAACAAAGCTCCACAAAGTTCTATTTTTCTCCTTCCTCCTCAATATACTAACTTCAAAATGAGAGCATCTCATTAAAAAATATTAACACTGAGGTGTTTTCCCTTGCCTCTTTCTTTGATTTTTTTCTCCTTGGACTGTTCTTCCCCTGTTTTGTTGTGATCACACTTAAAATTTATACTGTAAGCTCATGGAAAAAGATTGGAATAACTGTATCATCTGACTTTTAAATCTTTCTGAACAGTGGGCAACAGATATAATGGCAAGTAAAATTGTATTTAGCTGTCAGAGGCAGTTCTTGTATTTTCACTGCTCAGATTTGCAAAATAGTATGCATTACTACACCATGAAAGAAATGAAAACTCTAAGTTAAATCACTGGTGATTTGTTACCAGAAAGCAAATTTCTCATAGGGTATAACACATCTATTTAACATTTCTGAATAGTCAAGGTTTAGTACCTATCTCTATGCTTCTCACTCATCTGAAATTTATGAAATATTTCTGATGAGTTCAAGTATGGTCACAAGACATGAGATTTTGTAAGTTTCTATGCTGCATAACTGGACTACCATAGAGTCAAGAAATGCAGGAACTGACTGAATAGAACTAAACTCCATTAAGTGAGAGCATGTCTACAAGCCAGGGTACAGTGCTGGAACAATGAGCAAAAATTTGGTCACTGACTTATTTTGCTTGAAATTTGTCACCATCTGAGCAAAATTCTAAGGTTTTTCATCATCCCTCCAAGAGAAACAACAAAGAAAAAATTAATATGATGGCATTTGGTTAGATACTGTGATTAAATGCAACATCAAGAGAATAGAAGCAGCATCTAGAAGCTCCCTTCCTGATCTATATATTTATATGAACAGTAAAAATGCCATGCTGGTAGCCATCAATGTGCTCAGTTAAGAGAGAATTATCCCATAGTAGCAACAATAAATTAACCTGAGCATTATCCCTAAGTGTATAATAATAATGAAAAATTAATTCCCTGTAGCACACTATTTCTTTTCTACATTTTATAGACTTAGTGCTGACCTGAAAGCCAGGCTGATATAAAATCAAGAATTACATCCTGAAAAGACTTTTGCAATGGAATAAAATGCAGATCATTAAAAAATACATGTATAGATTAGATGACAGACATAGAAAGAGATAAGAAGATCTTATCCTCAAGCATCTGCTGATTAGAAGGGCAGATATTTATAACAGGAGAGACCTACATCAGATGCTCTTTCTGATTTAGATATGTCCTCCCTGAGCTGAGTGCTTTTCTATAGTGCTAAAAAGTCAGCGACTCTCACTATTTCCTTCTGCACTTGTTACCATTTTGATATATAGTTAAATACACTGTGGACAGAGAGAGAGGGGGACTGATTCCAGAGTTACAGGTCTATCACTTAATAGGCCCAGAGTCAGTAAAGTTTTGATTTTAAATCACCAAGGCTGAAACTCAGGTCTCTTATACCCCAGGTTACTCATAATGGAGAGGAGTTGTTGGAGGGGGTGGGTTGATTCCTCTTTCATTTTAACTCTGAATTACATGTCAGAGCTTTAAATGTCAAAGCAAGAAAGTTCTTATTTTGATCAATCGCATTAAAAAGGCAATCATTTCATCAAAGAAAGCCTCACAAGGTCTATTGGCTATTGATGCTCTTCGTTCAACCACTAACACAATTATTGTTAAAGCAAGCTTCTGCATTTTCAGAAAAAAAAATTAAAAAAGAACTATTTTTTACCCTGGAAAAGTCTTTCCAGATTGCAGAAGGAATCTTCTGATGGTTTTATTCATCTGGTTCTCACAAACTAGCAAGGACAGTAGCTGTGATGGTAATTTTGCACTCTGGATATTGTTCTTGGGTACCATTACAGCTCCCATTGCTATACTATGTGAGCAACCCATTTATCTAGTTTGTTTCTCTAGCTGATGTTTCCAAAAACTGTGAAATAGGGTAGCTTTAACTCATTCCACTATCAGGCCCTCATCTCTTAATCCTTCAAAACTACAAGTGGGCTAGGTCACTCCTGAGCAAATCAACTGGTTCCTCCCAGGAAATACCCAGACAGGACAGTCCCAAAAGGAAAAGCCATGCCAAGTTTCTCTTCTCAGGATAGTCCTTATGCCCTACCCAAAAGTCAACTCTCACTCACACAAATGCCTCTTGACATACTCATTTTACTCCTCTGGGGCTGCAGTTTTCCCCCTCAGCATCACGCCACAAAAACATTACTCTGGCACACTAAAACACACTTGAGTTATTATCTACAGTTCTTTGAACTCAAAAAATCACGAAAACATAATAATGATGTTTTAGTGCCACTAGAGAAACAGGGCAATGGAATGGTTTGTACTCAACTGGACATGGCTGCTTTGCTCCACAGGCTACCAGCCCAGAGCAGCACAGATATGAGCCAGCCCAGATCTATTCTTGCACAGTCCATGAAGACAATACACCCAGAACTGATCTCCAGGCATGGGTGTAAGGTCCAGACACACAGAGTTTTGAGAAACCTAACTCCCAATGATCTGTTCTGAAATTAAATTACTTGATCTAAGACAATAGAAGGTAACAAAGCAAAGCCCTAAACCAAAGACTCCTAAACTTCAAATGACCTTCTCAAGTACTGGATCCTCTTTCATTTCTTTACTAGTCAAGGGGATGTCTGCAAGGGATTTTACGTAAATGAAAAGTGCATATCCCACACATATCACTGAACTGTCACAACACCAATCCCACTTTCAGCTGGAATTTTCAACTCTTTTGCTGAAGTTGTTTTCTCATAATTAGTCAATAAGGGGATTTTAAAATATTTTTTTACATTGACAATATAAGGAAAAATACACTAAGATTACTTCTCAGCTGATTTTCTGCCATCAGAGCTAAGTATAGGGACAAAAATAGGCCAACTAAGAAGTAAACTACAACTGAAGAGAAGCATGGATCTGCAAATCAGTTACGTGAGTCCATACAAATAATTTCAACGATTTCCTCAAATTTCACCACTGTTGTGTGGTAAGAAGTAAAACTAAACTGCCTACCTCAATGCAATGTTGTGAGGATTAATTGGATGAAACTCATCAAGCAATATAATACACAGTGTCTTGCTGCAGCTTGTTTTCTTATCCTACTAAAAGCAAATCAAACACCTTAGTCTTTCCTGGAAACTGTGATAGACTGTTTTTAAAATTTAAAGATAATTTCTTTCATAGTGACATTTTTTTCTATCCCAAGCTGTATCTAAAAAAACATTTTTTTCACACCATTATTTCTCAGCATATGCATAACTTAAAATACACATATCAACAGGGCATATGGCATCTACTTGAACATTAAATTTAAAATCTTCTCCTTTCAAAATATTTGCTTATTGATAATGACTATAAATCCATACTAGCAAAATGATACATACTTTTTCCTTTTAAAGACTCAGAGACTTTTTTTTTTCCTTCAGTGGAGAATGCAAGAAAGCTCCTTACAACTGCAGTGTACCTATTTTCAAAACTACATTACAGTGACTGGTTTCCTATGACAAAAACGTGCCTAAATTACTACTGAGTCTCAAAATTATTTATCCCCCATTAAAAAAAATAAAAAACATCTTTCCTACATTTGCCAAATCCAGTCCCTAAACTGTTTGGCACAACCAGCAATATTGTCATTCACTCAAATCTTATCATTTTCCACAAAATCACTACTGAAGCACACATCTGTTGTGTGTTTGCAGAACCCGCAGTTATCACGGATTCCAAAGTGCACCTTATCAGCTGCTACGAAAGGGCTGTGAGATCTGTCATCCTTTGTGCACCAAACGTGACACTAAATAACCTTCAGCAAATACAGTAGTGGCAGCTAGGGTCACAGGAGAAGAGATTATACCTTCTGATTAGCTCTCCATACAGAGTATAATACATTTAAACTGTGACATGGAGAATAAAGACAGTTTCATTCTGTGAAGACAAAATATCTCATACTTTCTGCCAGAAGATAGATGCCTTTGATATGCATATATGTATGTGTATAGATACATGTGTATATATATTCTGGCATGAAATAAAAAGACTCAGTAATACAACTTCAAACAAAAGGTGGGATTTTAAACTTACAGAAGACACAAAATGCAAAGTTAAAATTCCTGCAAGGTTTACTCCTATGGGCTCACTCCTGCAAGGCTCTGTACTGTGGTCATACTCCAATAAGGAAGTGAAACATGCCAGCAATCTCACTCATTTCAAAGGATCTACTCATAACATTTAATTTATGCAACTTGCTTAAGCATTTCAGTTAATCAAAAGGAGATCACTAAGCACTTTGCAGATCTAGGACCCTTATGTCTAAGGACAGCATCAATTATGTAGTGGTAAGGACACAAAAAAATTTCCTTACCACACATGCTATCATTTTGAACTTTCTGGTATTACCAAATTTAGTGAATACTCCTCCAAGTACTCTGTTATTTGGAAAATATAACGTAGGCACTTGGGGGTACAAGAAATGGTTAAAAAAAGGAAAAATCAACCAACACCCTTTCCTATTGCTAACAGACTAAGAAGGTTCGAGTAGAGAAATGAAACTGTTTTCCAATAAAAATAAGAAGTGGGAATTTAGGAAACTAAGATAGTTCTGGAAACAGACTTCAGAAAAATCACTTGCTGTTCACATAAAACCTGTCTGACAGTGTTTTGACACATATCAGAGGTGAAGATTTTTCATCACTTCACCAACTCCAGCTAAAGTAGCTGCATAATAAAGGCTCACAGATTTAGAGAAAATGTCTGAAAACTGTCTGAACGATGAACAGAACAGAAACTGCTCTGAGGCATGATCTCATCCTTACTGCCACAGAGATGTACTTGCCCAATTTCATTTCTGCACCTTGGCTGCTGCTGAAGTTCAAAGCTGAGGTCTCCTTCCCACAGAACTGCCAAGGGAAGACAAGCTGAAGGTGATACAGCACCCTTCTCCTCCCTGAGTATTGGAGCTACCTATGGCACTGCCTGTCACCTGTCAGGGGACAGGGAACAACCATGCAGCCTCCTTTCATCGTGGTGGCAGCAAATATCAAAAGAGAAAATATATTAACTTAATTTTCTGTTAAAATAGGGTTGTATTTAACTGCTTCACACTTTGCACCATACCTAAAAACTGTGTTGAGAAAGTTTTTCTCCTTCAAATGTCAGTTAATTTCTAAGTAGCAAGACAATGTGAGAATACAATGTTTAATTGTTCAGCTGTTCTAGAATACAAATGTAAAAATGATTAAAATTTTATGCAAATAAAATTTTGCATAAAAGATACATAATCATTAATGGTAACGCATTCTAGAAGGCAAATCATTTTATTATCTACCTTGTCTGTTCCTTTGAGATAGAAAAGATTGGAACAAAAAAAAAAACACAAACAAACAAATAAAAAATAACAACTAAAACAAAACAGGAAAGCCCCTCTGAGAAAACCTGGCAGAAGTTTTTATATTTTATCTAATTGAGCAATAAAACCAAATTCCAGAAAAAAAGCTAAAAACTGAACCTCAGTGGTGTATGTGTTCTTGAAAAAAGCCAGGAATTGTGAACTAAGTTGCACCTGGCAAGGCAAATAGTTGAAAACAAAGTATTAACCAGTCGTTGTTGATGAAGTTATCAATACATGTAACTCACATCCAGCAGTTTTCAAGTGTGTCCCAAAATCTGCAGACACATTATAATGAGCTGTTGAGGCCAGACTTGTAGGACTCATGCTTTTGAAATCACAGCTCACACAGGATAAGGTAAAGAATACACAGATAACTTGGCTTAAGCATGAATGCTGAAGATTTAACAGGATGACCTTAATTTCTTCTTACAAAATGACCCCATCAAAACCACATGTACATATAGTATGTTTTAAGGTAAATCACCAGCTTATGGAAACTAGTAATATTTTTTACAGATTTTATTAATCTTCAGCTCTGCTGGTATTGCAATTGGAATGTTTAGTAAGACAAATCTGGATTTCAGGCAGTGGTAGCAGAATGATGTCCTCATGTTTTTTGAAGAATATTTTCTATTATATTTATTTAATTTGGTTTGGTTTTTTTTTTCCAACAGGTCAGCCAGTTAGAACTTAATCCCATAGCTTGAACTAAATGTATCACCAGAGCATACACCCCTTCCTCAGGCAATTACAAGGTAGAAAGTAAATCCAAAGTCAGTTATCAAGATTTTTATCTTCTTAGTTACAAACACCTGGAAATAAAAAATTACAACATAATGGTGGGGCAGCAATAATTTTATGGTTATGAAGGGAGTGAAAATTACACTGTTTTGTGTTCTGCAACTAGAGTAATGCCAAGAGCTCTATTAAACTCAGAGATTAGTGCTGAAATGCATAAAGATGTGAAACAAATATATTAAGCCTTCAAGCTCTAATCCTAGGGAGTCTTGAGATACCAGATCTGAAATTCACCTTGTCAAGCATGTCCTATAAATCTCTACAGGGAAGCAATCCAAAGTCCAGTGGGAAAATTCTTTCCACTGGTTTCTTTGGGTTTTGGATAGGGCTCCAAAAAAATCCAGAATTCAAGGAAAGCTACAGTAGAGCACCCAGAATATAATTTTCCAATGGTATAAATCATTAATCTATGACTGAAGCTCCTGAGATACCAGTTTATGTTGAAATCAAAATGGAGGATGGGAGGGAATAGGTAACAGGGGTCAAGGGACAGTAAGCAGAATAATATGATTTCAGAACATAATCATGACTGGGGAAGAGCAACACAAATAGTGTCAGAGCCCATGAACTTTCCTAGCAGCAGTAATCAGAGAGATATTTTAATGACTGCTATACGTGTAGGGCAATAAAAGTAGACAATTTTGTTGTGTTGCATAAATAACCAAACTGTTTACTCTTCATTTTTTCCAGTAATTTAAGCACAAATAACCTAAAATTTTAACACTTGAAAAAATTACATGAATTTTTAAAATATGGATTTTAGTAATCCATACTACGTTGGACGGTGCGTGCACAGAAGCTGTAAACCTGAGAACATGTACACTAAGCATTTTCCAACAATATAGTTCTACGATTAAAGCAAAGGTCTTCTTAGTGTTGCAACACATCCTATGTTGTGAAACAGGAGCAATTTGTTTAAGTGACAAATGAAAACAGCTTACCTAATCCTTTTAGGAGATCCTATCAATTAAGAAATAAATGCGAAAGGTCTTCAAATGAAAAAAACCACCTTATAAAAAAAAATGTTTTTCATTATGTTTTTCATTATATTTGTGTTCAAACACAGCAGGAGCTGTTAGAGTCTAAATAAAACTACCAAGGTAATTACACTGGCATTTTTCTACACAGATATCAATTTAAGTAAGTTTTTAAGAATACTCATATCAGTTTGAGCTATAAGTGGCAGTTTTATATTTCAGGGCAGTTAGTCAGATTTTACTGCTTAATGTTCAAAGAATCATTTTTTAAAAATCAAACTTACATTGTTTTTTCATCTCCTTAAGTTGATCCTTAAAATACATATACTTTTCATTCTGTTGTAAGTCTGAGTCACTGTTCATGCTCTCCATTTCAAGGAATTTTTCTCGCGCCAAGTTTTCTAAATCTGGTAAATTTTCTGGTTTTTCTCGTTTTACCTGTATGGAAGAAGAAATAGACTGTATTCATTATGACACATTTTAATACAAAGCAGAAGACATCAAGCAAAACTTCATTAGCATAATCTCAGTTTCTTTTGACTACAGTTAGGCTTCCTGCTCTGAAGCCATAACCCCCAAGTAATTCATTTCAGTAAAAGTAAGCATGAAATGTAGATATTAGCTTCTCAGTGTCATTTAACTCATTTTCTGGGTATTTCTCACAGTAGCAAAAGGGAAAACTGAACCTTGCAGTCAAATTACCTCTGTAAGTGGTGAAGGTAAACATGTTAACAGGAACCAGCATAACACTTAATGAGAATGAAACAAAAGTATACAACTCTGTCCAGAAAGCAAGAAGATAACAGAAAATCTAAAATAACTTTTAAGAGTTTTGCAAAAACCTCCACTCTCATCACTTTGGAATCAGGTTTACAGAAGCCTATAATCTACATGGAAGATTAGAGTGGTAACACCAGCAAGAACAGTACAGCTAACGTGAAAGGAAATCACCCCAATTTATTTGTGCTGTCTGAACAAGAAGCATTAAGCCACACAAGCAGGCAAAAACAGTTTCTTGAAAAGCACTTACTTATGGCAAATACATCTTGAATGATCTAAAGAATAAATACCCAGAAAAGGGAAGTCATCACGCAGACAACATTAAGATATTCTAAGAATGCAAAAAGCACTCTGGGAAGGCCCTAAAATCAATAATTGGAGATTTCTGTTTCTCAAGGCAACATTAAATTCTAGGGAAGTGTAACTTTGACAGTTCTTCATGAGAACCAGCTTAGGGACTGCACTGTCCAATGAGGATCAGCAACAGCACCAAGTCAGAAAGTAGGTGGACGTCTGGCAAATCCTTAATGCTAAGCATTTTCTGAACCAGAAAAAAAAGCCACTTCTATCCCAAAATCATTTCAAAATATGCCAATCTGAAAAAATGGAGGTAAGCACCATTTCTGCTGAGCCACTCTTCCCCTACCACACATACTAAATTCTGCCCTTCACCAGACCATGACACCATTCATTGTGAAAGACAGGAAAAAAAGGAGCCTACTGAGAAAAAAAAAACAGTCTACTTCATCAAATCATTTACAAGTTTAAAAGTTTACAGAGACCTTGGAAATCCTACAGAATATATTTTGTTTTGGGAGCCAAATAAATAAATGTTCACATAAAAATTGACTTAGCAGATACATAAAATGAAAAAAAACCCTTTACTATCACTTAAGCAAAGCAAAGAAATCCATAGAACTATTACTTTTTCCAAGAGTAAAGCCAGTTTGGCACATTTACTTTCAGCAGACGCAAGTTGTGGCAAGAAGAAAAATAAGAAAAAAACATGCACTGCCAGGTGATAGAATGAAGTTTTCAAAGGCACCTGGAGATAAAAGATCACCTACCACAACATCCAGCTGTAAATGGGAGAGACTCAGTAATACTTTTGTACCAAAGGAGCACAGTGACTATGAAAGACCAACAGCATGTCATCAGAGATGCTTAGACTGCTGCAGGAGCCAGCAGGAATGTAGAAACTTTATCCCATGATAAACAATGTAGAAACTTTATCCCATGAAAGGAACAGAGGAAAACAGAGCATCCTGTGCCCAGTGCAGCAAGGACAATCATTCACACTCAAATGGCTTTGCCTGTGCCAGCATCACAGCACCCTGCTGCCACAGAAGGCCGATCACAACCCCAACCAGCATTGTTCAGTACTCAGCTGGAGAAGAAACTTGGCTATCAAGTGTATGCAAGAACAAAAAGGCACTTACTAAATCAAAATTCATTTAAAATGCAAGACATTATAAAAGAATGCTTTGATCTGGACTCATGTAGTGCAAACATATTCCTTTCTGCAACATCACACTGATTTTACTGACATTCTTTCTTTAACATAACATAACATGTGGAACACACAAGAATAGTCCAAATAACAACTCAACACTAAGATCTGCCCTCATGACAAGTGAGAGCACTATGGCCAGATCCCATATAGAAGATCCAGCTGTGTATACTAAAAATAACCCTGAAGTGCTTCTAAGTTGCTGAGACTGACACCAATAGTAAAATAAATTATGTGGACATTCATCACAGGCATACATCAGCAGTAAAGACAATGTCAATAATCTTTTCCTCTCCACAGGGACCACATTACACATTGATAGAGTTACATCAGGAGCTCTTTATCTTTTTCTTGACTCATGGAAGATTTGAGTGCAGATATGCATCAACATAATATCTTCAATCATACCCTCAGACTGAGGTGAAAAGAAGGGCACAGTCAATGTTAGTTCAAACAGTGGTTCTCAACTCCAACTTCCAGAATTAAAAGACTTTTTATGAGCAGAAAAAAAGGCAGGAACTGTAACTTACAGCATTACACTACCAAAAAGGACACATGTTTGAGAAGGTGCATTACATCACCCTGTGCTAGTGCTACCTCACCTCAAGTGCTGTGTGCAATCTTGGGCACCACAATGTAAGAAAGATATAAATGTATTAATGAGCACCCAAAGTGGGGCCACAAAGATGGTAAATAGCTTAGAGGAGGAGCTGTATGAGAAATGGCTGAGGTCAGCCCAGAGAAGAGGAGACTATGGGGAGAAGCTCATTGCAGTCTGCAGCTTCCTCGTGAAGGGAAGTGGAGGGGCAAGTACCAACCTTAGCTCTTTGGTGGCCAGCTACAGGACCCAGAGGAAGAGCACAAAGCTGTGTCAAGGGATTTAGGTTGGGTATTAGGAAAAGGTTTTTCACCCAGATGCTGGCCAGGCACTGGGACAGGCTCCCAGGGAAGCTGTCACAGCGCTGAACCTGAGAGAGTTCAAGGACTATTTGAACAATGCTCTCAGATACATGGTGGGATTCTTGGGAGTGTCCTGGGCAGGGCCAGGAGCTGGACTCAATGATCTCTGTGTCTCTCTTCTAGCACAGGATACTCTTATGATTCTATGATATGCACACAAATAAACTTTGTCTGTGCCACTGTGGAGCTACAAAAATTTGCATTAAGACATCTCACTAACCTCAAGAGAATGTTTACATAAAACTCTCCCTCAGCACCTAACTAATCACACAGCCTGCTGCCATAGGTCTATTAAAGTAAGAGCTAGCCTACTATTTGCTAAGGGCAACATGAACAATTCCACCAGCTATCAAGAGAAACAATATCATTCACACTAGCTCTATTCCCAAAAGCAATACATTACCAGATTGTGAGGACAGCCCAGCAACGCGGCATATATGACAAAGGCTCAGACAACCACCTCATACAGAAACCTAGAGTCAAATGTGAGAGATGCTCAAAGAATGCACTTTCTTGTAGTTTAACTTCTTTCATGTTCACAATTTAAATTCAGTTTCTGTTCACTTCCACATGATTGCTTTCATTAAAATGATTAGTAGAGACACCATTCCTGACCACACTCAGTACTGTACCACACACATGCTATTACTGAAATGCTAGGTAGACCTTCTGGAAGGTCAACACATCACAGGGGAATAATAAAGCATGTCCACCCACTATAATAACAAGCAAATATATTTTGCTGTGCACAAGCAATTTCTCTTCAGTGCTGCATATCCTATGCCAAAGAGAGGGCTAGAGAATGGTCTACACAACAATATAAATGAAAACAAATTAAAGAAAATGTCCTATCATTGGGGAGATCTGTGAGGATCTCCCCTACATCCTCACAGTGGGACAGAATTACAACATCTTATACACTGCATCAGCAAAACACCTTTACAGGTTCATTACAGTTTTCTTTAGCTCTTGCCACGCACCTACTCCTACTCTACAGATTCTTGATGGATGTAGGAGTGATGAGATCAGCATAACAAAATGTCTGAGGGCAATACAAACATAGGGTATGGCTAAAGGAACAAGGCAAAATTATCAGTGTTCAGGGCACCAAGCTGGGGTCATGCTCCTTCTTGGTCTCAGCAGCACATCAGATAAATGCTTACCAGCAGACCTGAAGTCATTGACATGTTCAATTCCTCAGAATAAGTTACTTCACACGAGAACCAAGAAAGACACATTAAGCAAACAACTGTTCGTTTAGCAGCACTGTCAGCCAAAACCAGCATGCTAAGTAACACCTTGCACTCATTAGTCAAACCATTGAGAGCTACATTGATTTTGAAATGGGGTGGAGGCATACACACCCTACAAAGCATCCTGGAAATTACATGTAAAATGAACTGGGAGTGTTCAGGACATATGGTGAAAAGAAGTATCAGTCACAACATCTTGTTTACAGCAACAGAAAAAGCAAAAGCATCTGCTGTGCCATACCAGCAAAGATCCACATGGGTTTTTACATGGGGGCTCAGCAATAAGGAAAACAGACATGTTATATATAACATACATATACATACATGATCTAGCAGAAGTCCTGATAAGAAAACACATTTGCAAAGGATAAAAACATAATTGTTTAAGACACATTTACTCATGGCTTCACACCATACCACCTGGTCAGAGCGGTATGTGCAAAAGGGTATCTGTGTTTGACAGACAGTGCTTATGGAATGAGCCACTTCATGACATGTCTTCTGCCAATACCTGTCTGTAAGGATACACCTTCCTCTCATGGATTCTTCCACTGGGAGGGTGTATATTCTGTGCCTAAACTGTTAAAACTATGCCTCCAAAAATCAGGCTTTTTAAAAGGCCAGCCTGCAGAGCCTAAGGGAAGAGTAAATGCATGGTATTCCAAGGGACAATCTGGGGAATTTTTATTTCATCAATTACCATAACCACCAAATCAAAAATAAATTATGCTGTTCCAAACCAATCTCAGAACGAGTAAGGTCAAAGGTACCGTAGACTAAAATTGGACTAGTTTGTGGTATTAGTCTCCCTTCAGTACGGGATCAGTGTCTAAAAAGGCACTAATTAGCATAACCCTGCATGCTGCACTGCAGCATTTAATAATTGTCTTGCCCAGTCCCAAAACACTTCACAAACATTAAAGAATTTAGCCTCAAACACCCATTGTGACATGTACCATGTATTTTACAAATGGAGAGGCTGTGGCATTAGGAGATTAATAACTTGGCCTAAGGTTGCACAAGGAGACTGTGGCAGAACCCAGAATAAATACCAGAATAAATAAATGCCAGTTCTGTGCTTTGAGCACAAAGCCATCCTTTTACCTTCTCCTTTAGCTGAGGAAAAGTTCAAATTAACATGTGCATTTGGTTCACTCTCTATAAAGAGGCCTGAAACAGCTTGTGGCTGCTTGGCAAACTTTGTGATAAAAGAACAGCATTTTGCCTGTCACAGAAATGCTCCACTGGTCTTTGCATTGCAGTGGTTCAGCATGTGACACACCATGGTTATTTTTTAGCCTTTTTGTTCTTCTCTCTAGCACAGAAGTCTTTTAGCTGCATATTTTTATCCTGTCACTGTTCCAAGGTACTCTTTCTCAGGACTATCCTTTATATCCCTGGTATTTGGAAACTTGCCAGTACCATCCATTTTATTTCTCAGAAATTTCTTGCCATACCTGAACCATGTTGCAGCTTCCTCAAATCTGTGATAAAATCTACAAAAGAACTGTCTTTTCATAGAATTCAGAATTCTCACTAGAGTCTTTCAAACCATGCATTATTTGTTCCCTGTAATTTAATTCCTGCAAAATATGGACTTCTGAAGTTTAATTTATGGATCTTATTGACATTTGAGTTTTGTGAGGTATAGAAACATTCCTGTTTGCTAATGAACTTTTGAAAGACCAGTCAGCTGAAAAGGCAGAATTTCTTCATTTTCCAGATTCTTTGTTGTTTCATTTATGAAAGGGAGGGTGATTAGTCTCTCAGTGCTATAAAGCTCAGAGCTATGTAGTTATTTAGATATTTATGTTCTTTTGGGACAGCACAAAAAAGGATATGGTGATGTTTTCACCTAACTCCAAACTCAAGAGTAATTTAGAATGTATTTACACTACAGCCATGTATGTGCCTCTGCATGTGGTTACCAAACACTGACAGCAGCTGCATCTTTTGAAGAAAAAACTTCTTATAGTTCCTGCTGGGACTGAATTTCTTACCTCTGTGAATTTGATTTTGTGAAGGAACTCAATCGATTTTTCAGACAGTCAAATTCAGGTCCTTTCAGGAACAGGTGTGCTAGCCTACTGCATCCTACAAAGAGCCAATTCAGAACCTGGGAACCTCACATTTTCTGAGCTGACATAACTTTAAAATGTCTGAACCAGACACGGACATATCTAAATCTGCTTACTTCAGAGAACAAATGCCAAGAATTGGCTGAAAACAGCAGTAAGAATGTCAGAACATCCTCTCTGAGCACCTCATATCATAGAGAAAGTAACTATTCTTCCTTTATTTACCTCTGCTATGCAACAAAAGCAGACAGAAATGAATGTCACCTTTCTTTCTTATTTAACAATTCCTACATCCTATTATTTCATCCTTACCTCACTAAATTATTTATTATTACAAATATGCAGCCTTTCAACACACATATTTATTTTACCTCAGGGTAAGTCAAAGTTTGCTGTGATTATTTATTATAACCAATTTTTTTTCACTGAGAGGGAAAATAACATGGGACCTAAGTAAATTTGTGGGTTGAGTCACCCATACATTTTGTGAATCATGTGAGAACCAACTCTAAGTGAGTCACCACTGTAACTGAATCAGGCTGCAAAATTTCAGCTCAACCTAAACAGTCATTTATTATTCTTCAATGGCTAGATACAAACCCTTAGCAAATATCAGATTCTTTGTTGATGCACAAATAAAACACTGCACTTGGAAACAACTGCAAGGACAGTCAAAAAGTATATCATCATTCAGCAGCAGGAGCTGCAGTATGAACAGAGCTCAGCTGCAGCCAGAATTGCCTAAGGGCCCATATCTGATTCAGGAGATTCAACACCTCTGTACATCATGGCTGCAGGGCTGGGACTCCAGTTGAGCAACACCTTTGCAGACTATTGTGAAATACCAAGAGAGGCAGATTTGTAAGGGCTGACCCACAATTATGACACATACTGCCTTAATAAACCAGACAAGCACAACAGAAAATCACTGTCAGCACGATTCAAATATCCCAGAACTCTGCTAAAGTAACAGTATGAAGGTGAGGCAGGGTTGCCGTGGTTCCAAAACAGCACAACGAAGTGGTTGTAGCTAGGCTGTCCCCATAATAAAATTGCCTTTACCCTCCACAGTTTCCTTCCCCTGCTTTAAACACAGCTGCTGCACTCGTTCAACCCTTAAAAAGAAAGTAAGCACTGAGAGGCACACACTGCTTCCAGGTATACTGGGGTGTATCCAAGCAAACTCTCTCAACTCCTGGCACTCAACAGTCATTTCAGTAAGGCTATTAATGGGTTTTGGCCACCCTGCTTGCTTTCTGTCTCCTGTTTAGAAAGGAACCATATATATAGGGTGGGATTAATGTAAATGAGCACCAGGTGAAGAAACAAAACTGCCTGTGTGCATGCAAAGTTTACAGTCTGAACAGCATCTCTTGGGGTTCCCGGTTAGAAGTTTCACCTCAAGCAAAATGCTCTACTCCACACACATTCTAACAGAAAAAATCCACTCATTTGTATTTACCCCAGTTACTGACTATGGTAGAGAGAAGATGGTGAACACCCTTTTGTTTCTCCCCAAGACCCTTTGTGAAATGCTTTTCAAAGTGCAAAGGGGTAAAAATAAGCAAGGAAATGGGATCTTATTGAAATACCAGTTTTAAAACTACCTGTTACCAATAACATAAAAATGGCTCACAAAAACAGCAGTAAATGTGAGTATTAAAGGTGTGGTTTTCCCAAGGTACCAAACTGAAGAAAGCTCATGGATATTTAACACCTTAATCTTTTCAGCATTTCTGAAAGTCTGAAAGTTTGCTGCAAGGGTTGAACTAAATATTCTTAATGACTTCAACAAAACCGAAGTCTGTCTTCATCTTGTTTTCTGTATGTTTTATTCCACATATGAAGTATGAATATGACAAAGCAAAAACTTTGCTTTGGAAATAAGCTACACAGCTGAACTAAGATGCATTAGCATCTGCATCTTAGTTCAAAGCCACCTTGCTTCATACTTTCCACAATAAAGGACACCTGAAAAACTGTGAACAGTGTAAGAAACTGCAATTGAGCACAATAGTAGCAATAGCAATACCTAACTGTAAAGTGGACAATGAAATCTGGTAGTTGACTCTAGAATAGGAAGGATACAAGAACCATTTTTAAAAATTCAGGCAGATTTGTCATGCAACCCTCTTGCAATTCATACACAGTATTATGGTTCAAGACATGGTGAAGGAGCAAGGCTGTCTTCTTCTCCTTGTACCTAAAAGTTCTGCCATAAATAGAGTTTATATGAAAATTAATTTTGGTGCACTAGAGATACATAGCATTTTGCACCAAGTAGTTTTGCCTGAGCACAGATGATGGCATGTAACAGCAAAACCAACTTACAATTCTTTTCTTATAAAAAAATGTTGCTTTGTTTTAACAGTGTTTTAGAAACTGTGAGGCAGATGGTGCATCTGTTTTGGCAAGGTTGATTCAGCAAATGCATCAGGCTGCTGAACCAGTTTACCAAGCTGCTGATTAATTCTCATATTTAGCAAATACATTAACATGGATATTAGAGCTATTTTTCTTTCTTTAATATCCCACTCAAACTGATGAGAATTTAGACATTGATTTCAGTGGGAGCAGAAGAAGGCCCTAAGGTGATTTCATATTAACAACCTGTTTACTCTTGTATGGCTCTGCTTGTTTGACTAAGATCACTAAAACCTATGTTTTCTACAGTATGGAAATAAAGGGCTAAATCCTAAAACAAGTTCAGTGTTATCTTCAAAAGCTCCTATAAAGCACTGATTTATACCAGCTGTGTAGCTTATTCCCATATAAATACAGAGTGTGAATTATATTTCAAAGACATTCCTACAGCAACCATTGTTAAAATCTTTTGTTTTTCCAGAAGGATGTTTTCCATACTATTTTCAAATATTCTTTTCTTCCTGTGAAAGTCAGGCAAACTTTTTGAATTTTTACCCCTTTTGGGTCTTTTTTTTCATTCATCTGATGACATTCTTGTCTTCAGAAAGTTCTTCAGCCCTGACAGCACTTCTTCTTCATACTCTTCAAAACAGCAATGTGAGTAATTTCATCATTTTTCATTAGGAGTAAATGTAACCTTTATACTTTCAAGAAACAGCTATAAGATATCTTAAGTACAGACTCATGCTTCATTTGAATATATATTAGTTGAAAAACACAAATCCTTTTTGAAACTTGAAGCCTAGACCCATCAAATTAATATATCTTTATTAATATATAGATCAGGATGGCAATAATTCCATCAGAGTGAGCTCCACCTTTAACACAGCACAGTGAATTCAGTGATAGCACAGGGCTGCACTAAGCAAAACAAGCAAAAAATCCGAGTGCAACTGTACTAAGCCTCCCAATTTCCTTATAAACTGGGAATACCAACCTTACTTATACTCAGTGGGTACAAATACCTCACTTGTCTCTGTGCGTGGTGGCAGAATTGCCTTTTATTTTGCACTTTACTGCAAATGTCAGAGAGACAAGTCTCCATTTTTAGCCTTTCTACATACCACATTCTTCCATCCATATTAGTTATGTTTACTTATCCAGCTTCCTATTGGGACAGCCCTCAATGGAGTTACTAGCCACTAAATCCCAGGCCTTACTTCCAGTCTTATCCTTCTTGATTTACCTGTTCTGGGTGACAGCTTGTGCTTCTTCCCTTGTCTTGTCAAACACTATATGCTCTCCTAGTACATGCTCAAGTGATTATTTTCCCTTGCACTGCACACTCTGAAATGGTGACAATACCCTTTCTGCTACATAGGTGTAACAGGGTATCTCCGTTCCCTAATTTTTACAGGTTCCCTGCAAGCAGACAGAGAAGGATGTTTTCAACTGCATTTTTTTTCCTCCTCTTTGCTTATATGTCCATCTTTGTAATTCAGCTTCAGAAAAAGAACTGGATCAGGAAATGAGCATTTCAACTTAGTCTTTGCTCCTCGTATGCTAGATAATGCTGCTGTTCCTGTGTGTAGTTACCAGTTTTTGCAAAGAGAAGGTGTGCTGTGTGACAGCCTGGATTAATCTTGTTTACATAACAACCCTACGCATTGACCCTCCAAAATCTTTGGAGTCTATCCACACGTTTCCTGTTATCTATTACAGAATCAAGAGGCTGATTTGTGCCATCAGATAACTGACGGTGCCAGCCTCTGTCACTCTACCTGTTTGATTTTCAAAACAAATGCATTTACACTCTCTCTCTCTCCTGGTCCTCCTACTGTAGAAAAGATCCTATCATACATTTGGGAACATATCGTTAAATCCTCTTCAAAATCCATGGTTTACATCATTTTCCTTTATTATGACGCCAACAGATGCTTTCACAACTGATTGTTTCTCTGCCAGCTGTGTGTCCTGCATGACTCAGTCCAACTTCCTGATTCCAGCGCATCCCTTTTGTACTGAGCCTCCCAAAACTGGGTCCTCAAAACTTTGACAAAACCCAAACAGTTTTTTTGCTATAGGTCATTACATTAGTATCTGCATCTTAGTTCAAAGCCACCGTGCTTCACAATCTGCATAATAAAGGAAACCTGAAAAGCTGTGAGCTATGAGCAGTAAGAAACTGCAACTGAGCACAAGAGTAGTAATAACAAAACCCAGCTGTACAGTGCACTGGATGAAATCTGGTAGCTGACTCTAGAATAGGAAGCACACAAGAAGAGTTTTTAAAAATTCAGGGATATTTGTTTTGCAAATCTCTTGCAATTCATACGCAATGCCTTTTTAAAAAGTTAAATGCAAATTATCAATCCAGGTTTAAAGTTATGGCTAGAAATGAAATCATATTCCAGCTCTCTAACGTGTATAGGCTCTCCCATTACACACAAGCCCTTGCTTTTGTTGTTGGAAGTAATTAAAATCTAACTTTAATTTCTAAATATTTCATATTTAAAATAAGAATTTCTGTAAATCAGACTGTGTGACAGCAGTAGCAATTTACTCATGTCTTCAAAATGTGACAGTAGGGTGAGAAGAAACAGGAAAAAAAGAGTCCTCACCTGCAGTTGGAAGGCTGAAGGAAACAGTTCTGCCTGAGAGTCAGCAGGACAATAGGAAAAACAGGAGCACAAACCAGAACAATTCCTATATTAAGGACTCTTCAGATGCACTGTTAATGTGCTGTTTGTAAAAGCAAAATAAATTTTAAAACTTAGTCTCAAATTTACACTTTTCTTAATATTGATTTGGCTGACAAGAAAAGGTGTTAAAAGTAGAAATCTTATTTGTCTCTCCAAGAACTTACTGACACAGGAAGCCACACCACTATGAGTTTGGACATAACACTGAAAAAAAGAATCAGTATTTTTTTGACTATCAAAAACATTCTCATTTTGCCGTCTCCTAATCACAGAAATTTTATGCTGTACATGATTAGAAACTGTCATTTATCATAAGATTGAAAAGCATAAAACAGTAATTTTCTTTTAAACTTATCACTCTGTGCCTGCAAGTATTTTCTTTCTTTTATTTTTAAATTCAATAGATAGATATTTTTTCCTTATTCCTCAGTTTCTGCAATGCTATCACATTTGTCCCCCAAGTTCTTTCAGGCTGTTAACACAAGCCCTATGCCAGCCAACTCTCTTGGTAACACCTCTCCTGCCATTTGAACTTCTCCCTACATCTTCCTGAATTTTCAGCCTTCTTATATTTAGGTTTTGAACTGGTTCTTCTCTTTCTCATACAACTTTGCTTTCCCTTTTTAGATTCTTTTGACGTTCATCTCATCACCATTCATCACAGTTTTTAGTACTGCACTTTCTTTCTTATAACCCTATCAAATTTGCTTTTCCTTCGTTTCTCTGACTCACTGTGTATCACATGCTAAACTGATTCCTGTCTTATTACTAGCCCTAATTACGGGATGCCTCCATTCTTCCTTTTATATATTACATTCTCACTGAACACCTGCTGAGTCACTGGCAAAGGATTGAGGGAGCAGACAAAGATACAGGTTGCCTCCCCTGCACACAGGGGTCAGCAGTCTCACAAGAAAAGCAGTTTACGCTGACCTTCTCACAGGGTCTTGTAATGCTTTCCTTCCCAAGTGCACCCACTGGTACCCAGGATTATTTTGCTCTGAGTGCTTCTGCTGCACAGTTTCCTCACTGTCAGTGACCTCCTTAAGTTCACCTCATTGTAAAGTGAAAATACACCATCTAAAGTGGAACAGTATAACTCAGTGTAAGTAATTGACCTTGTAATTGCATATTACACTTCAGTAGGAATCTTCCTTATGAGTACATGTCGCAGTAAAACACTTGATCTGATTCTACTCGGTAGTTGAAATTTCAGCTACATCTCAGCCAATCACATTATATTTTGGTCAATGCCTGTAGTATAACTATTATCAACTCCCATCATAGAACCATTAAGGTTGGAAAAGACTTCCAAGATCAAGTCCAACTTCTGACAATCAACATGTCAACTAGATCACAGCACTAAGTGCCACATCCTGCTGTTTCTTGAACACTTCCAGGGATGGTGACTCCACCGCCTCCCTGAGCAGCCTGTTCCAAGGCTTAACCACCCATTCAGTGAAGAAATTCTTCCTAATATTCAACCTGAACTTCCCCTGGTGCAGTTTAAGGCCATGTCCTCTTGTCCTGTCTTTGGTTGCCTTTGAGAAGAGGTCAACCTCCACCTGGCTACAGCCTCTTTTCAGACAGTTGTAGAGAGTGGTAAGGTCCCCTCTGAGCCTTCTTTTCTCCAGGCTAAACACCCCCAGCTCCCTCAGCCACTCCTCATATGACTTACTCTCTAGACCCTTCACCAACTCCCCTGACCTCCTCTGGACTCGTTCCAGGACCTCAATGTCCTTCCTGAACTGAAGGACCTAGAACTGGACACAGTACTAGAGGTGTGGCCTCACCAGTGCAGGGGGACAATCCCCCTTAATTTTTGTCTTCTGCCATGCCATATAGAGTGATTATGTTTATTGCTTCATGAATTTCTTTTCTTCCCCAACCTTGCAGCCCATCCCCTTGTTCAAGGGATTTTAGTTTTGACAGGAGACACAGCTCACCTCTGAAAAATGCAGGGCATTTGATACATGACCTTGTTTGTCAAGTTCATGACATAATTCCTGTGACAAGCAATGAGGAATCTCATCTTGTTATATAAAACACTACATGCAAAAGAACCCAAGAAGAACAGGACAAACAACTCCCCAAGGAAGTTATGGATTGCAATCGGTAAACAAATGCATCATTAACTGGTCAACCATTTTATTGTTTGCATGACAGAATGAGACATGCCTACTGCAAACCTGGGTAACAAATCTGGGGGGAAAAAAAAAAAAAGAACGCTCAACTCACTGGCAGAAGAAAAAAAAAAAAACCTCTTTTGCAGAGTCACTAACTCAAAATGGAATAATTAAAACTCCCACTTCAGAAGCTGCCACTTTGAAGTGGAACTGCAGATCTCTATTTGCATATTAGGAACGCTTATGTCGATTTCCATGCTCCATCTGGGCAAGAGATTGCAGATGAGGATGACAAGGCTCTGAATTAGGACAAATCAAATGGATGCAGACTCATGAAATCCTGCAGAGATAATGATCAGTCTCAAGATGGTGTAATTAGTATATTAGCAGGGTTTCCTCCTTTAGCAGTAAATACATTTTAACAATATGTAATGTCTTTATGTCTGCTATTTAATATGTCAGCCTTGCTTGAACTCCTTTGCATCCTTCTGTTTGGTCTGTCACACTACTGTAACTCCCTACTTTGTCGCAGACAACTAACTAAATGAAAATGTTGTTGCAAAGATGCAAACTGTAATACTGAAGCTTTAGAGACCTGGCTATCCAAAGAAATCATCTCCCTAAATTCAAACTTTGTATAAAATAGATTGAGAAAGTCAGTGTCAAAAAACAGGAATCATAAAAGCCAGCTATAAAAGCAGTCTTAAGAGACAGGGAGTTTTACTCCTCCAATGGCAATGGATGCCTCCTCCACAAACCCTTTCCTTTAGTCAGTTGCTTAAGCCAGACAAATCCTTCCTCATAAACAATGATGAGAGAAATCCACATACTATCAGATTTAATATCTCAGTGGTTAAAACAGTCATCAGTAAGGTGAGTGACCCGTTTTCAAATCTCTGCTCATCCCATATTAGTTGTCCTAGCCCATAGGCTATTGGGTATTGAGGGGTAAGACATCTCGATCTCTCCTGTTTGAAGTTGTTCCACTTTGTATAACTAATTAAAAGATAATTGCAGCAAGTATTTGAACCTGACTCTCCCACATCCCAGGTTATTGCCTAACCATTCAACCAAGGATTCAGTTTCTCATTTTGTTTCTTACATCATGTAAGCACTTTTGAAAATCCTGCTCTCTGTATTTTACATACAAATATTTACAGAGCAGAAGGCTATTTTCATTTCAGAATTACCACTACAAATATCTCCCATTCTTCTCCTATACAGTCACAGCTCTCTCTCTCAGTGGTGAAAACTAGGTGGTTTTTTCTTTGGTGGTAGCGGGTGATCTTTTTTCAAACCCCTTCTCACCATATAATCCCATTGCACAGTATAAAACCAACTCTTTCTGTGGTTCTCAGCTTCAATTCCTTGCTTGAAGAAGGCGATGAGAAGCCTCAAGCAGTATTCATAGATAGCTGAATAAAAGGATATTGATATTTCACAATGATTGATGATCACTCCTTGGAGTCTAAAAATATGGTATGCACTGCAGCAAGAACACAAGGTGATGAGCAGCTCTCTGCCCTAAAGAGCTCACAGAGTAAATGATGGAGCTGGCACAAAAGCAAAGACACAGTATCAACCACACATCGGGAGAAACACAGATTACAAATCCAGCATAATGATGCACAAGTGAAAGCTTGCAAGGTGTTTCAAAATAAGGAGAGCCTGGTAAAACAGGCATTTATTCAAGGAATATAAGGGCATTGTAAGCTGATGAGAGAAAGACATCACACTATGGAAAACATACTTCAAGAAGTAGTGCACATGACAAAATAATTCAAGGAAGGCTGTTCAACTGGTCTACACAAGTGATGCATGTGTACATTTGTTTTACAGTATGAAACTTGAAGATCTTTATTTCAGCTCACATGTCCTCTATGAGAATTTAAAAAAACAAAGGAAAAGCCTACCAAAAAAAAAAAAAAAAAAGAACACAAACACTTACGAGAAAAGCAAGACTGCAGAGAACACTGATATAACTATTTTAATTCTGTTACTGGCAAAACCTCCCCCAGTGAACAAAGCCTGAGTTTCAAAATGTGAAGTAAATATAGTCTGAGATGAGGGAAAATTTTAGATATGTTGGGTGAACACTGAGTTAGGAAAAACTAAGACTGCAACCACCTATTGTGAAATGTTAAATGCAACATTACACAGCAAGCAGATGAAGAACTGATTTGGGGAAAAAAAAAAAAAAAAAACACCAAAATTTTAGCTGTGCAAAGACATACTGGCTCATGTATTGCTTTCCCAAAACATTCCTGTGATACAGCATCCTGCTTGTTTACAGGAGTTCTTCCCCTTAGCAGAGGCTTGTGGTGATACAGGCACAAACTCCTAGAACAAAATGTTAGTCTTTTACAATATTTAATTTTTGTAGAGACTTAAACATTTAAATATGTCATTACAAAATTAAATGACTCAGTATAGATGTAATTCAGATGTACCAAAATGTATTAGTCATTCAATAAAAGAGGCATTGAGGATTTACTAAAAATACTTTACAGAACAAAATAACAACATATATTTACTTTACTGAATGGCAGTTGTGAAAAGTACATAAACTAAATCCTGGATAAACCACCCTAATTTGCCTACCCTGAAACTAGGAATTCTAGTTCTTGACCTGAACCAGCATAACTAACTCACATGCATCTTCCAACCCGTGTTTTGAACAGCAGAGTAAGAGGAAGCAATGTGTGATGTAATCCCAAGGCAAACAAACTGGGCAGGAAGTCACCAACCAGCAGCAGGGAGCTCCCTGCCAGGAGGGAGTCTCACCAGGGACAGAGTTAACCTCCATCAGCTTCCTATTCATCTAGAGGAGATGGTGCTCCTTAGGGAACAATACCAAGGAGCCCTGCCATCAGGGCACAAAACCAAAAGCGATGCACTTAATATGCAAGATGGATTGCAGGGAGTTTAAAAGAAATCCCAGAGACATCACAAAGAGAAGCTGCTCCCAAAGAGTGATGAACACAGTACACGCCACCAGTGGTCACCACTGCAGCCTTCCTGGTACTTTTATGACTCCTTGGAAGTGGTGGGGGTACATTCTTCTATCCAGAACTTGGACTGCTCAGCTGTCCAGTGCTCCTCCCAAACTAGGCAGCCATGGAGCCATGCTCAGGTCAAATCACTGCTCTGCTCAGTGAGGAGCAGCCAAGAGTAGCCAGTGGGCTCCACTTCAGAGGTGCTGCTCAGGAGACCAGTAGGATCTTTAAAAAAATTTCTCCAAGGTATAAACTTAAGCTCCACTGATGTCTGCTAGAAATACTGCACAGAAGAGAAGGAACAGTCCAGGAGGTTCTCAGAGTGTGTGGAAGAGAACTTCCTGAAAAAACTGGTGAGGGAGCCAACAAGGGAAGAAGGCACTTGCAGGACCTACTGTTGTGAATAGAGAGGGACTTGTGGGTGGTATAACAACTGGAGGCTATCCTGAGCATGGGGATCACATGACATGGTGACAAAGGATAAAGAAAAGGCAGAGATATTTAATAACATCTTTGCTTCAGTCTCCAATAGTCAGTCTGGGTTTTTTTCAGGACCCAGCCCCCTGAGCTGGAAGAGAAGGACGAGCACAATGAAGCCCCCATAATCCAAGGGTGATTGGTCAGTGAGCTGCTACAGCATTTGGATACACATAAATCCATGGGGCCAGATGGGATCCACCCAAGAGTACCGGGGGAGCTGGTGGAAGAGCTGACCAAGCCACTCTCCATCATTTATCAGCAGTCCCGGCACAACAGGGAGGTCTCATTTCACTGGAAGGGAATCAATGTAATACCCATCTACAAGAAGGGCAGGAAGGAAGATCTGGGGAGCTACAGGCTTGTCAGCCTAACTTATGTGCCAGAAAAGGTTACAGAATAGATTACCTTGAGTGCCAACATATGGTATATACAGGACAACCAGGGAATCAGGCCTGGTGAATGGAGTTAAATTCAGCTGGCAGCTGCTCACAAGTGGTGTACTCCAGGGATTGGTATTGAGGCTAGTCCCATTTAATACCTTTATCTATTATCTGGGTGAGGGGATCAAGGGCACCCTCAGTCAGTGTTGAAATGAATGTTGACACTGAGGTGCTGGAGCATGTCCAAAGAAGGACAATAAAGTTGCTGGTAGGCTTGGAGTGTTTAGCCTGGAGAAAAGGAGGCTCAGAGGGGACCATATTGCTTTCTAGAACTCCCTGAAGGTTGTGGCCAGATGGGGGCTGGTCTTTTCTCCCAAGTAACAAGTGAGAGAAGACAAAACAGCCTGAAGTTGCTCCAGGTAAGGTTTAGATTGGATACTAGGAAAAATTTCTTCACCGAAAATGTTATCAAGCATTGGAACAACAAGCTACCCAGGGAAGTGATTAAGTCACTGTTGCTAGAGGTATTTAGAAGACATGTAGATGTGGTACACATGAGTTAGTGGTGGACTTAGCAGTGTGATGTTTATGACTGAGACTCCAAGTTCTTAAGGGTATTTTCCAACCTTAATGATTCTATGATTCTTTCTATTCTATGGTTCCAGAAAGAAAGGTATGACTGAAGGACCAAGAAGCACATAAAAACTTGCATTGTTTGGAAGCTGGAATCCCACAACTTCAAGTAACAGGATTACAGCTCTGCTTCCTCTTCCAGCTGTGTCTAGCTAACAGTTTCAGAAACAGCTGGAGTGTTTGGGGATAAAATTCTGAGGGGGTATCTCAAGTCTTTGGACTAGTATCAGTACTAAAGAAAGCACTGGTGTTAGTACGGCTTATGATGCTTCCCGTGTAAAGCAAAAGAATCCATCCCTACTATCCATGTGAGTCTGCTGCTTGCCTACAACCCAGATCACTGGCACTGCAAATAAATTGCCAACACTCACCCAGCCTCCAAATTCTACCTCTTGCTGCCATCCCCCGTGGGAGAGAAGTAACACAGCCAAGGGAAACCCTGAGCTACTCAAATGGAAGAAAGGGCTCAGAGCAAATACGAGATGGCAGAAATCTCAGTGGTGCTCTCCTCAACCCTTGTGGTCCATGGAGAGGCCTGGCCAGCAGACATAGCCAGCAGACTGATACCTGTCTGCACAGCTGCTGCCAGCAGCAAAACTTTGGTTTCTTTGACTACAACGTCCCATTCAATGCAAATGGACTGTTAAGATATTAAAGCCACCTGACAAAAGTAGTTCTGTGAAGAGATTACAGTTCTAGTGATGATGACTTTAAACTAAATTCACTGAACAATGGAGCCTTTGCCCAGAGGTAAAGGAAGGAAGGCTAAAGTCTGTGTAAGAAAAGGGCACTTGAGAAAGTTACACATTTCTGCTTTGGAGAGAGGGCATGCACAGGCTAACCTCACGTGTCTGGGTACTAACACAGAGCTTGGCCTACAAACAAGAAGAATTGGAAGTCCATGCACAGTCAGAGTGTTCTGAAGTCATGAGGATCACAAAGATTAAATGTGACAGAATCCGTGACTGGAAGAGTGTCATGGAGGCTATATGGAGAAAATGGAGAAGAATGGCAGTGGCACTTTCTTACAAAGCATCTCCTTGTCTATGCTGAGGTCCAGTGTGAAACCAGAGACTTATCTGACAGAAAACCCCTGGTCAAAAGCAAAGGCAAAAGAAACATGAGCCATTCAGCCTGGCCTGTCACATCCCATCTGTGCAAGGGGACGATGAACTGGATAATGCTGTATACAAACAATGACCAAAAACAACTCAATTACCAGATTTGGTCCTCATTAGAGTTTCATGGCATTGTGCAAGCAATCCAGGGTACTTCTAGATCAGATGGGTGATAACTTTTAAATGCAAATGCTAGAGAGGACAAACTAAGGTAATATTCTATGTGACCTCTGTACACAAACATAGAAGAAAAGTAGCAAATGTGGTCACAGAGAGTAGCTTGGGAGCAATGACCACAAGCTGATTGTATTCAGGATCCAGAAGACTGGGAAGGTAAGGAGCAGAAATAAGACTAAGGATTTTATGCAAATGACCTTTGGATCATACAGGACATGGCTCCTGGGATGTTAAAGCCAGAAGTTCCATCTTAGCTGATAAATTTTTGTAGAAAACTTACTACCAACTGAGGAACTAATAATAATCCTGTTTTACAATAAGATTGGCATTTCAGTAGAAGACTCACTAAGTAAGCAAGGAGTTTCTTAATGAACTGTGATGCAAAAGGGCAGCATACAGCAAACAAAAAAAAGAGTAGAAAGCCACTACTTTAGCACTTTAGGAACACTGAGAAAATGAAAGCACACTAAGAATGAAAACAAGTGATGGATGTAAATAGCAGCAAGACAGAGCTGTGTAAATTCAGAGGACATGTGAGGATGTTACTGAGTGGAGAAGATAACCCAGTGGTTGTGCAGATGAAAAAGGTTGAGGTACTGAATATATTTTTGCCTCCATCTTCACAGGCAAAGATTACTCCTAGATTTCCAGATGTACCAGAGTGGTTTTAGAAGAAACATTTTAGGGATAAGAAACAAGTTAGGAATAAGTTAGAACAGCTGATGTATTCAAATCTATGTGGACAGACACAAGTAATCTGAAAGTGCTGAAAGAGTCAGCTGATGTGTCATTAGACCTGCCTCTCATCTCCAAAAAGCCATGATCATTGTGGTACACACCTGAAAACTGGAGAAGAGCTAGCACTGTGCCTGGTTTTAGCAAAGACATAAGAAAGGCAACTACAGGTCACTTAGCCTAGCCCCAGCCCCTGGAAGGATTGCATACCACATCCTTCTGGAATCCACCTCCAAACATGCAGAGGACAAAAAGGTAACCAGCCACAATCAGCACAGACTCACAAAGGGCAGATAATGCTTGATGAAACTGATGATTGCTTCCTGTGATGAACTGACCTAAAATGCAGATGTGGGGAGAGCAGTGGATGTAATCAAATGGTCTGTTGGGCAGACTGAAAATTACTGGGCCAGTCAGCTCAGAGGGTAATGCTCAGAGCAAACACCAGTTTGCCATCCAACTGGTAGCCTGTACCAACTAGGAGTAGTTCTGAACAGCAGAGCTGAATGTGTTCAATATCCTCACCAAAGGCCTGGATGATGAAACCAAATGCACTCTCAGCAATCTTCTAGGCATAACTAACCCAGCGGCGTTTGACATATCAAGCAGTAGAGCTTTAATCAAGAAGAACCTTGAGGAAAATCAGAACTGGTAATGCCAAGATCAAGAAGAAGAGTTCTACAGCTTTTCTAGGGGTAGCATAACCCCAGGCACCAGTAGATGCTAGGGACTGACTGGCCTTGTAGCAGCTCTGCTATAGTAGATGTCAAGTGAACTTTCAGGAAATGTTTTTACTGCTAATTAGCAAATTGGGTATGGCTACATTTGGAGCAGCATGGCCAGCAGGAGAACAGAAGTTATTCTTCCCCTCTATGGAGCATTGATTAGGCAATAGCTGAAATACTGCAGTCCTTATCAGACTTCCCAGTTCAAGAGGCATTCGGAGAAATCCAAATCTGGGAAGGGGCCATGAACTCATGACTGACAGAAGCTGAAGAAGCTGGGTTTTTTTATACCCATAAACATGAGGCTAAGAGAGGCAAAAAAACTATTTGAAGAAGAGTTACAAAAATGGTGGAGCCAAACTTTCCTCAAGTAATGAAAACACACATAAATTTGTAGTTTTTCTGACAGTGCTATGAACTTAATGCTTTCTTTTTAAAAAGTAAGATGTGTTTGTTGTCTCTTATCCAGTATCTCCAGTACTAAGCAGCCCACATCCACAACTTAGTTGACCAAATTTATATATCCCAGTTGGATCACATATCTATTTCATGACACTGTTCACTGGGATATAGAAGGCATTTTTATATTCACCAATTCAGGAATCTCAAGGACAGATCTTAAAACTTTCAGATTATGATCAATCCAAATAATTTAAAAACATACATTGTATTTTACTTAAACATCCAGGAAAACATTGTATCCACACCACTGGTGTGGTTGAGATCACAGCAGGTATTTCAGCTGAAATTTCATCAAGTTTATAAGAAGGGGTCATAGCAGATACTCACCCAGAGCTGTACTTCACCTCCTCCCATCAGTACTACAAGAAGATTTGTTATTTAGAACAAGTTATTAAGGTTTTTTTGGGCATTAAGAGAGAAAACTGGCTGCAAGACAAGAATCTAGCAGAAGATTCCTCCCTTTTTTGGTTCAAGTGGGTGTAGCTCTGCAAACTTCAAGTTGGATTTTATCTGCTAGTACCTAATTATTAAATGGTTTATGTGGTTTTATACTATATGGATTTGAAATGAGCTTTCCGATTAAGAATTTTTCAATTATGTAACAATGCCCAGAGCAGGAGCTGTTCATTTACTTATTTTTTAAATCATCAAATACAGAGTAAGAACAGAGAGATAAATTATTAGATATGCTGAAAACTTTCCAAATATTAAAATTACGGACATGGAAGGGTGTTTTTAGATCGAATAATATACCAAAATAGGTTTTAAATAGAGAATAAATGTTATTTATCTAAAGCTCCATAGCCATTTAACATAAAATTCAAGGTGCATTAGTGCTTGTGGAGACTGGGTTTTCTATGAAGTTTATTTTCTGTTTCTTTCAGAAAAAACCTCACATCAAAGACCCATCCAGCATATTCTCTTCCCTTTAACAATAGCAGAAGCAAAAAGCTGGAGTAGGAATCTAATAAGCACCAAATAGAAAGATCTTTCCCTGTTTCTCACCAAATATTTTCCCTACAACTAACAACTTGCATTTTAGGGATTTACCAAGACAGTGACTGTATTTGAATCTTTGCATTTAACAGCTGTTAAGGATTTTTTCTTCTATTAATTTGTCCAGTAGCTTTTGGAACTCTTTAATTATATTGGTCTCCATAACATCCTGTGGCAAGTAATTCCACACTGTAATTATTGACTGTGTAAAAAGTTAGTTCCTTTTCTTGATTTAAAACATGCTGCTGGATAATTTCATGAAATGGCTCTTTATGTGACACATGGTGAAAAAACACTTGTGTTCCATCCATGACTTCACACTGCTATTATAGTCACCTCTTACCAGAATTAACTGACAGTTTCTTCTTGGGCAGAAGCCACACCTGTAATCCTCTATATGTGCTTTTTGCTTTAGCTGGCTTTTCCCCTTACCACAAAACAATCTCTTACTATTAAAAATTTACCAGGTAAATAGCTACTGAAAAGAACTAGTATTAGAAGGGACTAACATAAGGAGTTTGGGTCTGAGTTTTGTAGGGCTTGGAAATGGCTGAGTGTAAACTCACACTGAACTGTAGCAACCATTACAACTACAGTGACCTATGCCGTGCACATAAACCTGGCTGATAGGATTTGTCTGATATTTGTTTATAAGCCTGGCAGACAAAGGTGACCAGGCATCTGCCAACCTAACTGATCATTTAGGGAGGATGATTTGCTAAACTCAGGTCCAATTAGTCCATAAAGAGTTGGTAGAGAAACACACAACTGATGGGCCAGCTCTGCAGATGCAACTGATGGGCCAGATTCTCCTAAAATACTGTTCAATGATACTTCCATGTGCTCTGTCAGATTATATCTGCCAAGAGACAAAAAGAACTGCTGTCAGTGGGAGAAAAGGCAGCAGTGCTGAGTCTTCTCCAAGGGCAGGTGACCAACCAACTCCAGGTTATGCCAAAAGAAGGTAAGAAAGAGATTCCAAAGCCTAAACAGGACGTAAGAGGAGAAGCTACAGAAAAGGCAGAGAAGCTGCCCACCAATCTGAACACCAGCATTCCACTGAGAGGAGATGGTGGTGAGGGCTATGGCTCATTGTTAGTGGAATTTAGCAGAGAGCAGTGGGGAAAGGTGGGGTTGTTTTGTGAGGTCTAAGGGCATAGAGTGGGGTTATTAACAGCTTCTCCAGAAACTCCCTCTTTCAAGAGGCAATTTTATTGAACTGGACCAAACTGCCTCTAACGCAGTCCAGCCTTTACCTGCATCCCTTGATCACCTCCAACTAAGCATAAAAATATCCAGGGAGAAACATTTCATTTACAGCCCACACTTTGTATTACAACAATTATCACACCCCACAAAACCACACCCTGTATGTTTTCCCTTACCAGAGTTGCCATCTTCCCAGGAACTCTTGTAAACTCACCACTGCATCCAAGCCCTCACTATCCAATCTTCTCCTCACAAAACAGGGAAACAAAAGCATCACAACAGCTTTGAACAGTGGATGAGAACCCAGTTGAACAAGCACTGTGAATCATTCACACAGAAGCAGTGGCAATGCAGTGAGGCACTTATATTTGAAGTGTGCCAGAAGAGTTAAGAATAGCAACATCACTGAGCTTTTATTTCTCTGGTTTTATAGCATTTATCAGGTGTGGCATGTGCGACTACATGTAAACATGGGAGCTTTACACTTTATGAGGAAGCCTGGAGTGCATCTGATGTACACACTTATTTTCTTAAGTCTTTTATAGTATTTTTCATCTACTATCAGTATTAACACACAAGTCTAAGGACAAAAAAAATACTTCAGCTGGTGAAATCAGCTTGCTAAAGCTACACATGTAGCTCAGGTGAAAAAGACGAGAGCCCAGAAATTACCTCAACTTGCCAACCCTTATTATCAAGCACACTGTTTGTAACTCACAGTAGGTTATCAACAATGGGGCCACAGTTGGGAGATACTGTGACATCTGGTATTGATTTCTGGCAGGATTCAGGGTTTTTTTTGAAACCGCTTCTTCAAATTGGAACGATAATAAAATGCATACATACTATGAGGCAGATTTTATTTTTTTAAATTTCAGTAGGCACTGGAATGGGAATAAATACATATTGCAGCACATCACAAACACAAAGAAGTCATGCTGCTGCTTTGAAATCTCAGCACTAGCTTCCCTCAACAGGAGCAATGTGGAATATGAGAAAGAAAAACAATTTGACATTTGCAGCACAGGTTGAGCACATGTGTTAAAAACTGTGAAAAACCCATTATTCAATTTAATGAAATAAACGTCAAAAAGCTACTCTTAAGTCCCAGCATCAAAAAATAAAGCAAATAAATGCCCTCCATTTTAACAAAAGCCCTAAAAATACACAGTTCTGTAAGAGTATGGTTTCACAGGAAACCATACTACAAAGTTGCATGACTTTGGTCTATCCTAAATGATATGCAGTAAGTTGCATGCACACTCCTGTTTATTCCAAGTACTGAACAGCTCAACAAGAAAAAGTCCCAAATAATATAATTCATGAGGAAGCTAGGAACAAGAGTTGCAGCTCCTACCACTAACTCCTTCTTAGCTGAAATTCTTTAATGAAAACAAATTCATGGCAGTAGCAACGACCAAAAAAAAAGTGTGATCTAGTTAATGCTATAAGCAACATATCGTGATTCATTATAAATCTGCTAAGAATTCTGCTGAGGGAAAATCTGGGTAATTGAGTATTTTTATTGATAAGATCAGTTAAAAAAAATACTAGGAGAAAAAGGAGAAAAAGTAAGTGATTTTAAATTAGCAACTTAACATTTAAAATTTTGCAGAAGGAATTTTAAAGTATCTAACATATACATATGATTTCTGGAAACAATTACAGTAATTAACACTCAACCTTTGGAGGGAGACATTTTATAGAAGGCATTCCAGAAACTGCCTCCCCACTGACACTGATCAACTTGGGTGTGTTCAATTAACAGGAGAAACTAATTTAAAGCAAAAACTCCTGCTGCTGAGAATCATCCAGAATTTAACACTCAACTTTCACCCCCTGGCTCTAAGGATTTAAATCCTTGACTGTCAGCAGGAGCTTTCTAGATGAGATGATTAATTTGAAATACTATTTTCACTACTGAGCAACTGAAACTACAACACCAGTGTTTCCAGTAATAAATTTCATCTACAAAAAAAAAATCAATTATTTGAGATTAAGATAGCTTTTTAATCTGGCTACTTTACCCCAACACCCACCAGTTTCATTACATTTCAAAATTTTATCTTCTTTCTCAAGGCTAGGCTAAACCAGAGTTAACTAACATTGACTCGGAAATGCAGCCACGGCCTAGATACAAATCACAGGAACTTTTAGTTGCTCTATATGTGACCGTCTGGAATTTCAGAAAAAGTTCAGACTGAAAATTGCAACCTTCAGTGTTAAAATAAAATAATTAAAAACTGAATTCAAATAGCTTTGAATTCTTTAGGTAGAAAAAAAAAAAATCTCTTTACAGACAGTGATATGGGATGCCGAACACATGACTGAGATTGTGGTTGAGCGAGATGGTAAATTCAGTTTCAGGATGCCTTGTGTGAGATCAAAACCACCACAGCTGCATGACACACCAACTGAGTATAACCCACTCTGCCAATTGTAATTTTGCACAGTTATGCTCCATCAGGTAGTGTCTGTCCTGCAGCCAGAATACATCCAGCATAAACAGTATCATGTGATCTGGCTTAATTGATGAGCACGTCCTACCAGGTGATTTGGAACTGCACAAATGCAGTGTTAATAAACACAGGACCACAGCCCAAAATACACAGTGAAACAATTTGCCAAGGTCAACCGCACAAGCTGCTAGTAGACCTGAAAATAGCATCCAGTCCTCCTTAATCACGGGCTAGTTTGCTACCTACTGGGCAGCACTGCTGCCCAACATAGCAAACACACGTTTTAAATTACCATGTGGTTCTCAGGACTTCTCTGGCACATTTGTTCTTAATGCCATCCCTGCTGCCACCATATCTACAGAGGTCCCAGCTGCATATGATGGCCACAGGTCCGGAACATTTCTTTTCCCCCAAATCTTCACTGCTAACCAGCTGTGGCCCCTGCTGCCCCACTCCTACCCACACAAGCCAAGGGCCATTTCAGCAACTACTATGTTGACACTGCAAATATTTAGGAAAATGTTTCACTTGGCCAATGTAAGCAACCACAGTGAAGTCAAACAAACCTATGTCCATATGCAAGAGTTTCCAGGGTTTATTCCCCAAAAAACAGGACACATTTTTATGCTTGCTAGGACACAATAAGACACACTACTGAGGATGGGCTATATAACCCACATAAAATAAAACCCTATTCCTACTTCTTTATATGCTGTTCACTAAAAAAAATATTTTAATTGCAGCTCACCAAATGTTGACTCTAACATACTACTGTAGAGAACTACACACATAGACCACTAATTCTCAGAAAACAAGAAAGCGGTTTCAATCAAATGCTTAGCCTGACACATACAGAGACTTTAACACAAAAAAGTAAAGCAAATATTATAAAGTAAATATTAGAAATGTGTTGAAATGTATCTTTGTCCCAGTTTCTGCAGGAAGCTGAGAACATACCTATAACAGTGCTGTATTATTTGAATTACTGTTTGGATATGGCAGTGGAACAGAGCAAGAAATATACCATTGATTAGAAATTGTACCAAAGAAATTGTACTGAAGAAACCTTAAAATATTAAAAAACTCCATAGATAGTTAATGTTAGAAATAAGCTTGCCTGTAAAAGCTTTAGTAAGTCCTGTGGCATTATATATATACATATGCAGAGGCATAATTATAGAGTCACATGTTATTTTCCTCTGTTATCCTGCCCAAGTCATTATAAGAATTTAATCCAATGCCTACATTTTGCTTATTCTCTAAGATGAATGATCAGTCTAAAGTGGCTTTATTAGTAGATAGCAAGTAAACTAGAATTAAAGAGGAATTCCAATTAGAATTCAAGGTACCAAAATAACAGCCAAGAGGAGATCCATTGTTAAAAAAAATCTCTAAAGATGAAGTTCCCAAAAAATATCCAAAGACATTGGCATCGGTACAACACCTTTCACCAGGGTTTTGACTTCTTGTTTTTGATGGTGCACCTCAGTATGATCTGAGTGAATTTCAAGATAGAATAATTTACTTTTACAGCTAGAGAGTCAGGATAAATGCAGCAAAAGACTACAAGAGTTATTTTATTCTCTGTCAGCCCAAGAAAAGATATATCCATTCCACTAAACCCATTTTTCTGGTACTTCACAAAGACCTTCCTGAGCAATTTCTCTGCAGCAGCGGACCTTTTTGATAAAAAGGTCCCAGAATTTTTATGGCTAACAGACGATATTTCAGAATCAAGAAACATTGATGTCAGAGAAAATGCTCTTAGTTCAGCTGTACAGTGAAGGTCACAGTTGCAGATACAGATACCATCAGTGGATTTTGCCCTAAAACATGTTGTCATGACAGTGTAGCAAGAGGGAAAAAAAAGAGCAAAGTGCTTATTAAGAAAGTGTCAGCACCAAACAAGGTTGTTTGTTCCAGGAAACTAGAAAGTTCCATGTCAAAAATTGTTTCACTGACAACACTGTGATGAGTATCACAGTGTCAGTCACTATCAGAGTCCCGAATCAGCTAAAGCACATGAATCCCTTGGGATCCACAGTCTTCCTGGTGCTTATGCCTACAGAAAGCTGTGACAATCTGATTTTTAAGCACAACCCCATCTCTAAGGGGCAGCAGCTGTCACTGATGACCCTGCTGGCGCTTGCCACGTACACTGAACTCAGCCATCATGTTAGTTCTGCTGCCATAGCTGTGCCAGTGAAGATGGGAGCTGGCTGGAACCACATCCTCTGCTTGACCTTACTGCTCCTTCAAAGACCACACTGCAAGTGGAGCTACCACTGCAGAAGTGTTTTGTTGCTTTAGCTTGCTTTGTCAAAAGAGACAACTTGGACATATTGGCAGAACCTTCTCCAATAGGACTCCTGGCCTACAAAGCTATGCTGGCAGAGGCCGGTTAACAAAGATGTTAAGTTCCTTTCATTTTTATGAGACCAAGGAAGACCATCCAAGTTACTACAGCATTACACTATGAGTTTTAAGTGAGGAAACTAGAATTTTGCTACACAGGTTGCAAATCAGAGACCACAAATTTAACTGTACAGTAATTTTAAAACAGGATTCTTTACTTTTCTGCAAAGGCTTTTAGATCACTCACAAACTGCACACTCGGAATACAACCTACATCACTGAAGGGAATTATCCCCCTGCAGGATTACAACCTACACAGTTTGCCACTAAAATAACAGACCCCAATCCTAAGTAATCTGCTCTAAATTACTGACCCATTGAACAAACATCTCCTCTTATTCACACTCCAAGGACCTTACTAGTCTAAAGGGAAGAATCACTATCAAAAATACAAAACAATTTTAAGAGTAGTTCCTATATATCCTGTAGATACAAAATCACTCTTGTACAAGGAACATGGTGCACCCCTCACGTTTGCAAAGGAAGATTGAACACTTGACAAGGTGTGAAGTCACAAAGGCATAAATGACCAACGCATCCAGACTTCAAATCTTCTCAAGACATACACTTACATCAGGTGTATGTAGTAGTTTTGCAGATAAAACCCAACAAAAAACATTTTAATTTCACTTCCTGGGTTCAAACTATAATTAACTTTGAATTAAATTAAAATTATAATTGCTCAAATCAGTCTCCATGCAGGATAATCAGAAAACAAAGATGTCAGCAGCCACTGACAGTGATAGATATGATTCACCAAGAACAACGTGGGAAAGCTCTAGCAGAAGGAGGGATAAAACTCCAGCACCAATGCAACATCTAATATTTCCATCTTTTCTTCAGCTCAGCATGACCTCCTTCCTAGCACTCTTTCAACCAGACTCTTCCCCCTATGTCTGTATGATCTCAAGACTTTCCAAGCCATGTCCTTTACCTTTGCCTCTGAGTGCTTCCTTCTCTTAGTCTTTTTCTTAAATAAGTCTCCTCTGTGTTTCTTTCACCTCGCTAAGGTTTGGAGTTCATTCTGTCACAGAGCTCGGGATTAGTAAAAGGCAAAGTTATGTTTAGCAAAGAAGTAACTTGCAAAAGGAAGCACTAAGCAATCCTTGCCAGAGATGCTATTACCACGTTCAACAATTTCTGGTCACCTGAAAAAGAAACAAAATAGCCCAGGTTCTCTTTTCCTAAAGGAGAAGAAAAGAGAAGTGGGAATAATGTGATTTTAGAAGTTAGTTTCACCTTCCTCATTCTACAATACACTGTAATTCATTTTATCTAGAGAAGTCTGGGGACTTCAGAATATTTACCCCAGCTTTTACAGTCCCAAAGAAACCAAATGCTTGAAAAGCTGAGAGTGTGGTCAGTCCACCACCACCATCCCTGCTAAGCCAGAGACCACAGCAGAAGTAAGGGAGCAGGCACAACTGCCATAACCCAAGAAGCAAGAACAGGAAGACACAATAAATCAAACTACAATGCCAAGTACAACTTTGCTTGAACATTGTGCTCATCAAGTAAATACACCTGTCTGTAGGGTACAACCATGCCCTGCTGACATAAGCCACTTCCTCAGAGAGCATGTGCAGTGAAACAAATGTGCACTGGGTCTTTACATGCAGACAAGAGAATGCAAGGCTAATGACTACGGTTAGATTGTTACATATACGTTAAATACCAATTTTTTATTGTTCACAGTGTATAAAAATGAGCACCTGGCATATTGAAGAAGTGTTAGCTCTATGGATTCACCACCTAGAACACATTCTCTGCACAGACATGAAATAAAATCAAGTATCTTGACTCTGTGTGTGGATTGTCTTCCTGCACACTGGGTGAAAGAATCCATATTTAGGATAACAATATGCTGGCATTCTGGCCACTTGAGAACTCTGAACTTGAGCCTGGGTTCCAATCATTTGGGTCCATTTCAAGAGTATAAAAAATTCTGCCAGAGATACTGCAGCTCCATCAGTCTTTCATTGTTACACTAAAAATAAGAGTGCTGTCTGGCCTTCGCATGGTAAGGACCCAAATATTGGCTCATTTCTTTTAAAAATACCCATTAAAAACGAAAGAAGAAGCTGCAACAGAAGTCCAGTCATTATACAGGTACAAGAAAATCCAGTGGCACAGGGAGTTCCCACAGACAAAGGATTTCCCACAACCTATTGTTGGAAACACTGTGATTCAATTGCTCACTTCTTGCTCAACAGGCTGCTGATTCAACCAGAAGAGGATGCTGGTATGTGTCACCTTCTGCATTCCACCTACTGCAGCCTAAATCAACAAAAAAACTAGCTTTGAGAAAACATGTGACTATATCTCATGCTAGTTTCAAATTATTTACATTACAATCCTTTAGTTGTACAGTGTCACCTTTGTGTCAATGCCATTTAAAGATACACATAATAAAATAATGTATCAGGAATTTTAACTGCTGCTGTCTCTTATCTTGCTAAATTCCAGCTGGACATTTCACTAGAAGCAGCTGGTTAGATGGTGAAACACAGACTGTAATGTACTTTCAGATTCACTGCTGTATGAGGAAACTGCAGACAGAAAAATCATCAACATACAACCTTATAAAATGATCAGAAAAAAATGTGTTTTACAGCTGGAGACAAATCCTGTCCATGAAGAACAGTCTGCTTGTGAAAATTAATGACCTGCTGCAACTGCCCAGAAAAAGCCCTCAGGTAAGGAATTCAGATGGAACCAGGGAGCAAGTCAGTGGAGGCTATTTAAAACCCAAGCTATTCTGCAGCTACTTCCAGGTGCAGCCCTAAATTCAGCAACAGTATCTGTTTCCCAGAAGCAGATTTTAAACTGTCTCTGACAGGTAACTGGAGACGAGCAGTGCAACTCCACAGGCACGGCATGCAGCTAGTCTCCAAAATAAAGCATGAGCTGTTATTTTTCAGAGGACAGATTGTAACTGTTCTACAGCAGAAGTCATTTACATTTCTTTCTTACACTCACAAAGGTTTGTTCTGGATGCTGGCAGGGGAAAGGACAAACAATTCCCTAGAGTGAAGTAGGAAGCAGAGACAGGAGAAGTGTGGCTAGAGGCTAACAGATTATCCATTACCAAATTTATAATCCATGTAGACTCTAAAACATGTTAAATACCTCGGAGCTGCATTTTTGAGACCTCAGGACTGAAATAACAGGAAATGAGCTTGTTTTAGCAACACAAAGAAGCTGCATTAGACAAAAGAGGGGAAAAGGAAAACTAACCCTTCCAGGTGTATTTTTTTGCACATCAGCACAGATACACACACAACAAATACTGCTGAATTCAATTCTAAAAATCACTGCTCTGCCAAAACCATACAAATATCTTCAGTGAAGCAGTTGCACCTGTGTTCAACTTAAAATATAATCTTAAATATCAACTTAAAATACATCTGAAGTAAACAGGACTTGAGTGCTTTGTTGGTGAAGGCACAGACTTGCTCTTTATAGTTCTAAACTTGAAAGAAATGCTGATAAATGGAAATAATGAAAGAAAATAAAAAGCCATTGTTTAAAATTACTTGAAATTCTTATTAGAACAATAACACACAATTATTAATTGGCTTATAATCAAAATATAAACCAACTGTGTTTCACTCAAGTCTGGATATACATCATTAGTCTCTAACAATGACGACTGTGTTACAATTTACTAGGAAAGCTTTTAAAAATCATGAATAGTCCAAATGAAAGGAAGAAGTTCTGAAGCATCCAATATAAACTAGGAGGTCTGCAGTTACGGCGCTATGTGAAGTGAAATGTATATTGCAAGACTACCTGGGGAACAGTGCCTGTATTTACTGCTGTCCCACACTTGCTGATGCAGACATAGTTTTGAACTCCTTTTAAACATGTGTATTTAATCTTGACCGGGCCCGGGACGAGAACGCGCCGAGCCCGGGACGAGAACGCGCCGAGCCCGAACCGGGAACGCGCCGAGCCCGAACCGGGAACGCGCCGAGCCCGAACCGGGAACGCGCCGGGCCCGAACCGGGAACGCGCCGGGCCCGAACCGGGAACGCGCCGAGCCCGAACCGGGAACGCGCCGAGCCCGGGACGGGAACGCGCCGAGCCCGGGACGGGAACGCGCCGAGCCCGAACCGGGAACGCGCCGAGCCCGGGACGGGAACGCGCCGAGCCCGAACCGGGAACGCGCCGAGCCCGGGACGGGAACGCGCCGAGCCCGGGACGCGCAGCGCGCGGGAGCGGCGCCCCCTGGCGGCCTCTGGCAGCACCGCCACCGGAGCTTGTCCGTCCTGTGTCCGTCCTGATTCCGTCCTGTCTCTGTCCTGTGTCCATCCTGATTCCGTCCTGTGCCCGTCCTGTGTCCGTCCTGATTCCGTCCTGTCTCTGTCCTGTGTCCATCCTGATTCCGTCCTGTGCCCGTCCTGTGTCCATCCTGATTCCGTCCTGTGCCCGTCCTGTGTCCATCCTGATTCCGTCCTGTCTCTGTCCTGTGTCCATCCTGATTCCGTCCTGTGCCCGTCCTGTGTCCATCCTGATTCCGTCCTGTCTCTGTCCTGTGTCCATCCTGATTCCGTCCTGTGTCCGTCCTGTGTCCGTCCTGTCTCTGTCCTGTGTCCATCCTGATTCCGTCCTGTGCCCGTCCTGTGTCCGTCCTGATTCCGTCCTGTGTCCGTCCTGTGTCCGTCCTGTGCCCGTCCTGTGTCCGTCCTGATTCCGTCCTGTGTCCATCCTGATTCCGTCCCGTGTCCATCCCGTGTCTGTCCTTTGTCCGTCCCGTGTCCTGGGCAGAGCGAGGCCCGGTTAACAGAGCGAGCAACCCGCCAGCTCATCCTTCAGCAGCCGAGTCAGGCGGCAGGAGGGCAGTGGGAAGCAGGCTTTAAACCATCGGCTCTCTGCAGCCACAGCCACCAGTTTGTTCCTGAAATCAACTGCCTCACTTCCATCTTCCACAACACACGAGGTGGCATCGCCTGAGAGCAGGGCATCTTAACTACAGTGTCCTCAACCCTTCCCAGAGCATTGCCCATATTCCTAACAGTGCGGGTTTGGTGGGGGGAAGTTAAAAACTCTGCCACTCTGTCGGAAGCTGGGAAAAAAAGAGTTGCAAGAGTTGCACTGGAAAATTCAGTATTTTATACCTGCCAAGGAGCTGTCTTTACAAAAAATATAACATTGCTATATTGTTTAAATATAACATTTGTGTCCTTTAAAAGATAGTATTTGAATAAAGGTATGTTTTCATAGCTTAATAAGAAGAGATAATTTACCTGATGTATGGTTTCTTCAAATGCTTTTATATAATTATTAAGTTTTCTGTCCATTGTAGCATATTCTAACATGACTTTTTCCATATTGTTAACTTCTTCTTCATCATCTGCAAAATAAAATATGTGGAACATGGGTAATCAATTGCATTATTTTCAGGCAGCATTTTTTCTTCACAAATATTTTACTTACAAGTATTTATACCATGAATATCTAACACATTTGTAACTCTCAGCAGGTGTTTTCAAGCTACTCAAACATACACTTTTTTTTCTCATTTTGCAACTGTAATCTTTGACATTTCTTGGGTAACTTGAACAAACAGCTTACTAAGAAAGACACTTCCCTGGTTTCATGTGAACAAGAGAGAGTATGTGTAATTTCATCTACCAACACCTAGTCATTAGGCAATCAGGATATATTCTACAAAAGTTATATTTCATGACTCATCACACTGCCTCAGAAATAGGCAGAATAAACCTAAATGCCCTCTCATTACAGTATAGTACACAGATATAATTAGAGCTCTTATCCCCAGTAAATACAGCTACAGGAAAATCAAAACAAAGCTAGCATTTTATAACACAGGAAATAATGGAAGAATGGATAGAATTGGTGATTCAAGCAGTAAAATTCTAATTGCCAGGGAAAATCAATTAACACAGGTCATGTGATTAGTAATTTATATCTACTTTTATTCTCTTCTACATTCCTCGTAATTCCACTCCTTTCATCTCTAACTACACCTCTGCTTTCCCATTCTAACGTTGCTGTGCATCTGCTTAGGTAAGAAACCACTGTAGATGCCACAAGGCTGAACAGCCACAACTGTATATTCCTGACACAGCTGCATGTACCACACTAAATGCTGCCAACTGCAGAAGGACAGCCAGCCACAAGCCCTGAATCCATGCAGGAAATCAGGAAGTGAGGAAACCTATGTTTCCACTTCTGCTACTACAATTTATTCCTATCCTGCAGTTTCCAGGCATAGAGAAAGCAGCTGGATGCAGCTAGACTCTGTGAAAGAGCCCCAAAGTCTGCCATGCAGCATTAGGGGTTTGTCATTTGATGGAGTACTCTTTAAAAGTACTTAAGTAGCCAATCTGTGCTGCTACTTTTAGGAAGAAAATTGTAGTACAGCTTTTCAAATTACTTTTTCTGGTGAATAAAGGGAAATGTCTTCTGTCTGGCAAGCTGGCACATTGCTTAAGTTGCTAACGGTATTATTATGTTAGAACATAAAAACCTATCTCTGCAGAAAGTTGACACAATTGTATGTGGCCATCAGTTTGGGAGCAAAATCCGAAATGTATCGCTCAGAGACAGACACATCACACTATATTGAAACAGTGATGGATCAAGGAAACAAAGGAAAAGTGCTAAGATATATTTACACAAAAGAAGTTACATAATAAGCTATGCTATTTTGTGAACAGGACAATTACAGTCGTGACATTTCCCTTAATTACATATAGGCTTGGTATGTATCCGTTTTTCATTACGTAGATGAATAGATACTGCAGACAGAATATTGGCATTCCTGGAACTTTCTTCTGAATAATCAGCATTTCCCTCTCCCCTTTCCCTTCCCTCCCACCCAGTTTCCATGTCCTATCTGGTAACTATGATCACACTATTTTTCCTTCCTGCTAGGAAGCATATGAAATGCCTCCTTCAAGGCTGACACAAAGGACACTCCATGAATCACAGGAAAGGTTTGTGAAGCAAATAACTGTCATTCTCCTCCCATGGCCAAAATGAATCATATTCAAAGAAACTACAGTGGCCTAAATATTTTAAATATCTTTTTTAGGGGAAAAGAAGTGCATTGTTAAATGCCAAGTGAGCTGTACAAATGCTGTCTTTCCTAACAGTATAAAAATAACTTCAGGTGAAGAGTAATAATTTTGCATTCAACTTGAGAGATGTATTAAAATAAAGCTAAAAGAGGCAGAACATATCTCAGCAAGAGGGACACTATCTCCAAATAAATCTACTCTACATTCTTCCTGTACTGACCATTCCACCCATCCACCAGGCTGCTTTAAATCTCAATGCTGTCCACTGCTTCTTCCCTGATGCTGCTCCTTCACACGTTACACACATCCTGGGAAATTGCTGAACGTGCCACTAGCACACAATCATACCCTGTCCTTGGACATACAGATAGATCTGAAGGACTGTGTACAGGTCAGTTGTTGTCCATACCCTATTTCTCCTCATTGACAGATACTACAGTCCATTTTCTGTCTGAAGTTCAATCCATAGAGTGCTGACAGCTAAGAGTAAATCTCCTATGTTGCTCCCAGACACTTACCTCCCCATCTCTTAAACAAGATTTAAAAGAAAACTTACAAGTTATTCTGTTTGCCTTTTAAAAGCTCTCATTGTTCTACAGTACACACAGAATAACCTGCTGTGCAAGGCCCCTCTGCTTCCCCTCCCCTGAAGAGCATTTCTGACCGTCCCTAGCAGGAAGCAGATGAAGGGCAGAGCTTGGGTGCACATGATAATAAACTGTGGATGTCCGTATGGGGGTGTAAAGTTTAACAGCTCACAAAGGCAGGGATCCCAGCACCTTTCTTTACAACAGACTCCACCTGAGGCTAATCAGAACACACCAGCTGACCTGATCCTACTAAGAAAGAAAAAATTAGAGAAAACTTTTCTCTCCTCAACACCATCCCACAACTCCTTCTCACAAATCCAACCACTACAGCAGCACTACAGTATCAAAATAATTAAAATGTAATAATTACATCAGGCTTTTGAAATATTCAAAAGGCATTGCTTGTTATTCTCTCTGCAAGCGTGCTGCTGCTTTTGTTCCATATGTGAGGGTGACAGTGGAGATCCATGGTAAAGAGATTGAAGGCACTGACTCTTTTCCAGCAGACCATGAGCTGACTGCTGAATACCCTCCAGCCAGACTCCAGCTACAAAGCCAGACAACTCTCCAAAGTTCTCAAATGTTGCACTCTGGAGACCAACAACCTAGCTTAACACAAAAATCAAACACTTTGCAAGTGCTGGATGAGTGCCTTTCTATTATCTAATCAAAAGTAATTCTAATCTTATTTCTAATTCATATCTAAGGAATGCATTCCAAGCTGTCTGCATATGCTTTTAGCTACTGCCACAAAATACCATTGAAGTGCATAGTGTAGTCTCCTTGTTATCTAGGCTAAATATGTTGAGTTTAGTAAGCATTTCTTCACAAGGCATTTCCCTCACCACTGAGAGATTAAACATTTTGCAATATTGCATTTTTACTCACAGAAAGCCCAGTTCAAGGCCATAATTTCATTTTCAAAGGCCCATGTGCATCATGTTAAAATTAGCTGGCTAAATATGCAGTTTGCAGTTACGAATTCCAGCTCATACGACTTTATGATCTCTTATTATAATGGAAACGGATATTATTCTGAAGTCTCTCTAAATATTAAATAACAAAACTACATAAAGTGACTAGCAAGGGTTCAATTTCTCACTTCTGATCAGACCAATCATGCTCAGGTGCCTTCATGCTGATTTAAACTATAATCAGTCAGGACTAAGTTATGTATCATGAACCCACAGTGTTAAAAGAGAAGATGCAACAGCAGAGTCCAGTCAGCACTGATTTAATACATACTATAGTAACAGCCATCTAAAATTTACCCAAAATTTGCATTTCCTAACATCTGAGTTCATATTTACTTTAGTTTCCTGTATACATCCACAAGTTAGCAGAATTTCTAAAGATTTTTCATAACTACCGCTTTCTGTGCAAAAGTTACCACATCAGTATTTTTAGGGCATTACAGCTGTCCTGCAGCCAGTACACACCAATCTAAAGAAACATTCACTTCCACTGCAGACAATCTTAAACACAAAGTGGCCTTGAATACCATGAAATGACAGGAAGGCTCCAAACTTACAAATACAAATGTACTTAAAATGAATGCTTAAGCACAGACAATGTGGATTAAGATGAATAGATACATACTTTCATATCTTTATAATATTGGCTAACAAAAGTCAAAATTTCCATTTAAAGAAAGCAGGACATGTCAGTTCTACCTTTGGCACTACATATTAGTTTGTTTTGAAATTCAAGGCTACACTCTGATCTTCCCATGATTCAAGGCAGAAGAGGAATGGTATACCATTGCCTGGAAATTTTGACTGTAGATTTCAGACTTTTAAAACACTCGTAACACAAACACCCATCACTTGAGCCATTAGCAATAGTGGTAGTAGGCAGTTGTCTTCATATGCCCCAGTAGCAGATAAAATACATGCTTTGCCAGCAGGTTTCAAGTTACTGCTGACAGTAGAGGAACACAAGCTTTCTGACTCCCTGATTTAGTTCCATCTTTTGGAGGAAAAAATACAGTCTCAATACAAGATAAAACTAAGTATTTTTGCTGACATTTTTAGTAAGCCCTTCATTTACAGATCTGAAAGTGTTAAGACTACCCAGTTCTGGTCTACCCAAAACTGTTGATAATTCAAGTTGGCCAGTAGATCTTGAAAAAACTCTCAACCAACCCACACTCTTTAAGAACAGATTGGCAACATACTTGGAGAAGACAGTAGTGATGCTCAGCAGTGAGAGGACACAAACCTGTGTAGGAGAGCACTGTCTCATCGCCCCCCTCTGTCTACATAGCAGTGAAGCTTGCCACAGCACTCCAAACTATACAGACCAGGAGGAGTTTAAGCAGGAGACTGATTGCTTCTGCAGCACTGAGGGTATAGGTCACTTTTTCTCCTGCATACATGGACAGCTCCTCAGAAAGCTTTCATCGAAGATTTATTTGAAAATCTCATTTCCTTGACCTGCAACATACTTTACGTATTAGGCTGCAGAAAGAGCAGCCTACAGAAAATTCTAAACTAAAATAAATGAGAAGCCATACAGAGGAACAGCAAAAAACTGGAGAAAAACAATTTCATCTCCCAAATGCAGATTTCTTCACATAGAGAAATAGCTGAAAGTAGAAAGCCCAAAAAATCTCCATGGAGCTGTCTGGACAGGGCACTAACCACTGCAATTCATAAAAGAAGAAAAATTACTGTTGATAAGAGGAGCAACAACCATACAGGGAATGGCAATTGGTGGAATTAAGGGGAATGTGGGGTAGTAATTGCAATATTTCCCTCCATGTAACATTCAGAAGCTACTTACTGCTAAAGCAAGTCATAATGAAATCTCCAACTTGTCAGGAAATGCCTTAACTACGCTTTAGCACATTTGAAGCTGTATTTCCCTCACTGTCCCCTAACAAAGCCACTCTTTCTGCATAGAAAGTTTTCACACACACAGAGTTAGAGACTGAGCATGCATGATTTTAGAGACCAATACTTCCACCTAGATACCAGACTCACAAAATTAAATTATATGAGTGACAGAAAGAGAAACCTATGCCAGATGGGTGGGCTGGCTTGAGCAGGGGATTGGGCAAGATGATCTCCAGAGGTCCCTTCCAACCCCAGCCATTCTGGGTTTCTATTACATTCTTCAGTATTTGACAACATCGTCTCTAAGCCATTTTTCTGGAAGATGGTCTAAGTGAGTTCAAGTCCTTTCAAGGAAAGAAGGGAGAGGAATGTGAGTTTCCAGTATTCTACCAAAGAAAAAATCTAAGTAGGAGGAGCAAAATTGAGAGGAGAGTGTGAGGCAGGAATAGCAGTACTTGGAAAGGCCAGCACAGAAAATAAGAACACAGGTAGCACTAGAACTATCACTTGTGATTTTTAAAGTTTCATCTTATTTTCTATTGGGCTTCTGTTAAGAAACTGCAAATTAAACTGCAATACTTGAATTTAGGTCAAGCATTTTCCCATTCCTGAGTAAAGTCTTCTGAGGTTGTATTTTAGAAACAAAAGGGCTGTGTTTTTCAGTCTGGATTTAAACATTTGCTTTATCCACCAAGTAATGGGGAAAAAATATCTTCAATTATGCATTTCTCTCTGCTTAGGTTTTTTTTGTTTTTGTTTTTTAAAAGTCAGTTGAGCCAAGAGTTTGTCTGTTAGATTACAAACTATTCATGACAAAAAAGTCCTTGTCTCGTATTACAAACCATTTCCCTGTAGGCTATGACTGTTTGAAATAGGAACAGAGTCCGTGGCCCAGGAGACTCCTACCAATCCCATGGAAAAGAAACCCAAGTACATTACATTGTAGAGAACCAGAATTTCAATAAAATCATATGATGCATGGTCTGAACACCAACCTTGAAACATCTCAGTTGCTGAATGCCCAGTTTGAAACATCTCAGGGGGTCAGTATTTCCAGTGAGTGGGTGTTGCACACATTCTGAAAGCAGCCATTTCAAAGTGGGCACAGGGAAACTGCAGCACTTGGCATTACTAACTACTTTTGAAATTAACTGTATTCTATAATAATCACAACACTTTTCCTCAACCTGAAACTCCCTTAAACTCCATCACCAGCAGAACAAGGCCAATAGTGCTTTTGAAAGCAACTTCCTTACAGTACATTTTTTTCCTCCAGACTACCAGGGGAAGGTTAAAAAAGCTATAAAAATCCCAGTTTAGACATGAGAGCAGTAGGAATGATCTATCTGATCAGGTATATCAACCATGGTACCCATACAGACTGCAATGTAAAGAATGAAATTATCACCGAACACCAAATGACACTATGCTGAGCTAATGAAATAAACAGGGTTCTTACACAGATTTTGATGTAGCAAAACACTCCAATATTTGCTGACATGCTTTTCTGTATAAAATCCAAAGTAAAATATAATTCAACACAAATAGAGATGGTTTAATTTAGGCTGAGATACACAAGTAATACAAAGACATAAACTAAACTCTCAGAGAAGTAAACATCTGCTATGAAACAGAAATATAGTTTTATAGATGTCTACATATTTTTTGCTATTGTAAGCTCTATACTTGATGCCACATGCAGGAAGGCAGGTAGTATGCACACAATTTTCCCAAACAAAAATGGCATTTTGCTTGACTAAACACTAAGGCTTGTACAATACCCAGACTATTTCCCTCCCTTCTGACAAGACATCAGCACTTGACCAGCATCTCTTTTCTCCTTACTAAATTCCAAGATCATGGTAAGGTTAATCTTTATTTTACCAATAAATGCCTACTTCATTTTGCAGAAAGACCAATTTAAAGTTAACAAAGACAATATACCTAGTAAGCAGAAGCACTGAAAGGAGTATAAAGCATTTACAGGATGCAATAGTTTTCAGAAGCAATTCAAGCTCTGCACTATCATAATTCTACCAGTCTCCTGGCGTTACTGTGACATGCACCCAGAATTACAGTTCTCTCTTCAGCAAATGACTAAATCAGCATTCCTCAACACTAGCACAATACAAGCCCAAGAAGAACAGAAACACAAGTAATGTTGACAGACAAGCAGCAAGAAAACTCCAAGGCTGAGGTTCACATACATTTTCCTTGGCAATAAAGTGAGTTTCACAGGTCATTTCCCCAGGCACTCATCCCTGATGTTGCTCTTCTGTTCCTTGTCTGCTGCCCATCAGCCAGGATAATATAGTCTTTCATAGGGTCATACTATGAATTGGATTAATTAAACAATTCAAGCTAAAAATAGCAATTTGTCCTCCAACCTAAATCAACTTGTTTGCCAAGAAGAAGGTAAAGGAACCACACCTGTGTACATAAAAATAAATAAAAACACACCTTCCCTGTGTTTTTCTAAATATATATACTTACAATATATAGAAAATACATACTTACAAATACACAGACACTCGCCTATCAGTCTCATCCCAGTGGATTTTTACAGGTGATGAAATTAAGGCTGAAAACAACATTTACAACTAACTTTAATGGGAAAGAATTGTCCTAGACTAATAAAATGTTTCTTGCCTCTGGAAGCACGGACATGTCTGCACCACACAACAGAGCCTGGTTCAGTGCCCCAAGCTGCTTCTGAGCTTGCCTTCTTCAGAACAAGAGATGTGAGGGCTGGGAATATTTTAAAATAAGAGGTTTAGTGCTATCCTTCTTCTACCCAATTTGTCCTCTCAGAACTTGTTACAGTAACATTGGAATTTGGGAAAAATTTTCTTGAAATATTTTCCCTTAAAAGGAACAGCAAAATATTTGTTAAGGCCTTGTAATTGCTATTATGTCTCAGAATACTTTGTAAAACCAGTATTTAAAATGAAGAATTTAATTTCAAGACTTTTAATGGGTCTTTACTGTTCCATAAAATACTCATAGGCTGCTTTATGTATGATTTCCCATGGAAAGGAATATCAGCAAAATATTTTTTTTTATTATTCCAAAAAGTTCAAGTCCTAATTTCCAACTTGTTAGATCTTTTTTAAGCACAATTTCTTCTGTATTACTCAAGATCTCTACTGGCATATTATGAATTCTACAGAGATAATACATGCAGTTTTTATTTACAAGTCAACTGTATTAATGCTTTCTCTTGCCAAAACCCAATTCTTCTCATATTTTAAATTGCACTGACAGGTGAAAAACAAATATTTTAGTGTGAAGTGCAAGTCTGTCTCTAATAAAAGGTATGATTGTTATGAGCCAGCAGTAAATAATACCACTAGGTTTTTCTTGCTTCTGTAAATGAACCAATTATATTTCTCATCTTAGAGAAGCTCATTCAAAGAACACCGTCATTAAAGTAAATGCGGTAATTACTTAGAGTTTCCTCCATTTAGGGGAAACAGGAAATGTGTTGGAAAGACTTTTCAGAGAAAAAAAATCAGTAAGATAGGAAAACAAGCCCTTTTCACACAAGGCCTTCAAATTCTCAGAAACATTACCTCTCTGTCCCAAAGTGGAGGCAGCGTAGCTCAGGGCTAATAAGCCCTCATCAGAGCTTATTTAATCACTGTAATGTTTCAGTAAATGTAGCTGTCTTGGCACTGGGCTTAAGCTGCCATAGTTTCTGAGTCTGGTGCAGCTACATGTGAGCTGAAGTCCAATTGCAGGGACCAGACTTGTGGCACTACAGGAAACAGGAGGCACACGGTGACATGGTGCATCAGCAGCGTGCTGGCCGGACACGGCGCCGTGACCGGCGACAGAGCACGGCACAGTCACCTCCCGAAGCGGCCAAGGGCTGTATCGTGCACAGGTCTCGCCCTCAGACCTCACTGCCCACGGGTCAGTCCTGCTGCTGTGCACAAAGCGCTCAGCAAATCCCAGTGACCACCCAAGTGCCCAGCAGAGCTCAGGGACCTGCTCTCTGCAGAGCACTCTTACAGCCTGGGGTTCCCGGCTCCATCCAACCCCGGCTGCCGTGGGTGTCCCGATAGCGCTGGGCTGATAAGCACAACCTGTCCAGGTCCCTCAGGCAAGCTCCCAGCCACGGGCAATCTTAGCAAGCAGCTCAGCTCTTGAGATCAGCTCTTTGGTGAATTCAGCTCTTTAGTGATTTCAGCTCTTTGCTTGCTCAGTGCCTTGGCAGACGCAGGGATGAGAGAGGAGAAGGCTGTATGAGGTTCCACAGCCGTGTCTTTATTGGCAGCTCCTGCGAAGGGTTTCAGTGGCAGCTCTTCTGCCAAACTGGGCAGAGATGGGGTTTATATAGGGTACAGAGGTGCTGGAAATGGTCCAATAGTAAGGGTCGAGGCGAGTATGACCTATGGTCTTACAGAGAGATAAGGAGGGTCCGAGGGCACAAGAGGGGCTCCTTTGGCCCAGCCATCGTGACTTGGCATTTCTTACCCTGGGCAAGTGACCGCCAGGGAGGCCTCGCAGGGCTCTGGCTGCTACAACGCACGCAAAGCCCCACAAGCAGGCTGCAGTGTGCACGAGCCCTAGTCCAAGGGAAAGCACCAGAACTCGTATCAAACAGGAAGCCAAAACCAAGATAATCCCCTCACTCCAAGACAATCCATCACTGTCTTGTTTCAGCGTGGTTCAGTGGTCACAGCTACATTCACACGCACAAAAAACCCACAGAATCCAAGCTAAGCTTCCACAACCAACTGCAACAGCTTCATGCAGGCACAAGCGAACACTCATCAAGCACTTAAATGTTAACATTACCAACCCAAAATGAAACAGATGGGGGAGGAAAAATGCCAAAATATGTCTGTTTTTTCAATGCCCAGTATTTTGATTAGATGCTTAAAAACTTTTTTTTTTTCTCTGAACCCACACAGCCTCCCAGTCTAAATTTTGATATTTCTGCTTCTACAGCCCTTGGCATTCCTGACTTCAGAATTTAGAGGTTATGGGTAGCCCCAGACAGAGCATGGCTGCTCTTTTGCTAACCAGCTGGGGCATTGGCTGTGCTGCAGCTGAGCAGCAAGCTCAGGATGGGAAAACAATCCAGTTTTACAGGCAGCTTTGGAAACAAATCTGGCTGGCAGCAACTCCACATTTTGCACCACTGTGAACAAAGCAGTGAAGACTCTTAAAACAGAGCTGACAGTGGTTTATACACATAAATGAATAAACAAGACAATTCACATTCATAATATACAGCTGACAATAGAAAGGTTGATGTTTTAAAATCAGAAACACTGATATGTAAGATTCTCAGAAATGTGAAGGTTAGTTGAAATTGATATAAGTATCATCTCCAAAGTTAATTTTTGCAAATGCAGATATTTCCATGTGCTTTGGATATTTTCCAGTTTCTGCTGAAGAGAACTGACAAACAGGAAACAATCAAGGTTAAACTAAAGGACTCTAGAAAACCAATGTCTCATGTAAGCAAAGGTCAGGTGATGTTCCTCAAGCAAACATCCAATTCAGCATGAATCACATATTGATGTGGCACTTGAAGTGCTAACCGTGCCACAGTACTTAAGCTAGTGCTTTCAGAGCCCTGAATCCTCAAAAGGACCAAAAAAAACACCCAAAACCCCAACACAAAAAAACCCCAACCCACATAACCCTCTTACACAGACAAGGCAAAGGCAAAGACTGCACACAAACTTTAAGTGTAATGAAAACCAGCATTTCTTTCTGCCTCTAGCAGGCTTCCTTTGCATAAAACTTCTTCTGTGAATTGGCAGATCTCCTCTTTTTGGCATGAATTGCTGGTATGTGGCATTCATTCTGCTGCTTGAATGCTGGTAAGTCACAGAGCTAAATCTTTCCATTGCTGAAATTTCATTTCCCACAAAATTCATACAAAAAAATTCTCATATTACAAGGAGCTGCTACTTTCTTATCATGTGGCAAATGCATATCTCTGTGCAAAAAAAAAAAAAAAAAAAGCAATGCAAGTCTGTATTGCCTACATCTCTCATACACACGCAAATATTTATGATTTTGAGAGGAAACAGGAATTGTTTGATGGCTTACAGTATACCACAGATGATGGCGTATCAGCATGTTTTTTATATAATGCTGTTATCTTTGTCCATAGTAGGAAAGAAGGAGCTTTGAGGGGCCTCATGGCTTCTCAAAGAGTAGTTTTAAAAAAAAACAGGAATATAAATTGAAACTGAATGTGGAAATATTCTGTAAGTTAAGAAGTAGAAGGCTGCCTCTGTTTTAACTTACACAGAACTGGTAAACTATGACATAGCTATTAGTCATTGTGTTATTAAGATAAATTAAATTCAGAACTATAGGACTATGCTTGAGATTTGTGTGGCTAATATGCACTATTTGGGAGAATTTCATCTCTTTTATACTGATATGTTTTTGAATTTTGTTCCATTTAAAATCTGTTTTTGTATAAAAGTGATCGTGTACAAGATTGTACATGAAACTATATTCAGTGGTGAAGCCTTGATTACCTTGAGATATCAGACCAGACTACACACCTCTAACAAAGCATGGATAAAATCTAAAAATACCAAGAAAATATGGAATTTGAATGAGTTATGGCATACCTAATTCTCTCAAAAACAGCTGTGAATTAGATCCACACCCACGAGTAATAAACTTCAAAAAATGAAGTCTTGTGAAAATGTCACATTAATCTACCGATGCAGTAAATGTCTACTCACCCACTACTTACTAAGATGATTAGTAAGGAAATCACAAGTTAAGCTTTATTCATCTGAAGAAAAATAGGAAAGAGGTTGCAAGGTTGATTTAACTCAGAAGATATTATTGTCACTTGACATTTACATGCAATGTATAATTCCATTCCCACTTACAGTCTGGGGAAAGCCTGTTAAAATTACTTCCTTAATGTGTGAACACTTCTTTGAATTGTGTTCTCTTCATCTGCCATCTTCTCCTTAAGCCAACTGCCTCCTTTTGTTAAGTCTTTTTTAATAGGAAAGTTCATTACATGTAATTTAAGGAGCAGTTTGAGATTGTCACCTTCAATTGAGTGCTGAAGATGCATATTTCAGAGCACTCTATAGTATCTGTTGATAATGTCAAAAAGGCAAAAGGGTCACACAAACATATGCTGAACAGCTCTAGCATGGGACTAATTGGAATTACCACATCTGTCTTCTCATTTTCACCCACATGGAACAGTCCTCCTTCCATTTATATGCCAGACTACTCTTTGCCTTTGTAAAAGCTAATACCTTTGGGGCAACTACAGAAGTTGCTTACATGGAAACACTGTGAGGAAGGCATTCAAATAACTTTTGTCATCTAGAGACTGATCAGCATACTGTCCTGCTTAAACCTGTTGATGTGGCTTTCTTATTTCTTACTTTTCCTTGTCCATCATTACACATTTCTTTGCCCCTTAATCCTCTTGCCTTCTATTCCTTCTTATCCAGTTCCCCTATTCCCACTTTTTTTTTCTGAGCACTTGCTAGCTAGCTTTTTGATTTTTTTCTCTATGTCCAAGTGCTCTCTCCCCAGTGATCACAATATTTGGAGGACACCTCTCACTCTCTCCCATCCTTTTATGTAACAGCAGCTCCAACACTCATAGCTGTTGGTTTTCTTTTATTGGCATAAAGGTCCATTAGCAAGAAAAAAAAAAAAAAAAAAAACTGAAACAATAAGAAAAAGGGCATACGTTGCCCAGTCATTAGAGTTGACTACACTGTTTGGGAACTCACCTAACATAAACACTGCCTGAGGGTGCCTGGGCAGTGTGAGTGCCAGCAGTTACTTGGTTACTACATGCCCCACACACGAGGTTGCGCTGTATGATGCTCATCAGTAATATCAGACCCTCTTCAATGCCTAGGAGAAGTACAGAAACTGTTCTGGTTTTTAGATTTTTTTTAAGAAGGGGCTGACTGTATGCTGACAATTTGGCAGATGCATCCCTATCTTTAATGGCATATAATGTATAATTCAGGCAAAGACTCTAAGCAAACAAGAATAAGACTAAATCCTGCTAACTACATTGTCCTTCATTAAGCTCTTTCAGTATTTCAAAGAAAGAACAACACAAATTACTCATGCCTGGAAAGTGGGTCTTACACCAGGACTGACTAAAGCAGGTCAGCTTGTGAAGTTGAAGATGCTTAAGGTGACTTGTTCATGATCTACCACTAACATCTTGAAGATTTCTGAACATATTGGGCTCTTTGATTATCGGATAGAAATGTAAGATCCAGTCCCTGAAAACTGCAACAAAAAAGAAAATACAAGGTTGAACTCTTTATTCAGAGATAGGATGGATTCTTCAGTTGAAATGCTGAACTGTGCATTTCACTGTAAATTTTCTTTCTGTAAGCAGTTCTAGTAGCACATTTTTTTGAATCAGTGTAAAATTTTCTATCTTCACATAGTATTATTCCACTAATGAACACCAGACTACTCTCCTGTAGACACAGTTGTGTCTCACTCAAAAACTTCATCTAAGTACAAATCTTCACTTAGTGCCCTGTGTGTATTTTAGTGGCTCAGACCATTTCATATCACCTGTAATTGTGGGATCACACCTACAGTTGTGACACTTCCTATTTGTCAATTCACCAAAAGGCAAGGATGGTATCTTTGCTGATCTGTTGTCTTCTGCTACCTTTTATTTCCCCTGTACACATATTTTTCTTGGCTATCTACCTATCTCCTACTTTTTCCAATCACCTACTACCATTACAGACCATTCAGATTTTTAGTCTCTTGTAATATAATTTCCCCAGGCACAGATGACATAAGCAAAACCAGAAGTGAATATCTACACAGGAGCTTGAGATATTCATACATCCTCGCAAAACATTCCTGACACCTTTTTTCGGTAGAAGGCAAACTCACGTTTTGTGAACTCCAGTGACTTCCTCAAGGCCAGAGTGTGATGCCAGTTTGAAAGCTCAGTTAGTCCCAGCCTTGAGGACTCAGAAAATTTAGACTCTAAGAGTACCTCAGTTATTTTATCTCATTCATGTTATGCTATTGTGTGTTCCTTGTTCTTCTTCAAAGAAAATGGTAAACAAAATGAGAAGGAAAACAAAATTATCTATGAAAATTATAATTAAAATATTTTAAAGTTCCTATTCAGACCACCAACCCCTGCCTATCCTTTAAAGGACAACATTTTTCATAGTGTCAGTAAAGAAAACAAAAGTCTTACATGCAATTCTAACTGAAAAAGCAAACACCCCCCTTTAAATTCCTGGAATTTAATCCGTACATATTCATTCTTCACTGGAGCATCAGTGTGCTATATAACATTGGTATAAATTTCATAAAAATAATTTCATGTCATAAAACCTGGATTTGAGTGAGAGGTTGTTTTTTTTTCAACTGAAAGTATTAAAAACCTCTAGTTATTAATTCTGTGCTAACTTACACCAAAAAGTTATATGAGTATCAAAAAAAACCAAGGTAAAAACTAGTAACAAGGTCTTGAATTTTTGAAGAGACGAACAAAGAGACAGGAAAAGAAAGAATTTTGAAAAGTGTCCTGTGTCTGTTTGTAGGGATCTGGATGAAGTTTCAGAATGATCTCATCTACATAAGTAAGGGCTTCTTTCATGTTTTGACCCAACACTAAGAACATGTCAGCACAATGCTCACTTTTTACCCAGAAAAATTTTTTTCCCAGTGGAAAGAATCAAGCAAAGAATACAATTGCTTTATATTCCTAATCTTTCTGAATACTGCCAACCCCAAGTTTTTTTCTACTTCCGTGGGTTCCTCCTCCTTCCCTATTTTTATGCACATAATTAGACCACTGAAAGCTAAATTCCAATCTACTTAAATTGATAAAAATTAAAGTCTTCAGAGTGGGTTCTTCAAAGCCCACACTACTTTCTATATATACTGTATGTCTCTACATTTAAGCATGAGTTAGTAGTATTATTTTCTTATCATCATATTTCTGCCACATTTCTGTAGCAGAAATATGATGATAAGAAAATGACTGATTTATATACTACAGAGAGTATTTTCATACAGTAAATTACACAGATAAAATATTCCTCTTTGGCTTTTGTTCAAAAAGGCTGATTTATCTTTGTGCTAAAGAGCCCACACAGGACCTCTGCAGTACTTCATAGTATTTCTAAGCTGCAACAGACCATCAGCATCATTCTGCTCTGATCTCATGCATAGCAGAGGCCAATGAACCTCACCCAGCAATTTCAAGCATATAACTCACAGCTGTAAGCTCACTCATTCTCTCAAGGTTAACATCACTAGTGCACAGAGGGTCTCCAAAAAGGTCTGTACAGCATTTAAATCCCACTTACGATCTATTTTGAAGACTACTGAGATTTTATGAGGTCTAGGACAGAGAAATTTATAGTAACTACGGGTACATGAGGTAACCCACCAGGTGACTGCAAATCTTTCTGACTCACAATGACCTCTGGGGGAGAAAACTACCCACTGCCTTAGAAAAATACATAGGAAAATAGAATCAATATTCACACATACATATGCATGTATTTGACACCAGGCACTATGTAAATACCACCTACCAAAATCTGTGAAATAAAACTGTGCAGTTTTCATCTAAGCACTTGTAAGAGTTCTGATAAAACCCAGGACTGTCCAGCTCTGACCTTCTGCTCAGGTGCACACTGTCAGTACATTTCCATGAGAACACACTAAGGAAAATTATTCTGTCCAGATATTCAGCTAAGCTTTAAAGCAAGCCTGGATTTCACTCTGAATGATACTCTCTAGATCAACCACAACATAGCTGCTTCATGCAAGAATAAATGTATAAAATGCAATGATCTGTATTGATCTGATAATACAAACTCTCTTTTTATTCATCTGAATCCTCCATTTATATTTTATTGTCACAAAATGCAAAAGTATGCACCAACACTTCTAAATCCATTCTAGGAGAGAATTCCAGAGTGCCACAGCAGGTTAAGCAAAAAACAAAGCCTCTGCTGCCACCTAAAGGATTTCTCTGTCCTTCGAACTGCTGAAGTTGAGGAACAAAAATACTTGGATGCACCCAGCTTAATGAGCACCCAAACTGAAAAAGAGCTATCAGAACAAAAGCATGCTGCTTAAGACAATAATACAGCTGCTTAATATATCTTATTACAGCTTAATATAGCTGCTTTCCCCTCACTGCACTGCTCTTCTTGCAGTCAAAATTACAGTAGGAAATAGTAACAACACTACATATTTGCTTCTTCCCACTTTGTAAGATTACAGACTACAGTCAGAGTGAGTTTGGATAAATATAAAAGAACAAAAAATGTTCATTACAAGTCATATTTTTCCAGATTTTGAAACAAGGCACATTTCCAAATTCTCCTTTTTTGGACTGCTGCTTTGAAGAATACCTTCCAGAACCAACCAGTATGTTCCAGCAATGGGCTTATCAGTGATGGATGTAAGCATTGCAAGTAAAGAGAGGTAGGAAAAAAAATTAATCCAACTCTCTCTTCTCAAAATTTTTATATTGATTGCAGAGCATAATGCAAAAAATGTAACTTTTTTGTTTCCAGAAAAGCATTTCACAGGAACTCAACAAGTCTTTCTTGTTTCAAAGAATAACATTACTTGAAGAAGAAATACTCCAAGTGTAACACCATGTACTTCAAAAAAACATATCTTTCTCACTGTTAGTTGAAAGGTTAAATATCTGTACAACAATACAAGGAGCATAGCACAATAAAAGCATAAGTTAAGATTAAAAGCACATCTTCCCTAAAATGATTAATCTTAAGCAAGGGATTTGAAGGAAAGCAAAATTAGTATTTTTGGGAAAGGAATATGGAACATTTTATTTCCCATACCACAAAATATAAGCTTACTTTGGACAACAGGAAAAGAACTTCCCCAAGAAAGATGTAATTTTGGTGTCTACACTGAGTTTGTGCACGTCGCCAATCAACATCACAGACACTGGTGTAGCAACAAAGCAGATCAATGAAAAACAGCTTCTGGCAGGGAGAAAACTGGGGTTAAAATAAAACTTCCTCTGTGAACAGCATGGAATCATGAGGGAATTCTTGCAGCTTCACAGGAAGCATGTAGTAGAGTCTAACACAGAAGGATGAACTTCATGCATCATTGGCCTCTCTTCATTTTCTACCTCCTCTACTAGAAAACATTTCTGTATAGCAAGTGTCAGTGAAAAGCCATTTATCTCCAGAATCAGCTTTGACATTCTACACCTATATTCTCCAACAAGAAAACGGAAAATCTACATTTAGGTTCTCCAATAAGAAAGAACCTGTATTCCAACAGTGCATATAAAACTGTTTGCTACTTTCTTCTCACGAGCACCTTCACAGATATATGGACCTAAGAGTGAAAACCAAGGTTTGATTTCTCATGAACAGCCCCTGCAACACAGAGTATAGCTTTAACCCATTACGAGGCCGCTGTGAGGTGGATGCTTGACCAAACCACCACTTGTATGTGACAGAAGGCAGGATGTGCAAGAAAAGATCTTGGCATGGCTTATCTTGCCTGGACAAGAAGAGGGCAGCACGGCAAAGTTTATCCCGCTTACTTCCTCTGTCAGAGGACCTTCAAGCTCACATATCTTACACAAGCTGTTATTCCAGCCTATTTGCTACAGCCTGTTCTCAGGACAAGTACCTTATATTTGGATTATTTTATGAAGCACAATGATTTCTAACACCATGGAAACTATTTTAGAAGCACAGGTGTCAGCAGGTTGATTTCTGGATCTCAAAACAATTATATTGTAGTCATTTCATGCACAAGAACTTGATCAATGTCAAGATTCGTGTTATGGTACGATATTGCAGGAATCCTGGATTTGAGTTTCCAAGGAAAAATAAGCTAGGAAAAAAAAGGAACAAGAAAACAAATTAACCAAATTATTTGATATTCAAGCACAGCTGCAGAGTCCATTTTCATACTGGAGTTTATACCATTCCAAGTAGAAGTTATAGGTCAATGACAGAGAAACTTACATGGAAAGGGCCCCTCTCTCAGGGATGAACAAACTTAGAATGTTCAAGTCTGACTGTTTTAGGCTGCTGCAACGTGTTTAGAAAGTTACTCCAAAAAATAGTGGCTATTCCATATAAACTCATCCAACTGTCTATCAAAAGGCTGGCAATAATTTCATAAAACAAGGCTAACTGCCACGTCCGTATGCTCCACACTTCTATGTCAACAACCCTCAGCAACGTTTAAAGCTATTCTTCTTAAAACCATTTTAAGTGAGCAGTGATATAAGTCAAAGTAATGTGGGTAATGTCACAGGGTTAGAACATCCTGCATTATCAACTACTGTTTAATTAGTACTGAACACACATGATGACACTGGATCTCAATCAACTGGAGATTAGAAAGCATTTGGAAAAGGAGGACATGGCACATATGAGATGCAGTGCTGCACACATGAAGAAAAGTGCAGAGGCAGCCCTGGGACAGGGAAAGACAGATGGAGTAAGCAGACAGAATTGAGGTAAACTCTGCTGGCAGAAGAAGCAGGTTATGTAATGTAACCAGACAAGAAAGAAACCCAGAGCTTCAAGTCTAACTTAATCTGGGGAACATGCCAAAGAATTGTATCACCAACATTTTAAAGACTCCTGGGCCTGTTCTGTACACAGTGGTGAGCAGAAAAACCCTTCAAAGAATGGTAAGAAAACAGGAGGAATTCTCAAGCAGATCCTGATACTGCTACAGGAAGATCCCTGCTATGTAATACAGATGGCAAACAGCCATGGGCAGCAGCTGACCATAACATTCAGCAAGTTTTGAAGAAATGGTAGCTCTTTTTCTTTCCTCAAGTAAGATTAGAATTCACCTTCAGTAACTGCTTCCCAAAAACAGCTATTCCATATTTCATGGCCTCTACGCTGCACACTGGGAAAATGATGTGTGGTTGAAAGAATGTCCCAGACATCAAGGAAAGGTCTTGCTTTCTACAGAAAACACATTCAGCTAATTAGACAAAATCCTAAGTGTTCATTCTTTAAAATGCTTTTCAAAAGTTTAAAGCTAAGAAATGTTTATCTTGTCTGTAGTTAGTATACTCTCCAGACCTCCCAATTATTTCCCACTTGTACTGGACAATCCTCCCAGCTTAGACTCCAGCCCAAAGTAACACCCCATCTAAAAAGCAGCTGTTGGACTGGAAGCTTGGCGATGACCAGGAGTTAGATTTCTTCAAATATCCACAGCTCTCCACACTTTACAATCCCATATTCTTGAAAAAGTTCTGCTGAAGAATCACCTGAAATTCCCATCCTCAGCAAGCTGACCAAATTTACATCCAAAAATTTTGAGTAAAGCTGGGAATGGATGTCTGTCATGGATATGACAGGTTTGTACTGGGCCAGCATATTCTTACCATAATCAGCACCTCAGTCAACATGGAATTGTAGGTTTCACTAATTCCAAAAACAGAGAATAAAACTTATTGTTCAAGTATTTGACATGGATGTCCATCAGTGCTTTCTAAGGCTACAGAACTACTCCAAGTAGCTAAGTAAAAACAGTTCAGCAACCAAAAGAAGTAAATTAGCAGTGCAAACAGGTGTTCCCCTGTGTGCATAGGTGTCAACACATGGTTCAAAGTTCAATACTCAGAGCATTACTATTCAGAGATGTTGCCAAACAAGTGACAAATGACTTAATGAATTCTCTTTCTGCAATCACACTACCAAAGCTCAAAACCAGAATGAGATAAGATTTAGGAAGATGCAAATTATAGTAGAACTGAGAGGATTTTACTTGCATTATAAGTGATTTTGAACAGTGTCATCTTCAAAATCTCAAATTCATTAGGTCTCCAATCCAGCAAAGGATATATGCTTTAGGATATAAGTGCTTTAGCATTAAAATATTCAGACCCTAAGGCTGGTGGACCACTCACAAATATCAGTGTGTCCTCTCCTTCAGTATTTTACTAGCCTGGGCCACACAATGTCCAAGAATATTTTGAGCACAGGCAGGACATACTGAAATTGAGCGTGCACAGTCTGTTTTTTTGCTTACATCATTTATTTATACAGTAACTTGTCAAAATGCTTCTATACAAAAACAGTGTTCTTTAAAGAAAAGAAAAATGCAACCATTAGACAATGTCAGTATCTAAAAGATAATCAGCAGAAAGACTAAGAAGGACAAAAGTTTATCTTTCTATTTCACTCATTAAATAAAATGAGCCTTCAAATTGGCTGTTTCACATTCAGTTTGCTGAAATGAATTTTCACCTTTAGATCCTTAAATCCTTCCAGGAACTTTTAAAATTCTGTCTCTTTGCCAGCACATGTTCATAACACCAATGTTAAATGCTAGAAGTCATCAGGGTCTCAATTGACAGGGAGATCTTAATCAAGAATTCAACTTCATGGACATCAACAAAACCCCTTAAAAGATAAAAGGTTTCCATTATCAGATACATTAAAATGATTCTGCACTCATTTAGCTATTATTAATAATAGCCTTATCAATAATAGTCTTATTTTTCTAGAGATTGTACAAGTTCATAAATGAGCAATGCCTGACCCAAATATTGAACACAAGTAATTTATTTTCATAAATCTATGCAGGAATAGAACAAAATAAGCATTTAATAAATACATTTTACAGTAAATGTTTTCAGGATTTTGTATATGGAGACTAGGAATTAAGAGAGGAACAACCACTCATTGAACTAACTTTTCTGTCTTTTCAGTTACCTTAAAAAGCAAATGTAATTTTTTCTCATGTACTATGTTGTGTACTTCACTACTGTTCACAAAAAACAGCACTGTCCATTACAAAAGACTAAAGAAACAAAATACATACACAGAAAAAGTACTTGTAAACTAAAACAAACAGTTGCAACAGAATTCCTTACTTCTACAAAGCCTAGCAATGAAACATGTCAGAAGCAGGACAGTCAAATTTTGCAAAGCAAATTACAAATGAGACAGGAAGAACACATAAATATATTATCTAACTCTATGTCTCAAAATTAAATTAGTATTTTGCCTCAGAACATGAAGGCAAAGTAGGATAGATGAGCAACAGCTTTAGAAATAGAAATTGCCACATACGAGCTGGAGGTAAGAGCTGAACAGTCAAGTCCAAAAGATCAGATGATGCTAACTCTAAAACACCAAGGGTTTACCAAAGCATGTCATGCCACAGAAACCCAGTATCTTTCCTGGTCACATTCTTTAAGGGGAACAAGAACTTGAAGTCAAAGCAGAGTAGTCAGCAGAATGAAAACCAAACCTTACAGAAGTGATGACTTTCACTATTTGTTCATTCCACATAAATACATCTGCAAGGAAAGGTGTAGGAGTGAAGACAACTGTTGTAGGTAAAAATGTAATTTGGGAACACCAGACCAAAATCCTACAAAATCTGGAATACCTACAAATCCTACAAATCTGGAATACCTTCTCTGTAGTGCAATGGGATGTACTATGATAATAGATCATGCTTGATAATTCTCTAACCATGATTCAACAGGAAAGTTGCCTCTACTAGAATATAATGTGTTATGGTCTAGGAAGGAGCTGTTTTCCAATCACATGATATAATATAACTGTAACCCAGTATTTCATCTCCTCCTGTCCAGACAGAATGCAAAAACCAGTCCTTTTGGTTACTGAGTTAAATGAACAAAATAATTTCAAGATTTTAATTAAAGATTAATGTGTCAGAAGCAGGTAAATGAGGAAGAGACATTTCTGAGGAGTACAAGGCTCAGACTTGCAGCTGCAGACCTGCACAGTTGAACTTATTGTTGCCTTACACCCTTCCCAGTAGGAATGCAACAGGGGCATCTACCGAAAAGTGAAATCAGTAAAAAACTTTTAATTTTTGTATAAATAATTAACTTCTGCAGTCTTGGGGATGAAAGAATTCAATACATTCAATGTATTTCTATTCATTGTTTATGACAAAGTAGGAGAGATGGTGACTGCTAAAGCAGAGGGGAAATGGAACGGGTTACACGAGTTTTATGTCAAAGGGAATCCCCAGGTGACTGTTCAGACAAGCTTTCCATTTCCTCTTCCTGCTAGAAATGGCAGCAGTATGGATAAAAAGGTGAAAGAAGAGAGAATTATCACACTAGACAATGAGAGAATTATCACACTAGACAATGAGAAAAACATTAATCTTGATTGTATGTAATCTTTGGCATAGTTGAGTCCAAGATTTATTAATGAAAAGCAGAGCTTTTCTTTCAGAAGATTCTTGCTCTTCACTCTCCACTCTTTATTAAAACTATCAGGGGTTTGGAGCTTTAAAGTTTTTATTTTTCCCTAGTGAAAACATTAACACAGATCTAAGATAAGGAAATGGGTCAGCTAATGTTTCTCTTTGAAAAGTAGCTTTGCAGTGCTCCTTTTATTGAAAGTGAAATAGTAATGACAAGACTGCTGACAGTAATCAGAGATTTAAAGTACCCCACTTTGGAAATGTCCAAATTGAAGCAACCTAAAAAAGGCCTAATTTTCAGGAGAGACAGCATTTTAAAAAACTGCATCTCCTAACAGGTGTCTCAAGCTTTGTATTCAACATCTTTAGCATTATTTTAATATATTTTGCCCTGAATGTCAAATAAAACACACACAAAGAAGTAGTATGATACTGAAAACTCATTTTATTCAGCAACTTGAGGGGTGTTCTCCATCTCATTCAGTAATTTTAAAGTTTCTACAAAGCTGTAAGGTAACAATCACTGGAACACAATTAGTCTTGGCTGTCACAAAAGCAAGGACAACATTTGCCGGGTATTTACATTTTCACTGAATTTATCTTTTAAATGAAATCTTTCATTTAAGTGAAATGATTGTAATGAAAACATCCTGCCCAAGCCAGAAGAGCTATAATAAAGATTGATATTAACAGTAATTAAGTCAAAATACATAGGGCTGGGACTAATCTGTCAGATTCAGGATGCAATACAAGAGAGAATATACTTACTGAAACTTTCCACAAGGTCAAGGGCAACCTGAGTAGTCACATCCATTCCAGACTTGATGAAGGTCTGGCAGTTTTTCAAAGAAGAAAGAGCAGAATCTATTGCATTGAACGAGACTCTTGGACCATCTGACATCTTGAAATTGTTACTCTATAAATAACAGGAAGAACAAATTAAAAGCAGTCTGCACACAAAGAATTTGGGAGAGAAAACGTAAGTTCTAATAGATAGCTAAAACATAAAGCACTGTCGACAGAATCACTGAAGCATTAGGGAGCAGGGATGAAAACTTAGCTCCCAAGATGTTGATAATTTCAGTGAAATTCATTGCAGGTTTTCAATTCACCTCCTATTCAGTATTAAGCAAAACTACACCACTACAAGCAACTCAGAGTTTTCCTCTGCTCATTTCTATTGCTAAACCACAGTGAAGTTCAAAGTCCACAATTATGTCTGCTTGAAAACTACTGCTCTATTTCAGATCCAAAAGAAGATCCAAAAAAGCCCATATGCCCAAAAACTTGTCTGGGTTATCTAGCCATATAATCAATTAGGCTAGGAAGAAATACAATTTCTCACATTCAATTTAGTTTCATCAGCAGTTGACCTTTGGAAAAAATAATCTAACAAATTGTCACTCTACTAAGAACGTACTTAAGAGTAAAACATCTAGCATAATTTTCAAATAAAAGCCCACCTTAAAAATGCTGCCTACTTCTGCCAAAGATGCTACAAACTTTTGGTACCCATCTTCCATTACCACAAAATAAAGCCACACAGGTACCATTGTTTATCTTCTTTACCACCCTCTGGATCTGCAATACACACCCAGAGCCTACACCCTTGTGGGGATTAGCTGCTCTGTCATTATTAGAACCTTCAAGTCTTTTTGCCTATGCTGTGCCTATCCACACTGCTCACATCCATTGGTTTCTTCTCAAAAATCCTCATTTTCTTCTCTTCCTTCTTCATCCTTTGCCATAACCCGCTCAGACATGTAGCTACCATGAGTAACATGAACCTGGTATGCAGAATTTTATACTTCAAGTTGCAGACTAGAAAAATTTTGCATCAGCTTTAGATACACCAAAAAAAAAAAAAAAGAAATAAAAAAAAGAAAAATAGATACAGCAAAGCAGAACTCTTAGATAGACAGAAGTATTGCATTTTTCCATGTAAAGAATAACTAGTATGTTCAAGGACTATATTGAGATGCCATTGGGGGAGATAGAGAGTAGAATCCACAAACAAATTTGGGGTATACCAGAGGGGGAAGAGTTGTTCTATCAATAACAGCCTTTAATAGGCTATAATCCAACAGCAATCTGGAAAACATGTTAACAGAAAGTATAGTGCTTTTCCCAAGCTTTGTATACCTAAGCTGTATCTCTCTCCACTGCTTTCCCTGAGACTCCAGAACTACACCTTGTGCTCACCCTAACCTGAACATTGCCATATTCCTCACAATACAGACTGAGACCTGCTGTCTCTTAATGTTTATTTCCAATCATTTTCCTTTTTTACATTTATAAAATGTGCTTGGCCAGTCAATACTATCTTTTAGTACACCATCTTTAGGTCATGTGCTTCCAGCAACATTTTAACAACAGTTCAACCTCACAACAAATTTAACTTCTTAATTACATGGAAATTTTTATTCCTCTCTATCCCCTTCTAAAGGTGCATCTTTCCACCGATGCAGCAGGCTTCAACAGCTCTTGTTATGTCAGCTCATGCTCTTCCTGACAGAAGACTGTGACTGATATCATTAGAGGTCTTTAGAGGCTGTCAAACTGACAACAGAAGACAAGGAAAAGGTTCCTTATAGAACTCCCTGAAAGTAAAGAAAAAGGATGCTCTTGAAGATTTAATAACAAATTCCTTCAGCTAGTATATTATTTAACTTTTTTTTAAGGTACTTGTTTGCCATCTTAGCAAGACTGTTTGTATAGAACCTCTGTGATCCAAACGTACACTATGGAATAGTCACATAAAATCATGTTAGCAGCTTTATCTTTCTGAGCCCATTTTGTGTATCAAAGTTAACAAAGAGAGCCTAATTCCCTTCTTGAACTTGGCAAATCTCACTGAGAAAACCTGCTGTTCTTTTGGAAATTTCACAGATATGCACTGTGAAAGCAGGAATCTGAAAAAAAGATACAAACAACAGTGAAAAGTTAAAAAGGCTCTTTGTTCTCATGAGCAAATTACACAGGAGCAGAAGTTATGGTTATGACATTAAATCATATCATTGCATGGTAGGTTAATCTCAATCTGTCTTTTGGAAAGTAACTTCTTTTAGATTAATTTTCCTTTTTTTTTTTTTTTTTTTTTTTTTTTTTAATAAAAGGCTATTTTTCTTAGAAACTTGTTACAATCCTATAATGCCCCAGCCTACTTGATGGGTTCAGAGGAAGGCATTGGGATATACCCTGGGCAGTGCATGGGAAAAACAACCAAATTACCAGGAGACTCAATAACAACTTTTATTTCCAAACTTTGGAACGTTCAAGTAGAATAGGGTACTTGGCAAATTTTAAAACATCCAGACAAAAATCAAGTACTTCCCAAACTTTAGCTCAGCGAACTTTTAACTTCTCCAGACACAAGAAGAAACTGGAAGTTTCCAGTCTGACTTACATATTTTGAGAAGAGTATGCCAGAAAACCAGAGAAAGAAAGAAAAAAAAAAATGGGGAGAGAAAAGTAAATGGCCATCACCCCAGGATCCAGCATTGTCTCAGCAACTTCTAAACCCCTGGCAGCAGAGCATGTTTGGCACACGTGTTGCTTTGCTTATATCTTCTGTGCTCTGCCACTTCAGGGCTTACAGATCCTGTACCCCCACCACTTCCCAGCTGGCTCTTTTGAGCCGGTCAACTGTTCCTCAAGTCTCCTACAGATCCCAAGGCAAAGATTTCACTCTTGAACTAAGTGAATTCCTCAGCTCAGTGGAGCTGTCCATTCTACCTTTCAAGGGAGGGGCACATTCCTCTCTGTAACTGGTTTCACTGCAGTGTTTCTACCGCACTCTTTTCGGCAGGAAGGTCTTCAGTGGGCGCATCAAAGCACTTATCATGTGCAACCTCCAGCCCCTTCACTTCTGGAAAACACAACCAGCAAACTCCGTGATGAATGGGAGACTATCGAGGACACTTTTTTTTTCTTTCAGGAAGTGATGAAATGGTCCAGACAGGATAAAGAACAAGATAACCCTACAGTTTCTATTCCGTTCGCTATTTTAAATATTTGAGGAAATTACCTAAACTTTCTATTCTTCAATGTCTCAATTTCTATTATTATATAGTATTCTATAGAATTCTTCAACGAGTATGAACCAGAGGTAAGAAAAAAGTATTATTTGCTTCTGTAACAGCAGCTCCACAGGTGCCAAGTGCTCTCCGAGCAGCAGGATCAGTGTCCAGCCCGGGCACACTCGGTGATGAGCGCCCACAGGGAGACGGCCGGGCGGGGAGCAAGCTCGCCGAGCAGGGCTCCGGCTCCCAGGGCCTCTGGCCGCCTCCCCGGCCAGGGCCGGCCGCCGGCCAGGGCAGGCCGGGCAGTCCCACACGGACACACGGCCCCGCACCCGCCCGCCGCCGCCCCGGAGCGCTGCCCGAGCCCGCGGAGGGGACGGGGCCGGCGGGGCAGCCCCCCTCGGCGGCGGCGCTGCTCACCTCGTCCCGCAGCCCGGCAGCGCAGCGGTCCCGGCGCGGCCCCGCGCCGCCTCCCGCAGCAACCGCAGGCGGGCAGCGCCGGCACCGGGGCGGGCGGAACCGCCTCATCAGCCGGCGCCGTCATGTGACGGGAGGGCTCGGCTACGACACAGGGAGCGCCGCCGCCTCCCTCCCGTCCTTCCCACCCTCCCTCCATCCTCCTGAGCCCGCAGCCGTCCCTGCCCGCTGGCGCTCCCGGGCGGGGCGGGCGGGGTGGGTGCCGGCGGGAGCCGCCGAGGGAGCGGGGCCGCCTGAGCGCAGACTGTGAGTTCGGCGGTGGCGGAGCGGGACGGGACGGGACGGGACAGAACGGGACGGGACGGGACAGAACGGGACGGGACGGGACAGAACGGGACGGGACGGGACAGAACGGGACGGGAGCGGGTTCGGAGCCCGTCCGGCCGCTGCCGCCCTGGAGCCGCTGTGCGCCCTGCGGAGCGCAGCCTGCGGCGGCACTGGGCACCTGGGGGGGCTCCGGCCGCTCCTTCTGGGTCAGAACTGCCTTGGGACAGCGCACTGTCAAATTATCGTAATGCTCCAGAAAGTGTTTGGTGAAAAGTCAAGCCTGGTCATAATTTTCCATAGGTGTTTTTGAAGCACAGACGCTTATTTTTGGCGCTGCACGCCGTGTCCCGCAGGAGACGCGTGAACGAGTAAAACTGAGCAGGAAATGCAAGCACAGCATGGAAGCTCGTCCTTTAGCAATAAATAATGAACGGAGCTCTGTCATTTCCATTTGCTATGAAAGTTTTCCTTATTGCTAAAGCCCTTATGATCACTTCGGTTGACTTTTTAAAGTGAATCTTAAAAACACATTTTGTGAAGTGACTTTGCTTTCCTTGGGCCCAATCTCCTCGCCTGGTCATAATTGCTTCACTATTTGTGACTGTTTCATTTTTTAATAGTGTTCTTCAACTGTTCTTCAAAAGATCACACTTCCCCTGCCTGCTCAAACAGTTCACTTCTCAAACTAAGTGTACGTGCTGAAAATGAATTCTGTGCATTTTTTCATTTCAAAAGCTGTGGATAATTTAGATTTCATAATTTGAAAGATTGGAGAGTATGCTTAAATATCCACAAATTAAATTATCAGAAACATGAATATAAACCACGCTGGATGTGTGTGGGTTTGTTTTTACAGGTTATTAATGGCGTGGCTGGTCTCTTCATCAGGCTTTCTGCTTCCAGTAACCTAAAGAGTAAGGATCAGAATCAGACTGCAGGACTTCTGCTGCTCTGTCACACTGAGCTCCACAATGGTGGATTTTCTGGCTGAAAACAATCTCTGTGGTCAGGCAATTCTTCGGATTGTTTCCTGTGGAAATGCCATCATTGCAGAACTTCTGAGACTTTCCGAATTTATTCCTGGTGTTTTCAGACTAAAGGACAAGGCTGATCAGCAGAAGTATGGAGATATCATATTTGATTTCAGTTATTTCAAGGTAAATCCTTTTATTGTTAAACTTCTCCTTAAAGCATTGCTGTCCAACATGAGGATGTTTTAGCTTGTGATACAGCCATTCCTGACTATTGTGTTTATTACTATTACATCTTCCAAAATGTTTGATGTGTCATCTGGCTGTGAATTTTGATAGATATCAATTATATAAGACATGAGTCTTGGATTCTGGGGAGGTAGTAGTAGTGGCACTAGTAGTAGTGGTAGTAGTGGTAGTGGTAGTAATTCCTGCAGGACCACTAAATTAAACTTCCTCCAGCAGGTTCTGAGGCTGCATGGTTGTTTGTTTCCCTTCAGAGCAGTGCCGTGGGCAGCATGCCCATCTTTCTTCTGTTAATCTGTAGCTTATTCTTTGCAGCCATGAAAACTGCTTTCTGCTTTCCTGTCTGACAGTGCTGTGATTGTTCTTCCTCTGGACTTGTCACATGCACTGAATAAATAAATAAATAAGTCAAGGAGAAGTGTCCATGGAAAGCCCTTATTTCTCTTTCAGAATTAAGCTTTTAATACAAAATTCCCTCTGTCGTTTTCCACCATGATTAAGAAGGAACAACAGAGACTGTCTAATCTGACTTTATTTGGACTGTCCAATACAAGAAATGTTAATAATAAAGCAAGGGAGGCACTTTTAAGTCAATTTGATTGTAGTAGGAGTTGTAAATTTCAGGCACCATGAGGTTTGGATACTGAAAATCCAGAGCACAAATGATTTCACAGTTACCTTTAGATCTAGGTGTTTGGTAGAATTTTTTTTTTTTTTTTTGCACAAATTACTTAAAAGTCTAAAAGCAGATAGCTGTAATTGGTAAGAAATACAGTAATCCTTAAAGCCTCAGTAAATTTGAATGTTAAGAAAGCATAAGTGTGCTGTTTTTCATCATTAAAATCAAATAAATCCATAGAAGTCATACTGTTAAAGCAAAGATTAGAGAATTTGCAGATATTTTTACTGCAAATGCACCCCTTCTGTATTCACAATTCTTAGAATTACTTCTGAGGAAAGATTTGAGATTTGAAAAGTTGAGACTAGTTACTTTGTCCATTTTAACTTCATAGGCAGTTTGGCACCTGTTTTTATCCTTTGTTTTATGTAGATATTTTGCACAGAAAGAGAAGCAAAGAGTATTTTTAAAAACTCAAATTGTCAGCTGGATATTTTCAATTGCATTTTAATAGTACTTCCAATTAAACTTTAGCATTATTTTCCTTTAGTTGGTGATGCTAATACTGCGTGGTGCTTATGAGAAATACGACAGTGGTAAAGGGCTAGAAAAGTTGTATTATTGCTTTAAGGAAGTCAGGTTCTTCATCCCAAATCTTTTTCCCCCATGATTGTTAATGACAAAGTGTCTGCATTAATTCAGGAGACAAGTACTGTCTACACATGTAGAGTGTGGAAAAAACATGTCTAATATTTTGAAGCAGTTTGAATATATGAGAAGATACTACGCTTTCTGAGCCCTCAATGTTGTGGTTTCTATCTGAGAAGTCAACCAGAAGAAATGGGTAAAGGAAAAAAATTCCATCAGTGAGATAGTTAGCACTATAGAAAGCACCCAGTGCCTTCAGATATACTGGGGCTTTACTGAAAGCATTGACTATTCTTTTCCATTGGATAAATCAATTTAAAGTCATTGCAGATTGTAACAATGTGGAAAACTCATCTTTATGGAATCAATATTTAGCCACAAACTGGGTTAGAAAACTACAGATCCTTGTTTTGGTAAGAAATGATAACTGTAGTTTGCACACAGGGGTGGTTGTACATGGTCTGTGTCCTACTGTAGAGAAGTCAAGTAGAGATCAAAGTCAAGTATTGTCTCTAAAGGTGAGTTTCTGTTTTTCAGGGGCCTGAGATATGTGAAGGTAAACTGGAAGCCAAGCCTGAGTTACTGGATTTAGATGAAGAATTTCGTGAAAACAACATTGAAATTTTGACAAGATTTTATTTAGCTTTTCAGAGTGTACATAAATACATTGTAGATTTAAACAGGTATGGTATCTTGAATACATACAGATTCTTAAAGACTAGATTTCTGTTTTGTCCTATTGATTAGAAGCTTTTTCCTTAGAGACCCAATATACTCCTTGTTGAAGCACATTCATGTGCATCAACAAACCTGGGTTGTTGCTGAAGTGAGCACTAACTTTTACTCCAACAGTTCCCTTCCAGGTTAATATATGACTTGAAAACATTTAACCTCTCTACCTCATTTCCTCAACTATAACTATGAGTTTGTTTTTCTTTATCTTAGAGATTGTCCTGAAGATTTTTTTTAAATAAAAGGAGAATCCATATTGTTAAGCTATTTTTTTTTTTCGATCTTGCAAAACAGAATGTTAGGTAGTTTGAGGGTTTTTTTTAATTTTCATTGGCATTATTTTCTTGAACTTAATCTTTTAGTGAAGATGCCATATTCTCAAGCTTGTTACTTTGACATGTAAAAAGCAAAATTAAAGCTTCATTAAATGCTCTAAGAAAAAGTTACTGAGGATCTTAAACGTGAGAGTTGGCTTTACTATTAATGTTATGTGAAAAAATTAAATGTTTGATATTACTTACGAAGTCATGTTACTAGAAGATCCTTTAATAGGAATAAATCTTCTGTTAATTCAGGTGAACATACTCTATTTCTAGCTCTATCTTCCAAATTGCAATTGAGATCAATTTATGGTATTTCCAGGAGGTTTACTTAGGTAACTTGAAAATATGACAGTTTTACTACATTATTGCATAGCAGCCTTCCCAGGCTTTATCCACCCATGACCAGATTAAGGGGATGAGCTGTAAGCTGCTGGGTATTCTTCAGTGTCTTTCACATGCACCATCAGGATATGGAAGGAAACTTTTGCCAACTGGTTGGCACTAGCTAGGGGGGTTCCAATCTCTCATTTTTTAGGAGCGCCTCTCTTCTTTTTGTCTGAAAAACGCCATGCTTCTTGTACTAGGGAAATGTTCTGATGCATTGGTTGGCTTTCAGAGAAAATGTCACGGATTGAGTTCTAGTTTGAGAGCAAAATAGTCAATGACCGAAGTTTTTCTCATGATTCCTAGATACTTAGATGACCTCAATGAAGGAATTTACATTCAGCAAACATTAGAAACCGTCCTCCTTAATGAAGATGGAAAACAGCTTCTAGTGAGTATTGACTAGTTTTATAATAGTAGAAAATTAACCTACTCAGCAAGTGCCACACTAGACAAAAATGTAATTTTCCCAAATGCATGGAAGTGGTGTGACTCACTTCAAGCAGGACAAAGAGCAAAAATCCTCAGCCTGCCATTTTTCATGTTGCGTTGATTACGTTTTTGACATTGGGTTAATTCGCCAGTACAAGTTTTTCTTTAAATGTTGCTGCAAAATCATGTTTATGTGATTTTCTTTCTTCATTCTTTCTCTTTCCAAACAGTGTGAAGCCCTGTACTTATATGGAGTCATGCTCCTGGTCATTGACCAGAAGATTGAAGGAGAAGTCAGGGAAAGAATGTTGGTTTCCTACTACCGATACAGGTCATATATATAGCTGTACAGAGGCACTCAAGGCTGAAATGTGTAACCTCCAGTATATTCAGTAACCTAGGTCATTGAATTAAGATAAATGGAAATATTAACACCTTTTTAATCAACTGACTTTATACAGATAATTCAGAACTCTCTGAATAGTATATCAGTAGAACTCCTTGCTTTAGCTTTTATCTGTTTTTGCAAGTTCAGCTGCAAAATGAGCAACAGATTTGTATTCTGTTACAACAGACATTTGCAGTCTACAAATAAACTTTCAGCTAAAGCTTTTGGGCTGCAAATGCCAGCTATGAAAGTGTCACAGGTGCCCTAATGTGCAAGGAAACTTTCTGAAAAGTCCTGACTATTGAGGTGACAAGTGTATTGCAAGTCAGACTTCTTGTAGTTAGAGTGCTTTTTAGGTAAATCAGTAACAAGTTTTACAGGGTAGGTTCTCAGCATCAGGGTGTAACAGCTGGGGTCGTAAAGGGTATCAGTGCAAATCCTTCCACAGATCAAAAATGCTACTTTGACTATGTTCATGCCTCTCAGTATGTAAGGAGAGATTCTTTAACTCTGGAATGCAGAAGTGAATTGACAAAGGGAATTCAGAAATTGGGAGAAAGAAAATGAAAATTTAAAAAATAAGGAAAAAAAAAAAAAAGGAACAAATTCTTCTCTGAATATAAACTCATTCTTTCTGTTCCTGAGTTTAATTTTCTGTTTGTGCTTTTTCTGCTTATCTGGAATTTTAGTACAGACATTCACCAGTGTCCTATAAAATGATATTAATGGAATAAACAACCAAAAATCTTCTTTAGACTTTAGTATTTATTAATTTTCTTGTGAGAAGGTTACAAAGGGTAGGAGAAAAGGAAATTATTAGGTCATATAGCTCATATTTTTGTTCCTCTTTATTTGTAAAACAGTGCAGCCCGATCCTCTGCTGACTCCAATTTAGATGATATTTGCAAATTGCTTCGAAGCACTGGATACTCGAGCCAACCTGGAGCTAAAAGACCTCCAAACTACCCCGAGAGTTACTTCAGCAGGGTTCCTATAAGTGAAACATTCATTAGCATGGTTATTGGCCGCCTACGCTCAGATGACATTTACAACCAGGTAAGCCACCTGAGATAAAAGAGGGCTTTAAAGTAAAGGGGAGCATCAAATTCATTCTCAGGTTAATTACCAACCATGAAATGCAGAGAAAAATAAATGTCAGAGGTTGTAGGTCTTGAAGTCAGCTAGTCCGACCTGGCTCGAGCACAGTCAGTTGGAGCAGGTTGCGCTGGACTGCATTCAGTTGGATTTTGAGTATCCCCAGAGATACAAAGCAGAGAACCTCTCTGGGCAATCTGCTGCAGTACTTGGTTAGCCTTGCAGTAAAAAGTACCATTTTTGTTTAATGTCTTATGATTGGACGTGTCTTACTTGACTTATTTACAGCATAGTAAAATCTTACTGTAGCCTGTTAAAAGTAGCACACATCTATGCAGTCAACTTTTACACTTTGGAAATACATTTGGTAAATATGGTGTATGAGTAAGCATGTCCAACTTACCTAAATAAACTTCTTGCCCCATAGTATATATACACTGCACTCTTTAATGTGTCCAGGAATATTTTCAGGTGCTTTATGATGCACTGTATTATGTTCAGCTTTGTTTTGTTACTTTTTCCAGGTTTCAGCATATCCATTACCAGAACACCGCAGCACTGCCCTGGCTACTCAGGCTGCTATGCTCTATGTGATACTGTATTTTGACCCTTCTATTCTTCACACTCAACAAGCAAAAATGAGAGAGATTGTGGATAAGTACTTTCCAGATAATTGGGTAAAAACTAATTCTGTTTTAAAACTGTTCCCTGGATTTGATGTTATCAATTGAAATTATTGTTACAGTATGTGTTATGGAAATGTAATAATAACCTAAAATTAGAACAGATTCTTCTCTGTGGAAATTTTACTTTGTTCAGAGTGAAGCAGTCCAAGTCAAACATTGTGGATAAGCATGGAAGGCTGTCCTTTGAAAGTGTAATTTATTGTCTTAAATGCTTCAGTCAGCTGCACTCTAATACCATCAAGATAAAATAAGTCCCAGGAAAATGTGTGATGGAAGGCGTTTGAGGCATCTTCTAGTCCAGCCTTCTCCTCAAAGCAGGGTTGACTTCAAAGCTAAATCAAGCTGCCCAGGCCTTGCCCAGTTAGCTTTGGAAATGCCTACGGTGAAGACTCTGCAGCCTCTATGGACACCTCTGGCTGTGCTGCATCACTCTGATGGTGAAGAATTCCTTCCTTCTCTACCACTGGAATTTCCTTTGTTACAGCTTGTGGTTGTTGCTTCTTGTCTTTTCACTGTGAACCTCTGAGATGGGTCTGGCTCTGTCTTAGTCGTAACTTCCCTTTAGGTGGTGGAAAACCACGGTCAGATTTCTTTGACATCTTTCTTCCACCTTAAGCAAACCCTGTTCTTACATACTGCATCCCCACAGTTGTGTTAGGCCTCCTGTTCACTTCATTCCAGCTTGTGCATGTCTGTCTCAGGAGCCCAAATCTGGACCCATCTCTCTCAATGAGACCCCATGAGAGCTGACTAGAAGGAAAGATTCCCTTCCCCCAATGTGCTGGCTGCAGTCTGGCATAGCCCAGTGTCTAATTATTCTTTATTGTCATAAGACTGTGTGTCTGATTCATGTTTGTTTTGTCCAGCAGGACACTTAAATCCTTTTCTGCAGAATTGTGTCACAGGCAGCCAGTTGTGTTGTTGCAAGGGTTTGGGTTTGTCCCAGGTACACAACTTTATGTTTGTCATTTCTGACCTTCATGTGGTTTCTGCTGGTGAATTCTAGCAGTGTGTCAATAATGCTGTAGAGGACAGTCTTGGTCCCCAACAAATCATCCCACACTGATGTTCTTTGAAAACTTGTTTAACGATTAGCTCTGTGCTGTTGTCCAAATAACATAGAAGCTAAAGCTGTCACTACATGTGCTTCTATCGACCTTTCCAGGAATAGTAATTAAAATGGAATTACCTACGTTTCAGTACTGAGATTTAGGATTTCTACCCAGAATCCCTAGTCTACAAAAACTGCTGTTAAAATAGGCTGGCATAGAAGAATAGAGCCCCTGGGTTGTCTATATCAAAGGGAATCAGACTTAACAAAGAAACTGTACATTAATTTATGTATCTCTGTTGGCTTCAAGTTGTATTCTTCTGTACCATAAGTGGAACAGTAAAGGAGGTAGGGAAGAAACTGCAGTAGTTGGCTATTCCAGTAGACATTAGAATTCCTCTTTTTCTGGAGAACTAAAAGGCTTATTTTTAGCAATGAGAATGTGACACTGCAAATTTTTGATTATGCCAGCATTTTTATTAACTTGACTTCATAGTACAAATTGATATTTTTAGACAACACCTATCTTCTTGTGGTCAGGTATGGAAGTTAACTGCATCATACAAAATACTCGAACTCCTAGGCTGATTTCAAATTTTTCTTAGCAGTTGAAGTGCTAAGTTCCTTTTGAACTTCCTGCAGTTCCTTGTGAGGAGCTGTCATCTACAGGAAATATGAGCTTCACCTCAACAATATGAGAGAGATTTTCATATCAGCAGACTTGGGTCCCATTTGCCTTTCCTTGACACTGCCAGAAGAGCTCAAAGGCTGACAGTGTGATCATGCCTGTATGGAGGAATATTGGAGCATCATTGTGACAAAGCTCATAATCCCACAGCTATGTACATCCTTCTTCTATCAGTAAACCAAGTCTTCAATTTTAAATTAATTATGTTACAAATACTTGTTACTTACTCACAAATCTGTATTTTTAATCATTCTTAAACTTGTTCCAGGAGTCTGAAATCATTTTCTCTTTGCTCCTCAAAAATCATACTTTAAATTATAATTTCTTTCTGTTGTGTCACTGTGAAAGATGCATTACAGTTTAATTTGGTCCTTTGGGCATCCTCACAGTAAGATTAATTAATCTCATTTTGCCCTCCCTATCATAGTTTTTTCCCCCAGTTGCTTTTATCAATCTTCTTTAGAGCATCATGGAAATGAAAAATAAGTTATGAGTTCATGGAGAAAAAAATTGAGTATCATATATAGTGACTGAAAGAGCTGCCATCTTGTTTTCAGAACTAAGCTTCTAATTAATTGTGCCTTTTGTTTCAAAGTCTTGCTTTGCCAAGGTGGTGCACCCAAGAGTACTACTACCAAAAAAGTTCAGTTATCTCTTACTTATACCCACAGCATATCCTTTTCTGTCATATTGCTAAATGCAAACCTTGTATTTTTCTTAATAATAACATAAATACAACTTCTTGTTTTCTGCTTCCAATTTTAGGTCATTAGCATTTACATGGGAATCACTGTCAATCTGGCAGAAGCATGGGAACCCTACAAAGCTGCTAAAACTGCCCTCAACTACACTCTGGATCTTTCAAATGTCAAAGAACAGGTACATAAACCAGCATTAAATATTTTTAGCAAGATGCAAGATGTGTGGGCATCTGAAGTATATGACATCAATAATGCATGAGTCTTTTCTTCCTGCATACAATGTATGTACTATATTGTGTGGCAGACTTAGGGAATATGAATAGGATTTTTTCCTTCATCTTTAGAGAAGAAGTTAACCAAGTAGAATTCAATTAGTAATAAGTATGGAAGGGGCTCACAGCTGATCTGTGAGCCAGAAAGGGTTAGTGAAAGAGAGGAGCCAATAAGAGTTGCCTTTGCTCCTGAAATGAGCTTTACCAAGGCCTTCAGGCTGGAAACAAAGGAGGGAGAGAGATAAAGGAGGGGCAGGCCTTGCTCCAATGAATATTATGTTGCTTTATTCTGACCAATGAATAAGTATAAACTTTGTGAAAGAGTATAAAAAGACAGTATGTTGTAAAAGAAATATAGAGCAGCCTTCTTAGATACAGTGTGTTTTTCAATTTATGACTGTCTCACAGTGACAAATAAGTATCTCACTTCTGTGATAGATTTTTGTTGTTGTCCTTTCCCATTAGGAAATAAAATATTAGTACCATTTTTTAGGAATAATTCCTAGAGAGTGTATAAGTGGATATATATATAAAAAGTCTGCATTTTTGAAACATTATGCTTCCTGTGTAGCCTGGACTCTGGAACTACTTTCTGCGGGAACATGTGTGCTGTGTGTGCGGGTTGTTTTCTGACATAGGAAAACTGCTTATCAAAGTCTTCTCTCAGCTCTCTGGGTCTCTTTGGGTAATTCCAGAGTTTTATTCCTAAGGGTTTTCAACCTGACCACCTGTGAGAAATACTTGTGCAACGTTCACTTCTTGTGTATCTCACTTTACTTTGAGGGCTATATAAATCTTAGACAACTATTGCCTTGCTTTAAAGTTTTTCTTGCATCCTTTGTCATGCACTTGCAGTGTATAATATTGCCTACTAGTAATAATAATAATTTTATAGCACTTTTTTTTGACCGTGCGCCTGCTAAGCTGTCGGAAACGTGGTGTATTCCATTTGAGGCAAGGATGTTATTGATGCAGGCTTTGTGTGTTAAGGCCAGCAGATATGCTGCAGTCACCGAGCGAGTGCACACGCAGGTGCAGCAGTTCCTCAAGGAGGGCTGTCTGAGGGAAGAGCTGGTGCTGGACAACATTCCCAAGCTGCTGAATTGCCTGCGAGACTGCAACGTGGCCATCCGCTGGCTGATGCTGCACACGGCAGACACCGGTGAGACGCTGCTGAGCTGTGGGTCCTGCTCCACTGGGGCTTCGTTCTGGGCCCTGAGGGAAGTTCAGTTCTGCTGCTGTTGAGGTCAGCAGTTTCCTCTACTGTTTGCAGGAGATTGTTGAGCTGTTGTTTTGCAAATAGTCTCCTAAAGCCTTGTCTGAAGGCCCATGCATTTCCTCAAACACAGCTACAAAAAGTAGTAGAAGTCATGATATTGTTGAATAATATTCTGCAGAAATACATCATTCTAAAAGTTTTACCCAGCTCCAAAAAGAAAGAAGTAGCCAACTTCTTAAAATCTTAGTAATTAACAGGTTGAAGCCAAGGTTTTTGTTCTGTTGAACTGAAATTCAGCTGAAACTGTTGAGTAATGTCTCTCATGTGAGTTTGGGTGTGACCTATTTAGACAATTCCCTTTTTTAAATCCTTGGGCTGTCTTTGAGGCTTCTTGATATGCAAGAGGGCTTCTGTTACACCTCCATACAATTTTTGTAATGGTTTTAGAAATACTGATCTCAAGGCTTCTTGGTCAGATGGACAAAATTCACATTTAGTTTCAGAAACCTGCAGGAGTTTTAAGGAGGCTGAAGCACCACAGAAACCTTAATTGTATCCTATTCAAAGGAAGAGTTAGTCCATGTAAATGGAAAACAAGTGAGGATTTGCAGACCAGAGCAAAATGGTTTTGCCTTCAAGCTATTAAAAATTAATGTATTTACAAAGATTGAAAAGTTTGGCCAAATTCTGTGTAACAGTGGGGAAATGTTGTCTTTCCATTTTCAGCTTGTGATCCAAATAACAAACGTCTCCGCCAAATAAAGGATCAAATTTTAACAGACTCAAGGTACAATTCCAGGATCCTTTTCCAGCTACTTCTGGATACAGCTCAATTTGAATTCATTTTAAAAGAGGTAATGTGCTGCTAACCAGAATCTTCTAAGATCTGTAACCTGAAAAATTCACTGGGTATTTTTAAAAGTGACTAAAAATCAAAAAATCTTCATAGTATTGTTCTACAAAATTCAGTAAGCTTCTGTCACTGTATGTCCATCACACTGTCTGTATTTCTTAAAAATATTTTTAATTTCATTTTTAATATTCTGGCAAGATCTTGAAGTTATGTAGAAATCACTTAGTCAGTTCCATCTGTTTTCAGTATTTTATTTCATCTATAGTGATATGCCTCCTTTCCAGTTTTATAAACCAAATGCTTTGGGTTTCAGTAGATGTTCAAGCAGATGCTGTCAGAAAAACAAGCAAAATGGGAGAACTATAAAAAAGAGGGATCTGAAAGGATGACTGAGCTTGCTGATGTCTTCTCAGGAGTTAAACCTCTTACTAGAGTGGAGAAAAATGGTAATTATTAAAAATTATACTGCGGGGGAAAAAGTTATTTCAATTTATATTTCTAAAGTGATGCCAAAATGAAATATATTAGTCTAATAGTGATAAGAACAATTTTCATGTTCCTCAGCTGCCAAAGAGTTCTCTTTATCTCTTGTCTTATTCTGATTTTCAGCACATATTCCATATGTAAGCAATATTTAGGTACCTAATATTTAGATTAAAAGCATTTTTCATTCCTTTAGATATACCAGTTAAAACTATAAAATGTCAGTTCACTTCTGTATGTAAAATGGAGTTCACATTACCATGTTCTATGTACAAAGGAGTGAGAAGATCATGTCCATTACATTTAGGGATGGTTTACTTCTTCCCTTATTCTTTCCCTGGCTGTAACCTGGATTTGAATTGTATCAGCATTTTTTCAAACCCTCTTTTACTTATCTATACTGAGTGGTATTCTCCAAGTTCTCTAAGGACTTAAAAGTTTAATCTGTGCTTCTTTCCAAATTCCTTGCACTGTTTTTTGAAACACTTACTTTTTTCTCTTGAACTGGTGTAAAAATAAGGTTTTTTAAATGGCCATTTATGTTGGTAGGTGTTTTTAATATTGCATGTGAAGTTTGCCTGATCATTTACCACTTTACAAGTGTACATGTTGAAAGACTAGAAATATACCAATGAAATAAAAACTTGTAAAAATAATCTCCCATGTGTATAGCTTGTTCTTTCTTTTGGCTAGCAAGCTTCCTCTATTTTTGCTGCCTATCATATATGCAGAGATTTCATTAAATTTTTCTTAATTCTTTCATAGAAAATCTCCAGGCTTGGTTCAGAGAAATCTCCAAGCAAATAATGTCTCTGAACTATGATGATTCCACTGCAGCAGGCAGAAAAACTGTGCAGCTAATACAGGCTTTGGAAGAGGTAAGGAAAAGACATTTTGAGATAAATGACCTTTTCCTTCTGGAGCAACAGCATTTTCTACACATGTACTGATTCTTAATAGCAGAGATACAAAACAGGTCTGCATTTCAACAAATGTTTAAATCTATTAGATCTTTGCTGTTACATATATATGGTAAGCAGAAGTTTTGTATAAACCTTGGTACTGTAAAATATATTATGAAATGTCATGCTGCCTGTAGTGGTGGGTTTGTAGGTTTTTTTCAGAGAAATTAATTCAGTATTTAACATTATTTGGCAATATTAGGTTTTTTTTTTAGAAATTCAGAAAATAAATTCATTTATTCACTAGAAAGGGTAATTTGAAAGGCAAAATAAAAAAAATACGTTTTGTTTTTGGTTTTTTTTTTGTGTGTGCTTCTTATATTTCCAGGATATAAAAGAATACTCAGAATGATATTTCACAGTACACCTCCTTGAATAACTTTGTGAAATATATTGTTAATACACTCTATAACAGGCCAGGATTTAAGTGTCTTACTTCTGCTAAAATCCAGAAATGTCAGTTTACTGATTCTGTTTGTATTGCTGTCCTTAAAGATGAATAGAAAACAACCAAAAATGAGTCCTTTTATGAGTCTTACTTGTTTGTTTTTAAATATAGGTCCAAGAGTTCCACCAGCTAGAAAGTAACCTGCAAGTTTGCCAGTTTCTGGCTGATACCCGCAAATTTCTCCATCAGATGATCCGAACTATCAACATTAAAGAAGAGGTCTTGATCACCATGCAGATAGTTGGTGATCTCTCTTATGCTTGGCAATTAATTGACAGGTATGTTAGCAGGACCTTTTTCTTCCAGTCAGTAACCATTTATAAAACTTGTGGGAAATAACATGCATATATGTTCTTAAGACTATAAACATTTCAATTTAAAAACACTCTTGAAGCATTATTCTGTGAGTTGTTGAGTATACTGAATTATAATCAGCTTGAATAGGAATTAACATCCATCCTTCTCAGGTTGTTAACTGCAGGTTAAGTGATGGTGTAACTTTTTACTGTCTATCCTGTTCTAACTATAACAGCTTTGTTAACCTCCTGTCTCCATCCTTTAGTCTTATTAAGTGTTCTACAAATTACTGGAGTTCATTTTTCAGCCAAAAACAAACAAGGAAAGACTAATGCTCAAGAACTCTGTTTCCATGGTGGGATTTTGCTGAGCTGCTACTTCATTGTCATGGCTGTTCACACTCCCTGATGCCTTGTATTTTTCCCACCTCCCCTTTTTCATGTAGGGTTTTTCTAACCAATATCTCTTCAGACCTAAATCCTCCTTTAGTGAAGTTTGTTAGTAATCTCCTGTGCCATTTACACACTACACTGGTGTTGTTGACATACAATTAAACAGTTGAAAATAACAGTTCCAGGGGAAGAAACTGATTGGTTTTGTTTCCTCCTCCAGCTTTACATCTATTATGCAAGACAGTATAAGAGTCAGTCCATCTATGGTAACTAAACTCAGAGCCACTTTCCTAAAGGTAAGTATGAGCAACACTGAATGTACCTGGACACTGCGGGTCAATTAAAGCAGTTCGTTCAAAAAGCTCAAAAAACAGTTTAGACTTCCTTTTATCAGCATCTTCTATGTCTAGTTTTTTTAGATAGTATTGAATTAACTCAATTTAATTTGAAGGAAAATAAAACCAAATTATGCATGTTTTTATGATGCAACAATTATATTCCTGCTGTAAAGCAAGTAAGTCTCATGGTCCAGCCTCTACTCATTACAGCTGTTTTCTGGAGGCATTGGTGCACAGATGGGATCTTCTGCATATGGATCAGAACAGGCTGAAGGAATATAAGAAGTTACATTCTCTCTTCACTTTGTCTGTTAATGAAGCTCTGGCTTCAGATGAATGTACCCTCTGTAGAAATAAGAACGGGGATTAGCATGAATGAGAATATAAAATTACAACTGAAATGTCCCATGCAGCTGTTACAATTTTATCAATCTTAGGGAAGGTAGCCTTATGGGCTGTTGCACTTCATTGACTTTTAACAATTTTTTTTTTCTCTTGGAAAGCCTGGTATAACACTGCTCCTTAGGAAGAATCTAGTACTTTAGGTTGTAGGATAAGAGCCTGAGCAAGAGAATTCAAGCATATAAATTTCATCAGAGAAACAAAAGTGAAGTTAACATTTTAACTTTATTTCTAGCTTGCTTCTGCTCTTGATTTGCCACTTCTCCGTATCAATCAAGCGAACAGCCCCGACCTTCTGAGTGTGTCCCAGTATTACTCTGGCGAGTTGGTTTCCTATGTGAGAAAGGTGAGTGCTTGTAAGGCATAATTGCCTTGTTCTCTAATTATTTTTTATTAGTTGATAGTTATTTTCTAATGAGAATATACTGACTGTGGGTGTTTCTGCTCTCATTTACAAGGTTCTACAGATAATTCCGGAAAGCATGTTTACATCTCTTCTCAAAATCATAAAGCTTCAGACTCACGATATTATTGAAGTGCCCACTCGCCTTGATAAGGACAAACTACGAGATTATGCTCAGCTGGGACCACGATATGAGGTGCAGTTAAAAAAGGAATTCTGAAAAAGCAAACCTTATGGGTGGCCAACTTTAACCTAAGTTTAAATCTGTACAGCTCCATAGAGTTACATTTTAACAGTGAAGGCAGATTTGTTTACTTACAATAACACCCATCAGTTTTAATTTTGAGCATGCCTTAGGTTTCAAAAGGACAGATGAGTAACTTTTGCACTTCCATTTGTAGAAGTTTAAACTTTTTCTCTTGTAGAGGAGAGGAATAAAAATTAAATAAATTTATAAATGAGCATAAATATATTTTTATTTGTTGGAGAGGATGGAACCCTGAAAACATGAGTCTGAAATGAATCCCTCCACATTTGGTATTCTTGTTCCAAGAGGAAAAGGTCAAAGACTGAATAAGCCAGCAGGGTTAAGCTCTCAAATGAGGAGAGAATGGAGGCACATTGATTTGACCAGATAAAGCTGCTGTTGCTCATTTTGTCTCTGTTTTTTATTTCTGCATTGTAACCAGTCTGGAAGAGTGAGCAAACATGAAAATTATGTGGTTTTATTTTCAGTAGAGAAAGATGCAATGCAAATACCTGAGTAGCTCAGTCTTTTCCCCCAGAGAATCTAATAATCAGTTAGGATGCCAGCTTTTCCCTGGAGATTTTGCCAAAGTGCTCACTTTTTAGGTGTTTTCTGCAAACAAGCAGAATCTCTAATTGAGCTGATGTTCAGTCCTGAGCATTAGATTTAAACTCCCCCATGAGACTTTTTAAATTAAGTCTGGCTTGTGTGTGGGTAGGAGTGAAGGAGAAGGCCATGTTCAGTAGTGTTTTATTTTGAGGCAGTAAAAGGGAAAACAGCTTATACTAAAGCTTTTCACTTAAAAATTCTGCTGAACTGTAGATCTGGATGTGTCTTCTCTATTCTGTATTGTAAACACCTGAAAGGCAAAAGGCTGGCTTGTCTGAACTCTGAGCATAAGGATAGTATTAACTGTAAATAATTGTAAAACTTCAAGTGAATGTGCTACTGTATTAGATCAGTGGAAACGCTGAGGTGGACTCACAGTGGCAGCAGGCATTATTATAGAGTAACTACTGTGAGCTGTGTTCCCAGCCCGCTCAAAGGTACCAGCTGAGGGTTTTGTCCATAGTTTTTGTGCACACAAGATATGGCTGGTCTTCCCTTCTGTTATCCCTCTGAAGCCTCTGAGAGGTACCTGTTTTTTCCTATTGCTAATACACTTCTATTTATCTGACTAAAAGAAAGGTAATTATATAAGTCTAGAACAAGATGTAAAGTTGAAAGTATATCAGCACAAATTATTTAAATCTAAAATAGGAAGCAATCACTGGGAAACACGGATTTTTTTTTAGAGTAATAATTTACATCTATTCACATCACTTCAATGAGTTTTTTTCTGTTACAGGTTGCCAAGCTAACCCATGCAATTTCAATCTTCACAGAAGGTATCCTCATGATGAAAACAACTTTAGTTGGTATCATCAAGGTAATGATCCATTATTTCAATAGGAAAAGGTTGTTTGATGGCAATTAGTACTTTAGCACAGATTTCAGCACAATATATGAGACCTCGAAGGAAAATAAAAAGACAAGAAAATATAAGTTTGCATACAAATTTTCAAACAGTGATGCCTAAATTGGCAGCCGGATAAGAACTACATTTTTTTTCAGGTTCCTAGGAGCCCACAGTCCCCATTGTTAATAGATTCATCCACTGTAGTTGGTGATCTTGAAGGTTTTTCCTGCTGGAGAGCTTTTGTGAAGAGCTGTTTCTTCCATTGGTATAATCTGTCCTGCAGTTTTACATTAAGGCTACATTGATACCTCTTTGAGAACTAGAAGCAAGTATTCTTGAAGAAACAAACACTTCTTAATGCTTACCAGCTCCTTAGAATTGTACAACATTCTCAGTGGATCATGAAGAAAAATTGAATATGGGAACTACAAATCTTTGACATTCATCTTAAAGAAATAATTTATTTTCTAGGAGAAGAATGTTCATTTTTTATTCTTTGAACAAGCCCTGGTGGTTAAGTGCATCTGTTAACAGTGCTTTCCTGTTTTATCAAAATATTCAATATCTTCCTTGGTACAAAATAAATCCGTTATATTTTTATACCTTTCTGACTTTAAAGGAAAAGTGTTTCTTCTACTTAGGTGGACCCAAAACAGTTACTGGAGGATGGAATAAGGAAGGAACTGGTAAAACGGGTGGCCCTGGCTCTTCACAGGGGCCTCATCTTTAATCCTAGAGCCAAGGTTGGTTTTAATTTTTTATGTATCTTGGGTGTGCAGGGACCTCTTTTATTATACTGCCTTCTAAAAAATAATTTATGCTTTTATATGCAGATTTCCTTTTTGTAAAAAAAGTTTTGGACTACTGAAGGTTATTTGGATTTCTTTATTTGATGTTCAAATGAGTTTATAAACTTCCAAGTGTACATAGAATTAAAAAATATATTTTTATTCTATTCCAAAGTGTCCTGTCTATTCTGAATTAACAGTACTGCCTTTGTCGGTGATGATTGACAGGTCACAGAAGCCAAATAAACATAGCTAGGTAATGATAAAATAAGGAGTGACTCCTTGTTTTGATCCTGTCCAGATTGTTGAATCTCCCAGATCAAGCAGTAGCACCACTGAAGGGAAAAATAAATATGAAAAGTAGGAGGAAAAAATATTTAGTAAGAATTAATTCTGATATCAAACTTTGATAAATTTCTCAGTGCTTTTCAGATCTGGCTGAGAGGTTGTTCTATAAGGGTATTCAGAAGCCTTTAACATTTTCTTTGAATTCTACCTGTTCACAGTTCTGGTTTTATCTTTTTGTTGTTGTTTGTCTCCAGCCAAGCGAACTCATGCCCAAACTGAAAGAAATGGCAGCTACAATGGATGGGTTCCATCGATCATTTGAATATATCCAGGATTATGTCAACATATATGGTTTAAAAATTTGGCAAGAGGAAGTGTCTCGTATTATTAACTACAACGTGGAACAGGAATGCAATAACTTCTTAAGAACAAAGGTGCTACTCAAATCCCAAAACAACAAAAAAAGTTGATAAATGTCTTTAGAGTTGGCCGTTAGAGCCTGTGACTGATGGCATGTGTACCCATTGTTGATACCATTGTGACTTCAACTGAATATGCTAACTATTGTGTAAAACATCTGTCCTCAGCTTATTCTCATATGTTTCAGCATCCCCCCTGCATTATTTGTACATAAGAGGACAGTACCCAAACTAGAATATTTTAATATATTTTTGTAGTAAGATTGGGTCTTCTCTTAGCTTTATTCTGTTTTTATAGTGTTCTGCTATGTGTAATTTACAATATTGTGTTACAGTGTGCTCCTTTTAAACGGAACCAAAGGAAAATTTATGAGTAAATTTAAAAGGTCCAATGGGAACACTGAAAATTACTGTAAAACTTATTTTTCAGATTCAAGACTGGCAAAGTATATACCAGTCTACTCATATTCCTATACCAAAATTCACACCTGTGGATGAGTCTGTAACATTTATTGGTCGTCTTTGCAGAGAAATCCTGAGGATCACAGACCCAAAGTAAGTACTTTGTGTCACTATGCATTGGATATCTCCAATTCCACCATACACAAACCAAACTACAAGAGATAGTTTTTTCTTAGCTGTCTTATCTTTATTTAAAACCAGATTTACCCAGTCCATCCTGTAGATTTTAAAGTTAGTCTAGAAAAGTGGTGATTTTAATCTAAGAAGGAAAACAGTGGGTTAAATAATGGAGAAGAGAAAAATCAGGGACTGGTGACAGAGCCCTGGTGGAGAGAAGAATAGCTAAACATCACCAGAGACACTTGGACAGTCTTTCTCATCTGACTAAGAAAGGTAACTCATTACTGAGAGTATCACAGGAACAGTCTGCAGCTTTTTCTGAAGTTGTTTGCTGATTTTTTCCCTCAGAATCACGTGCTATATTGACCAGATGAATACCTGGTATGATATCAAAACTCATCAGGAAGTAACCAACAGTCGTCTCTTCTCAGAGATCCAAGATACTCTGGGTACCTTTGGTCTCAATGGCCTAGACAGGCTGCTGTGTTTCATGATAGTAAAGGAGCTGCAGGTAATTTTTGAACTTCAGTTTCTCAAGGCCACAATGCTTCATTGTTTAATAATGAATTCTTTTTTAAACCTGTTAATTGCTGAAATTATAAAATTAAATCAAAAGCATTTTTAAAATGGTTTTTCAACCCCAAAAGTGAGAATTTCAGTTACAGATAAAGTTATGGAAGTTAGTGCTCTTAAGTAAATGGTGCTGTGTAATTCCAGGTTGTGTGGTGATGCTTTCTGAAGTACACACTCTGTGTGTACTTAAAAGTTGACTTCGGGTCATCTTCTATTCTTCTGTTTAGATATCAACAAAGATTGTTTGGGTCTATCATTATACATAAGATGTCAATTCTATGAAATTACTGTTTCCCTAGTACCTATTATGTGAAACCAAGTTTTTTATTTCCTGAGAAGAATCTAGTTCTAGCCTGCTTAGAGATTTTAAGGGAAATAAGTATCAACAAACACAGTTCTTCCTGAAAAACTGAATTACTACTTGTCCATAGTGGATATTTGATACTGACAAGGGGGATCTTCTTAATGTTGTAACATTGATTAACATAACTCCAAAAATCAAAAACTGTAACTACAGAATTTCTCTACTTCATCTATGGAAATGTGGCTCCAGTGCTGTCAAGATTAATCCTAGAGTGCATGTGTGATAATTTTACTTACTTATTTCTTTCTTTTGTTTAGAATTTCCTCAGTATGTTTCAGAAAAATATATTGCGTGACAGGTCAGTACAAGATACCTTAAAAGCGCTTATGAGTGCTGTCAGTCCCCTCAAAGGAATCATAGGTAAGTGCTTACTCGTTAAGATGGAATAAAGCAATTGTCTTTGTACACTTGCACTTATTTCTCTTCTTACTTGTTCTTTTATTTAATGCTTCACCCTTCTTCTTTTACAGCAAATTCAAACAAGGTTTATTCTGCAGCAATTGCAAAAACACAGAAGATCTGGACAGCTTATTTAGATTCCATAATGAAGGTAGGTTCATGTGACTTAGTCAAAATTCACTAGAGCCTCTTTGGTTATATTGACCCCTCCATTCAGGAGGGACATGGAGGTGCTGGAGCATGTCCAGGAAAGGGCAACAGAGCTGGTGAAGAGTCTAGAGGGTAAGTCCTGTGAGGAGCAGCTGGGGGTGTTTAGCAAGGAGAAAAGGACGCTCAGGGAGTACCTTACAACTCTCTACAACTCTCTGAAAGGAGGATGTAGCCAGGTGAGGGTTGGCCTCTTCTCCCAGGTAACAGTGACAAGACAAGAGGACATGGCCTAAAACTCCACCAGGGGAGGTTCAGGTTGGACATCAGGAGAAATTTCTTCATAGAAAAGGTTGTTAAACATTGAAACAGGCTGCCAGGGAAGTGTGGAGTCACTGTCAGGTGTTTAAGGACAGACTGGATGTGATACTCAGTGCCAGGGTTTAGTTCATAAGGTGGTGTTTGGTCATAGGTTGGACTCAATGATTTCAGGGGTCTCTTCCAATCTTAATGGTTCTGTGATTCTGTGATCTTTTAATCTGCTTACTGTATTATATTGTATTATATTGACTTGGAATTATGTAGCACCATAAAGGAAGCAGGCCTGGGTTTGCAAGATCTCCTGAGCTTCCTTTGTATGGGTACCTCACATTCCACAAAGTGCTTAGCACTGAGATTCATAAGAAATCATTCACCAAAACCAGAGTCTGGCACTAGAGATCTGATGTGGGCAGACTAAGTTAGTGTTCAGTGTCAGGAACCCTTGAGACTCCTCGCAGTGCCTTGTGACCATGATATGCCCAAGGATAAAGTTTGGAGCAGTAGCATTTCCCAGACTTGCCTTGCCACAGAAGGCATTGTACTGTGCTGAAGATTTAAACAAGCTGTCCCACGATCTTGGCTCTTTATCTTATCTCTGTAATGATACATTGGGACCAGTGTTTCTCAGAATGCTGTGAATGTTTATGTTGCTGGAGTGAAGAGGAAAAGCCAGGGAAGGAGAAGGTTGACTGTAATGAGCCTCTGTGATGTTTTCTTCTGCTGTGCTGGCCCTAAAGTTTGCAGAGAGGTGGGAAACAGAGTACAGGCGTTTTCACTGACCAATGAAAAGCAAGTAACTGGGGTTTTATACCTGTTACATTTTTGTGCCCTTTTCCTTTGGCCTGTACCTGTGACCAGGAACTGTGTGTAAACTTGAAGCACTCTGACTACATCTCTGCTCTGAGTGCACTGTGCAGTTGGGGTCAGTCTTTGGCTCCACTCTTCCTTCATTGCATTCAGTATAACACACCACACTTTTTGTGTTTGTGTCAACAGGTTGGTCAGATGCAGATTTTAAGACGACAGATTACCAATGAATTAAATTATTCCTGCAGGTTTGACTCCAAGCATTTGGCTGCTGCTTTGGAAAATCTCAATAAGTAAGAAGCAAAATGTTCTGAAGAACTGCATGTATCGTGATGTAATTGTTAAACTACAGAAATCAAAAATTACAAAATCTAAAATATACAGCAAAATGTGGAATGTGATTTGTGTGCAGATTTTTGTTGATCAGTATTTGAATTTTAACCCAGCAAAAACATTAAAAATAAGTACTTGCCAAGTAATTAGTTTGAACATGCAGTTTCTAATAGCATTTGTTTATACCTGGTTCTGAAGTCATATTTAGATGAGAAAAAGGAGCAGAATATGTGTGATACTGATTTTGAATCAAATCTGATGTTTGTAAAAAGATACTCCAGAAAAGGTGTTCTACTCTTGATTGTGGCCCTGTAGAGGTTTTTGTATCTTTGAAATTGTTTTATTAGTATGACATGTGGCATCATGTAGAGTTTATTCAGGGATATTTTTTTAATTATTTAATATAATCTATTTTCCTTTTAGAGCAATACTGGCTGACATTGAGGCACATTATCAGAATCCATTACTGCCTTATCCTAAAGAAGACAACACTCTTTTATATGAAATCACAGCTTATCTGGAAGCTGCTGGCATTCACAATCCATTAAATAAGGTCGGGCGTACATTCTGGTGTTTGATACAATTTGGTTTTTTCTATTTTTTTCTTAGCTGAGAAAAAAAAATAAGTTGTGGAAGACTTGTACTACTCTTTTTTTTCCCTCAGATCTACATAACAACAAAACGTCTGCCATATTTTCCCACCATCAACTTCCTATTCCTCATTTCCCAGTTTCCCAAACTTCAGTACAACAGAAATTTAGGTAATGTGTAAGTTGCTGTTTTTCTAAATCTAATTTAAACCTGTGTGAAATTTCTGTAGAGACAATATTAAAATTACCTGTATAGAAAATACACAGTTCCTGACTTTATCAGTTCAGTTCAGACAGTTTTGTTATACTATTTAAGCCAAATACAGTAGGGTAGGAAACACAATCCAGGCTCCTGGGTTTCTCATTCTATCCTATGCCTCAGTTAAAATCATTAAACCATTCAGCATGGAAGACATGCAGTTGTTACATTAGTTTTGGACATTCTTGTGTGGGCAAACAGAAGGGGAGACAGCAAAACCCACAAAGAGTACATTACATAAATTAGCCTGTGCTAGAAGAATATGTTCTTGTTTATAAACATGTATTGTTTTGGTTTTTTTCTGTGCAGGAGTGGTGTGCAAGCGGCCAGCTGACCAAATTGACTGGCTTCCTTTGGTTCTGGGGCTCCTTACCCTGTTGAAACAGTTTCACTCAAGATACACAGAACAATTTTTGGCTCTGATTGGTCAGTTTATTCGTTCCACAATGGAGCAGTGTACAAGGTATTCATGTTTTACTTTTTACCCAAGTATCACCTCTGTGAAGAGGACTTCAGCAGTGAAAAACCACTGCTTTCTCAGTGTTTCTGTTCCAACAGAGTATAGTTGACATTTGCAGTCTTTCGGTACTTGAAGGGATCTTACAGAAAAGGTGGAATGGGTCTTTTTACATGGGCAGACAGGGACAGGAAAAGGGAGAATAATTTAAACAAAAAGAGGGGGGACATTGAGATTAATGTTAGGAGGAAATTTTTTCCCATGAGTGTAATGAGGCACTGGAACGGATGTCACAGAGAAATTGTGGATGTTCCATGCCTGGAGGTGTTCAAAGCCAGGTTGATGGGGCCTTGAGAAAATTGGTCCAGTGGAAATTGTCCCTGCCCATGGCAGGACTGTTGTAACTCCATGAGCTTTAAGGTTCCTTCCAGCCCAAATCATTCCATGATTGCATTAGACAATAGCAACAATATATTTTACTAAATAGAAGATTAAAACATTATTTCTATTTCTAATGGAATCACATGACAGGTAGTGGAAATGGTGTTATTTGAAAGCTGGCATTTTCAGTTAATTTAATCCAAGTAACTGGTTGATTAGTAAGAGTGTGATCTCTGTGGTGGTTTTAATTTTAGCCAGAAGATTCCAGAAATGCCTGCTGATGTAGTGGGTGCCCTCATGTTCCTGGAAGATTACATTCGGTACACCAAGTTACCAAGAAAGGTAAGAAAGAATTCCATATCTCTAAATGTGCCCCTAAATACCCCAAGCATTTTCCCTGGAAAAAGGAGCGGGGAATGTGTGCTCTCCCTCCACTATAGCCAATGAAGGGATCTGGCCAGGGAGACATTGCTCACACCTCCCATTTGTACTACAAAGGAGCCAACGTAACAAATAACAAGTCAGGGTCTTGCTGATGCAGAAGCAGCCATGGTTTGTAGAGTTCAGTCCCACTGCTATAGGAATAAATAGATGAATACTGATAAATAAGGGATTTCACGTTTGTGCTAATTTCAAACAAGTCTGTTAAATTTATTATTCAGTGTATAATGCTGGGGGCTGTTGGGAAGGAAAGAAATAAAATAGAATTTCCAAGATATTTCCAAGTAATACTAAACTTAGCAGTATTCTAAACACAGGGCAAAAAGCTAATTAGAAAGTCCAGATTTTGGTGAAACGCTGTATCCAGTCTTTCCTTCACTTCCTGCCATAGCCTGATTTCCCAGGCAGCTTCCTTGTCTCACATGCAAGGGAAATGCTAAAAATCTACTTGTAGAGAGACTTTGTTTCATGTTTAATGCAACTTAACTACATTTGAGAATTACATATTATGTATACGTAGTATTAAAAATAAGTAATAATCCTGATTGCTGTATACAGACTGTTCCTCTGTGGTTCTTGAGTAAGCATTCAGTAGCCATTTCCCAGATAATATTCACAATGAAGAGAGTGAGATTCTTCCAGTCTCCTCTTCCCAGCCCGTAGTTCTGTGTCAGTCCTACAGCTGTGGCTGATGCTGTGTGGAGCACAGCAGAGAGGACAGCATCATTCCTACTCTGTCCCTGTGCTCCTGGCATCTCCTCAGAGCCCTGGCTGTGCTGTTCCTTCCTTGCTTTGTGCACATCTGGGAGCACATCCTGGTGCCAGGCTGGTTCAGGTCAGCAGTGTGTGTGCTCGGTCATAGATCAGAAATGCTTGTTAATGGATGAATGGACAACAAATGGATAATGCAAATACCTGACTGTGCCTTCCTGTGTCCCTCAGGTTGTTGAAGCACACGTGCCAAGCTTCATTTTTGATGAATTCAGAACTGTTCTATGAATATGGAGAAGGACCAAGGCTTTTCTCCAGACCTGAAATGAGGAGTTGGGGCCTGAGGATGAGGCAAGTACAGCTGTTCAGAACTGTGTCTTTTCTTTGCTTCAAGGCAGTGCCTACAGCTGTCTCTGTGAAATGTAACCATCAGCACTAGTCTATATAACCCTTGTTTAAATCTTGGCATGATACACAGCTTGTATCTCCTCTAAACAGTGTACATTTTGTACTGCACATTATAAATGCTGCATGTAATTGTTTATGTATAAATCATTTAGGTTTTTTGTTCTGAAGAACTATCTGTGAAAGTTTGACTTTTGTATCATAAATGAACAATGAAATTGGAAATAAAGGTGTTGGATAGTTTGCCAGGACTGATGATTCCAAATACAATTTTATTTTTAAAAGAACCAGGAGTGAGAATGCATATACAATGTAAAGAGGTTTGATGTCTGCCTGTGTGCTACAACCATCTAGTGTAATTCTATAGAGGACATAATTAAATATTTACAGCTGAAAAGTCCTGTTAGGCTAATTAAAGGCACAGATATTGGTGTAACATTTCTAATGTTGGGAACAAGATGCTTAGTCACATAATTTTCACTTATGGTACATGCAGTGCCCCAGCCTTAAGGGGAAGGGAGCACCCAAGATGGTCATGGTCAAAAGGAATGACAGAAGGAAGGGGGTTCACAAAAACTCAGAAAGTTTTATTAGTAAATTACACACTTGGCATGGAAATGGATATGTTAGTCCCTAACCTCCAACCTAAGCACACAGCAGTGGGGCTTGGAAAAGGAGTGGGATGAAAGGTGGGGTGATGAGGGAGATAGAGGAAGAGAGATGGATTAAAAAGAAAGAGAGAGAAAGACAGAAAGAAAGAGAGAAAAAAGAGATCACCAGTCCTGGCTCCAGCACCAAGCCAGCTGATGGGGTGTCCTGGGGTGCACACCCAGGCTCTGTGGGGGTACTTTTTTAGAGATAAGTTTTTCCCGCCCTAGAGGTAACTTTCTAGACTGTCTCTGCTTATCTCCAAGAGCCAGAACAAGGACGTTTGTCTCAGACTCACTTCCCTTCCTCCTATGGCCCCTTTTCCAGCCACAACAATCCTTGGCTGTTATTACAATAATCCTTAATTGGCTCAGCTTTTGGAGTTTTCTACATGTACAAAGCCCCCTTGTCTTCCAAGCTTCCACAGTGTGGAACATTTTACACCTGGTTTAATTATCTTGCTGCTGTGGAATTGCCAGCCGGGAATGTTACCCTATCACAGGGACAGCCTGGTGAATATCAGACTGAAAAAGAGGAGGCAGATGCCACAGCTAAAGTGCCATACTGGGGGTCTGTCCAGCCCACACTCCTGCTTATAGCAGGGCAGCTGGCACAGGGTGCTCAGGGCCACAGGCAGTTGAGTTTTGAGTATTCCTGGGATGGAGACTCCACAATTTCTTTGGGTGATCTGCCCAGGTGTTTGACCACCTAAACAAAAAAGTTTTTTCTTATGTTAAAATAGAATTTCATGTCTCAATTTCATGTCTCATGTCTCAGTTTCTTGCCCATTGGGTCCTGTCACTGTGCGCCACTGACTGTAACTGTTGCTCTTCTTTTCTCCCTCTATCCATTGAATATCTGTCCACATGAATAAGATCCCTCTTGGCCTTCTCTTCTCCAGGCTGAGCAGTCCCAACTCTCTCAGCCTCTCCTCCTATGAGAAGTTCTCCAAGCTTTTAATCGTCTCCATGGCCCTTCAGTCTGTCCTTGTCTGTCATACTGGGGAGTCCAGCACTGAACTCAGCATGTCTCTTGCCAGGGCTGAGCCAACAGAAGGGTCATCTCCCCCACCTGCTAGCAGATGTACCAGCAGCTCTTCCCAATGCAGCCCAGAAGGCTGGTGGTCACTGCTGCAGGAGTGAACTGATTTTTCCTAGGATTCCAGGGAAATCCAGGGGGGAGACACTTTTCCCCAGGAACAACTTGTCTGCCAGGTTGTTTTCCAGCAGTTGCTGGATTTCATGAACTTTGTGTTGGACCAGTTCTCCAGCCTGTCCAGGTCCTGCTGAATGGCAGCACAACCCTCTGCTCTGTAACTGCTCCTTGTGGGTTTGTATCACCTAAAAACTGCTGGGGGTCTGTTGCCCTGGTCATTAGCAAAGACACTGAACAGTACTGGCCCCAGTATCAAACCCTGAGTGCTCCACCAGGAGTTGACCTCTAGCTGGACATCATGGTCCACATCACAATCCCCTGGGCCCTACTGTTGAGGCTGTGCATTAAGTTTGGGTTTTCCTTAGTAAATCCATGCTGAGTACTCCCAAGCACCTTCTTTGTATGTTTGGGAATGGTTTCCAGGTCTATTTGTCTCATCATGTTCCCGAGGTTTGTGGTGAGGCTGGCTGTCCTACAGTTTTCCTCATCCTCCTCCTTGCTGTTCCTGAAGACAGGAGTGATGTTCAGGCCTCAGGATCACCACCACCATTCACAGGATGTTGAGATAGCCTCTTTCTGACACCTGCCTGCTCTCCTCACATCCAGGAATGCATCCCAACAGCTCCCATGGAGTCCTGAATGCCCACATTGTTTAAATATGTTCCCCAACCTGGTCCTCCTCTGCTGAAGGACTGAGTTCTGATCTGTGGGGTTCAGCACCCCTGAGTGTTGTTGTTTCACCTATTACCAAATCAGCCTTTGCAAAAGCTGAACCCATGCCACAGTAACCTGGTTTTCAGGGTGGGGAAGGGTTTTAACTCCTGCATGTGTGGGCTTTAACTGTGCCAGCAGCTGTTCTGGGAGTACAGCCTTTCCCTCTCCAGCAGGCAGGGGCTTGCCCAGCACCCAGCTCTCTGCCCATCCACACAAGAGCTTTGATGGTGTCTGAGACACAGCAGCTTCCCCTGGCAGCCTGTGCCCTCCTGGCCTCTGCATCTCCCTCTAGGTGGATGTACAGCACAGTGGTTCGGGCAACTCAGACAAGCCCTGAGGTCAGCCCTGCTGTACAGATCTGGAGAGTTGTGCTGGGTTACACATTTCCAGGAGTGGAGGAGCCTGGGCTACATCTTAGCAGGAGTGAAGAGAACCGGCTGGGCTGAGAGCAGACATGATTAACACAGCCATGGCTGCACCCCTGCACGTACACCAGAGGTGGGGCAGGCTGTGAGTCAATCACTCTGTAAAGATCTGTCCAGCCCATTGCACTCCCCTGAAGGGCAGCACGACAGTGATCTCCCCTAAAGCACAGAATCACAGGATCAGGTGGCTTGGAGAAGACCTCCAAGATTACTGACCATGAACTTAGACTGAGCACGACCATGACAATTAGACCATGTCACTGAGTTCTACATCCAGTCTTATCTAAAACACCTCAGGAAGTGACAGCTTTCCTTAGGCCCAGAGTTACACCATATTCTAGTGACATTATCCAGCTGTTACAAGTTGCAGTGTATCACTGTGTGAATCATCATTTACATCATCCTCAAGTCACAAATTCAGCTATTGTTCTATGGTGGAGTTGACTTTGGCTGGAGGCCAGGTGCCCATCCAGCTTCTCTATCCTTCCTGTGGAAGGAAATGGAAAGGGAGAAAAAATAAGATAGAAAATTACTTAAAACTTGAGATAAGTCAGTTTACCAAAGCAAAAGCAGAAGTTTGCACATGCACAAGCAAAGAAAAGAAACAAATTATTCTCTACTTTCTGTCAGCTGAAGCAACAGAGCATATGCTGCAGAAGTCATGCATTGTAAAAAACAAATGCAGCCTCTTCCTCCTCATTTTTGTAGCTTTTCTGTCTGAGCTGATGTCATGCAGTATGGAATACCCCTCTGGTCAGTCTGAGTCAGCTGTTCTAGCTTTATGCCGTCCCAGGATCTGGCCCACCTCCAGCCCCTTGATGGGCAGGGAATGTTGGAGAGGCAGTGCTGGTTCTGTGCCAGCCTTGCTCAGCAGGAGCCAAAACTCTGGGGTGTTATCAGAATCTTTCAGCTACCAATACAGGGCACAGCCCTGTGAGCAGAATGAACTCCATCCCAGCCAGACCCAATATATACCCAATCACCCTTTGATTACCATTTGATTTTCATTCAGATATCAATTAATCACCATTTGTTCGTCATTTGATCACTAATAAAAGCCTTCTAGTTAATTCCATGCTGATTGCTCTTAATGACTCACCTTTGAAGCCAGATAAGCAAATGAATCTGTAGAGCAGAAGAAAGGGAACACCATGGTAAGACAGCACAAAAAAAAAAAAAAAAAAAAAAAAAGAGGACGTGAAACGTGAAATGGGTGAGGTGGGAAGAAGTCAGGAGTCACCCAGTATTAACAACCTGAAGTCTCAAATGGTTAACCCACACAAGAACTATGTGTTTCTACTTTAACAGGTAGGAAAGCAAAGAGCAACAGTGGGAAAATACAAATTGGTGTCATACTGTTTTTTCTCTGTTTCAGTTCATTTTTAAGCTTTTCCCTTAGAAGGCTCTAAACTTTCCCCAAAAAACTGTAAATATCCTGTCCCCACAGTAGTACAGCTTCCTAAAGGTGGCTAAATTAAAACACATAGAAAACTGTTAATGCATTAAGACTTACATTACTAATGCAGTTATTTATGATGAAGCTTCAAATTTTAGGCAAGAACAGCTACAAGGGACATTCACTGACAGTGCACATTCACTGGCAGTGTACATTACATTGCTGGAACTCAGCAAGCAGAAAAATCAATAATTATATTATTAAGGAAAACTATGGTTCACAGGCCAGAAAAAAAAAAAAACTCTGGAAAAATAATTGTAATTAGTTTCTGCATCTGAAGTAGCCCACAAACATCAGCAGGAATCTTTCCTGTGCTCTAGATCATCACAATATTCCTCAGCAGGGATTATATCCCTGCATTTCTCATTCTGTATTACACCCACAGTCTTAGTAATAATTTATGAAGCCCTGACTGAACTAATCTGCTTTGGGGTGTATCCATGATGCCTGACTTAACCAGCTTTCCACCCCAGAAATTATCATATCTCATGCCTCATCTGGGTAAAAGCCACCAGTGCAAGGAATCTTTCACTGCAAGCAGGTACAAACATACCAATGAATAGTGTGCCACAGAAGTTAAAATGCAATTAATGCAAATTTTAATAACGATGGTTAATTTTAACTCCTGTGGCTCTTCAGACGATACTAGAAAAAATAATATTTAGAATAATTATATAAGTGTGACTCTAGCAGACATCAATTAATTATACTTGTGATTAATGCCTCATCTGTCCATAATTAAAATAAGTAGAAGTCCATAAAAGCAGATCATTTCCTCACGATTGTCTTTTAAACCTTGTACTTCTTTGAATGCCATGTCCATTTCTATTCTGCATTTAGAAAATAAGCACCTTCACCAAATACTGAGAAAATAAATAATCAAGATTATTTCCTTCTAGAGGTATGCCATTTCTTAAAAGCAAATTATAGGGATATTTTGAAACTGTGCAGCTCCCCACAGTATTGGAATCAAAAGAGTCTTAGCAGCATTGAGCAGTGATGACTGGTAATGCAGAAATTTGAGAGGAGAAACACCACACTGTTCCAGGCTTTATCTGGTTATAAAGATGGTATGTGACAAATACAGTAGCTGACAGGTGAAAGGAAACAGCAAAGTCTGACACTGCAGAAAATTCTTGGGAAGCACAGAAGAACTTGGGTTACACATGATCTGAGAACAGAAGAAGCATCCCGTTTCTTCAAAAGCCTGCAAACCCTGAGGAAATTCACAGACTGTCAGGCTGACACATTTATTACAGGCCTGCACCGGGTTGTGTGCAAAGGACAGACAAAGATTCTCACACTGAGTGTACAAGTACTGTCTTAACTCTGCAATAAACAAATTCATTTTGCTCTCAGCTTGTGAGTCTCATTTCATATGCTACAGACAGGTGCTGTGTGTAGGCTGTATGGTGTGGAATGATGCTGGGTGATGCTGATGTGATCTGACACATGAAAACAAGAGAGCTCTGATTTAATTATCCCAAGCTGGGCTTGCACATAACATCTATGTGCACTGTCTGTTTGCAGATGTCGTTTGCAGGAGAAACTAGCCTGTATGGGATAGAAAATGTAATCACCAAATGCATTATAGTGAGATAGAGCAGCTCCATGTATGCCCTACAGCAACCAGCAAGTGCCCTTTGTGTACAAAGGTGTGCTGGTTTTGGCTGCAGTAGAGCTAATTTTTTCCCAGTGCCTGGTCTGAGGCTGTGTTGTGGATTTGTGCTGAACACAAGGTTCATAATATAGAGATGTTTTTGTTATTGCTGAGCAGGACTTGCACAGAGCTGAGGGGATTCCTGCTTCTCCTATAGTCATGCTGATGAGGAAGCTGGAAGTATGGGGGAGGATGGGAGGAAAGACAGCCAGGACAGGTGACCCAAACTGACCAAAGGGATATTCCAGAGCATATGACATCATTCTTAGTATATAAAGTGGGGGGAGGAAGGAGGAAGGAGGGGATGTTTGGAGTGATGGTGTTTGTCTTCCCAAGTCACTGTTACATGTGATGGGGCTTGCTCTCTTGGAGATGGCTGAACACCTGCCTGCCCATGGAAAACAGTGAATTAATTCTTTGTTTTGCTTTGCTTGTGTGCATAGCTTTTGCTTTCTCTATTAAGCTGTCTCTATCTCAACCCATGAGTCTTCTGGCTTTTACCCTTCCAATCCTCTCCCTGATCTCATTGGTAGGGGAGTGAGTGAGCAGCTGCCTGGGGCTTGGCTGGGGTTAAACCACAATAGTAGGAAAGAGTAGTAAGTCAATACCCAGTTTCCACCTCCCCTCCCCATAAATACCTGTGGTTGCCAAGTTACTGTATGGCCAAACCTGAGCCACAGTGGTGCCACTTTAGAGCTCCCCTTTGGCACAGAAAAACTCGGGTCCTGGATCTGGTTCCTGCCTGGTGATGTCAGTAGAGATGGAGACCCTGGAGCAGAAAGCTGTATAGGCAGCATTAGTCAGGAAAGTTTTCTGTGCACAAGTGACCACCAGCATCCCAAGAGAGCCTATTGCAAAAGTTTCTCTCACTTCCTGTTGATTCCAAGTTGAAAATGAAAACTTGCCTAGAAAAAACAGTGTAAGGCTCAAGGTTAACAGAATCACTTACAGCCACTGAAGCTGTTAAGGGCTCAAGAGTAGATGGAGGCAGGGGCTCTGGAGAAGCTTTCTTGTAGGTGACCCTATGTCATCTCAAATCTTGATGTATTTATGTGTCTGCAACAGGTTGTACATCAAGATGGGATCCTCATCAGCAAATACATTTCAATCCACATTTTAAAAAGCAAAGCAAAAAATAGCAGAAATATGTGCACATCCACCACATTCCCAAAATAGCAACCAATTTCTTCTTACCAGTGTCCTCCTCTGCAAGAGCAAAGCACTTGATAAAACAGCCACTGCTCTGGCATAGGAAATGTAGAGGCAGCAAATAGATCCAGTCACAAGGAAGGTAGCAAAGCTTTGTAACTTAAAACCTTAATAGCAGGGTTTTATTTATGTTGAAATACAGGTGAGGGCTACATTTATGTAATAAATAAAAAGTATATGAACCAGTGCTCAGCACTATGCCCAGGAGCCCCACATCAACTTTTGGGTCCAGGATCTTGATTCACAACTGCATAAAATATATCAGGACCCATCCTGTGGTGCAGCATGGCCTACACCCAAAATACAGCAGTCTGGTTCACCCAATGATCCCTCCTCCAGGCTATTCCCTTTTCCCTGAAGTCATACCCAGGAGGAGCCTGTGCCAAGGCCCTCATAGGCAGAGCACCACCAGTGAGGGCCAGGGGCAACCATTGTCCTTGGGTGTCTCCCAGTGCAGGTGAAGCCTTCATGCTGACATGCCACAGCAGAGACCATGAACCTTTATCCCTCTGCAAGCTTCCCCTGCCTGTCCAGCTCTTAAAGAATCCAGCCTCATAGCCTAGAAGCACCCATGAGATCCAACTCACACCACCAGTACTGCCAGTGTACCAACACCAGTTAGAAGTCAATGCTTGTATGTACAATTCTGTATACTTCTACTCGGCAAGACAAATTTTCAGGACCATATAAGTATCAGCCCCATATCAGGGCTATCAGAAACCACACCAGGGAAGAGAGTGTTAAGATGCCCTTACCTGAATGAAGGATATCAATCTGCATCTGAAGGAAACTAGCTGCATCACAGAAACCTGAAAAAGCTGTAGTTGCGTAATGACAAACAGGTAAACAACGTGTTGAGCCATAGAAAACTTGTATGTTGCCATGAAAAAACACCTACTCTAATAGCATAGGTGGAACTATCTAAAGCTGCATGAGTATTCAACACACCCCATTGTGTGCTTCTCAAGAGCAGCTGATTACCTGTGTTCCATTGCCTTAATGTTAACGAGTATTTCAGCATTTGACCCGTGGTTCTGCCATTTGTCATTGCTGGATTGGTGCTTGAAGAGGGTTTTAAACTCTGAAACCTGGATGCAATACCAGAAGTTCCTTGTTCCATGGCCCTTCACTATCTCTACCTTCTGCAAATGATACCGTCAAAGGCCAAACACTTCACTCTGCAGCTTCTCTTGACTGCCTGAAGCTCCTGCTCTGCCATAAATCAGTCAATGCAAAGGCCTATTTCAAGCAAAATTGTCATATGTTTTCTTTACCCCTTCCCTAACAATTTTCAACATCCTGATTATCTGGTGCTGCCAGCTGGATGAAGACTAGTCATGGTGATTCCAGGACACTCTCATTTGGGTTCCATCATCACTGGCACTGGCATTGAACAGCAGCACAAACAATGTTTGTGTGATCAGGTAGATGATTTGCTCAGTCTGGTGGCACAGCTAAAGGCAGGAAGCAGGATGGTAAAGGATGGTTAAGGAGCATCAGGGAGTCTGAGGAGACAGGCTGGTAGAACCTGCCTGCCTGAGACAGGAACAATCACCAGAAAAAAAAATATGATCAAGGGTCTCCTGTATCTTCCCCCCAGCAGGCAGAAAACAGTACCTCCAAAGAAAGGAGTAAATGGATAAAAAGTAAAGTACTTACTTGGGGAGTAGATGAAATCCCTCCCTGTCCACCTCACTCTTTCAGGTGCCCCTGTACAGTATGTTTGAGGCTCTGGAGGTGGAATGCCAGTCAGCATGTGATGAGGATGAAGGTGCAGCTACACCAGAGGTGTTGACAGAGTCAGAAAAGCCTAAACAAGACATGACAACCACCGCTGTGGGGAAGAAAAGATGGGTTGTAGTTGTAGGTAGTTTCTTTCTAAGGACAACAGAGGCTCTAATATGCTGGATAAATGCTCCTCTTCGGAAAATCTGATGCCTCCCTGAGGTCCAGGTTCAGGACAACTCCAGGAAATTTCCTAGCTTGAAAGACTCCATTACCCATTACGGGTCTTCCTTGTGGGTGGCAGTGGAGCTACAACATCCCAATCCAAGGGTCATCCAAAGAGACTTTAGCACCTTGGCTTGGTTGGTAAGTGAATGTGGAGCACATTATTTTTTCCTCTATCCTTCCAGGTGCTGGCAAAAACAAGAAGAAAGAAACAGATGGACCCAGTCTAATTCATGGCTCTGTGGCTGGTGTCACTGCCAGAACTTTGGTTTCTTTGATGATGGGATATGCTACATGGCACCAGACTTGCTGCCATCAGATGAGATTCACCTTTCTCAAAAGGAGAAGGGGTTCTTTGCCCAGGAGCCAGCAGGGCTCATTGATAGAGCTTTAAACTAGACATGCCAGGGAAGAGGGATAATGCCTGTGACAAGCTGTGGGAGGATGCACCAAGGTTTAAGGGACAGAGTACTAGTGAGGGCCCTCAGACAAGTGGCTCTAGAAGTGTTGACCCATTGGAGAGCACTGTAAATCTCTTTTGAGCCAGGGACACCTGGGATAATAGAAGCAATCAGGGAAACACCAGTGAAATACCTCAAAGGAACTAAGAGGTACCCCTTTAAGAAGGTGACATAGCAATGAGGGTGTTGAAACTCTGGAACAGGTTGCCCACAGAGATGGAGGGTAGACAGCCAACCCTGCCAACTTTCAGGATGTGGCTTGACAGGGCTCTGGGCAACCTTATCTAGTTGAAAATGTCCTCACTCATTGCAGTGGCATTGGAGATGAGATTTAAACATCCCTTCCAAAACAAATTATTCTACTATCAGGATTATTTGTCCTATTTATGTTACTTTGTTTATATTAACAGTGGATTTCAGTTACCATTTAAAATACCCTGTCAGTTTTTATTGTCAATACCTTGAGTAATTTCATCTCAGCAAACTTAGCCCGCCTCTGTTCACTCCACACAGCATAGGAGCTGGTGTAAGTCTTTGGAACAGTTTAGGAACAGCTGACTCTATTTTCCATGTAGTACTGTGTCATGCTGAGCAAGCCAGAATTTCAGGATAAATAATTTATCAACTGCCCATATTTTTTCTGGATTGAATGGATTTCACTTTTGTCCAGAATACACAAGCTGGTTTCAGAGAACAGTATATACAAGGACTATGACCCAACAGTAAATTAACACTCTACTGACACAAAACAACCCATGAGCATCAACAGTACTACAGCAAAGACCAACAGATAGGTGGGGATGTGAGCAGCCTTTGAAGTAGCAAAGGTCACTGTTTACACATGGAAAGCCAGAACAGGCAGCATGCTCCACACACCTTTCCCACCTACCCCGTCTGCAGTGCCGCAGCCAAATGCTGTGTCCAGTCTCAGACCCCTCACCACAAGAAGGACATCGAGGTGCTGGAGGAGGGAAAGGTCTGAAGCACCAATATTGTGAGGAGGTGCTGAGGGAGCAGGGGTTGTTTAGCCTGGAGAAAAGGAGGCTCAACAGCAACTTTATCACTCTCTACAACTGCCTGAAAGAGGTGGTAGCCAAGTCAGGGTCCATCTTCTCTCCCAGACAATCAGCAACAGGACAAAACGAAATGGCTTTGGGCTGTGCCAGGTGCAGTTCATGTACATCAGGAAGAGTTTCTTTAGTGAAAGGGTGGTTATGCACTGGAATGGGCTGCTCAGGCAAGTGTGGACTCACCACCCCGGGAATTGTTCAAGAAACAACTGGACATGGCATTTAGTGCTGTGGTTTAGTTGACATGGTGGTGTTCAGTCAAAGCTTGGACTTGATCTTGGTAGTCTATTCCAAAGTTAACTATTGTATGATTCCATGATACTGCCTCCTCTTTCCACTACCAGCAAGTTTTCATAGTTCTGCATGTGAACATCTACAAACCCACCACTATGTAGCTATTCTCTTCCTCCCTCGACTCTCTCCTGCAGCTGCACCAGTCTTGGAACAGAAGGATAACCACATCCCACAACTCTTATGTCCTTGTCCCCACAACACTTACCTAACAGCACATCATTGCCATTAAATGTTGCAGTGTAGAAATCCTTTGAATTAACCTCTTCACAGTTAGAAAATAGATAAGACAAGTCACAAATTGCATCAAATATGCCTGCATTCTACTCCTCTCAGATTCTGAATCATGCCTGTAACAAAACCTTTCTTGCATGCTCCTTTATTTGTGGTATATGAATGTAGAGAAGGAAAATCAGGATTCTTATGGACCATCTGCTGCATGCTGAGGCTTAGCACTAGGTGCTGTTAGATTCTTTTTGGCTGTTTTACCTACGGACATTATTCACTCACTGCCAGCTTTACTCCTCTTAGTCTCAGCTAACTCAAGAACTGTTTTTCTCATGCTTCTCCTCCACCACCCAACATCCCTCTGCAGCCATGAGAAAATAACTGCAGTCAGGGACTATAGAACACAGCCTGAAATTCTGCCCTGCAACTCTTCTCTGAGGGCAGAGCCAGTGGGCCACCACCAGCTGGAGTAGACACCCAGCCAACATACTAAATCTCATCAGTAATCTCGGCCAGAAGCCCCATCCTGTGCTGCTCTGTGCCCCAATGATCCCACTCTGTTTGATAATTCAAAATAAGCCTTTCATCTTGTCCTGAGGACCAGGCACGCAGACACTTTGATCCTTCATACACACACAAAACATTTGTCTCTCCCCCAGCAATTTCCAATAAATGATTGCAACCCTGATCAAGACATCTAATCAGGCACTGAATTCAAGACAAGAAAGGGAAAAACTCCTTATATATATATATATGTGAATTTAAGAAGATAAATTAAAATTTAACAAAACTCTTTAACCAGAGACACACAACAAAAATAATATACAGATATAATAACTTTTTATTTACGTAAGCTGAGGATGTGTATTTGGCTCAGGACTTTTTATCCATGATTTTAAAGAGACTGACTGCAAATAATATAAAAAAATAAAAAATGCAAAATTAATCAATATTTTCAAAATTGTCACAAATTTTGAAAACACTTGTATAAATCCTGCAAACTTTGTGTACCCTTAAAGGGGCATAATTTAGTTACCATATATAATGATATTTGAAAATATTAGTACTTTACCCTAAAGTTTCAACATAGACATATTCATGATGAGTGTAATTTCAAGAGGGTATCAAAAGTGATCATGGTTAGAAAAATATACATACTTTTGCTTCTGCAAAAGAAAAGTTCATTTGAAATACCCATCAAATAAAATACTAAATAAAGTCTCTCCACAGATTTTTTTTCACAGTCCAAGATAGAAAGGATGTTTATACACAGCTTATGCATTCTGTCATTTTCAAGGTAGAATCATTTTCACAAGTACAGAAGAATAAAAACCTATTACTACTCTTCAGACTGCTGGCTGTACCCACATGTGATTGTTCAGGCAAGCCAAGAGAGCAGAGCCATACAGTGATACCCAAACAAATCAGAAGAAAGGTATAGAAAATGCAGATGCACAAGAGCAAAGGAAATCACACTGGTAACATTGAGAGGAATAGTGACAAATAGGAATAGACATGAACTCTTAAGTAGCATGCAGTAATTCCTACAGGAAAAATAATCCCACCACACTCCAAGTATTAAAAGGACACTTTCATGGTGCTTTTCATAAATTTTCAGAAGTAATATTAAAGATTACTATCTACTGGAAATAGCCAGGACTTAATTTGTTTGAGTGGATACAGTTTGTTGCTGTGCTTCAGTTCATGGCAGTGTTAAACTTCAGTTGCACACACACAAAGCAGAACAACCCCAAACTTTCAAGGTTTTAAAAGGAAATGAGATAGGAATAAATTTTCAAAAACATGTGCTTTCACTACCTGAGTGCATTGCAGTAGCCAACAAAGCAAAGATTTGGTTATTACTTGTTAAAATGAATTCTGGTGTAAAGAAGGAATTCAGAAGAGCAGCATGGCACTTGCAACAGTAACTGAAATTAAAGTATAGTGACACATCAAGATCTGATATCCTTTACAGTGTCCTTTTAAGTGTCAACAGACCAGTATCTTAGCCTACAACTGAAACAGAACAGAAGCAAATCCTAATGAAATAACCAAATCAAGAATGTTACAATATTTCACAGTTATAGAGTCTATGGGACTACTGAACAGAAAAAAGCATGAAGGATAATAGCAGCATATGGTTTACAGTTTTCACTTCTCAGTTTATTAATATTAGTGGTGCACTCAGCAATGCATAAAGCAAGGAAAGAAATTCTGTCAAAACCGGCAATTATCTACCACGTCAACACTTACTTATGGTCCTTGTAAACAGCTAACTCCTTTTTGAACTTAAATTGCAAAGAAAAGAATATTTACATTATTTATATATATATATAACCACAAAACCAAAATTAAGTTAAAACCCTATCAAGGAAATTGCATTTTGAGGACAACATAATACAATATTAAATAGCACATGTCCAAAGATTTTGAAGGCATTGTGATTTTCATGCTTTCTTCCTCCAGTCATTTTACTCTGGGTTTTAATAGACTAAATACTTCATTTCAGAGTAAATAAGTGGAAATATTATAGAGCAGCTCCGGTAAAGAATAGCTCCACTACTGAAAATTGCTCGAGGTGTGGTGATCCAGGACTCTGACTTAAAGCAAAAATAAACGGCATACAAGGCCACAGCAAAGAAGTGGCCAATCAGTACCATTGGTTTAGGAGATAACCTGCATTAAAAAGAAACAGATAAAACTAGTAAATAAGCAGAATCAGAAAGAACTGAAAAAATTCCATTTTACAGATTCAGATCTCCACTCAAGATCACACACCCCCTTCTGATTTAGGTAGATCTGCTCCTCCCAACTCAACTGAAAAATACAAACTTGGTTCTCTTTGGCTGCTCCACACTCTGCATTCTCTTCTACAGCACAGCCAACGTACACTGCTATTTTCCCCTCATTTCTAGTTCTCTTTATCTACCTCTTACTCTTTGTCTTCCTTCAGAGGAATATTTTAAACAGGTTTTTCAGTTTTAGCTCTCAGTCCAAAAGGAGAGAAATATAAAAGCACACATTCTCCTGTGTTCAGAGTAGTAGGGTTTACTATGCATTCACAAGTTTCTGAAGGGTCATTGAAGCACCTTCACAGCTGGAGATTTCCCTGTTCCTTACAGCTTTTTATGAGAGGCCTCACTCAAGAACACACTCAGCTTGTCAAGTAGGAAATCTCCACCCTCTAAAAAGGAGTTGGCACTTAAAAACACAGTTTCTAATAAAGCTCCAACCCTCAGTATAATCTTGAAATCTAGGTTCATGTGGGACATCCACCTGATGGGGAGCAAAGCAGATCTCTCAGGGGCTCACAATAACCACGGCCAGCACAGTGAACTTACACTGAGAGCAATCCAACAGGACCTGCGACACATTCTCCTCCAAGTCTGAAGTAATGGAAACAGGCTTTCTTTAGCTGATGCAAGGAATCTATGAAATTAAAATTAATAAAACAAATGTAATCAACACACACTGCAACATTTTTCTGCATGCACAATACTGATATTAAATCCAGGACTTTGGTAGCAGTTCTGTTTAATTCAGCTGGACTTCAAGCTGCTTTTATTTATACAAAGGATAGTTATACAGAATATCTACATATTTTTGTATTAACTGTTTTCTTTGGAGTTTTTCTTACTCCAGACTTGCCTTCACACTGCTAAAACTCTGTCTAAAAAACTAGGCAGAGAACACAAGAAAACTTATTAAAACTCTGATTGATATATTTTTAATATAAAACAATATACATACATATATACATACACACACGGATATCCCCTTCCCAGTCATATTTATTTACCAAGTTGTAATTAATCAGAGATTAAGATATATTTACCATCTGTGGCAGCAAAAAGCTCATAAAGTGCCTGGGCAAGAACATTCACTACAAAAGAATGAGATTTTTTTCTTGACCAGTAAAATGTTCTTTTTGCCTGGAAAAAAATAAGAAAAAGAGGTACTTCTGTCAGTAAATGCAAAGGAACATTCAAAAGATTCCCACAGAGGTGAGGTGACAAGAGCCATGCTCATGGACATGCAGAAGGGATTTAGTGATATGCTGGAGTGATTCTAAACTAGGGCATTAAGGAATTTCATAAACTTGTTGAACCAGTTATGCAGACTCGCCTTAAGGTAAATATAGGGGGGAAAAGGTAGCTCCAGAGCATGTTTCTCATCCTGCAGTGGGTGTTTGGGATACAACTGAAACTTGAAGGATAATGCTCAGCTAGTTCCCTCAACTGACTGGTAATAAATAGGAAATTACAAAGTCTGAGGTGACTAGCTGCCATAAAAATATCTGCATGTGGTCAGGTAAGTCCTGAACTGTCCTGGCATTCAGGATTCCTCTAAATGCTTTTCAATTGTCAAATACACTTTTTGGATCATCTGCTTGTAGTCTACAATTATACTACCTGTAATTTAGCCAAGACAGTATGCCTAGCCCCATTAAAAGCAGTAAACAAATAAATAAGAAATATTATTATCTACTCATCAGAATTTTGGGACTAAGTATCACTGAAAAAATAAACCTTGCATGAACACTGATGGAGCAGATCCTAGGAAAGAAGGATCCCTCTAACTTACTACCCAGATTAATGCAGACAGCAAGAGGCCAGTGGAAGCTCAGATGTCTCTTGAAAGACTGGGTACACAAGCTCATTATTGTCCAAGTTCCACTCACACAAGTGTAGTGGTTCAAATCCACTACATTTAGGATCAATCTGGTTAAAAATACCCTATTAAAATGGGAATATCAGGTTATCCTAGCAAAGTATCCTGACTAGACACAGCACACCAATCTCCTTAAGTAAAACACAGCAGGTCAGTGCGCTAAGTTTTGAAACTGACAGTGCGCTAAGTTTTGAAACTGACTCTTACCACACAGCACAGCAGTTACAGACTACAGCTCCACTGGTGAATGTCTGATATCTGATTATTCTAGCCAAAGCTTTGAAAACTGCTATGCCTCACCAATAACTTACCTGTCACTGAGTTGCATAAAACTTAGCGTTGTGTCACTGAATTGCAGTGGAAGCTATCTAAAGTAAGTCTGAAATAAACAATCACCTTAAGAACATCAGAATCTTCATAAAGGTCTGGGATATCCTGGAGCAAACTTCTCCATATTTTAACATCATTTAAAATAACACTCATTCCTCCACCAGTTAGAGGATGTCTTATATTATAGGCATCTCCTAAAAGAAGAACACCTAGGTAGAAGAGAAAAAACAATAGGATACTGCACAACCATTATGGAATCTTAAATTCAAATCTTCTATTAAAAACATCAAACTTACTAAGAATTCATTCCTACCAGAAGATAAGATGTATAACAACTAGAAAATTAAAAAAAAAAAAACCAACAACAACACAAAGTATGTCTTTATTTTAAAAGACTTTATTTTTAAAAGACTTAAAAAGCTTTAAGATAATCAAACTATTTTTTCCCTATGTGTATGCATGTTCATGTGTTAAAGAACACACTATTAAAGTTAATTTCTTTAATTTTTTGTTATTTTTTTCTTAGGCTATACTTGTATAAGCTTGAGCAATGGCGTAAATTAAACTTAGAAATAAAGCAGGCACCGACTTCACATCTGGTGTCAATGTAAACATTCCTATTAAATTTTGTCCAAGGTATACAACTTCAAAATACTATTTTTTTAATAGAAGATTTATGAGACAGTTGTATTGAACAACAAATACACATCTAAGACAACAAAGTCCTACGCCTCAGAAGATGCTTATAATGCCTTTTTTCTTCCTTTTATTTCTTAATACCCACCTTTCTTGTTTACAGCTGAAGGAGGCAAGAAGCTGGCTGGCATAGTCCTTAAACGATCATTCTGAACTGCTATTAAGAATGGTTCCTTTAAATGATCTGCAACAACCAAATATTTTAGTTACAGTAGTTAGACAAAGATAATTTGTATACAATCCATTTTAATCTCTTTGAGATATCAGAGTCATAGAATGGTGTGGGTTGGAATGGGACCTTGAAGATCATGCAGAGTCAACCCCCTTGCCATGGGCAGAGACACTTCCCCTAGACCAGACTGCTCAGAGCCCCGTCCAACCTGGACTTGAACACATCCAGGGATGTGGCAGCCACAACCTGTTTTAGTGCCTCACCACCCTCACAGTAAGTAATTTGTCCCTAATATCTAATCTAAACCTACTCCCTATTTAACTCATTCCCCCTTGTCCAGTCACTGATGCCCTTGTCAATAGTTCTGCCCCATCCTGTAGATCCCTTCAGATACTGGAAGGCCATAATTAAGTCCCCCAGAGCTTATCTTTTCCAGACTGAACAAAGCCAAATCTCTCAACCTCTCCTCATAGGAGGAGCCTTCCATCCCTCTGGTCAACTTGGTGGCCTTCTCTGGACTCATTCCAACAAGTCAATGTCCTTCTTGTGCTGGGGAGCCCAGAGTTTTACATAATCCTTCTGAATTGCTGACCTCACAGCTGTGAGCTGAAGAAACATCTGTGTGTTGTGTGGTGTGGAACCAAAGAAGGGTGAATGGTTCCTGAAACAGTGACCGCACACACGGAAAAAGCCACCCAGTTTTATTAATTCAGTGAAATGTGTCTCCTTTATTTCTGACATATTTAAATGCAATAATTCTCTAGAAGTCTTTCCAGACTTACCAGGTAGTTGTGGATGAATGGTCTCAATCATGTACTCTTTTAAATTTTTTGGCATTTCCCCTCGAATATCAACAAGGACCCGAGTTTCAGTTGAAGAAATCTTATAGATTAGCACTGGACTTGTTTTAGCTAAAACAAGTTCAGCATAATTAGCTTTAAACTGTGATGCATCCTTAGAAAGGAAAGAAGGAGAAGAAAGATTGAGACTGATTAATGAAAGGGTATTAAACATCAGACATATAAAATAATTTTTTGAAACATTTTAAAATAAAATCCTGTATCATATTAAGTTTGTTATTATTCTCTTAAATGAAGAAGTGTTTTCAAAAAGGAAGTTCTGAATTTCAGTGTAGCAACAATTCTTTTGCCAATAAATTTTAATATTTACTAGAATCACTAACTTACCAATTTCATTTGAATGCCTCACCAAGATTTAATATATGACATTAAAAACTTGTAACATAATCAATGTAGTAGTTTTCAGTACGATAACTTTGTTTTCTTTTCATAAAGAAAGTGGTGAAAGGAAAAGAAATCCACTAGTATAAATATAATTACTTGGACACACCAGCTGAAGAAGAATCACAGGGCCCTGTCTAATAAGGTCTTAAAGGAGATTCCAAAAGTAGACAAACTTGGGCAGCGCTAGCTGGATTAGAAGACCCAAAAAGTACTGGAGTTCCTACCAGTCAGTGTTCCCACTCTAGTGAAAATTCTGTTCGCTTCGGCTCATTCTCCCTTTATTATTTTTGCTGTTAATGCATCAGGCAATGCAGCAAACACAGAGTGAAAGAACCAGACAGGATTTCTACCTGGATTCTCCAACCACCCAGCTACCAACCCAGATTCTCAGTCCAAAACCAGGAGACTACCTTCTCTCTTGAAGTTTGTAGGTCCTGAAGGCAAATATGTTTATAGAGGTTATGAGGTACCCCACCTTCACCAACAGCATAGTGGTTTATGTAGTATTATACATTAAAATTACCTTCAAAATGCAACCAACAAAATGGGATGAAACAGTAACTTTGCTGGACACCAAGTTTTTCCTGAATTTGGAGAAAAGTCCATCAGCTACAACTGTAAGTGCAGCATGAAGTTCCTGCAGCATAAATTAAAAATAAAGATAGGATGCCATCAATTTTGTTTCAGAACAATGAGAAGCAATGCTCAACATATGTATTAAGAAATACTGTGGGGTTTGCCTTCCTTGTATTCATACTTATCTATTTGCTACACAAGATTATCTAACAATATACTCCAGCTTTTTTAGAAAACATAGCTATGGGAACTTGGGATTAAAAAATATAATAAAGAGGAGTATTTGCTCCCTTCAGGTTGTAATGCTCTTCAGAAGAAAAAAAAAAGGATTTCAAATTAAATATGTATAAGCAGCTGAAGAAAACAAAATCAAAGTATAACAAACTGATAAGCTGTAAGCACATAGGCTCTTTAAAAGACCACACAGAGAACTCCAAGCAGTTCTGAATTTACTTAGGAACTCTAACAAATAGTACATATATGGACAAAATACAAATCTGAGTAAACTAATCAGGTTCAACCTGAAGGTCTGTACAAATTCTTAATGTTTAACACACACATTCTTCTTAAACATAAGCAAATAATTCCAAATACTAAAAAATATTTTTATGCGTTTTATGGTCATGTAACAACATTATTATATTAGGAAGCATGTAAAGGTAGGTGTTTCCTTTTACCTACAGCCTTCTCGGTGTCAATATGTTCAGTGATTGAACTTCAAATGACAATAGATTTACAACAAGCATTAGCCTTAGCTTTCAGTGATTTCATGTGCTTTGCATAAGCAGTAAAAAGTATTTATTCTTTTAAACTTTCAGTTTGTAAGTAAGGCAGAAAAAGCATACTGTGTTTCATTAGTACTCCTAGGAAATCTTTTACTATTGTATGGGCGTGTCACTGTGAGTGAGGTCCTCTATGAGGAGTTGCCACCAATATTGGAGTGAATTCATAAAATCATAGAATATTCTGAGTTGTGGGGGACTCACAAGGATCTTCAAGTCTGACTCCAGTTGGTCAAACAAACCTTAACATCTTTTGCTGTGTGAAGGGAAATTGGATAAAATCAGATGACAGTAGATATGAGTAAGGTAAAACATGTCTGTGTCTGTGCTTATAGAAGTGAGCTCCTGAGTAGAGTTACCTCTACTATGGATTCACCTCTTTCCTATGGATTCCTAGTTTGGATGATTGTAAACTCTAATTTTTCCTGCTATTAGACCAAAGTCACCTGTCCATATCAGTTTCCTGCTGTCTAATGAGTAGAACATTCATGCTATAATTCTTCCACAGTCAACACAATTAACCTTGAGTCTATTCAGTTGCCTAGTTTTGAAAAAATTTATAAGTTGACCTTTAGCATACTGGCTAATTTGGACCTCATTTAGGAGAATAAAAATCTCTGAGATAATGTGGTGGAGAATGTAAGATGGAAAGAACAGAAAAACACATATACACAACACAGCCTCTTTTCCTTATAAAAGCAGGCTAAATTTGGGGTTTTTATTCAGCTAAGAGCGTCCTAGCTGTAAAAACTCACACATAGGGAAACGTAGTAAATAGAAATGCTTAATGGAAATTCCTTATATACTAGATTTCTAAAATCAAAGGAGATCTAAGCCAGCAAATGAAACAGCTTTTTCCAGCCACAGAACTTCAGCTTTCAGAGCAAAACATTAATTTGTTTATCCCCAGTATACAGACAAGAAACTTAAGGCCTTTAGAACAACATCAAGACTTTTAGGAAAGATGCAGGCTAGAACACTGGTCACTCAGCGTTCAAATAAGTCACCCTTAAAATTACAACAATAACATCCATAAGCGTGTGAAGCTTAAAAACAGAACTCAAAATATGCGCATTCCCCTTCTACCCCTCAAACAAAATAAAAGAAAAACACCCTTCCATGTTTCTGGATGATAAAGCAAATTGAATTTGGGAAACAAATCCCAACAAACAGCCCTCTCCCTGCAAAAAATCCTCCTCTTCTCCAAACTCCCTGTCTTTCCCATACCCATGATTCAGTGGTTTATTCTCGTACAGTGGATTTCCTAATACAGTTTCATTCATATTACATGTCTGGCAAGACAGACCAAGGAACACGACTTGGCACTCACTCCTCCTCCAGCTACCTCAAGAGGGGTCAAGGATATTGTTACTTGTCTGCTCTGTTGCAGCACTTAGTTGTTAAGTGGGCTGAAATGGCACTTACCTGAGGACAGTCTAAAACCAGCTTGGTCCCCCTACAGCTTTGGCAAGGACTTTTAAAAGGCTCTCTCCTATACAGTTCTATGCCACCAGACCCATTTCTAAATGACTTAGAGATGGAAAGATGTCAGAGATCTCTGATCTTAGATATCAGAGCAGGATCTTCCAGCTACTCAGGAACTTTCCCCATCTAGTATGGAGGGGAGCATGGCATAGGCAGATTCCCATCTTTCCCATCAGAGTGCATCTACAAAACTTTATGCAACAAAGGAACTTCAAAGTCCACAAAGAAGATCACAAATTTGGTTTTCCCGGAGAATAGGCAGCATATCCAGAACTTCAGTACAGGGGCTCTACCCATACTGGTCTCTCCTAACTTCACGCAGTTTCATAGCATTTAGCCAACAGTTTAGAATTAAAATATGCCAAACTTCTCTTTCTGTCATCCAAGAAATGACATGACAGAGCTTTCACTATCAATAGGTAACTTTTTCATTTTCAGTCCCTCACTATATGGTGGAAGTGTATATGGACATGCAGACCACATAGCTGGAACACAAATCTTAGCACATTGTTCTTTTCACCAGGAACTTTTGAGAGACTTTAAACTCCAGACATATGAATAATGAAACAAATAATGAACTGTATTCTCCAGAGAAAGCAGAAGGTTCATAAGAAGTCATAACAAGAATTCCCATATTCCCAGACTGTATGCACTAGAAAATAATCTCCCTTTATTGAATCTTTTGCTTACTTGATAACTACATTCTTTCTGTACCAGTGCTCTGAAATATAAGCTTTTTAAAAATTATATATATAAAACAACCCTCAATTTTCTCAACAGTTTAACAAAGACTGTAACAGAAAGCTCTTACTTTAGTGTCACCAGTCTCTTTGTCCTTGTACTGAACACCCACAACACAGTCATCTTCCTCAAGTAACTGTAACACTGTCCCTTCGATGAATTTTGCACTGAAATGACACAGAGGGGTTAAAACAGAAGAGGATTAATGATGCCAACATTACAAGGTGCTAGATATAGATAGAAAATCAAACTTTCAATAGTGTTGTCTCTGCCAACATTGTTTATATTTCACAAAAAAAGGGTTCTTGAACACTTTCTGAAGCTGCATTAAATATCAAAAAAGTCTTGGTCATAAATTTCACTTTTTATCAAAACCTTTGATTTGATAACTGAATATTTTAAAAACCATACTGTTTATCATAAACATCCTGTCACTTCGTAGAGTCCCCAGCTGTGCCCCATAGCCCTGTGAGAGATGCTGAGAGATGCTGTTTCACACCTAATAATGGTCAGAAATCAGGGAGCTGACTGAGTCATCCCTGCTAAAAGCTAGGAATTGCTAACAGTGCAGTGAGGACTAACTCGGAGGAGAATTAAAGAGCAGAATCAGCAGCACTTAAGCCCTTAATATGAACACTAGATCAGGCACTTAATTCTCAGAGCAGTCAAAACTAACCTAACCTGCTTAGGACACATATCTAGCTTGTCACCTCAGGAATTTGGGATAGAGTTCTGGTTTCTTTATAGTTATGCTTTTGAAGTTCTGCTAACAGTTATGTTTGAGTGGAGTACCCCCTGCTTCTACCTCCCAACCAGAGTTATTTTGAGTTCAGAAATTAAATCTCTGTAAACTTATATTCTTTGTTGGGTCTGAGCTGTTAGACCTGATCACAGCACTTCAGACTCAGCAGCTCAAAACAGGACACACTGAATCTTTCACAAATATTCCATATCCAGATGGAATTCCACAACTTTAAGAAATGAGCTAAAGGTGCATGTAAGAATACAACAGCTTGCTATTTTAGCCTCTTAAAAGGAATACAAGCATCTCAATGTCTTTTTTTCCCTGCCATACAGTACAGGCATTTCAGAGCAGCTTGTGACTGGCTTAATTTGACAGGCAAGAGGCATGCTGGCTGTATCAAAATATGAATGGTTATGAGTGAGCACTCAACAGAAACCTCAACAGCAAGGGATTGCAGCAGCATGCCAGGGAATCAAGAGTCCTGTAAATCCCATCAGCTCTAAGTTTCTCTTATAGCTGTCAGTTCAGTTACCTAAGCGCTCACTTTTTCTTCTCATTCTCATCCACTATAAGTGAGTTTATAATTACATACAATTATTTTATTATTATAAACCAATGATGCCCTACCTCTTTCTGCTGGAAAAATTACTTTACTGATCTGAAATACATTCATATTGCTTAGTGCTTATAAAGAGGATATACAAATCAGTAATAGTTATCCCCTATATCTTCAAAAGCTTTGTAATAAAACCCCAAATCTCCTGGCACTATTAAGAGTTCTTGATCTTTCACTACACATAAACATGCAATTTTCTATGCCACAAATTAAGTGGCAAGCAAGAATACACAAAACAAACATTCAAGAACGTGTGGAATATGGGAAAGAATTTCATTCAAGTCACAAACATGATTTTTGCAAGTTTTTGTTTCAAAGACTGTACAGCTACTGCAATTTTTCCCAAAAGCTGAGCACTCAGATGCCCAAATTTCATTGAACCTAGAGCCTCAAGAAGGCTTTAGCTTTCAGAGCTAGTGAACACAGTTAATTAACACCATTAGTTTTAATTGTACTACAGAGCTGCTATCTTTAGTGCCACTTTTAGTAATTTGTATGATATAACAAATATGAAAGGAGAAAGCAATGTTCCAGCTCAGAATAAAGATATTAGGAAAAAATATGGTAATGCTTTATTTCCCTTGTAAAGAGACATATAGCATTATGATATTCTTGGGGAAAAAATTTAGGGGGAGGAAAAAGACAATACAAAAAAAATGCCACACAGAAAGCAGCCTCTAGAATCTATTCTATTGCAAAAAAATGTTTACTACTCATCTCTTTTAGAGACGAAAGAAAAGAGTTAAGAGAAAACACCCATTTTTTCTTTTAATTATAAAAATAAATTGTCTTCAAGATTCTGGAACTGGAAAGAGCTCTTTCTGTTTAATGCTCCTTTTTAGTTACTTTGGCTTACTTCTTGTTGTCAAAAAAGAAAGCAAAACAACATACAAATGTAAACGCTTGATTTCTATCATCACTGATAACATCAGTGGAAAAGCTACATGCTACTGCCCAGTGCAGGAGGGTTGGACTACCTGACCCTTAAAGGTCATCTCCTTCTAACCCAAACCATTCTGTGATCTAACAAATAGTGCCAGATTTGCCACTTGTGCCTTGTCTAAACAAATTCTGTGCACTGCTCTCCAAGAAGAGATCACTATTTCTGGTAAAATGCAAAACCCTACAATCAGCAGAAGAGAATCAACCCTTCCCTTGTGAATTGTTCTCTCACAGAGATGGGCAAATAATTATCTTGCCTAATATTTAAAGCCCATACTCCCTTAAAGAGTAAGTTGTCCCAAAGTGTGATACATATATATATGATGTGTATGTAACTTATGAACTTGGCTACAGAGAGCAGAATGAGTAAATACAGCTGCTCCTTTCTCTCCCTTTTGTTCATCATAGTCCTCCGTGTTGGGAAGTGGGTAAGGAATTTCATGGAAATGATGGGAACAATGCTTCTGAATCTCTGGATCCCAAGTGTGCTGCTCACAACATGACTCACTTGGGCTCCGCCATAGCTGCCCTTCGGAGACCCATGATAAACTGGCCATGATGAAAAGATCTTCCACTGGCCACACGTCCATCTTCAGATGTTGGATAAGGAATCTCAACCTCCAACTTGCTCTCTAGATCATGAATTATGTAGCCATTTACTATTTGTGAATCAATACCTTCTACTGTATCTGCAAGATAAAAGCCAATAGATGGGTTAAAACAAGTCTTTAAGAAAGCCTAATTATTTATTAAAGGCATTTCTTTAAATAGAGTCCAAATTTCTTAATCAAAATACACATGTTGAAAGAAGAATATTTTCAAAGTAGCAAACTCGAAATACACAAGCGATTTTAATTCAAATGTTAAGTGCAGATAATGCTTTTCTTAATTTGTCCTGTAGGCATGCTTTTACTACAGAGTATAGTAACTCTTGTGTTACAGATCTATTTACACTTTGAAATGTACCCACCTTCAAGACCCAAGTCTCGAAGAGCATTAAATCCTCCAGGCTGCAGCAATTCTCCAACTATCCTGTCAGGTTCTTTCAGATCCCTCTCTATCACAGTCACCTTCCTTCCATCTCTTGAAAGCACCGTGGCCAAGGAAGAACCAAGGACACCTGATCCCACAATGATAATTTCTGGATCGTATTGGGGTGACAATGTTGTATTTGGAGCGGTGTCTGTCAGATATACGTCTGAGAAGTTCACTTCTCTTTTACCCTTTAGAAAACAAAGCCAACAAAGTTACACATGCCAATGGATACATACCATAACCTTATCAAGAGGGCTGACTTTGGAGCAGCTCTACTCTGAGCCAGGGTACTGAGGGTGCATTGGTAGTTGGTAGGCATCTTGCAGTTTAGTTTTGTCCAAAATTGAATCTGCTATACTCTACAAGGCAACAAAAGCACAACAAGAAGAGAAAGGAAAAACCAACACTGCTACAAATCAAGACCCTGGCTAAAACCTGCCCTGCTGATCCAAGACAAACCACAAACAAAAGTGCCAGAGATTGAAAGTAAGAAAAGGCTGTCCCATATTCTTGTCCTATGAAGTAAGACTGATACCTTCATGCCAGTGAACCACTCCAGCATGGAGGCCTTAGCACTTTTTAATTATAAAGGTATTAGATCTACTGGAAAATGTATTTCTCTGGAAAATATACCCTTTATAAGATAACCTACCTAACTAGCTAAACAGGAACTTATGGTAATACTCAGAATGAAAAAGTGTCAGCAGAAGTAGCTGCCTGGGAAATGCTTTTAAGAAGTAGTCCTGAAATGAAAACTCATGTGACATCTAAAAGTATAAGCAAAATCACCATTCATCTACATTTAAAGCTGTTAAGAATTGACATATATTGGACTGGACATCAGTTAATACAGAAACTGGTATCTTAAATCAGCTCTGTTGTAGAACCTTCCTAACAGCACCTAATCACATACACTTCAAAGTGAAAAATAATTTTAAGGACAACTCCAGTGCAAAGCTGCAAATCATTTCTCCAGCTCTTAGATGAGAGTTCAATTCAGTCTTTCACAAATGCCTCAGCACTGCAGTGCTGACACTGGTAAAAATACAACTGTATCAGTGAAACACTAGAATTTTTAGTGGCCTAGTACCATGTTTATATCTACAATACAGCAAGAGAGTGCAAAACTAACTATCTCAATTCAGGTAACACAAGAAATTGGTAAAGGCAGGCTTGAAAAGAAAAAAAAAAAACAAAATAAAAATCAAAAACCTTTGACTTGCAGCCAAAACCAGTTTCATGTACTTCTGTGTGAGGGGTCAGTGCTCCAGAAGCACACAGTAAAGTAGCCAAATAGTGCTGACCACAGATGTACTGGATATCTATGTCCAGTTCACAGTCTCGGATGGCAGGACTCCAGCTAAGCTCCAGGCACAAGCTACAGCTCTCCACTTGTTCCACAGCAAGGCTCATGCCAGGCTCAAGGGAACAGACTGACTATCTGAGCAGGTCCTGTACCTATTGTACAAGCAATAGGCCAGCAGTTATTTTCCAGTAACTCTATCTGTAGTTGTATAAACAAATGTGTTTTATCCGTAAGTATTAGTAAGCTCATCAGAAAGTTACAAAATGGCAGAGGTTGAAAAGGGTTTCTGGACATCATGAGGTTCAAAGCCCCCATTCAAGCAGGGTCAGAGCAGACGGTCTGTTTTGGATACCTCCAAGGATGGAGACTCTTACACCTCTCTGGGAATGTGACAGTACTCAGTCACCCTGACAGTAAAGAGTGCTTCCTGAAGCTCTGGTTCAGTCTGTGCTCATCACCTCTCATCCTGTCACCAGGCACTGATGGAAAAAGCCTTGTCACAGTCTTCTTTGCACCCTCCCTTCAGGTATTTACATACAGCCTTCTGTAATCCCAGCCTCATCTCACAGGAGAGATTCTCCAGTTCTTCAGCTCTACAACAGACTGACAACTTAAGATATTTTTCTGCTACTACGATAACCTTTTACTCATCTTTCTTAAAACATATTTGCTTTAATGCTAGAAAGCCCCGGTCTACTAAAATAAGGTTCACTCTTTCTTTTGCCATCCAAAACCAACACGAAATATGACACATCAAACATCCAGCATCTAAAGACAAAGACAAAGCTCTTTTGCCTTACCAGGGCAGAGGGTCAGTGGCCAGAGAGAAGAGAAGCAGGACCTTTCACCTCACGTGCCGCGTCTGAATCCAACTTACCTTTCTGGATTTGGGTTGTTCAAGTTGTTGAGACGCCGGGGCGGGCTTGGCCCAGAAGAAGCCAACCAGAGGCAAAGCTGAGAGCACATCAGAGAGCACTCCCAGCTGCGACTTCTGCTTCTGCTGGTGCCGCTGCCTGGGCCCCCTGAAGTGGTACCTGTACGACAGCACCAAGCCGAGCGAGAAAAACACCAGCACGGAGAGCAGCACCTCCTTATTAGCGTAAGTCATGAGGTCTCCACACTTTTTATACACGTAAATGAAGGAGGCGATACCCAGAAAGGTCCACATCATGAGGGTCAATGATCTCGGCTGTTGCTCCAAAGCTTCGCCGCAGATGGATGCTGCTGAAAATAGGGTTTTGCGGAAGAGATGAAAAAATCTATCTACAGCAAAGGGACGATTTCCTTTTCACTGGAAGGTGGGGAGATTCCAATGGAAAAATAAGGAGCCCCAGAAGAGGAACAAGCCCCACCTCACCAGGCTGCCACAAGAGCTTGGACAGAGGTTCCGAACCGGAAAAAAACCAATATACAAAATGTCTTCTCAAGAGTCCCCTCCCGGACACGCGAGTCCTGTGTCCCCGCCCCCGGTCACCCCTCCGCCGTGCCCAGCCCCGCTCGGTGCCGGGACTCTCCGCTGGCGGCGGCGATGCTGCTGGAGCCCTCACGGCCGGGACGAGGCAGCGGCGCCGGCGCGGGGCGGGAGTAGGACGGTGCACGCCCAGGGGGGTGCGGCTGTGCTCTGCTCTACCTGTCCGCACCGCGGCACCCCGCAGCCGCCTCACGGAGGGAAGATGCGGTGCCACTGCCTCCCTCCTTGACCCGGTCCCGGCGGCCGGCGGCGCCTCGCGGCAGGAATGGAGCTGTGGGAGGGACCCAGGGGCTGCAGGCGCGAACGGCGAGGGCGGCCCGCGGGAGGGGCGGCCCCGCCGCCATGCTAATGAGTAACGGCCGCCGCCGCCCCGCGGGCACCGCGCGCCCGTGCCTCAGCGGCGCCGGCCAATCGGCGGCGCTATGCCGAGATGGCGCTATGGCCGCCGGCCAATGGGAGCGCAGGGGGGGCGGGGCTTGCGCCCGCCGGGCGATGTGACGCGAAGGGCGGGGCGGGTTGCCGTGGTGACGGGGGAGGGCGGCGCCGCTGAGGGGCGCTGGAGGCCGAGGGCGCCGCGCGGCGTAGCACGAGTGAAAGCACCGCCCATGGGAGAAATCCGAGTCATGGAAGGGTTTGGGTTGGAAGCGGCATTGGAAGGCTGGACAGCGACACCTTCCACTAGCCCAGATTGCTCAAATCCTCATCCAGCCCAGCCTTGAACACTCTCAGGAATTAGGCATCCAGAGCTTCTCTGGGCAGCCTGTTCAATGCCTCATCACCCTCACAGTAAAGAATTCCTTACTAGTATCTGATTTGAATCTACTCCCCTTCAGTTTGAAGCCATTGCTCCTTGTCCTGTCACTCCGTGCCCTTGTGAAAGTCGCTCTCTGGCTCTGCTGCAGCCCCTTTACACACTGGGTAGTGCTGTAAGGGCTCCGCAGAGTCCTCTCCGGGCTGAACAACCCCATCACTGTTAGCCTGTCTGCATAAGAGAGGTGCTGCTTCTCCTCTGATCAGCTTTGTGGCCCTCATCGGGCCTCATCCGAATGCATCCATATGTGTATTGTGTCACTCCGGGCATAGCCAAGGAGCAGAATCCCTTCCCTCATCCTGCTGGCCACTCTGCTTTTGATACAGGTTAATCCTGAACTTCCTCTTTTAGCCTTGAATTCCTCAAGTGCACTAACTTGTGGTCCTCCCATTTCACCAAGAGGGACTTTTCTTGGGCCATGTACTTGTTGCAATGCAACGTCTGTCTATCACAGCATAACAATATTTAAAAATGAGGAACCTGTGAAACACGATACGATTGCAGAAATAACTGATGAAAGAATAATCAAAACCAATCACACTCACATGGAGCTAAAGGAGATGAGATCTTTCTGGTTTGACATGTTTGAATAAATCCAGTGTGACACTTTTGAATAAATTCAGGTGAAACTGGAAACCCAAAGAGATGGGGCTTTGGTTCACTCATTGGATCAGTCAGTTCAGGCTAAAAATAAAGATCCTGGGAACTAAAGACATCAAACACAGATTTTTCTACTTGGTAATAACATGGGTCTCATCCAACAATGCTGGTTATTCCTTCAACAATGAAATTAATTCTGGTGCAGCAGTAGCATCCAGAATCATAGATATCTATCTGTAAAAACATGTTCACAGCAGGAGCTGCTTTTCCCCAGTTTGAACAAGGATTGTTAGAGCTGTCAACAAGTTCTCACTGGAGATTAATTTCTTAAATACATCTGCGCTTGATTTCGTATGTTCAGTTTATAAATATTCCTTGTGCCTGCTAAAAATGTATTTTCCTTATGGTCCAATCTCCACAGATCAAGTTAAACCTTCTGGGTTATTTCATGCTAGAGACCAAACCCAAGAAGAGCCATAGCCTTCAAGTTACTGGAACCAACACAAACCTCCTGAAGACTAAGAAATGTAAATTAATGTACATGAACTAACAATTGCTGAAAATTAATTCCAGACTAATGCAAGTGCATAGTCAGAACTGTACCAAGGAGCAGAACAAGCTCAAGTGGCTAATAGAAAGAAGGATGGTGGACAAGGAAACAGAAGCAGAATCCTGTGAATTAAGATATTTGAATGATGATTTTAAGACTAGAGTAGAGTTTCTTCTTTCCATTTAGTGCCAACTACACAAAACCCTTTGCCCCATGACGATCCTGCTTGATGCAGTGTTGTGGTTTGACACGGAAAGAGAATTTTTTCCGGAAGGAAGAGGTCAATTTAGATATTGACCAATTGAAAGTAGACACGCCTCTGAGAACACAGAGGGGTTGAAAGCAGAATTCCCAGGGGAACTCGCTCTCTTTGGTTCCGGTCAGCGTGCAGTGCAGACCTTCCCCCGCCCAGCCACGAGCTGGGTGGGGGAGGGGAAGCCCCATGGCCTGAGAAAGGTAGGCCGAAAGCCCCAAGGGTGGTGAAAGGACTGGAACCGGGCTGGCCCCTGCAGATGGAAGGGTGGAAGAAATCTGGGATGTCTCCATTTCCCCGCCCGCAGAGTTCCTCTCCCAAGAGGGAGAGAGAAAGCCGCGAGGAAGGAGGAGCGGGGGGAGCTGCTGCAAGGTGCCCAGTTGTGTAGGAGTTGCTGGATGTCCGGGCATCGAGCCATCCTGGGAGTTCGGACTTTTAACCCTTTCTTGAGAAATGAAAGCTTTGTGAATTTTCCTTTCCCCTCCTCGGTTTGAAAGAGAAGAAGAGGGACACCTTGGACCCTGGGATGGGATGTTGGAAGGAGGAATTCTGGATGGGAGGGGGACAAGGAGTGGCTTTTGGCTGGACTTTTCCATGTTAGCCACAACCTGAACCAAATCTTCTCCTTCAAGAGGGACTGTGTTTTGGGAGGATGCCAGTGAGTCAAGAGACCTGCTTCAGCTGGGAAAAAGACAAAAGTGGAGTGAACAGAGAAAAGGTTAGGGGGTTTGTGGTGGCGCCCCCTTGCCCTGGAAAGGAAAGAGAAGAGAAGAAGATCTCTGTTCTTGAGCCCTCGGCCCCAGGGGAAAATGGGGGGGGTCTGTGGTCCCAAACAATGAAAAACTGAACTGTTGTTTTCTCCCCTCTTGGCAGGGCATCCTTGAAAGGAAAAATCCTAAAGGCAGTCTGACCATCCATGCATTGGTGGTGAGAGCACTGTGCATGAAAAGGAGAAGGGTCACCATGGCAAACTTTTTCTCCGGGCGATGCCATGTGTGACATGGAAACACAGGATGTGGAGCTGTGTTTCTTGGGGGGTCTGTGGCACAGGAGAGACTCTGTTCCCTCGATGGACTGAGTATCGGTTGTTTGAAGGGTGGAAACCTGATTGGGGTCCAGATTGTGTCTCACTGTGGTTTGTTGGAGTTGGGTGGTGGGGGGGAGGAATGTTTTGCAAGGTTTTCATTTGGATCTTTGTGTGGTTTTTTTTTTCCCCTTCTTTAGTTTTCTCTTTTCTTTTGTAGTGGTAGTTTAATAAAGTTTTTTTCCTGTTATCAAGCTTGGGCCTGCTTTGCTCTATTCTAGATTCCACTTCACAGCATTCCAGGTAGGGATCACATTTTCATGGGGGCACTGGCATTGTGCCAGTGTCAAACCATGACATGCAGCTGTAAGGTTCTTTTGGTCACAACAGGTATGTGCAACCCACTGCAGAACCTTTTGTCTTGTCCAAGTCACCCTGTAACCACTGTGCCTGAGCCAAAGCAGAGGGCAGCAATCCATGGAAGGTACGGGAAAGAGTAAGTGTGGGTGTTTCTCTGTCTGCAGGCAGTAATTAAATCTTATTAGGTGATCAACAAATCTGAATGCTTATTCTCCTTCCACCCCAAGAAATTGCCTTCTTTATATACTCATGCAAATACTCATAAAATACTCATACAAATTTCTTTCCAAATTATGTAATTATGTAATGGGAATCATTTTTCTTCATACTTCTGTTTGGAGTGGTTAGTGCTGGGAATTGAAGCAATTACAATTGCTGCATCAATTACAATTGATGCATCCGTTTGAGGCTTGGATGCTATCAGAACAATTCTGTATTTCCAGCCAAGACATTGGAAATGGGTAGCTCGCTGCTCTTTCTTAATTTGCTCTCACTCTCCTTGCTGTGGTGAACAGCTTGGCATATTTGTACTTCTTGAAATGCAAGTTCACTGTAAGAGCTACCTGTTCTTGCTTATGTTATTGTAAATAAGGTGGATAGCTAGATAGAGCTACTGATTTTATTGTTGCTAAATGCCATTACCTTATTTTCCAACTTTACAATTTATGTGCATTCCTGAACATTTAAATTTTTTTTTCATAGAATGAGGGAACTTCTTGTTTCATTTTCATTACCCTGTCAAAATTACTACAGAACCAATCTCTGCAGTGTCAGTGGCAGTGTGTGCAGTGTGAGATTGACCCTTGCTGTCCATGGATGTGCTACAGGTGACAAAGAGCCTGGTCTCACTATGCATCCTTGTAATTCATTAATTAGTAATGGTCTTCCACCTGCACAGGTAGATAGTTGGAGCAAGTCTGGTGTATAGAGGGAAAGACAAAAGAAGAACATCTATTCTTGTGTCTCACTCATCATCATGAGAAGCAGCAGAGCCTGGTAAATGTTTGGATGAGGCATGGTAGGGATCCTTAAGAACTAGAAGAATAATTATATAAAACTGCAGTTACTCGGAATCAGAGATGCAAGCTCTGAAGCAAGAGGTAACTTACATAAAAAGCCATAATCATTGCGTTTATATCAATGGGTGTGTGAAGGTTTTTACCTGCTGTCCTTTATGTGAGCATTTTATTGAGAAGCTGGGTGGTTAAGTTAATTTTTTAAAAGGAATAGGGTAGTGCAGCTTGATATTTTCAAGACTTGATCACAATGAACTCTGCAAATGTTTTTAAATTATTTTAATGAATGTCAATAACATATATTAGTGTCTGAAAAACAGCAAAAACATTATCATATATGTAAAGCATGAACTGGAATTATATTAAGGAGTTAAAAATATTATGTAACACATAATGAAAGTTCATCCTGATGGTGTATTGTATTTTTAAAGTGTACCAAGGGATGTTTAGCAATATTTTCTCTCTATTCCAGCAGGAACATTGTGAAATAATTTGTCTCTTATTAATGCATAATTAGGGAATTAAAGCCACTAGCTATTATGTTCTTTGCAGTTAGATAATACAGCTAAACTGTAATTCTTGGGGAATCCAGGCAGTAATTTAAAGTTGTTTGGGTTTGAGGGATACAGGCAACACACAGGCTGTGGTGTAGCCAGTGGCTACATATCCTGTGGCAGCTCCAACAGCTACTTCTATAAGCATTTGTCCCCTTCTTGGTTCTGTTTTCTGTGTAAGGCTGGGATTATGCTATCCATTTTGATAAAATTTTATCTCAGATTTCACATGGTGATTTTAAAATATACTATCAATATTTTACCTCTTTTTCTTACTCTATAGTCAGTGGGTATAGTCAGCCAATGATATCCATAATCACAGATGACGAGGATGGAAGGATGGAAAGGAGAAGCTAACTCATTAATTTAAAAATTACAATCCTCACACCAGTCTGTGACAGTGTTTGTGTTTTTCTCTGATTTTGATGAGATGTTTCACAGGCTTTTCCTAGTTGTTCCTTGCTGAGGACAGCAAAATGTTTTCACAAGGCACTACAATCTTCAGGCTTATGGTGAGAAGATGGTGATATAGGAGTAGGGTTAATAGATAGCAGATAGGCTAAAGATCATGAGAAAGGAAAAAAGGGTTGAAAAACCAAAAGGCAGAGTTAGGGTGGAGAATCATTTCAACACTGCAGCAGCATTTTTAAACAATGTTTTCCTTTTGAGCAGTTACACAGCACTGAATAGAAATGCAGCTTTGTACTGCTTTATTGCCACACACAATCCAAACACATTCTCTTTATGGACCCCAGAGGCTGCTTCACTACATTGTTTGCTGTGTAAGTAGTTTGTTTCTACATAGCTGGAGCTCAGCTTCACCCAGAAGATAGTCACATCTTCAAGTTCAATATGCAGCAATGCTGCAGCAAGAGGTGCACTAATTCTATGAACAGAAGAGGTAAGCATATTTGTGAATTCCTATGAGGTGGAATTGCAAACTACACATCTACAGTAATCCATCCATGCTCTAGAAATTCAGGTGAGCTCTGGAGGGCAGATAGGAAGGACAAGCCAGAAAAGAAAGGAACAGGAGAGAGAGCTTAAAAAATACTTAAAAAAAAAAAAGCAAAACAAAAAAAAACAACCCAAAAAACCCCCAAAAAACAACACAAAAAACAAACAAACAAACAAACAAACAAAAACCAAAAAAAACCACCAAAAACACCCAAACAACAAAACAACTTACGAGAATTAATCTACATCAACTCTCTTTTGAGTAACTTTATCCTGCTGCTGCACGAACTTATTGGAACACAAGTCTGATGAGGGAGCTGGGGGAGTTTAGCCTGAAAAAAAGGAGGCTCAAGGGAGACCTTATGGGTCTGCAACTCCCTGAAGGGAGGTTTTAACTAGATGGGGGTTGGTGTCTTCTCCCAAATAACAAGTGACAGAATGAAAGGAAGTGGTCTCAAGTTGTACTAGAAGAAGTTTGGATTGATTATTAGAAAAAAATTTCTTAAAGGAAAGGGCTGTCAGGCTGGAACAGGCTGCCCAGGGAAGTGGTGGAGTTACCAAATGTGGAAGTCTGGAAAAGAAGTGTAGATGTGGTGCCTAGAGACATGCCTTAGTGGTGGACTTGGCAGTGGTGTGTTAATGGTTGGATTTGATGAACTTATAGTTATTTTCCAATATCAATGATTATATTCTATGAAGTGCAAGAAGATTAATTGCCACATACTAAATTCCACATGACCTCATAATGAAAAATACTACTTGCCAATAAAAACCCAAAGCATTTGTCATCTAAGATAGGTGGCATTTATGACTGAATATTATAGGTTGTAAATGTCAGTAAGAATGAGGACAGCCTGTAATTATAGACTGCAGAGAAGCACATTACAGCAAGATGTCTGATCTACAAAACAAGGAGAGGATCCACACAGCTAGCAAATTCCATTTAGCAGGGTTTTTGGTTGGTTGGTTGCTTGTTTTGTAAACTAAAGATTGTCTCTTTAGACTGTAGGAACATGTGATAAAGCCTTCTAAAAATACATAATTTCAAGATGCAGATAAGTTCTTCCACTCAGTTCTGTATATTTTCTCTGTCACCCATCTTCCCTGTTTCTCTTCAGTCTCTTCTGCATCTACTCTAATTTCTCATTAGGGGGTGCAATTGCTTCTTAATCTTCAAAAACTGGAAAAAGTACTCCTAAAAAAAATGCACTTTTGGACTTACCTCTAAACTCCAAGCCTTAATCATCCCTTCTTTCATTTCCTTGAAGATACTGATCTCTACAGTGATTCACCCTGCCCAGATGAGGTGGTGAAACAAAGAAGCTACTTTGTTCAGGTAACTTTTATTTGCTCAGCAAAAGCTCTTAAGGCAGCATAAACACTATTGAAGAGCCACCCGCCAAACCCAAACCCGAAGATTTTTTAATGAAAATACATAACAAATACAGAGCTAGAACTAATAAGCTACTGGGCTCACTGGCCATGGTAAGGTGTCCTAAGGCTCTTTGCTTGTCAGAAGAGAACATGAGTGAGATGGGGAGAGGCTGACTTCTATTGCTCTGTGGAGCAGGGATGTCCTCAGTACTGCTGAGTGCTCTCTTCCGATCTCCTGATTTGTTTTTTGTCTTTCATGTTAGAATTCTCCTCAAATCTTTATGCTGCTAAGTGTTAGAATTTCAACTGCTTCACTTATGCTACTTATTTGTTTTACCTGGTGAGGCTTTAATGTATTTTCCCACTGTAATAATTTTCTCAACAATAGTAACTGAAATTCACTCACCTATATCAAACTTGGCTTTGAATGAGAGTAAGTGGAACTCCTGGATGAAAGACTGCTTTGCCTTCTCACCTGCTGTTCCTTCACGAGAAGAATATAACCTATACCTCACATGAAGCTCAGCCTCTTTACTCAGCTTGCCAGAACCATTGCCCACTTCACTCCTGCAAGTATAGTGACATGCCTGTCTCCACCCTTCATCTCTAGATGAATGTTCTTCTCTAGTTCTGTCCCAGCTCAAGCACCTTCCACATGTTTTTGTCAATGCCAAGTCCATGTCTCATGGATTCTGCCTTCCCTAGCTTAGGGCAGGTCCCTGGCTCCCAATTTTGTCCTTTTGTGTATAAGATTGGGTTGGTTTTCAAGAATGCTGATGACCAGAATCAGGCTTACTGATGGTAATTCCTGGCCTCCTTTCTTCCTCTGAGGAGCACCTGGGTCCCTCACAAGTGATGTGCAGGTTGATGGCCAAAAGGACTCACACTTAAGTTGGGTAATCTCCCTTCCCTGACTTAGTCACTAAGAGTGAGGGAAAAATATGGAGGTTGGCAGGTACACAGCAAGGACTAGGGGGAAAAACATAGTCTCAAAGAGTGCTCTACCCATCGTAGAGTGTGGTCACTCTTTAGGTGTTCCAGAGCCCACTGTCAAAATGTAGAGGAATATTCCTACATGAAACCCTTGTAGGAATTGCTTTAACAGTATTTACAGCCTCCTACAGGACTCTGTACTTGTGTGTAATGAGGTAATAGCCAGCTCTAGAGGGAAAAGAGCCCATGTCCCTTTCCTCCAGACCTGGAGTTTCAGCTACAATTACTGCATTTCCATTGCATCCTCTTGTAATAGATCTGAGTTACAATAGCTGCCAGGTGCTTGAATCTCCAGGATGACAACAGAAGTAACCAGCAATCATCTACCTTTCAAAAGGAGAAAGGAGTGCATAATGTGTACAGATGCATTTCAGGAGAAATGTGAATGTCAAGAAACATATACACTGGATTTACCTGAAATTACACACATTTACCTAAAGTTACCTGAGTTTTCTTAGCTAAAACTGATTTTCAAGAATGCTTGTTGCCTTCAGCTTTCATCAAAGCTGGAGAAGTTCATGCTGTATTGCTCAGAAATGCTCAGGTTGAGCTTTTGATTCTTCAGGCAAACAGCTATCGCAGTGTCCTGATTACAGAAGTACTTCTCTACATAGCGTTCAGCATTGAGAAAAAGAGAATAGAGCTGCATTGAAAATCAACATATAAAACAAATTTTTTAAGACTTGCGCTTTAGGCTTTCGTGTTTCAAGCACTCAAGGTTGGAAAAAAACCCACACAAAGTATCTAGGGCCAAAATGTAAAAAAAAAATCTTAAATGGGGATTTAAGTACTGCTCTGTATGGTGCAGTCATACACGAGCAGTGCTGGCCTAAGTGAGATCTGCAGTTTCGACTCAGTAACCTCCCTTGTAAAAAAGGGATCTCTGGGGTTTTTACCTTTCCTATAAAGTCATGGAAACAAATTCTATTATTAGGTACTGCTGTATTTCTTTTAAAACCAGACTTTGTTTCCTATTATCTCAAAAGTTGAAGTAACTGATAGGATATTTTCAACTGTTTACTTCAATACATGTTATTATCAACTATTTTGTACAGAAACTATTTCAGTTACTTTAGAATCCTAAAAACAGCCGAGGTCGGGCTGTCTAAGTAAAAAATCCAGCTGGAGCTGGGTGCCCATCCCCAAAGGGTCCCCAGAAGCGCTGCCATGTAAGTGAAACCTTACTGCAAAACCCTCTGCAGACCTCCAGGCAGATCCCATTTTCAGAGCAGGCTTTGCTTGCGGCTGGTACCCCCCTCTTGTGGACCTTTCCTAAATTACACACCAGAACGCCTGTATTTTGTCTCTGAATGTCAGCCGTGCTTCTGCCCTGTCTGCTAGCTTGCAATAGAAACGGACCAAAGCTAGATGGGAGGCTTTCAGTAGAGAAACTTAACTTATTTTAAAATTAATCACTAATTTCGGTTTGTTTGGGCTTCTCAATCCATGCCTTCAGCTTTTTCTGCTATTTCAGTTTTATTTTAATTGGTTGATGCAGCATTTTTAGAAAAACTTACATGTACTTAAGGCTCAACTCATGCTTTATATATTTTTAGCATCACAGATCTTCAAAGCTCTCTTGAAACTTTAGTCAATACAAAATGAGGGACTAGTATGGAAAGTGGCACATGCAGCATTCACTAAACGTTCATAACCATGAAAGTGCTGTAACAAGAGATATTAAAGCAGTAATTTTTGGATGTATAAATGTGCACAGCAAGTAGGAAGGGTAAAATTATTTCACTGTGGTATATGGCATTGCTGCTGATGATGCCAGAATGGCCTGTGGGAATTTGTGATCTCAAGGACAAAAATCAACCTTAATAATTGGGGAAAAAAAAAAAAAAAAAAAAAAAAGAGAGAGAGAGAGAGAAAGAAGTCTATATTTGATATTTTAGACTTGAGAAAATGCATCTCACTACAATATTTAAAATATTCATTGTGTTGAATTTGTCAAATAAATGACTGAGGAGTGACTGGATTGTAGCAAAGAAACCTCTGGGGGAAAAAAGTTCTGTGTGCCAATGGGTTTCTTACTCAAACAGCAGTGGCTCAAAACCAGTGGCTGCCAACAGATCCAGAGTCATTCAAATGAAGAATAAGACCCAAATATTTAGTGCTGAGTATGTTTAATGCCCAGAACTGATCTCTGGTGAGATGATAAAGACATGATTTTTTGTTTGTAAATCAGTTGTCACGTACATATTTTAGTCAACCACAAGCTATGCTTTTCTTCAACACAAGTAATTGGGTTAAATACACAGGTAACTGGTTGATATAAGATGGTTTGTATTACATGTGACAGTTTAAATTACTGTGTCCCCTCCTGGAACTCAGTTCTATGAATTTGTATTCTCTCTTGATTTCAAAACCATCTGTTTATCAGCTGGAAAATTGTGCTAGGAAAGTAGAGCTAATGAATGAAGTAGTTCTCCTTGCACTCCTGAGATACCTTGTGAGCATCTATAAAATGCCAAGGGAAGCTAAGTAATTAATGAAGTATTAGGAAAAATCCAAATACAAAATCAAAGTACTTGACTGTAGCAGAGTCAACTGCAGATATCAGACTTGATGGTAAAACCAGACTAGCATGTTGGTGTTACAACAGCCTATTTGAAAATGCTAGCTGAAAATCTTAAAGCAGTATGCAGCTTTGCCTTGCAGAGGGAAAAATTAGTTTGTTACTTCTTGATAGCTGACATAATGAAATGAAGATGAATATGGCTCTACCAGTGGAATGATTGGGAAAAGGGAGGGACTGCTTCCTCCAGGAACAAATACCTGAGCTGAGCTTGCAAAGAGAATTTCCAAAATTACAGTGACTGCAAAAAAAAGGGGGAAAAAATAAAAAAAAAAAAAAAAAAAAAAAAAGAGAGAAGTCTGAAGTGTCTGAAGCAAATGCATCAGTGTGATGCTGCATCCCACTTTCTCACCCACAGTCTCACTGTGATCTGAGAAACATTCCTTAGGCCTTGCCCTTGGTGAGCAGCACCTGGGCTCAGCTCCCCTTGAGTTTGTCAGAAACACTGAGTGCCCCCAGGAACTAGTGCTGTCTGGTGAGCTCCTGCTTTTTTAACAAACAGCAATGGAAATTTATTTTTCTTACCTGAATAACAACCCAGGGGAAATAATATTTTTGTTATCAAACTTTCAAAGAAAGTTACTGATGCGAATTGCAGCCAGGATGGAAAATGACTCTGACTAAAGCCAACTCTCTTGCAACCCTATATAGAGGAGTCCAATGTGAGATTCTTGAAGCTCTCCTAGACTGCAACAGCTGCAAACAGCAAAATCCCTCTGAGTGGGGTCTCTAAAGAGCCAGCAAACTCTGAAGTTTGCTAAACCTGAAGTTTGCTAAACTCAGAGGACAGGTGAATGATGTGGCTGATACCCCCACACCATAAGGCTCAACGCTTCACCCCTTGAGAAGATGCAAAGGCAGGCATGAGTAATTCACTGAATTCAAGGGGAATTCCTCACAGATATACATTGTACAGACTTCTTTATATCTGTGCACATGCAAGTGTGAATATGCTATAACAAATGTACTAGGAATGTTGCTCTCCTAGAGTCTTAAGTACTTCAGATTTGTACTAAGCAAGTTACTGTTGTAACTTGTATTGTTAAATACATGTATTGTAAATTTTATATGAACACTTTGTCAAGTTGCTTAACTTAAGTTATCGATTAAGTGATGTTTAAGTGCTGTTAAGTGCTGTTAAGGTTAAGTGCTAAATGTTGTTAAGGTTAAGTGTTCTTAAGATGAAGTGCTGTTGCTCCCTTAGGCATTACCTGTTGGTCAAGTCTGGGTTCTATTTAGGGAGGGGCCAGGAAGGTCTTCTGTATTCCTTCTTATCCTTACCCCTCCCTATGCTTTTATCACCACCCCCACCCCTCCCTCAGCCTACACATAGATAGTTTTGGGTTTATTTCAGTTTGGGTTGATTGATTGATTGATTGATTGATTGATTTTGGATTTTTGTTTGCTGTTTCCTCTGTGTGCTTTAACCACCTGGTAAGTAATAGAGTGAAAACTTGCCAACAAACTTTGTCATGATTTTGCTTTTATATTAAACCCGGTTTTGGCAATATTTCTCCTTTGAAGATGATTATTTCAGTGACCTTAAAACACCTATTTGCAACATGGAGGGACAAAGATAAGCCTAGAAAAGGAGGCCTCATCTGTTTTGTCATCTACAGAAATCTTTCCATGTGTTCTCTGTTTCCGACAGTCTGAGTGTTGGTGTGAATAATCATAAAATGATAAAATTGTTTGGGTTGTAAGGGACTTTGGAAGATCATCTAGACCAACATCTCATCTTGCACTGGGTCAGGTTGATCAAAGCCCCATCAAACCTGACTTTAAACACTTCCAGTGATGGAGCATCCACAACTTCTCTGGATAACTTGTTTTTTGTTCCAGCATCTCACCATCACTGTAAAATAATTTCTTCCTCATATATAATCTAAATTTACCCTTTTTAGTTTAAACCCCTTGCCTTTTTTCCTGTCACTACACTCCTAGTAAAAAGCCCATCTCCCTTTTCCATACAAGCCACCTTTGAGTATGGAAATAGTGCAGTGAGGTCTTCTCAGAGTCAATTTTCTCAGCCTTTCTTCACAGCAGAGATGTTCCAGCCCTCTGACCACCCTTGCCACCCTCCTCCTGATATGTTCCAACAGTTTCATGTCTTTCTTGTGCTTTCTTGTACATCCAGAGCTGGATGCAGCTGGAGGTGGAACCTTACCAGAGTGGAGGTAGAAAAAACCCTCCTCTGTCACAACCTGCAGGACACACTTCCTTTGAGACAGACCAGGATACTGTTGGCTTTCTGGGCTGCAAGTGCATAGTGTCAATTCATTCAGAATTTTTGTCTATCAATATCTCCAAGTGCTTCTCCATAAGGCTGCTCTCAATCCCTTCACTGCCAGCCTATGTTGATGCTGGGGGTTGCCCCAACCATGTGAGGGACCTTGCTCTTGGCCTTGTTGAACTTCATGGGCCCACTTCTCAAAGAGCTAAAGTCAAGAAGATCTTCAGACTCAGTTGGACCAGATAATATATTTTATTTTTTGTTTTTAATGTTTTGTTATGCTCACCACCTCTATTCCTATTGGCTGGTGGGTGGGATGGTTCAAGAGTGAAAGCAAGCAATGTGTTGCTGTATAACAGCTTCTTCAGCCAAAGCTGAAGTGCTTCTGCTAAACGTGATTATCAGTGACATGAGCCTCATTCTTCACTATTTACCAGTCAGCCAGACACAGGCATCAGGAGGGCCTGAGAGATGAACTCAGGGTGCTCTGACAGAAGAACCAGTGGTAGCAGGACTGGACAAATACCCTGCTTCTCAGGGAACTGAACACAGAATGCTCCCTGCTGCCCAAGAAGCCCCTCCCTTTTCAGCCTACTGTACTGCTGACTGAGCTTTCCCTGTAGTCTTGCTTGTTCCTTGGTCTTGCCAGACCATGTTCTGGCATTTCAGGAATCCTGGTCTGTAATTACCTAATGGGCTGTAGCAATTCAAATATTCCTGGGAGATCTAGTCTGAGAAAACAGTGCTGGGACTTTACTGAGAGTAACAAAGACAAAACATGTTCATTAGAATTGTGTCAAGTGAGGTCTGTCCATTACCTTTCTCTGTGTGGGATGCCAGAAGGCATTCTTATTATTTGGAGCCAGATCCAAAGAGCAGATTCCAGAGAAGTCCTGATTTCACATTCAAAACCATGCAAGGATTGTTATGACAAGTAGACCATGCAATGAGTATTTGAATTAGTGAGCAGTTCTGCTGTGAAAGAAGTCATTAGCTAAGGTCGAAGGGTTTGGGTCATATTCATGCTACTGTGATATAAAGAAAAAGAATTGGCTACATGAATAAGGGTGGGTTTTGTCTCCTCTACATCCTGTTCCCAAATACAGTTGATGAGCTAAATATTTAAAGATCAGCTAATACCTTTAATAGAACTGATCTCACCCACAAAACTTCAGTTTCTCTGGCTTTCAGTATGTTTTTTTTCTCACAGATCAGACTGAACATTTTGCACAAGTTTGTCTTGTCCAATGACATTTCTTGGCTAAAGTTTCCTCTTCTCTGGCAGCAGCAGAACTGTATGTAATGCTTAAATACAATGTGATTGCAGATTAAAATTGATGGCAGATTCAACCCACCCCATATATGTGCCTCACCCTTCCATGGAATAAGTACTGTGATAAGGCAAGTTGTATTTAGGGTCTGTTCATTTTTGGATTTTTAACTTAAAACAGTCTGGCATTAGCTGTATCTTAAGGGTTTGGTGGATAGCCAGAGTCAGAACAATTTCAGTCAACCAGATTTAATCTGTCACTGCATATGTGTCAAGGACCTAAAGGTGAATCTGCAGCTTCAGGAAAATTTTGTTTTAATCTGATTTATTGTCATCTATGAAAACATGGTATCACTCCTTTTTTTCTGAAGTAAATTGATGTTTTATTTTGTGTAGCTTCTCACTGTTTGAAATTTTCCATCTAAAATAAACTTAAATAAATCTAAAATAAAAAATATACAAACATATATTTTCCTAAAAAAAAAAATATTTCATTATCTCACAAATGTCAAGTATTCTGATTTTTTTTTCTAACATTTTCTTTTGCATTTCCAACTAGCTCTGTATAATCTTCCATTATGTGAAGTCCTGCCTTAGCTGTAGCAGTGAACAGGTTTGAGATTTCTGGTCCATTTCAGACTTTCTGCTGATTTGCATTTATTTCTGTTCCAAACCTTTTCAGTTTCCATACTTGTCTGCTGTGTCAAGATTTGGCTGCTCTGAAGATCAGTTTGAGCAATTCTCCTTCAGTCTTGTTTTATACAGCAGAATTACACCCATTGCTCTTCAGAACTTGAGAGAAACTAGAAATGTAATGTGACAGTTTAATTTATTTTGTGACCTTCACCACAGAGCAAAATGCTAATGCAACTAAACTCTTCAAAGCCTTTCAAGGTTCATTGAAGAGTTTTGTATTTGAAATACTATTGACTAGTGTTACCCTTCCCACTCAAGTAGATCATCAAACTGCAAGGCCTTGCAAGGATTTTTTTTCTACTGAAATAAAAACTGTTGATACAAATCCAATATGCTCTTAGTATTATCTTGTTTATTTGCAAACATTGTACATAGATCCCATTTCTACACAGGCAGAAGCAGCAAACTCTGGTGGGATGTTTCATTGCCTGTAAAAGAGGGTATGTCTGACTCTCAGCTTCTCCTCAAGGTCACATCCATAACTGTTTCCTCTGCCTTTCTACTGTTCATATGCACAGCTTTTAGGCTATACCACAGCCTGCTTTTTTTCAACCACTTAAATCTTTCTGAATTTATCTTCCCTAGCTCTGGGTATGCACATTCCTGTGCATTTGAGAACAGGTCTGAACTGAGAGGTCTATTCTGCTGATCTTCTCAGGGAGATAGTTGGGAAATTCAGATGCTTTAAATTCAAAACAGCATAGCAAAAACATGATTTTAGCTTTTATTAGGAATTTTATAATCACAAATCAATATTATTCGGAATTTTTCCTTTGTACCCCCAGTCTTTTGATAAAATGTAAATAGGAGAGGTTAATTTACCAAAGTAATCATTGTACACTTTGGTTAACATATCAGAAAGGTCAAAAAATTCAGTCTTGGACTCTTACATAAATCCAAAAGCTACCACTGGAAAGACAACCTTTTAAAAGGACTTCTACTTGCTTTTCTGACTAGCAGAAAAAAAAAAAATTAAAGCAAGTATTGCAACACTTCCTGAGACAATTGAATAGCTAGCAGATCCTAAAAATTTCATCACCAATGCATCAGACCCAAATTATGAAACATGTACAGTCAGTAAGGCTGTGGTTCAAAACAGAAAGCAAACATGAGGGAGAAAAAATAAGAAGAAAATGTAAGAAGAAATCAGGTATCCACAAAGTTTCACATGATTAAGTAAGATTCCTGATTTTTTAAATTTTGAGGCTTTCTGTACAGGTTTAGGGAAAAATACAAGTTGTTCCATAAGAATCTTCATTATTTTTTTACCCAGCTGTCAAATTATCCCAGTCTCAGCAGCAAAAATAGCAACATTCTCAGTGTGAAAATAGTAGAAACCAAAGTCCAATCTTAAAAGTTCCTGGAAGTATTGAGTACCTTTATTTTCCATCTTAACAGCTGAGGTAGCCTTTTCTTGCTGTATAGAAGCAACCTGAAAATTGTCTCAAGATGGCAGAGCCCTGCTGAACAAGGTCAGCTCCCCCAAGAACTTCACTTGCCTTTGATTCTCACCCTCAACATGAGTCACACAAACAGCAGTGGGCAGAGCTATAACAAGGTTGGATGCTGTCTGGATAAAATCCCTAGGTAATGACCCTTGCTAGGAGTGGGAATAAAGTAATACTGCTGGCTTTAATAAATGTGATGGAGAGCAGTGTAAGCATGGGCCAAGAGGCAAGCAGGAAGTGCTGTACTTCACTCCACAGGGGTGTTTGTGCCTGTGGTGCTGCTGCTCAGCCCAGCCAGCTCTCAGGACCACATCCCTACAGCTTGGCTGCTCTTCCTACACGTTTGTGCCTTACCCCCAGCAGCCTGAGGCAGGTGTCTCCTGTGAGCCTCTCCTGCAGTGGTCCATCAGAGCCAGAGGAGAGAAGATATATCATAAACAAATTGTCAGATAAGGTCTAGACACTACTTGCTACATTCACAGCTGTCCTGAATCACTGTCCTTTTATTTTTTTTTTTAGAAAGTCTGACGTTTATTTTAGCAACACTTGGGAGACCTTCCCTTATGATCAGAATGAAACCACTCAATTTAAATAGGGTTTCAGCGTTTTATCTTGGTTACTTTTAACGTGCCTGGCCAAACAGAACAGCTTGATGACTTCAAAAAACATTTTTTTCCCTGGATGAAACTGCAAAGAACCACCCTTAACTTTGTCTTTTATACCTAATTACATCTACCTCCTTTGCTCAAGTATTTCCCATTTGGTGTTTTGCAAACACTGCAGTGTGTCCCCCCCCAGGCACCAGGGAAGGTAACTTTGACTTTGGCCCAGGTTTGTTGGGGGTGTTGGACCAACCTACCTTCAGAGGTCCTTCCAAACTGAATTATCTATGACTTTAGATCTCTTAAATGCTGAAAAATCACTGTTGCATCAGTTTTACTTCAGTAGTTATTATCTCACCAGGATGATTATCCTCTTGTTCTTAACCTTGCACTTGCTCATTGACACAAATTTTAGTCAACAAGGTTAACTTTGGAAAAATATGTCAGTGTTTTCTCTGCTAATCAGCAAATAAGATCACTATGACTTTCCCAGCTAATTAGGTTCCTTATGAATATTAATATGTATTAATAATTAATGTCAAACAGTTTTCTCACACCGAAACTTTCCTGCTTGTGTTTTTGCAGAGCTTTTAAAACACCATGAGAAAAACTCTCCAGCTGAGTGACATAGGCAACAACACAATTTCCACTTAATTTAATAGGCTTTTTATTATATTGTGAACAAAAACTGTCTAAGAAAAAGATTCAATACAGAACAAGCCATAGGTAACTTCACAGATAAATACTACACTCAGGCTGATGCTGGAAGAACCAATGAATTTTTAAATTTGCCAAATTTACTACTAAAATACCTTGCATGTTTAAGTATCCCTCCCCCTAAAGTCTTAGCTGGATAGTTCTAAGGAGCTAAAAGAAGCATGTCTTCTCTGCAGCTTAATGATGAGGGTTTCATGATCAAAAAAAGGCTAAGAGGCAAGACAGAAGGGGAGGTTTTTGCTGTTATCCATAAAAGATTATTATCTATTTACAAGATTTTATCCATGGGAGCTTTACTGTATTTCCTTCATTGAAATTATTTGCATTTGGGATTCTGATTCTGCAGTTACTGAGTTGTAATTGTCCTCTCAGGACGAAAGGCAAGATGAAGGTCAACAGCCCTTTCAAAGGATAGCCAGGATCTGACGGTTTATCTAAATGTTCAAGGCAATTATCTGGCTGCCCAGGCAAGGCACCTAGGATCTGGGAAAACAAAGTTCAAGTGCCCCTACTCTGGAGAAGGTGTAAGGTGTTAGTCCAGAGTCCCTTCTCTTTGCTATCACCTTATCCATCTGCTGCAGGATATTCTGGGAAGTTCTGCTTTGTATGACACACCTGAATATTCAGTAGGACAAAGAAAGCAAATAAGTATAGTACAATATGGTTGTTAAAGTATTCAAGAAGTGGGTGCTTTACCCAGCTCTTTCTGGTATTTAATCATTTTATGGAATATGCAGTTTAGAACTTCTCCATTGACACCTGGGTGACTATAGCACTCACCTAGTCAATTCCAATGTCCTGAGATAAAAACTGGAGGTGATTTAGGTCTAGGTGAATGCTTCACTTCTGAACTATTATGGATAAAAGCAGACACCTGCAGCCATGACTGTATAGAATAACATATCAGCATAAACATTGTATCAAATCCTGCAGATGAAGTAGGAGGGGGAAAAAATTGTCCCCTGAATCCGGGATTTCTGTCTAAATTCAAAGTATCTGGGTCCTGTATAGATATAGATGTTAGTATTGTCATGTTATGGTAACATCTAAGTAACTCTCACTAATTTTCTCTTTTAAAAAATGTATTTATTGATTTATTACAAATTTATTTATTGATTTATTACAAATATTTTTATTAGCACCTATATTTTGCTCAAAACCACCTAAAATTACATAGAATCACTTGAATCCTAGTTTTGTAACTTCATTCTGTAATGCTTTAAAAATTAACAGATTTGAATACTAAGAAACATAGAGTACTCAGCAGCCCCCCTCAAAAAAGGAACTAGGAACCTCAGTGAAGAAGAATTCATAAGTTCAGAAATACATGAAACTAATTCTTGCACAACTCTGAAGTGTTGAAGTTTTCTGAGAAAATCCATGAACTAATACAGTTGAAGGATCCTTCTGAGTCTAGCTGCCAGGCAACTTATTTCCTTTCTCTTCTTAAACCAAGACATTCAATGTGTGAAAAGCCATATTCTGATCTGTACTAGCTTGCACAACTGTGTTGAAACTGGGACCTAGAAGTACAACATTCTCAGTCAGATAATACATTTGCCTCTGATATCACATATCAGCATTGCAGCTCTATAGTCATACTGTACCATTACTAAATTACTCTTTTACTGCCTTGCAATTATATTTAAAAACCAAAACAAACAGAACTAGTAAAAACACATATTAATTTTCCAAGAAACCTTAAAGTAAGTCATGACCAATTAAAGACATTCCTTGGCTAGAAGATTTGGTACAGCATACAAACATAGAGAGCAGAAAGAAGAGAGTGAAAACAAGAAAATCATCCCGTTAGCCAATTAGGATAACTTTGATCATTTACTCATTTCTACATATTTGTTATTCAAAAATGTGAATTCTTGGGAAGTTTTGAGTGTAGTACAGTGATGTCTGAATAGCTGGTGAATAAAAAATGATGGTGAAATAGCTTTGGGAATAGTTTTGTAAGCATACCTTCTGCCAAATGATATCAGCAGCAAGAGGGAGCTAAATTTAAATATCAAAGACATTTAAATTGACACACACACTGGCTGCTGGCCAGAGACCTAAGGAAAGCTGTGTTGTTGGGCTTGTTTTTTAATTAGTTCCTTTTTTGGATCCCAGGGAGCTTGGTAGCAAGCTGTCTGTCAGAATGTAGCACTAGGGCAGAGGCAGTGAGATGTGAAACTGATGTGTGGAAGATCAACAGTAGATAAGTATCTTAAAGGTAGTTGGATAGAGGTAATAATTGCATACACATCAGCAGGAGAGGTCTCCCAAGAACAGAGGACTGAGGATGGGGGGAAAGCAATACCTTTTGAGAAGGCTACACCTTGAGGTGGGAGGAAAGCTTTGGGGAAAGACACTTGAGGGAAAGTCTAGACTGAAACAAAAAGAGCATAGAAAAAAAGTCCTTATGCCCAATGCTACAAGGTATCAAAGGACAGACATTTAATACTGGTGTCAAGGGCAACAAATACTTCAGAGAGGATGAGGATCATTCAAGATGTGCAGGCTTGAACCTTGGTTAGGAAGTAGACTTTCAGTGATTGTACACAGAGGATGTCTACAAAGAGGAGCCATGAGGAACAGATTGAAACTGGTCTAAGACTCAGATCACAGCTATTTATTTCCTTGTTGCCCCCCCAGTCACTTTGTTCATCTGCTTTGTTTTTTGTAACAGTTGTAAACATCAGGAGCTGTAGAACCAAGTGTTCTGTCTCTAGTCATGTGGACAGCACCAAAGGTCAGAAGAGATACATAATGAGCCAGGAAGATTTTGTTTCCCAGGAAAAAATAAATCAACAGGGTAACTGAAGGACTAATGCACTAAACAGGGGAATAGGGAAGAAATGGCACAGTCAGCAAAACAAGAACAGAAATAACAAAAGCTGTTGATTTTCGTATTACATTGTGGTTAGTGGGTCCAATTAACATTTGTTACTTTGCTGTGTTTGTTTATGAAACCTGCAACTAGTACTGAAAGTTGCACATTAATTTAAAAGAAATCAAGAAACACAGATAATATTGTTTATTGCTGAAATCAAAGTAGTCAGTTAGTAGCTTATCTTGATAAGGCCTGACTGAAATGGGGTGGCATCTTCTCCACAGACACTGAACTGAAGAAACCTCTCCGGAGCCACTTCCTTAAGCATTCCTTCAGCTGCCTTATTTTATTTAGTTTGCATATAATTTTCTAAGCACTTCTTAATTGATTAACATATTTTTAAGTACATTAGGATATAACTAATACTGGCTATGCAAATTTGGTAAATTAAAGTACAACCCGCAGCTCATCTGCAATACATTGAATTTGCATTGTGTTTTTCAGGCCTGCCTTTCCCTGCTGCACTTTGCAAAGCTAAACTCAGCAGTAGGGAAGGACAGAGGGTGAAAAGATTTCCAAGGACTCCTCACATATCTTCTAACAAGGTGCAGCAGATCTTATTTCCCAAACTCTCCTTCCTTGGGGCCAGCATCTCAAGAAACACCAGCAAGTATCAAACTGTGCAAGCAGAAATGGTCAGACAAAAGCCCCTACCAATGATGCTTCTGAGAGACCTTGGAGCTTCACCTGGCTTAATTCTGAGTACTCTCTGCTGCAAAATGGGTATAATTATACTCATCTGCCATGCAAAATTGCAATGTTTTCATTAGCTAAGATGTGCTAAGCATCTGGAAGAAACTTGGCCCACGTAAAATTATTAAAAGAGAACACAAAGGCAGTAAAAGTTCTCAACATGTCTCTTCAGAATGAGGAGGTATGCTTAGATCAAATAGGTGCTGTTTGTTTAAAAAGACATTAGTGGTATGTAATACTGGCAATGATATACTGAAATATCTTCTTGTGCCTTGCAGGAGCTTGTGCAGAACATTCAGAATGCAGGCATGAGCCAGCAGGTGGCTGTAGATGGCAGCGGCTGCCTGGAACGGGGCAGGTCCCAGGATGCCAGAGGAAACCCGGAGCAGGCTCACCGGAGTGATTAATACCAGCTACCTCTTTACAAGCAATCTTTCGGCAGAGTCCGGTCCTTAGTTATCCATGCCCCAAACTGGCTCAGCCAAAATCAATTTCTCCTCTTCCGAGTGTTTGAAGTCAAACCTCTCACACCAGGGAATTTGAACTTCAGAAGTGCCTACTAAATAAATGGTTGCTTTGCACTATGTAAAAGATAGTGGCAAATCAAAAATATGTTTATCAAAGCACTTCCCAACTCGACAAGCCAATATACCTCAATTCTGAACTCACCTGAAGACGTTCACTGACATCACTCCTTGATACTCTAATTTTGTCAGGCTCTTTATTGGAAATTTGGATCCTGTAGTCTATCAACCACACTCATCTCATGGCAAATGGAACTTTAAGGAGAAGGAAAGTGGCTTGCAAAATATTCTCTCTAATCTCACCAAGAGAGTATCAAAAGGCAATAATATTTCAGATTTTCCTTAGAAAGAGATTGGGAAGGGGTTTGTATTGGTCTTCCTGCTGGACTCTGGACTCCCATGTTCTGGGATTTCAAAACACTTTTGGGGGGTCTGTCTGTCAGAACATTCCCATGTCAAAGGATGAAGAAACCACCAGGGCTAGTGGAGGCATCAGAGAAAGGAACAGTCTGGAGCCTATCGTAGCTGCACAAAACCAAGCACTAAAACAAGGGAATTACACAAGCATTGCACAAGGGAGGCTTCACTGGAAGTGTTGCCTCTGGCTCGCATTCCTTTTAAGCTGTTATAAAACTTTAAATATAATTAATAAATAACCAGGCCTCTCAAGCAGAGATGAGTCCAAAGCTCTGCCCCCTGCATGAACCTCGTTTGTTATTCCAGCTCTGGATATGAAAGTGCAGCGTATCACGGCGAGCCGCGTCCCAGCCGCGGGGCTGCCTGCCGGGGTCAGCCAGACCGGCCCGGCTGCGCTGCTGCCGCCAAGGAAACAAAGCCCGGCGGCTCCCAAAGGTGCGGCAGGCTCAATCACAGCCCTCATCCCAGGGCACGATGGAGGCAGCTCCTCCAAACTGCCGCTCGGATGAAGGGCGAGGAAGGTCCCCTGACATCGGGGGATTTCCTGCTCCTCTTCCCCTCCCTTTCCCTTGCCCTGCAGTAGCAGCAGTGGCCTGAGCCAGCCCGGCTCAGGGCTGGAGCCCAGGGCTGCATTTCCAGCCTTCATTTCGGTGCCCCTTCAGGAAGGAGGGGCAGGTGGCAGGAAAGGCAAAGGAGTCCCTGGATGGAAGGCGGAAACCTCTGCCTTTTAGCTGCCTGACGGAAAGGAATCTTCACCTCTCCCACCGTGCCCTCAAGGCAATCCTCTAAGGGAAAATTCTCAGACAATAGTCCTCCCCTTCCTTCTTTTGTTTATCAGTCTTTGCAAAGCTAATGATTAGCTGTGAAATTAAAACATTCTCAAATTCTTTAAATATGTAAAGACAAGCTTTTAGACCCATGTTACACTTTGTTATTTTTATCCACTCACAGTAACTTCCAAACTCCTAGAAATCTGTTCTCTGAGACACTGGTTGCAAGTAATGCATTGGTATGCCCTATACCTGTGTTCTTTTGTGCCACAGCCACTGCTTTGAAACATGAATATCAAATTTAAGAACTACTTTTCTAATATAACAGGCTGTTTATTGGGAGGCTCTGGGCTAAAGAGGTAAAAGACATATGACTAGACACAAACACATGAGAGTCAATATAGACTATTGCTAATTAGAAATACTAATAATTACACTTCATTGATTTCATGTGGGATTTTATTGGAGTTTTTATGTTTCTAAAAATCCAAAAGCTTTCATCTAAGGTTATAAAAAAGAGTGCAGCTTCAGCTTTGAAAACAGCTGTGGTTGCTGGTCTGAGACAACAGTGACTCAATTTCTAGAGCTGCGAAAATCTCTGTGCATGTGAAATACCACATAGAAGGTTTAAAAATTAATACTATAATCTCATGCTTTATATTGTAGCATTTTTCCTAGTAGGTACAAATTCAATGCATGAAACAAAATAATCACTGAGTACCAAATACTCAGCAACCAGATGCTTGTAGGTAGCGATTAAGAACAGGAATATTAATGCAGCTTTATAAAATGTTCAGCTACTACAAAGGAATAATTAATATCAGGTCTTGTTTAGACTTTTAAATTAATGATGTATGACAAATTGCAGCTCCAAATTGACCTAAGGAGGGCATTAAAATTCACCATAAAATATTTTCCAGGGTTGTCACAGAAGATAAAGCCCAGAGTACATTAGATGGCTAATTTGTCCCCTAGTTTATGATCCATGATTTCAAGACTAACTCTTGTAGCAATATATTCTTACAATAAATCAATTTAATATTTTACCATGTGTAAAATGGTGAAAGGCATCTTATAATCTGCTAAGGACCTACTCACAAACTCTGGCTTTGAATTTGGACACATGAGTATACTAAAAGAATCCAGGAATTTTCATTTTATCTAAGAATAAAATACAGTAAAAATAAAGAATATTAAGTAAAGAAGAGCCGGGATGAACAAGCAGGTTTTATGCCAAGGATGACTGTGTATTCAGGTAATACATTTGCATATCATGGAACAATATGCTTGTTGGTTGCTGCAGATTTCCCTTGTCTTGGAGTGTCATTCTTGACTCATATCCTGGGACCTACAAGAAGAACTGAGACAGAGAAGGATGCTGGTTTAGGAGCTTCATGTACTTACAGACCGATTATAAAACTATATTTTATCCAAAATAGAGTACTTAAAATGTGAGTTTGGATGACCTCAGGTTTTGTAACATGGTTGGTAATCCCTATTGTGCCCAGGAAACATGAAAAAATTAAAGGAGGAAGGAAGGGAGGGAGAGAGGGAGGGAGGGAGAGAGGGAGGGAGGGAGGGAGGGAGGGAGGGAGGGAGGGAGGGAGGAAATGGTTGACCCCTTCTTCTTGTGTGTTAGAAAGTCCTTGCTGTCCTACCATGAGAGTACCTAAGCTACAAGACAAGCTGTATTATCTCTGGGAGATTGCTCCTAGCCATGTTTCCAAAAGTGGCAGTTGTCATAGGAGGAAAAGGATGTTATAGGTATTCACTGAGCACAACAATGGGATCAGGACCTTCAGGCAATGTGGGTAGGGGGTGACCTGACTGTGGAGCTTGACTGGTGCTTCTGAGTAGTTCTAAAAGCAGAATGTAGGTTGCTGGAAAAATTTATGAGGGAAAGTTTATATCTCTACAGACATTGTGTAGTGCTAAGTGAGATTTTTGAGATTTGCATATTTTAAAGTGAATACCTAAACACCACCAAAGCCTAACTTCAATAATTCATGGCCCTTTACAGATCCAACCCTGTGGGCTCAGAGAGATATAAAGGAAAGACCATAAACCAAGTAAACTTCAACATCTGTAATAAACAGATGCTGTATATGTAAAAGTATTCAAGAAACTTAATCTTTCCAATTCTGGATCAGTTCCCTCACATCATCACAACTGATTTTATTGTAGCTTACAAAAGGCAGGTGACTGACTATGGACTTTTATACATTTTTATCCACTAAACTATCAGCTTCTGTTTAAAGGATCCGTTATAGAGAAAGGAGAAAGATAGTTTCATAGATAGAAAATAAATGAAAACAGTTATCCCAACATTTCTTTAAAGTTACTTGTATAGAAGAAGACAAGATGCATATTTTATACTTCTCAAAAACAGCAGAACATAATCCTGGTAATTATTTTAAGGGATTATATGCTGAAAATGGACAGTAAAAACATTTAAAGTATACTTTTTTCCACATATTATTTGAACAACATAAAACACTCTTGTCCCATGTGTTCTGGGAGTCTGAACTGGTGATATAGAGGGTATTGGGTTTCAGTGACAAATTCCCATTACTGTATTGTAATAATTTGAATGAGCAGTTAAGGTGTTTTTTTTCTGGGATAGAGTTAATTTTCTCCATAGTAGCTGCATGGGGCTGTGTTTTGGATTTGTGCTGGAAGCAGTGTGGTAATACTGGGATGTTTCATTATCCTGAGCAGGGCTGACACAGGCAAGGCCTTTCCTGCTCCTCACCACACCAGCAGGAGGCTGGGGGTGCACAAGGAGCTGGGAGGGGACACAGCCAGGACAGCTGACCCCAGCTGACCCAAGGGACATCCCACACCACATGGTGTCATGCTGAACTCATAAAGCTGGGAAGAAGGAGGAAGGGAGGACATTCCAAGTGATGGCATTTGTTTTCCAAAGTCGCTCTTATGTGTGATGGAGCCCTGCTTTCCTGGGGGTGGCTGAACACCTGCCTGTCCATGGGAAGTGGTGAATGAATTCCTTGTTTCATTTTGCTTGTGTACACAGCTTTTGCTTTGCCTATTAAACTGTCTCTATCTCAGCCCACAAGTTTTCTCACTTTTACCATTTCAGTTCCCACCATCCCACCACAGGAGAGTGAGTGAGTGAGTGAGTGAGTGAGTGAGTGAGTGAGTGAGTGAGTGAGTGAGTAGCTGTGTAGGGCTGAGTTGCCAGCTGGGGTTAAATGACAATAATGTCATTTAACAAAGACTGTTTTTCTCTTGGTCTTTTTGCATGCATCTTTATGATGCATATCTTAAAATAACACAACAGCAGTCTGCAAGGAAATGAGCCTGATCATGGAGTAGAGAGACAAGGACTTTCTTCCCACTGCTCCCACTGTCCTCTTGGCTGGCAGAATTTGTTTCTCATTCACTTTCCCAGCTTCCAATATATTTTCCTGTAGTATTGATTTCCCTTTAAGTATGCTTTACAACCAGAACATACAAGCTAAAAACACTTCATAAGAGCAAGATGTTATCGCTTGATGACTTGTGATATCATTAATGTGTTTTAACTTTGGTGTCTATCCAAGCAGGTGTTTTATCTTTCTTATGAACGGCTTTCATGATTAGAATTCATGCTGTATTTGCATGTCAGTGATAATAAAAAAAGCCCCTTCTACTTAATAGCTGGATACTGTTCACTGGAGAGTGAGTATTATAGATATCATTACCAAATCAAAGAAGTTTTATTTTTCTTTTAAATCATCACAGACATCAACAGTGAGTTGTACAACAAGTATTCCATCTGCACAGACATAGAAATGTATTGAATAACAAAATCTTCACCACAACCATAAAAAAAATCAAAATCATTAAATGGGACATGAAGCAATTTGTCCACCTTATGTTATACCTGGTGTCAGAAAAGCAGATGACGTAACCTCAGGCATTTTCACTCACACCTCAGCTGTTGATCACTATTAAACACAGAAGACTGGCTTTAATACAGCAAGAAGGTGATCTAACACTGCAGCACCTAATCTCACTGGTTAATTAGAAACACTTGAAATTGATTCTTTCTGAGGGCCAGCAACACCTGCTATATTCAAATTGGCAGAAGTCACTCTTGTGTTCTAACTACTGCAACAGAGAACTGTCAACCCCCCCCCATAGAAAAATGAGTCTTTAGGTGTTAGTTCTTTCTGAACTGATGCAGTATTGTACTGTTTTAGGAGAGCTTCTGAGTGTTACTAGGAAGAGTGAAAAAAGAGTAATAATAATTTATGCAGAAAATAATCATAGATGCTACTCTGATGAGGCTTCATTGCTTAGAAGGGCATGTTTTGCTCAGCAGCTACTCAGCCAATCTGTTTCTCTTCTGCCTTGTACTTAAGTTGGGGCAAATCATCAGCTTGCCCTTCATACAACAGCGCCTTTAAGAAAAACAAAGAAAAAATATTTTTTCATTCACTCCACACTCTTTCAGTATTTGTTCTGCTTGTGCTGTGTTACTGCATAATCTTGCCTACTGATGGTTATTTGGGTAATGTAGACATTTTTGTCATTACAGAGGTATAGGATTGGATATTGTAAAGACTTAACTCTTCTTATATTATTGAATACTGATTTGTAGCAGCCTTATTGCTTTCCATTGCTGATTAGGCTTTGATGAGGTCTGGTAGCAGTGCTGGCTTACATAACCTTCCTGAACCCTCTTGCTTTTGCTTTGCAATTTGCCTGTTTGTTGACAGAAGAGTTAGGCCTGTGTAGCTTCTCTTCGCTTAGAACTGAAAGAAACAGCACTAGAAGATGTAAGATTTCTAAATCATTAGAATTCTCTCAAAGGCAAAATTTAACTTAATTTTGGCTTGCATTTGGCTTGGATTATTACTTCTGCTGTTTGTATCAGCCCAAAATACTAATTACTCCTATGATACCCTGTCTCTGTAAATAAAAATGCAAAAAAATTTACTATCATAACTGTGCTTGTAATGAAGGTAACGTATTAAGTAATTTACCTCAAAACATCTTTTTTTTTTTAATTTACATCTATCTTAAAATGCAACTGTTTTAACTATTAAGATATATTTGAGTTCACAGTGAAAACTGTGTGAAGAGTATAATTACGTGTTCATCCTTAACCTAGATCTTAACTCTAAGGGAAAAAAGAGTCTTATATAAGAAATAGAGGAGCAAAAAAAGACTGTTGGGTCTATTCTATTAAAGCTCACTCCATTCAGAAAACATTTCCCTGCGGTCAGAATCTAATTGCTTTCTGAATAACCATTATGTATTCGCCTTTGCCCACTGGGCCATTCCAAACGTGACATTCCTTAGAGGGGAAAATGACATCCAGCTGTCATGTTTAAATTTCTTTTTTGCTAGCAAATACCAATATTTCATCCAAGAAGCTCTATTAGGAAAAAAAATTAGTTACAAATACAGTAACTCTGATGATAAGTGCTAAAATTAAATTTGCCACATTCCTTAGTTTATTACCTGTCTGTGTGTTATGATACAGGCTTTCATTGCATCACTCTGTGCCATGTGTTCCATATGATGCTTGCTTTGCTTAGTGCTAAGGAAGGGTGATTTCTGTTGAATGATCAGCTTCAACAGTTTCACTGTGCAGCTTCAGATCACATTGAAATGTGTTCTGTTTAATACTACACCCAAGTCACAATGTTAATTTCCTCATAGCCTCCATTGTTGTTCTTGGAACTATCATCAATATTGAATTGATTTTCATACCTTTCTGAAGATGAATATAATTCCTTGTTTTACTAAGGCAGAACTGAAGCCTGGTTAAGCAAATATCAAAGATATCCAGTTGGTTTGGATTTCCGTTTTGGGGTCATGAGAATACTAAGTTTATTTGGAATACTTTACATATGCTTTAAGAACAACATATTATTACCATGGAGAGAAAACACAGATGAGTTGAAAAGCAGTAAATTGTCTATCCAATACAGCCCCATCACAATTGCTTTTTTTTGCATAGTCCCATTCTGTTGGAACCCTTCCATCCACTGTCTAGTCACCTGAGTACTATTTTCTTTGACTGTCAAAGTCAAGTCATGCCACTGGTGTTCTGATCTTCCTTCTGCTCAGTCTCCTCTAATTCAACATCCCAGGATATGTCCAATGTAATTGCCAGGAAAAACTGCTGCTAAGTATGGGAAAAGGAAGTATCTATCAAGCCTGTATTTGTGCCAGTCTTTGAAGATCCTGATGTTTTCATGGTTGCTAGTGTCATGTGTATGGGAGACATGAGAGGGTCATGCAGTTCCAGCAGAAACAGCAAATATAAAGTTTAGATGTGACTGGTGGATGGGTCAGACCAGGAGTGGCACTGGAAGAAAGAAAGAATTGCAATATTTGGTTTTATTTGGTTTTATACTAATGAAATAACAGCAATGGAGGAGCACAGGCAGGCAGGCAGGTGATAGCAGCAATCCCAAAGGTAAGCAGATATGGCTAAGCCATCAGGAACTGTGCTGACACCCAGGAGCCACACATGGATTTTCAGCAGTTCCTGTGTAACTCCTGTTCCACAGCATCTCGGGCCAGCACAGCCTTGCTATGGTCAGACTTCACCCGTGGGATCAAGCAAGTCTTCAGCTGCCAAGGTTGGTTTCATCAGATCATCTGGAGGCCAGCTGGATCCCTAAGACAGGTTTTACTGACACAGAAAGAATTACATCCTTGGAATCACTGATTTCTTTTCCTGGCAAAATCTGTTGGAATTTGCCACCAGTCATCTCTCTGCAACATCTTCATACTCTTGCTGGAGACAATTTCCCAAGAGATACCTCAACTGGAAGAGAGGTTGTGCTGGAGTTTTCTTAAAGGAGAGCTGATCTGTGTGTTAAGCTTGATTGATGTGTTCCTGTGATGAATCCTGTGGTCTGGGACCCATGAGATGAGGGACCATCTTGGCATTCCTAGTCCTGAATATCTGAGCACTGTATACCCTCTGACAGCAGCTGAGATCAGTTGGTTTCAATCTCCATGTACCTCCTAAGGCTGTGGTTCCCCACTGGCAAGCAGAACCTGTGTCCTGTTGGATGAAACTGGTGGGCCATGACTGTGCTTTTGTTCAGCTCAAGAGACTCTTGCAAAGAGGTTTATGCTGGTTTTGGCTAGCTACAGGAGAACAGACAGCATGCAACAACACAGCAATACAATACTGGTTACCCTGCCTCATCTACAAAAATGGTTTTGGTTAAAAAGAACTAGCAAATGTAGAAGGTAATAATTGAACCAGTCCTTGTATGCATGATGTGTGAGTACAAGTACAAGGGCTTCGAACACAGACTTTAGCATCTCATCAAATTGTTGTCTGGGTTGTAGTAGAGCAGTTCCACTGATCTAACTTGAGAAGTAAAGGTAAATAAATAAAAGCCTACATTTTATGACAGAATTTAGTGACCTCTTTTTCTTTCTCTTTAAACATATGCTTCTTTATAACATACAGGTTTTTTCATCTTAAATATAGGCTGCTACAAAAATAAGGTATGTAAAAATGTCAGCAGGAGATTGACCTTTTTGAAACTTCTAAATAGCCATTCTAACTTTTAATCTTTTTTTTTTTTATTATTAAATGCAGGTCTAAGTTTAAATGCTGGCTCCAGGCAAACTGTTTGAATTGTTCAACTGTCTAAAAATATACTTAAAAGCTGCATGTGAGGAGACAAGATGCTGATGCAGAAGCAAAGGAAAAGACAGAAAGTCAGAGCCTTTGGGAAGCCGTAGCACAAAGATTCCAAAGAAGTTCCCTTCAAATTATCCCTCATCTGCCTGCTCTTAGTACAGATATTCATGTGGAAGGAGCATGCTGAATTCTTCCATGAAAGTTACATAAAAATAAATAATCTAAAAATAACATTTTTTGACCAGGAGACCTAGAGGCAATGAAGAACAAAAAGATAAAAAATATTAGAATTAAAGAAGGTAATTTGCTTCAGACAATTTTTCTAGTAAGCAGTTAGGGACAAAAAAAGTAATGCTGTTTGACGTAGCCTCTAAACACAGAAGACCTTGCAAGCTCCTTAGATTTTTTCCTTGCTAGCATGATATAGCAAGGCTTTTTTCTTGGGTATTGCGTCTGCCAGATCAGGAACTGAGGAATATAAAAGCAGAAGATTTCAACAGTGACTAAAGGGGTGAGGCTGATGAAATGGGCTCTTAGATTTTGTTCTCTGAGGCAAAGAAAATTTTGCAAGGCAGATCACGTGATTCCTTGCTCCATGCAATCTCTTTTCATTCAGTCACTGGAGGTTGGAGATAGTATGTTTCTTTATAAACAGCTTTGAAAGATTTCTGATCTGCCTTTAATTGGGTTACCATCCTGTCTTTCCCTGCAGTTCTGCATGAAATGTTGCTTTGTGACATACATTTCCTCTTCCTTTCTGTACAAAAGCAAAAGATGAAGATCAAGTTATTTCTGAATAACAATGTCTAGACACTATTGCTGGAAGCCATCAAAAAATGTTTAAACAACTCATACCTTAAGCTGGTGTAAACTGGCACAGCTGCACTGGCTTTGTTCTAGTTATCCTGACTAAGGCAGGTGGGGATGTAGCATGTGTTAACCATGCCCTTCTTGTTCCTGGTGCTCTGACAAAGACTTTTCTGAGCTTTATTCAGGCTTATTCATTTTGGGGTACTCTGAGCGATGGTTTGATGTTAGAAATTATGAATGAGATTTAAGTGCATGACCCAGTGCTAGACTATTGCTGGCACTTAATCTTCTGCCTTCCATGTAGGTATTACTTTTGTCCATTGTTTAATGTTTTACTGCTGCTCCTGCCTGTGTGTTGGACTGTGTGCTCATTTGTGTGTGTAACTTGAGGATTGCAAAGAGATTGCCTAAAGTGCACTGTATTACTTCTTTGTGCCTTTCTTTCTCCTCTCACTGTGCTCAACCTTTGGTTGACAGCAGCTTCAACAAGGTGCTATGACTCATCCAATCTGAGAAGAAATACTTCAATTGCTTTTCATAATCATCTTTCTGTCATCACTAACTACAGAAAAGACAAAATACCGTTAAGATTGACCTCCACACTCTTGTAAACAATCTGGTCTTGCTGTTTGCCTGCTGTTGAAACAATCAGGTAGACAATGGGCTGTAGAGAAATGGGCCCAACCCCTTTGCCCAGAGTTTTACGGTGACTCCTCTCATCTCAATACATGTTCATTGCTGGCATCGTACAGGTCTCAGCACGCTGTGCTTCATGACAATCTTACTAACTCAGCTTCAATCAGAGGAAGAAATCCTTTCCTTGTTAGCTTTGGAAAGATTTGGGCTCTGTTTCAGTGCATTTCATATTAAAACAAAAAAAAAAAAAAAACCAAAAAAAAAGAGAAGTGAGACAAAATTGTTGCTGACACAGCAGGAAATGAGTGTGTTATCTCACCTAGAGGCACTTTGTTCAGAAAGACTGAAAATGCAAATTTCGTAATCTTGATCGTGTTCCAGGTGATGGCCCTGGTTAAGCAAATGAGTATGTTTTAACTTTGCAAACTGCTGAAAATGCAGGAAATAGAGAAAACACCATGAGCCAGCAGTTGCCTTGTTGCATGGGGTATGAAGAAGGGAAGGCCCCCCGTGGCCTCGCTGCTTGGGAGCTGGAAGCAGAATGCAGTGTGTTGGCAGGTGCAGGCTGCAGGGGTCACAGAAGTGGCTGTGCTGTCCTGCTGCAAAGGGTTGCCGCTGCTGGTCAGCACAGGTGTGAGGCAGAGAAGGAGACAGACATGTTGCCATTGTCTGGGCAGTTTTAGTTTTGCACATTTCTCTCTCATATTAATGTTTAATTTAGCAAAACAGCTAAGGGTCAAGGCACCCCCTGAAAAGCTTGCTTCTATATTAATGGATTTCAGGGGTTTACCATTTGACTACTTAACTCTTTTAATGGAGGGAAATATTCTTTGGAGACTCAAGGATCATTTAGACTGAGTTAATACTTACAGGCAAGCCTTGTGTAGGCAGGGAAATGATGGATCCCTCTCTGTGCTTCCCTATAGTCTAATAGATAATGTAATGGAACTTTAGGGTATTTTTAAAATGTCTATAAATGATAATGCCTAGGAAGAGGCATCTGAGACATGGTCTGTAGTTTAACTGCTGATACTTTTATAGCAAGATATAAAAAAAAGACCTCTAGTTTACTTTGTTCCCCATCAATCACCAGAACTGCCAGATCGCTTTCTTCTTGTCAAAGCACAAACTTTTACAGTGTATTTGCTCTCATTTGATTTGGCTTTTCTCTCTCTGCTGTATCTCAGGAGGCCTTGCTCCTTCCTGGTGCCACCACACAGTGTGTATAGGAGACCAGAACCTGCATCTCTCTGTTCATCACCCTATTTGAACTCCACATCCCTACTGCAGCAAGGCCTGTCCTGTCTTGCTGCTGCCAGCCTCCTCACCTGGCCTTTGCTCCAGTCCTCCCCTCCCCTGTGTCCGAGCTGCCTTCTCCTGGCACACATACACCCACTCAGGTCTGCTGGATGCCTCAGTCCCTGTTTTAAAGTCAGGAGGTTGAGGCTTGGCTTTCTTCAGGCCTTTCCTGCCTCACAAAGGGGACAGGAAAAAAGATTGCACCGGACGTTCTGGTGACATGGGAGGAGGAGGAAGACGTGCCTGGCCCTCTGCATCCTGGCTTTCAGGGGAGGACAACACATGGGTCTGCAGTTCAGTGGCTGCTGCATGTCCCTTTGGACCCAGCAACTTGCAGATGGACAGGGAGGAAATGAACCAAACTTTGAATTCTTTGCTTCTCTTGCAGGTTCTAATTTTTCTTGATGGCACAGGTCACTTCTACATACATAGCACTACCATGTCTCTTTGCATTAAAGGACCAGGGAGGGCTTTACTGTAGCTGGGATAAAAAATTAAGCATTTGAGGGCATGTTTGGCATAATTCAAGCTATGACTCCTGCCAAAGATTTTGCAGAGCAACTTCACTCCTTGTAAGTTGCTCATGAGTAGACTACATTTTTATGTACTTGATTTATCATTTGTTTTTGGGGGGCTTGGAGTTGTTTGGTTGGGTTTTGTTTTACATTTTTGTTTGCATATTTTCTGCCAATTCTCTCCTTGATGTTTGTGAAAGATTGATTACAAAGATTTAGCAGTTAACATTTGAGATGCTCTACTGAATATATAGAGATACATGAGATTTTAATTTCACCTAGTCATGACTTGAGTCACTTAATTTGGTTCTTGATTAAGTCTGATCATGTGGCCTAAGAAGTTTAAGCAAACCTTAAAATCAATTGATGGTTGAAAATAGAAGCATTAAGTTGCCTGGGCGCCTAGGTCAGTGCTCCTGTTCAATTCCCAGAGGTATTGATAGGAAGACAAATACATTCAAATCTGTGTCTCATGAACCTGGGCAGCAGCGAAATCTAGAGAGAGGAGGATGATTCTCCCCCTTAGCCTAGTGGCAACCTCAGAAGGTAGGATGAGACCATTATTTCCACTTCCTCAAAGAGTATCTTAACTATCCCCATGTATATGCAGAGAATAATGTTTTCTGGTGTTGGCTTGGGCAGGATGCTGGCTTTTGGTTTTGTAGCGTTCTGCAATATATGCAGAAAACCTTTTGTGCACCTTCCTGACAATCAAATCCATGAGCAAGAATATCCTTAGCAAGTAAGTTGCAGTTCTTTCTACTCTTCATGCAGGTCCTGGCAAGATGGGACGTGGGGCTGTAATCAATATTCCAAGTCAATATAACACTAGGTATGTACCATCTCATCATCTTGCAGCAGGAATCGCTGTTACTGTGCTGACATGCTGTGTCTGCTGAAGAAAGAGAAAGCTGCATCTGGGAAATATTTCTGTTGGATATTAAGTGAAATTGTAAAAGAATTTTATAACAAGGTCTATAAAGTATAGCAGAAAAAAAGGCACTAATAATTTGAACTATATTCACAGTATTTTCATATGTTTTATATGGTAGGTTCAAAGTGTAATTGTTTTAGCTTCCGTTTCTTAATCTTTATTTCTCCCTGTAGTGACTCAGCAAATTAATTGCCTCAACACTCTTCTCCCACTGACAGGAAACATGGTTTTATAGGCACTGTCCTTCAGTAACTAAGAGCCAGGGTACAAGGCAGTGGTGATTAGCAGAATTTTTGAAAGGTGACTAACACAGCATTGCCATGGAAATCAGTGGGATTTAACCAACTGGAAAATCTCTCCCCAAAATTTGTCTACCTATTGCAATGAGCTTAATGCTTTGTAAAACTTGGCCAGTCACCTCTGCTCAGGGTTGTCGTGTTCCTCTGTGAGGGTATTTCAGTTTGGGCACAGGGCAGGTTTCTGGCCACATCAGAAGGGCGCTGCAGTAAGAGGGAGCTGCACTGGATCATGTTATTGACAAGCTTCCAGCAGGAGGCACCGGCGGGATGAGAGGCACTGAAGCCTCTCCTGGCAATGAAAAGGTTTCAGGTTGCGAGGGAAGTGGGGTGGTTTCACAGGGGGAAGCTGCCGTGCTCAATGTGCCTCCAACACCTCTGATCTCTGCAAGTTTGGGACTTCCTACAGTAGGAAGACGATGATCACATTCCCTCCAAGGTCAACCATCACAGTGGGCAGCACGTGGGAGCAGGAGGTGTAGTTTGGGCTGGTGTCCCTTAGCTAGTCCCGCTAGGAGACCTCCCACTGCAGCAGGCAAAGGCTGGAAACAACCCGTTAGCCTCTTGCTAAAGCATCCTTTTGCCCTGACCCAGGATAAACACACCTGCATTCTTTTCTTGCTGTTATTCTTGTGAATAACAGCAAAACAGAGGGGAGAGCTTTGTGTTTCAGGAAGCTGAGAGTTATTAAAAATAAGTTTTACAAGAAGGCAAGACAGAGGAAGGGGAATTCTAACAAATCCCTGATATGCATGGAATGTTTTTTTTTACATGGGAATAAAGCAGAGTTCAGAGTTTCTTCAATTACATTTTGGGAGTTTTGTTATTTGAAAATAATTGTTTGCAGTTGCTTTATTTTTCCTGAGCCAGGACAATTTTGATTGATGTAACTGGAACAAATGGAATTGCATAAGTCTGCAGAGGTTTCCTGGTATGCTGGCCAGGCTTTGTAGTGATTTTTAGCATAGCTGTGAAATTCTCACCTGACATCTGTACTAGCACATCATGTCATTTGCAGTAATGCTAACATAAGGCATTCCCACAGAACGGTCTCCAGCATGTCACTGTGGAGGGATGGAATGCAGACACCATAAGTTGCTGCTGGACATGGACACAGCAGCAATAAAAATAACACCCCTGATTTAGCAAAAGAAACCACAAAGGCCAGGTCAGCCTTGCATCTACTAAAAATGGTCCAACGTGATGACATTTTTTTATATCACTTTTGTATTTAATTCTAGAGTCTTGTCATCTGGAAGCAGCATGGGCAGGTACAAGTGAATGAAATAACAGCTCCAGGGGGTTTTCCTAATTTATCTTTTTTAATATTGTTCACCATTTGTATTTACAACTAATTCAAGAACTTCTGTTTTTATAGTCAATGCCTTTTGGATGTTTCTGGGATTTCATATCAAAAGAACTCTTTGAAGGACAAAATGCAATATTCTACTGGAGACGAGGTTATTACCTGAAATGTTTGTTTGCATGTGAGAGAAAAGCAGGTTTATAGAAACACAAAATAAACTGACATCCTGAATGTCAGCAGTAAGAAGAGAAAGGACATCCTGTGACTGTCATGGCAATAATTCATTACAAACAATTGAGAGCTGCAGAAAATCACCTAAGGAGGACAGTCTGTGACGACCAAAATCTCCTGACATTAACACTGGAGTGATTCCCCTGCAGGTAATATAAAAGTCTTTTGGGACACCAACTTGCATCTACAAGACAGATTTACATAACCTAGAAGGCTGTTTTTCATCATCCATCTGGCATACTCTTATTTCTGCCCGCAATGATGCTAAGTGCTGGTCACACAGTCACAGAGAGGGGTGAGGCCACACGGGTGTGCAGGACTGTGCCAGTGCAACCTCCCTTCACGCTGTGCCCCTGTGGCCTGAGGGGTCATCCAGCCACCACAGTGGTGTCAGGTCATCTGCAGGGTGGAACTGGCAGCAGATCTTTCTCCAGAATCTTTCTTGGGCTTTTAGACAGGTGGGCAAGTAGCTTTGGGGTCGGGGTAAACTTTTCAAAAGCAGCAAAAGCCAGACAAAAAAAAAGTTCTTAATTGTTCTCTAGTCCTGCTGGTGTGTTTCATAAGGCCATATTGGATAGCTAAGGACTCAAAAAACACAGCACTTTGGAGTCTTTGTTCCATTTCTTGTTTGTGAAACTCAAGCTCTTGGCACAGAGTCCCAAAAGTATTTGGGCATGTTGAATCCTACGGATTCCTGTGATCAGGTAACTCAGCTGCAGCTGCCTCCGAGACTCGACCTCAAGGGCTTCCTATCACTTCTGAGAAGAAGATTTGCACTTTTAAGAATTTTACCCATTATTTATGGAAACAAAGAACCCTTTCAAAAGAGAAGCTTCTAATTCCATAGCATGAGGCCAGCTGTGCCATCATTCCCTGGGGTGAATGATAAATTCCCTGCTCTTGCTTTGCTGGGAGCAGCACCAAGCTCCATTCAGCAGGATGCTGAATTAAGGTTGGACTTTGGCACTAGAGTAGCCCTGTTGAAGGATATACCTGCCTGAGGTAACAACTGATGTTTTTGTTCCTCATTCCTGCTTATTTAGAAAGAGGGCAAATAGTGATAAAGCTTTAAAACAATTCCAAGAAGTTTGTAATCACAAACAAGCTGTGGGAACTCTGATTTAAATCCAATTTTTAATTTTTCTACTGAACATACATCTTTTTACACCAGGAAACTAATAAGCATAGTGTCAACAAAAGCCATCAAATTAATTCTTTAGGATTTGAAATGCAGTTTGTTCATTGAGTGACTGGCTTCATTCCCTCTCCCTTCAGTGTAAATCTGAGAAATAAAGGGCTCTGAAACAGCAAGTGAGACCTGTGTCTGCATTTGGAGTCTTAGGGATTTTAATTTCATTCTTCTCCATGAGCTTTGTGTAAGCCTGTCACTGGCCTTCAGTAAAGAACAAATAGCTTGTGTGGTGCCAAAACTATAAAACAACTGACATTAGTGGGAGCTTCCAGTGCTTGTGAGATACTTAGAAATGTGAGCCTCGATGTGAATGACCCAAGGAATGATATTTCATATTTTCCCTGGTAGTACAAAATCCTTAAGTTCATACGTTATTTTTAAGCGGCTGTAGCTAAGTTAAAATTCTTGAGGAAAGTACAGGCAATGATAGGACTGGATAATGACTTTGTGATCTGGACTCCTGCTGTGTCAGGCGATCTCACATAGGATATCCTGTGATGTAGCTGTTCCATTTTTCTGAGAATAACATTAAGGGTTTTTTTTCTATTTTAGAAGGTCCAAAGCCTTGCAATGCCTCTATAAAAAAATAGAGAATTGCTCATACACAGTAGAAATAATATAGTCTGATTTCCCCTTTATTGAGTCCTGTAACTGGATTTCCATTGTCTAAGAAGCGTCAGCTAATTCCTGCATCCCATTGTCCTGTTGTGTGTCTGTCCATTCACTCTGCTCCCCTCATGGAGACATTTTTCCATTAAAAATGTAGTAGAAACTTTGCATGCTTGCATTAGATATTTCTGTGAAATCAACTAGAAGATTCAGAAGAGAGCTTCATGAGAAAGAGCAGTGGCAGCTCCTGCAGCTTTGCCTAGGGAGGGGGGATGAGCAAGCTGGGAGCTTATGGGTGGGGATTAAAGAGCAGAGCAGTGTGAGCAACCGTGGTGGGTGTCAGCTGCAGATCATCTGATTGGGAAGAAGCAACAGGGAGAAGTGTCGTGTTTGCAGGTCTGGTTCTTGAACCACCCTGGTTCAAGCTGCTGGGAGAGCAACAGAGCAGGGCACAAGCAACCAAGGCTGTTGATAACTCTCTTCCAGACACAGGTGACAGAGAAGTCAGCAAAAAGAATCTGCTCTGCCTGATACTTAACAATGTGGAAAAACTGGTCAGCAGTAGAAAAGTCAGGGGTAGCCTTGGTTGCAGTGATGATGAGATGAGAATGAGGCAGGGAAATTGGTGGCAAAGGACGTGGAAAAGGTCAATCTCAGTGCTTTCTTTCCCTTGTTTTTTTCATGTAATACTTGCCTACAGGAATCGCAGGTGCCTGAAACCAGTAGGAAAGTTTGAAGGAAGGAAGACATGCTCTTAATGGATAAGGATTAATTTAAGGAACATTTAGCCAGTCTAGATATATACAAGTCCCTGGAATCTGATGGGATGCACCCATTAGTGCTGAGGGACCTGGTCAATGTGATTGCAAGGCCACTCTCAGTTATCTTTGAAAGACTGTGGTAACTTGAGGAAGATCCTGAGTTCTGGTAGAAAATAAATGTTACTTCTGTCTTCAAAATAGGCAGAGAGAGAATCCAAGGAAAATTTGAGGAACTATAGGCTGATTAGCCTCACTACAATCCCTCAGAAATGGAGGAAATAATCCCAATTGCACAAATTTACAAAAGTCAAATCATACTTCACTAACCCAACAGCTTTTCATAATGAGATGACTGTCTTGGTGGATGAAAGGAGAGCAGTGGATGCTGCTTGTTTTGCAAGGCTCTTGACATTGTCTCCTGTAACACCCTGAAGACAAAATGTTTAAGTACAGACTAGATACATGGACAGTATTGAAAACTGGCTGAACTGCTGGGCTCAGAGGATGAAGATCAGCAGCTCAAAGTCCAGCTGGAGGCCAGTTACCACTGAAGTACCAGAGGTCGATACTGGGCCAGTACTGCTAATCCTCTTCATTAGTCACCTGGAAAATGGGGGCAAATGCACCCTCAGCGTGTTTGCAGATGATAAAAACTGGGAGGAGTGATGCAAGAGCCACAGTGTCCTTGTGGCAAAAGTGGCCAGCAGCCTCCTGGGCTGCCTCAGGCTGAGTGGTGCCAGCAGGTCAGGGCAGGTGACTCTGTCCCTCTTTTCAGCCCTGGTGAGACACCTCTGGAATTCTGTGCTCAGCTTTGGGCTCCAGTGCAAGGCAGACATGGACCTGCTGGAAGGAGTCCAAGAAAAAGGTCACAAAGGTGGTTCAGGGCCATTTAAGTAGAGGTTGAATTGTGATTATTCAGCCTGGGGAAGAAAAGGCTGCAGGGGGCTTTATCAATGTTTTTGAATATCTGACTGGAGAGGAGAGGGGAGTAAGGAAGATGAGCCAGGTGCTTCCCGTGGTGGCACCCAGTGACACCACCAGAGAGGCAATGTGCATAGAGAAATACAGGAAATTCTGCATAAACCAAAGAAATAAATTTTTACTGTACAATAGTCAAACATGGGACTCGGTTGCCCAAAGAGCTTGTGGAGACTCCATTCTTGGAGATATTAAAAGCCTGACTGGAGGCAGCCTTGAGCAAGCTGTTTTAATTGCCCCTGCTTTGACCAGGGATCAGACCAGATGCTGAACTGTTTTGTGATTCTATGGGATGGGCTTACTATTTACACATGTGTGAACACACAGCATGACTACAAAAACCCTTCAGAAAATCAGGCTTACAAAGATAACAGAAATTCTGTAAGGTTTGTCTCAGGGGGAGTAAACAAGTTTGGCTCATATGCAGTCTGTGTCTAGGTTTGGGTTAAATGCAACAACCTTGTGTGCCAACTAAGCATGTTGGTCCAGGTTTTGGTTGCCTTACAATGTCCATCACCAAGTAATGGTGTTCTAGCTCTGTGGGGTCCTCGAGTGTCCAGTCTGCCTACCCTGTGCTTATTCATCAATTTAGGACCACCCACAACTGCCACAGAAATATTGGGAAGGACCTTCCTGCTTAATATCTATCTAGCGCTATAATTACGAATACCCAAACAACTTCCACATTTTGTTCTTTCCTCAGGTGACCAGACATCAGCATCTTGCTTCCATCACTTCTCTGACAGTGTTTAGGCACTTTTGAATAGCAGCCCATGGGTGGGCAGATTGTCTACCTAAACAGTTATTTATTGTGCAGTAAATAATTCAGCACAAATCACAAAGTCTAGTTAGTCTGTTACTTTGAACATCTTTAAATCAACACATTCTATATTTTATTTTCCAATCACCTGCAAAGATGATGCAGAACACAAACAAAGCAAGATCAAAGGCTACATATTATTATACTGTGTGAGTCTATAATGGAGATAGAAAGGAAAACAATTTCTCCTCTTCGGTCTATCATGTCACTGTATGTCAAGGATAGTAAATGAAGGATCTTCTCTGATGCTGAGTAAGCAATTTAACAGGAAATCCTTAAGCTGAGGACAAGGCAGAACAGTCCTGGGGAAGTGCTCTTACTCTCCATCACCTGACAGAGTCTGCTGTCAATCTCCAGGAGGAGCTTGGATCTTGAATCCAGTCTTGTTTTGAACCAGTTAGTGCAGCTGAGCCAGATAAGCTTGGTCAGTCAGGGGAAACATGGATGTTATAATTGTGTGTAGTATGCTAGTTAGGGTCTGAGTCAAGGAAACATATGACCCTGAGCTTTGTTCACTCAAATTCAGAAGGGCATTTTGGAGCTTTGAGCACTTAAACATTTTTCTGCAGTGTGGTGGCTTTCTGAGGTAATGTCTGTAGCCATCCCAGTGGAGCTAATGGAGAAAGATACTATTGACTCTTGGAATCAGCTTTCTCTGTAGTAATGTTGACAATGCTGAAAAAGCCCAGGGATCGTCCATACTATGTAGCCCTAGAAGGGTACAGGTTGTTAAGCCACTGCTGTTGTTTTAACTTGGACTGTCCTGGAGCTGCAGGGATGAGACCATCTGAATGTTTCAGAGGACCAACAGTGAAGATTCAATGACAGTTCAGACACTTCTGCAGGCTCTCTTTCTCTCTGCCCTCTAGCTGAGAGAGACCTAGTATTACAGTGGTTTGGATGGCTTTATGTGACTGTGGAGACTAAACCAATGAGACTGGAAGAGATGAGATCTCCAGGACAGTAATTTCTTCACCCCTGCTTCCCTGTAGCTGCCTGAGCATAACAGAGCAAGGTCTTTGCTGAGGAAAGGGAATACCCTGGGCCAGAGGCCTAGAACCTACCCAAGGGGTGGCAGTGCCAGCCACCAGGCTCTTTGCAGAAACACCATCCCTGCTACCAGGATGCCCTGCTTCTCAGAGAGCAGCTGTGTAGATGGTCCACAGGAGTCCTACCCTGCCTAGGAACAAAGCTTTCAATCCCCCCTGGCACCACTCTGGCCTTTCTGCACTGTATGAAGTGGTGTGAGTTCACATCTCTCCTGTGTGTGTGTTGCTGCTCAAAGCAGGAAACCCTGTTAGCAACACGCAGCCAGGCCCAGCCGTGGTAACAGCGGATGTACAGTGACCTACTTTTAACACAGCCTATGTATCCTTCCTTGCTGCTTTATGCTTGAATGGCAGAATTTGCAACAAAAGGTCAATTTCAGGCAGCCTTTTATTGCAAGGTTCTTTTTCTGTAGTCCAAAGCTATAATGACAAAATTCTCTGTTGAGTACAATAACGACTGCAAAAATCAGCCCCACTTTTTATATAAGGTTTTAAACTTTATCTGTTTTAAACACCTTTTGGTGCTAAGCTTTTTGTTTGTTTGCTTGCTTTCTTATGAAGAGAGCTTTATTACTTGCATGGAGAGCAATAGAGGAACATGTCTGAATATGAATAGAGAGGGTCAGAAATTGTAGGTTTAAGTAAAATAATAAAAAATACTACTGAAGCTCAGCAACCCACCCCCCCTGCACAGAGGGAAAAGAGCCTAAGCCACAGCATCCCAGAAAGGGGAAAAGTTTTGGCATTGCAAAAATGAAATGGGATCCTGTACCCTGCCAAGGGAAGGCACAAAGTAAATCTGTTGTGACCCAACCATGCAGGGTCATAAACAAGCTGAGATAAATACAGGAGGAAGGACACTGTGACAATAGTTAGCCCGGAAGGCTGAGACACATGGCTGAGCTCCTACATGTCAGCTCTGCTGCAAGAGCTGACTGATTCATGCACTTGGCCCACAGCAGCCAGGAGATGAAACACATTATGTTAAGCCTCAGTGGAAGGGGGTTGGATGAACGTGCTCTCCTTGATTCTTGTAAAGGAGTGAGAGCATGGCCATGAGCTGTTCCTGCAGTTCAGCTAACTTGGGCACCCAACCCTGCACTGAGCATCCATGGCTCCCATCCATGGCTCCTATCCATGGCTCCAATCCCTTTCTAATGATGCTTAGCCTGCTGCAAATAGGGCCTGTAAAACACCTTAGCATAAATCCTTTCTACTGCCTGCTCAGGGTAAGCATATGATGGAGAAAATAGTCCCTGATACCTTGTGGGGCTCCTTAAAAACTCCCTTCCATGTTTGAGCCTTTAGCAAGGCCATGCTGTTGGCAAATATTCCTCTTGGGGAGATGTCCTAAGGCTGTAGAGAGCCTTGCTGGGCTGTCAGGGTGATGGCATCTCCTAGCAGAATGCCAAGGACTGTGCCCCAATAGGGGCAGAGCCTTGTTTTCCTCTCTACTCAGCTTTCTTCCAGATAGCAAAAGCAGCTTTGCCAAGGTTGTTCTACAGCTTCTACTGCTGCCAGTAATCTGGGTAATCTCTTATCTCCTCTTACTTTGCTGTTTATAGCCATGACAGCTGAACCCTAGACAATGTGTAATGGGTGAGTTATGTTAGACATTGTCGAGCCAACAATGATCTGGAGCCAGGGCATTGCAAGCTACGTACTACAGCCCAAAGCACCAGGGGTGGAAATCACCAGTGGCAAGTGATTGGAGAAATTGCTGTGTCCTGGCTTCAGTTACTCATTCAGAGCACAGTCTACTCCTTGGGACTGATGGAGAATTTTGCCTAGAGGCAGTTGAGTGTTCCTAGTTTGAGAGACTCAGCCACAACTGAAGTGAAAGGCTTGTTAGTCATCTTTCCTTCTATCTCATGTATCATCACAGTAATAACCCTCTCACAGCTGCTGTTCAGGATGCTGGGTGGTTGGGTTCTCTCAGTTTGAGCCTTCACTATCTCTGTGTATTCCCTGTGCTTTGTCTGTATTTGTGCTGGTTAGGACTCTGACTGAAATGAATCTCCAACAGCATTTGGAAAAGATATAAAGAAATCATATCTTTCTTAGCTGGAGTGAGTTTTACAGGACTCACTAACTTAGCTCCTGAGTTTTGGCAGGACTAAGGAACTTTTCAGTCAGTATTGAAGCTGCTAATATAATCAGTTACTCCACACAGAGCACCATCTTTTGCATATAAACATATTTGTATAGTCCCTTTCTGAGTCTTAATGACTAGACAGATCTAAAGATAAAGGTGATTGGAAAAATTCATCAGTTATTAACTGACATGCTTATTTCTATCAAAAAAGTAGGTCCACATTTCTGTAACAATATGAAACCTTAACACAAGGCATCACTGTAGAATTGGTGATGCTGATGGCCTTTCTTATAATAAATAGGGAACAAGAATTCTTTTAAAGACCCGATCTGAAGTTGATCTGAACATCTCATGAGTCCTTTCCAGGAAAGAGCCCAGTACATTTCTGAATCATCTGGTTGAAAGAACGATGTACTATGAAGACAAGGGTTTGGATGTATGAATTTTTTCAGATACAGCCATAACCACATCCTGAGTTAGGGCACCATGCTTGCAGTCATCTTATCAAACAGCCCTTGCTGTTATCACCCTATCAGTGACAGCAAGGCATGAGTGTTGAAGTAGAGAGACAGATAAGGAGAAAGGAAAATTCTCTGAGCAGCCAGCTGGGAAGACAAATAATGGGTCCCCATAGTTTGGTGTTCTCTCTGTGTAGGAGGGTCCCCCCATCATAATGCCCCATAATAACCAGTTTTAATCAGGAACTGTTTTGGGAGAATTTGTACTTTATTCCTGCTCACCATGCCATTGGGAGAACAGTTTGATCAGGGTGGGTGTTGCAGGCCTGCTGGTTGTTAATTTGATTATTTTTGGGTATCTCATTGGAAGATATCCCCAAGAGGAAGAGAAAGGGTGGGCATGAGTCTCACCCCAGTGGTACTTGCTCCCCTTGGGAACACACATAAAGAAAAGTATAAGGTTGCCACAAGAGTAGCAGCATGGGAACAACAGTAGTGAGAACAACTGACAACAGAGGAAACAGCCACACCAGAAGTGCTGGGAAACATTCCTGTGGCATCTTAGTAGAAAGGGTACAAAGCTGCAGGTGAAAGGCAGGCTGTGGAGTGGCAGGCAGAAGGCCCTGAGGATGACATGGGCTAAGGCACCTACAGCACTGCCACAGTGAGGAGCCTGGCAGCCCAGAATGGGGCCACACACAGTGGGTTCTGAGCAGGACATTGCTAAGAGAGACTAAAATGTGAAGAAGTCAATCCTGAAAATGCCATCTTTGACTTAGGTATTTCTCTGAAAGCTCAGATCAGGCGTCAGCTCGGGCTGTGCCCCTGTGTGGCTGCAGAGCTCTGATGATGCACAGTTCACCCCACAGACTCCATACAGAGAAGCCAGGAACTGGCTGGGGCGAGCCACGACTTCCAACCCACACACCCACGTCTTCTTCCCATGAAATCCTAAGAGTTGAAGAGAATGGAAGGTTATTCACACCTTGGTGTCCCCATGGCACGGTCAGGACATGGCAAGGGCAATCATCCAGGCTGGGGATTTGCCAATCACTCCCATACATCACCATAATCCTTCCTTGGCTGGAGATTACCAGGTAGCTCTTTGAAATTGTTTCTTCCTGAATATACCTGAAGCAGGTAATTCCATCTTTTTGTAAAAAACCCAGTTAATTCAAGCACTTGCCCAGAAATTGCAAGACCTGGGTTTCACCCTCAGCCTGAGAGATTTCAGTGCCTCTGCTTCCCTTTCCACTTGAGCATCTTCACAGATTTCCTGAAAGTCAATGAGAGAAGGAAATGTTCTGTACATCCACATCCCTAATCGTAGCTGGTCTATTGTCTGTCTTGGTCTTTCTTTGTGCAGGGTTCAGCTCCAACAGGAAAGGGTAAGGAAGAGTCCACCTTGTTAGGGTTGGCAGCTTTGGATTTTCCATGAGAGTCTTCACTCTTCAGTTGTAAATTTTTCTAGACAAAGCTCAGATTTTTCTGTGATGTGACTATAAATCAGCTAGAATATCACTGCCAAGCACCTTGGTATTACCTTGTTGCTATCATTAATTACCTAATTAAAGCCAGTCATGATATGTTAATGATAAACCTCAGCCTGATTTCTGAGGAAAACAGAAAATTGGCTTAGTTTTCCTAGCTCTGGTCTCATTTAAACCTCATGTCATTCTCATTATAATGGGATTTTCCTTACTTAATCCATTATTTACTGCAGGGAGAATCTGAAATGCACGGAACATATTTACAATGTGAAAAGGCTACTTGAGTACTGGTCTTTGAACCAGTGGTTTTGTACAAGGAATTGCTTTACAAGTCTATTTTGTGGATACTTTTTAAAATAATACTATTGAAAATAGCTATTTAAAGGATGAGTAACAAGTCTTGGCTTTACAAATGCAGACATTAGATCACAGTGACCGTCTGCCTCCTGGGAACAGCTTCCCTCTCACTTCCAAGCCATCAGATAATGTGTGTTGAGTAAAGTGAACTTAGGTCAGAGAGCTGCTCACATACACTGCTAATTGGTGAACTCCTCATTTAGTCTTTTACGGGATCTGGCACCATGTAATGTTTCAGCCTCACTCCCCAGAGGACTCCTTGATCCTGTTGAGCTTGCTCTTTATTATTTTTCATTTCAAATAGCAATGTTTTCTCCACAGAAGTCTTAATATCCATAATCCAAGGTGTTTTTTTCTGTTTCATTCAGAACATGGTACCTTGAGAAGCACAGTGTTTTCCCATCCCTGTGATGGGTTCAGTGGTGACTCAGAGTGACACGCGATGAACAATCAGCACTGCTCCCCACAGTGTCTGGCCTTTCAGAGAACTCCCTCACCACCCATACATCTTTGTGGTTTGAGAGGTCTGACCAGTCTGCCATCAAAAGTGGAAAGTTCGGGGAAGCCCAGCTCTGTTTTGACATCAGCTTTTGGTTTAAAATGCCAAAGCAAACACACAAAAATAGGGGAACTGCAACGCAACTGTTGTCAAGGTAAATCAAAAGCATGGGGTTTGCAAGCTCGATTTTTCCTTATAATCTATCACAACATGTATTCATGAAGATGCCAGAGGGGAAATGGCACAAGAATTCCCTTCCTTGTGTATACTCAGTGAATGGGTCACCAAGAGCCATGTCTCTTGCTCTCAGGAGGAGATGAGTCTATCACACCCAAGAGAGATGGAAGGTGCAGGAACAATGTCAAGCTCTCTGTCAAGCAGGTCCACAGGGGACAGATGAGCAGGTTTGGAGACTTCTAACAGTCCTAATGAACGTGCTGCCTCAGAGCCACTGTGCCCTCCTGCCACCTGGCATCTATGGTTAAATCTCTGGACGTCTGATATGCTCAGAACTGATCAGCAAGAGTTATACAGTCTCATTTCTCCAAAGAAAACAAGAAGTCCTTTATCTTCAAGGCATCACATAGTTTCCAGTGCATCCCTACTTGAATATCAACTCAGCAGGTTTTTTTTGGTCAGGCGCTTAGTGCCCCTGAACTTCACAGCTATAAAAAGTGTTAGGAAGCACCATGGTGGTTCAGTATTTGGGAAAAAGCAAATGCCTGGAGTTGAAACACACCATTTGAGGCAGTCCTTTGAAACACAGTGGAAAGGCAGTCATCTGTTGTCCTTATATAAAAAGGAGAGAACAGACTAAATAATATCTGGTCTTTGCCTTCAAATCCTGTCATTCATTATGCCTTCTTTTTACTCAGAATGCAGCATGCCTTGTGATCTTGCTATCTGCTCTGTTTCCTCAAGGAAAATCTGCTTAATTTATCTCCCTTAAAAATTAACATCATAAAGAGGAATGCACTTTGCTGTACTGGATTGCTGTACACCAGGAGACAAAATTACTCCCAAGTCCATATCCTTGACCAAATTTTCAATATCTTGGCATGGATGTATTTATAACCTCTAAAATGCATCCACACCAAGTCATAAGTGGGCTGGGGCAGCAGTGCCAGAAAGCCACCTCTCTGTGCTGAAGGGTCATCTCTCTTCAGGGAGCTGGTACTGTGCAGCTTGCAGTGTTGGAACATTAGTAACCACACAGTGTTATATCTCAAGCCATTGCCTGTACGTGCATTTGGTATCCTGAAGGTGCTGCCCCTTCCTCAAGAGGAAGAAAAGATGACTTCTCTCCATGGAAATCCCACCAGGAACAGTCCCAGGTTATGTGCTGAATGTCTGGATGTCCCCATCTGGCCCATAGGTTTTAAACAGGGTGGAGCTTAGTGGTATTTGGGACAGGACCCACAGCGTGGTGGAGACTGGCAAGTCATAACCACACCTGTTTGGCTGAGCATGGCATGAAATGAAGCATGGAAGCACGAGAAAGAGGAAGGCAAATGCCAATGTGGAAATAACCTTTCACCGTCCCCTTCCTCACCCAAATTACAGCACCAAGGGGATTTCTGGTAGAAAACAAACCACCTAGAGTGAGTGGGCTGAAAATATAAATTGAAACAGTGGGGGAATGGGGAATACCAGGATGGCACAGTCATAGTTAGATATAGGCCAGCATATAGAGGTGTCTCTCAAGCTGCTGCCCAGGCAGGACAGAGTGGTCAGCAAATTTTCAGGAACAAGAGGACAGGGCTAAGATTTAAATATGGATTTGAATCTCAGCTAAGTTTTTGTGGCAGAGATCATGGAGACATCATTTCATGATCCAAGTGAACTAGAGAGAACTGAGTCATTTCTATGTGATCCTGCCAAATGTCCTGGATGGGACAAGAACATCTCTACTGCCAGCAAGATGAGAAAATCCAGCAGTAAAGAGATGTTAAAATGCTCCACATCAGCCTCTGTGGAAGTGAACTGGTATTTGGTGCAGTAAAATGCAATAAAATGTTAATCCAAGTGGAACTTCAGTTTCTTTTCGTAGGGCCTGATCTCATACTGCTTAATATAAAAAGGGAGGTAAAGAAAAAAAAAAAAGGAAGTGTTTGATTTCCTGATTAAGACTGAGCTCTATTTGTTTTGAATGAAAATTTTGTTTCTACAACAATGACTCACAAGCTGCAAGTCAAGAAGAAAAGAGAAATTAATCACAAGGGAAGGGAAACACAAAAACAAACCCCAGAAGTTCTTTAGCTCTGTGGGGCTGAGGGAATGAGTGTGTATCTTGTGATGCACTTGCCTTTATGCAAGTGGTTTTCCTCCTGCATTTTCATCTCAGAAAAATTAGAGGTTGGAGTGTGGGGGATGTGAGCTCAGCTTTTGATTCTCCACAGCTTCCTGTGAGGCACAGGATGAATTTTAAAATCTCTCTGGGTCTCACCTGTAAAACAGTAATAACATTCTTTGTCTATTTAAATTACTTGTTCTTCCTATGAGTTTCTACTATACTTAGAGTAACAGGGCCCTAATGTATCATTAGAATCTCTAGCTGCCACTGTGTTATGAATAATAATGTTTATTAATCATGTCAGTGCTGTCAGAGCATGTGCATGGAGCAAGTAGAGCAGTGTCTGACAATCACATCCTGCCATGTAAGGCTTGGGGTGGAAAATGAGACTCATTTTGCAGGCCATATAAAACCCATGGATGGCCAAAGTCGTCCTGCATGCAGTGCTGGAGGAAAAGAGAAAAGGTCATGTTTGTTCTAAACAATAATTCAAGAATATCACAGTGTTCCTCTCTAAAGTGCCAAGATAGCTCCTCAAGTTTCCAGACTGCAGTAGTGAGGGATCTAAGCAGGATGTTTCCAATCCAGAATACATATAACAGAAAACTCTAACTTACATATTGAAATCACTTAAATCTATTCCTTAAATCTTTCACCCACTTGCTCTCCTCCTTTTCTTCCTTTATCCAAGTCTCTATTTTGGTGAAGAGGCAATGAAGGGCAGAACTCAAGTTATTCTATCTGATGATCTCAGTTACAAGTCCCTCCACCTGTGTGCCAGCAAGGGACAGACCAGGTCTTATTTCTGACTCGCTGTACTAAGAGAAAGGTGGGATGGCAGCCCACCAAGGAGAACCTCATCCTTTGCATGCTCAAGAAGCAGATGTTATGGTAAGGCACAACTCAAAGTGGGTCAGGTTACCCCAGATTAGACCTCGCTTTCCAGAGTGGTATAAAAAACAGAGATCATTCCAAAACCAGCTGGGGTAGGATCCACCCTTGCCTATATGAAATCATTGCTGCTGCTGACAGCAGGAGCTCAGCTCAGATTTTGGATTATTTATATTAAAACAAGATACATAAAGCCTTTGATGCTCTGGGAGTTACTTGAGAATCCAGCTGGTGTAAAGGAGGGTAGAACCTGCTTGTAGGTCCTTTGGTTGCATCTCATTGCTTGATCTATGCTGGAGATACTTGCTGCAGGGTTAGTCATCCTTGTGTCCTGAAGAGACCTCACAGCACTTTCTATTACTCAGAAATACCTGCTGGGAGGAATTGTCTGCTGAACTACAGGACTGGAACAAAAAAAAAAAGAAATTCTGTATATTGAGAAAGAATCTAACCAACAAAAACTCTCTAAAATGGTGTGCTATGCAATGGGGAAACAGTCTCTGTCCTTGCTTGATTGCCTGTGGATAATTACAGTGGCTGATTTATTCTCCCCTGGAGCACTCCTGGTCCCTTGCTCTGGTGTAATCCATCCCTGGCCACTCCTGCCAGCCCCACCACCTGGGAGCCAGACAGGCCACCCTGGATCTACCAACATCAACCTTTGACCGTCAGTGACAGCATCTTCTCAATACTGCAGCCCAAGCCAGGAATCATGGGTCTGAGTTGAGGAAAGAGCATCATTGCCCATTTCCATGTTAAATTCAAGTATGAACTGTTTGTTATTTTAAATGCTGAAAGGTGCTGGTCACTCAAACCCCACTGAAAAACTGTAGGATATGAAGACCCAGCTGTCTTCTGTTCTTTTGCAAATTTGAGCTCCAAAGGTGTCCTGGTATGTGAACCCAGTCACGTCACGTGTGATTGCCTTTATAATTTTCTCACTGTGGCACTGCCAATACCTTTGTGCTTTTCAATCACTCCCTGTTTGTTTTAAAACAAAACATTGTTTGCAAAGTGTGTCTGCTTAAAGCAATTCTCAGAACTGTTCACACTGTGTGTTCCCATGTAAAACCAACTGTGCACCCTACCTTTGTAAACCTCCCATGCTCAGCCTGTGGCCCCAGCTCCTCCATTATGGCAGAGGACAGTGATGGTGTGTTCACTGCTGTGTTCCTAGTGCTGACAGACAGCAGCAAGCACAAGGAAACAAAAATAGCACTTTTACTTAACCCATATCTTTGCAGAGAACAGTCCCTGGAATTTTCAGTGGTGGCCACATTGTGTCAGGCTCTTGGGTACACCTCGCTAATTTTCCAGCACCAGCATTTCTGCAAGGCAGGAAATACTTTTGGTGCAGGCAGGAGAAAAGCAAGAAAAACAAAGCCTTGCCCTAAGCCACTATTTCAAATCAGTGGTGGAAACTAACAAATGCCAGGAGATTCCAGTCCCTTGTTTCAGCCACGAGGCAAATCCTGTTTCTGCAGTGACATCAGCAGCTCACTAACACCTATTGACTGTAGCATCCAATTCATTTCTACAAGCTTTGTGGCACTATGGTTTGCCAAGAAATCCAGAGTGAACAATAACTTTCATTTGAACCATTTTCCAGCTGTGAATATTAAAGTCATAGGTGAATGGAAATAACCCCACATGGAGCATCTGTAATTTTCCCACCTTTTTCATTGTCTTTGATGTGGGAGCTGCACCACTGTGCCCTCCATGTCACTACATTACCTAATACATTGTTTAAAGGGTTGCTAAAATGTCTATTCTAAAGACTGAAAACATGTCAGTTTATGTTTTATTTAGACTGAGAGCATGAATGTTTACCCTGCACTGCCTTTGGGAGAAGTGGCCATGCCCAGGATCAAAGCCATGGTGCCACCCAAACCTCTGCTGATCCTGAGATGTCACCCCTGACATAGAGGTTTGAAGATGCTATTTTCCAAATGCAAATGTCAAAAGGGTGGCACTCGTTCAAAAATCAGCCTCCTGCTTTTGTTGACTGTATGAAATATTTGTGAATGTGTTTAGAAGCAGGCCAGATCCCTTACAGCAGTCTGTAAAACAGAAAATCTGGGGTAGGGAGGAAGCAATTTAGAAAGAGGTGAAGAGGACTGAGACAGGGAGAATGGCCCTGCCAGCTGTGCCAGTGACTGTGTGCCAACATGGTATCACCATGAGATGATCTCTCTTCCTAAAGCAGCCTTATTTGGGGATTAGCTCTGGAACAGGATCATCTGTTCTCGATCCTTTCCAGCCTGGTTTAGCTGCCATTTGGCTCCTGCTCTCTCCATGCTAAGGGCATCTGGGAGCCAGGCAGATGGAGTGGGAGCACTAACACTGGCACCTCCTTATGGACCATGCTATAGGGGCAGTCAAGGCCTGCATGGGCCTCTTCCCCTCCGTTCTCCAGCACCATGTACCAAGAAAACAACAGACATCCCTGACACCCTTCTAAATAGCATGGAGGGAGGGTCTGTTCCTAAAGCATTTCCAGTTTCCGGCTTTCCAACCAAATGAATAACAATCATGAAGCACTGGGTTAGCCCCCTCCTCTTGGAAGCATCATCCCACTTGGCCAGCAGAATAGGAGGACACAATAAGATCTATTCTGGTTGATCTGTGTGACAATGTTAAGCTTTTTTTTTTTTTTTTTTCAGTTTGGTGCTGCATGAGATTGCTTCTGGGATGCTTCTGTAGCTTTTGGCTCTGGCTAAATAGCAGGAGAGCTCCCAATAGCAGGAGTCATATGACCATGCTCTTGTGCACTTGTGAATGGAAAATCATGTGTCTACATAAATCAAAGGAATACAAAGACCAGATGTGATGTTCAGAGCTCCCACATATTCACATGAGAATGGGCCAATGCTAGCAAAGAAATATGAAAGGAGACTTATCTGCACTATGTGTTTTACTTTGCTTTAATACTGAATGTAAGTGGAGAAGGGAAAAAATACAAATAAAAGAGAATGTGAAGAATAATGAAAAAAATGTGTGTTCCAGGCTCAGAAAAATTATTTTGACACCAGCTCTCACATTTTTTATTATCACCCCTTTGGGCAAAATCATTCAAAAGAACAAACAGAAAATCATACCTCAGTCTAAGATACAGAACCTACCTCTCTCAGCAAACTGGATGTGACAGCAGAAATAAGACCCCAGGATCCAAGCATGGTGGAAAATAAAAAGGTTATTTTAAAATATTAAAAAGATCCCAGGATCCAAGCATGGTAAAAATAAAAACATGATTTTATATTATTTTACTAAGTGGGGAAGTGAGGACTGAACCCTCTGTTATTAAGAAGGTGATTGCCTTACCATTACCTTTCCCTAATTTTCCCCCAGTTTTAATACAGGCAGATTGAACCACCACATCCTGAATGTGATAAGCATCTGCTCCAGAACTCACCAGGGCTGTCCATAAGAGACTTGATTTGCCCTTGAGTGTGTCTGTCCTCTGTGGATGCTGGAGAGCCACCCACAGGTGGTGCAGGGGTGCTCCTGTGTCTGGAGCTACGTGTGCTACTTCTCATCTTCACATGGAGTACCTACATACCTACTGACATACCTAATGTCAGCAAACATTAGTTGGAATTCCCTTTGTAGCAGCTCTTTGCAGACAACAGGGTGCACAGCTGGCCTTCCTTGCTGTTATGAAAGAACTCATCTAATGCTTGAAATAGCTGGCCTTGCTGTACTTTCACCAGTTGTTGGGCTGTATCAGGTGCAGGCGGATGGTTTTGCTTGGTTAAATCAATGTGGTTGTCTTTGTAACGCTGGCCTTCATGGAAAGAAACTGGGAACAGGCTCACAACAGAGCCGAGCTTTTGTGAACTGCAGCCAAGTGACACTTAGGTCTGAAAGGGGACAGGGAAATGGAAAAATATTAATTTGAGGATAAAAAAGTCATGATAAGCTCATGTGGCTGTGTTCTTAGTTTGTGTCCTGTTTGGGGTTTGTCATTGTTAACCTGAGTCCTGATTTCTCTGTGTAGAAATATGATCCAGAAGAGAAATTCTGGTTTTGAAGTTCAGTCCCATGAGTAATGCATGAACTTTTCAACTTAGCACTGGTTTTCAAATACTAACTGCAAGTTTGCAGTTTTTCATCAGAACTAAATGAAAAAAGCAAAACATAATTTGCACAAAAAGTGTGCTAAGGCTGTCACAGCAGAGCACACTAGGACGGAGCTCCTTGGTCCCACACTCACAATGTGAATGATATTCACATTAAATTAATAGTGAAGAGAAATGAAGAAATAGGGAAAAAATAATCTCTGCATCAGTGTGTAACTGTGCTGTATTTTATAGATGAATGGTGATGCTTAATGGCTTAGAATAAAGCAAGGAGCTCAGGGTCCCCATTGAATGTCACCATGTAGGGCTGCAGTGCTGTATTTTTGAAGTAATTCGAATCTGTGAAGGTCTAATTCACCCATGCTTCAGCCCCTGAAGTAAGGAGGAGCGTGAGTGGGGTCACAGACAGCGTAAGAGCAAGTCAGTGAATTTAAAAGAAAAATAACATCAGTAGATCAGAACATGTGGTTAGATCCTCATGAATGGTTCCTCTCTCTGCAGCACACAGGCTCAATGGATTCATAGATGTAAACTGCTTTGAGATTTCAATGGGAGAGGAAAGCAGGTGTCAAACACTGTTATTTACACTAAGTAATTGCATAAAGAAAATCCCAGAATCAGTTCTTTGTTCTACATTCACAAATGTATTCCCTTAATGATTTATTTTCAAGCGTTTGGAGCTATAAATAGGTTTGTAAGTTTAAGAGCTGGAAATAAGCCATCAGCAATAGTGACTGGGTATTGTGAGAAGGGTTTCTTATTTTTGTGTTGGGTAAGGGGCTAGGCTAAATCAGAATGGAGCAGATATGCTGAAATCAGTCTATTCCTGAAGGAGATCATGGGCTAGGATTCACTGACGAGAGGGGGTAAAGAATGAAGGGAATAGGGAACAAAAGCAATACAAAATAATTGGGACTCATATGATACTACATGTTAAAGTTTTTGAAAATAAGCAGAGATAACAATGAAAAGTCCTTGCCTAGCTAAAAATAGTTATAGTTTATGTAAACAGAGGAAAAACACAGCACATAGACTTATGCTGTAGGAATTTCTTGATGCAAGTGGCAAGGGATTCTGTTTCTCACAGCTAAAAAATGTTTCACCACCAGACACTGTCTTTGCAGCAATGGGCCAGTATGGCCAAGCAGGTGCAACATATGACAAGTGAGTGGTTATGATGGAAATCAGAGGAAGAGGGTCTGCTGAGGGATCTCTTCTCTCCCCAACAATTTGCATGTGCTCTGCTTGCCTTGCCAACTCCACAGACTCCAGATACTAAACTCAGGACATCATCTGCTGGAGATCAGCCGGAGCAAGCAAGCACCTGGAAGGAACACAGCAGAATCCTGAAGCATACAGCACACTACTGGTGCTTCTCCCAGGAGTGGAAGCCAGTCTTTAGGATTTGGAACATTTTACCCCTATTTGACAAAAGCTTTTTAGCTCCTCAAGGTCACAATTTTGGAGCTACCATTGTGAATTTAGCAGAGAGTAATCAGCCATTCCTCATGTAGGGAAATGTTTATTCTCATGTTATAAGTCACAGAACAAAGTAACTGTGTCACCAAGAACATTTTTAATGAACTGTGCTATCAAAGATAACTCTAATAATCTCTAGCATCTTGGGTGCATACATTTCTCTAGCCTAAAACTGCCTGAAAGGGACTTCAAAACCATCGTCCTCCAGCATTGGTCACAAGGCTGAGTTCTACAAAATGTCCCAGACTTCACACCCAGTGTGATTCCTATTGAGGACACCAAAGTAGTTTTAGTGATGTCAGCAGGAGCCCCTCTGTTCTAACCTTTGGTTCACCATCTGTCTTTCAAAGTATTTTAAATGAAATTTGCACTTAACTATCAGCTACATGATAGGGTTCCCTATGCATTGCACCAGAATTATGTCTCTCAGTAGAACCAAATTTGTTGCATGAGCTAAGAGATACACAGGGGCCCAGGGAGGCAGGTAGAGGTTGTGGGAATTAGACAGCAGTGGGATGAAATCAGTACAAGAGTTTATTTCCCAGTTTATTTTTTTGTCTTCCTTTCTGGCAATGATCACTTAATAAGGCACAGACCAGGCTCTTGAGTAATTTTAATCTTGTTAGGTCAGCGTTGCTTTTTTAGCCTTTGAATACAGAGAACAGAGAAGATAGCTGCCCCTATAGCCTCATGCAGTGAGTCCACAGCAGAGGTGGGGATGTCTCTGAGCATCCTGCTCCTGCACAGCCAGTCTGTTCCCAGTCCCTCTGTGGTCTTGTCCCACAGCACACAGCCAAACCAGCCTGAGGCTGGGCTTGGGGGTAACAAACCAGTGCAGAGGGCAACCTCACTTCATCACGTCATCTTTGAGTATAAAATGGATAAAAACTACATCCCCATCTTCTCTCGGGGGCTTCCCAAAGTGCTGCTGTGCCCTAGAGCTGAGGTCTGCAGAGACGCAGGCGCCAGGGAAGCCGTGAGACGGGAAGGAGGCAGCGGAGGGATCCCGCGCTGCAGGCTGGGAGAGGATGGCGAGGGGCGGCGCCCTCGGGGTGCCTGGCGCCGAGGCTGGTGCTGCGTGGGCACACGGGAGGGACTGGCAGAGCAGGCAGATGCTGTGTGAGGAGCGGCTGCCATCTCCTCACGCCCAGCCGACGTGTTTGCACACACGGCTGGCGGCTCCCTCAGAGCCGCCGCGGGAGGCAGGGCTGGCTGAAAATCACTTCGCACTGCTCAGTCACCCTTGCTGCTGACACACTGGCCCATCCCAGGCCCCTTCGAGGATGGCGAAACAAACGTTCCAGAAGTGCTTTTGAAAGGTAGAGTGGAAGTGAAGAAATCAGCCCGAGTTCTTCTCGGAATGGGAAAGGCAAAGAGGGGGGTAAGGAAAAAGATAAAGCATTGGATTTCACAAATGTGGGTGGTTCCTTCTTTGGATCTAGCTTTTGAATCACCGGTGTCTGGTCTCATTTACTGAGAAGTTAAAAACCACCAGCTTAAGATCCTCACATATTCAAGTACCTTGGAAAATCAGGCCAATTGGATCAAAATTGCTGTGCCTGTATGGAAACATGGGCTCTGCACATTACAGTAGAAGCCTATTGTCAATAGACTCGGACCTAACACTTACCAAAAAGAAAATGCTTGTACTTTTTCAATCAGAATTATAATGCAGATTCAGAGCTACACTGCTGTTGGAAAGAGCATAGGAAGTGAAATATAGCATACATCCCACTGGGTAACACATTCCTTAATGGCATTTTCAAAGCATTTAATATTGGCAATAAAATGGAGAGAGAGGAAGAACACAGTTTCTCTGAACATGGAAGACAAAATTAATAATCACAAAAGCTTTTCACTGATGTGGGCTGTGGCATCATGCTATCTGCTGCTCAGAGCAGACAGTGTTTCCAAAATACACACAGCCCAAATCCAGCAGAGCAAAACTTGAATAACTAGTCATGATCCCCCAAATTTAAAGATGTTGCCAACTCCCTATGAAAAGGGACACCAAAAATAACTAAATCTGGATCACTGTAATATTCCAGTTGTCCCTCAATGTAGCACCATGTGATTTCCAACAGGTTCCCACTGAAGCTACAAAGGTCTGTTCCTGGTGCCCAGTGATATATGACACTGTTGATCCCATTTGCAGGATGAGTAGAGGGTATTTATTTGTTGTTACCCCTTGAGAGAAGAATGTGCTTTATCACAAAAGAATGGTAAATTTCACAGGAGGGTACCAGGCTCCGTTCGGCTGTGATAGAAAGGTCAGCATTGAGCAGGCAGTGGTTTTTCTACAGCCCTGGAAATGTTTTAGGACAGTATTAAAACAAGGTGAAATTCAGGCACCATTGAAGCTAATTCCAAAACTCCTATTGACTTCACCAGAGCAAAGATTTCCCCAAAAGAATCCCTATGAATATTTTAAGTTGCTGGAACTTTACTTTAATAGCAATGTTTTCCCCATGGAACCTGAAATAGAGAGGAAAAAAAAGGGAAAGCATGTTGGAGAAAGAGGAATCAAAGTCTCATTCCCCCATCTCTTTCATAGGAAGATGCTCCTGATTATCCTCAGAAGTTTCTCTACTCTCCTCTTCCTTTTCCTCCTATAGGTCTCATCCCTTCAAAGCAGAGGAGCTCATGGGCAGCCTGAGCCTGGTAATACTCCACTTCTTGCTCTCTGGGATCAACCAACAACTTAACAGCATCCTGCTTTCTTGTCCACCTTTATACTTAGTTATAAAAGGTTGACAAGACAGAAATGTGATGGCTTCACTGCATCCACAAGTGAAGAAAAGGCAATGACTTCTTTCAAGTGAGTCCTGCTGAAGGGCCAGCTTACAAATGGGCTGAAGTGGGGCTTTAACTGAGGTACCTAAGACTCATCAGCAAATCCCTGTGTGCTGTAGGCAGTCAGTGCTGAAGAGGGAAGAAACATGATAAGCTGTATATATGACAGTCTGTTTCTCATTAATGTCTTACCTTTAATTACAAATAATCAGAGCCTGACTTAGTCCCCAACAGGTATCTTCTTTCTCCTATTCAAAATGTTATTGATTGGCCTTGCTACCTGTAGAACTGGCAAGGTCTCTGATTTGATTCCAGAGTCGACCTACAGCCAAGCTGTTCACAGCCAAACTGTATGTGAAATAAAAGCAATTTTCTTATTTTGGTGAAAGGTATTTGCTATTTCAGTCAGAGTGATAGTGCTTTGAGAGAATGTGGTGGCTGGAGTTTCAGAGGATGTTTTGCCAAGAAATCACCCATCTGAGAAAGCTACTTGTAGCAGTACACCTTGCCTCTCCTCCCATTTTATCTTTTTTTAATCTATTTTTTTTCCCAGGAAGTCATCATTCCCCCAGCCTGGGGAAGGAGGGAGTGCTGCATTCATAAGACCAGCACAGCGAGCCACTGCTCCCAGTGAGCTCCTGCAGCCACATTGCAGCAGGTGAGCAGCAGCACTGTCTGTCGCTGTGAGCAGATCCCACCAGCCAGCTGATGGTGATTTCCTGCTCCTGGGACAGGCTGGAGCAATGGGTTTGTAATCCAATTGAATTTTGGCCAGAATGCAGCCCGGGAGACTCACTGCTGAACCATTTCACTTTGACAGCTGGCAACGATTTGTGGAGCACAGGAACGCCTGCTGAGCTCTGTGCTCAGAGGTGGATGCAGAGCTTGCCAATGGGAGAGACACCTGCTCCTGCCTCCCAGCTCCCACCTGGAGAGAAAACCCTCAGTGTCTCTTGAGACAGAAATTCTTCTATCACTTGTGAAATGTAGGAGCCCCTGGCATACAAAACATCCCTTTTCCTTTTTTATTTCTATATTTTGGCCATTGCAGAAAATAATTGTATAAAAGTCTGCTTTCGTTTCAAGGACTAATAAGTTCAGAGCCTTAATTCAGATCAAGGCATGGACATTAAATCAATTAAATACTGCAGTGCCACATCTACAAAATCCTCATTATCCGATTTCACATACAATATGCTGTTATCCCAATAGACAGCTCCTCCTCCCATCATTTGTAAGTGGGAGACTTGCCATCAGGACCAATAGAAAGTGCATTGAATACTGAAGAAATAAAATAGCAACCTGGCAAAATATGGCTCAGGCATTACATAGACTGCAATGGTATAAATAAACACCCACATCCTGAAAAATTAATGCTCCAAAAGCTCTGTTTTATTGGGATTTCAGAGAGACAACTGACACAGTGTTTCAAAGAGCTTATGCTGCAGCAGCTGTGCATGTACCGTGCCCCCTGTGTTTGGTCCACAGAGGAAGAACCAGATTTCACAACACAGGCACAAACCACCATTACTCCTTGGCACACTCAGCTTCTTGCCTGTGATGGAGGCATGGGATGGAGAAGGAAAGCAAGCACAGTGTGTGATCACAGTGGGAGAGAGATAACAAAACCTGGAAGCATATTCCCTGTTTGGTACCACTAACTCAGATTGCATTGGCAATCAATGAGTGATTAATGCAAGGGAATATTACTGTGCTCCTTTTAAAATTACTTCATCTAGCTGCCTTAAATTCATAAATAAAAATGGGGGAATGGAACATATCTATTGTGCTAGTCCTGATAAATATTTTAAGTGCAATGCTTGCCATCTTTGCATTTACTTTATTACTTGGAAAGCTCAGTATCTTTAAAGTTGCTGAATTCAACTGAAAGTTAAACTCATGGCAGGTGACAGACAAATCAGTTCACTGACTTCTCTTATTACCTTATTTTTAATCCACTCGTGCCTCTGCAATGCTATGCAGTGGATTTTGTATGCAGAAGTAAACAATTTACACTTTTCAATGAGGTACTCAATTCAACAATTTGAATAGAACAGCTTCTAATAACACCCTGCCCCTCAAAAAAAAAAAAAAAAGGCAACAACAAAAACAAACAAACAAAAACCCAAACAAAAAACAAATACAAAACCAAAACCAAAAACCAACCACAGCCCCCAAATATAGTCTATACTGCCAAATTGTATATGTCTGCTTACAACAGCCTCCAGACCAACGTCTCTGATCACATTGCACTGTCTGCCTCTCCAGCCTGGGGAAGATGGGCCCTGCAATGTTCAGGGAGAGGTGGGGAAGGCTATTCAATTCCCAGCTTTAGGAGTCCTTTGTGGCAAAGAGGCAAACAAAAGATTCAGCTTGTTTGTCCTGGGGCAAGCTTCACCTCAGTTTGGTTCTTCTCAGCTGAAATAAAGTTTTTTGGCACTGGGCAACATGAAGCCTTTCCCCACCCATTTGGTGGGACACCAAATAGGGCATTGTGTCCTCTGTGTTCTGACAATCTCCACAAAAGTCAGCTGGGCATTGGCTTTCAAGGCTGTCAGTCTTCTTTTGAGGGAGTCCAGCCTCTGTCCCTAACCACACAAGTGCTCTGAAGTCTTCAGGGAGTGAGAAAAAAACATCCTGTATACACTTGTTCCTTGGGACTCTATTCTCAAAACCCAATCCTGTTGCCGCACAACTTTGTTACTCAGTCTTCGCTCTGTGCTAGAGGATTTGGCCCTGGCAAGACTGTGGATGTAGAAGAAAGATCAGAGGTTAATCAGAGGTCAGTGAGGGAGGAAAAATAAGTGCCTTGAATTAAAACTGAGGCTGACATTTCCTCAGACCAGTCCTTGTCACAGTCCCTCCATTGGGAAGAGCCCTTCAAGAAACACTGCTATTTTTATTATCTCAAGAAGAAAAGCAGCAGACAAAGATTGTAGGCCAGGGTTCTCATAACTCATCTCCTTTTGGCTTCCCCCTTTTCTAGGAAAAGATATCTCCTGAAGTCAGGGAATCCTTTATTTCTCTCAAGATGGTCATCTTTACAGCACTGGGTTTTTTAAAATCTAAGAAATTGTCAGGCTCCAAAGTTGTATTTTTATATATCTTGGAATAAGGCTGCATTGTTTCCCCTGGCTTTGGCATTATTCACTTACTGCCCTGCAAATCCTGCTGAGTGGATTACAGTGTTTATTGCTCTGCCTTGCAGTATTTTCTTCCCACTTATCTGAACAACCTTGTCTGCAAGATAACCTGTCAGTAGTGGTCTTTTCCATCATATGTGGCTAAGCAATCGTTTCATGCCACCAAACATAAAGCCAAAACCACACCATCCATCCTTCTGGATAGACACCACCACAGCTCTGCTGGAGCACACAGGGGCAGCTGAGGCTGCAGCAGCATTCTAATGAAATAGCAAACCAAGGGATGGAGTGTGAGCACTCTGGTCCAAATGACTCCTTTCAGGACACACAAAAGTGTCACGGAGGAGCAGAGAGCCAAGTCTGTGGCCCACATGGTTCAGAGCAGAAAGGAGGCAAGGATTTTATTCAGAGCAGTCAGTAGTGCACCAGCTTCAACCAAGGAGTCTCCAGGCCCAGGCAGCTCTTCTTGTACTACCAAGGTGGCAAGGGAGTACAACACTGTGCTTCATCCTGCTGCAGGATGCTGAGTCTTCTCAAGGCCTCAAGCTGTCACACAAAGCAAACCAGGAGGAGGAAGTTTGCCTTCTGGGATCGTCTGCTGGTGTTGCCATGTAATCCTCTACAGGAAGACTACAAAGATGAACATTCCTCTTTACTGGTGTTCCCACATATAACTTCATAACTGTTAATTTTTTAGAGGAGAAATTAGATTTGGCAATGTAAATTGATTCTAGTGAAATTTCAGAGGCAATTAAAGGTTTTGGCTTTTTTTAAATTCCTCTCTAGTAGACACTAGCAGCTATACAGGAGCTTTCAAATTATCCACTATATTGCTTATAACGTCAGAAGCATTAAGGTTGGAAAAGACCTCCAAGGGCATCAAGTCCAACCTTTGACAATTAACCACTTTGTCAAATAAACCATAGCACTGCCACATCCAGTAATTTCTTGAACACTTCCAGCAATGGTGCCTCCACCGCTTCCCTTGGCAGCCCAATCCAATGCTTAACAACCCTTTCCATGACGTTCTTCCTGCTGTCCAACCTGAATCTTCCCTGGCACATTTTGACACTGTGTCCTCTTATCCTGCCACTCATTGCCTGGGAGAAGAGCCCAACCCTCACCTGGCCACTCCTACAGGTAGTTGTGGCAATAAGGTCTCCCCTGAGCATCCTTTGATCCAGGCTAAACACCCCCAGCTCCCTCAGCTGCTCTTGGTGTGACTTGCTCTCCAGACCCCTCACCAGCTCTGTTACCCTTCTCTGGGCACACTCCAGCACCTCAATGTCTTGAAGTGAGGGGCCCAGAACTGGACACAGGACTCAAAATGCATCCTCACATGCTGGACTGAGTGCCCTGTTAACAATACACCCCTGGAATGCAGCAGGAACATCTCAGGTGGCTGCTGTCGGGGGCCTAGGCTTGCCCTCGCTCTGAGCTCCCCTCTTTAACTCATAAATTGCTCTCCCTACTCTGTGTTGACATAGTATGGCACACATGGAGGAGATGCAAGGAAAGCACAGAGTGGAGATGGCACATTTCTCTTCTCTTAAGGGCAGCGTATGTTAGAAATGTGTCAGGATTCCTGAGTTAAAGCAGCAGAGTGAGATGTCAGGGAAGGCGAACAGAAGGGGAAAATTAAGGTGACAGATTTTCCTGGGAAACTCTGTTTTGCAGAAAAATCATTGGAGGAAAAAGCTATTCTGATTAAGATTAATTTGTCCCTCTTTTTTTTTTCCTTTTTTTCCTTAAATTCAATCTCCGAGGCAGGATATAGGGCAGAACAGAGACCAGGGAAATGGCAGCCCCTTCGCTGAGCCAGCGCTGCAGCAGAGCTGAGGGAGTATGTGGGTCAGCGTGCAGCAATTCTTTGCAGATGACTGAGACCGACAGAGCCGAGGGCCAGCCTTGGCAGTAGAGCCAAGAGCTCCTTTTGTAAGTGAGGGGATGTAAAACCTGCTCCCCCTTTCAAGCAGCATTTGCAGGAGGGAACCCCATGCTGCAGCCTCCATCAGCTGGAACTAACGCTGTCGGCTCCACTCACCCATCCCTGCTCAGCCAAGCACAGGCTGGGAAATCAGCGTTGCCATGGGATTCGGCTACAAAAGGCCAAAAGATGTGGATGTCAACCAAGTATCCAGATATACAAGGAGGGTATTTTCTGCTCAAACTAAACCTCATGTGGAAGCTCATCTCTAAGAAACAACATTTTGCTTTTTTACTCACAAGGGCAATGTCACAGGTTACCTGGAGACAATTTTTTGTATTTTTAATGTCCTCACTTAGCTTTGAAGATCTTTGTGTTTTCAGGCAGGTTTTAGGAAAAGCTCATTCATGCATTCAAACATTTGGCTACTTTTTCCAAATATCCTGCTTGGCCTAATGAGACACATTACCTTTGCTGACAGCCGTAGTGCCCTCAGAAGAGATACAGCTTTGGAGACCAGCACACTGCCCACTGGGCATACAGACATCATGCATCATAGGATCTTTCTCCTTTCTGCTTCTATGCCTCAACCCACTTGGACAGGAGCATGAAAGGATCAGTGCTTTCCTTATATATCATCCCAGATCATCAGTAAGACTGGCAGCTGTCTCTCAAGATTTGTGCTAAACTCTTTGTTAGAGGTTGATTCACACGGCCACAGCCTTCAAAGTCAAATGGCACTGTCAGATCATCCTGTCAGGTAGCACAGGCCATCAGGATTTGTGCTGATTTGTGTTTTGTTAAAACATGTCCTTCAAAAAAGGGTAGTCCACTCCTGATTTGACAGCCACAGAAGAGGGAAGATCTGTTATTCCCCTGTACTAACCAAAGTTTAGGAAGTCATTCAGAAGATTTTTTTCCCCAGATGTTGATTTGTTGTTGTCATTTTTCGGATAATCTTGATTCCTGGCAGAATACATCAAGTTTTGTGCTCAGGACATAAACTGGTAAAATGTGGTGCCAGCCAACTAACTAACCTGCCTTGCCACTCAATGTTTAAAGACACAATATAGAAGGGCTTGATTTTCAGCAGTAATATTGAGGAAAGGTCAAGGCCAGAAGAAATGTTTGTGTTTCTAGAATAACAGCAGCTGCTTCTGCATATGCTTGAAAGTAGGGTGGATATTAACACAAGGATTTTGAGGAAGTAGCTATTTACTACTGGAATTTTGGATGACAGCTGCCACATTATAGGTGTTTATCAAATAATATTCACCCTAATACTGGTATGCTTTGTCTGAACTGGTCAGCCTAATGCAGATCACTCCTTTGTTTCTACCACAGCAGAACTTGCTAGAATAGTATTTTTTTATTATGAACATTTCTGCTTCATGTTCTGATGTTGGATAATTTCCTCTTCAAACTGACAATATAGGGTAAAAGACAAAAAGATCTGGAGCAGAAGACAATTTAGTGAGTAAATAGTATTGTACTCTTTTTATGTGGACACACAGAGGTACAGCGTTTGACAAGGCATAAGGATTCACCCCAGTCTCAGACGTGTCCATGCACTTTTGCCTTGGTCCAGAGAGGTGACCTCATAAATCAAGTGCAGAGATGGTTGTTCACAGCCTGAGTGTTACAGAGGCTTGTTCTGAACAGCGTATAATGCACATTTAATTCTAGTTATTTAGTGGCCATGGTTACAGACGTGACTTTTGTATTTTTTTCACATTGTAGACATGTTACATTGAAAAACTGTCTATCACTAGCTCCTGCATAGGTATATACCCATGAGGGGTTAGCAGAAAATAAGAAGGCAGGGAGGACCTCCTGTAATCTCGGCATCCTGTTGAGGCACAGGATCTGCTTACTAAGAAAATAAAGGCACATCTGCTTCTAAGCAAATTCACACATCTGCTTACTAAGAAAATAAAGGCTATTATGTTCCGAGACACGTTAAGTCAGAGTCTTCTGAAATCAGGAGTATTGCAATCCACGTGCTAAAACTGGTACAAAATGTTGCTAATCAAAGGCTTGGAAAGAAGATGAAGGGGAGAGGAAATGAAGCTGTGACTACCCACTATTTTGATTGTTGAATCTGCACTATTCATAGTAACACACCAACTGTATCTACCCAATTGCAGTAATGAGTGATAGCTCACTACTCAACAATTAGGTTTTCCTTCCCCACCTCTGCAATTAAGGTCATAACCTTTTCTATTTACTTTTGGGATGTGGCAAATTAGAGCTTTGGCTTAATTACAAAAATTCATTAAAATAGTCACACAATGGCACCATTCATGGCTGTGCTTGTCCTTCCTTGCAGTACGTCCTCATGTCAGCTCTCATTGGTTTTAGTCCCAAATTCCAGTACATGCTAGTCTGCCTTTATTATCTGGATCAATAGACTAGATTTTTCTTTTTGTCCATCTTCTTTGACTCATTGGACGGGCTCCTCTTGTTTCTTAATACCTCTGTTTCTTTTTTTTTTCTTTTAAGAAAGTGTACGCTAGCAGGCTTTCATCATGATCTAATGTCCCCAAAATGCTTTCTGGCCACAGAATCTGCAGTAGAACTTTAACTTGATCTCACAGCAGAGACCTCTGCCTAACAATTTCTTCTTACTGACATCCCAGGTGTCTAGGTCTGGAAAAGAGGATTAGTGCTCTTTTCTTCAGAATTTCAAAAACTAAACAGAACTACAAAGATATGGGGAAGAAAGCCTGACTATTCCCCAGTTACACAGAGTTGGGAGTCTGCCCATTGAAATAAGGTTGCTTTTTTTTTTTTTCTAAGCCCTTTCTTTGTGAATGTAGTGCTTGTTTTAAAAGCTGGATAAATGAACTGGCAAAAAATAATATTTTCTTTTGTAGGAGAAAGTGTTGCATTATGTTTCACATGACCATGTCCTGAGGTGGTTCAATGTGCTGACTTCTGTGCATACCAATAAATACAGATCTCAGAGATTTCAGGAGTAGTGATTTACTAAAAATTATTGCTTGACGGAAAGTACAGAAGAGCTCAGATTCATTTATATAACACCTGAAAGGAAAAATAGCCAACAAAGGCTTGGACTAATATATGTGCTGGTGATAGAGTCCAACAGGCAACTCAATACATATGTGTAATTATCCTGAAGTCAAAGTTGATGTTGTTCTGAAGATGAGGACATGAGATATTTGCAAAAGTGACACCTGTTATAGGCTTTATTTCTTCAGAGCATTTAAGCATGTGTGTAACTGCAAGTATAACCTGATTTTTCTTTTTTTTTTTACTTACTGCTTGACAACACAGGTGCATTCAGGAAATTGTATCCAAGTTAATTTAGGGCATGACTTCAAGATGTGTCAGCTAAACAGCTTTAAAATGTAAAAGGGAGGCCTGGTTTTGTGGAGTGAGTGTGTCCATGTCAGAACCTGATATAAGGTGATGAAGCCAGTTTGAACTAGGGGTCAGATCAACAGTTCCTAAACCTGTGTTGGCTGCAGATGAGAAACAAGAAGGTATCTACTGGGGAATGAGCACAGGAAGGGTTATACAAGCCGTCTCTTCTTTCTGAAATACAAAGAGGCAAGGTGCTCCTGTGGGCCAAAGTAATCTTTCCTTATAGACTTAGTTTTCAGCCAATTCAGGTGCCATAGGTGCCTGAGCTGGTGCTGGTGACAAGGACAGTGCAGGAAGGAGGCCATGGATGGGAGGTGACTGTGGAAATACACTGTCTGTGCTGCTGCAGACTTGCACAGGATGAAAGCACTCACATAACCTTGGCCATGGGAACCCCCTGGCCTTTTTCTGAGGCTGATCATGGAGGAGATTTAAAAGCAATGATGGGAATATTGCTTGGAAGGACATGACAGACCTGAGCTCCTTTTCTGAATCTGCCAGCCTCAGATGGCACATGTGAGCAAAGCTATCCCACCTTCCCACTACTGCAAAATGTGGCCTTTCTGTAAAGCCCTTGATAAAATACACAAACTCCAATTTTCAGATGTTGTGCCTTGCACAGAGATACCTGGGGGCAGGACTTTTTTCCCCTATTTGTTGGTGAGGGGGAAATGGAAGAAAAGTTTAGTCCCTTAAAAATAAGCATCTTGTCCTCTATGTGCCCTGAATAAATGGCATCCCATGTTGAACTTTGCTGAAAATGCTTTTTTTTTTCCCTTCTGAGAAAAGCTGAAAATGAGACCACATTGATATTTTGCTGCAGAGTTGTTGCCTGTAGGTAGGCTTTAGATGGAGCTGTTCTATGGAAATCAATCCTGATAAAGCAATAACAGCTGTTATTTTACCAGCACACAGCAAGCAGAAAGAATTGCAGAGGTACCCCCACCACAGCAATGCTGCTTGGTAATTTGAAAACAATACATGACATAAAATAACCCAGATAAGGCTGGGGAACCACAGCATTGTTATTTCTCCTGTTCTGAAACAGCAGACTGTAAACACACACTCATGAAAAAAAGGGAATTATCCTACACCTCTATGTATGGCCAGTGAATAATATAATATTTATAATGCTGTTGAGACAGCTGTGTGAAATGGATTCTGTTTGGTTTGCTTTATTTTATTTTTGTTCTATTTTTGTCATCCTTCTGTCTGTGTTGCCTGCTATCCTACCTCTCAGTCCAATAAGGCAAAGCAAGCTCCTCTGCTTCCATGGACAGAGCAGGATTGTACCCTGTGAGCACCTTGAGGACTGGAGGGATGTGAGAGACTCCATTTCTTGAAAGTTCTTGGGCTCTTTTTTCTCAATCTATAAACAAGAAAACACCATCATCTTTCAAAATATAAACATTATTAGAAAGCCTCAAATGGGGACAGAATACACTGGTTTCAGAAAAAAAAAAAAGAAAGTATTCATTTTTTTCCTCAAGTTTATTGATATATTTTATGAAGGCTCAAGGATGAAAGATTCTGAGGCAATATAATGGAGTATTATAATATTAATTTGCATCAATTTCTTAAAGAGATAATTCAATTATATAGTTCAGCCTTTAGCAATCTATTCTTTTAAAATCATATCTCTTTTTGAACTGTCAACCACTTGAAGGAACAGCCCTTGATTCTTTCTTGATTGTAAGCTAGATGAGGCAATTTTTCCTTGGGGAATAACATTAGCTAAATTAGGAACACTGTAATTTAAAGGTGATTAAGTACCTTTTGTGATTATTGTTCTAAGACTTCAATCTGATAACACTTAAGTGCATGTGTAATCTAGTCTTCCACAGGGCTACTCTCATTCATAAGTGGGTTTAAATCCTCCCAAGTTCAGGACCTAAATAAGCACCACAGTTAAACCTTTTATGGCACATTGTCAGAGCATGTATTGTTCTGATTGCAATGACATTTCACACTTGTGCTTGGTGCATAAACAATAGGAATGCCTTTTAAAATTGGGATATTCTTTTTACCAAAGGAGAAAGCAAGGAACAGGAATGTGAATAGATACATTCTGGTCATAAGGCAAGTCTACTGGAACACCTGGGAACACATGGTGGACTCCTGACCCTCATGCATTTGTGTCCAGCTTTGCTCCAGCTGTACTTTGTGCCTTGGTGCTCAGCATGGGAGAAGCAGCAGGAATCATCCAGGCCAGGCAAAGTGACCAAGTAATTGCTCAACCTGCCCACTTATGTCTCGAGAAATTCTCTCCTAACTATCAGTCTTCTTGGGGTTTCAGTGGAATTTTTGTCAGCAGAGCACCCAATGTGTTGAAGGATGTCAGAACATGGGCTACTATTGCACCACTGACAAATTTAGGTCTGACATCTGTTGGGGGCTGCTGAGCAAGATGCACTCAGCAGACCCATTGTCAAGAAGTGGTGCTGGCATTTGTCCATGCACCAGGATATTTTACAGAATGTCATCACTTGGTAATGAAATGCTCCCCGGTAACGATGGCTCACAAACACAGAAATAGCCTTTGCCCATAATAAAGTTTTGCAAATAATGCTTGCAGGAAGTGATTTGCTACGAATCAATCAAGCAGATCCCAGAAATAATGTGGCAGATGGTAACCCGACATTACTGCAACATCACCAAACTACTTCTTACTCGCACTTTAAACAAGCATTTGGACTCAGGTCTTTAAAGAAAAATGTTCACTCTCACTCTGCAGCTGGTTGAAGCTGAATTGTCACCCCACAGAAACTTCTATCTTTAGAAGTCAGTAAAAGGGAGGATAAAATTAAAAGTCTGAAATGTCCTTCAATGCAAAAAAAAAAAAAAAAAACCATCAGTTATCAAGACTATTTTGATGCCTTCAGGCTATATGCCCTTTTTTTATTTTTAGCTATGTTAGGCTACAAACAAATACAAGTTTTAAATATAAAATTAACATAATCTTTGTTCTAAGTGATATATAAAAAAATAACAAAATAGATTTGAAAATGTTGGAAAGAACGAACACCCTCCTGTTTGCATTTTGATTTCTTGTTCTATGAATATATGTTTGTTGAAATCATCATGTCTTCATTTTTCATGCCCTAGAACCTTCTGAAAAAAAATATTCCACCTGAACAGTTTTGATTAGGTCTCTCTGGGTTGTGACTGGCTACACGTAAGTTACAGTGGTTTAAAAAGTTACTCATCATGATGTTTCTTATTTGCAAGGTAAAACCTATTATCTTACATTGTACGCCTAACTTACTTGTTATAACTGATTGAGATTTAAAGTTATTAATTTTCTGTTTATATCTGCATATTCTTTCATCACTGTATGAAGACTTGTTGCATGCCACAGAACAGGCAGCCCTGATTTATTTACAACAGTATCGGTGCAGTCCTTAAACAACAGCTTTACTTGCAGAAGGAGATTTTTCACTCTCCTCTCCCATGCGCATTGTTGCACTCTGAAACCTTTCTAGAAATGAGGTTAGCCAAGCCCCTGTTTGCACTAAAACAAGGATCATCCCAGAAATGGGGTGGCTGAAGAAAACAAAGTAGGCCACCAACTTTCCCTGCTGGATTGCTGGCTGTGCCTGTGTCCCACAGGAACGCTGTCACGCTGGTTCTGCGACAGCACCTGGAGCTCAGCCTGAGATGAGCAGTGTCATTATCACGAGCCGCTGGGGACATTCGCTGGGCTCGTCTTTGGGAGTGAGGGTCATGCAGAGCTCCAAATGAATCGCCTGCTCAGACCCATGCGGGTCACAGCAGAGGGAAATTGCTGCCACAACCTGCGCTGCCACGGCCCTGCTGGAGACAAGGCACCGGTCCAGCCCTTTCCCTCAGAGATACGTAACACAGGATGCAATCCCTCATGTGCACCTACCTGGGTACTGGCTGAAGTGAAGCAAAAGGCATTGGCACAGACACTGGCTCTTCTGGGGCAGAGTTTCTAAGATAAATTTTAATAACTTGAATTCCATCTCAGCTGTGGCTGTTCGTGCAGAACTGCACGTATGAATGGAAAGACCCTTGCACTTCTTTCAAGGTCTAAGGCTTATTCTTCTGTACATCCACATTCCTGGTTCTACAGCAGTTTCGTACTAAAACACGTAGCAACACAGCCCCTGCTGCTCCCTCGGGGTGCGACCTCCCTGGGGTGAGCAGCAGCTGGACCTTTGGAGCTCTGGACCCGAAACCATGCGGTTTGATATAAACAGGCAAATTTGAGGCAAAGCCGTTTGAAAAGCTTGGGCCTGTTTATTAAGACAAGAACAACCGAAGACAAGGCCCCAGGATAAGCCCAGGACCTCAGCAGCAAATCAGACTACCTGTGCACAACCCACACCATTCCCTGGGATACAGAGCCCACAGGAAAGAGCAGGATGCTCAGCACCCAGGGGTTTTTATAGGCTCTCAAAGGGGCAGGATTGGTGCGTTTTTGATCCGGTGGATGATTGGTCCTCCTTTTGGGCCCTGATTGATCCATAGGGTGGTGCATTCCTAACCAATCACTCTGGAAACTCGAGGCACCATTGGCTTGTTGGTTCTCCCAGTCACAGGTGGAGCTGGTGACATCCCTCCTCCACCCACCCCATCCTCCCTCCCTGGATTGACAGCTACACACACATAACTAACACCACATATAACTTTGTAACTTATTATATTAATTATAACAATTCACTACAGTACAACAATTCATTACACTAACAATTCAATTAAAACAATTAACTATTATTAACCCTGCCTACTAAAACGAATTTATTTATAACAGGGCAGCGTTGCATTTACACCAAGGGAGGGTCCCGGACCCTCGGTGTGTTTGGTGTGAGCGGCCATGTGCCGGTGTCACACACGTGCAGGGTGTGAGCCACCGCCCATCTGCATGCAGAAACACGGGATTTTGACCACAACGTTTTGTAAAATTTGGCAGAGTTAACGTGCAAACTGAATTACTTTACACCCCACGATTTATACAACCCCCTCTCACACTCTTGCCTATTGTCTGGCATCTGTGGGAGAGGATGAACGAGCAGCCTCACAGCTGCTGCCGGCCGCACTCCGCGGGCTGCAGCTTTGCGAGGCCTCTCAGCTCTCTATCGGGGGGTGCAGGCAGGCGCTTGTCACCAGAAACAGCGGAACTTCGGCCATTTCGGCGAATGTCACCAGAATAAAACAGTTTATTCGCCGAATGCTAAACATGCAAGTCAGATTCCGCCCTGAAGAAAAGGGAACGGGATCGGGTCTAGCGGAGTCCTCGGGGCCGGCCCGTCGGCAGCGGGGCGCGAACCCGCGACCCCCGGCCCGCCGGCCGCGCGGGGCCAATGGGCGGCCGCGCTGGTGACGCGGCAGGGCGGGCGGGGCGCCGGGCGCGGGGCCGGGCGGGGGCGGGCGCTGCCGCCGCGGGAGCGGCACGGGCGGGCGGAGCGGGCTGTTCCCGGGGCGGGCAGGCAGCTGCTCGGGTGCGCTGGTCCGCTGGGGTTGCCAGAGCTCCTCTCCAGGCTGCTCCACGAGGACGCGCTTGACGCTCGATCCCTTTTTATAGACACTGATATTCTCCCCCCTTGTTTTTTCGGGGTGCGCTGCGCCCAGCGCCGCGGGCGCCCGCTGCCCTGAGCGCTGCCGTGCCGGGAGGCGCGGGGGGCCGGGGCCGCGATGCGCAGAGATGGGGCCTGTGGCTGCTCCCGCAGGGGCTCGTAGTGCCCGCTCGGCGCTGAGTGCCCGGGTGCCGGGGAGGTGCGTGTAGGAGAGGCGCCAGTAGCGCTGGATTTTATCCCGTTGTAGAGGTGCAGGCAGAAAGGGATTCAGGTGTGTTGGGGTGTAGTTTTTTTTTCTCGTTGCGTACATCAGCTTGTTTGCCCCTTCCCTCCCCCCCTCTTTTTTTTTTCTTTTTTTTTTTTTTTTTTTTTTTGGGTGAGGTGGGTGCCCGGGGTGTCTGATTTTCCTCCAGCTGAGCAGTGCAGTTGCAGCGGTAGCGTTGAAATCCTGCTCCTCCTGTGAGCTCGAGCCAGGAAAATGGAGGCTGTGATAGAGAAGGAATGTAGTGCGCTCGGAGGGCTCTTCCAGACCATCATAAGCGACATGAAGGTAAGAGGCTGAAGGGTGTGGGGAAGCACAAGGGAGGGGAAGCGTCTTCCCACCTGGCCCGGCGAAACTTCGCCCCGGGCGGTGCAGCCGCATCGGGGGCTGGTGGCGGCGCGACCTCCCCGCGGCGCAGGGCGGACGCTGCCCCGCGGCTGGGCCGGCGTCCCCGCCGGCGGGACCAGCCTGGCAGAGCGGCTCCCTGCCTTCACACCCAGGGTTTGGGGCTTGCGAGTTGGTTGTAGGATACCACCGCTCCCTCCCTCCTCCTTCTTTCCCTCTTTTCTCTATTTGTCCTGCTCAAACGTGCAAGCTGTTAACCTTGCACCAGGGTCAGGAATTCGCCTCTTTATTTTACAAATATTTTTATCCTCCTTTTTTCTCCCCCGGTGTGGGCTGTCAGATCGGTAGCAGCATGAATGCAGCGGGGCGGGAGCGTGGTGCGGAGGAGCCGGGCACGGAGCGTGTCAGCCGTGGGGTGGGGCTCGGAAGGGCAGTGTGAGCATTTCGGTGCCAAGCTGATGGGCGCGATGGAAAAAAAAATCTTTGCCTGGAGATGCTCAAAAGTTGATGTGTGCCTGAATGAAAATTGCAGCTCAGTCCGTTGTGTGGTATTATTTTTACGCTGTATATGCTCGTGGAGGTGGCATTTCCTTTTTTCTGTGAATGGATGCAAAGGTTTCAAAGGCAGGGGTCTCTCCACCAGCCACCAGAAATCTGACTGTGCTGATCCCGTCTCTGCCAAAGGGTCCCTTTGAGAGAGGCGCTCCCACTCTATCCTTGGCAGCCAAGGGCACTTCTGCAGGGTTTTCTTTGGGTGAGCCGGTGCCTCCCACCCTTCTCTCGTGGAAGTAAATAGCGTAAAAGCGTTGCTGTGTTCTGCCCGTCATGTCTCCCCCAAAGCCCAGGGCTGGAGGCGCCCAGCCTCCGGCACACGGCCGTACTGCAGAATACTGCAGTGTTCCCCTGGACAAGGGCAGCTTGTCTTCCTGCCAGGGCTGCCTGGGAAGGATGCAGTTGTCGGGAGATGTTGAGGGACGTGTCAGATAATGGGGACTGCCGTAATTTAAAGGCGGCAACCGTGCACGCTGTGCCTTTCTCAGCCAGGGCATGGGATTTCTCTGGGTGTTTTAATTCAGGTAGGGCTGGTGAGCCGCGAGGGCTGCGGAGAAGGAGCTGCCGGGTAGTATTGGAGGACAGGGTCTGCTCTAAGAGGGAGCCTGGCAGAGGTGAATGGCTTCTAGTGTATTTTTTTGGGAGGGTGGAGAAGCTTTTGGCACTAGAAGTTATTTTTTGGCAAGTGTTCATATGCACTTTCCTCTCAACGTATCTTAGGAGACATTTAATTAAAAGCGTGGCTTGTCAAGAGCAGGTAGGTTGCAAAGAGGAGGGGGGAGTCTGTGTATATCTGTCAAGATAATGCTGCAGACCTGGCAGTGGTGGTCCTCAAGCTCTCAAACCTCGGATTTTTAATAATTACTGCACTCTAAAATAAAAGAACCCCCCCAAAAAAGCAGGAAACGATCACAAATCCTGGAATAATTTAGTGGTCAGTGCAGGGAACAGGCAAGAGATGTTCTGTTCCAGATGAAATGTGGTTTTGGGTTTCATCACAGAGGGACACTGAGTATGTTTATTCTTACCTTCTTTTCATAAGTGATGCATTTGGTTTTTCTTGCTCTTAAGCCAGTGGGCCTCTGTGTGGATTAATTTTTTTTCTTCTACATGGGAATGCTGTTCATCAGAAAACATGTTGACATGAGCATATGGAGATGGGCACAGGTGTGAATATTTTTTTCTTAATGCTTGGTAGTAGTGGAACCTGTTTTGTGAAGTGGCAATTACTGAAGGGGGAGGTTTGGAAGGAATCACTGCAGATCTTTAGCAGCATGGTGGTTGTTATGGTTAAAAATAATCTGCTCATTATTTAGCATGAGTAGAACAAAGAATTTTTACCTGTAGTTAGATTTGATGCAGCTGATGCTGTACTACTGAGATGCACTAGGATTCTTTGTGAATTGTGCACAAAGGAGCACAACAATTTCTAAGGAAAAGTATCTATTTTTTGATAGTTAACCAGAACCTTTCAACAAATCATACCTTTAGTAGTAAAGTGAAAATTAGCATTTTAAGTGCTGTTTCGCGTAGTCAGATCTGTGTGGGCAGGCTTCTGGCAGGATCTTGGAGATGTTGCGTAGGGGTCTGCCCACGCATACCCAAGTGCTCTATCCGTGCCTGTTTCTCATCGCAGGCTGTGATCAAGGCCCCACATGCCCTGCAGTGCTGAGGGATTTGATGCAGCATCTGCCTTTTTTTAACCAAATGGTTCACGGGTTCTTTTATCGTATGTATTGCTCTACCTTAAACTTTGTTATAAAGATGGTAGGGTTAATCAACAGCTTCAATTACTCTGAAGTCTTGCCAGGGGATGCAGATGGGTGCTGCAGCTGAGGTGATGAAGATACAGTACATGCAGACTGATTTTTTTCTTTGTTCACAGTAACACAAAACTGGCTCAGGTGTACCTGTTAATTTTGAGCTTTGCCTGGTTTTGACAAGGTTACAGGAACTGGAATTACAATTCTGATCAATGTGATTGTGTCCATTTGTCTCCATATACTGTGTTAGATTTGAAACTTCATATGGGCAATATGTGTCAGTGTGACTAACATATCACATTTTTTGACAGCAAGATTGTGTCTTGCTGGCTGAGGTCTCTTGAATGGCATTTAATGTTTTCTCCATAAACCCCAAATTTCTCTCCACCCTCTATCAAAAATATTTTTGTGTCTAATACTCAACAATATCTGCTCCAAAACAACTCAGCATAAAGCTGAGTGATTTGGAGAAATTATGTTACTGAGTAAATATAAGAACAGTTAATAAACATCCCATTTGTTCTGCACATTATTGTATGTCACAGAATATTCTGAGTTGGAAAGGACTCACAAGGATCATTGAATCCAGCTCTTAGCACTGCAGAGGACACCCCAAAAACCCTACCATGTGCCTGAGTGCTTTGTCCAAATGCTTCTTAAAATATGTCAGGTTTGATGCTGTGACCACTTCCATGGGGAGCCTTTTCCAGTACCCAAACACTCCCTGGGTGGAGAAACTTTTCATGATATCCATTCTAAACCTCCCCTAACACAGCTTTGTGCTGTTCCCTTGGGTCCTGGCACTGGTTACCAGAGAGAAGAGATGCCCCTCCACTTCCCCTTGTGAGGAAGCTGTAGACTGCAGTGAAGTCGCCTCTCAGTCTCCTACAGGCTAAACAGAAAATCTGGAACTTCAATCCCCTGACAAAGGAAGTCCATTTTTTCCATGCCAAACTAGGGTCAGATTTGTTGAGTAATATGGTGGTGTACATGATGACAGGGTTGTTTGTGTAAAGTCCACAGTGGGAACTGTACTTGACCGTTGTGCTCTAGAATTGGATTTCTGTGCTTTGAGATTTCAGGACCTGATTAAAGAATCATAAAGGTGGGAGTGTGTGTGCCCATCCCATCCTTATTTTGATCCATTGTCACAGCCCTGATGTTTCCTATGATACATCACTGAGCATGTGGCACTTAGGATTTGTTACACCCTTATGCAAGATCTTTTTCAAAGCAAAGTTTATAAAAACAGAAATAAAATGTGCGTGTCCCCTCAGAGGAGTAGTCCTGTGTGCTATGTGCAGACACTGCGACTTGTTTTTGAATGCAGCGAATTTTCTGTAGCTCCCTGTGGGAAGGGAGTATTTGATCTGAATAGCTTGTAACTTGTTTCTTGCAATTGAGAAATGAGATGCTGCAATGTGCTGTTAATTTCAATATCTCTTTTAGTGCAAAGCAAATAATTTCAGTTAATTTTTGGGAGGGCCTGTTGCAGATGGATTTCAAAAGAACTTCTCATGCTGAGCAGAGTTTTTTATGTTTTTTTTTCCTTCTGAGTTGATTTTATATTCCTTTTAATCACATTGTTCTCTGTTATCCTGAAGAAAAAAAACAGCACCTCTGAAAAAATGGAAATTGGTTGTGTTTGTAGTTCATTACTTGCTTGATGGTGTTTCTTTGGCTTTTAGCATTCTCTTTATTTGTCTTGCCTCTTCTGCCAGCATGTGTTTTGACAGAGCAGGGGCTTTCTGTGTATGTACAGCACCTGACACCTGTGGTGTGGGCTTGGGAGGAAGATGAGTAATAAGCAGTTGGATGAACACAGGTTGTCTGTGACTTCATTTGTATCAGAGGATTTACTAAATTTTTATGGGTCAGATGTGTGCTACCAGTTAGTCTCATTCATCTCCCTGCATGTGAGGGATGTGCAGGTATTATCCTGAAACAGTATTCCCAACAGATGTGTGAGTTTTTGAAAAAATTCAGAAACTTTTATTATGTGTGTATGTGCCTTATTTATATGTGTTTAGCTGACAGTGCAATAAAATAATCTTCTTGCTTCTGGCAGTAACCTCTACTATAATACACTAGAGGAGTTGCTGGGACTCCTGGCCTAGGCAGTGGTGGACCTTTTCTTTCAGCCATGCAGAACTCTCGGTTAAAAGAGGAGAGAGAGACATGAACAAATGGGCATAAGAGACATTTGTGGTTTTGCATCCTCTTATCTGCTGTTTGAAAGTGACCCGTGAGAGGCAGTGTTTTAACTTGCTTTTAGAGAAGTTGGGACCAGGGGTGGCCACATCAAGGATTGAGAGTTGTTTGTTAAGTAGCCCTCATTGCTTGCAAGGGATGGCTTATGCAAATAATATAAACTGAGGAAAAATATTTGATGGAACAACTAGAACAGCTGAGACAGTTACTATAGCAAGTGCAGCTACAAGTCTTCAGCATGTATGTTAATCCAAGGAACAGCACACATGTACCAGAAAACCTGGGCAAATTTATTTTACTGTGGCATGTTGTAGTGCAACAGCTTTTCCCCAGCTGTGCTTTATTTGAAGCTTGAGATCTCTGTGGAGATTAGGAGTGTTCAGTTGGATGATTTTAAGGGTTAGTTTCAATCCAGCTGTTAAGGATGATAACTACTGTAAGGAAAAACAAATATGTCATGTACTGGGACCAGCACTGTTAATGAGACACGTCTTTGTTGAGGAGATTGACAGTGGGATTGAATGTTCTCTCAGCAGGTTTGATGATGTCACCCAGCTGGGTGGTGCAGTCACCATGTTGGAGAGGGGCAATGCCATCCAGAGGGACTTTGACAGATTTGAGAGGCAGGACTGTGTGATCCAGGGAGACCTTATTGCACCTTGAGTACCTCAACAGGTCTGCAGGAGAATTGGAGGAGGACATTTCACAAGGGCATGTAGTGACATGATGAGGGAGAATGGCTTCAATAAAGAGGGCAGGGTTAGATGAGATACAGGTAAGAAATTTTTTTTACTGTTTGTTGAGAACAGATTTTCCAGAGAAGTTGTGGTTGCCCCTCCCTGGATCAGTAGAAGGGAAGGTTGGATGGAGCCCTGAGTAACTTGGTCTAGTGAATGATGTCCCTGCTCATGGCAGGGGGGTTAGAGCAGATGATCTGTAAGGCCCCTTCCAACACAAAGCATTCTGTGATTTTCTGTGCAACAGACAGGTAGGTCCAGGCCTGGAGAGGAGGCACACCTGCCATATTGCACTGGCCTGTCCATTACATAACAGTATTTAAGATAGCTAACTATCTATTTCATATCTAGCAAATGGGTGTTTCTTCCCCTTCACAGCAAGTGTGAAATTAGTTAATTTAGAGCTTTTCTTCCCATTTATTTTGTTCCTCAAAGGTTTTACCATCAAGGCATTTGGAGCATAGCTGGCTGCTCTGGTTTCTTATCCCTCTGCCTCCCAACAACCTGCTTGCTCAGGCAGTTGGTTTGTGTACACTGAAATTCTTGCCTTTTCAAACAGCTGCGGTATCTTTCTGTAAACATCTTGGAGGGGGGAGGGATTGACATGCAGCAAAGGCTGAAAGATGGTGCAGGAAGAGAGCTTCTGCATGCCTGCCTAGACACTGAGGTTCAAGCAACAGGCCATAACTGGGAACATACTTAGTCACAAGTAGTTTATTTTTTAGGGACACATGCTTTCTTGATCCAAATACTCTTCTGTGAGTGTTAACAATTTATACAACTGCTGAACATTTACTACAGAAGTGTGTATTGGGCTGGCTTATCCTGTGACATACCCAGAACAAATTTTTGATATCTCTTAAGAGTAGTCCTTTTGGACCTGGCAGGATGCCAAGAGCTGCACAGTGAGGTTCTAAATGTGGAAGGAGTTGTGCAGTGCTGCATGAAATACAATTGACTGAACAAATGTTGGAGAACAAGAAGTCTGTGTAATTACGAGCTTAGTGCTGGTTAATACCTAACAGGGGGTGATATTCAGTGGAGGTTGCTGCTTCCTTCCCGAGTTTTGAGTGTGCATGAACTGAACCCAAATCTTTGTGATACAATACCTGAGAAGCTAATTTTCTTTAAGTACAGAAGTTGCAAGAGTTGATGTAGTATACTTGTGAATCTGTAAATAGCATCTTCTGTAGCACAGCAGTCTATGTGTTTTCAACTTCTGAAGAACATTTTTAAGGTTCATGGTCTACCGAAAGACAGTGGTCTTGAAGATAAGCAGGAGCAAAATAGGAGCTATATCTAAAAAAGCTTTTTGGTCTACTTCAGAGTGTGCAAAGATGAGTACAGAGAAGTTTGAGTTAGTACAATAAGGGGCTACTCTTCAGAATAAAGTAGTCTCTTTAGGCTACATATATAAAAATGCATTTTCCTTTTCAAGGGTGCATTTTCAATTTGAAAATTATGTCTGCCTTGATACTGTAAGGTGCCAAGCACTGCTTTGTTTGCTGGGATCTGTGCTGACCTTTCAGGACATTGATTGACTTCTTCCTGCTGGGCTGAGATAGCTTGAATGCCAAGATGTTTGGAACTATTGGAGACAAAATGTCTGGTAGCTTTGTGGCTAAGACCATAACAGCTTTCATCTTCAAAGTGCTCTCTGTGTGACTTGGCTCCAAAGAATGGCTCCCATTTTACAGAAAGGCAAGCTATGGCTGCAGGTTTAGTGACTTGTACTCCCTCCCCCCAGGACAAGAAGAAATTGGGTGCATCTACAACATGGAGTTAATGAGGGAATGTTGTTTAAGCTCCCAGTACAATAGGTTTTGATCTTCACATACACGCTACTTTGTTTTTACTGATTGAGACGTGTTGCGATAACCCGGTGTTGGCAGGCAGAAGAGATGACATCTAAAAATGACTGATAAATTCTCAACAGAAGTGTCCTGAACGCCTCTCCTGTAACTGAAACTACAGGACCTCTCTCAGTTTTTAGTGGAGAAGCCTGATTGGAACATCTTAACCATAAGCTGGTTGATCATGAGGCATTTGTGTATTTTGGGATTTTGTGTGAGCTCTGTACTTTTCACTCTTCTGGTCAACAGCCATAAGTGATATGTAGTTGATTTGAATTCCAGGATACTAGCTGGAGTACAATCATCCTTTAAGAAACCATTCTTGCAGGAATGAGCTTGTGTTGGTGTGTAAAATGCTGCTGATGAATGTATAAGTAGAGACACTTGGTTCATGGTATAGAAAGGTTCACATTTGTTCTCATTTTTTCTTCCACATAAAGTGCCACCATGCTTCTCACCCGAGCATGAGATGTATATTCTTTTTTTTTTTTGCCGCAAGAGTCACATGTGTGCTTTGTAATGTCACTGAAGCCTCCTGTATAGAGGCATAATTTAGATTTTTTTGTTAATAAAGCTGTGTTTGGGCTGTCTCCTAACAATACCATCCATGATTAAACCACATGTATGCTCATTGTCCATGAGCAAACCAAGGGTCTAATTTGGAGCTTGAAAGGGATTATTTATCTTCTCATTAGTAAAATGGAAAGAAAGTAGCCTGCAAGAAGCATACTTGCACTTCACCGTCTGTCATTAGGCAAAGGTCAGTAAGCATTAAAAATTTGGGTACCTGGCTGCTGCCTTTCTCCCATTTGATACTTTTCTGGTCAAATCAAATGTCTGCTAGTAGTTTGAGTCCTGGAGACTGTTATGACTGCTTGTGGGATGGAGATTGTGTTTGGTGGATGGTCAGAAATTAGGGTTTCTGCTTGCTTGGAAAGAAGTGGTGAGACCCCAGTGACGTTACCAAAACAGGGCTATTGGCTTGAGGCTGTCCTATGTAGTTATTAACTTGACTGACTGCCTCCTGATATTTTAATTATCTTTGTTTTGATCCAGCTGAAATATTGTGGGTTTAGAAAATAGCTGTTGAGTATGTACAGTGGCCACTTAATGATTGAGTGGATGAAAGGCGGTATTGATGAGTCTCTGAGGAGAAATCTGCTATTCAGGCTTGCAAACTTGTTCAGACTTGCAGTGAAGAATGTGGAACTAAATGCTTCCTCTGGAAGACTACTTAATGTCCAGCTTTTTTAATGTGGCATGGGATAAAAGGTCTCTAGATGCTGTGGCTAGTTGTTTCCCACCACCCCCCATGTCTTTTGAATAACTTCCTATGTTTAGAGAAGGAGAGGCTGTATGTTTATGCATGATGTATTTTCTCACAGTATGAGTATAACTTTTGTTTGCTAATTACCCAATCTTGGATTTAAACCATGAAGTGGCTGCTTTGGAGCTGAGTTTCTTCATCTTCTAAACCATGAAACTGAGCTGTGCACAGCATAGATTTGATGTGGTCCCTATTGACATAGAAGGAGGCTGATGAGTTGGATTTGTAAGCCAGGATTAGTTTTCACAGGTCCTTGCTGTACTACATGTTGGAGTCACAACCATAGAGCAACTGGTGTCTTCCACTGGGGATTTTTAAGCATGGGCTAGCACACTACAGGCATTATTATAATACAAATTAAAGACTCCAGGGCTCTGACAACAGACTAGTACCAGACTTAGTTTCCCTCCCCCTTTAAATGGTTAGTGAGATCTAATAAAAATGTTCGTTCTTGCAAAGTAGTGCTGCATTTCAGTGCTGCTGTAAGGTAATTGGGCATTCCGTAGAGTTCTTCAGTTGATTTGAGCATGTAGAAAAAATGGGTATCTGTGGTGGTGTTGTTTGGGTTTTTTACCCCAGTGGTGTGAATACCTTTTCTGGACTTTCTTGACCAGATATTAGTATTGATTTTTTTCATGTTATTATCTGTTTTCTTTACTGTTCTAATGTACTATTTAAATGAAAAATGAAACGGTTTTGATAATACTAAACATGTGGTTCTGTGATACATAGAAGAAATACCCAGTTGACAGGTTTTTTTAGTAGTGTATGAAATGTCTTCAGTAGTGTTTTGTTGCATAATTTTCAATATTCTGATAATGTATGTCCTTGAGAAGCAAAGCTTGGCATGCCTGTTTATACTATGCATGCTGAGGGAAACTAGTTTCTAATCCTGTCATTCCCTAAACAAGAGGCAGAAATAATGGAAGTAAATGCATGGATACAAGACTGGGATTTTAATTACCCCGCTTTCTTTCCTGAAAGGTAGTTACTCTTAAATGACATCTTACTCTGATCTTTGATGTGCTTTTCCTTTCACCTGCATGCACTATACTCTCTCAAAACCTGAGTCTGTACCTGTCTGCTCCTCCATTCAGTAATGTGTGTTCAGCTCTTGCTGGGAAATCCCATGAAGTTCAAGTTTTCTGCTGTTGATGCCTTTTCACTCCTGGCCCAGCACAAGTTAAGAGTCCCTTTTGCAGATGGAGCTAAGCTCAAACTTCCCCTATGCACAGCAATACCTTTAACTTAGAAAGACAGATAGGACTTTGAATTCAGCAGGTCCCTTTCCTTGTCTTGTGGGAATTTTTCTGTGAGACCTCTATGCAAATGTGTTACTCTTCCTGAAAGAGTTCTAGTGAAAGGAAGCTCCCTGACCTTTCAGAGTAGCCATTTATGTGGTCTTATAGTTGAATGGGTTGTGCAGTCTCAAACTTCTCTGCTGAAGCCAAACTGATTTTTTCTTATCGTGCACCACTGGAAAAGAGATGATGGACAGCATCAGGCTACAGGATGCTCCTGAAATCAGTACTGGAACTTGGCTGAGTTCTCATTCTGAACATAAGAAATAGGGAGTAGATAGATTGGACACAAATTGACTTATTTTACAGTGAAGGTGGTGAGACAGTTAAGAAGGTCGCCCAGAAAAGTGGATTCTCCATCACTGGAAGTGTTCATGCTCAGTTTGGGTGGGGCTGAGAATAACCTGATTTAGTAAGATATTCCTCCTCATGGCAGGGAGCTTGGTCATTAAATGTTGCTTCTAACATAAGATGTTCTGTGATTTTGTGTATTTGAAAACCAAAGGAGTAATGGAATAGATTTTGTGTACACCTCTGTGTCATTATAAAGAATGAAGTTCTCTTGCCAGCAAAATTCCTGTTTCAGTGTGTTGAAAGATTTGAGACTTTAGATGCAGCTTAGAAACATTCATGAGACAGGCTCTTGATGCTTTTCAGAGTAGAAAGAGGCAAAGCCAAGCAGAGTTTTTTTGGATGGAGTAGAGCAATTATGAACTTCAGGCAAGATGATGCTGATTCTGTTCTCACCTTTATGTTACAAGACCTTTTGTGACTTAAGGGTGTAGGCAGTCCTGTCCATGAGTCGTGGACTTGTTTAAATGAGTGGATTGTACAAAGGAGGATGTGTTAGTGTTTGGTAGCACTTTGTAACTCTTGCAGTTATGGCTGGCCAAGTGCTCTTTCACCCAATTGACTATTGATTCTTCCAGAAAAGAGGACAAACTTCCAGTGCCAAATGTTAGATGAGAAGAGAAACTGCCTGTAAACTGTTGTGTCTTCCACTGTGTCGAGACACACACTGTGGCTGGAACTTGCTTTTTTTTTTTTCCCCTGCTTCTTCTTTTTCTTTCAGACTCTTACTGTTTTCCTGTACTCTTCCCTTCCACTCTTTCCTGGTTTTGTTTGTTAAATAACTCTGGAAAAGTGGTAGCCTCTATGTGCAAACCATACTTGCTGATTGCCATTTGTTATATGTGACATCTGTGACCTTGTGTGGTGTTTTGCACAATAAAGTCTCTTTGCTACTTGGAGGTAGTGTAGTGAATGCCACAGAAATGAGACATTCATAATAATCCATGTGATTCTGTTATCTGGTAAAAATATAAAAATAAATCTTTTGTTTCCAACATAATTTACTTTGGAGGGGTAGGAGGACACATGCACAAGCCAAGTTACAATTTTTGTTCCAAAACCAGATCTATGGCATTTGGATGTGTTACTAGGGTGTGGAGCTCTGTGACACTGTTGTGGGTTTGGAGACTCAACTTTTTAGCTTATCATAGCTGAACAACAACACTTGAGGTAGAGAAGTTCGAGCTCCTGTAGCCTGTATTTGTTTTCTTTTCAATTTCATTGAAGTCTTGCAATTAGTCATTGTTAGTACTTTCCTGGAAGGCATACAGCTCTTGGTTTGATAACCTCCGAGATAAAACCAAGGCATTGCTCTCGCCTGATTCCTCTCTCTGTTACCTCTCTAGCTGAAACAGCCAAAATTAGATTCTGGATTTGCTTTACTGAAGAGCATCTCCCTGCCCTGAAGTTGGAGGATTCCAGACTCTTACTGCTGCCTTTGTACTTGATGTCCCAAAAAGAGCTGGTAATAGCACTCCAAAGCCTTTCTGATAAATGAAAGCACTTAAAACAACGCTGTCAAGGGTTTTTTGAAGATGGAACGAGTCTTGTCTCTGGGAATTGGGGTGCATGAAAATAAATAAATAAAGTAAGCATCTTTTTGCTTAATGGGAAGACTCATAACTTTATGAAAAAAAAGAGTGAGAGAACAGAGAGTGAGAGAACATTTTAAAACTGTCAGGGCTGCTGATATTTAAGTTATAATCTTAGATAGAACAATCTGGGTTCCTATTCTTGCCATTAGATGTCATCAATAACAGTTTCAGTGAATATCCTTTGCTGTCCTAATTTTTTTGAGCAATCATTGAATTTCTTGTGTGTGTCTCTACTCACTCTTGGTGTGGGATCACTGGCCTGAAAGGAAGGGGAAAACTATCTTCCATAAATCTTTTGTAGACTTGTGTTTATGTAGGGGGGTTGTGCTGGTTCACCAAAACAAAAACATTTCCACACAAGACTTAAATTCTTTTTCCAAAGCTGCATAATTTCGTGCTCTTGCCTGGTGTGGTGGGCTGACCTTGGCTAGCTGCTTTTTATCTCTTCTTACTCAGTGGGAGGGGGGAGAAAATAGTAAGAAAAAGTTCAGTGATTGAGACAGAGACACGAAATCACTTACTAGTGATTGTCATGGGCAAACCAGACCCGAATGGAGAAGATGAAATTTACTGCCATTTAACATAGATGTGAATGGTGAGGAAGGTGGACAAAAATGGAGACCTCTGCCCATGTCGGTGTGTCTGGGTGTCGGTGGGGTTTCACCGAGTGATGCTGGCTCACCCTTTCCCCGCGGCAGTCCCGGGCTGTGGCCGTGGGGACTCCGCCAGCTCTGGGTGTTTGTGGGACGCGCTGCCGGCCCTGAGGGAAGTTGTTCATGTCCCTAATTGCGGACCGGCTGCTGTTGACACCTTCGGCCCCGAGGCAGAAAGGTGTTTTCCCTGTTTTCCCTGCCGGTGTTTGGCACAGATTAGCTGGAGCTGGGCTGTGGGATCAGGTGACTAATCACCTATAAGCGCACTAATTAAGCGATGGGGCAGGATAATGGCATTCTGCAGCTTACTGGTGACATGCTGGGCGGGCAGCTGAGCTCCCTCAGGAGCTCAGGAGCCTTGATGCCATGGAGCGTCATACGGCAGTGGGAAACACCGTGGAGGACAGGTCAAATTTCTTCCTTCGATGGCTAAGAAATTATTCGGCACAAAGTTATTTTGGGGGAAATAGTCCTTGGATTAATCCTTGAACAAATTTAAAGAAAATTATTTAAACAAAGCCTTGCTGTAATTGATCCCTGGATTAATCCACGGGGAGCTAAATGGGAATTTGTGACCCAGGATCCTGCCGTGGCTCTTCCCTAAGTGTGGCTGCACCTGGGGGAGGCCTCCTGCTTTCACAGATAACACCAGGCCTGAGTAACCCTGACATTTAAAATGTGAAAAATTGGTTTCTTTATCAGCCAGCTGAAATTGAAGTTCCAGGGGGAGCAGGGGAAGCTCTGGGAGAGGCAGCATTAAAAATACTGTGTTACTATTCTTCAGAAGAGGCTTTATGTCGCAAAAGCATGTCTTGGATGAAGACATCAAATTCCATCTGCTGTTTCTTTGTGTTTAAATTGAGACAATAATGCATGTTGAATCAAGCATGTGTGTTTTTCATCACTGTTTACATTTCTCTTGACGCTGCTTTGACAGCAGCAGGAGCAGTTGCTGGAGGTGAGACCCAGCAGGGCTGCTGTGCGCCAGTGGCACAGGAGGAGTTGCTGCCCAGGGCACTGGTGCTCTGTGGATTTACAGCACCGGTTTGATTCCTGCCATCTCCTTGGTTTGTCCCCACAGGTATCACTTACATGGCGTCCTTGCTTCCTAGGTGCTGGAGTTGGAATAGACCCCTGGTTATTTGGTCTTGTGAAGTGGTGGTAGGTGTTGAGCACTTTTGCTGTAGGTAGGAATGAAGGGGGTGTCAGCAGGGATGCGGTGGTGGAAATGTTCTTTGGAAAAGCTGAAAGGAATGATGCAATTCAGTGTGTGACTTCATGATCTGAGGGAGAGATGTGCTTGTGGATGTGGCTTCAGCAGGGAGAAGTGAGAACAAATTATTCTGAAACCCAGATGAAATACATGCCTCTTTTTCAGCTGAGTGTGAGATCAAGATTTCGCAAGGTGAGCAAATAATATAGGACTTTATATGACTAATGTAAAACTGCTGGAAGGTTTTCTTTAAAAGTGCAAAAACAAGCAAAAAAAGAACTCCAACAAAATCCACCAGCAAAAATATTAATTCAGTGACATTAAAACCCCCCAAAAGCTCAAGTTTTCTACTGTCTGAAATGAGAACAGATGCTCTCTGCCACTATATAGGGAGCCCAGGTAAACAAACTGCATTGATTTCAACCAAACAAATACAGCAAACAATTAAATAAAGTGAGCTCTTACTTGAGCGGGCTTGGTTTGAGGAAAGCAGCATTGTTATCGACAGGAACTAAACAGTTGTGGAAATGTTTGACTTTTCCATTTTTGCTTTTCAGACTGACCACAAAATAAATAAAAAAGGGGGTTTCTTCTTGAGCTGTGTTTTGATAGGAGTGCCTTAAGCTTGCCTGGGAAGCGGCTAAACGCAGGGCTGGTGTCAAATCTCCTGCGTGCCATCATGTGTGTTTAGCTGGGTAATATACCAGAGATGGAAACATAATCAGGCTCCTTTGGTATCCTCTGCTTGCCGGCTTGCATTTTGCTGAGAATCCCGCAAAGCCTTGGGCTGTGCTGGTGATTGTCAGGGCTTTCAGGGCTCCTGGCATACACATGCATAATGCATGCAGGGCGTGAAGGTGACAATGAGAGACGGGGTTCAGAGTAGGGATTGCAGTAAGACTAATAGGTTTAAGGAAATAGTATTTTTTGCCTCTTTTAAATAATTGGGTTTCTTTAATTTTTAAAATGTCTGACAATTTTTTGCTTAGCACAAAGCACTTTATATTCTAGGTCTTGCCACCGAGATAACGGCTATTTTTTCTCTTCTGCATTTGCTACTGGTTCTGTCATGTGTAGGGTATAACAAGGTTTTATGAGCATCAGCTTTGCATTGTTTGGGCTATTTTCCCTTTTTTTTTTTTTTCTTTTTAGCAAAAGCCCTACAAGCCTTGCTGAAGAAGAGAGACTAGAGTACCAGCAGGCTTCCAAGCAGGTGTCTGGGAGCTGCCTTGCCAGGGTGTACTGAGGAACTGGAATTTGTCTGACAGCTTTTGGGGAAGAGCCTGTCTTTGCCCTGAAAACTAAACACTGTCTCTCATGGCAATGCGGGCTGTGGATTTTGGTCTAACCTACTTACAAAAATCAGACCAGTTTATAAGGGTGGACTGAGTTTACTAGAAGGAACTGTGCTTGCTTGAAACCTCTTCCAGTCAGAGCTGGGGTAATGTTAGCCTTGAGGATCTGCCTTACCTGGGTTTTATTGTGTTGTTGCTCTGGTAACAGCAAGTCTTATACCTTTATTAAAGGAAGCAGGGATATTTTATTTTACTCTCTAGACTCCAATCAAAGAGAAATTTTGAGGTTTCTTTCTACCACATTTTTTATCTTAGCAGAAAATTTGTACTTGCTCTGCAGAGAGAAATTTTGGAGCAGAGAGCAATTTTTTGTTTTAACTTCGCAAATAAATATCAGGATGTGCAAGAATACTTTGTGTTCATATTCTAAGTATAATTTTGGGTTTTAATCCAGTATTAAAAAATGGGGAAATTCTACAGGAAACTTGAAGTCAGGAAGAATTAAGCCTTCTTAAGCACTTTGTATGCGCTCAGTGCCATGCTGTTTTATCAGCTTCAATTCAGAAATTGTCTCCAAGGCTTTTGACTGTATTTGAAACAGGTCTTGTAGTGACAAGGTGGCTGTTGGGAGAGCTGGTTGTCTTGAGCTATCACTGTGCTTTTCTCTGTGCAATTACAGAGTTATATTGGGGCAGTGTTTGAGGTGGTGTCTTGGTCAAGTCACACTTTTATTGTACAGGCTCTGAACCTGGAAAAACCACAGATGGATCAGTTGGTAAAGAAGAACAACTCGGATGCTGCCTTTGGTTTTAGGAGCTTCTGTGTACATGCTGTCGCAATATATACTACCCTGCCCTGAATGGGCTTGGTTTTTGCTGTATCCATCCAAAGGGGAGGGCATTTATTTTTGCTGCTTCAGTTCAAATCCCTTTTGCCCAATGTTTCTATTCAGAAAAACTGTAAAGCCTCATCACAGAACTAGTATTTCATCTGGATTCAGAAGCAGTCAATTTTGGTGTTCATGGATTAGGATTTACTACAGTTTTAGTTATTGTTTTATATCTAGTTTAATTTGATCTATAGTATTAAAATTAGAATGCTCCAATCAAATGTTCATTGTTGTATTTTATTTTTTCTTGCAGGGAAGTTATCCAGTGTGGGAAGATTTTATAAATAAAGCTGGGAAACTGCAATCTCAGCTTCGGTGAGTTTTATGTTACACAGTCAAGATCCCCTACAGTTCCTTGGATGTGCAAACATTAAGATTAAATGCAGCTTTTGCAATGTTAATTTTCTAAGCACGTTCTAGTAAAATCGTGCATATTTCTTAGTCAACACCTGCATGTAATTTTTTAAATACTACTACTGGTGTCTTAATATATTTAGGAAAATTCACAATATGCCACCAGCTATACATAAAAAATATAAAATTAGCTAAATTTAATTGATATTGATGAATAACTTGAAAGAGTTTATTGTTGTTTAATGAGCACACATTTGGAGCTAGGTCTATGATGCCCTTTTTACTAGTGTACAATACAAAGGGTTTATGTTGGAAGAGGGCTCAAAGTGTTAAAAAGTCTTTGGTAGCCTTAACAGCATTTTCCTCTGACTTAAAAATGAAGGGAATTGCTTTCCTGGATTGCTTTGTATTAGTGATTATTAAAACTTAAGATTTTTGGGATATACTTTGAAAATGGTATACTGGATTTTTTAGTATATGGCAGAAGTATCACACTCGGACCAATTATACCTATAGAATTCATTCATTTGTAAAATTTGTTTCTGCTGATACAAATACAACCTCCATTTTCTCACAACTCTCCCTAAACCAGAGTCTCCTCTCTGCTCTACAAAGCGCCAGTTTTTTTCCCCAGCAGCTGTAGTGGTAACAGGTTATTGGCAGTCTGGTTTGTGGTTCTGTGTTCCATTATGAACTATTCCCAAAGAAGCTGGAGGTTTGCTTCATTTGCCCTTAACAGCTGGATTATGCTGTTCTACTACACCGTGCTTAACATGCCAAACTTGCATGTGGCTTTTTTCCTTTTCCAGCAATCATGTCACAGTGAGTATGGAAGTTGTAGAGGAAGTAGAGAAAGAAGAGAAATGGAGAACTTTCCCAGCATTTTGTACTCTTCAAACACAGGCCTTCTGGGATGGCATGAGGCATAGTTTTGTTTATTTCCCAGTCCTGTGGTAATTGCATTCTGTTGCTGCAGTGCTACAGGAACATGCAAGCAGGCAGCTTGAAAGCCTGTGTTTGAGGATTTGCTGTTTGTTTCTAGCAAATGTGAGCCTTTTGCTGCTGTTTCATTTCTGTGTGCTCTGATAAAGGACAGCAGATGTCATTTGAGCGGGAGCCAGGTCTTTCTGGATCTTGTTACTGGGGAAGTGGAACTTTGTTATTAGTGATGTAATTAATAATTAACCACATAGTACATGAATAACAGTGTGACCCACAAGTTTGGAAGATGAGCAGCACAAACAGTGTTAAGGAAAATTTCAGCAAAGATATTCTGGTTCCAGGGCCTAATATTGCTAGCTAGCTGTCAGGGGGATTTGTCAGGTGGGGGATTTGCCCTCCCTTTAATCTCCTGGGCATGTGGAGAGTCCTTATGCATTTGCTTGGTCCTCTCACGCCTGGGGTGTTTTTTCTGTGTGTGTTCAAATCTTTTGTGCTTGTCAGTAGGCCATTTACTACACTGCCAGTTATGTCCTCTGTACCTTGAGCATATTTGGAGTGAGACTTGCATAAAATCTGACCTAATTAAGCAGTCCTGTGGTCTTTCTGGCCAAGGATCAGCTTCCCTGCAGGTCTACTGGGTTTTTTGAGGCTATGAAGGAGCACTTGAAACAAAGTGAATGTGATAGTCCCTGTTCTGGATTTTGCTTGAAAAGGCTGACTGACACCATCAGGAGAGAAAATCAGAGTTTGTTAGAAAAGATGTGCAGGAACAGAGCCATGAGGTAACTGTGGAGAGGGCACAATTGTAGAGCCCTGGCCTACTTTGTCTTTAATTGGGTCAACCAGACTATAAACCTTCAGAAATTGGGACTGACCTGAGGTGTTCAGGGCTCTGGGGTGTGCTTATTTAGAACAAACGTGTCTGGAAAACTGTAACTCACGTTTGCTGTCCACTTGAAGAGATATATGGTCTGTGGGTGCTTACCAAACATGGAGGGAGATTGGGCTAGTGAGGTTGACACTTGGGATTGTGAAGTCTGAGGTTGCTGGTGTACCTCTCAGGAAAGATCCTGCTTGGAGGAGCACTAGATCAGAATGGGCTTTTTATTTTGGGGCTTTGTGTGTTGATGGTTTTTGTGGGTTTGAGTTGCTTTGGGTTTTTTTTCTTGAGGTTGAGGGTTTTTTTTCCTTTTTTTCCCACCTTTCCATTTATCCAAGAACTCCAGGCTAGTCTGATTTCAGAAAAATTTTCTGTTTCAAGGGATGCTCATGCTCCCCACATGAAAAATGTGGGAAATTGTTTGGCTAGGATCCTAGATAAAAGGAAGTTTCTGCATGTTTGTTCTTAAAATATGCATGTTCTCTGAAAATAGCAGTGGCTATAATTTGTTCACTAATGGGTGAAGTATAATGTGTGTTAGATTTGTTTTTCATGTTTGACTGCTTAATATTAGTTCATCAGAGGAAATCAGCTAGAAGGAGGGTGGCTGTGCTCTTTTGAAACAGCACCTGTCCTGTGCAATTCTCAGCATGGAATTAGCGTGGCTGCCTCCAAGTCCATAGTGCTAACACAAAGCAAGGAAGGGATTAAGAAATGAAGGAGGGAAAAGGCTAAGTTCAGATATAAAAGAGAATACTTTTTGTGGCCTCTGCAAGTTCACAGTGTTATTCTTTATAAGCCTAAATGTTTTTGGCAGTAATTAAATAGGCATCAATGAGACACTGCTAATGTTTTGTTATCTGTATGCATTTCAGGACTACAGTAGTAGCAGCTGCTGCCTTTTTGGATGCCTTTCAGAAAGTGGCTGACATGGCTACTAATACACGTGGTAAGCAGATGTGTCAATATTGAGTTTAACAGAATGCTGTGTGGTTTATGCCATTTGTCGTAATAAAAAGAAGTCTTGTTACATTGACAAGCAGATCTGTGAGACATCTGTTAGGTGGACTTGCACTTTGAAAAAGTGGCACGTGAAAAAGGAAGTTGTCTTTACTGAAAAAAAAATGCTGGAAACCTGTAATTTAAATGTGTCATCAATCATGTGAACACTTCTTAATTACCATTTGAATTATACGTTGATGAATAATATTTTAGAAAGCAAGATTTACAGAAATCTGTATTCACTGATGCCTCTGTACCTTGTGTAAATGAAAAAGGCTTGATACTCAGCTGGAATTAATAACTGTAGGGCTGCTGGAGACAGAGTAGATACTGGCTGATGCTGTGTAATGCCAGCAATGATGACAGCAACGACCTGTACTTACATCTTTGAGCAAAGACTTTGCTTGTGCTTCCCCCTTAAGTCTGACGTTCTTGGTCAAACAGAATTTTCCTGTCTGTGGGCTTCTCTGGGTAGCAGTCTCAGCTTATTGGTGAGTATATAGAGCCAAAATAGTGCAGCTGGCATTCTTTCCAGACTGCTGGATTGGAAGGAGACAAAAGGCTGCTTCTCTCTGATTGCTGGCTGCCCAATGACCAAGGCATTATGTGCAGATGTCCCTGCAGTGGGCATTCCCCATGGTCACTGTCCTTGGACTGCTGCTGAGGAGTAAATCTGGAGTGCAAATAAATCACTACTGAGAGAGCAGCTCTTGGTCACTTCTAGCCCTAAAGATTTTGTTGCATTTTTTAAAGTCCTAATTTTCTGTTGGCATTTGACTTGGAGAGTAAGAAAGTAATGAGTAACCCTTGACACAAAGGGTGTTCAAGCTCAGTCAAACTTCCCTTACCTCTGGCTAACAGAAGGAGTAGCAGCTGCTGGAGTGAATTCCAAGTCACAGAATGACAAGAGGGAAGAATACTTCTTTTTCCTGTCTAAAGCTAATATTTACATTTTGATAAGAAGTTCCTCATTATATGCATACCAACAATAAATTATAGGTAATCTACTCACATAAAATAATAAACATGACAGAAAGAGGAATAAACTAAGGATGAGACCCCAGGGAAGAACTTAACTTGGATTTCTAACATGTCCTTCCTTCAAGCATATTCTCTTCTCTTTCTTCTGCCTCCCTCAAGGGGAAACAAAGTAAACTATGAAAATCCTTGAGACTTGTCTTCTAGCTATGCTGGCAGGCTTGTAGGACTTGCATTGAGATACCAGAATGACTGAAACTTTTCCCACTCTCAAACAAAAATGGCTTGTGTGGGTTTTTTGAAGGGTATTTTACACTTTCTGCTGTGTCGTGTCTTGTCTCTTATCTCTTCGAACACATCCTTTACAAAAGGAGCTCTGTGAATCCAGGCATACCAAATTAGTATAGCCCCTCTGTTCTGTCTTCTGACTGAAAGGATAGAAGAGAGTTTTGGTTTTATTTTTAGAAAGTGATGTTCTGGGTAATGGATCAAAACTCCAAGTTAGCTGGTGGTTCTGATCTGCCACCCAACCCAACTTCCATTTGTGCCCATTCAAGTTTATCTCTGAGGTTGCACTTTGGTCCTTTAACAAATACTGATCATTCTGCCTTGCTATGTACAGGGATAAACACCTGTCCCCAGGGAAGATGATGGCAAAAATCCAGTTGTGACGGAAATTCTATTCCAAAACTGAAACAGAGCAGACTTTATATTCTTTTTTCTTTGATGTGGGAATTTTAACTGTCTCTCAGTTTTCCCTTTGAGTGGTTACCTAAAGTGAAAAATTCTTTCCTAAATTTTGCCTGTTACTTACCCAGTTTATAGAATTATGTATCCGACTGTGTAATCAAACATCTGGCTGTGTTCCACATGGTTTAGTGGGTTAACAGATAAACCAAAGTTTACAGTTAACAGATTAACCAAAGTCAGACAAAGTCATGTTCAGTTGCTGGGGATATATGAGACTTGAGTAGCACTCCCCATGACAAAGGCAGGGAGGTTGGTGTATTTTATATCATGAGGCTGGTTTATCATTGCATGAGCCAAATGCTTCTTCTGGGAGCTAACTGTATATGGAAATGCTGAAGCAGGTGCCTCTCTGGAGGGACAGTGTTAGTTCCTTGTAGGATGACTGAAGTGTTGTGAAGCTGGTGCTGCCTTTAATTTGTAATTGCTCGTAGTTCTACAGAAAGTGGCCTGTTATTTTAAGACTCACTGATCTGGCTGATGAAAGTGTTTTATCAGTCAACAGAACAACTCTGGCTACTCTTTAATCTGCGTGCAGCAGCATTAACTTTGAAAGAAGAAGAGGTGTTTGGATATACATGCAAGGAGGAACAATCTCAGTCACCAAGCGTTCAAGAATGAGAGCCTGTTGCCATCGTTCCAGTCCGTGTTCCAACTGGTAGCCTCACATTGTGTGCCATTACTGCTGTTCACAAGCACTGACTTTGCTCTTCTGGTGCATTGTTCTCTCTGTGACATTTAGTTCCTTCTAATCCTGCAATGGTAGTGATGTTAATTTTCACATTTCCATCTGGAGCTCAGATAGAAGGCACAATTGGAGCTCTGCCTGTGGTAAAACCTAGGATTGGATGAGTCAGATAACCTGTAGTTTGCTGTATTTTTTTCCCTTTGTAGCTTCTAAAGTAGGAGAAGCCCTCAATGTGAAGTACCTGATGTTTTGTGGTGACTCAGTACACAAATTAATTCCCAACCAGCTCATTTCAGCTTTTGCTTTCTCCTTTGCTGTCTTTCCATTTAGATGTACATCAACCCAAAGTTGACTCTTTTTTCCTCAGTTTAGTTCCCTCAGTTCGATGCCTTAATTTTAGAATGACAAGGGAAAACACAGGGAAATCAGTTCTGATGCATGTGTAACCAAAATGTTAGATTTCTGTGGGTCTGGTCATCTAAGAATCATAATTTGAATGGGGGAGATTAAGTTATGCTGCTAATTTAAAGTAATGCTAGCTGTATAGCAGTGTATGCTGTTTTTGCTGGTATCAGAGATTTTTGAAAAAATTTCTTCAGATGTTTTGAGTTTTTGAGCTCTGACAAAATAGAGACATCTATGTAGCAGTTTTTGTTATTCAAGCTGCATCTGTTTGGCATACTGCCCAGAAGAACTTGGTAGTATGCGGTGGAATCTGTATTATCTCTCACTGTGATTATTAAAGAGAAAGCTTACAAAATATTAAATGAATGAAGTACTTCAGAGTACCTTTAAATCCTTAATATTCCTTAAATAGTGTAATAATAACTCTTGAATACCTTAAAAGTGATGTTTCCTTTTGGGGAGATGTGTGCTCATGACTTTTAGTTCAGGCTTTTCTTACATGCTTTATTTCTATCAATATTTGAGATTCTGAATGTTTTTGCCTCCACCAGTTTTAACTGAAGCATGGAAGAAATTTAAAGCTAATTTAATTTTATATCCATGTACCTTATTTGTGCAATAAAAAGATATTCCGCTATGAAGGCAAGAACTGTGCATCCTAAATACGGTATGTTTATATGTGATATATGTTTAGTTTGCTTTCAACAGTATGTAAAAGGGCATGTTTAAATTGCTTTACTTTTTGTATGCTAGTCTACTTCTGCCTCTGCTGCATTTGAATATCTTTTGTAGATAAGTATAGAACTCGGGAACTTGGAAAAAGTAGGTGTGAAAATTAACTATCCTTCTTGTGTTATGAGGGAGATTAATGTGAAGATATGCACACTTCTTCTGTATCCACTTAATACACCATCAGCAGCTTCCATGGATAAAACCCTGCCCCAATCTTGCCTACCTGCATCTTCACAGGTGTAAATTAAAATTTATGGAAAGATAATCTAAAAGCTTTGATTTACCTAAGCTTAAAATTGATCTTCAAAGTGAGGTTGTTAATGAGGCAGCTGATACTCAAGTCTTGTGGTTTTTTATTTTTCATTCATATTGAAGGGTTTTGCATATGCATAGGTGTGCTTGATATTAGCAGATTAGTTAAATCACTTCAAGAGGGTGTCAGTATATCACACAGCTTTCTCTGGCCAGTTGGGTTCCATGGATTGTAATGCTGTTTGAAGTTCCCTTTTGGCAAGTGCTACTAGAGGTATGTTTTCCCTGCCTTTGGTAATTTTGACATCTAGTATGTTTTCCATATCTTTCATTTTACATGTCTGAGAGGATTTTAAGGCAATGCAGAGTTGCAGAAACTCCACTTGAATAGGAGACCCTTTCTTCTGGATTGATGGTTTTGAGATCTGGGAGGATACTGTGGGTTGTCAGCCAGCTGCCAAGGGGCACTGAGTAGATTTGGAAGCAAAACTCAGTCTGTGTGTTCTGGTTTGAAAGCAAAACCAGTGAGGGAGTCCAAGTCAGAAATACAATTTATTAGAAAAAAGTAAAAGAAACAAAACACATGCAATAATAGAAAAGAAAAATCACTGACAGAGTCAGAATACAACCTGACACTCTTTTGGTCAGGGTTGTTGGTAGCAGTCCAAATTGGAGTGGCTGCAAGTCCTCCTGGAGTGGTAGATGCAGTTTGGTTGGAGCAGTGATCTTGTACAAGGGTGTAGTCTTCCTCTGAACGTCCAGAGGAAAACCCCAGCTGTTCCTCTTGGGAACCAGTGGAAAGGCTGCCTCTGATGTCCCCAAAATTTAGATTAAATCCAGTTAGGAATGCTTAGCTCCTCCCTCTGGGTGGAGCATCTCACAATGGGATGTTATAGTTCTTATCAGTCATGCAGTGACATTCACTGGCCCATTATCTGCAGATGTCTCCCCTGAGAGAGGATTGGTTGTGAAAGAGATAAGGAAAACGACTCACTTAACAGAAGACAACTGCCATACAGATGGGAAATGGAATACATCTTGCTTCTCAGTCTGGGACACTGTGTATGCATGGCATGCAGCAGCAGCAGTGACCAAAATCAGCACAGTAATTTTAATGTTACTCTTTTGAGGGGCTGGATATATTAGTGTGGAAGAATTTCCTCATTAAATTTCAACAGCACACAAAAATGTTAATATGGTTAAACACTTTTATTTACAAATTTAAATTTGATTAATATTTGTGAGTGTCTACATCAGGTAGCTCTTCTGTGGCAATACTCAGTAACTGCTATTCATGCTTAATGAGGCTGCTTAAAATAGTACTTCTGCTGTAGATTGCTGTTCCTGGACAGAGTCTGCATCCATGTTGTTCCAGGTAGTGTGTAAGTACCCCTTCAGACTGTCTGGGTGATCCTTTTTATTTTGTCCAGGATCTCTATGTATGTGTTAAAGTAGTTTTCCAAGGTGCCAAACTGCACAAAGCGTTGCAGGGCTGGAATTATCTGTGGTCTCCCAAGTAAGTGTGTTTAGGCCTCCTGAAACCAGGATCTCGCTCACTGCAAATATGGCCGAGTGTGACCCAAGGTATGGTAGGGTCTTGGTGCTACAGCAAAATGTAATTGGACAATACTGAAAGGTGTTTTTTATTGATTTATTTATTTTGATGGAGGGAAAAAAAGAAGATGGAACAGAAGTGAAGCCTGGGGAGGAGAGACACATCACAATCTACAGCAGTTCACAATCTACAGCAGTAGACATACAGCTGTATAATATTTTTGAAATAGACTACTTTGCTCCTGGCTATGAACTGGGGAGATGTGATAGGGATCTGTACCTAATTTCAGAGTGAAAACAAAGCTGGTCACAAGAGGAAAGGCATTCTCGTTGTCCAGTTCCTTTGTTTGACTCCTCTTTAATTTCAGATGTCCTTACTGAAATAGCAAAACCTTTGTTTGAGCTTCCTGTCAGTTAAGACTTTGTCATAAGTACTTACTCCTCCTGTGGAGTCTTTGAAGAAAAATGACACAGTCCAGACTCCTTCTTTGTGGATTTTCATATATAAAATAGGAAGAAAAGTATTTAAATGAACCATTCAGTCTTCCATTACGTTTTCATGAAGATGATGCAAAATGCAGGACCAAAGTCAGAATCACTGGCAGATAATTTTGAAGCTGGATGCATATTACATATCTGTTGCGTTTGGAGAAGTGGGACTTGGATATTCTGGTTACAACAGCTAAAATTACAAATCACAAAGGCCATGTTGTGTTATTCACTGTTTCTGTGTTCCCATCTCTCTAGACCAGTAGCAAATGTCAGCACTTGTCAACAAGTGTGTTGCCCGGAGAATTCCACTTCTGATGTGAGCCTGTTTGGCTGGAGCAGCTAAAATGGGGTGAACATCTAAAATGCTCAAACACAAGAGAAGTAGTTGGGTTGTTAATGCTGAGATTTTTTTAGGGGCTTGAAAGGGCTGCACTGCAGGTAGAACATGGCCATTGACTTTTCTTTGGATGAATGCAGGCATTGCAGCATAAAAAATATTATTTATTTATGCCATATTTTTTTCCTTGAGGTCAAGACTAAATCTAGCTCAGGGTCATTGATAATGTTTGTGATGATTTTTCTCTACCTAAGGAGTAATATTCAGGGCAATAGACAAAAAGAATTGCTATAATAACTTATATAGCCAGGTGTCCCTTTGTACAGTGCAGAGTGACTCAGGAGTGGAGTTTGCATTTGCCTTACAACCCAGTATTTTTTGAGCTTGCTGAGTTCCTTACTAAGAGACTGAAATGTTGTTAGGAAAGGGAGTAAAGCCACCAGGTGATTGTGTGTGCTAAATAGAAAATTTGAATGCAAGACCAGCTTCTAGAGGGGAAAAAAGAAAGGGTGAGAGAGGAAGAAGCAAGCAAACTCCTTTAGTACCCTTGTCCAAGAAGTGGGCTGGTGTGTTAAGATATGACTGGCTGGACTTTTTTCACATGGCTGAATGTAAGTCTACTCACTATCATCTGAATTGGAAATCTTTGGGAGTGTGGGGAAGGGGAACAGCTCAGAGTTGATTTTTCATACCCTTGGTCATGGTTCTTTCTCTCTTTACTTATACAGCTGTGTTGCTTTTAGGAGGGTGGAATATCAGATTCTGGTTTTTCTGCAGGCTTGGGATGGATGAGTTGATTGTTGTTTCCAGCTACATCATGAATTTATATCTCTGTGGGCATCTTCATGTAGAGCATTACACTTCAGTGACTAAAGACTGGTTTTGTAGCTGTAGAGAATTTTCTCAGTCTTGGCAACAGAATGAAATTTTTAATATCTTAATCATCCAGTTTGAGAAGTAATGAGGATAAATTGTAAGTGGCTCTAGGATTTCCTTCAGATGATTTATTAGTTTAGAATCAAAGATGCAAAAGCATCCTTTTGATGATGGGATGTGGATTTGAAAGTGGAGGCTGAGGTTTTGGTTGGCGGTTGGTTTTCCCAGTGTAGCACATGTTTCTGTGGTGGGAGATCCCCTTTCAGGCTAATGCAAGCAGCCTTTTGAAGTGATAAATTACTAGTTGGCACATAGTTACAATCCTGTAGTAATCACAACAAGAGAGTTGTTGCAGCTCTTACTTATTTTTAATCTGTCACCAGCTGGGTAACAAAGGTAGCTGAAGATCTGTTCACATTGAGTTTTATTTGGTATCTTTTTTTATTTGCTATACGAGAGAAAGGGAAGTTCTGTGTTGTGGGAGGAGAATTATAAAATCGGTTC